>NW_026892550.1:52800000-54205000 GCF_033815535.1 Pezoporus flaviventris | reverse complement strand
CAGCTCCTTCTTTTATCTGCTGGTCCAACTTGAAAGCTCTGCAACTGTCTCTTTGGAACTTCTTGTCATCTCCAATGTTTGCTAATTCACAGCTGGTCTAATCCATGCTTGGGTTTGGGCCAACATTTGTTTGGATTTAGTATCTTTTTTTCTCCCCAGGATGCTCACCTGGGGGTAAGCTAAAGAAGCCATTTCTTCTTTTCAGTAGCAATGCTCACCTTAAGCACCAACACTCCCTTCCCCCTTTCCTTTATGCCAGTAGCCCTCCTTGAACTTCTTTAGTTAGTTTATCCTAAACTGAAGACTGATTCTGAATCACTGCTGTTGGAAAGAGTCTTGGTCTCAAACTGTCATGGTTTAAGCCCAATCAGCCACACAGCTGCTCGCTCACTCCCACCTCTTCATCCCCCCCACTCCTGGAGGGATGGGGAGGAGAATCAAAAGAATGTAACTCCCACAGGTTGTGATTAGAACAGTCCAGTAACTATGGTATAACAAGAGCCACTGCTGCTACCACCAATAATAATAATGATAAGGGAAATAACAAGGGAAGGGAATACAACCTCTCACCACCAGCTGACTGATACCCAGCCCGACCTGGGCAGTGACCTAACCCTTCTGAGTAACTGCCCCCAGTTTATATAGTGGACATGACGTGCTGTGGTATGGAATACCCCTTTGGTCATTTTGGGTCAGGTGTCCTGTCTCTGCTTCCTCCCGGCTTCCCCTCCTCCCTGGCAGAGCATGAGGCTCAGAAAGTCCTTGGTCAGAGTAAACATTACTAAGCAGCAACTAAAAACATCGGTGTTATCAGTGCTGTTCCCAGGCTGAAAGTCAAAAACCACAGCAGTGCACCAGCTACTAAGAAAGAGAAAAACGACTGCTACTGTTGAACCCAGGACACAAACTAACTTTCACTCTCTCCTGCTTATTAGTGGTTCACATGAACATTTGGTTATTGATTACCCTGTGACAATCCTTGTGTGGCATGTAGCAGAGCAATCCTAGTCTTGAACAGTGCATAGATAATTCCTCTGCAATAGTTTGGGCAAAATAAAGTTCATTTTTTTTAGCCAGTATGGTGGCTGTCACTGCAGAATCAACAGTTGCCGAAGGTTATTGCGCATTGGATAGTGGAGAAGTTTGCTCTTTTTTTCTTTTCTTTTTTTCTTCCCAGTATGCTAAAAGCAGGGAAATATCCATGGTAACTGTATGTTGTGTTATGGCAAATGTTGAATTTCTGTGCGTGTGTGTGAAACAGAGACAGCTGCATGGTACGATTTCTAAGCATTTTCAGCATATGTGTGTTAGGCAGGATAAGAAGGTTACCTCCTACGTTACCAACTTTAAAGCATCAGAAATTCAGTATCCTGTCTCTGTACTCCTCTTCATGCTTTGCTTTAATCTATAGCAGTGAGGTGCTAGGAAAATACACCTTGCCAGTCTTGTGATTCTTTGGAGAGTGTAATTAATGTCCCTTGAGACACTTTTATGTGAGAAGAGAAAGAGAAGAGTGTAAAGTTCTTATTATTTCAGGGCTCAAAAGCTCCATGTCCTACTGTTTAAACTCAAAATCAAGTGTTACTTCAAAACCCCCTAGAATTATTGACTACATTCAGATTTCTGAACAGGATTGTGGCAAGTTTGCAAGATCTTTCCTGTGAACTTAACTGCTAACAAATCTTAGGTCACATTAATTGCTTGCTTGAGACTTTGACAGTGGTGAAGAGACCATTAATTGAGGAACAGCCATATCCAGTCAGCACAAAGGTCTGTCTTAAGCAGCAGCCCATGCACTGTGTGGTGTAGATTATCGTAGCACCATAGAATCATAGAATGGTTTGGGTGAAAGAGACCTTTAAAGGTCACCCTTTAAAGGTCATCAACCCTGCAATGAGCAGGGGCATCTTCAACTAGATCAGGTTGCTCTGAGTCCCATCCAGCCTGACCTTGAATGTTTCCAGGGATGGGACATCTACCAGCTATCTGGGAACTGATTAACGTGGTGCAATGTTCACAGCCAGGTAGGTGGCTCTTCTGCTATTTCAAGGACACTCTACGTATCCTTTTAGCATTCAGTATGCCTGGTTTTGTTCCAATTTATTTCACTGTGAGTTCTGCAAATTTAGCTAGGACCAGAAATTCTCTAAGTTCAATAATAACTACATACATTTCATTACCCATGTCCACACATTTTACCAGCCCAGCATTTAAAACCTAGGCCAGTAATGAACTTAATAATATTGTAAAATATTGAAATTATTTCTAGACATAATATTAAGACTCTAGGGACAGTAAGTTTTTAATTCTTGAAATATAACATGCCTATTTAGGTCATAATTTCAGCTACAATGTCACTTGCTCCTTGTAACAGATTTCAAGGAGAACTCAGCTTCTTTGTTTAGAGAAGTATTGTACTGTACAGTGTGTTCAGTAGATGACGACCCAAACCACATTCAGAATTTCTTTTTCTGTGTTTCTTGTGATGTTAATGGATTTACACCTTAGTGTGAATGTAGCAATAACTTGCTTCTCCAAACATTTCCAATGCATTCATATTTCAGCTTTCAAAGAACAACAGCCTTCAACTGTTAATACTTTGGTTACAGAGAAATGTTGAGATAAATGCACTCTCAAGCGTGCTTGGCTTGCTGAAATAGGACAGGCATCACAAACCAACCTAACTGTGAAACTGCCATAGTGAATTGCAGGGGCAGATCTGGGTGCCAAATGATTGGATTTTTTTGATTTTTGTGGAAGTATGTGAGCATAAGGAGATTGTTCTTTGGGATATTACAGCCACAGATGAATCACTCAAGGTAGGTAATGATGTGCAGCAAGATACTTCTGTTCCTACCATTGCCCAGTATCCAGGATGCAACTTATGTGCACACTCAATTTGCATGCACAAAGCAAGCGGGTGAGACTGATGATCATCTGTTAACTTCAATGCAACTGAATTATAAGAAGGACAGATGTGCCATTTGATGCTTTCTATAAGAAGAATGCTCTATTGCCTGTGACCCACCATTGCTGTTAAGATGCTGCAACAGCTGCAACTTTCAAAACAGCCAGATAAGTTAGGACTTGATTTATTTCTGTTTGATTTCTGTGAGAATTAGGGATGTGTTTTTTGATAATCACAGATGAGGTTATGCACATGGTGCTCACAAATGTCTAAGGCCGTATTCTTGCAGACTTTAGTGAAGGTCAGTAGAGTGTTTTCAGTTTCAGTGTGCCTACGATGGACAGGTATACAACTTCAAAGCTGTTGCCTCCATCTGAACTGTAGTGCTTGGCTCTGACAGTGCTCCTGAGCTGCTTCAGCTGCATTGTAAAACATTTTGAACCACAGCTCAAACAGCTGGTAATGATGGCCAGGTTATTTGTCTGCACTGATTATTTAGACCTTGCTACAATGAATAAGTTCAGCTGATCTCTGCCTTTGTGCATAATTTTGTTTGTAATTATGAGCTCTGCTCTTTAAGGATTTTTGCAGCTTTCTTGTGGTTCTCATTACACTAAAAGAAAGTTCACGGCTTTTTCAGATTTGGTTTCCTCCTTTCCAGAAATTATCTGCAAATTGTTAATCTAAAAGTTAAGTGAGGTCTTAGCAGGGAATCTTGGTGCAGTCTGAGAGTTTATAGCATCAGTGTAATTGGTAGGGCAAAATAAAAGCTAAAACTAGAAGACTGTCCAGTAGAGAAGACAGGCAAACATTTGCAGATCATCCTGGCAGTGACAGTCTGTTCTGCAAAAGCTGGGTCTGTTCTGTCCTCAGAGTGTTTTGATCTCTTGTTCACCACCATCCCTCCAGAGGGTTATGTAGGAACCTGTGGAGAGGTTGAGGTGTAAAATGGCCAGGCCATGTGGACATTTTTATTTGTTTGTTTGGGGTTTTATTTGTATGTTTAATTTTCATTGGGTCCAGGACTGCATTCCAGGAGTCTGCAAAGGAACAAGTACTAGGAGGAAGAGTAAAAGTACTGAAAGGAAGGGACAACTGCTGGCTGCTACTCACTACTCATCCTGGGGAATAAAAGCACTACTTTGAACTGCTGTAAGACTGAGTGCAGGCTTCTTGAATCTCTTGATGGTTAAGTCTGCGTGTGTGTAGATGGGCTATTTAGAATTCTACAGTGAATTTAATTTAAATTGATCTTCAAATAGATATCAACAAACTGTTTCATTTGTCAGGGGAAATCACCTTTTATTGTTTTTAAATGAGAATGGTAATTAGAATGAAGTTTGGGTGAAAATTGCTTCTTGGGCTAGCTTGTTACTTCACTATTCACTTCATTACCAAAGGGAAATAGCCATGTCCCCATCTAATCTGAACTCACCAACAAGTGCTCAAAACTACACGTGGCTTGTCAATAAATGCTACAATTAAAAGGAGGAAGGGATATCCCTAGGACTAACATATAGTAGGACCTGAAAAAAAGGGTAAGCTTTCTCTCTTCCTGTCTATTCCCTCCAGGGTCTACATGGTCTAGTTCTAACTCAGAACTGTTGGGAGTATTGTTTGCCCATGAAGTAGAAGGGCAAATTTAGAACTATAATCTGAAAAGACTAAGAAAACTAATGCTGAGTTCTAATGAGAAGCAGATATTCTTCTCTAAAGTTATATGCAGATTAATCATGATCAAATAGCATGGTCACTATTCCCTTCAGTGGATGCTCAGAACTAACAATGTGGAAGGGTAAGGGCAAGGGTTTAACCTAAAACCCACAAAGGAATCAGAATTTGTCAAATGTTTAACACTTACATTTTGAAAGCAGCTGGACATTTAAAGATAGAAGCATGTAATGTCCTTTCATCTCCAAAATATTAACCTTCCTTTTTATGCATTTGTAGAGAATGTTGTTTTTCCTCCTGGCAATCTTTTTAAGAAAAGCTGCAAATGAATTTATCATATTGTGGGTGTAAGTATTGGTTCCTGAAGTTTTGATATGGAACGAGGTGGTCTCTGTTGGTAGGTCTTTGTGGAATAATGAACTGATGCCTTGGGCTTTATTCGATATTTGTGTTCTCAAGCATCCCTTGTCTGTTTCTGCAGCAGCATACATGCATTTATTTTAAGGAGAAAATGGGGTCTTTGGGGTTTGTTTTGTTTTGTTTCAGGGTTTTTTAAGTATGGTTATTCATGTGGGGGAAGAGGGAGGTAAGGGGGAAGAATTACAGTGCACATCTTAACAAACAGCTGTGTTACAAAGCAGCTTTATCTTTCACACAGTGCTCCTCAGTCCTGTCAGCAGTGTCTGCCTGAATAATACACAGGGCGGGGGGCAGCTGCTTGAGTAGGTGTGGATTTCTACCAGAATGCAGTTTTTGGAACATTAGTGATATTCTTAAGATGTGCATACTCAGCATAATATATTCATTCTTGGTTGCCTCCTCATTCTTTTAGCCAATTAAAGCAATTTATTGGGGTATAAATATGCAACAAAAGTAACTCTCAAAAGATTTTTTTTCCTCCATCCTGTGTATGAATGTTGTCTGCATTTTCTTCCATATGCCATTCCAACTGCTGGCACATGCTTTTTAATGTTATAATTTTCCACATCGTTTCTTGAATGGCTTTGATTAAAGCTATGTACTTTTCTAGTGCTTGTTCTTTCTTCTGGTTTAAAAATTAAAATAATAATAATATAAAAAGGGTAACACCCCCCCCCCCCAAACTAACTTGCTCTCTGCATGATTCTTGTATCTATTGAAGGAGATGTGCTAGAAAATTTAATATGTATTACTTCTAAACCCACACATACCATAATAGATGCATTCATAGATAGTAGGCACTATTATGAATAACTAAGGGTGGAATCACTGTGGAGATACCTAAGGATAAGTCATGTTGTTTTTTTCCAAGACTAACAACTAAGCAGAAAGTATAAAAATCTCACTTTCCTGTTAGCTATGGTATTAAAATAGTTGTGCTATCGAGACATGTAATTGTTTATGGTGCATTATTTTTGTCTTTCACCACAGTTTCGAGTCACCTGAAATCTTGGAGAGCACATGTGCATGTATTGGACATATACGTGTACAGCAAGCAAGCAGATCTGCTTCATAGAGGCATCTTAATTCAGTTGGAATTTTAACATCATTTATATTCTGCTTTTGTTGCTCTTGTAAGTTGCTGGAGGACTCTGGATATAAGATAGCTTTTGTTGTAAGGCTGTGGACTGTAGCTGTTACACTTTTATAATGTCACCTTGCCAGCATGTACCTGATCCAACAGGATTGGGAATACTGTTTACAGCTGTTGGGCTAGCTAATGAATGGCTGTAACTTAAGTCTGTGAAGTGATGCCATTTTACACTTGTCTGTCCAGAATGGGTGCTCTGGTTGCTGTGTGATTTTGAGGAGGTAGCATGTGCTGTAGTGGGTCAGGTCCAGTGCCAGCAAGTGGCAGAAAACAATTTAATAATGATGCTGTCCACATAGATTGGCCAGCTGGATGCTTCCAAAGCAGGTGGCAGCATCTTTGTACTTGAGAAAGAAAAATAAAATGTGAGAACTTTAAATTGGACTCATCATCCCCTACTAAAAAGCTTTGCAAATTAGAAACCTCTCGTTAAATGAAAGCTAGAAGAAGCTGCCTTTCCATGTATTTAATCAGATTGTGTGGTTTTGATTGAAATTTTTTCATTTTGTATGGAGGGTTTAACTTCATTTAAATTATTTTTAGTTAACTTGAAGGTATATGTGAGCTGTCTCTCTCTGGTCCCTAGATAACACCGGAATTATACTAGTTACAATTTTACAAATCTGACAAATCCCTGGTAATCGTTACCTTGGTTGAAATCTAATTAATGGTAGTATAGCATTACAGTTGTATGTCCTTTGTGAAATTTAATAGTCACTTGGTGACTTTCAGACACTAGCTGCCTCGTAGGCATACACTGGGAGTTCTCAGACTAGGAATATTCAAATCCCAAACATTCAGCAATATGCAGTTTACTATTACATGGAACACCTTTAAGAAAGTTCCTATTGCACAAGGAGGCATTTGAAAGAGTTTTTTCCTTGTGGTTTGGTTTTTTTGTGTGTGTGTTTATTGTTTGTTTGGGTTTTTTTTTAAATGCAGTTATCAGTGCACCTTAGGGAAGTGCTCCTCTAGGGTTTTTTTTTTTGCTTTGCTTTAACTCTCTGCATGTGGCAACCATATAAATTGGAAAGATTCGATTTATTTTATTCCTTTTTTTATTTCCAAATCTTTGTGAAACATATTCTGTTCCATATGTTTACAGAATCATTCTTTGTTATGTTGTCCTGAAGTTCCTTAGGCAAAATAAGGACTGCTTTTCCTTTAGTATAGCATCTAATACTACTCAGCTGAAGCTAAATATTTTCCTCCTGAATTTAGCTCTGTTTGTGCTTTGGTTCAGAAACAGAGTAGAAGTTGGGTCCAGGACAGAGATATGATAAAACAACTATTCAATTTAAAGTCAGAATTTCACTTTTTCTCCTTCTGAATTTTAGTATGTGTCTGAAACAGCACACTCTGATTGTCAAGCGCTCTAGCAAAGAAATGGGGTCAACCTGAACTCATGCAATATAGAAAAGGAAAGAGGAAGGTGAGCATTCATCTCAGTTTTATAACTTGAACCTTCTTAAAGAGCTTTAGACCTTCAAGCCTCTTTTCAGTGCAGGCAGCTGAAATTTGTGTTTGTGAAGACCTTCCTCATTCAAACAGACAAACTTTGGTGTGTTTGTATTTCACTCAAGCACAGTACCCAGCTGCATGGGTGAATCACAGGAGAGCTTAGCTTTGGGGTATGTATGAAGTGTGATGTAACAGCACGTCAAAGTGCTTTACTGGTTCAGTACTATTTGTGATCCAAACAGAACCATGATCCACTTGAAAAAATTACAAAAGAAAAAGTGAAGGGAAAGAGGAAGTTTTTCTTCTCTGGAATCTGCCACTACCCCACTCGTAGTTTGGTTAGTGACCCATTTGTTATAGCTGACTGCTAGGAGTAAGCCCATGATTCTCTGGATCTGTTTCAGACTTGGATGCATCATGATCCTATGCAATGGAATCAAAACCACCTGGAAGCCACTCCTGCAACCACAGCATTGCATACTTGTAATACAGCAAGTATAATCTGTAAATAAGTACAAGATCTCCTCTCATGACTGTGTTGATCATTTCTCAGCTGATAAGTTGTTGCACATTTGAACTCTAATTGCCACTATCACAGTATCACAGTATGTTCTGTCTGTTACTCAACCTAATACTGAATGAGGTGTTTGGAAGGCTACCTGCTCTAGCTTGTCTCTTGTGTGCTAGCATTTTTTTGAGATGGTAGGAGCTGATTGTTGAAAAGCATTCTCTTTTAATGCAGATATAGCTTGAGTGCTGGAATACTGATAACTGAAGGAAACACTTTGGTGCTTTACAGATAACTGAGCTTTACATTAGGTGGAAGGCCACATAACATAATTACCCATTCATAGTACTTTTCATTAAGCAATTGCATCTATCCCACTGACATCTGCTAGCAGTGCCACTGGAATTGTCTTCTAGATCAGTGTTGGGCTACAGAAGAAAGCAGCATCTTCACAAATATCTTAATGCATTAGTTTTCTTTTTAGTCCTGATGAGCACAAGCTTGAAGTGAAATGGTAGAAAGGAAGATGAGCTGTAAAAAGCACAGCAACTGAAAATACCTGATGATACCTTATGATTTTAAAAGATAAAAACCAGAAGGAAACTAGAGACAGCCTACAGACAAATCTAACTTTTCTCTAACACATACCTAGTCTGGAAATTCATCGCACCTCTAATTGAGGAAAGACAGACCAATTATCCCAGGAAAACATGGATTGCATTACATATGCATTCACTGCCAAAGGGGGAGAATGTCGATTACTTAACACAAAAGTGCTGAAGCCATTAGTACAGCCTTTTAGAGTTGAAATAAACATGTGTATTATATGCCTGTAAATCCCAGTGGACAGCACAACTGGTGTCATATTCCACAGTGGATCCATTAGCAACATAATGTCATCTCACCACAGGCCATGCTAATGGTTTAAATTAGAATGTGTGTGGATTTTTTAATTTATAAAAGACACTGCTGTCTGATTAGAATAAACCTCTTCAGCATAAAGCTGCTGGTCTTAAATGAAAACCCTGTAATACATCACTTCAAGCAATGTCAGTGAATGGGAAGGTGTGAAGCTAAGCTTTCTGAGAGTGCAAGAACTAGCAGGGAGTTGAGGAAAAGCAAATGCACCCATGTGGTTGTTGATAGCTAAGAAAAAAAATGATTGGGATGTCTTTAGAAGCAACTGAAATTCAGTGTGGGGCAGGTGACAAAAGATGCACAATGGCATGTTTGTGTAAAGCCATCTTTTAGCTGAAGATAATTGGCTCCAATCTATCATGGGCAACAACGCCCCTCTGGCAGTAGTGGTGCTAATTGCTTGGGGTAGACAATGTGCAATTGTCATGGGTCTAATGTAGAAAAGAATCGATGTAAAGCAAAACTTTAAAAATCAGATCCATGACCTCAGCACGGAAAAAAGAAGAGATTCAGAGCAGCCCTGCAGAGGACTTGGGGTGTTGGTTGATGAGAAAATGAACGTGAGCCGGCAGTGTGCGTTCACAGCCCAGAAAGCCAACCGTATCCTGGGCTGCATCAAAAGGAGCGTGACCAGCAGGTTGAAGGTGGTGATCCTGCCCCTCTACTCTGCTCTTGTGAGACCTCACCTGGAGTATTGTGTGCAGTTCTGGTGTCCTCAACATCAACAGGACATGGAACTGTTGGAACAGGTCCAGAGGAGGGCCACGAGGATGATCAGGGGACTGGAGCACCTCCCCTATGAAGACAGGCTGAGGAAGTTGGGGCTGTTCAGCCTGGAGAAGAGAAGGCTGCGTGGAGACCTCATAGCAGCCTTCCAGTATCCGAAGGGGACCTATAGGGATGCTGGGGAGGGACTCTTCATTAGAGACTGTAGTGATAGGACAAGGGGTAACGGGTTCAAACTTAAACAGGGGAAGTTTAAATTGGATATAAGGAGGAAATTCTTTCCTGTTAGGGTGGTGATGCACTGGAATAGGTTGCCCAGGGAGGTTGTGAATGCTCCATCCCTGGCAGTGTTCAAGACCAGGTTGGACGAGGCCTTGGGTGATATGATTTAGCATGAGGTGTCCCTGCCCATGGCAGGGGGGTTGGAACTAGATGATCTTAAGGTCCTTTCCAACACTAACTATTCTAAGATTCTATGATTCTAAAACAGAACGTGTGAACTTGGATGCTGCTGCCCTTCTTCCATGATTTCTTTAAATGCCTCTGCCAGAGGTATGCAGGCTACTGCTGGGGCTTCAAACATTTTCAGAAAACACAACACGTGTACGGTACAGCTTCCCACATAATTCCCCCGTGAAAGCATTTCACCAGAAGGCTGTGTTACAGTACAACACCAGTAATTCATGTCCTCCTGTGGAGTTGGAGGGCAGACTGCTAACCTTGATGCTGTATGACTAACTCCTAGTACTACTACCAGTACTTCCTTGTAAGTCTTCTATCTGCATACTACTCTTTCCTTCAGAAAATACAGACATATTTTCCCTCCTTATCCTCATTATTGGTTATGGGCCTAAAAAGTCATATTCTAATTAGAAGAATAGGTTAAGCGCAATAAATAAATAGCTGCTTAGAAAACATGTTTCACATAATTTGGTTAGGGGAGAACTAGGAATGGAAATAACTTCTGATGAGTACAGAAGCAGGATAGGGACCTTGTGTTCATAAAACTTATCTGAAATTGTTCCCACTTATTTTAAATGAGATCCTAATTCCACCACAGAGTTCCTCCCCTTAAGGTACTGGAGCGCATCAGTCAGCTCAGGTCTGATACCTTAAGAGCACTGTTCTTACTACAAAGATGGTTTGATCATAAATAGAGAGGTCCCCAGTTTTAAATGCAGTGGTGCTCTTACCTTTAGTGACTGGCCTACCAGAGAGGGTGAGCAGACCTCACAAGCTACTTAGTGGACCACAGCACAAGCTTGCTTCCCTGCTGCACCAGGAGACACAACTTTTTCTTTCTCCGTAAAAGCACTGTGGAGTGGCAGTACCTGTATTCTAAATGGGTTTATGTGAGTCAGTTGCTAGAGTGGAAAAAAACCCCATGCTGTGCTCACACAAATCAAAAAGCATAAGTACCATATCCCTGAGAGAAAGAGGATCCAATTTTTTGTATGGAGATGAGAGCAGAGGTGCAGACAGAAGGAAAATAAGGTGAAGTGTGGTGGCAAAGCAGTGCTCTTCAATTTGTGTTGAAAAAGAGAGAAAGACAGTTTTCAGGGAAGTAAATGGTGTTACTATTTCTGCAGTGAGATAAGCTCTAGACATAAACCCTAACTCCTCACTGTACAGTGTCCCTTTTTTGGGAAAAACACTGTTGCATTTTGTTCCACCAAAAGGATTTCTGAGTTCCATTGTTTGTTCATGTTTTGTATATATATCTATGGATATTTTAGGAGCACCATTCAAAGGAACGTTTTAATTTTCTAGCTGTGTGCGTTTAGACCTCCTATACATGTGACTTATGTCAGTCTCTTTGCTGGTGAGCTAGCTTGCTACCTTGGGAACCTTGAATGTTTTTTTTATAATGCTGGGAATTACAAACATGCATAGGCACAATTAGCATCCTCTAGAAGAGAAATTGTTGAGCTAGCTGAGCACAAGCCCGGTTTCCCATTTCTATTGCTGCTGCTCGGATTTATCACATGACTGTGAACAGTCTCATGTAATAGACCTTGTTCTGTTAATATTACCTACCACGTCCACTTTCTGCTTCAGAACCTTACAATCTGCTTTAGATTTTCAAAATTAGCAATGGGAGCTGTACACAAATCAGACCCCAAGTTCTTGAAAGGCTGCTGCATGTTCTGAGGTATACCAGCTACATAAGAAGAAGGTTCTGCATCTGAGTTTCCTGTGACTCCAACTTCCCAACTTCATCTTTAAGTGAAGAATTTTCAAAGCTTCACTGCATCTTTTCCTAAAGAGGCTTGATTGCTATTAGTAAAGCAGCTGAACTCATTTGCTTTTTCTGACCTCAGCATATAATCAGCATTCAGATTTAACAAAGACTTTAGCAGGGCTGGGAAATCAGTCTTATGGTTCACATCTGTATGAGAATGCTTAAGAAATGCATGTTCCTGTTTTTTTTTCTGAATTCAACAAAAGTCACAACTGAATTTGCATTTCCCCAGTTAAATAATTTGTCTTCAGTTGGGGTAAGAAGAAAAAACTTCAAAGACTGTGTTCACTAATGGAAATGCAAAATAAAAACTGGCAGCATGGCCCAGTTTGCTCATCATATTTTTCAATATCAGACATTAGTGTGTAATGTAACAGAGATGAAACTAAAACTCTCAAAGTGAATATTTGGTGTTGAAAAGTAGTCAAAAGAACTCTGAACAATCTTTCCTGCAGTTGTCGTGTTTTTTGCAGATTGTTTGAGTATTCAACTCTCAGGGGGAAGATGATCCAGCAGAGAAGTTTGGGATAGGTTATAATAAAAGCAAATGCGAAGTGGTCTTCTGAGAAACCCTAAGCTGCTGTTTCTGCCAGTTCTTATCTTTTAATGGGGGTCATGTTCAAATGCCTGTGCTTCTCTCTCCAATATGTACAACTGCCATGGAAATCATTGGCATAAACTTATTTTAGCCTGGTTATGCACAGCTAGCATTCTTCACAAGCAGACTGTAAGAGGCCAATCAAACACATATTTGGCTTGAAACATCAAAATCAATCACTGAAGTAAATCTAGAAGGGCAGTAAAGCTTTCTTCTTCTTGTTGTTATTTTCCCTTCTTTGAGGGAAAGAGTCATAATTTGTCAGATATCTTCTTTGGCACCTATGCTAGCACATACCTGAGGGACTTTGCCTGTTCATGGCAGGGGCAAAGAGAAGCCAGGTTAGCCAGGGAAACTGAGGCTTTGAAACTGCAGTGAGGAGCCAGCATGGAGGAAGTGGGGGGTATTAACCTGACATGTTTCGTTACGTTCACTTGTGGGAAAAGGAAAAATTAAACTTTTGAGAAGCTTGGGAAGCTTCAAAACAAATTTTATTCCCTGTTTTTTTATCATAGTGTGGACTGATTCAGAGAAGCCTTCAGAGATTTCACTTTCTCATCTTTGATACCCCTACTAAGCTTTTAGGGTTGGGTTGCCTCAGCGAGAACTGAGCATGATAAAAAGTGGTATCATCCGTATTATTTTTGATGAGTTATCTCATTGACTTGGCTTCAGTAGTGATATATGGGACTTTCTCTTCCACAGCAGAATCCTTCCAGCATCTGATGTACAGAGCCTTCAGTGCCCTCACTGGGGAGCCAACTTAGCAGGGACCTCTCTATTTCAAATGACAAGATAGATTGCTATGGTGACAGTTCTGTAGTGCAAAGCTGCCAGCAGGGATGTGTAGACTTAAATGCAATTAATTAAACTAAATGAAGCCAGCACATTGTCTTAGTTTCAAGCTCATGAGTGATGGAGCAGTTTCTTTTTTAAACCTGATTCTATTGAAAATATGTCCCAGAAATTCCAGCGTTCTTTGATGGAGCCAGTTTTATATCTCATCATGGGGCCGTTTATCATATCTGTGCTTTCTGTTTTGAGTTAAGGTGCAACTTGAAGCATATCCATTGAGCCTTGGATTAGTTATCAAAATAGTAAATGGTCAAAAATTAAATAGTACTTTGTTTTCTAAGATGGATTTGTCCACTTTCAGTCTCTAGATCTTTTCTTCTTCATTGAGAATTGCTATCACTGGGGATCTATTCAAGCACACACTTGGGAGAAATTGTTTCTTACGTCCCTTCTGCTTTTTCTAGACCTTAGCTTATTTATTTGGCTTTTAAAAAAGTTATTCTGATATGGTACTCCTTGTCTCTCCCTTCTCTTTGAGTAAGGACACCGGAACTACACAGAGCATTTCAGGCAATTCTCTGACTGCTTTCTCAATTCTGCCTTGTATTTCCTGCTTGAAGACCTAGCAATCAGACTGGCTCTCCACCATAACGTGGGGAATCCTTTAACTATGGAGAATTTCAATTTCCTTTTCTGTTTTATGGTCTTCAGTCATTCACTCTGTGGCACTATATTTCAGGATTTCACATTCTTCCCCCATCTTACAAGAACAGCTTTCCATCCAAGATATTTCATCATGTATTTGGTTTATTGTCATGGTTTAACTGCCCCTACCACCCAAATGAATGATCCTATTCTGAGATCAAGTTCATCTGACAGACCCATTGTCATAATTATTAACAAGTCTTCCACTTTTCAGTACTATATGAATCCTACTTGCAAGGATTTAATAATGATTCAAAGGAAAATGATACTGTGTCATTGAGTGTTTCCCACTATATTTTTCCTTTGTTCTACTGTTGCAGTACTTACCGCTTACGAGTTGCAAAAGGACATATTTTTATGCATAGCCGAGTGAGACTAAATCAAATAGTTGAGAGTCTTCACTGGCTGTACAAAAATTATCAACAATATGACTGTATGTTTTGTCTTGATGACTTTTTAATACTGGTTTCTACTGTTTAAGTCAAGGTCAAGCTTATTAGCCTAGGGATTGCCCAGACACCACCCGGAATTTCATAGGGAGAATTTAAGAGTATTTTAAAGTATATTACTAGTACCCATTGAATAAAGACACTACCAATATATGAATAAAGGACTATTGATAACTTAAATGTATTTATACCCATCTTCTTCCTTATGAACCTGTATTCTAATCCATCCCATCCACTGAAGAGATGTCATAAATAAACAAAAAGGACAGAAAGGACCCAACCTCCATCCAAAATGATTCTGGGTATAACAGAACTGAAACAGTCTGATAAATATTGTCTGTCATATGCATGTGATTTGCTTGGTTTGTTTTAAAGGAAAATGACAGTAGGGGAGGAAAAGATAGCTGAAATAGTTTAATCTTCTCTGTTTCAGCTATTTAGCAATGGTGCCAGCTATGTTGTCACACATCTAGATGCTACTGAAACAGTTGTGGTGTTCTTCAAAATTCTACTAGAAAAATTAATTCAGATATATTTGAGATCTGGTGGATTGAAGAATCATAAGCAACAAAGAGCAATGTATTGTGTGTGATGGAGAGAGGAGAAACAGTCAGAAGCTGCTGAGGAGTTAGGTGCTCCTCAGCTTTCATTAATGACCCAGAATAAGCAAACAAAATGTGTCTTGTTTTCACAGATGCTGCTCAGCTCTGAAGAACTGAGAATACCATTTTGAGTATAAAAACAATGCAGGTGGAAATGATTGGGATTAAAAATAAAGGGAGAAATGGAGTCCAAAAAACTGTCTGTGCATCTAGAAGGAAAGAACACAAAAAGCATGAGTTTGTCTGCAAACATAGACTTCGTTAGAGTAAAAACTTGTGCAAGAGGAATGTTTAAGGAAATGGCTATCCTCTAACCAAACTGAAAAGCTGTTGGAGTGTAGTATGGCCAATCCTGCTAAGGTGTTTGTGCTATTCTGTGAAATGCAGAAGCATCATTACATGTACAATGGAGAGTGTGTGTGTTTCCAAGCAAGGCGTGAAATAAGCTGTCTCTATGAGAAAGGAGCTCTCTAGTATGTTCTGTAGAGAAAGGAGGTGAGATTGTCTCAATCTTTACCTATCTGTATAGAACATAGCTTTTTCTGATGCCAGCCATCTGGCCAGCAATTTCAGTAATGTGAAAACCATCTTCCCAGCCACAACAACCAGGTGATCTGGCCTCTGCAGGTTTTCTAAGGCCCTTATGAGCAGGGCTTCATAGCAGAGAAACTTTGGAGGCACAGCTTTTAAGGCTGCCACTTGAAGTGCAAGTATAAAGTGATGGATACTTCCCTGACTCTGTTACACACAGCTGTAGAACCATTTTCTCTTCTTTGCTTTTGATTCTAGATAAAAGACTAGAAGAAAGATGGCCTGTTTCCATATCATGCAAGTTGAATACATAAAACACTGGTGGCCAAGCAATGCAAAGTATCATCTGAGCAGTAAAAACAAGGGCACAGAGAAACTGAGGTGTTGGTCGGAAGTGGCTATCCTGCTGCTTCCCAGGGCTTTATCTCTTCCCTTACAATAAGAGACCTGGGTTTGCAGCAGGGTCTTGAAGTAGCCCTGGGTTTCTGGCCTCACAGATACTCTTGGTTCACTTTTCCTTACTGGCAGGATCGAGGTTACCTGTGCTCTGGTGTTGCAGAAGTGGCATTTTGTGTTTCAGCCGTCTTTGTACCGGACTGTGTTTTTGAGTGATACTAAAGCTCTGGTCTCCAACAGCGTATCTACGGCACATGAAATTTGTACTCTGTGTGCTCAGATGCAGGCATGTGTGGCATACTAACGTACTGTTCCTACATTGCCTATTTTAAGATTAAGAAAAACAACAAAGAGCTTCAACTAAGACAATTTATTTTTGCTCTCTGTTTTGCCATCTACTGCAAATATATTTGGCAAACCCGCTAATCAATGTTGACTGGTGTGCTGTGTGTTGTCTTATCTGTGTTTGACTATATTGCCCACTATGATTTGTTTAATATATTTCTGTTTTGTTATAGCCTAAATTTTGATGGAAATTCTTAACATGTCTGCTCACTCAAAATGAGATTTATTGAGGGTGATGGAAGAACACTTACAATGTGCAGTATACTGAATATACTCTTAATTGTGTTTGTTTTATATCTGCATTGGTAAAAGATTGAAAAGAGTTTGAATTAAGGAAAGAAAACTGTCAAAATAAGGACAGGATGTAGATTATGAAGGGATGAGGAAAAATTTCTTTTGCTTTGCCCTATTTCTCTCAAGACTGAGTATTTTATCTCCACGCTACACAGCATTTATGGGGTTTCTTCTGACCCCTGCTTCTTAAAGAAAACTAGCTAACATGTCAATCAGACTCCTGAGATATAAGCCTCAAACAGAGAGTCAGCTTCAATCTTCCTTCTAGTCATATGCAGCTGCTCCCTGGACCATGTGTAGAAGGGGAGAGGGTTGTGGCTGCATCAGTGCCATGATGCTACTGGTCAGTGCTAATGAGGAGAGGCTGTATTACAATCCTGTCTTATCCTCCACCTTCCCTCTGCTACTGACACACTCCTAACTCATTTGCTCTTCTGCGGTTGTGTTAACCGAAGCTGAGGTTGTCTCTTGCTATGTGCAGGTTTGTCACAATGAAATCTTGAAGCAGAGGTAGTTGTGTCTAATAAGGGTAAATAAATAGTTAGAGAGCACACAAGAGCTCTGGCCTTGACTCCTTCTGGCAGCCCTGGGCCTTGGAGGTGTCCATGACCTATTTAGGTCTTGCTGGTACTTAAAGGCCATGTGATAATGATAATTATATATATATTTTATTTTTTTTTTTTGGTGCAATAATAGAATTATAGTCTTTGGTTTTTTTTTAAATTCCCTTATGGCTACTGCATGACTGTTAATTGTTACTCTTAAAAGTCTGGCAAATTTTCAGTATAGGTGTTTAAGTGTTAGGTGTCCTGCACTTTCCTATATGATTCAATATACGTAAGAAGACTCCTAACCTTAAAAAAAAACAAACCAAAACCAAAAAATACCCCTCATCACAACCCCTTTCCCAAGCCCTCTCCAACAATATTCTTGACACCTTGCTTTAATTTCTTTTATAGCACTAACGGGTAATCCTGAAAAATCACTGTAGCTCTGTCAACAAACCATGTAACATGGAAATGCAGAAAGGTTGTGGTATGTGAGTTATGTCAAACAAAACAGAAGAATGCAACATGGTCTTGCTTGGTCACTTCAAAATCATCACCTTTCTCTCTTGCACTGTGTGCAGCACCTGGCATCATAGAATCATAGAACAGTTAGGGTTGGAAAAAACCTTAAGATCATCTAGTTCCAACCCCCCTGCCATGGGCACGGACACCCACATTAGCCCATTCCACATCATGCTGTGTCCTGCCGCAGTGTCCCTCTCATGTGTTTGCAGAGTACCATTCAGTGAGGGTAACCATGCTGTAAAAAACATATATTCAAAGAAAATGGCACATTTTCTGTATACCTCTGGAATTTAGAGAAAATTGGTGTATTTATTCTCCCATTTATACATTAGAAGTAGAAAAAAAATCTATTTTTCTTTTAGTAGGTGAGTCCAGGTTAAATAGTCACATGGACTGTTCTTCAGGATGGGTGGTTTGGACTTAGTGGTCTGGCCACGTTAGTTCTGCTTTGGGCTCACTGATCTGCTGGATCACCTTAGGCAAATGCATCTAGCTCTACATTATGTCTTGTCAGCTTCTCCTGGAGTCATGACGGGGTTTTGTTATTTGTTTGCTTAATTGTTGCTGTTTGCATTGCTGTCCATAAAACCATTGTGGCTTGCTTTCTTTCACTTATTAGGAAAATAATGTTGTCATCTCTATTATCTAGAAGCACGCTGGCTATGGCTTCTCCCCCTACACTTAAGTCAGCAAGGTCCTGCTAAAATGCCTTGTATGTAATAATCTGATTAAGAAGTCAGCAACCTGATGATACGTAAGGTAAAACCTGCAGAGACTGTGCCTCCATGTCTAAGTCTATTAAAGTGAAAGAACAGAAGGCTTACAGCCTAAAGCTTAATTAAACAAGTGGATTTTCAGCTAATGTCCTGGAGAGAAGGACTGCTGTGTGTAAATGATAATAAGAGACTTTCCTGCTAAAAAGAACCCCAAACACACAAAAAAAACCCAACAAACAAACAAACAAAGAATAAATAAATAATAATAATAAAAGCTAAAATAGCTGTCAAATTATTCTGAAAGCCACTGGTTTATGTGTCAGTCAGAGGATCTTGCTGCGTATGGCAACAGCCTTTACTGACACAAGATTAGAAACGGCTTTTTCAGCTGTCATCCAGGACTGTGCAAATAATTGATTTTTAGGTTCGGATGCCAAACTAAAAATAACAATAATAATAAAAAATGGCTTAGAACGGATCACATATAAGACTCTCCCCATCCAAATGGAAAACTAGAATTATTTTACATTAATAATATATTGTATTTTGGTTATTTTTTTAATAAAAGTGAAAAAACCAAATTGATAGATCCTCCTTATAGGGGAGTTAATACATTATGGCAAAGATGGGGGGGGTAAATATTTTATACTGGATTTGGACTTTCATAATATCAACTAGCTATACTTTTGTCGCATAAAGGGTCAAATTCTGAAAGCTGTATGTACTATATTGTTCTCAAGGGAGATAATTTGAGCAACTGATAACATCTGATTGCACGTTCATACGATTCATAAGGGGAAAGACTGTGATTCAAAAGCTGCCTTTGAGGTCTGAATCCTTAATCAAGTATTTGAAGCCTAAGATAACAAAATGCAAGTGCAAGTGTACAGCTCCCTATCATCTCCCTGTAGGCAGGCAGGTCCAAATAATCTCTTGTGACAACGCAGTGTAATCAAAGGTGGCATTCGTCTTCAGGATGTATTAAGGTGCCTTTTGAAATCAGCAGGGACTTAGACCCCCATTCACTCCAGGTGCTGGCACTCCTGACTCATAAGCCCCTGTGATACAAGTTGCTACTCCTGTTGATGATATTCAGATAATCTTAAATTCACTCACACCAGTTTTTCCAGTTGTTGTCACTGCAAACCCCTATACGCACACATGCACAGAGAAAAGAGGATGGTGGATGACTCACCCCGTAAAACAAAATTGGAATTTGATAAGAAAATTGGACAGACTGTGCCAATCAAGCAGAGGGTGTTGTCAAACAAGCGTTCAGAGCAGTCCTCTTAACAAGAGATTGGTTCTTTTTTTCCACTCATCTCCCTCTGTTTTTCCATTGTGGTTCCTCCCCAGATCACCTAGATCCACCTTTCTCCCTTTCTTTGATTCCTCTCATGAACATCCCATAACAAGTCCTCTGCAGCCTACAAATGTTCTTTGTCTGCATCTTTTAATATGTGTGTCCTGCCGTTGCACATCTGTGCTCCTTCATGTGTATGCAGACCAGCTTTTATCACATAACCTAATGCTGTTATCTTGGCTTATTTTTTCAGTCAGTTCATACGTCTAAGGGGGTTATGGTGCCTCAAGGGCCATGTGCATTCTCTCTTCCACAAAAACTGTTGTTTTTTTTTTGCTGAATACAGCACAGCCTTCAGTGCACCAAGCTGTGTTTCAAGAAAACTACCTCTGGGAGTGTGTTGCCTGAGATTTTGCTTTCCCTGAGACTCTGGTCTAGGAAAGACTGAGATCAAGAAGTAACTGAGTTTACTGGGAAATGGAGCTTAATGTCAGAGAGGTTTAAATATTTTGCCACCACCAAACTGGAATTTTGTTCACTTCTGAGAAAAGTTTCAACACTTGCTCAAAGTCTGGAAAACTCAGCTCTGCTATTCAGTTCTTAGCCTTGTAACTCTGGCTTTTGTCTACCAGCTGCAGATGCAAGAAAGCCTTTAAATTGCCTCCATTCTGACAGATCAGTCTTCTAACAACTTTAAGCTACACCTCTTAGTGTGCCAAAACCCACGTTTAATTCAGTCAATTTGTAGTAAAAGGCATCTGGTAGAAGAGTCTGATGAAAAGTGGGGTCCAGGACTTTGTGCTGCTGTTAGAAGAATTCTTTTTTATCCTGTATGAAGACTCAAGTCACTGTGTGGCTTTGACTTAAGTTGGGGTCAATGGAAACTTATTCTCTGCATCACACTGGGTTCCCATAAAATAATAATTGTGGACCTCAGCTCTACCAGTTATCTCTGTTGCCAGTAGTACCAGAGACAGAAGTGAATTTATGTCTGCAGCTATCACAAGGCCACCATGCTATTGGGTAATGGTAATTGCCATGGATTAAGTCTGTCTAGGGACTTTTCTCCTTTCTGACCAGAATCCAGTGACTGCTGTTGACTATTGCTGTTACCAAGAAGGAGACATAAAATTTCAGTTCAGAAATAACCTGGTCCAAAGGAAAGAGTCTTTCTAGCCATTTTGGCAAACCTGTCTTTCCAATTGTTATGTTCTTGGAAGTAGCTGCGGATGTTTCTTTTGTTCCAAAGCAGCTAAGCCCTCTGTGCTCTGGCTGCGCTCCCAACTTGGGTGGCTGCAGCTACAGCCATCCTGAGCTGAGCACAGAGAAGAGGTAGTTCTGCCTTTGTGATGTCTGCACAGGTATACCTGCAAGGAACAAGGACTAGCAAATAGCAAAAGAACAGGAGATCAGGACAGGCACAGGAAAAATTAGCAGCAAATGTTGATCACTGGGATGCTAGTAAAGCAGTGCTTAAAGATGTTTTTGGATGTATATTCATTAGCTTTATTTTTTCACCTGGGTTTGTTTAGTTAGATTTGGAGGTAGTTTTCAACACTTTGTAGGTGACTTCAGTCCACACCTTGTAATCTAAGGGATTTTATCTTCCCATGTACCTCAGCTCTAAGACTGGTTTCACAGTAAAGAGTTCGCTTACTTTTGTCTAAATAAGTCATGTATGATAGCATTGTCTGACAGCTCTGCTCTTTCCCTTTGCCACATGGCAGTGTTCACACCTCAGCTGTTCCCTGCCAATACATATTCAGGAGGAAGTTACAAAAGCATGGATGTTTTATTTTCTTTTTATTAATAGAAAAAGTGTTTTCACTGTCCCTGTGTAAATTTGTACTTCGTTTTTTTTTTTTTTTTAATATGTATATGCAATTGGATTGTTCCGTGTAATCACAGGAACCCAGGTGTAGAAGACTGGAAAAGCATTGTGACCATCTCAGTCAAAATCATAAGGATATTTTCAAACATATGCTGAAAGAAAGTGTAGACAGACTTTCAGCGTGGACTTGTCATAGAGGAAGGGAAGACTTTTATGTAATATCTCACCTAATGATGGGAATATTGTATAGGACACAACTGTGATTTGCTATGCACATGTGCATTTGCCATAAGCCTCGCCGATGTTTCCTTTGGTACAGTGTGCATCATTTCTTCTGTAATAGCTGACAGCCTGTGACAGATCCGTTCTGAATACAGGGCAGTTCCTATGAGGCTCTGTCTGATCTCATCTCCTTGCAGAGAAACTTCAGGAAGTTCCCAAGGTTTTCAACCCAAGTTGCATGGGTTTCTCTCCCACCTTGCCCTTCTTCACTGCTTTTTGTTCAGGATGGTTTCTTCTCATCACCTAACAGGAGCTCACCTTGGCTCCCGTTCGGTGCTAAACAAGCCAGCCTTGTCCTGCGGAAACTGAACAAAGAAGAGATTCCAGTGACTCTCTCTTGCCTCTGAAGAAAAAGCCTGTGTTGTGCAAGACCTTTTCTTTATGTTCTTTAGCAAATGGAGCTGTTAAATATATCATTACCAGCGGCATAACTGATTACCTCGACAGCAGTCGAAAACTGTTTCGGAGAATCTTTCACAAGGCAGAGCTGGGGGGCTAATGTCGGTAGCGCCATGAGAGCTCCCTGTTGCTAACGGGAATCTTCCTGTGGAGCCCATCAGAAGCAGATGAGGCTCTCATCTGTCTCTGCGGGATATCTGACAGTGCAGAGCTCCAGGCAGTGTGGTGTGGATGTGGAAGTGTACAGCTGCTTCATGAGGTAAAGCTTGGTATGGTGTGTGCAGAGCTAATGGAGGAGAAAATCCTGCTATCACTGCAGGTCCCCTTCTCTTCTTCAGAATCTGCCCTATGCAGCCTGAGCATCTCCTGCAGTAACAAGTAACTTTGTTTCCTGTAAAGGTCTGTGAAAACAGGGCTTGGTGAGAACCAAATACTTCTTCCTTGCTTCACAAAAACTTTATTCTTTATTCTTTTTAAATAAGAAGAAAGGTATTAGGAACATAGAACATCTGGGTCAGGGTACCCATGAGGACCGCAGACTGTGGACATGGAAGCTCCTAGATATATGAAAAAGTAACACAGGGCCACTACGGCTTCTGCTTCCCCTCCATCTCAAGCAGTGGCAAGTGCTCTTCATCCCAACCTTCTGCAGCCCTTCCAGGAGGCTGACGACCTATAGACAAGGACCCAAGCAGGCTCAGTGTTGCCACCTGTTGCATGGCTCTCCATATGGCATAGAATCATAGAATGGTTTGGATTGGAAAGAACCTTAAGATCGTTTAGTTCCAGACCCCTGCCATGGGCAGGGACTTATGGCTCCCTGGTGTCTTAGCAGACAAGCTGCTGGAGACCAATGAAGTCCCATGTAAACTCTGACAGGTTTTCAGCTATCCTAGCACAGGTAATTTCTATGCAGTGCTCTGGATTTGGTGAATTGCCCTCCGTTTTCTTCAATCAGATGCTTTCTCACCTGCTGTAGCTGGAGGTATTTTGTTGTTCATAGAGAGAAGTACAAATCCTAAGAGCAGTCCCATGACAATGGCAGTGTTTGAGAGCATGTTTGCCATTTCCTCTGTGGATAAATGCAGAGAACAAAGACTTATTGAAATCCAAAAGTCTGTTCAGCTTCAGTTGCAGTGGCTCTGTCTTGGCCTTCTGCCCTGCAGCTGTAACTTGCCATCCTAGAAGGCTAAACAGTAAAGTGGTGTCACACTGGTGTCACTTGTACAATGGCTAAATGGAAGCAGTTGAAAACCTTAGCTACAAATTGGTCCGCTCTTGGCATAAGGTTCTGCAACATGGAAAACACCTGGGTTTTTTTTTTGACAAAGGCAGTTGTAAAAAAACTGAGCAATAAAAAAAAGAATATTAAGAGTTAGAGGATATTCCTGAAAACATTTTTCTTGCAAGATCTTCCATTGTTACACCACTGGAAATATACGCCTAGTCTTGTGTCCCAGTCCTTATTTGCAAGATACTTAAAGGGAGCTGGACATTCAGTTTGCAATCTTTTCTGTTATCTCACCTAATTCTGTTATCCCATCTTCTTATACTTCTTATAAATTGATATTTGAGGTTCTTGTGACTCAGTTCTGGTGCCCAGGGTTAGATCTGCAAGTTAAAACATCCCTTGACCTTCAGTCATCAGCGCTGGGGAGTCACCTAGGTACTGCTGACCAACTCAAACTTTAGTTTCTAATTAATCTGAGATGAGGACAACGTATGTTCCCCAGTATTGGGGTTAACTTGGTAGAATGAGAGGATACCACATCACTTGAAATAGCTTACCACACTTAGTGATGAATGGTGTGGCTGAGAACAATTCCATCACATTTTATTTTAGCAGTGAGCATGCTCCTAAGCTTTCTGGATATGATTTCTCCCAGTCCTTCCAACTGGGAACAGCTGGAAAAACAGCAGTCAGGAGAGGGTCGCTGCCACTGAGTTGCTGTGCCAGGATGAAAACCCAGCCCGTTAAATGCGAAAATCTAGTCATTGTTTAAGTTTGGGTCATATACTTCTTGAAGACCAAGAACAGCAGAGCCAGAGCAACATAAATAAGTGGATGTACATCGGACTACATAATTGTCAGGGTGTCTCTAACCATGGAAAATTTTGTTGTAAATGTGTGATTAATGCCTTCAATTATTATCTCTAATTGAACAGACATGGAAAAAGCCCACTTTGTAAGCCCCGATAAGCCTACTGCACAGATGCTAGGAGAGTACTAAGACCTGGCGGGATTGAACTGTATTGCATTCTGTGTTTTGTAAGCATAGCGTGTTGTTGGAGCCTAGCAGAAAAAAATGAGTGATTGCTGAAATTCCGCTCGTGTAATCTGCTGAGTGTTGATGCCTGAGAAGACAGAAAGGCTGTTAAGTGAATACACCCTTGCATTGTCATTAGTATTAAGTAATGGGACTTTAATATATATAGATCATAGTAATCTATCAGCTTAATATCAAGTACTCAGCGGGAAGTCCTCAACTACAGTCCTACCTCCTTTTCTTCATTTATGAACAAGCTCAAGAAATAGAAGCCTGCAACAGTGTAAATACAGTACTTATTAGAGGACAGAAGCAGCTTGCAGGCCATATATTTTTCAGTTACTTATATATGGGGCATGAAAACAGTTTGAAGGCATTTTTTCAAATGAAAGTACAAGTTTTAAAAGTAAACCCTTATTTTTCCCCTCAAAAACTAGTTTGGATGTAATTCTGGCACATCTCCATTTTTAAATTTTGGGTTAAAATTGTAGCCTTGCCTTATTTCATAAGGCAGCTATTTTCCTCTCTTTCCTCCACTCCACCAGTTTTTAAATCTTAAACCAACGTGTCAGTTGAAGAAAACACCAAAACCACCCTCTTTTAAAGACCTCCAGCTGAAGAGAGAAATTTTTTCAGTAAGTTTTTATCTGTGTGCAGTGAGGAGATGATTTTTCAAGCGTGTCTCAGTGGCTTGCTTGTAGATGTAAAGCAATGGAAAGGCTGGAATTAGAAATCAAGCCTCCTGAACCTCAGCTCTGTCTTTCTAACACAGTTTGCGCTTCTCCCAAGGCAGCTGTTTTTAACATGGTGGCATAATCATTGACATCTGAGATGTTATGAAAAAGGAAAACACGGTAATTTTTAAAAACCTTGGTAGAACTTTGGGGCAGATGGCAGTGGGAGAGAGCTGAAAAGCAGTCCCCTGTGCAAATAAAATACTTTATACTTAGTTCATCTTGGCTATGGAGCACATTGCACTGAATTTCATAGCATGAAATTGACTAGTGTTACTTCATAAAAAGCATGTGATTAGAACTTCATGTTGTTGCAATTGCCTGCACTTTAAAAAGGTGCCGACCTCCCTACTCCCCACCCAACATACAATGAAGCAAGAGGAAAAACCCTAGGGGCCATTATTAACAGGAAGGTTTGGACCTAGGAACACTTAATTCCTTGAGCTATGATGACCAGCTATTGCTGCTGGTGCTACAAGGATTCACTTTCAGCTGAGGCCTCTCTGGTTTCCCCAGAGATGCTGCCTGTGTGGTGATTAAGCAGTTAGGACCAAAATAGTGGGGAGCTGGGGTGAAAAACTGCAGAGAAATTGGAGTGGGGCCAGTACTTTATCTTCAACATCAGCATGTTACTACATGATTTCTGCAAGTGTAAAAACACCGAGACACACACCATGCTGGCAGCATAAGTTGACTGGTGACATACATTTTTTACATGGGGGGCTGGGATGCAGATAGCACTCTAATTTGATCTCCTGACCAATGGCAGCAGAAAGGGATTTAATTTACAAGGTATAAGAGATAATGATCCAAACATTAGGGCTGCCACATCCTGGGCCTCTCAAGCATGACTAGAAAAAAGAAGTTCGATCAATTGCTTCAGTCCTGGTTGAAGGCTGTATACCTGAACCTTTCTTTTGCTATGAAAGAGGGCCTGACTCATTTTTGCAAAGCATGTGGGATTCCACCTTGTAGTAGGACAACACAGGAAAGTGGGTGTTCACCACAGGTAGTTACAGCTCAGCAGCAAACATCAATGTAAAGAAAGTATGGTCTGGAGAAAACCTCTGCTGGTACTTCCTGTCTTGAGTCTGAATAGGTTAGACCTGAAGATCAGACCAACAGTGAGCCATTGTGAGGGGCTATACTCTGTTCTTCTTAACATTTGAAGTGAGAGGGGACCCCCTCATGTTTTCTCTTTACTGATACAAGCCTACCATGGATAACGTATATCTGCTGTTGTGCCTTAGGTTCCTTGTTGCTAGCCACGCTTCCTTGGGCAGGTATGGTTCTGGAAATAAAGCTGATCTTCCTGATCTAAAGGATTGTATAAGCATGAGGTATTGCAATATATCCATGTGTACTGGGTTTGCGTGGCAAGGTTTTGATGGCGAGGAATGGCTACAGGGGTGGATTTCTGTAAGAAGCTGTTAGCAGCTTCCCTTATGTCCAATAGGAACACTGTCCAATAGAGCCAATGCCAGCTGGCTCCAAGATGGACCCACTGCTGGATAAGGCTGAGCCCATCAGTGGTAGTGGTATCACTTCTGGGATAACATATTTAAGAAGGGGAAAGGTTGCTGCACAGCTGGGCAACTTCAGCTAAATAGAGGACTGAGATCATGTGGGAGGAATGCTCTGCAGACACCAAGGTCAGTGAAGAAGGAAGAGGGAGGGGTTGGAGGTCTTCCATGTGTCAGAGCAGACTCACCTGCAGCCCATGGTGCAGACTGTGCCCCTGCAACCCATGGAGATCCACAGTGCAGCAGATCTCCACCTGCAGCCCTTGGAGGACCCACAAAGGAGAGGAAGATTTCCAAAGGCTGCTGTGAACCCATGGGAAGCCTGTGCTGTAACAGGCTCCTGGCAGGACCTGTGTCCCCATGGAGAGAGGAGCCCACGCTGGAGCAGGTTTGCTGGCAGGACTGCACTCCATAGAAGGGACCCAGGCAGGGCAGCTCATGAAGGACTGTAACCTGTGGGAAGGAGTCACATTGGAGAAGCTGATTGAAGACTGTCTCCTGTGGGAGGGACCCCCCACTAGATCAGGGAAAGAGTGTGAGGAATCCTCCCGCTGAGCAGGAAGGAGTGGCAGAAACAGTGTGTGATGAGCTGACCACAACCCTCATCCCCCATCCCTCATCCCTCTGCACTGCTGGAGGGGAGAAGGCAGGGAAAATCTGGAGTGAAGTTGAGCTCATGAAAGAAGGGAGGGGTGGGGGGGAAGGTGTTTTAAGATGTGGTTTTATGTCTCATTACCCTACTCTGATTTGATTGCTAATAAATTAAATCAATTTTTCACCAAGTCAAATTGCTTTGCCTATGATGGTAGGTAATGAATGATTTCTCCCTGTCCTTACCTTGACCCACAAGCCTTTCACTATATTTTCTCTCCCTTAACCAATTGAGGAGGGGAGCAATAGGGGATCTTTGGTGGTCACCTGGCACCCAGCCAGGGTCAACACACCAGACCACGGAATAAGCTGCTGAGGCTTATCAATTATCTCAACAGAGGTGAGCATACGAGGTGATGCTTGAATGCTGCTGACTTGGGGTGTTCTCGGTGTAGCAGGAATATGCCAACCTGGCTTTTGAGCTGGCAGGATTTGCTTGTTGCTCATTACATTTGAGCTCAATAGAAACGTAATTTCCCAGGGGTCTGGCAGCTCAGTCAAGACCATGTTTCTGAACAAAAGAATGGTTTTAGCATTTAGAGATCACGTAAGCACTTCCTTATAGCAGTGACTCTGCAGGAGATGAAAGCTGTTTCTAGAGTCAATTCATTAATAGAAGGCCTTTATACCAAACTGCAGCTACTTGAATGGATTTCCCATAGATTTCTCACCATGTGTTGGGTTCCCAGCAGGAAACTTATTAGTTGTGAACTCATCAGAGGGGAGAGAAAGTGAGAAAAGGTGATAGATTCATGAAATCAATTTGGACATGCACAGGTGATGTTTAGAGAGTGAATTTTCTTTACATGCTCCCTATGTTTCATAAGCCTCCTTTATAGAAGAAACTGTTTTCTTCTTCCTTGCCTCCCAGGGTTTGCCTTTTAAGTACTAACCTCAAATCACCAACAAGCATAGCAATAAGCTATTTTATTTGGTGAACTATTGACTTTTTCCATACCATTCTGGTAATGAATGACTTCAAAATGGGAAGAAAGATCAAAGACCTGTGTTTGCCACAGGGCAGGCGGGGTTTTGGCAGAATGTCTCAAGTTTTTTCCTCTGTTTGCATGCAGCATCACAGATATCCTCCTGCACAGTGATTAGCTGTGTTTCATGTAGTCCCCCACTGTCAATCTCAAGGGAGAGGCAGAGCTGGGCTGCTCCAAGGCCTGTGAGGTAATCACATGCTTGCTCCCAGTAGGAAAATACTTTCTGCTATGTGGAACAAAGCCAAGTAACTCCTTTCCTTGCACCAGCTCATCTCTAGCTTGGATGTCTAGTATACCTGGAAAGGTCTAGCAACTGAGCCTTTGACCATGTCTTGTTGGGTCTTTCATGGGATCCTGTCTCTTTCCTGTTTTTATAGTGCTCATCAGTGTGGTTTCAGCTGAATTTCTACACTACTGCAGCAAATAGGTTTTTGCATGTTTCACTGAGTCTGTATGGAGAAATTTAACTCCATTTTGTTCCCTGTCGTCTCTTTTAAAAATGCATCCTCCATGAAAGAAATATGCCAGTCTGAAATTCACCTGTGGCAATGTGTGCAGCAGCTCACAAAATTATCTCTCTGAATTGACAGATATGTCTAAAATGTTCGCAAAAAGAACTAGGGGGCATTGAAGGAGGCCAGCAGGCTGCAAGCATGAAAGAAGTGAGAGGAGATGACTCTTTATTGAAGTTTATCTGTGAAGCCACTTGCCATGTAATATAGTGGTTGCTGTTTATTGTTGATAAAAGCTCTCACTGTTTCAGTGGGAGTTTCGAGCTTTATGAAAATAAATTGAATGAAACATGCTAAATAAAGCCAACATTTGGCTCAAAGTCCTGAGTCCACAGAGATATTGTACCTGCTCATAGTTAACCTCTTCTTAATGGGTGCCTAAAGTCAATGGCTTCTGTCTATGGGGCTATGTCTATTTGGCTCTGACCAAATATGACTGTTCCTATGCTTTTTGTGATTTTAACAGCATGAAATTTGTATAACAAAGAGCCTGCCTTGCTAAAGAAAAGATTCTGGTAACCTGCTTTTTGAGGTAATGCTTTACAAGTTCAACAATTTCTTCTTCCTATGTTTGTTAGAGAGCATGTGCAAATATGACTGAAGTCATACGACAATTTCTAACAAGCAAGAGCTGGAACAAAAAAAAAAAAGCCTTTTTTTCCTCCCCCAAACTTTAAACTGTGAAATGGGAAAAGTACGTGTTACCTATTTGGATTTGCCATGGTTTTGTTTCTTGCCTCCTGTACTATTGTTTCCTAATCTTAAAAATGTAATAATAATTCTTATTTGGCCAGAAAAGGGAGGAGAAAAATGAGGTTTATTTCCCTACCCTTAAGCATGTCCATATGTACTGTTAAACTTACCTTTGTTTTGACTGATTTTGTTAACTTTTCATGGATCACCCTGCATTATGCAGGCAGGAAACAATACTGTATTCATGTGAATTTTGTATACTGCATTCAGAGGGGCTTGTGATAGCAAGCAATGGAAACACTTTTATTTTGTGCTTGGAGCAGGGAAACACAAAAAATGTGACTCAACATTAGTGATGGGATATCTTCATTGTATTGGTCTCTCATTATAAGGGTAGAGAAAACCTGTTCACTTGACACTAGTTCATTTCCAACTAATCCTAATAGGAGAGGTTCTGGAGAAAATTTGTTTTAAAATGATTATTCTCTCAGCAATTTTGTGGCAATAACGTAGTGTGTCCAGGATTTGGCCTTTCAAATACTGTAAAAGGCTGCAATTTACAACTTAAATACTGTAGTTTGTGGTTACCCCAAAACAGGGAAATTAATCCTGTGAAGGATTTAATAGAAGTTGTAACATGATGGAAAATTTAATATCTTTATGTTTAAAATGTTCCAAATTTTGTGTTTTGGCAATTTTATTGTACAAACAGCACTAACTGCAAAATCAGGCTGGAGTTGGATCTTGAAAAACAATTGAAAATCTGGAATGTTATGTCAAAAAATGTGCATCTCAGGAAAGATATAAGGCTGTCTGGATTTCTTGCCATGTGTCTAAAGATAGAGAAGATGGTGATCAGGAACACAAAATAGGAGAACACTCTTCTTGAAGAACTTTATTCATTCCGTTATCTCTAAGCCTAAACAGAGAAGTATTGAGCAGATACTAGAACTCTGAGGAGAACAAATTCTTCCTTTCATCCTTATTTTCTGTCTCCACTTTGAAGAGCTCAAGGGTCTCTCCAGACTGTGAGACTGCAATTAGCTCAGCAGTCCCTGTGGTCGGAAGACAGGTAGCAAAACCTTCCTCTGGGTCTGTGTCAACAGGGGAATGGCTACTCCACAGGTATGCAGGGTGGTGATGCTGGGAGCTCCTCCATGGCATAGCAGGATAAAGAAAGCAATTGTATAGTTTCTTTCAGGGCAAAACTAATTTCTCAACAAAAAACAAGACAATGCCATGACTGCTGGATATTCTGGTAACAAAAACGTATTGGTTTTGTTGAACAGCTGAAAACACAGCACACTTTTATGTTTCATCTAAAATGCTGAATGACAGGAAATTGTGCATTAAGAAAAGACAGGTATTCTGGCTTATTTTTTCTTTTCACCTGCTTAGTCAGGATGCAGTTTTCCATAGAAATGGAATTTTTACTTTGCAGCGGGAAATGTTTCCACTACAAATGGTGGGGTAAAGATACTAAGGTCCTCAAGAAGGGGAGTAAATCAAATTCAGGGTAATGGAAGCTGCGTGATGAACTGCTTTGCAAGGACCTGAATGACTTGACAAGTGTAGCAAGGCAGATGAATTCAGAAACGCAGACTCAGAAGGGATGTGCCAGCTGAATATCAGCTCTGCTTGAGGCTCAGTAGCAGGGAATCCCTTCTAAGTGGCTTGGAGACAACGGATGTAAGCACGATACCATACCTGCTTTTGCAACAAATCCAAGATGCAAGTAATTTCTACAGCAGTGAATGTTGTGATGTACTAATCATAGACATAAATAAGTTGTGAGACTGAGTAAAGTGGAAATGACAATATTTATTTTTGTTTAAATTGAAGTGGGGTTTGTACTGATTAAGAAGGTTAAGGCAGCTGTGGAGCTGTTTCCTGTGCTGCCACTTTTCCTGGTCTTTTGCAAGTTTCTGTAGCAAGAATTGAGTGGCATATGAGGGGATGATGCATCACCCCAGCTGTAGAATCTGAAATAGCATGTGGGATTTCTGCTGAAGAGGGAACAGTGAGGCTGCTGTGTGTGTCAGACAGGCCAGGTGGAACAGGGAACAGGATTAACATGGCTAATCTCCATTTGGCTCAACAAAATGGAGTGTGACTTCTTCAGGCAGCAAGGTAAAATAAATAATTTAAATTGAGAACTGTTTATTAAAAATGAAACAGCTTTTTTTTTCGGAACTCTTTCATTCTGAAAAAATGTTAATGCTTTCTTGTAAGCACTTCTATTTTCTCCTACACAGGAAAAGATTGAATTACTAGAATTTCCCATTCAATAGAGACGTTGATTTCTGCGTGCCCTCTTCCCCCTGTCCCGCGAGGCAGAAGGTTGTTCTTGAAACTGGTAATAAAGGGCCAGAAACTGAACACTCAATTACAGTGGAAAGCAAGACACTTGCATCAATATTGCCATTTAAACATGGATGGTGGTGAAAAGAAATTTTTTGTTCCAGAGGTCTCCTGAAGTTCCTGATTAGCTACTGCTGCTGGAATATATTTCTGCCTCTAATATCTTCTATTGAGGTCTGTTTGCTGTTCTGGGTATGTCTGAAAACTTCATCTTTTCATACGTATATTTAAGGGAGAATTACAGTGTTTTGAAATGCTGGTTGGGGTTCTGGGTGCTGAGAACTTTCCAGAAGCCTGCTGTAAAAGGGTTCAAGAAGCTTAATTTTGACTTGGGAAACTATGTAACAGTGGAGGGAGTAAATGGCGGTAAAGTATAAGATAAAAAGGAGCTGAATGAGTCATGCAGGACAAAGAGCAATTCACTGAATTAATGCTTCCTTTGTCAGTTGGCATGTTTTGTAGGCCTGGGAGCAGAGCTGAGACCTGGAGGTGGCCAAACAGGTAGTTCTCAGAGCTCTTCCTTCTGCACATAAGGAAAGGGAAAAGAGATGGTAATTGGGAAATCAATGGATGGGGACATCCTTTGAAGTAAGAAGGAGATCAGGAAAAGATAGAAAGGAAATTGGCCCTCATCTGAAGTGCGGGGGTGGGGACACATAGACCTGAGAATGCAGACAAAGGAAAGAATGATGCTTCTCCAAGTCCAAGTATGCTGAGACCCATATGGATGTAATGGGGACAGAATATCTCTGGTGTTGAGTTTGGAAACCACAAATAGTGTGTTCACTTCGCAAATTAGGTTTATATGGTTTTTTGGAAGACTTGTCAGCTCCTTTACTGTCATGGCCTGTCTGCAGTGTCTGGTCATCCTTTGCATTGACTGAGTGCAAGGCAGAGAGATGGAGATGCAGCCTAGGTTTACTTGTCATCTGCAGTGATATATTGACTTCCTCACAGGCTATTTCAGTGTTCTTTCCTCCCTAGTGCAAATGTGAAGTCTGAAATTCAAATGGATACACACTTCTTTAAAATAAGCATTTGTGCAGGCAGTTTCTGAACAGATAAATCAGTGGCTTCAGTTGCTTAGATATCTTAAAGGGTATAGAACTGCAAGGTAATAGCATTCTCTGACTATAATTTCTCTAGTCCATTAGTTTGGAGAGTGATTTACACTTGGAGGAATTAAGAGAGTTGTCTAGCCCATACAGGAGGCTGTGGCTAAGGTGGTATAGGTATATCTGTAATGAGGTTTCCTGCAGTGGTTTCTCATCAGCTCTGAATGAGGTGGAGGTCAAACCAAGAGAGGTTCAGGATATGCTCTGAGGTCCTGATTTTATTAGTGATATGCCTGCTTAAGAAGGGTTGAACAAAAGTAATAACTGTTGTAAGTGCCTTGCAGAAATAAATGGTAGAATGTGCAACAGCAGTGGAAATATTACATTTATACCAGATGTACTCAGAAGGTCATGCAGTCCAGCCACCAATTCTGAGCAGGGCTAGCAGCAAATTCAGACCAGGTTGCTCAGGGCTTTTTTCAACACAAAGACAGACTCCTGACTGCTCTGGCCAAGCTGTTCCAGTGCTTTATTATCTCCCAAATGAAACCAGGAAGTAGCCAAGAGGCACAAATATTGTTTTTGCCTGACAATTTTGTCGAGTTTGTGTTGGTTGTTGTTTGTTTGTTTTCAAAACCAGCCTCTCTCCCTATTTTTGTATGGTTTTGTGACTTGAAGGATGTCAGATCCCCTTTTCTACCTTATTTTAATTCACACTTTGTAAAACTGAAAAGCAATGGAGGGAAAAAAAATGCATAGGGAGGAAATTTCAGGGGTTTTAAGTACTTTCCTATCTGTGCAGAGAGCAGAGCAGAACTGAGGGAGATCACCTTCTATTTCTGGCATAATCCCTTGGGATCTGAAAATTAGATTGGATAGGAAAGATTTCTTCACCAAAGTGGTGCCAGGCACTGGAGCAGGCTGCCTAGGGAAGTGGCTAAGTCACCATCCCTGGACATATTTAAAAGATGTGTAGCTGTGGTGCTTAGGGACATGGTTTAGTGGTAGACTTGGCAGTGCCAGGTTAATGGTTGGATTTGATGATCTTAAAGATCTTTTCTGACCTAAAAGAGTCAATGTGATAGTTGTTTATTTCCGTTTTTGTCGCTTTCAACAGCAAAGGCTGCTTTTGGAACTCAAGGACTGAGGCTCACTCCCTCAATGTATTAAAAAAATGGAGCTTACTTTCCCATACCAAACTCATTCCTAATAGAAACCATAGCCCAGCCAGCACCCTGCTGGGGGTGTGGGCTAGTGTATCACCAGAGAATACTTGTGTTGTGGAGAAGAGCTGGAGTGTGGTAGCCAAAAATGGACTTCTGAATTGCTATGTTCTTTCCTCTGTACCAAAATGCTGCTGCCTTGGACTAACACCAGAACACTTGGCGGTGCTCAGCTACACCCACCTTTCAATCAATGGGTATTTAGAACTTGCCTGTGTACGAGACAGCTTTTATGCTGCTGCTGGACAAGTGAACTGTCTTGAGAACAAGGCTATTAAAGGGACTTCAGCCAGGCTTCCAAAGCTGAGCTGCTATAGACTACGCTAATAAAAATAAGGAAGTAATCAAAACCAAACAGTTGTGCAGGAAGTGATGCAGTGGGGAGCAAACCAGCATTTTCCAAGTGGGAAAAAGGACACTGGCTGGCAAGGAGAAATGTTACTTGCTGGTTTGAGGGACAAGCAAGTGGAACAAAGCCAAATCACTGCCTATTCATCAGAAGGGGAGGACATGGAAATTAGAGGGGGCAGTTTGTAGCAGGCATTTTGCAGTGACAGGTCTCCTTAAACTTGGTGAAAATGCCCCCAGCTTTTTCTTCCAGCCAAGCTTAGAACAACTTTGCCTTTGCCTCTGCACTTTCTGGAAGATCTGTGTGAAGCCTGGTGATGACATGCAGATTTTTAATTTCGGTCATAATCCCAATGGAATCAGGGAAGCATGGCAGCAATAATAAAAACTGGATGTTTAGAGTAAGAAGGCTAACAAAGCAGTAGGAGCAAATATTGGTAAGTAGTAGCAAATATTCGTTAGTACCGTTGTTACACAGTGCAATGCAAGCTCTCAGCCGGTGTTAGAGGAAGTAGAGCTCTGCTGGAAGAAGTCATAAAGCAGCAATGGCAAGTTTGGGACCCAGCTGCTGGGGAACAGCTGGCACTTTCTGACAAGCTGAATTAGAGTGGGATCAGGGTGCCTGACACCCTAGATCCCACAAAAAATTCCATCCTAAAATGATTTCTGCTTTGCATCCATCCTGCAGGTAGTGTGGGTATGTTCTGCCTCTGCTCTCACCAGTGGGAGGTTTACCACATGCTTTCAGTGTGTCTGTGCTTTCACTCTGCCAGCTTTGTTTGCCAGATTTGCTTTATATTCTGCAAATGGTGAACCAATTCATTTGGCAGATTTCTGGGCTAGCCTCAGACCAGTTACGGTTTAATGTGGAAAATGGTGGATTTCAAGTGCCACAGTTTCTAGTATCTCTGCCAGTAAAAGAATATATCGAGGGACAGAGCAAATATCAACTGGAATCCAATTTTTGGCATTTGCCTTATCAGTGAAGGCCAAAAGTTTCTGTAATTCATCCCAAAGGGACCATCAAAGTTCACAGGCATTAAGTATTGAATTAATTTATTGAATTCAGAGATATTCCTGGAACATACAATCAGATCCTCTCATATTTAGCATTTAATAATAGATAAGTCCTTTCTATGGACTTTATAGGGACAGTGATAGCTTTAAATAAATTCTTAAGAACAGAAATGCTCTGAGGGGCAGCAGGGGTGGTATTTCAATCTTTTAGTAGAAAAATTCAGAATTAACATAAGGTTTGATTTTTACCTTTGGGTAGGAGAATGTTGAGATCCTGTTGTACATCCCGTCTACAACTGTGGATGTGCAGGAAAAGAGAAGGCTTGTTCAAGGTTTTGAAAGGATCCCTGCAGTAGAGCAGACTGTTTCCACAACAGCTTTCAGAGTTTAAAAACAAGTTCAAGAATTTGTGGTTGTTTTGAAAACCAGGTACTTCTGAATGTTTCCATGATACGACATAGTATCAATAGCTGTGCCTACAACTTACAGGTTTTTCTAGTTAGAAGAGACAAGACAGCCTTTGTTTCTCAAAAGGGTAAAAAAGTGTGGAGACATCTTGAATATGTTACGATTTTTGACATGTTTCTGGAAAACTATTTGCCTTGACAACATTGTGTCTAAGGAAATTGTTTCAGAGAATCATAGAATCATAGAACAGTTAGGGCTGGGAAGGACCTTAAGATCATCTAGTCCCAACCCTGCTGCCATGGGCAGGGAAAAGAAGTTGTGATGTATGTGTCTCACACAGGTGTCAGTGGTAGTGTTTAAACAAACATTGCTACAATCAATTAAAATGTACAAATAGAAACTATGCCGATAATGCAAGTAATAAAATATACAAATTTGTTCTTGCAAATAACACTTCTGAGTTGCATCTGCAATCCTAATTTCTTATGTTGGTTGAAAAGGATGATGACTTTAGAATATTTACGGAGGGAGCTATGCTAATCATCTCTCCTGAGCTGCTGTAAGGTTGAATTTGGAGGATACAATTTAGACACTCACATGGAAATGCACAAGGCCCAATATTTCATTACTGGGATCTTCCTCGGTTCATTTAAGCTAGGGTAAAATAACTACTTTGATTTGTTAGTGTAGTAAAAGTGTTTTGCACTAACATATATTAAAATGTCAGGTGTGAAACAGCAAAGTGAGGATTAGAAATCTGGATTTCTACATGGGAAGTGGACACTAGTGAAAAAAAATACTGCAGCTGAATATGGGGAGTACAGTACAGGATTGTTCTCACACCAGGTTTTAACTGTGGCAGTATTAAGCCTGAGAAACTCCACTGGAATTTTCAGTTTTGCCATACTGTAAGCAGAATTTCATCAGCCATAGTTTGCATCTCTAATGTATAATCCTCCTATAGTTAATTTATAGACATGTCCCTGCTAAGCAATTCTAAAGGAGCTAAAATGAAGTAGATGTTTATAATAAATAGACACATTTATAAGTCCTTCAAATGAGAAGTGAAAATCCTCACTTTCTACTATAAATTCCTGTCTATAGAGGCTTTGAAATGTTTTCTTCTGCTTATCTGAATCTCTTCCTGCATTTTTTTCCTTTTGATTTTGAAAAACTCGCTGATCTTCTGAAACTATGGCAGATGGGTTTGTCCTGTTTTTCAGAAAGGAATACAAATTGTTGAGATGGTTTGAGAGCTGTTTAAACATCATTGCTTATAAACAAAAGGGGTGCAGCTTTCTTCAGCCTCTGGTGTTTGGACTCTTTCATGGATGATGTGAACTTATAGTATTTGTTGAACAAGTGATTGCCGAGAGAAAGGCTTCCAGGGTTTTTACTGAAAACAAAAGGAGGGATGCAACATTTGCATGGAGATCAGGGAAATAACTGGCAGACAGCAGTGACAAGACTTTGACATGTGCCACTGACTTCAGTTTCAACTCCCATGCTACAGGTGCAGAAGTGCCTGGAGTAGTTTTGTTATCTTGCTTAGTTTTTGTGTCTCTGCTCTGCATACCATGAGCATCTGGGTTGTTGGCTGGGGTCCATCTGGAGCTTAGTGTAGATGTTTCAATCTTTATCTTTGCTCAGGCATGGTTACTGAAGGGTATTGGATCCAAGGCATATGACCCTGCTGTGTTCTCAGTTTTCTTCTCCTCCTGGTTTCATCTGAGAAACCTGAATGTCTCACCGAGCTCCTCTTCAGCTCTTGTGTCTTCTCTGTTCATCAAGCATCCATTGAGGGGGGCTACCATAAATTCTTATCCTGGATGGCAGGCACAGGACTCTAGAAAACAATCAGCAGATGCAGAGCTGGGGGAGAAAGCTATGAGAGGGGTTTCTGAGTAGGAAGACTGGTGCAGAGCAAGGATGCCTTAGAAAAGGTAGTCTGGCCAGAGACGAAGGAGCAAGATGTGGATCAGGTTGTGCTGAGTGGCTGTTGTAATGAAAGGATCCCAGGGAAGAGAACAGGTGCTGAAAAGTGAGTAAAATAGCCTGAGAAGACCTCCTCTTTGCTAGATGGGAAATGTGGTTGTGACAAAGAGCCTATAAGGAAAACAGCTAATACAATACAGAAATATGATGAGAGAGAACTTAAGTGTGTGCTTACACCATCATACGCCTAAATGCCTTCTTGAATCAGGGTCCTGATGCTGCAAAAGAATAACACAATTGGATTTGTCATTATTTACTAACAATCACTTTTGTACTGCTTATTTGTCACCTTTTTTTCTCTTAGCAAGTAAATATATAAAAAATAAGCCCAGACCATTTCAGATTTTCACAGGCCAAATAATTTTGCCTGTGTTTCTTGTTCAGCATGTGGTTGAAGGCATCCACTCTAAAAATCATGAATCTGTTCACCTTCCCAGACTTGTGGTTTGGTTTGCACAGTAAACTAAATTAATTTATTAAGCCAAGTAGCCATAAATAGCACCTAAATTAAAACTGATCTTGGATGATAATCTAACTGGACCTAGACTCTTGAGGCAGTGTGCTGTAAAGAAGACTGCCATTTTTCAGATGCATTGCAGCAATCCATCTTTGCCCTCACGCTTTGCATGACAAAGACTTGCTATCAGTCACAACTTCGACCTGCCTGTATGCAAGGTTAATAGAGCTAATCAGGGTGTGGGGGAGGGAAAATAGTGGGTGGGTTGTCTAACAATTAAAGGTAAGATGGGATCTGGAGCTTTTCACCAGATTGTTTATAGAGATTCACAGCACTGATCTCTGTTTCTCTAAAATCAGTGAAAAACCCTCTGGTGATTGCCTGCTTTTCCATGTTTTAGTATGCAGCCCACCAACACATAAGCTCTTTCCTCTGCAGAAGCTGGCTGTACAGCCTGTCTTGATTAGATATTATAGCTCTGCTACTTTTTTTTTTTTTTTTTCAGTTCTTTCAATATCCATCGTGTCAAATCTGTCAATTCATTCTTAGAACACTAACAAAACACAGAAGAAAGACAAGGTAAGGTGTCTTGCCTGGTATTTAACGCTTTATTTGTTTTGATGTGCTATTACTCCTTGTTTTCCTCCCTATGAAAGACACAAAAGCGAAAGGATACCAGATCAACAATCAAATTACAATGATTGCTTTTTAGCAAGCCATGCTGTCATGATATACGATAATCGACTGTGACACACCCAGTGTGAGAAAGGAAGCAAGATAACTTGATAAAATACCTCTCCTGTATCTAGGCTCCTTCTAGCCCAAGATTTTGCTTCATTAATACTCCAGATTTCTCTAGGATGCAGCCTGCTTAAAAGACATCAGTTGGGGGTGAATTCTCATGGCTGCAGCTCCATGATAGTAGTGTAGTAGGCTAATATGTGTATTATTTTTTGGTACAGCTGTTCCACAGAAAGACTTCAAGTTAAGTTAAGGATTTTTATTTTTAATTCTTCTTGGGAAGAATATATAACTTATCTGACTTTGAGAGAGCATAATCAGCAAAGAAATAATGTTAAAGAAAATTATATCCTTCTCCAACTGATAGAGGAGCCAACAAGGAAGGGACTGTGCTTGACTTTGTTCTCACCAACAGGGAGGAGGAGATAGGGTATATGAAATTCAAGGGCAGCCTTGGCCTCAGTGGCCATGAAAAGGTGGATTTCAAGACCCTTAGGGCAGTGAGGAGTGACTCCAGGAGAGTGCACTTTGGCCTCTGGAGAGATCTGCTTGGTGGAGTCCCTTGGCATAAAGCCCTGGAGGGAAGAGCAGCCCAAGAAAGCTGTATAATACTCAAGGATCAACTCCAAGCTCAGAAGCCATACATCCCAAAAAAGAGGAAGTCAGGAGCACAAGAGGAACATGGACCTGTTTGAGCCAGTCCAGAGGAGTGCCACAAAGATGATCAAAGGGCTGGAGCACATCTCCTATGAAGACAGGCTGAGAGAGTTGGGCTTGTTCAGCTTGGAGAAGAGAAGCTTCTGAAGAGGCCTTATAACAGTCTTCCAATACCTAAATGTCACCCCATCCCTAGCAATGCTCAAGACCAGGTTGGATGGGGATTTAGGCAACCTGGTCTAGTGGAAGCTGTCCTGCCTGTGGCAGGGGGGTTCAAACTAATTTATATTTACCATCCTTTCCCACCCAAACCATTCTGTAATTCTAACATAATTATGGTCTTCCATGTTGTTGCTGATTGTCTGTGTTTGTGGAGGAGCCTTGGGTAAGGTCAGACCATACATTCTGTGTTTGTCCCAACAAACACTGTTGTGTGTTGTTATACTGGAAGTGAAATCCAGATGCAAAAGCTGGATGTGAAGGCTGTAGTGGCTTTCACTGACCAGAACTGTTTATAAATTGTGTACAAGAAAAACGCTTTCTTAGGCCTGAATATTTGCAGAAGGGTAAGCAGCAGTAAAACAGTGATAGGACTTGCTCCCAGCAGTTGTGATAATGCTAGGATCCAGTCCTGCAGAGTCCATACAAACTCCTTGGCTTCTGGACTCTACACCTCTTTGGGAGGTTGAGGGTTTGTGCAGCTGAGATGACATTTCTGTGCTTGCATGAAATAAGCAGTGTATTTTTAAGAGCTCATGAGCCCTGATTAAGCGTCTTAGTTTTTACATACATCGTAAATAAAACTTCAAAGGTTTGAGAGCAAAGAAGGGGGATGAAAGCACATTCTCCCATTCACTAGAAATGTTTTTGCCTGCCAGAACCATTTAGTGAATGTGCTAAACAGCTTTGTTAAGGTGTTTATCCCACCAAGACAGTTTATGGCTGTGGACATTCAGGGGTATAGAAACAAATTCAGGCTATGCCAAGCACACAGAAGAATGTTTCTGAGCCTAGCACAATATGGTGTCTCATCTACATAATCCTTCCATCCTGCTTGAGATAGAGGAGAACAGAAAAACAGTGGATAATATATGTCAACCCTGACAGCTTTATTAAAACTAGAGGGTCTGCTCTTCTGGTCTTGCTACTTTCTCCTTGTCAGCATTCAGCCTGTAGAGAAAGGGCTTCATTGCCCCTTTTAGAGAGTTTGGAAAAAACAGGAAGGGGGAAAGGATGCAGGATTTATCTTTATACTCTCCCCCCACTGTATCTGAAGATGCTGCAGGCTGTGGTCGTCACTCTGCAATAATGACATTCAAGAACGAACGTATGGTTGGCCTGTGTATGGTAGAGTGCATAACGTGTGAGTAGGGGAAGCCAAGGGCAGGTTTCCAAAATTACCAGCTCTTATTCAAGCATGTCCATAAGTGGCTGGATTTTCAAGAGGCCCCTGCTCTCAGCAGGAGTTGCTGGGTGCTGATACCTTCTGAAATTTTGGCTTTATGACAATACAATGCATCACCTGGTTGAAAAGATTGCTCTCAGCACCCTGTGAATAATCTGTTCTGTTTGAGTGCAAATAATATCTCTAGTATTTCCTTTTTGTCTTTTCTGGGATATTGTGGGTTTCTCTTTTCTCTGAAAAAGCAAAGGGAGACTTTACTGGAGTTGAGTGAATAATTTGCAATGAATAATTTATCCAGGGAATAAAGTCTTTTTCTGCTTGCAAAAATCTCACTCTTCAATTACTCAAATGCATGTGATAATTTTTTTACTGATTCTCTTTTCTCCCTCTTCTCTGGCCCATCCATTCTCACAGAGTTGGGACAAGCTCAGATTGGGACCTTGTTGCTCCAAAACGTTACATAGTGTGGCAGCACCTCTGGGTTTTTTTTTCTGGTTTTTTTTTTTTGTAGTTTCTCTGATTACATGGATTGTAAGCCTTAACAAACAGGAACTCTCTGTCATCAAGTAAATCTGCAGGAGGCAGGGCAATGGGAAGGAGAGACCTCTGTGCCCTGCCTTTTGACTGCATGGAAGTAGATGCAGTCCTGTGGACTTCAGGGGTAGGATCAGACTTCACAATATTCCAACTCCCTTAATTTCACTGAGCTACGTGGGGAGTAAAGTGCAAGGTCTCTGGCAGCAGAATTAGTTGAAAGACTGAGATGAGATACTTTGTAGAGATAATTCACACCTCCTTCTGTAGTTGGCAGAAAGGACACTTCTGCCAGACACTGAAATGAACTGGCAGCCTGACTGCTGTGTTTTGGGGCACCTTCTGGCATTCTGATCAGTTGAATAATTTTTGGCACCCAAATTAAGTGTTTAAAATGAAATGGTGTGAATATGTGCCTTTAATATAACCCCAAGCAAACTAGTTGGAGGTGCATCCCACCTTTCTTTCCCAGTGAGAAGATACTGTGATATGAAGGCTTTTAAGAGGCAATAATTGGGTGATGGCCATGCAAAGAGTCAGCTACGTGATATTTACCTACTGATCCCGTCTGAATTTTAATATGATCAATACAGTGTTGTCCCAGATTACAGGGCTACTATGCAGATGATGTTGGCACTGTGTCTCTAGCACAGGTGAAAATCAAATTGAGCAGAGTGTAAAGGATCCATGGACATCCAGAGAACACCTTAAAGTTGTTTAAAGTTTTAAACAAAATTTAAATCCTACAGAAGTTATGTGAAGGTTAGTTTTCTTTAGTGTTCATTCGTCTGCTTGAGCCAGTCACTTGTTCTAGCCTATCTGAGCTGGCTTAGTCCTGGCAGGAGGATTAGTACTTTTGAGGGTTGCCGTCCTCAGGGGTAATATTTCTTGGACAGCAGAAATAGTGTCAGTGAACTGAGACGGTCTCTTGATAATCTGCATTTACTGCAGCATCCCAGATCTGGAACACTTGAATAGACAAATCTTTGTCAGAGAGGTTAAGTAATGAACTTTACTCAAACATTTTCCACTAATTAATGCTAACTAAATCAATAACAAGCCTAACCCACTACTCTTAGTTTATTTCTTTCTCTCTATACACTCTTGTTTGCTTTATATATGAGCAAATGCTGACACACATGCTAACTGCACAAATAACACAGACCAGTGGAGGGTGTCCCTAGGAGGAAAACCTCAAGCAACTGGGCAGTGTGGCCATCAGTGAATTTTGGGACCAGGATTGTGGAGAAGAGCATGACAAGGGCATTCTGGAAGATGCTGCATGAGATGATGTGCCTCAGCATGGTTTATGTACCCATAATTCCCAAAGCAGCCTGCCCTTCAACTTTCTCTTTTAAATTGTTACAAATGATTTAACTTGAACAAAGAACTAAGTGCATGAGGTGACAGAATAAACTGCTTGAAGTAAAGTGTCCGATGTTGCTCTTAAATTTCCTCTTGAAGTTTGGGTTGTGGCTGGATGGTATCAAAGTCCTTCCTGTGCTTATCCAATTAGCAGAAATTGTGTGGAGGTCAAAGCAGTGGCTTGTGTCTCCCTGAATGACTGTGCTTGTGCCTCTTAACCAGACCAGACTTCATGTCTGTGTACTGAGGCTGTCAAACCTTCCCTATATTCCAGGAGAATGATGAATTAAAGGCCTTTCTAACATGAAAAGTGTTTTGATTCAGAAGTATTGAGGCCCCTGTAAGAAAGGAATTTGTTTTTATGTAAAATCACCACATTGTCATTAATCATCTGCTGTGAAAATGTTCTGTCTCTGGGGAAAAAAAAACAGGAAAGAAATTCCTGAGAGAAAAAGATAGTATCCAGTAAATGAAATTAGACATTGGGAAGAATGTGTGGTAAAACATGGACGCAAGATCTTATAATTTTGTAGGATTTTTTAGAATAATTTTTGATTTCTAGATCACGTTTTCCTTGTATAAAAGATTGCTAGTGATTGTAAAATGTTGTAATTTACTAATAGCTTCTTAAGCCTTTCCAAGTTATTTGGATGTGCAACTGTTTCATATAGAGAAAGCTGCCCTATAAATATTTCTCAGTGCAGGAAGTGAAAAATGTCTAGTTAGTGAGACTGAAGCCAAGATAGTAAGCTTAAAAATCACTGCAGAAACTTGATCCTAACCAGATAAAAACCTGTTTGGATTCCCCTATAAACTAAACCCCAAGGGTGCAAACTATTTTTTGTGAGATGGCTCCCCAAACACGAGTTCCGTAACTGCATATAACCTGAATGTGCATTTCCACAGACTTTCTGTGACAATTTGTATAAGGCTTATTGTATCACCCAGATACAACACTAAAAATACTTTTTTAGTTGGAAAATACTCACCGGGCAATGAAAGAGAATGGACCCATGGGAAACCCTATTTATTTACATTTAGTAATTGGATTTCTTGCTGTAAATGTTTCAGATTGTATGAGCCCTTAATTTGGGTTATCCAGCACCATCTGTAGTCAACAGACTACAAAAAGAGGATTGGAAATGCTCTGGTTGCTGTAATAGCTAAACCAGGTTTTGGTGTAATTTTTACGCGCACATTACATAGGTGCATAAAATTAGGTGCCAGATGCTCTGACAGCAGCGTTTACCAATAGGTAGCTGTGGACCATTGGGCGCTATCAGGTGTATCAGGTATCAGAAATTTGTCCATGGAAAAAGCTGTTGACAAAACAAACCAATAGCAAGAAACACTTTCACTTCCCTGAGCAAGAAAATAAAGGCTAGAAGTTGAAATTGACTCAATTTCTGGTTTGTTTTAAATGAAAATCATGGGGGAATTGCTGTACAGAGCAGCCCAGGGTTAAGTAAACTGTTAAGTTTACTTAAAACCTGAAAACTGAGTTACATGAGTTAATAACTTTGACAAGTATTACTGCAGAGTATTGAACGTCATGTTGGTACCTGAGCCAGCAGAAGGTGAGCACAGGTTATTGTCTTTCTGATCTGGTATGCGTACCTGATATGGGGTTTAAAAGAAAGCCAGTGCTTTGCTTGAAGCAACAAAAACATGACTTTGGCACGGAAATGAGAGGAGAATGAAGACCTGGACATTCAGAAAGTGTCAAAGGGCTAAGAATTTTGTTGAGAACCTTTGTAAATTGTCTCATAGACACTCTGAATGTGTCTGTAGGGGACAGAAATGAAAAAAAAAGTATTTTTCAAATACTTTTGAAGACCAAAAGACCCAAAGAAAACTCCCCCTCCTCTCACAATTAATTTAAAGATAATCAGCAAAAAGCCCAAGCCAAAAAATAATTAGAGATAGAAATCTCTTACAGAATTGGTTCTGCCAGAAATTTATTTGTTGTAATATCCCACTAGTGGCCAGTAAAGGAAATGGAAAGTGAAAATCATGCCAAGATTACATATTCACAGCTCTGCCTGCTCTGCCTACTCTTTTCTCAGTGCCCAGATGCACGAAGGCCTAAAACAACATCATTTTTAACATTAAACTAATGCTTGTCATGTGGAAGTGGAAAATGAGCTAGATCTAAGGTAAATATAGCCCTTCTGCTGCAGAAAAAGAAATTTGGATTTGTAAGGTAGCCAGCAAGAAAACCATGCCCCTCATAAAAAGTGTGATCCTTAGCATACTGTTGTGGGTTTGGTGCTTAGTTTCCCCAAATCAGAATAGATAAAGTAGGGAGCAAACTGTGTGTAACAGTGCTAAAGTTGCAGTCCACAACAGTTGTTTAAACTGAAAACCAGGGATTTTTGGCCTGCCAAGGCCTGCAAAGGACAGGGTATCCCAGGTAGGTCTGAGATTGCTGCAAGGCACAGCATCTCTTCCTGCACAAGAAACAAAGATTCTGCAGTAGGAGCAGTAGTGCAATGGTGGTTTAGGTGAGTGCTCCTGCACACCTGCAGATGAGTAGGACCTTCCTGTAGCAACTTTCAAGAGTGAGGTTTGTTTCCTCTCTGCACCATCAGGGCTCTGAATAAGCAATTAGACTTTATAAAGCCCATATGTATTTATTTAGGCAACTTTTGAAAAATTGATTTTTGATCCAGTATATGGTAAAAGCTCCTAAGGAACCAGCTACGTAAATCCTTCTTTAGCTGTATAAATACTCTTTTTATTATCTCTGTAGTTAACTTTCATGTGATGGCATGAAGGATGAATGATGATTAGCTGGAATCAGTGCTCAGGAAACTGGGAGAACTCGGAAATAGATTCTATTTCATAAATTTTCTTATGAGACTCTAGTAATTAAACATTTTGTAAGCAGGCTAATAACTGGTAGCCTTTATTCATCATGGTATTTATACTGGCTCTGCCATTCATGTTGGCCCAGTTGTATCACCTCCTTTTCCTCATCTGTACAATGGGAATAAAAGTATTAACCTTCTTAATAATATCTCTTGGAAATGGAGAGAAAACAGAAAAAGCTGCATAATTATTGTTAACTTCAAACTATGGGCAAATCTCTTGGAGTCAATGTCACTGCTCACATGTGGGATTAGTTACAGTACTGGGAAACACTGATGGTTGCAAATCGTGAAAAACTGGCTTTCTGATGTATCGTAAGTCTGCTTCTGGAGAACTGTTTTTGCTTTCTGTATGGGTGGGGACCTTCAGTGATGCTTTAAAAATTATATGCCTGGGAGCTGGATGCCTGACTCCTTCAGTCTCTTTTGAAAGTCCTTGCAAGAAAGCAGAGGGTTGCTGATGGAGTGGCAGACTATAATTACAAACAAGCACATACAAAAAGTAGTATTAATGAGGTGGAAATTGTAGGAGAGGAAAGGATCTGAAGTTTGGAAAGTGAGAATTTACTGGGAAATGGAAATGAAAACTGAAGAAAACAACAGAGAAATTCTGGATTTGCTATTCTAATGTGAGTGTAAACAATTTATAGGAAAATGGATGCTGTTGGGTGGTGGGAACTCTCAAGTGAAAGCACACGGTTCTTTTTTTCTTAATTGGCTCTGTCTTAAATTCATGTTTGGATGGACTGAAATACCAAAATAAGTAGCCTTATGTTCAACACTGCTCTGAGCAGTCTCCATGAAAGAGAAAACAAGCGACTGTAGCCACCTACTTTTGAAAACCTCAGCCAACGTTTTTCATCGATGCCACTTTCTTTCTTTTAATTATGTCAGCACCAGAGAATCATCTCACTTGAGCCACGATTTCTCTTCCATTTTAAGTGGGTAATATCCATATGCAAATTTTCTAGAAAGGTCTCTTGGCAAATGCAGGAGTGAAAGAAACTTAGCAAAACTTCTTAGCAACAGCTGGGAAGAACATCAAGAAGGAATCTTTTTTTCTCAGCCTTGGAAACATGTTGGCATTCACAGCTCTGCTCAGCACTCTGCTTGAGCTGTGTGCTTATTAGTGCTCTTAGAGTCCACACACACTGCACTGATTCAGTATATATGCCTGTCTCACATGGGTTTTTGTTATTTTAGGACAAAAGTCTCCATAGGTGCATGATACAGTTCTGATCCTAAGCTCAGGAAAGCTAGTCCTTGCTGAAGCCTTCATGTCTTACACTCTCTTTCCTCAAAGTCCCTAAATCCCTGTGCTGTGTCCCTCTTACACAGGATTGAACTGATCCAGAGTATTTTTGTGCTCATAGTTCAAATGTTTGCTACCTGTGTGTGGTCTGGGCAGGGAAGAAGTCCTGTGGCCTTTTTGGCGAACTGGTGCACTGAGAACAGCCATGGCAAGACTTTTTTCGGCCTGAAATATGAAAAGTGTGTTTCTCTTTTAAACAGAAAAGCCTGTGAAGATGGCCCTTGTAATTACTGGAAATCGGCAATCTGCCTGCTGTCATTCAATTTAACCCATGCAAACTTGCCATGTGCGACGAATCCACTCAGTGTCTGTGATCTCAGAGAAGAAAGTAGTCCATCTGGTTTATCCAAATGCTGCTTTACAGGAGGATGATTGACAGTTTTTTTCAGACCCAGAGTGCAGCAGACTGCCTGGAAGCTGGTTACTTACCAGCTTGGGTACCGAAGATCTCTATATTAAGCATGCTGTCAAAGTAATAGTAGCTGATGGTGCTAGCAGAACCAGTCAAGTAGGCAGGGGGAACATTGTGGCTGAGCAGGTAAGCCAGGGTTCAGCAAACTGTAATGTGAGGTGACTCTCATACACGGAAGAAGAAAGGCTCACCTCTTTTAGACGGGCAGTGATTTCTGTAAGTAACTCTAATTTGTAAAACCTGCAGTACAGTTTGAGGATATGCCTTACAGAAAAAGAGATTTGAAGGGGTCACAAAAATGAAGAGTAATCATAAGTACAACTGCATCTTCATTTCCTTTCCTGAATAAGGTGCTTCTGTTCTGACCTAGCTGTTCCAGTATTATGTTTCAGAATAATTAAAAGACAATCACACCTATTTTTCTTATTCAATGTTCCCAAAGCTGCTGCTAAATATGTTGTCTTGCATATTTGTCTGCTTAATTTGTGCCTAGAGATGCTTTCTCTTTATTTTCCTTTCCCTCTTTGAGATTTCAGATTACTGGTCTGGAGAAAATGGGCAGTTTGCCTTTACATTATATGAATAGCAAAATAGGATCCTGTCACAGATGAAAGTACTATATTTATGACTCATTATAATCCATTCATTGCTTCACGGACCCGAAGCCCTCCAGGGAGTGCCACAAACCCACATAATTTTCCCAAGTGCTACATTTCACGTTTGGATCTTTGGTTTAGCTGACAGATATGAAAAAGAAAGAAAAGTGCAGGAAGGCAGAGAGTCCATGCCATTGTGCTGGTACAGATGCTGAGCAGTGATAGGAGCAAATTCATTTCAGAGAAATCCTATTGTGCTTTTGCTCCCCATTCTCTCTGATGCCTTGATAACTACAAGGGGCAGGGATGTGCTTCAGGAGCTGGCAGAAATCGGCATGACTGATGATAGCAGGCCTGTTGCAGTAGGTGAGTGTTGGCATGCCAAGTCTCTGTTGCACTGGAGCAGGCTAACAGAATGGCTTTATGGATCTTCATGCATTGGGATGCTATCCAGAGAGGCCTGGATGAGCTCAGGAAGTGGACGCATGTGAACCTCATGAGGTTCAACAAGGCCAATTGTAAGGCTCTGTACCTGGGTCAAAGGCAAACCCTGGTATTGGTACATGCCAAGGGATGAAGGGATTGAGGACAGCTCTGTGTAGAAGGACTTGACAGTACTGGTAGATTAAAAGCTGGACATGAGCTGGCAGTGTGGGTTTGCAGCCCGGAAAGCCAGCTGTAGTCTGGACTGTATCAAAAGGAGCATGGCCAGCAGGTCAGGAGAGATGATCCTGCCCCTCTACTCTGCTCTTGTGAGACCCCACCTGGAGTACTGCATCCAGCTCTAGGGCCTCCAACATAAGATGGACCTGTTAGAGCGTGTCCAGAGGAGGCCATGGAGATGATGAGTGGGCTGTAGCACCTATCCTATGAAGACAGGCTGAGAGAGTTGGGCTTGTTCATCTTGGAGAAGAGAAGGCTCAGGGGGGAGCTTATAGCAGACTTTCAGTACCTAAAGGGGGCTGACAAGAAAGATAGTGGCAAACGTTTTGTCAGCCCCTGTTGTGACAGGACCAAAGGTGAGTCAAAGGACAGCAGGCCTGTTGCAGTAGGTAACTATGCAGGAAAGCTGCTATGCTTCCTTTTCACAGTGACATCTGTCAATACTTGGAATTGCCTAAAAATGCAACTTCAGGTATTTATGCCTGCAGTGCCCTGCAGATACACTAATCTAGTATTACTGAGAATATTTCCTGGGTAGAAATTAATAGTTCTTAGACAGGTGTTATCAAATCTTTATGCAGACAGAGTGTTCTGGGCAATAGTGATACAGACCAGGTGCTTTGTATGTGCTTTGCAGATAAGCTGATTGCCACTTTAGTCAACAGCTTTCTGATTGCTGTGCTCAGCTGGTGTAGCGTCTACATAGTGGTGTTGGGACTGTATGAGTAGCCCAGCATTAGCAGTAGTGTGGCAAAGAGGGGATGGCTTTGAGGGTCACTTGTGTCTGAAAGCTCTTCTCTGGTTTGGTTTTAGAGCCAATGTTTGTCTCTCTCCTTAGTGTGGGAAATAGTTTCTGAGCTGTATTTATCTTGTTCACGTTTGTGAAGTGCTGCAGTGGTTTTTGGATGATTTTTTTGTTTTTTGATGATGTTATACTGTGTATTAATATGCTTTTTCATTTCCTGCATGTCTATTATGTCTAGAGATGTCCATTTGTAAGTGGTATTCTGGCTACATTGATGCCAGCACTACTCTGTCAGTAACCTTCTGAATGCCTTCATCTGAGAGATTGTAATTGTGGGTGTTTGCAACAGGGAGTGTGACTCTGTTAAATGGAGATGGCTTCACTGGGGTCAAAACATCACCTCTGTCAATGAGGCAGAGAAGGAGAACAAGGTGCAAGAGTCCAAATTCAGGCCTTTGGGGTGATAACCGTAGGTTGGGTAAAAGAGTGAGGGGTTCAGTTTTTTCACTTCAATATATAAAATCTATTTCTTGCCTTTTTTAATATGACTTGCAATCCCATCACTTGGTTTTGTGTGGAGTATGTGGAATTAATCACTGTCTCTTGTCTTATACCTTCCACAGTTATTGTTCCAGCTTCATGATTCCTTTCCTCTTCTTCCCTCCAAACATTTTATTTTTTTATAGTCAAGAAGAGACAGAGACCCACTTTTGATTTCTTTGTGGCACCTGTTACTTCTCCGCTGTTGCTTAATGGAGCACTTCACAGAAATATGCTCCATTTCATTCTTGCACCACTGTGAAATACTGTCAGGCTGTGTGTGACTAGGGCAAAGAAGAGGAAAATATCCTGACTCTCTAGGAAGTTCATTGCAAAGTAGCAGAGATTCTGTGTCTGCCGTAAAGTGAAGGTTGTATAGGGTACCTGGGAAGTGTTCTGCTATCTGGGATAGAATGGCCCCACAGCAGGATGCAAAAGCATCCTAGGCTCACTGAGGAGGGATTATCATTAAACCTGGCAGCTTTGAGAACAAATCAGGTCTTCCAATGGAAATTGAAACTCAGTGGCTCCACAGGTTTTCCTGGGAAGTTATCTGCTGAGGCTTTAAAGAAACGTCTTAATATGATTGATTTGATCTGGTTAAGATTTGATTTAGAGAGCTATTCAGGACACTTATGCACTGAATAAGTATGGATTTAATGGCTTAATTTAAAGCATCCAAGTTTTAAAACATTAGACCTACGGTAGTAAGGTTTCGTATGAATACTCAGAAGTGCTTAAAATCAATCAGGATCTATCCTTTTGCTCTGCAGGCAGAATGGTTGTTGCTAGGTAGAGCATAGCATTGTTCATATGCAAGCAAATACTGCATGTGGCATTCACCTGTGATCAGAAAGGAAGTAATAATGATAGCTGAACTATGACAGCAACGTAGTTCTTGGTGATGCTTTTGACAAGTATGTATGTAGAAATCATGGATGCCTCTCTGAAATGTTGCTCTGGGGAAACACCTGCAGTTATGTTTATGCCAAATGAGGTTGTTGAATCAGATAATCCTCATCCTAATCTTCTCCACTTGGCCAGCTTTATGCATTGTGATCACTGCATAGGAAATGTTTTGGAAGTATGCTTAATCAGCATCTTCAGTGGGTGCACACTGGAGTTCCTTTCATCAGCTCCACAGTTCTAAAAATGAAAGCATGTAGGTATGTATTTGTATGCTTGAGTTTTGAGAGGAACAGTCAATTATATTTTAATCCTTCCTCAACTGTGAGCAGAAAAGCCTCCAAGCAGCATTGCTACCTAAGTTCTTACTTGCACTTTTGATGCTTCAGTGACTGCTGATGTATTCTGACTTCCTTCTGTTACATTTGCAATTGGTTATAGAATCAGTAATTTTGACTAATACAGAAACGCATCATATATGTTAACTGGGACTTCCTGGATAGGGGACATAATATCTAAACATTTTCAAAAGGAATTTTCATAAGTGACATTGAATAATGTCCTTGCAGTGATGTTATCCTGCCTCCCAAAACCACGGCTAGGTAAAAAATAATATCTGATTTAAAGAAAAAATAATCCTTGGTCAGTGTTCCTCTTAATTTTGCAGGATTTTATTTAAAATATTTTAATACACTTTCCCTAGGCTAAATTCCAAGGCATGGTTAATGACTGCTGCACTTCACTGAACAATCCTGAGAAATTAACCTGAGAAATATCGACATTTGTTTTTGCTCGAACAGGTTTGGATAACGTGGTTTCAAGAAGTGTTGAGGGCTAGGGTTTCTTGAAGAGGCAGTTGTTCACAACAAATCACAGTGGCTGTTGATGTCCTTGGGTTTTTTCATGACTGTTTTAATTTAATAAGTTAGTTGTCATTGCTTCAAACATTAATTACTGCTCTTAAGCACAAACTTGAATTAACCTATTACAGACAGTTTCTTTCAGAGAAAACCCTTCCAATAGAAAACAGGCTCATATCAGATGACCAAAATGACACATTAAGTCACGGTGAATCAATTTTATCTAGTGAAACCACAGAAAAAAAAAAACCACTGTGTTTTTAAGATTTGGAATTCTGTTTTGGCAGCTTGGGAGCAAAACTTTAAGTGAAACTCAAGCAAGATTTGAAAGGTTTCAACCCCTGCTATAGGAGCTCCATTCTTTGCAGGGCTGAGGCTGAGGTCATACCATTGCGAAAGTAGACTCGGAGTGGTCTGCAAGAAGGTGAATGCTTTTGTGTTAGTAGCAGAAACTAATATGGCAGAGAGTGGTGAACCCCTGTGGGGAGTGACTCTTTACAGCTCTATCCCCTGTAGCTTTTGTGTTGCTTACTAAGCATGTGGTTAAACACACCTATACAGCTTCTTCCTCTTTGAGCGCTAACTTGGGTCTCTCACCTCCATCTCTAGCTGTTTCCAGCAACTGCAAGAAAGCAGCAGCTTTGGGAAGTCCATCTTTCTGCCAAATGTAATTAAGTTGGATCAAAAAGTTCTGAAGTTTGATGAAGGCTTAGCAGACAAAAACAAAGAGCTCATGCTTCCAGTTTCTTTAGGAAAGCGTGATATTCACAACTAGAGAGAATTACTGCTTCTTAAAGCAAGCTGGTTTTATAAACACTTTGCTGAAGTCTGCCTAAAAACTAAGCCATCCTTAAAAATGAGATGCTGCATTGGCATATGCCAACATATTTCTGATGAGCTCGGCTAACTGACAACCCTTCTGGAGTTATTTATTTAGCCATTTTCAAATTATTTATGTTTTTAATTAGAAGCTGTATGGCATTGAGTTTTGGCAACTTGGTAGCAGAAGTGACTGCATCTTCTTTAAGGAAACAGCTTTCCAATTGACATAACCTCGTGTGAGGGAGGGGGGAGGAGGTGGGAACAGCCTTTCTCATAGTATCCCAGGAAGAAAACAACTTCATGGATTAGGAGCTTAATTAGGACTGAAATCCATAGCAGTAAGTGGGGAACAAATACAGTTAATTTGATTAAGCCACAGACTGAATGAGTTGCACACTGCATTGATTATTTTAAAGCAAATAACAAAGGCAAGGCTGTTTACTTTATGGTGCTATTACTGCAAATGAAATCAGTATCAAGCAGGTTGCTGGGGAGTGTAGCTAAGACAACCTCATAACCTCATCTGCTGATAAATGAATCTTTGGCTAATCAGTAGACTCAGCATGGTGGCTACTCCGTCAGTCTCTGAGTCACAGCAAGGCAGGTACCCTTCTAAACAAGAGCTCTAAGAAATGAACAGGCCCTGGATGTGCAGTAAAGGTCAAGCTGTCTTTGTGTTTGAGAGCATTCGTCATAAAAATACAAGTGCTACCTCTGGGAGGGCAAGAAGGAACAACACTGATTATGCTGAATGCACGAGAGCAATTTGTAGCACTTTTTAGGGGAATTTACATCAACAAAAACCGAGGAAACCAGAGTAACCTACTTAAAACAAAATCCTGGGAGTTCTGCTGTTGACATGAGAAGGGTGACAGCTTCACTGAACAGTGGGAGAGCTGGAGAGCAATCTCTCTGAGAGTCCATCACGGCATCGGTTCTCTCCTACAACTGACTGTGGCCCTCTGTGGGGCTGGCTGGCTGGAGATGTCTTGAAGTGTCTTTACTTCTACCAGTGATGTTAAGTATAAGAGAAAGCAGGGCAGTTATTCCCCTTCCCCCTCTTCTCCATGTTAATACTCTGAGTCTGCACGTATTCAATGCCAGAGAGACCAGCATGCTCATTTGCTTAAAGTTTACATTGATCAAACACTGTGCTGAGAGTAGTCCATAGAAGAAAGAATGGAGCACTTCTTCCAAGCTCCTTTTGCTGGAGTGGGTACTTCAGTACAAAATGGTCAACCTTAACACACCGTGTTGGCTTTTAATTAGCACCAAGCAGATCCTAAAAGCACAGCATTCCCTAAGGAGGTAAGCGCTCACTGCAAAGCTTGTGGGTGTGCGGGTGTGAACAGTCCCTGTAGAGCCTTCTGTGGCTGGTATTAGCACAGGAGAAATAGCTGCCCTCCCACCCACTATAGATAATTGCATTGCTCCTGCAGCTCTGAAAGCATGATAGTCGGCCACTTGAAATTTGGAGACAGGAATTCTTCAAAAGCCCCTGCATCTGTTCTCAGTCCAAGCAAGCACTCTCAAGGGGCCAACTTCCCATAGGCCATCATGCATAATGTGGATGAAACCTCTTGAATTATTGATCTTGCAGAGGCATATAATTGTGGCTTACACAGTGTGTTTACTCTCAGTGCTTTGATTTATCAGATCTTATAATAATGTTCTCACTTTTGGCGCTCGTAAGATGCAACTGGCTTGCAGTTTAATAAATATTGACTTCTAGCCATTTGCTGTTTTGTGATTATTCCTCCTAAAGAACAAACTGATTGCTTCCTTCATTCAGCCCCACTGCAAATAGTGCAGGAATAGAATGCTTTTAATATCGCATTTTCCTACCAGGGCAAGACTTGGCTCAGCACTGTCCTTCCCATGCCTCAAATATCAGGCCACTGTTTCTGTAGCTGATGGGCACCTGAAGATAATTACAGTCATCCTAAGGGTCAGCAGGCATGTCTCCTGCCTAGAGAGAGCCCTTTCCCCAGCCCTTTTTTTTTGTGATGTTCATCACTTCTAACAGATTAAGCCATTCCATGTTGATCTGATTAGAATGAGGAGAATCCCCATGCTTTATCTGGTAGATTTTATATTTGACTCTCATCACGGAATTGCTGGTATGTGCAGAACACTGGGCTAGGGCTACCTGGGTAACTCCTGCCAGAGGAGAAGAGAGTATAAGTGGGTATTTGCTTTAAGCAAGACAAGTAATCCAGCCCTATCCTCCAGCAGCTGAAGAGCCTTTTTCTACTATTGCCATACCAATGTTGGTGACATAGCTTGAAGAACGTTTTGGGTCTCTAACCTGAGCTGCTCATTTTCCAGTTTACATCTTTGCAGTTTATCTCTATTATGTGGTATCATATATCCACGCTCCTTATATGACTGACAACAATCATAACACTAAACCGAATACACAGTAGAAGTAGGTAGTAATTGACAGTCACTACATCTTACCAAGAATGTCAAATGCTCACATTTTGGATGTAAAACCAAGAGGATAATGAGGTTTTATCATTTGAGGAGCTCCTCTGTCTTAAAGGCTTTTTCCCATGTTGGAGACTCCTTGTGCTAGGTGGAATACACACACACACAATGCGAGCTTGTCAGTCACGTCACTTGCAGCTCAACACACTAGAGAACAGGGGTGGAAAAAGCCACTGGTGATATCCTAGATTCACAACCTGATTAAATGACTTTCCCTTGGCTACTGCAGCAGGTCCATGGCAGATCCTTATAATGAATCTACATTTCTTGGTTGTCAGTCCCATATTGTGACCCACAAGCTCACCTGGCCACACTTATCAGCACAGGAGCTGGAATGAAGACTAACCATTTAGTCAAGTCAGCAGAATCAAGAAACGTTATGGGTTGCGTTTGTGATGCTGCAAGTGTTGAGATCCCTGACTGTCTTCCTGTTAATTGACAGTTATAGCAGAGCAGTTAGTTGGACAAAAAATGACTTGTTCTGCCCTTTTTGTGGCACACCCTCTATCTGTTTTGTCGGTAAATGCTGCAAGACTGACCTTTGGATTTGATTATATTTTGAATTTAATTTGATTTTTTAATGAAGAGATATAAATTAGAAAATACTAAAATAAAACATTACCTTTTATTTAATTGGATTTATTTTTGTGCTTAGTTAAGTATTTCCTTTTTCTTTGCCCACTGCTGAAAAGCAGAAGCATTCGTCCCAGAAAATATCAACCTAGATCCTCTCTTATTAGTGGAGTTTGCTTTACATCAGGACAGGATTTAGCCTATAACCACATAACCCTCTTTGTATTAGCAAATAGTGTGATTCTGTAAGCCTCTAATTTTCACTGGTGGTTTTCTAAGCTGTAACTCATGAGCATGGCTAGCTGAGCTAGGTGAAGAAACAATTCCTGCAAATATTTCTGGGTCTTGCCCTGACAGTTCCTCAGCAGGCACTCTTCAGGCAGGGTTGAAGCTCTTGGAAGGGATGTGTGGCAGGGAACCCTAGTATTACCTCAACCTATCTTACAGCTTTCTGCTCCCGCTTCTGGCTACATGTAGAAAATGGCAAGGATGGCCTATATGCATTCATATTTTCATGGTGTCCTGATTTTCCTTTCTGAGACCTCTCTCCTTCTCCTTTTGCTTTCCCCTGGTAAGTGGGAAGAGGATGCTGAGCAGGTGAGAAGCAGCCCTAGGTGACGTGCTTAACTTCTCGTTGCCTCCTGGGCCCTTGCCTAGCCCCCATATGCTCCATCCACCTGGGTTTCCCTTGGTGCCAACATACTCTTGGATGATAAAACTTCGAGTAGTCCTGAGACCTTTGTCCTCCTTTTGTGTTCTGGCTGTATATTTGCCATAATTTAGAACATTAAGTACGGAAGCAGCCAGACCTTAAAAAGAGGGAAATGAATGTTCGACTGTCACCAATTTGGATATCTCCCCTGTAGCTGTGAAGTTGGTGTCAGTTTCTGTTATTGGTATAACAGGGCTGATGTGTTCTCTCAGCAAATGTTGTTCTCCACATCTGCTTTATCCACTAGGTGGATGACATAAAGCAGCTTGCCTTACAGTGAATACTTTATGCCATCTTTAATCTGAAGTGTATTTCTGTAGTCTGCCAAAACACTTAGGTGTGAATTTCTTGTTAGGTCAAATGTACGTTTGGAAGCCTTAGTCAGTGCTGCAGAGAAAGATTTGTCTCCACTAGGAAGATTGGTGCAGACAGACACTGATATAATTGTATTAGCAGTCCCATACTTCTCAGCGCGTGTGCACAATGTGTAACTACAGGACAGATGAGAAACTCAATAGCCAAAGGAATGGAGAGGGTAGTTAATTTTATTGTCTGTGTCTGCATGTATCATTTGCCAGTTGCCTGCCTGCCTGCAGTATTTCCAAGATGTTATATCCAACCTCTGTAACTGAGATCTTTAGCACCAGCTAATGGATGTGAAAGCTTCCACCCCCAGTAACTTTAATGGAAATGGGGCATTGAGATCTTTTTTGGAATTATTGCATTTTCCTTTGAGGATTCACCTGTGTCCACCCACATGGATGCAATTTCCTTAAGCTGATGCAGTCTTGTAGTCTTATATTGTTAAACGTTGCCTCAGGATAATCTCTGAAGATTAGCTCCGTCATCTCTGGGTCAGTAACATTTTGCAAATATACCATATCAAATTAGTCTTTTCCTGTGATGATGCCTGTTTGTCAGCAAAATAGTAACCTGAACTACAGTGTGTCTCTTCCTTCTTCCCTGGCTGCAGGGTAGTTGCTGCCTTTTGTTTTTTCCCTCTACCTTAAACTCTGGTAAGAGATACCAGTTGTATATTAGCAACAAATTCTTTGTTTTTAACAAGACATCAGCAAGCTCAGCAAATTCTATGTAGCTTTTTGAAGAATTATGCAGCATTACATAGGTGACGTTATAAACATGAGTTTTCCACATTTCTAGGAAGAGAGGGTAGGAAGGTAATCTTCTGCTTTTATACAGAGGGGAAACTGAGGAACAAAGATGTCAGTCAGAAGTCACAAAAGATGACAGTGGCTCAGCTGCCTAGCCAGCTTCCTCTTGAATCTCTTCCTTCCAACTAAACTGCAAAGACCACATGCCCTCCCTTCTTTCTTCTGGAAAGAGATGTATAGTGCAGAAATTCATTTCACAGAATTGTATGTCCTTAATAAAATTCAACTCTAGTTATGACCCTGTGAGATGATTAGTGAATTAGAGTTCTTAATTAGCATTTTGCATAATTCATGGCAATTACAACATTCTTATGGATATGATTGTCAAGGTGCAGATGTGCAAACGTGCAGCTATAATTTTCTCAACTAAATAACTCTTCTGGTGAAACCTCTAATTATTTACAACTCTATTGTGTAATGGCCATTATTCCTGTTGTTATTTTTAAGGCATTAGAAAATGGATGCGAATCTCACTTCAGCTTCAATCACTGCAAACAACTGTTTTTCAGAAGCTTTAAAAACCGTCATGAAAGTTTGCTCCTGGGTGAGAATTAGTCATTTGAATTTTCCAAAGGACCTATACTACCCGGGTTTTAACATCCCACAGTGAATTGTATTGCAGTTTTTCAGTTACAACAGTAAAACAAAAGCTAAATCCAGTATGTGCGCTAGTTAAGATTTATACGGGTGGACTGTTAATGGAGCTGAGCTCCCGTTCCTTCTTCAGATGGAGATAGATTTCAAAGCCCTTTGTGCTGTGAAGATAGTTTCCTTTTGTTAGAAATGTATGAAATGTTATGTATCTGAGGTTACTAGGACTAGCCTTTTGGAGGGAGGAAAATCTTGCAGTTAGAGTGTGTGGCAGCTAAATAGAGGAGGAAGATGGTCAATGCAGAGTTAGGACCCCCTGACTTTCCAAATTGCAGTTTGGCAGAAATCAAATGCAATGGTATAGAAATCAATGAGCCAGATGATCAAAATGTATTTGCACCCAACTCAACATTTCCAGGTACAGCTTATATTTAAAAAAAAAATTACTGAGTTCCAAATGACAAATTTGAATTTCTAGTTCCTTCATTAAGTGCCTACACAGATGGTATTAAATGTAATTAATTTTACTCTCATAATTATAATCTAATATGTAAATCCATTTACAGTATTTCATTCTATTAAAGGTACAAATCAAAATGATAATTTCTAAACAAAAGTTATGAATTTCCTTAAAGAAGGGCATGTGTAATTTCCCACAGGAAATTTTAATCACTTTTGGATTTGTACTTATGGAACACATAGGAATTTCAGGCAGGCAAGATTTGTTGGAGGGAAACTGCAACCCTTATATTCTTATTAGAGGCAAACGGCACTCAGAGGAATGTGGCTATATATGCTTGGACGTTCATCTTCATCATGGTTTAAACCCAGATGGCAACTAAGTACTACAGAACCACTTGCTAACTCTATTACCACACCCCTTCCCAGGCAGGATGGGTAGGAGAATCAAAAGAACATAAACCCTACAGGTTGAGATAAGAACAGTCTGATAACTAAAGTATAATACAAAACTAATAGTACTAATAATAATGATAAGGGAAATAACAAAGGGAGATAATATAAAACTAAAAGGGGAAAGGAAAACCAACAATAAACACAAGTGGTGCAGTATACAATTGTTCACCACCCATTGACCAATTCCCAGCCCAGCCTGAGCAGCAAAGGGACCAGCTTGCAGAAGCTTACCAGCCATTTCTAACAGGAGTTCTTACCCAGATAAGGGTTACTCTCCCTTCTGGCCCTTCTCTGTCTATTGAACTTGAAGGTAAAGGACTTGCCCTGACCAGTTGGAGCTTGATTGCTTCCCTTACTGTAGGACTTTCTTACCTTATTTATACTGTCTCTTGGAAATGTATGTGATTTAGATTCCTGTCTTTCTGTGCTCAAGTTCCACAAAACAGCAGTGCTGAAATGAAGAATCTGCTCCAAAAAATGTAATCCCTCACTTTTTCCAAGTGAAATGTTGAAGAAACTTCTTATTTATTTTTGCCACCTTCTTTCAATGTCTTTGTTGCTCTGAGCACTCTGGTATTGCTTACAGCAGCTTACTCCCTAAATAGCATTAATGCAAGTGCTACCTTCAGCAGGTTTATTCCCTTCCTTTCTCTCTGTAACCCTTTTCTTAATCCTAAAGCAATGTGTGAAAGTGCATGGTGCTATCCATGTGTCTACCTGTTAGCTAGTTTGTGAATTCTCAGTGTCCCTGCCCAATATGCTTACATTAACAAAGCTTTTCACAGATTTTAAACATGTATCTTTTAAATTGTCCACCACTGCAATTAGCACGGGGAAAACAAAAAAAAAAAAAAAAGCTACCAAAAACCCACAGTGAAATTAATCACTTTATTCCCCATCATAAGAGGAAAAATGAGTGTGAACTGATAACCTTGGAGGAGAGCTAGAGGACACAAGAACCCAGCTTTTGTCCCAGCGAACGTGATGGCAGCTTTGCCTCTGGCTAGAAATAAGGAAGCATTCAAACAAAACTTATTTTCTTTATGTCTTTTTCTTCTTCTTTTTTTTTTTTTTTCTTGACAGTAATACTTTCTTCATGGTAGCCAAAAGCATTTATGGATTTTGCCAAGGGTGGATAATACAGATAAGAATTTGGGAAAACCTTGAAATATTTCAGGTTCCCTTATCTGAATGACATTTCATTTAAGATCATTTCTAACTTTTAAAGAGAAAGAAAGTCCTTCTCTCACAGAGGAGAGGTTTCTATATTTGCACCTAAATGAAATATTTTGACAAATAAAATCAATTATACTTTCTTCCAAAATAAGGGGAGGGTAACCAGAGGAAAGGGGAGTTGGTTTCTGTTGAAAACAAATGTTACAGTTTTCGTTTTGTCAGCCAGAGAACTAGTTCTGTCACTTCAATGCTTGCTACAGGAGTGGGCCAAACATATAGAGCCATAGAAAAAAGTATTTGAAACACTAAATTATACAGTAATTTGATGCAGTTTCTGTCTGTAACCTTGGAAAACCTTATCACAAGCAAGCAGTTAAAAAAAAATAAGTGATTAAGTGATGGCTTCCAACTAAAATGTGTTACTCAGGATTGATAAGAGCAGTCTGCTGGCTTGTTTCAGTTCCCATTCAGGTCCTCTCTGAGCCAAAATACACTGGGGGAAATTTTCAAAGTCACAGGGAACAGTGGAGTATCCAGTTCACAGTCATGGCAAATGTGAGCCTTGGGGGCTGATCTGACCCCCCTTGAAATTAAGCTCCTCTTGACCTAGCTCTTCTTCAGTCAGCAGAGTAACATGGCAAGATAGTCTTTTGTCTATATGGTCAGATCCTGAGGAGTCCTGGCTTTACTTGCCGTAATGTTCAGAACTATGCCCCATCCTCAGCTGGAGTAAGAAACTCTAGTGTTGTGCTCACTTTCATTTTGTGTGTGCTGCTGCAGATTTTTGTCTCCTGTGCTGTGAGCATTCACTTTGCTGCAGGTTAGTGGAGTCTTTTGTGGCAACTGGCATGTAGGGTTGGCAAAGGTAGCATGAAGTGTTTTGAATTTAGCATCTTTTCAGTTTCTTCCATATGTGGATGACAGTTTGATGGCCTTGGAAGTCCCTCCAGTTTAGTGATTCCAAAATTCTGGTTTCCTTCCAAAATTGCTAATATATCAAACTCATTTTGACAAATTAGTTTCAGAAGCTGCAGTTCAAATGAAGGCTGCTCAACTGAGTCATTTAACCTTCAAGATCTGATAAGGATACACCTGTTTTTTGCCTATCTTTGTCAATGTAGAAAAAGCCAAGAGAGCAATCAAAAGAGCAAAGATTAAGAAGCTACTTAACCCAAGTTCTGAGTGCATTGGCATCCAGTGGCTGCATGTTAATCCCTCCCTCCCAGTCCTCTGCAGATCCTTGTTCAGATGTGTCTCCTTCAAGGCAGAAAGTAAAGAGGAGGCTGACAGTGATGAAATGTAAGGAGTGTGTATGTATGGAACAGCTGAATGGCAGAGCAAGATACATACCTGTTGTTACACAGGGTCATGGGGAAGTAAACAAATGAGTAAGAGAGCAGAGTAGGGTGAAGGACCTCCTGAACACAGACAGAAGCATGATTGGCAGACATGGCAACAGACCCACAAGCACAAGGATAGTGGATTGGAAAAGAAATTGCAAAGGGCAGAAACGAGCAAGAAGCTACAGAGAGTTAATTTTATGTCTATCAGGAGCACTTCATAAGCAGCGTAAATTTTATTGACCTCTCTACGGATCTTAAAGCAGATCTCAATTTTCATAGTTTTAAAGCCTTGTGATCACTGGGCATGATCTCTCAGGTGATACAACTGTTGAATTTCACCCTGTGATTATTGCATCAGGTTTTATGCTTTTCTCACCTAGCTTCAGAAGTAAACTTGTTTTCAAAGCCTCCCCTTAGAGGCAACATGTTCAATTCACCAGTCATCTGAAACATCTCCTGTATTGCTTTTCTTTCCCATGGGCTTTCTGCAGACAAGACAGAGAGTTAGGGAGAAAATCAGAGGCTGGGAAGAGTAAAACAAAAGCTGAAGATGGTTCGATCAGTGCAAGCCTGTTAATTGGCCAGTCTGAGAGCATGTTTTGGCAGTATAAGAAACCAGTAAAACTGCATCTGCTCTGTACCAGAGTGCCTGGATGTACCACCATAATTACAGCAGGTTTACAGCACAGAAAATGTTATTTTAACATTTTTACTACTGTTCTATTCATTTTGCAGTCAGTCTGCTTATGGAAGACCTTCCAGCTGCAGTAGGATCGTAGAATCATAGAATAGTGTTGGAAAGGACCTTAAGATCATTTAGTTCCAGCCCCCCTGCCATGGGCAGGGACACCCCACACTAAACCATGTCACCCAAGGGTCTGTCCAGCCTGGCCTTGAACACTGCCAGGGACGGAGCATTCAGAACCTCCCTGGGCAATCCATTTCAGTGCCCCACCACCCTAACAGGAAAGAACTTCCTCCTCATATCCAATCTAAACTTCCTCTGTTTAAGTTTGAACCTGTTACCCCTTGTCCTGTCACTACAGTCCCTAATAAAGAGTCCCTCTCCAGCATCCCTATAGGTCCCCTTCGGATACTGGAAGGCTGCTATGAGGTCTCCACGCAGCCTTCTCTTCTCCAGGCTGAACAGCCCCAACTTTCTCAGCCTGTCTTCATACGGGAGGTGCTCCAGCCCCTTGATCATCCTCGTGGCCCTCCTCTGGACTTGTTCCAACAGTTCCATGTCCTTTTTATGTTGAGGACACCAGAACTGCAGACAATACTGCAGGTGAGGTCTCACAAGAGCAGAGTAGAGGGGCAGGATCACCTCCTTCGACCTGCTGGTCATGCTTCTTTTGATGCAGCCCAGGATACGGTTGGCTTTCTGGGCTGCTAGCACACACTGAAGCCGGCTCATGTTCATTTTCTCACCGACCAACACCCCCAAGTCCTTCTCTGCAGGGCTGCTCTGAGTCTCTTTTTTGCCCAACCTGTAGCTGTGCATGGGATTGCCCTGACCCAGGTTTAAGACCTTGCACTTGGCATGGTTAAACTTCATGAGGTTGGCATCAGCCCACCTCACAAGTGTGTCAAGGTCCCTCTGGATGGCATTCCTTCCCTCCAGCGTATCAACCGAACCACACAGCTTGCTGTCATCAGCAAACTTGCTGAGGGCGCACTCAATCCCACTGTCCATGTCAGCGACGAAGATGTTAAACAAGACCGGTCCCAACACTGATCCCTGAGGGACACCACTCGTTACTGGTCTCCAGCTGGACATTGAGCCATTGACCACAACTCTTTGCGTGTGGCCATCCAGCCAGTTCTTTATCCACCGAGTGGTCCATCCATCAAATTGATGTCTCTCCAATTTAGAGACAAAGATGTCGTGTAGGACAGTGTCGAACGCTTTGCACAAGAAGACTGTGCAGGTATGCTTAGCTGCAAAGCTAGCATATGAAAGCCTCACTTTCCGTACCCATTTTAGTTGCTCTGATACTGCCAGCATCCCTCTAGGCGACTCAAGGCGTCCAATCACTGTGAATGCATTGACTCAAATGTCCATTACCAGATTTTAGAGGGTGAGAACCTTTATTTTTCTGAGTAAGGTCTCTACTAATTACCCTGTGTGGTGGAAAACACTTAAGCATTAGTTAAAACATCTGAACCTAGTTCTAAGGTGTTTTCTGCACTTAAGTGTCATAAAATATATCATATGTTGGACCAAAACATAATGGTGAAGATGAAGCCGATGGCAGAGTTGCTTATGGAATAAGATGTTACTTCCTGTGGAGACAGCAAGATCTTTCCAGAGATAATACCTTTACAGAACTGTGAATGTGCAAGATCATTTAACTGCAATTTCCACTTAGTCTTAATTTAATTGGATTCCACTAGCAGTTCACTGTGAATAAAGTTGTGTACATTTTCAGCAACACAGAAAATAATGTTCATGTGAAGTGAAATAAGAATTATACATCAGCATGCTTGGAGTATATTCTCAAAACGGCAGGAAGGGAAGAAGTTGTAAAAGAAGATAAAGAAAAATATATTCTCCATAATTCTGTCAAAAGAGAGAGCACTTCTGCTTGGAAAAACAAATATGAGAAATTTTAAATGCTGCTTAAAGTGCATGCAAAAAGAAAAACATGAAAACTCTTTCACAATTTAGTACTTGGATAACAGAGAATCCTTCAAGCTTTAATTAAATGTAAAGGATGTGTTCAGTGCTCAAGTTAAAGGCCTGTCAAATATCTTGGAGGAAAGAGGGGTCTGTACTCTGAAACCAGGAAACAAAGTTGGGAGGACTTGGTTAAATCAGCAGTTGAGGTCATGTGTATGTTCAGAAATTACTCAAAACAACAAATTTTATTACAGTCAGGATGTTTACCGCATTCAATTACTGAGCAAGACTGGTGTTTTAAGACCCCCAGTAACAGATTTATGATCTTTTTACATGAAGAGAGCAGGCAGTCGTGTGCTAAGGATCTGAATCTCCAAACACTTAAACATGTGCTTAGCTTTAAGCAGCCACAAAGTCCCACTGAAATTGATGGCCTACACTTCCAAAGGGGATAGAGCAGTATATATGAACAGAAGTCTGCTCTTTTGAGAGCAATCTCATTTTATTGTGCACCGCAGTCCTGTAACTGGGCTAAAAAAGCCACCTAAGAAAGTGCTGAAAGGTTGAGAGCAGGGGCATGTCCTTCCACAGCACGCTGTTCTCCTAAGGGCCTTTTCAATAAAATCTGGCCATTTTCTGAGTTCCCTTGTTATCGTCTATTAAGTCTGTTGGTTGGTGGTTTAGGCTGTTTTGTTTGTTGAAGATAATTTAATGTTTTATATATTGATTTGAAATTACACTTTCAAATTATTAGTTACATGAGAAAGCACTTTGGGAGTCCAGGCCAAGCACTCTAGATTACTTTTCTGAAAGATTCACTGAACACAGAATCATAGAATCATAGAATAGTTAGGGTTGGAAAGGACCTTAAGATCATCAAATTCCAGACCCTCTGCCATGGGCAGGGACACCTCCCACTAAACCATATCACTCAAGTCTTCGTCCAACCTGGCCTTGAACATCGGATGGGCTTTGAGGAAAAAGATCCACTTTCTGGCCTCTACACAGCCCAAAACATGAGGCAATGCTGGCAAGGGCACCTCAGGGTGTGTGCTGTGATGTTAATCTGCCCACCTCGGCAAACGAAGAAAATCAGACCAAAAGTACACAAAAAAAGGTCAGTGCCCCATCCTGCAAGAATGTCTGGATCCCAGCTGGGACTTCGGCACTATTCCTTGTCTTTCTTCAGGAACCTAACCTTTTTGTGGGACCTATCCAGAAGTGACAGTGCCTGTTTTAAATCATAGGTTGCCCATCTCTGCACAGCTGCTTTGTAAGTACAGGAGGAGATTTTGCAGTAGAATCACTTTGCAAATTGTGAGCAGCTCACTCTGGAGCAAAAGTGTGACAGGTCTAATCCTTCCTTTTTGCAAACACTCGTGTGCACCTCTGCTTTTATGCCTAGAAATGAAATGTTGGTACAAAATCACGAACGTTCCACTGCTGATAGCAAATCTGCGCTTGTACTTGAGTTGCCACAGCATGAAAAACCAAAGATACTCCCTCTTTGGAAAAGGAAGCTGTGCGATATCTGATGGTAGTGAGAAAAAATGCCTTCTAGAAAGCAGGATGGCCTATATACAAATAAGCCTTCAAACATAGCATATACACATACAAGCTACATACAAAGTGACTATACTCTGCTTGAATATAAACACACAGGGCTCTGTAGCCCCTGGGCTGTACTGCCCTTATTAACCCTAGCATGGATTAACAAAATCCATCGTGTGAGCCTACATTTACATGTATGGCTCAGTTCTATATCAGGTGTGAGGCCGTATAAGTTCTGAATATTGTCACAGCTGAGCATTTTTTTTGCAGTGCCCTTGTATGATACACGATTTAAAGAGGATCCTGGTGTGTATTTGTGATGTGAACATGACTGTAAGAATCGTGAAGTGTATTTTCACTTCAAAGAACAGTATATATATTTCAAAGCCAGAAGTTTTGACTTTATAGGGTTTTTTTTGTGTGTTTTGTTGGGTTTTTTTTTCCTTTACAGTTTACATTCTTGGAAGAGTTGCAGCACAAGATCATGCTCTCCTTCACGCTTCGGTCATAATTATTTTATTGCATGTGTGTTTCTCTCACCAGCCTCCAGCCTCATTGATCAGTATGTTATGGGGTGTACTCGTCCTCCACCTCAGCATCGCGCCCCAGTGCCCTGACCAGCATTTGTTATTCATTTAATGAAACCATGTACCAGGCTACTCTTTCTGCGACGGGAAAGGGGCGAAGAAAGCACTGCTAGCAATGCCAGCAGGTTGATTTAGCAGGAAAGCACAGGAGTGACTGAAGAGCACTGTATTTTCCACTAGCTGCATGTTCCAAGAGGGCTGAACACTGTCCTCTTTCTGTGTGGCTGCTAATGCATACACCAGTGCCGGTATCTCCAGCAGCCCTTGGGTGCCACTCAACTTGGCCAGCATGACATCTTTGGCATGTAATTAATTTTGACTGAAAGCTTTGACAAATAGAAACACTGGATTTGTTTGGCTGTCTCTTCAGGGAGCTCTCATTTTTTAATGTTCTGAGAGTCAGGTGGGTACAAATTTAATGAAAACACTTGTCAATGCCAAAAGCTGCTTGGATTTAGAGTGCAAAGTTTCACTTCTATCCTTTACACTAGTAGAAACTCAGTGTCCCATTCGCTAAGACATTCCAGCAAGCTACATGAGCTTCCGAAACAAGTGTGTGAGACTGATGATCAGCCTTGTGGGGGCTCGGGTCATCCTATGCACTGACCACAGGGTGGTCCAAGAGCAGAACTCTGAGACACCATTCCTCTAATATCAATCATGTCATTAAGTAGTGACTATCTGTGACTACTGGGATTTGGGAAATATCTGTGTTCAGTGGACAGCAAATAGTGGGAATACATCTTAAGGTCTGAAACTTATTTTTGAAATGAGGACTTGTACCCAGACGAGTATGTTCCAAAAAATCAGGGTTGTTTTGCAAATTATGTGTTGTTTCATGGCTGAACTTGTGATAGATGGTTGACCAGCCTAACTGACAGCTTGAACAAGAGGAGAGAACAGGGTAACTGGTGGAGCTGTTAGTACTACTCAGACCATTGTACGCACGTGGCTTGCTGGAAGATTGCACTGTCTCTGGTAGCTGTTAGCTATGCTTTTTGCAAGCATAATCATCCAAATATTCTCTAACCGCAAAAGGTTTATGCTGCTGTTAATAAAGGGATTCTCCCCTAGACAAGCATTTGATCGGAGCCAAGAACATTACAGCATGGCTACTTTTAGTTTGCTCAGTAAATCAGTGTTTGCTTTTACATCCTACCATTGAACTATTTACACAAACCGTATTCACTGAGGGGCTTTCAGTACAGAAAATTCTCTCTAATACACGATCAGAACACTCTTGCTAAATTCCACTGGTCCAGGCTATAAACCTCATACATCTACTGTTAAAAATATGGCTTTGATGTGCCAGATCCTGTCTGGCATTCACAAGCCTCAGATGTGTTATTATTAATATTTGAAAGAGAGATGGTGAACCCTAATTACGCTTAATCACAACAACCCAGAAAGATATCAGTGGAGGGGCATGTTTCACCCTAAAGTGCTATTTGAACTCTTTGGAAAATGTTGAATTACCCCTACAGCTATTGACAATTAACTATTTAATGAAGCATCTGCAACTGCTGGCATGTCCTAGCCATGTCACTGTGATGCTTGAAGGACAATGGAGATTAACTGAAAGATTGATCACTGTGATTTCTTATGTAACAGCCAGTCAAATCCAATAAGGGGCACCTGTAATTGAAACTCACTCTGGAAAAAATATATTTTGCTATTATATAAACACCTGGTTTTAGACCCACCCTGTTTATACAGCTTGAAAGAAACCTATTCTTGCTTCTGCAGGGGGGTTAGAACTAGACGATCTTAAGGTCCTTTCCAACCCTAACTATTCTATGATTCTGTGATTTACAACGACTATTTGTGTACTTGTTTCCATTTGCTTCTGTACAAATAGGTGTGTGAATTTAGTTGAATTATAAGTAGAAATTCCATGCAGCTATAAATGCTACATCTGCTGCATTTACATAAGTAAGTATGTAACCCCATATGTCTTTATACATGTGCAGTTGATGTATATACATATGACCATATACAGAAAAGTATGGTTTAGAAATATGCACATATATTATATGTAATATTTTAAACATGTAAATCTTAAACTTGTTTAAAGATTTAGAAGTAAATCATGCATGCACAGATTAATTTTTGTGATGTATCAAGTGTAATTTTTCCATAATTCACAGTATTGCCCTGAATATTCACCGTAATTTTAGCATTAAACTCTTTCAAAGTAAAGTTGATTACATCTGGAAGCAGTAGTGTTTAAATCAGGGTAATCTGTTATTTCCTGAAGAGTTATTCTGTTGTTGAAATGGACCAGCTGGACTGCATGATACAGAGTGAGCTTAAGATTGTATTGGCATGGCATTCCCCTAGAAAGAGCAAGGGTGTGTTCCCTTCAAACATTGCTCTGGATCTCTGCTCAGGGTGAAGAGGTTGATGCATTTTCTGCTTTGAGTGTTTCTGCTCTGCCAGGTCTTACCATAGGATTAAAGATCCTGGTTTGTTCCCGAATGAGTGAGAATGGACAATCGCAAAGATACATTTATAGCATCTTGTGATTACCTCGGGCTCATGTTGCTTTCAGGAGATCTGGTTGAGCAGCGCCCCAAGAACTTCCTGCTATGGATATTCTCTAACTTCTACCATGAGAAGAACTGAGAGTATTGACTTGGTTAAAAAACAGCCAGGGTTTTTTGTTTAGACTACAAATCAGTCTTCTTCCTTTTGATTTGTGATCTATTTTGCTTTGGTATGTGTGATATCCTGTGGTAATAATGCAATACTGACTTAACCTCCCATCAAAATTTCCTGGTCTTCTACAGCACCTTGTGCTTCTCTGGCAGCAGTTATATGCTGTAGCCTCAGCTGAATGTATTTGGGATTCATGGAAGGGTTCTGCGGGTCTCATGCTGTAGGGAAAAACTGAGAGTTTCCCCAGCTATGAGTTACTCTTGAAGCTTAAGAGAGCAATCAGTGCCATTGAGGTTGGGCAGAGACAATCAGATTTTTGAGAAGAATGCGTCTCGTGGGAATTTCATGTAGCACTTGCTCCATCCTGAAGAAAACAGGATTTCTGTGTTCTATTTGCCTGCCATGGTCTCAGATAGAACAGGCAGGTTTTGCTTTTGCTTGGAAGAATGCAAGGTACTGTGAGTGCTCAGGCAGCAGGGCAGTCCCTGCTGTCTCCTCCTCACGGATGCTGCTGGAGTGACTGGCTGAAGGAAGGACAGAAATAACAAGATCTAAGTTTCTTATTAGTAGGGCAGCCCTGGTATGTAGTAACACAGGTGAGCATCAGTGGATCCCTCAGGGAGAAGTTGGAAACCAAAGCATGGTCTGGATATTTTTGAGTACATTAGCAAAATTGAGGACCAGGCTATACTGTTATAGACAGCACTGCCTGAAGTTGCAGTCAAATATGTGTTAAGGTACCTCTCAAGTTGACTTGCTTTTCATGTCTGAGACAGAAGTTCAAAATTGACTTGAAAAAAAACACAATCTTTCTGTAATAAGCCATAGTCTGTTCTGTAGAGCAACAAAGATGTCTTTGTTTCATAAAAAGGTACCAAAACACCTCTTCAAAGAGGACTTTCCATCATTTATGATGTTTCTGCTCCATGCTGCTCACCAAAGATTTGCATGATTTGCATTGTATACTGTGTAAATCACTAAAGATTTACACAGTCATCACAGAATGTTTTTAATTCCAACAATTGTCTTTAACTTCGTATATTGTGCAAAAAAGAACAACCTGAAATGTTAGTGTTGGTTGTCCTTAATTTCTGGTTATAAGAACAAGATCCCCTTATTATAAAAATCCAAATATGCCTTTCCTAGTCAAGTTGCAGTGATGCCACTGCTCTCATCTTCCCTGTGCTGACCTTGGGGCCAACCCAAATTTATTTTCATGCGTTAAAACAGCGTGGCTCTTCAAACTGAGCTGAAATCTTTGCCACAGAGGCACTGTTCCTAGTTGGTCACTGTGGGTGCAGACTGAGACAGCCTTTGTCTTTCCTCCTAGCATGAAATCAAGTTGCCCAGAAAGGTCTGTTCAGGGCTTACACAGTGTGTCCTCATCAGGGGGAAGTCTCTAAGTGCAGTTTAATTTAGGAATGATTGAATGATTGTTAGAAGTGGTGATAGAGAGCTGGGGAAAAGACAAGCAAAGCAAGATGCCCATGGCAGGAGAGCTAATGCAGGCAGCATTACCTCAGCCTTGAAACTTGAGCAGTGATTGCAGATGGTAATCTTGAGGCTTGCATGAGGATCTGCATCTTCATCCAGATGCAAGGTGGAGCGAGCAGATCTCCAACATCACCCTCCTTGATGCTGCTGCTTGAGGAACCGATGCTGAGCCAGGTTTGCTACCACTGGGTGCAGCCCTACTGCTTTCTTGCCTGGCCTCAGTCTGTGCTATCTCTGCCTAGACATGCTTGCTCCCTGGGGAAGAAACCATGCAGGGAGAGGGCTGGCCTAGCTCTTGGGGCAGGAGTGAGAGGCCTGGATGCTGACTGATACCTGGTTTGGTGCAACTGTGGCCAGCATTAGTGAGGAAAAGGAGGAGAAAACTGTTTTTCCTCTCTGCAGGCACCTATTTTATATGCATTGGCCAAGACCATACAATATTTGCCACATTTCTGTACCCTCTTGTATTTGTACCCTTTGCCATTTAAGCTCCCAAGCACAGTGACTCCATCTTTTCTCACAGAGTTTTCTGGCTCAAGTGCTATGTGGTTTTTTGTGGTTCCCATTTTCTGAATGTCAGGTAACAAGAATATAGATCTCTGGACAGATCTGGAATGTAGCTGTCTTTTTGGTACCTCTACCTGTTGCAAAAAGATATGATTTTGTAAGAAACCCAGAAGACGGAGATATGAAGCAGATCCCACTTCCCCTCCAGCACAGTGGAAGCTTTGTATTTATATCCCCCAGACTACTGAAAATTCCAGTCTAAATCCCCTGCATTTCTGAATTGTTACCTTTACTATTCCCTGTGTAGTATTTTTATTACATTCTTTGCTATGCCACATGGTCATAAGAATGCTTTACTCATTTTTCCTCTCTCATTATATCAGTGTCTAACTGTTCATTCATTCATAAAGGTGAATGAGCAGCCTCCCTAGGCCAGTGTGAATTAAGATGTCAGTACCTGGAGGTTGTATAGATGCAAACATTTCTGAATCAATTGACTTCATCCTCACCTGTTCTTTGTGATTTGTTATAAGTAGCCATAGCTTTGTGTAATAACAATGTGCTTTTATCCACTATTAACCAGCGCCCTAACACAAAGCATTTGCTTTAAGAAAGCCATTTTAGGAACATGTCAGTTTGTCTGTTATTATGGGGTTTATTTTTTGTTCCGTTCACTTGGCTTAGGTCACAGCTTTTAATTTCTAAGTTATTCACATTTTCAGAGCAGAAAAATAAAGGCTGCTCAGTAACAGGCTGAACTGTGAAAGTCTGAAGCTTTTTAAAATTGATTAGCAGCTCCTCAGCAAGTGATCGATGTATAGGCACAGCTATCTAAAATCAGAGGGTGCCTGAAAAACAGGCAATAATCAGAAAAGGAAGCAAACAGGTTGAAAGGTATTTAAAACATATTTAAATAAGAGCAGGTGCTCCTGCCTTAGTTCATTGAGCACTTAGGCTTGTGGCTAACTGTAAACACACAGAGAAATACTACCCCTGAAATACAACTGGGTAGCAGAGCCTAGATCACAGCTTGTCTTTTACCTATTTGTGTGAGACGACAGCACCTCTGAGTTGCACCTCTGTTGCATGTCCAGGCAGTTCCTTGTCAGGAATGGGGAGTTATATTAGACTCTTGGTTTTCAGCTCTTGGCTGAAAGCTCCCCAGAAACTAGACTTTGAGATGAGGAAGAAAATAATGTATTTCCTAGGAATTTACTTCAGCCTCAGCAGTTTGGTGGAATATTTGGTTTTGGGCAGAAGGGACCTCAGTGCCCATGAAGCAATATTGTTAATACCTGCACATTCATATTAAAAAACTTATGTCTGTGTCTGCAGACCCCTTTGGGACTCCGGAGCTCACTCAGAGTGAGAACTGAGCTCATGTTTGTGGCCTGTATTTGCCTGCTGCTCTCTGTACGGAGGTGTTGGCTCAGGCTTCCCCTGTTCTTTCCTGTTGCCTTGTGTGAGGAGGTTAAACAAAAACACAATAAAACTCTGGGCCAGGCATTTTTCACTGTAGTTCAGACAGACATTTTATTCATAGTAATTTCTTTATTTGTGACATAAATCCTTCTTCCCTTTGCGCTCCTCAAGGAGATTAAAATTAAGGGCATCACCTCTGCCATCGAGGCCTAGACCCCCGAGGCCAAGTGATGGCTTTGCTGCTTCTGCCTGCTCTCTCACCCATTTCTTCTCCGACGTCTGATCCCTGTAGTGCATAGATTGTCTTTACCTTTTCAATTTGTACAGTGACTCACATGCTGCAGCCTCAGTCTGCGGCTACAAATAATAATACCCTTTCCCTGTTTTGCTGGTGTTTACTAACAGATGGTGTGTGCAGGGCAAGGAAGGAAAAAGGTAGAATAGGCTCAGTAATAACAGCAGAAAAGCAACAATAATACATAAAGTCTTGACAAATTTTGCTGTTGTTTCTCAGAGCATGGCACGATCTGGTGCACTCCTTGCTATGCCAGCTCCTGGGAGCTGGGGACTGTGGAAGTGTCAGGCTTTTTCTGAATATTTTAAGCATTATTTATGCATTTTTTGTTCACTTTATTTGTTGATTGATTCATGTAATCATAATTTATTTTAGCCAGTAAAGCTGCATAGCAATTTCTTTCTTAAAGACTTGAAACCAGAAAGTAAATAAAACCCCAAATTGAATTATTTTTATTAAATCTCATGTAGGTTTTAAGCAGTCATTTTAGAGGGAGAGGGAAGCTGCTTATTTTCATTCTTTCTCAGATGTGCTGGACTCCTCAGGATGAGGGATGGCAGGCTCATGCCAACAAAAGAAAAGAGCATTAATAAACTGCATCCTCTCCCTGCAGTTATGTTTATGATGTATTAAGAAATGGGTGCAGTTTCTAGCAAAACACTTGTTTGTGTAACTGATACTCTAGACTGTCATATTCTCCTGGATGCATTTCAGTTCCCTTCCGTCAGAGCACTCTCATGCCTGAAAGGAGGACAGTGAAAAAAGTAAACAGAGAAAGTGACAACGTGCTAGATGGCACGGCTCCTCGGGAGTCCCAGTTACTGTGTGACATCCTCCCTAGGTCACACTGCCTAAGCAGCACTGGGTGGGTGAAGAGCATGCAGCCCCGCTTTCTCTCTCTTGTTACTCGCATGTGCTTGCTGCAGACCACTGGACTTTGAAAATCAAGGACATAAGGAGAATATGCCAGGGAACTGAAGATGGGTGCTTTCCAGCCCCTTTTTTTTTCCTCACTGGCCAATGAGGGTGAGCAGAAATCCAAATTATCCTTTGGGACCTGTTGACCAGTCATCTGTAGAGGGCTTATCGTTTCAGACCAGAGCCATGCTCTTCCTTGGTACTGGCTCATTGTAGCTCAAAATGGGCTTTTTTCCTTTTCCACTTGCCCTTCTATTGCTATTCACATGAGGGATGAGTGCTTTCCTGCCTATCAGGCTGTATTTGTAACTGCTGCCCATGCATTTTTGCTCATCACATGATATTCCAGTCTCTTTTGCTTCCAGGCTGGGACAGGCTGGTGGTAGAGGAATCAGGAATTGTGTCCTTTCTCCCGGTCCCCTGGCCTTGCTTTACACCCGTTATCACTGCAGTGTTACCAGTGATCTTGCTTCCCTTTAGTTTGGTACAGGGAGTCAAAGAAAAGCACTGTGCTAAGAACAGCAGCGGTACAGGAGTGTCTTTGTGTCCCGTCTCTTTCTTTCCCCTCCCTGGAGATCCACATCTATAGATATTTGCCTCCACATTCCTAGTCTTTTCTAATCTATCTTTGTCACACGGACACTCTGTCTTGTGATTTATCTGCTATCTGGGTAGTGGTTGTTTTTGTCCAAGTCTACAAAGCCAGCAAGCAAGGGACCAAGTGAAAGGGCTGCTTTTTCCATAATAACTTTTAGTGACCTTTGAGTCATTCTGGCCTCTCAACCTCCAGAGGGTTTTTGTGGCTGAGGACAGAGGCTCCTGGGAAGCCCATCCATGCTCCTGCTCTCATGCTGCAGCTGTACAAAAGGTCCTGCTTGCAGCTATGCCTGGGTAGCAAAGGAGTCTGCTGTCAGGCAGTCCACCACCCTCCCAGCCAGGCTGCCATTCCCAGGGGCCCCCATCACATAGATACTAGCCAAAGAGCAGAGCCACTTGGAAACCATCTTTTCCTGTTCTGCTCCCCATCTGCTTGTGAAAGTGATTGACAGCCGAAGGGTGAAGGGCTAGAGTCTGTGATAATTGTCTGAGGTCCTTGCTCAAACATGGATGGAGAAAGAGGGGGCCCCCACAGGCAAGGGAAGAATGGAAACCTTTGTGAGGCCTAAAACAGTAAATGCCATCTTTGTGAAGATTTAGACTTGCTGAGGTCAGTTTTTAACAACTTGGGATGCTCCAGTCTTTTCCTCTTTTCTTTATCTCCAAAGGCTTCTCTTCCTTCTTTATTTCTGCTTCATCAACAGGCATTGTTTCAGTCAGGCTTGAATCCCCTTTCAGTGGCTTAGCCAAAGAAAAGATGTCCCACCCTCCTAAACAAGACTTTTGGGGGCTGCATTTTTTTCTTTTCCTCCTCCTTGTCTCATACCCTGTGAAGAATGCCTCAGTATTCTCGGAGGAATGGGAACATTTGCATATTAATTTAATTGTGTGTGTTCATGCAAAACTACTCAACTCACAGCAAAATAGCCACAGTCATTAAAATTAATTTGCAAGGGAAGGGTGCTATTGTTTTTCAAGACAACAGTTGTCAAAGCTTATGTTTTCCTTTGTGCTAAAAGCACCTTCCCAGTTGCTTGCTGCCCTTATTGGCGTTTGAGAATAGCTGGAGAAACAACGTTCTTCATGGGCAGAGAAAGCTTCATGCAGGCAAGAGCTGAGGGAAAATCTTGGTGATTTTCAGTTGTTCCCAGAGCAGAATTTCCCCTCTGTGGCTCATGCCTCCCATGTATACTTGCTGAGAGGAGAAATACAGCCCCTACTGCCCTTAACAGCATAGATAAATCCAGCTCAACTCCAGCAGCACATTTCCACAAAGCTGCTTCCTACTGTTCTTGGAAGTATTTCCATCTGGTTTGGGCATGCCCCTCAAAAGAAACCTGTGTAAGTCATTTTTTCTTGGAGTTGGTGTGTTTGCAAGGCCAGGCTCCTGTGTGCATGCATGTGTATATGCGTGTGTATGTGCAAGTGAGACAGTGAAACACATGTCATCCACAGAGGGAATACCAGGCTGTGGCTGAAAGGGCTGCCTGTTTCTCTCTGACTAGTGCGGCATTTTGTAATCTGCAGTGAGAAAAGTTTCTCAAGCCCTCATGATGTTGTTACTGGAAATACATTGTTAGAAAGGAAGAACTTGGCAGCATTTCTCCGTGTGTTGGATGATACTTTCTTCTGGTTTTGCCTTCCATTTTCTATGCTTTTCAAGACATATAAAGTGTATATATTTTTAAGGTCTGTCGTGATCAGCTAAAGTCAATGTATGCTGTTATTCAGTATGTGGAAGACTAAATCATAAATGCTTTCCCATGTTTACACTTGTTGGCACTTTATAATTACAAATAGCATGGCAGACTTGGCTACCAGCGCACAGATGCACACACAAAATAGCACAAGGTTTTCTGGAAATTCTGACAGTTCCATACATAACCTATGGATGTGACATGACCTATATCTGGTCTTAAAAGCTGTTATCTGAACTAACACTGGCACAGTATCCAAAGTAATTTAGCTTCAGACCATACATAGAAGCATAATACATAGGATAGGTAGATGGTTTTGCCACATTGCTTTTGCTCCTGTGGCACTGATAATAAAACTGTCAGAGTGACCTTGGAGAGGTAATAACTGCTCGCTGATTTGGATTTAAAGCTTCTATAGTGGTTTTCCCACTGTGTGATATCTGTTAAAGGAAACAAATACAACAATGAAGCTTGTTTTCACAATCTCCTTTAAAAAACATTGACAGGGTGGAGTGGGGAGGGAGAGATTATGGATATTCAGAATGTTTATTAGCTGCACAGCCCCCTGTAAACTCCCAGAGACTTTGAATTTCCTGGTTTTAGGAACTTCATGGGAGAGGGGTGCATTGAAGAGCTACATACCCATAAAATCCTGGTTTCTGAAGTAGCCAGCCTTCAAAGGGCAGGCTGCTGAGACAGTTTTGATGAAATTTTGTTTACCAGAGTGGGTTCAAGAAAACTGTGCCTTTTCAACAATGTATTTTGGTTTTAACAAGTATCCAGATCCTTTGGATTGCGTCTGTCTTCTTCTTGAGACATAATTTCAGCTGCAAGTTCTGGATGCTTAAAGATAAACCTCTTTAAGTTATTGGTTACTTGACACTTTGGAAAATCTATTTATCAATTCACAGATATTAACAGAGAGTTAAAAGGGGATGCAGGACTGCTGGCTTTGACAGTTAGGGCATGCATGGCTTGTCCTCAGCCTAGTACACATCATTCCTCTGATCAGCTGGGAGATAGGTGAATAACCCTGAACAGTGCCCATGCTTAAGTAAGTCTCAGCTGTTCTGAACTAGAAATCTTGATTTCATATGCCATTTCAGAGGATGAACAGTACAGTTTGTGTTCTCTTCAGTAACGATTTTTTTGGTGGAGAATAAAGTTTTGATCACTGAGGATGGAAGGACCTAGATGTTTTAAAAGGAAATGACAGGCAGTGGAAGTAACTGTAATCAGACACACTGTGCTGTGGGATGGGAGCAGCCTGAGAGGTCTTGCTGAGGGCAAGACTCAGCACAATGCTATTAGTTCTCATCACTCGATTATGAATTATAAGAGCCATTCTAACAATTTAGTGTGCATATTGGGGTTCTTGGGTTAGCAGGAAAGGCACATTTCAAGCCACACTATTCATGCTTGTGCCTGCACTATTTTTAAACTGTGCATTGAAAAAAATGTTGTCAAAAAGGCAAGTTCTGCTTCCCCATTCCTGTTGGTACAGATTTTCTTTAATGAGGATTATTTTTTTCTGTGATGTGTACTTTTGTCCATATCTAAAAGAAAGGAGGCATGTTTATTTTTTAGTTGATTTGCAAAACACAGTGGATTACATTAATTAGTCGGAGTATTTCAGCTGAAACTTTACAAATGTAAAGGGACATGTGACTCTAAAAACATGTAGAAAATACTATTTCATACATCGTGACCATGTTGGTTTTTAATCTCTTACATAAAGTTATACAAAATATAACTCTATTTCTGATTTCCACCTTGCCGCATACTGCACTCAAGAGTCAATCATAGCTGGGTTAATTAATTTGAATTAGCTACAGGGATCTTTTCCACTGATTTCAGTGGAATGTCGATCATGATGGCATATAGAAAAAATTGCTGCTTCTTAATTAACCCCTCTACTCTTATCTGATCCCTTCAAGTTACTCACCAGGTGTGCCGGAGAATAGGGACTGAAACCTTGCTCTTGTGTATCAATGAATGTCATCAAGAGTGGGTCATCTAGCTGTGATTGGAGCTTAGGGTTTTAATATGGGGATTTTGGGGGTTTGTTTTTGGTTTGTTTTGGGGTGGGTTTTTTTGGTTTTTTTTTTTTTTGTTGTTGTTGATTGGTTATAATTTTCTATGCTAGTAGAACACTGCAAGAGAAATAGAAAGAAACTTGGTCTGTAGACACAAGAACCTGCCACACAGGGGAAACCCTGGACAGACTCACTGTTCGGGAACTTGCTTCACAATTTGTTACTCATGTCAGGGCAAGTCTGTCACCAGCTTCCACCAAGTTTTCTTTTCTTCTTTTTTTTTTTTAGCAGACTGTGACATTTTATGTTTGACCAGTTAGAATCTGGGGACATAGAATAATGGTGAGCAGAGCTAAGTGCTGTGCAAGAGAGAACCTGAGTGGGTTTGAATGAGGAGAGGTGGCCATCTTTCACTGTGATACACAGGATGCCTGATGCAGAGGTAGAGAATCTTAGGAGTCTTTCAGAGGTGAAACTGAAGATGAAGAATGGTCTGTCTTCACAATGTTGTCTTTTACTGTAATAAATTCTTTGCTCATTTTACCAGACCAAAAATACATTGCATGTAAAGGGGCAATAAGGTATTGATTAGACCCCAGCTGCTGCCACTGCTGTGCATGAAATGTCTTAATTCCTGTACTCCAGTGGTTTCTGGAACATATCTTCTGCAGTTACTAAGAAATTTTGGACCCTAAATGTACCATTTTCAGAACTGTCATGGGTTTAGATCCTCCTAGACCTCTTACTTGCATGGATCTCAGGGCATGCTGAGGCTGAAAGTTCCTGTGGAATTTGTTGCATGTCCAGGTGTCATTGCTCTTTTGGGTGAGAATTGAGCTAGATGGCACTCTTGCAGTTTAATTCTTTTGATCCTGAAGCACTGATCTACCTCCTTCAATTTTGAAAATGCTGGTTAGGCTCCTAAGTTGCATGGACATGGTGAAAATGCTGCCATTCTTATCTCATGATGATGGCAAAAATTCTCTTTAATATGTAGGGCTGTATGCTGATCACTTCCTTGTGTCATGGGGGATTGAGCCAAAGTTCCCAAGTTAATTTGTAGTAAGCACAATAGCAAAATTGCTTACTTGCGGGGGAAAAAATAATCTCAAAAAGTATATTTAGCCTGCCTTGCAATAAGGAGCCACAATAAATTACTGTAGCCATTTACCTGTGTACTTTTGCATCCATTCCCTTAAAACAAATAATGAATTATTGATAACCCCATTTCAGAGAAAAAATTGATGTCATGCTCTATTGTCAATTTTCTTGTTAATTAATGGTGGATTTGAGATGGTATTTGAGAAACTGCTGCATGTTTGCAAAGCCATCTTCTGTACGTTGCTTCCCTATGATCTAAGAGTCACCAAGTGAAATTATCCCATAATGCATCAGACTGGGTGATCACAGAAGTATCTTCCAGTCTTGATGTCATCCTTCTGGGGCTAAATTAGGCATCTTCTTTTAGAGATAGCATTAGGGAGGCACATCATCCACTAAATAAATTGACATCCCAAGCAGGACAGCAATGTAGCCCAGAAAAGGATCTGACCTGTGAGTTAACAGGCTGGCAAAGACCACAGTTTCTTCATGTGCCAGTCTTATGCACAGTGATACCACTCATGTACCTCTTATCTTAGTTTCATACCTGGGATGAAGAAAGGCAAAGAAGGGCAGAAGGATAACTGAAGAAGGATCAATGACTTTTCTAATGAGCGTACAAATCCTTTTATGTTCTAACTGGCCTAACTAAGCTGGCTCACAGTTTATCCAAATACACAGACTCCCAGGAACTGCCAGACTGGATGAAACCAAGAGCCGAGCTGGTTTCCAGTAGTGAATGGAACCAGCAATAGCAGTAGAAGAGTTATGACCTGTGCTGTAAACAGATGCTAACAATGGTCATCTACACCCACACAAGCCTTCTGCTGAGCTGTAATTGGAGACACTTATGTCCTGGAGCACAAGTTTTAATAGTTGTTTCCAAGTGTTTTCCGCTGTTGATGTAAAATTTGGATAGTCTTGGTATGCAGATAAATACCTAATCTGATGATTAATCACATGAAGAAAACACTTAACATGATATACATTCAATGTAATTCTACTGACTCTGCAGGTTGCTAGCATGTCTAGAATAAATAAAGTATAAGGGCAATGATGAGCCACCATGTATTGTGCATTCAGAGAGCCCCTTCCTAAGGAATATTTAAAGAAGGGAATGCCAAGTATTCCTGCTCTGCTAGTGACAATGAGTGGATATTGTTTGAAAAAATATATGGAAAATTTAAAGTGTGAACAGGGAAATGTGTATGCCTTGCACTGTAGACGTTGGGTGCTGTCTCGTAGTTTAAGTGAACACGCACTGTAGCTATTTATTTCATACCACAGTGAAAAGGAAACAGTTTAACTGTTCAAAATATTGTGCTAGGTGTTTGAAAGCCAAGAAAGTGATGCTTGGTGAGCTGATTCTTTTTCTGCTTTAGAAAGGGGCCCATTTCTTGGGAGAGCAGGGATTAGGTCAGCTCTTCAAGCTTGGAATCGATTGTATCTACACACTCTTGAGGAATAATGTGGGAAGGGTAGGAGATGAAAGTGCTTTTTCTTACCAAACAGAGCTGAAAACTAAACAAGCAAAACATGCACCAAACAAGTTTGAGAACACATGTGAAAAACACTGCTAAAACTAACCCACTGTAAAAGGAACTTATCATTGTAACTCTGCAACCAAGTATAACTTACTGCGTTACCCTTGATGTGAAGTTGGATAAGAAGTATTTACCTTCCTAAGGAGAGAGAGTGGTACAATAGGAGATTTCCAGCATGTTCTCTGATGCAGTATTGAGAAAGACAGCAACATAAGCCAACTGCCAGCTCTGATGGTTCCCCCATGCAGAAAACGCACACACCCTTCCTGAAGCATTCCATCTTGATACTATTAAAAGCTTAGGAATTATTGAAAAGACAGAAGCCCCCAATAGATTGATCTAAATCTGTGACTGTAACTGAAAAGATAAAATAGTATTGTATGTGGAAGCCTACACTTTTCATATAGCCATAAAATGTTAAAAGATCAAGATTATTAAAAACGTGAAGAAATTACAGCCAAGGAGAGAGAGGCAAAACTGTTCTGGAGTTCAGGACATACATTTCAGCAGTGTCGTGCTAGATAATTCAAGTGCTAAACTAGTAAATGTTAATATAATATTAGGAAATTATAATGATGAATATAGCTGGATACCATCTGGTATTAACTCAGTTCCCAGGGCATTTAAAATTCTGATTGCACAGTTCTTTGTAGGATTACTGGGTTGGAAAGCTGTAGTGAGGAATTTCGTAATTTGTCTGGTGCTAGGATTGCTGAAAAGTCAGTCAATGCTGACTTGTGATGGAAAAAATATACATACTTTTCTTTTAAAAATAAATGGCACACTTCAGGAAAAGAGTGGTTTGGGTTTGGGTTGTGGGTTTGGTGGTTGTTTTTTGGTTTTTGTTTTCCCCACAAATTTTGGTCTCTTTTTCTTTTTTTTCTTTTTTAATGATGGTGCTTTTAGGAAGCTTCAGCTTTGAAGCCTCAGTCTCGTTCTTCTTTATAGTCTAAATTGGCTTCAAGAAGCCAGGCTGTTTTGCTGTGCTGCACCGTCTTCAGACCCTGCGCTGCAATAGGTTTTGCTCCCTCAGGAACAGGGTCATTGAAGGCACCATCTCACCAGGTCCACGGGGGAGAATCAGCATATGAGAAATGCAGACTGCATTTCTCAATCTGCTGTTTCCAACTCAACAGCCTTCACTTTTAGGGATGATTTCTGTTGTGCTTGTTTTTCGTACTCCAAAGAAACTTTTTGCAAAGAAAACGAAAACCCTTTTTCAGTCATAAATGCTCTTTGAGTTTAAAGAACCTAATGGAAAGCATTGGTTGTTGTAGGCCACTGGCAAAATAGGTCAAAATCATAAGTAGCAGTCTGGTGCCAAAGCTGAAGTCAACTGTGTTTAAGTTACCGAGAAGTAACAGATAAAGAAAATATAGGTGGTACAAGAAACTTATTAGGTTTTCTGTGGGCAAAAAGCCAGCAGAAATAACTTCAGTGTTGGGAGCCCCATATATATTATACCTTATTAAGATAAAATAAGGCTGTTTGTTTAGAAAAACATCTGCTAACAATGTAAAATTTAAGACAGTAAAAGAGGTATCTGGTAGCTTGAACGCAATCCTTCATTCTTGAACCTGAGTTTTGTAGAGATTTCCATCTGCAGATGTTGAAAATCTCCTTGACATTTAATTATTGTGCTTACATAACGTATGTTTCTTACTTAATCAGTAATTTTCTGTGAGTGTTTTTGGGGAATTGCTGCTTGCTCTTACATTTGCCTCTCCTTTACATTGTTTTTTTTTATTTTCATGCTGTATCTATTAAATCATAATCTTCACATATTTCCTGCCTACTACCTCCAGACATGAATTTTCTGTGTTATGTCAATATTGTGTTGGCCTTTATTTGCATATTTTATTTACTGATTCATTGAATGAATCAGCTGTGAAATTAAAATTGTGTTGTCCAATCTTGGCCCTTTGGGATTAACAACCTGCAATTTCACTGTTAATGTCAAGGGGTTTGCACCTTAAAATCTGACATTGGTTGACCAGAAATTGTTGATATGAAGAGAACAGGGTGTCTATGATGCAGAACAGCTCTATCTCTTGATAGTGTAAATGGCTACTGGAGTGTCGGCTGTCTTAATTAAGCCAATATATGTGGTTCAGAGGGCTGTAAGTACTCCTGCAATACTCTTCTCAGCAGTTACCTTCAGGCAAAATGAAGGTACATCTCAGCTTCACATTGTTCTGACAAAGCATGAAGCTGAGATTTTTAGGATCCAGTAGTGGTTTGGAGTGCCTCTCTTCTTAGGCACCTTTCTAAATGCATCACTAGGAGGAACTGAAATCTGGAAGGAGAGATTGAAAAAGGAAATCATGAAAGTTTTTTTAATGAAGTCTTTGTTCTCCTTCATTACTCCCTGTACACAGAGATCATCTCCAGAACCTTTCTTTAGCTCTCTTAGTGTATGCTTTCAAAAAGACAGAGCAAAGGAAGAGAAGCCAGGGTATGTGCACCACTGATGGGGCAAATGTTAAGAAATTTTCCTATGGGACAACATTTATTTGAGTAAAAAGTTCAGGTGACCAGACTGTTCTACTTCCTCCAAGCTGTTGCTTCAAAGTCCTTCTGTTTTGTGACTCTTGCAGGAACAGTCCAACTCTCCCACCGGTTGTACTTCGTAATTTATTTCTTACACCAGTAAGAGAGTCTGCATCAGTCCAGTGCAGGCACTCAGTTATTTCCTGCCCACCCTCAGCCAGCCACCCTGGCTGCAGATATGTTGCCTGAATGTGTTATTTGCTAGCAGGCCAGATGCTGAAACACCTTCTCACTCGTGTTTCTGCTGGGTTGTTACCACCACTATGGCAATGAGGCTAAGCCAGGGTGCAGGCTTTCCTGTACTGAGTCCACCTCAGGGTCTCCACCTGAGACCCTGACTGCTCTGTCCCCAGGAGCAAGGCCCATTAGTTAATTTCTCTGAGACTGCCACTCAACAGAAAGAACTTTCTGACCATCTCTTTTGCATGGTCTTGTCTGCTATGGCAGATGTTTTCACTTTTTATCCTAGGCAGATCCTTCTTTACTGTATAGCTTTAGAGAGAAGGGGTTACTCAGCTATTTGATAAATACCATTTGTTTTAAATCCATTTAACTTAATGCCTAGGTTTTTTTTCTGAGACACTGGCTTTCAAGGGCATTTAGGCACTTTTCTGTATTGCTTGTGTTTTTTTCTGTACCTTTTACTGGAGTTAAAGTGACTGTGATTCCATACCCCTTCCTTCCTTCTCCCCTGATCCCTCCCCAGTCCGAATGCTTTTGCGTTCCTACAGAGGAGTGATAAATGTTCCAGAGTGGAGTTTGATGAGGTCAAGTGTTACTGTCTGCTGTAAATCCTTCCTGCTTGTTGGTTCAGCAGCAGCCTCTGGCCTTGGACTTTTATAGCTCTCCCAGTGGAGGAGGGACAGGAGTGGTATCACTGTCAGCACACCAGAGTGATTTACAGAAGAGTTTTATTTGAAAGCTTCATGCACCTAGGGAAACTCCTCCATGCCACAGGAACAGAAAGAAATCTTCTAATCAGCTCTTTGTTCCTATAGCTAGAGCTCTCCCACTTACATAGCATAGGCCTGCCTGTTACTCATGGGGCATAAAGTTAAGCAGCACATCAGGATTAGATGATCTCTTAACACAGACAACTGAAATACAGACATAGATATATGGAGATACTTTCTGTGTTAACAACTGTGGCTGTGTCTTCTTGAGTCAGCAATATATTTACTTTGATTGACATCCAAGCACAAGCAAGGTTAATGTGCCTTACATTTTTGGTACTGTATGCGATAGCCCAGTATACCCTGCAAACAAAGTGTTTGGAGACTGTCAGGCTCTAAATCCAGGGAAGCTGGTAGCTACCTAAAGCTCTTCTCTCCCTGTGTTGATTCTGGAACAAGTGCCAGAAGATCAAGGTATGGCTCTGAGGGAATGGCAAAGGATGGTTACACAAACTTGCTCTCAAGTACTTGTGCCACTGCTGCACACAACAAAGCAGATATGAAGAAATGAATAAACACTTTAAGATGTAGATTGACCTGTGTCTTGGGAAGGTTTTGCCAGCTCAGAGTCAGCCTGCCATTCTGCATGGATTAGAAGATGCAAGTGTACTGCAAGGGAAAATGCTTACCTAAACCCCAGCAAAATTAGTGTTGCCATTAGCAGTGTACATAGTCAATGCCACTTATTCTCCCCGGACACCATTACCATCAAATATGTCAAAAATGTATATATATAGTCAGACAACACTTCAGGAAATGAAACCCATACATTAGTGGGTAGGGCATAAATTTCTTCTCTGTGCAGAAATTTTCTGCTTCTCTTCTTAATCTTAAGTAAAAAATATTTTTAGTGTTTTTTGTTTTTTTTTTAGTGAGAAAAATCAAGACTAACCATATAAAGAATGCTTGCTCAGAAACAGTTTTATTCTGAAAATAACCAATATAAAGAGAACAAATTTATGGTGCCACAGTAGAAGAGCTGTTAAAAATGCAGCATTTCTCTCCATTCTCATTCATTTTTGCTTTTTTTTTTATTAATACCATTTGGGTAAAATCAAGACTCTTCTGGCTAGCTTTCAGTGTTTTGTGATATCCTTAATATTCAAGGAGGGGATTCATTAGAAGATTGACATAAAAAAATGGTTGTTTATTTGGATTGCTGGAAGGTGTTGATGTCTTCCACCTTCCCTTTCTTCTCTCTTTAAACCTGCTGGATCATACAAAGGAACATGAGTAAAAGAATTTGCCTCCAGAACTTTTCATTATTAATGATGCTCTATGACTAAATTGGAAATCTGCTACTGTACCCCAAGGGGGTGATTAATTTAGCAGACTAGGAGTTTTGATTAAAAGGGAATGAAATGTCTGACACATAGTCTATTTATCAGTTATTATGATATTAAAACACTCTAATCATTGCGGTGCCTAAATTAAGGATTTACAGCCCAAATGTCACTTCATAGTGCTCTTTTATATCTGGCTGTGTGATACAAGTTTATTATCAGTGGGTACGTGAGAATATTAGCATATGTACTGGTCTTTGATAAAAAGATAAAAACAAAGCAGTTTGGTAAAAGCTTTCCTTTTTGCCCCTTTCCCATTTAAAGAGGAGATGAGGAAAGATTTTAAGATCTGTACGAGCAATGCACGCAGGACAAGGTGCAGCTATCCCTGATGTCCCCAGGACTGTTGACACAAACTTTGTCAAAACTGGACTGAGCCTAAAGGACACAGAAAAAATACCTTGGCATCCTAAGGATCTAAGTCAAAACTAGTTCCTTATAGAAACCATGTGTGTTCTGAGATGATGCATTCTCTGAGAGGTGAAATCATAACAATTTCATGTCCTTAGAGTAAACATCAGGGTAGAAATTAACAGCAATCAATCAGGAAAGAAAATCAACAGTTCATGCCAAGAGTGTCATTTAAGCAGGCTGCAGGGAAGTAGGAAATGAGAGCAAAAGGTAATGCATTTCTGTAAAATCTTTAAGAAATCACTATAGGTCATGGTATTGATGTAGCAGGCCTACTGTAAGCTTCAGAGAGGGAAGAGGAAGAGTCAAGGAGCACTGTAACACTGAGGAGCACAGTGTACATGAAAAACAGAGTCAAGTACTGGTGAGGGAGTGGTGCTTTGTGTGAGTGAAGGCATGGAATAAAATCAGATCAGTAAAACAGTCATGTCAGCAACTCAGATATCAGTTTTAGGCCTCAATAGGAAAAATGTTACATTAGGACTAAATTATCCACTTACTGACCAGGACAGTGACAGTGACAGTGACTGCAAGACAACAGACTGCTTTTGAGGGCAGCAGACACAATAAAAATGAACAATTTCTGTGACCCCTTTGTAGCTTGTCTAAATGGCATACCAAGGTATAGTGTTGAGTCTACTCTTTGAGGCACCATTGATGACCACTTTATGGAGAGGCCAGTCAAGGAAGCCACAAGACTGGAAGCAACTCCTGAAAGCCAGGCCAGTAGACTGCGTGTCATTCATAATATTAGTGTCAAAGGCCCACTCTGCCACAGGGGGCACAATGCATTTAAATCAAGCATTCTTGCAGAAGCAACAAAAGCTAAAACATCCTCTGCCGTCACACTTAATTTCAAAAAGGAGAAGCTAGAAAAGACTGAAAGAGTTAAATCATAGCAAGTAACATAAAAACTATTTAAAGACACAGTAATGGAATCCCAAGGGAAAAGCATCCCATTTATATACATATATAAATATATAAAATAAATAAATCTCCTTGAGAAAAAAAAACAGAAGGAAGCTGAGATAGCTAAACAGCGAGTAAAGCATATTACTAAAAGCAAGAAGGAATCTTTCAAATAGCTTAGGCCTGAAAAATCAGAAAAGTAGAAAGGCTCACAAAACCTGGCATGTTATAAAGAAAAATGTGATAAGGAAGGCCAGTTAGAGAAAGCACAGGAAAAACCCCTAGTAAGTCCTGTGTCAACCACAGCAAGCAGCAATCTTCTTGGAGTCTGCAGGACAGTGAACATTAAATACACAGCAGGAGTGCTCAGAAAAGTGAAATGTTTTGTGATTTTGTTGTGGAGGAGCATGCGGAATTTCCCACAGTGGAATGACTCACATGGCAGAGTAGAGATCAAATAGGTCAAGTAACAACTATAGCATCCCTTAGCTTGTGTTCTGGTACCAGAAGACAAGGACCAGCATAACACCAGTTTTTGTAACTGTTTCCTGAGAGAATCCCATAGCTTCATAGTAGTAAACCTGATCATCTACAATAAACATGCTGATAGAAGTTTTAATAATAACAGAATAATAACTGAATGAGTGGGAGCATCAATAAATATCAGTCAGCCAGGGTTTTGCAATGAAAATAATGATCTACTAATCTGTAGGGTGGCACTGGGGGAATCAGTGTGGTTGATGGTTCAGCTCTCCTACTTCTTTCCTCAGGCTAGCCTAGGCACAGATCCAGGAGTTGTGTTTGCTTTGATCTCCAAACTGCCCTGCACCGCTTAGATATGCCTCCCGGTCTAAAGACAGGTGCATAAGTGAGTAACTTACTGAAAAAAAAAAAGACCCAGAAATCTAAATAACTGCAGTTGGAGCTGCCTGGAGATTAAGATATGCTTTTAAAAATATCAGGATGTGAAATAGAAGAGGGAAACTTCAGGGGATAAAAATAGATTTTTAAAGATACATTATGAGACAGAACAGGACTTGGCAAACAACTCCTGAAAAGATGTGAAGAACAAGGGGAATGTGCCCTCTGAATTAGTGGCAAATGTGGGAAAAGGAAGTCTCATCAGTCTCCACTTTCTGGATTAATTCTTCCCATAGCAAAAACCCCAGGAAGGTTGGTGGGAGTAAGAGATCTTCAGCAGAGGCTTTGTTTGTAAAAAGAAAACTGCCAGAAGATAGACACCTCCTTAAAAAAGAAATGCAAACCAAACCCCAGAAAACCATACAGCACAAATCGAATAGGCAGTATTTGCCTCCCTCCTGCAAGCGCAGGCTAGCTTGCTGCCTGCTGCTGGAGCTGCTGGAGGTGAAGATGTGTGAGAGGCTGCCTGGATGCCCTGCTCCCTCCCTCCTGGTCTCCTGGGTATGTTGCAGCTGCTTGCTGCTGCATGAGAATAACGAGGACATTGCTCTGTATGTGACACTGCCTCAGTAGGGTCTTTAGGAAAGCTCTCTACAGCTATTCTCCAGAGTCCTGCAATAATCTGCAGCCTGAGCAGGCAGTGCTGGTGGGCTCAGCACTTTCTTCTCTTTTATTTGCCTGTTGAGGGAAAATACTGCTATTACCTCCATGGTTCCTTTTACAATGATGGGAAGCAATAATGTACCAAAACAAGCTGCTAATGTTCCCTGCCAGGATCAGCAGGGCAGTTATGCAGGGAGAGTAGCTTTACATCACTCAGTCCTGCTTAATTATACCAAACCCAAAGTACATCACCGGATTGTGCCCCACAGAGGATTCCTGGTGGGAATATTGCCAGCCCAGCAGCCAGACCATTGGGAATGATCTGCATGTGCTCTCAGTTCGTGGTGGGGCAGCTTGAAATGTGACCATAGCTGAGATCCTTGACCCTGTGCTGCAGACTGTATAGAGGGATTTTGATGGTGGTGTCTCAGCCATTGCACTTGCTTCCTTAATAGTAACTTAAACCAGCAGGAGGAATCATGGTGTCTCTGAACACAGGAGACCGGATCTTTTTCTCTATATGAGTATCACGGAAGTTCCCAAGCGTAAATCTCTGGTCTGTAGCCTCCTGGAAATCTGATCAGAGGATTGGGATGGTACCATCTGGTGATAAAATTCATGCACTTTATCATATACGCTGAGTTTCCATTATTTTCGGTGGGATTTAACACAAGAAAGAGAATAAGTGTGTGAGTGAGGCAGAAAAGTGCTCAGCCTGATGGAAGCCTGGGGTTAACCAACACAGGGAAGTATTTCTGCATTTCTGTGAGAACACTGAGTTTTGTATGATCTTTTTCAATATCTTTAATCCATTGTTCTGGATGTTGTTTTAGTAACCCGGAGCTTGCCAAGGTGGAAATTGTTAGAGAGAAAACACCTGTCCATGAGTTAGTGATAGAAATACTGCTAGCCTTTTATCTACTTCTCTGCTTTGATTTCCCTAGAGCTTGCCTGAGCTGTTTGTTGTCCGAAGGACATTCTTATACCTGTGCCAATAAGTGGTGGAGTGCTTATGAAGGGCATAGCACAGTGGCAGTTTGTGAGGGACGCAGTAAAAGGCTTTAACACCACTGTACATGGCAAACCAATTTTCAGCTGTATATGTCAGTGTGGCAAGTCTTCTTGTTCCCAGTCAGCATGCTACAGGGTAATTGAGAATACAGCTTATTGCAGGCTTTTGTTTCTCTTCCAAGATTCATTCCTTTTCATCCCTTTCTTTGCTGAGTATAATAAACAGAACAGGAGCTGAAGGCAGTTTGGCTGGGGAAACAAGATTCAATAATTAAAGAAAAAAAAACAACCTTGCAGAAAAAAAAAAGCAACAAATCAAAACAGAAAAAGCTGGTCATAAAGAGATAGAATGACACCTTTGTTGACAGAGAAAGAGGGAAAGAAGAAGAAGGAAGAGAAGCATCTGAGCTGATACTCCTGCCCTTCTCAACCAGCCTGAATGGAGGTTGTGAATGACAAAATACAGAGATCTCACTAATTCCTACTCAGGCAGGATGTGCTTTTTCAGTGCTCCCTTATTACTATCATTTTTGTTAAAATCAGAATGACTGACAGCAGAGGGTCCTTTGATAGCCCTTCTCACAAAGAGCGAGGACACCAGCTAGGTAGGAGGTTCCCGTGTGAGGTGAATGCTCTGGGCTTGGGTGTTTTTATGAAAATGAACATTGGCATTTGGCCCTTAATACCTTAAGCAGCCTGGAGTGTGATGGAGAAAAAAAGAAAGCAAGGAAATGAAAGAAAGGTTCTGCTTTCTTTGTGTGATTAAATCTTTTCTGTACATAAAAATGCAGATTTATGAGATCTTAAAAACGCTGCACTTGTACCAATTCCTTCCTTAGTGTTGAGCATGAAGAATCTAATAACTGCCAGGTGCTCTTGACATGGGGAGGATCACCATTTGGATTTAATCCAAATGCTAACTATTATAGATGAGCCTAAGGCATTGCCACATGAACAAATTATCCTGTGTCTTCTTATAGTGATATTCTTGTATTTCCTTTCATGGACACATTTTTCCTTTTCTAAAACAAGAAAGTGGCACAGATGAACCTCAGGGTTGATATGCTACAGTAGTTCCTGTTTCCATGTTCTACCTGCAACGCTGTGGCTATCTAACACAGACCAGGCTGCCTGGAAAGGGTTAAACAGTGTTTGGTGCCGGGCTAGGGACCCTGGCTGTCTTCCCCAAAGCCTGCTGCCAGTTTCCCATGGGCACCTGGACAGTGCAGCAGAACTGAGTATAATTCAGGCTCAAAGTGCTGAAGGGGTCCTGCCAGGCAAGTCAGTTGTGATAATCAGCTGCCTGTGACCTCATTAAAACAGCCTGATTGGGGCTTCTAATCATATAAATAAAGTATTAAATCATAGCATTAACCTTCTACAGGGAAACCTGCCCTGGCAACGCTGACAGAATTAGATCTATTAATTATTTACAGGGTCATTTGATAGAAATGTATATAGATGGCATATTATGAGCACTCGAAGAAATAAGTTAACAATAAATTATTGCTCTGATAAGAATCTTTTAATATTTTCCTCTTAATGTCCTGAATTAAAAGCCACCTTGCTTTTATCTCTGTAAGACAGTAGCATCACACATCATTTATCATAGGTAGACCAAGCAGAAATACTATTCCCCAGCATCAAGGATTTTGATGCTTCTTTTTGGCACTCCTTTTGGCTCTTGAAGCTCCTTATTTTGTTAGAAAATAAGAGTTTCCATAGCTATATTCAGGGCTATAAGGCTTGGAGTTTCCTTATGGCCAAGGTATTCAGAGGACCTGAGCATACTGCCTTGCCACCACTGGACTAGAAGTCAATGCACAGGAAATTTGTCTTGCCAGTGCTGCAGGGCATTAGGATGCTTTCTGCAGCAGTTCTCTACTGTTACCCATGGAGGTATTCAATTGCATTAAATGCCTTGTAGATTTTCCTTTCTATCTCAGAATTGCTTGGGGGAAATGCTCTTGAATCAGATGGGATGATGAGTTCATTGTTTTACTGATTCTACTGGGTTTGCAGGAGTGACAATGGTACTAGATAGGCTGTTTGCTGACCAGAATTTGAATGTGTATCTGCAGATAGCACACAAAAGACTTGGGCATGTGGAGTGGAGGAGGGTAGGGAGACTGGAGGGAAATCTGTCATTATTTATGGAAATATCCAGCATTCACAGAGCCATCTGCTGTGAATGATTCAAGTCTGAGAAGTGTTATAAAATAAGAAAGCATCATGTAAAAAGAGGGGACAAAAAAATCCAAACAAAAAAGCCCTTAAATTTGCATCACTCAGAAATCTGAACCAGTGAATATATAACCTCAGAATCTCTCTTTTTAAAGATGCTTTGTTAAATTTTCTGCCAGATTGAGAGATAGACGATATTTCTCAGGTTCCTTTCCTCACCCTTCTTGGAACAATTAATTCCATTTGTTCATTTCCAGCCCTTTAATTATTGATCATGGTTTTTACTTTTCTCTTTCTTACTGTTTCAGACTATAAGGTAAGGGAGGCAGCTAAAAAAAGGTGTTTAGGAGACTGCTTAGACTGTGAAGCATTGAGGAAGTCTTTATTGTAACTACTATTTTCTCTCTGATAATGAAGTGTCAATTTTGTTGTCAGAATTTTATCAATATTAAGAAATTTTATTAATAATAAGGGTGAAGCCTTCATAGCACTTCTCTGGAGGAAATATTAGGCAGAGACTGGCCTGCTGACCCCCTCAGGTTGGTCAGATACTTCGTTTATTGATTCACAGTGACAGTAGACAGATACTGGGGAAACTGAGGCAAAAAAAGAAGAGGGAATGATTTGCACAGCCACACAGCAACCTAATGACAACATTGGAAATAGACTTTATTTTTCTTATTTTTGTGAGAGCAGAGACCTGTTCCAAGTCCTTTCCTTGGAAGCAGTTAGGAATCTCTTTGAAATGTTTTCTGTCTTTCCTGCTTCTGTGTATTTTGGTACAGTTTCAGTGGCACAGCGTATTACTAGCAGGCACTGTGGTATGACTGGGTGTATTTGTCTTGCTATATCTCTATTCTTCTCTACCACCTTATTGTCTGTCTACCGATCACCCCTTACTGAAAAAAAAGAAGCTGACTTAGCAGAACAGGTGCATGTTAAAGCAGAAATTAATTTTCAGCCTTACTTCTTCTTGTAGAGTGTTTCAGTCCAGAACTATGCATTTTAAAATCTTGCTTTGGCATTTGCTTTAAAATCTTGCATTGGCTTTTACAAACACTTCCTTTCTTTTAATTTGCTCAGTCATTCACATTGGGTTGTCTTGGCACCCTGCAATGCTCCTGCCCTCTGTGCAGGGCTGCCTTTCTTATTCCAGTACTCCAGCTTCATGCCTTAAAAAATGCATCTCCAGCCCAGTAAAACACATAAGGATGTGCTAAAGCACCACTGGTTTTGGTTGATGCAATTAAGCATATTCCTATGTGCTTGCTCTTTGCCCCTTTCTTTCTATTTTGAGTGACACTTTCTCCCTGAGAAAGCCAACAGAGCAGCTGTGCAGATGCACACCCATTGCTTCTTTCTCAACATAGTGTTTCCCATTCTCCTGGGGCATGAGATTTGTGATTTCCTGGGGCCAAGTCTTTACAAATGCAATGCTAATCATAGAAAAAAGGATGGGAAGGCACTCTGAGAGATCTAGTGTCTTGTTCTTCAAGGCAGGATCAGCTCTACCTTTTTCTTGTCCAACATGTTTGTCTAGCCTTGACAAATGAGCCATAGTATAAGTACAGCAATTATTCTCTGATGTTCAGAACATGTCTAATCTAAATCTCCCTCAGCCATGACTACTTGATCTGTTTGCTATGCATATAGGGAATAAACTCTGCTTTTTGTTTCTGTCTTTTGCAACTTACAAATTGTTATTTGGTCAGCTCTGTGTCTTCTCTTCTGCAGACTTGTTTCAGTTCTTGAGGAGCTTGTGCTTAGCTCAACAGTAATGCTATTAGAGACAGGTTTCACATCTTTGAAGGAAGATGCCTGAGCTCCTGCTTCAGGAGACAGTAGGTTTTTCCCCATTATCTCCTCAGCTCTAAAAACAATTTCTTCTTTTTTGTGTAGAAATTGTTAGTCTTTAGCTGTGGGAGGGGTTTCCCTACATCAAAGAAAAACTGAGGCAATAGCACCTGGCTATGAATTACAGTGCTATGGGATAGTCACCATAAGTTTTTGGACAGGTCATTTGTTCCTTTCTTTAATTATACAGGACTTGTTCCAGCCACACTCATGCTGAGTAGCACCTCATTCAGCCAGCAGCCCCTCAGTAATCAATATGTCTGCAGGGGCAGAAATACTGTGTGCCAGGTAAGGGAACTTTTGCTTCCCACTGCAAGCCATTCTTTTCTTTCAGCTTCATCAAAAGTCATGTTTAGGCCAGTAATGAAAAGCTGATTGCACAAAGACATCTGTGAAGTACACAATTGTGCTGTCTGCAATGTGCTGGTGAACGGTCCTTTGTTTGCTTGGGACACAAGACCCTTTGCAAAAAGCAATATTTGCAGCTAATCACCGGAGTGATTTGAATTTGCATTTAACCATTGTGGTAATAGAGGCAGCTGGAAAAAGAGAAAAACCCAACAAATCAGGACAAATAACCCAGCCGTAAGAACTGTCACTTTTCAGCACCAGGAGCTTCTGGAAGTAATGCTGATGCCTCCAACACAAGAAATCTTTTTAATGTGAAATGATATATAGGAGGCCAAAGAGGAACACATTTTGTCTGTTTGCTTAGACTCCAGAACAGATCTCTGAGTCTCTGGATGTAATGATTGCTTAGGCTAGGCAAGTCAAACACTGTATATCACCTGCTGAGCATCTGATTCATTGACTGAGTGGACTGAAGCCAATTTAACCAGCTGGAATCTGTAATATTGACTTCAATGGTGTGATGCTGATCTATACCACCCGAAGGATTTGGCCTGGAGACAAGGGAAGGTAGCGTTCCCTTTGGGTGACATTTTTTCTGCAAACCAAGATGGACAGCATTTGTCTTGTGTAGCCTGGTTGCCCTAGAAGTGGCATGTATTGCTCATGCAGTACACAAGGTTTTGCCATACTGTGGATCTTTTGAACAGGGGTTGGCAATCAGGGACAACAACCCCTTTCTCATGGTTTTTTTTTTTCCTTCTACTTTGCAGCTCGTACCATCTTACAGCAGTTCTGGGATTCTGAGTGTACTGACTCAAGTTGGGCAGATTTCTGAGGGTGCTTTTGCTGCTGTGTAACATTATTCTGGGACAAGGGAGGAGGCTTAAGCTGGCTCTGGTTTTCCCTTTCCTCCTTCCACTAAGGAAGGAGGAGACGGACCAGGCATAATGCTTCCTTTGCTCTGCAGAGAGTCCCAGCAGAGCCAAGCATTATCACCATGGACATTATCACCAATGTCCAACCATGGATATTAGCAGATGACAGGCAAGGCAAGACCTAGGTCTGCGAAACCTGTGACAGCCCTGGTGCTCAGTACTCTGGATGTTAGAGTTTTAAAACTACAGAGCTATTGCTCATTATTTTCTAGCTAAGTGACTTCATTTCACTAAATCTCTACAGCTTTCTATATCTCTATAACCAAGTAACCAGAGGGACAAAAGGCAAAGCAGAATATATTACTGCTCTTTACTATTATAGAATCATGGAATCATAGAATCATAGAATAGTTAGGGTTGGAAAGGACCTTAAGATCATCTAGTTCCAACCCCCCTACCATAGGCAGGGACACCTCACTCTAAACCATGTCACCCAAGGCTCTGTCCAACCTGGCCTTGAACACCACCAGGGATGAAGCATTCACAACCTCCCTGGGCAACCTATTCCAGTGCATCACCACCCTAACAGGAAAGAACTTCCTTATGTCCAATCTAAACTTCCTCTGTTTAAGTTTTAACCCGTTACCCCTTGTCCTGTCACTACAGTCCCTAATGAAGAGTCCCTCCCCAGCATGCCTATAGGCCCCCTTCAGATACTGGAAGGCTGCTATGAGGTCTCCACGCAGCCTTCTCTTCTCCAGGCTGAACAGCCCCAACCCTCTCAGCCTATCTTCATACGGGAGGTGCTCAAGCCCCGTGATCATCCTTGTGGCCCTCCTCTGGACTTGTTCCAACAGTTCCATGTCCTTTTGATGTTGAGGACACCAGAACTGCACACAATACTCCAGGTGAGGTCTCATAAGAGCAGAGTAGAGGGGCAGGATCACCTCCTTTGACCTGCTGGTCATGCTCCTTTTGATGAAGCCCAGGATATGGTTGGCTTTCTGGGCTGTGAGCACACACTGCCATCTCATATTCATTTTATTATCACCTCTTTTGTTTTTTTTTTTTAAATTTATGAATTGCTATCAATTAATTCATCAGAAGCCTGAAAAAGCTAATATGGATGCATAAATTTACATAGGCATGGGCTCATTCCTATACTGGATGTCAGTAATACCTGATCTCTGCAAATGGGGCTGGCCTTGTGGCACCTGCTGCCTAATCTAATTAACATTGTAATTCCAGTTCATCATGAGTAGGAGTGGAGTTTGGGTTTTGCATAAGTGTAAGGCTAGGGTCAAGCTTACTAGAAACAGGCATCTGAAGTCCAGCATCTTGAAAGTTGAAATCTGAAATGCTAACCTCCACTCCCAGGAGCCCAGATAAAGGAAAGCCATGCAAGAGGCTGGCTTTTTACACAGGAGAGAGCACAGGAGAATCTGCAGTGCACTGACCTGCCCTAGCAACTGCTTGCAGAGGCAAAAGAAGGCTAAGAACTTGAATTCGGGATTACACTGTGTCCCTCTTTGATTTTCTTTGAATCTCCCAGTGCCATTGCTCCTCCCAGGTCAGACAATGCCAGACTGCCCACTGCAGAGCACTGTTTCACATTCTGGGATTTCCAGGGCAGCATCAGGCCTTTGGTGACTTGTGGAAGTGATGTTTGTTGGGTAAGTCCATGGGGCTAGGACCAAGTGAGCAGTACCTCATCATCTCCTCCGGGCAGGAAGATTCTCCTTTTCTTGGGGAAGATGTTTTGATTCAGGCCTGGCTGAGATTTTGTGTTTTCCAAAGCAGGTCTCAGCCAGGCAGGGCGTGCTTTAAGTTCTGTTGTTTCTAGCATTATTAACACACAGCTTGTTTCCAAAGATAACGATGTGGAAAAACAATAGCATCTTGCCAAACTCCTTCAGTATACAGGTTGCAGGTTATGCTATCTTATCAGTGTCCTGCTATGTACACTGGAATGGTTTGTAAACTCTGTCATGTGAGCTACAAAAGGAATAAAAATACTGAAATTAATCCCTTCCTCCCCTGCCAAATAGACCTACATTCTATTGGTACTTTTCCTTCTCTATCTTTGTGCTGTGTTGTAGGGATCTTGTTTAGCATTTAAAAAGCTACTGCTGCACTCTGTTATCAAAGACATATTTGTGAAAACATGCATATGAAAGGATTTGTAATTGAAGTACAGCTTTGATATATTTAATAGGATGTAAAACTGCCATCCCTTTTTAATAGGAGATGCTTTATGTGCATTAGAATATAATAATGCCTTTCCACTGAGCTCTACCCATTAGCAGACTTTTTTTCTCCCTTTCTTTTAGTTAATCTTAAAACTTTAATGTAATCTAAACACATTAACATCTTTTTTCTCCCTTTTCTGTACTAGAGAGTGCTTTGAATTGAACTTTGTTCCAAATAAGAGATAGCTACAAACATGGCATCAATGCACAGCGCCCCAGCACTGCCTGACAGATGGTCCATAAATTGGCACATCTCCTTGCCTCAGAAATGTTAACAATAATACGAGCATGGCTATATGTGGGAGCAAGTGAGAGCACGTGTGAGAGTAACCTTGTGAACAATGAATAGCTATAAGGGTGTGCTTTGCTATATTCCCATGTCTCAAATGTAATCAAATACCAGAGCAGCAGAAATAGAAAATGACAGTCAAAACAAAAATAATAGTAATGGTCTCTTTCATAGCTATTGCCATGTTTCAGTTTCAGGGTTCTTCACCATTGTTACTGTTCAGGAGATAAGGTTGTAAGCTGGTGAAGGGAAAGTAAAGTATGCTAAACCTGGTGGTTTGAGGCACCTGCGGTTTGGTGTCTCACACAGAGCTGTTCTCTACTCCTTTCAGAATTCAGGATCATGTACTATTTTAGGAGATGTCTAACCAGAATTAGTTGCTGTGGAAAATCCTGGATGTCTCCAGACCTTGTCAGAAGAACCCAGGTAGGAGGGGGATTTCTAATCTATTGTCCCACCAGCATCCAGCAGTACATATTAATCATGATATTCACAAAATGCCTGAGATACTGTTGCTTCATTAAAAAATTGAGATCATTCAAAAATAAAAATATTAGTTTAATGGAATTGATTCAGACACACTGCTGTACTGGGCAAGATGAAATTTCTATTGTGGCTGTACAAGTGTAGTTACTGCTTTATCTGAGAATATCTTTTGAATGTGCTATTGATTTACAGAAGCTAGATAGCTGTGAGCTGCAAATGAAGCCCTTTGCCAAGTAACTTTTTCAGTTACTACCCACTGCATGTTTTCATCATATTTTAGCAGCAAGGGCTGAGCACTGGCCTGGCACACCCGTGAGGAGACATGTTGCAACGACCGTAGTTTGGTTACTGTGGGGATGCTGCTGTCATCCAGTTCTGTTTCTAGGAGGGGGTCACAAAGTTTGGAGTCTTTGTTTCCCAATGAGTTTTTGGACGAACGGCCTTTCCTCTGACAAAATAACTGTGAGAGCATAAGTGTCATCCCTCAAGTGATTCAGCCTGAGCTTTGCTTGGAAGAGTAGTCAGATTCCGAGCTTGGGACAATAGTTGCCCAGTGCTGCAGCTTCTGCTATGTCTACTGCTTTTCTTCAGCAGTATTTTCAACCTGGATCCTCTAGCTTACCCTGGAACACACGAACAGTCGTGTCAGCAAGGGGACACATTTATTCAAATGATACATGCATCTGAAAGACATGCAAAGCTGTGTACGTAAATATTTGAATGTCAAGCTGTATCGTACCATATAAATTGATGTTTCATGAATAGGCAGACAGAAAGCTCTATTTCATATAGAGAATAACAGTACATTCACTTTGTTAAGAGAGGTAGTGCAATTCATTCAATTTGCATTGACATCGTTCAAGTAAGCAGTGTGTGTTTGGGTGTATATTGCAAGAATCACACAAGGCAGTTTCAATGTTTTCTAAAATTGGTTCTCTTGCAGCTGTAAATCCAGCTCCCATCTCTGCCAGCATTTGAATTATAAAAAAGCCAGGTGTATTCATTAAGTGTGCAGCACATGGAAAATCACAGCCTTTTTTTGGTGATGAAGCTGGTCTTCAGTTTGGACCGATGTAAACTAAGCAAATTGTGTGGGGACAAAAATATCCACAGAGTAAAGAGATTTGGGCTGCTCTGGCTGGTTGAGCCTGTTCAGTGTTTCCTGAGGGAGCCACTTAGGGTAGTGCCTCCCCCAGCACCCAATGCTGCTCTTAAAAGCCAAGTCTTTGAGGCTTCAAGGCTCACATAGGCTCTAAAGCTTACCATTCTTACAAGTGCCTTGGTGCTGGAGCTGAGTTTATGAGCAGCCACTGGTCCCCAGAAGTGTCTCTTTTACCTAGTTTGAGGGTGGTGCTGACAAGGTGATAGAAATTCAGCTTTTCACCCAGGCAGTGGAGAGAAGATGGCTCTCCAGCCGCTGTGTGCTGAGGTTCCTGGGGATAAGGTTGAGGCTGTGTGCAAGTCCAGGCCGTCTCTATGTCTTTCTACTAACGCTTCTGTGATGCGGCATATCTTACAAATACAACAAAACACATGTTATTATCAGAAACCTGCCCATGGGTGTAGAAATCTGCCCCCAGCATGTGCCAATAACAAAGGGGCCAGGCAGCAGGTTGGGTTGGGTTTTGGGAAAAAAGTCAGTTACTCTTCATGTGCACAATGGAAACAGAGGTCTTTTGGAAACTGGGGCACTTATCAAGGTCATTAAATGGAAATTGTGGGTCACTCATAGGAAATGGGGTGCAGTGCATAGTGCCTAGAAAGTAATGAGAACCAGGTAATGGTATCCAGACAATTACAGTCTTAAGTTAGCATCATCTAAAATGGAAAAACCAACACTCTAAAAGGCTGTAACACTGATTCTGTAGAACATTAAACTCTTACTTTATGCTGATGATATCCTACTGTTAATTAAGGACTCACATGCTTCCCCTCCTGCTTATAATGAATATTGCTCTCTGAGTACAAAGTTATCATTGCACAAAATTAATGACTCTGAGACTGCAGCGATGCAGCTTTCTGGAGTTTGCCCTTCAGCCCTGCTGAACTCATGGAATCTTAAGTGGGCACCCAAAAATATAGTACAAATACTTAGGGGCTGATATTAACAAAGCTTCAGACAATGTAATTAAAAATCATTTTAATCCAATTATGAAGTAGGGAGGAAAACATTTGAAGGAATAACCAGAGGTAAATAAAAGCAAGTGTGTATGATTCAGTAGGCTGGATTCTGCCCTCATTTACCTCCTCATCAGGTTGTTAAAGTAGGTATTGAGGACATTGTGTAAGTCAGCACTCTCAAAGTCATTGTCAGAAATTCTCTTATGGCAATATTTCCCACTGACAGCAACAGTTGTGTGTGTGTGTGTTGAGGTTACTTTGAACATAAGTGTAAATAAATAGCTATAAATACAATAAAAAATTCTAATGATTACTGATAATTATTTTCCAAATGAACACTTAAAAAAAAGATGTACAGATGGGAATACTTCACCTACTACTGAAACTCAGATGTTGTTTTTAGGATACATAGGTGGATCACACAAGTACTATATTCATCACTACAGAATTTAGCGAAGCCTAATCTGTATTCATGTTTCCCCACAGCCCAGGCTTCTAATGTTATGAAGTAGCAAGCTTTCTTATAAGTCACTGCAAAACTTCCTGAATAGCTACATTTTAGGTGGCAGAAATCTCAAAATGCGAGAATGAATTAAAGATGCCACATTTGAAAAGTACTTACAGCTCTCAGGATAAGAAATGTTAATATTCCCCTTCCATGTAATATAATTGGACCAATTCCATTCACCAAAATAATATCTTTACAGGGTTTTTATTCCTAAAAGGGATAATTTTGAATGAAAGTGGCTGTATTTTCGGTAATCTTGGTTTTTTTCCGCTGCCTCAGTAAACTAACATATTGTTGTTAAGCACAGGTTGCATTTCAGCAGTGGCTTGAATGGAAATATCTCCCTGGAAAGCACATGAAATCCTTTGTGATGAAAGGAATTATATGAAAATAAATCAATTATTTTTGGAGTGGCTTGAAAAATTAAATCATGACAGACAGTCTTATTCAAACAGTTTTCTAAACTGCATGGGTTTTGGCCATTCAAAATGTTCTGTGGAATTAATTTTATCTCTGGGAAAAGGCAGACAAGATCCATTCCAACAAATGTGGTCAGATTTTTTCAGTCTATTGTGGGATTAGCCAGGTGGGGCAAGACAGCAGAAACAATTTTGCTGGGGAAATGGTCAGTGTTGTTGTGCACGATATCCACCTACTAAAGCAGAAAACCCATATGGGTTAGAAAAAGCAGTGAAACATAGTAAGATGGAGAGCTGCAAATAAAAAGGTGTCAATGAAAGAACAGTCTAGGCAGCAACAGGAGAAAAATGAGCTGTTGCTGGTATGAGAGTATGATCCATACAGTACATTAATGACTATGAAGAGGGTATCATCCTGCTAGAAAACAGCTTTCATAACAGCTCTACAACAAACACATGGAAGATGACACTAAATATGTAACAAGCTTTGCAGAAAATGCTCAGCAAATGGGAGCTCCTCTTCAAAACTACAGCCTGAGAGGTGTGCTTTTCTCCTTCCCAGATGATACCCATATTCACTGAATTATATTCTTAGCTAAATTCTGCATGGGAATTGGCCAGCTTTCTGCACATATATTCAGGCTACACTGACTGTGCGCCCAGAGTTAAAATCACAAGCACATCTAAATTGAGAGAGACACCTACAATAATCAAAGATCTCATTAAGACATTAACGTTATTAAGGACAATGGGACAACTTAAAGAGCCTGGAGGACATTGTACCCACTCTTTCTGATCCATGTTTGCCTGTAATAAACGCAAGGTCCTCTCATAGATCATTTATTAAGGTGATAAAGAAAAGAAGCTGGAATGAATAGAGGCAGGTTAGTGCTGGAGCTCCTTCAGAGTTGATTTGAGGAGAACTGGTTCAGCTTATTGTTATGAGGGTGCACAAAAAGTAACAGAGTCTGCTTATGTTCCTAAATTATTTCAGGTTTTAAAACAAAAAAAATAACTGTAAATAGTTGTAGGAAAATCACAAATTAAGGTCAGGGTCAATAAATGCAAAGCAAAGTGTATAGAAAAAAAAATGTAGTAGCGACCATACATTCTCAGTGGTATGCTCTAAATCAGTTAAACTCCCTTAAGAGAATGACACACCAGTGTTGGTCTAAGAAGTCAGTAAACAGAAGGAAATGAAAAACAAAACTGAACAGGAGACATCACTGTTCTGTTGCATAAATCTAACGTGTATTGGTACCCTAAATAATAGCTGCAGTTCTGGTCCTGGTCTCAGCAAGGATCCAAGAATAACGGGAAAGGATTTGGAGATGGATTACAAGGTCAATCAAAGGAATAGGCAGCCTCCTATCCAGGAGGGATGATAGACTAGGCTTCAGTATTGTACTTAAGAGATGACTGAGGGGTTACAAAGAAAAAGGTCTCATCTAGCAGAGTAGGGGAATAAAATGGTTACTATTGGTGTCTCTCAGAAATACAATAACCAGAGGCTATCACATTCAGTGTCCAGCATGCAGATTTGAAGTGGACAGACCAGTATTTCTACACACGCGGCATAATTAAACAAAGAACTACTTGCCGCAAGATGTTCAAAACCCCCAGTATGTTCCATAGAAGGCCAACAGTTCACATGGGTGCAAAGGGCAATTATACAAACTCATACAGGACAGTAGATCAAGGGCTGTGAAATAAAGGTGCCATGGGTAACTTGAACCTCAAAGGAACCTTGAAGATGTGGATACCTAGAAGCTGCAAGGATATTGCTGTATATTCGCCTTCCCCCTGCTCTCTTTGCCTGGGTGCTGACTTTTTGTGTGAGAGAGAGCTCTGGTCTGACCCAGTACAGCTGTTGTTTTGGGAGATGAGGTACTTGGGTATGTTTACCCAAGATGAACAGAAGTGCTTCGGCCATACATGTTTAATACTATACCTCTTGGACTATTACTGACTGCATTCATGGTCATAGCATGACCAGCTAAAAATGAAAGCTGTACAGAGTGGTGCCATACACCATTTAGGTTGAAAAAGATGGTTAAATAACCAGATCTAAAAAATGGTAAATTTAAGGGAACAGGAACAGGTGGACACTCATTTTTGACACACAGTTTGAGACTGCAGACAAATCACAAGAACAGCAGAGGTGGAGTGTTAATCCAGACATGAAAATAACCAGCCTGCATGGGTGCTGTGTTGGATACTAACTGAAGACAGAGCCAGGAGACAGCTCTTTGGAAGAGAAATAAAACTGGAGCATGCAGTCCACATTTCTGCTCTGGTAAGGAAATGATGCAGTGAAACACTGTCTAAACTGGTATAACTGATTTTAAATCAGGGACTAGTCTCTCATCTCTGATAAATCAGGGTAGAAGTAGCAAAGCCAGAGAATCAGCTGACTGGCAGATCCTCACCAAAGTCAATACCCTTTAACACTGATATACCTAAATTGCCTACTGTTACAGAAATCCGTATAGCTGTGTAAGCTTTTACTTATCCTGGTCAGTCTGCCTAAGTTCGTTTCTCTTTCACCAGGAAAACGCAAAACTCCCTGCAAATTGTCTCTAAATAGCCTCGCGAGAAATTTGAGCTTTGTTTGTTGCTCTAGTTGTTTACGACATTGTCAGGATGTAAAGTTACTGAAGATCAAGCTATAGTGTTTTATTTTAGAGTGCAGAGTATAATTTAGACTGAGTATTTTAGAGTGTTCCCATCATCAAATTTCTGTGCTGGAGCTGTCTTCGATAGCCATGACAGCATGAAGCTGTGACCTTTCAGAGACAGAAGAGACCAATGGACCTGTTGGCGTTCCTACCTTCAACTTTTCTCATGGATTTGGGAAGCTGAACTCTTGCACTCTAATTTTTGTCCCATCATCTGGCTTGTTGACTTCAATTGCAAGTCCTCCAGGGCAGGGCTCATTTGTCTCCATACACTGCCTGCAGTCTCAGTCTCGGTCTCCAGGTAATACCATACTACAAATGATATATAATGATAATTTTTTATTTTATCAGCTGCCTTGTAATGGCTTTTTTCTTCTGGGCTTTAAAAATCTTTTATTTGATTGCATTCTTGTCCTAATTTCAAAGATGGAAAATAATAGATTTCTAGAGAACAATCCCAAATGTCATATCTACAGCTGATCTGCAATTCAATATAATGGTTCTTTCTTTTCTGATGATTTTTTTTTTTTTAGATTTGAATAATATCATTTGTGTGATGTTACTCAATCTCTCTGTTTTAATTTGAAATCCTATTTTTAATCAATTAGGAAAAAAATGACCTAATTAGGGAGTAATTTAGGCCAGCAACCTAAACATTGTCTTATAAAATAGCTGTGTTTAATTGGAAATGTGCTCAACTACTGGATTGCTTTAGAAAATAATTTGGAAGAATCAGCCAATGGGATCCCCTGACTGCTAGTTCAGAAATGCTAGTGATAAAGCTGATGTCCAAAGCAGTCTGATGAACCTGGGTTTCATTAATAGCTTTGCTATGAGCCTTGTAGTTGCTACAAGCAACTACAGCTTGTCATTATGCTAGACACAAGCACACAGCGAGTGACTGCTGCCTTCCAGGAATCAGCGCTGAATGGTTCTGAAATGACACAATGGAAAAAAAAGCTCAAGAAATAAGTACGCCAGAGAGGGGATCCAACTTCCTCACCTACTATCATGAGCTCAGTCAGTGGTGGTAGCAATAGCCCTTGGCTGCCAGTGTGCACCCATCCAGAAAACCAGGCTGGCACTAGCTAAAAGTTCCTAAAAACTCCACACCACCTTCTTCTCACTGTATTAGCTGCTAGAGATCCTAGCACAAGACTTGCCTCAGCATTGCCTAAAAAATGCCTACTTGCCACAAAAGACAGAAGGCTGTTTGAAAAGTTCACTAACAGTTTTTAGGAAAGAAATTCAGAGGATGTATTACAGTTCACAGCTCTGCACTGGCTGCCACTAGCACCGGTATGGGTCTCTCTCTTACAGCTAGACTCATCTCTCCACAGTTGCTTTTCACATGAGCAGCACCACAGTACAGGTGGTTTTAGCATCAGAAAGAGGGACGCACATACCTGTCTGACATTTTTGTGCTGTTTATGCTGCATTTCATTATCATTTACTGTTGGGGCTTTTAGCATTGTGTACTTACAGTAGCAAAGTGGAAGAAACAATTTAAGACTTTGCTCTGGGCATCAACATGTTCTTGAAGCGCTACTGGTTTCCAGGTGATCAGCTAAGGCTGCTTTACTGCAGAGTAGGTATTGCTGGACAAACTTACCAGCACATTATTTATTCATGCTGGCTCAGAGTTTTTCTCAGATAACAGCTCTCAGGGAAACACTTACAAAGGCCTTCCATACTGACACAACCCTTGCCGCATGTTACTGTTCCATGACTAGAAGCAACAGCATTGTATTCCATTAAAAAAATAAAAATACCCAGAGAATGCTTGCAGGCTCAGATCATTTCAGTTTTACACTAATACTTTTTGTCATTAAATTTCATGACAGACATTATATATTCTCTGAATCTTTTGGGTGAAACCTGAGCTACAGAGGAGGCAAAAGACATTGCCATCCCCTTGGTATCAAAGTGGCTGTAACACCAAGAAAGCACCAGGAGTCTGAGAGCTGTTGTCCAAGGCCCTAGCATGAACTTGTGCACCTTTGTGGTGCTGCAGAGGGGCCACTTCCATGGAGGGCATAGAAATTTGGCATTTGGATTATTTAGTCCACAGCTACTGATGCCTTGCTTCAGGCAGCGACCAGTCTCCCTCAGCCAAGTGAAGCACGGAACAGCAACCATGTAAAATTCACTGAAGTCAAGCTATACATCAAGGCTGGTGCTCTGCATATCACCTCTAAAATCAAGTGTGCCTGGATGAAAGAATTCACAGCTTTTGTAGTCAAATATTGAGTTCCTGAGGAGATCTGTGTGAGAAGAGCACACTTTCTGCTCCTTTCTTTAAGTCAATAGTAGCAATGCATTTTCAGATTGCCTGTTTTCCCAGATACATTACATCTAGTTTGACAAAGGTGAAAATGTTAGCTCTTTGCAGCCTGACACAGAGTTGGCAAAATCCTGGGCCCTTCAAAAGTATCAGCTTTGATTTTAAATTGTGTCATACTTCAGGAGCAAGGATATGCAGTCAACTAACCTGGGTGGGCCCCTTCAATGACAGCTCCAGTACAGCCTTCAAGCAGCATGAGCTCTGGAAACAGCAGTGCAGAATCCCAGTCTTGCTGAGCTGTATTTGTATGTGAAATCCTTCACTACCAACAGGATCTCTAGATTTTCAAAGGAATTCAGTGCAAGATACATCTCACCCTAATCAACCTTTTTTACATGAACGGGCTAAATTGCCCTTCTGGAGGTGTCGACCTCCCTCACCTTGGTTATTGAAGGACAGCATGAATTACAGCATGCATTCTGATATTTTAGATAACTAAAACTTGGTCATTCAAGTTCCACCAGAAGAGCTTGTATCAAAGACTATGCCTGTTTGATGTGTAAAGTATAAGCATGAAAAGCGTAACAAGTATCTGTTTGCCTTCAACCCAAACATAAACACACTAAAACAGTCTGACCGGAACGGTGTACAAGTGTTTCATACCACAGTAACGCTGCCAGTAATAACCAGTAACACAGTAAGACTTTGCAATGCACTTCAGAAGTGCCCAAATTACCTGGAACTGAAAACGGATAAGGGGGAGACTTGGCTCCTAAAAAACAAGTGAACAATGCTGGGAGTTGAAGTTCCCTTCCCTGCTCATTTTGGAGAGGACTGAGGAGCCCACATGAAGGGGAAACGAGGCAAAACAGGGAAAAAAAGAATGTCATGCACTTCTGTTCCAGCTTATCTTCTAAGACGAGCCCTTCAGTCAGATGACAAAGACTTTGGTCACTGAAGCCATCAACCACTGTAGCCATCAGTATAAGCTATACAGCATCAGTCCCATTCACACTGGAGGCTAATTTAGAATAAAATTGGTGAAGACTAATTGTTTGAATAAGTTCTGTTAATGATTGATAGTGATTAAAACTAACCATGGCAATGTGCATTTGCTAATGAATGTCAATCTAGAAAAGTGCTGGTTTGGAATTTAAAACTCGCCTGATTTATCAGATGTTTAAACACTCCCATCACAGTAATTGCTAATTCCCTAACTGCAATACCTATATGATGCAGGTATATTAATTTGCAAGAAGCTGGTGTGTTCCAAATGATGCAGAGAGAATTCAGTACACAAACCCACTGAAATTTAAGAAGAATTTCAAGGCCAAACCTCTCCATATTCCATCCATATGCATCAAAACTGAGCACTACTGCAGCTTCAGCAAGTCTGGCAACCTTCAGACTGTGATCAGCTTAAAACCCCATCATTTGGTGCATAGATTAAAGATCCAGTTGAATCCCTCTGCCAAAAGCCATAGGCTCAGAACCAGGATTTATTCCACCAGCCTAAAGCTTTCTGTTGGCCAAGGTTTCTGTTGAAGGGCATGAAGAGAGAGCTATTTCAATAAGATTACTGCTGGTGCTCGATAATCCACTTTGGAGATGCCCAATTCTGTCTTGCAGCGAGGAGAATCTACATCTGACCATCCTGTGCTAAAACAAAGGTTTTCTGACAAAGGAGAAACCTGATCAAGATGACATTATTCCAGATCTATGGCTGTCATGTTGTGGTATGTACAATGGCTGCTGTACAGTGGACGTATACTACACAGAATGCGCTCATGTCTCTACTTCATAAGAATCTCCACCAAGAGGACTGGGTTCCAGCAAAGAAAGATGTAATATGAACCAACATCTGACAGCCAAAGTCAGAGAATATCTATTTAGAAAATAAAGATTTTTTTTTAACTAAGGATAATTAACCACTTACTTAGCAAAACCATGAAGAGGTGTAGCAAATTGGAAAAACACAATGGCCCGTGATTAGTGGAATAAGAAAAGCAAGTTAATTGTCCCTTCTGCCCCTGAAAGCAATGAATTATCCAAACTCTCTGCAGGTAGGAGATAGTGTATTTTTGCTTTAAAGTAAAAGCAATCTGCGTTGACTAACCAGCACCAGACTAGGTATTTAAGAGGTCCACAACTGCAATCTGTAAGCACTTCAAAACTGCTGTCTTGACTGAGCATAATGATGATTTACAGAACAAAACCTATGTAGTTAGTACATAGCGTAATAGTCTGTCTGGGTTTTGTTTGCTTTACATCTGGAAGGGAAGGCTGATTTTTACACACCAGCTCTGACTTTTAAAGTTAATTTGAAACCACTTGTTTTAAACCAGTGGCACCTAAATTGGTGCCAAAGGTGATTTTTCATTTGTTCAAATGAAAAACATTAACACTGCATCATTTTATTTCTACTTGTAATGCAAAAGATTCCTATAAAGTGTACATAATGTGAACCCTTAATAATCAAAAATCCCCTGTATGAGTCTAAACCAGTCAGCAAGTACAGGAAGAAATGGGAAGAAAGGAGGCATTCGGGTCAGAGCTAAGCTCAGTTCAGCAGATGAGCAGCTTTCCCTCTCATACCGGAAAGGCACTGCTTCTACCAACTCATGCTGAGGACAGCAGTAGTGATGGGCACAGGATCACAAAACCTGGTCTGTGTGCAAAGGGGTGGCTTCACAGGTGTTGGGCCAAGTCAAGAGAAATGCACTCTGAAGGGGTGCTGCAGGAATGCACTGATGTAAGAGGTAAAATAAAACCAACAGGAAATAAACCCAAATGAAAAAGGATTAGATGGTAGGCAAGATTATCCTATAAACAGGCCCTCACTTTGCTTCCTTTTCATACAGCAAGGGGCCACGGAGCCCCATGTTTCCAGTTCTAATGGGTCTAGTTGAATGCATTAAGACATTTTATAAAGAATGAGAGGTTGAAGGATTAGGAGTGATGGGAATTCACTGAGCATTTGTGAATTAGGATCAAAGGATGCCTGACTCCAGGGAAAGTTTGAAAAGCAGAAGTAAATGGAGATACCATTATAGAAGGAAAAAAGAATGAACATTTTTATAGTGAATAATGTTGTAATTATTTAAATATAGCTCATTATACATGTATGTTAATTTCTTTCCTGAACTTTAAGATATAGAACAGACTGAGAATTTCTATTCACACTTGCTTATCATAGAAGCCAATGGGATATTAACTTTGGTAAGAGGATTAACAGATGCTCAGGGTCTGGGTCTACAGTGGGATTTCATGGCGTGACTGCAGCCTACAATGTCTATACAAATACTAAGTGCTGCAGCTGTGTGTGCTAAAGAAAGGCAGATAAAAAAAAATCTCACAACTTTATTTCAGGAAAAAGAGCTAAAAGAAAAACAGTTCTGTACAAAGCACAGACAGCTACACAGGAATGGGTTTGTGGCTGAAAAGCCCCATGGCTGCCAGGTTCAGGAGGCACAGCATAGATCATAGAATGATTTTGGTTCGAAGGGACCTTAAAGATCATCTAGTTCCAACCCCCTGCCATAGGCAGGGACACCTTGCACTAGTTCAGGTTGCTCATCCTGATGGGTGTGCAGATGTCAAGAGCTATTTCTGAACCTGCATGAGCGTATGTGTTCATTGCAAACAATGGCCCAAGCTGCTTCCTGCAGTAATGGTCCCAAACTTGAGAACACCAGAAACCAAACCCCAAACTGGTCCATATTGCCACTGGCTAGAAGGAACAGTGCCAGGAAACAAAGAAAGTGTTGGTAAATAACGAATAATTTTTTTTTTATCCGCAACTCACCTTCAAGTTGCAGATGTTATTCATAGTAATTCAATCCTTAGTAAGTTGCGTACACCACTGGTTTTAGGGTTGCAGTAGCAGTGGTATTTGTCTTATCCAGCCCCCCACTGACTGGGACTGACTCCAAAAGACCTTCCAGTTTTCTCTTCCAAGTTTTAGTCCAAGAGGATTCTTTTACAATTTAGTGTGAGGGGCATGGGACCTTTTACTGCAAGAGCTCAAGGGCCTCTGCAGCACGAGGCAAAGGATAGGGTGCTTGCTTACACCTTTTCCTCCCAAGCCCAGACCCTTGTGTCAGACCCCGGAGAGCCCAGGGCGGTGATGATGCTGGGTGCAGCTGCCTCTTTAGGCTATGGGAGCAGAGGGCAGCAGTGTCGCCTGCCTGTCTCCAGGGCTCCACAAGGAAGGTGCACAGCCACCCTTGCCATAGCCTGGCAGGGCTTGGGGTCACCAGTGAGGTGTGGGGGGCCCTCTCAGTAGGGAGGGTGCTTCCACCCTACTTCTGGAGTGGGGTAGAAGGGACACAGAAATGGCCACCAGTTTTACCCCCTTGTGGCAGCACAGGGTCCCCCTGTGCCAGGTGCTAAGCACTACCCACGTCTCTTAGCCCATTCCTGACATGGGTAAGAGGGGTGTGCACAAGGGCTAGAAACAGGAGTTAAGGGTCAGAAAGTGAGTCACGTTTTTAGGTTCAAAGCCAGGGTCATTTGGTGGGTTCAGGTCTCAAACACAGACTGGGGTGTGTGTGTGTGTTTTGGGGACTCAAAAACAACTTCACCTCCCCAGACAGGAGCCTATGATGGGGTAGAGTCTGGCAAGCCACTCATGTAGACAGGGCCCACCTGAGATCCTCTGGGCTCAGCATGGGGTGGGAGATGACAAGAGCTTTGTCAATGGAGAATCAGGCCCCAAGCACTGCTCCAGTGACTCATGGGTCTGGGCCTTGCTCCAGCCAAGCTTAGTGCCTGGCTTCCTTCACACAGTTTCCACTGCAGGCAAAATAGCTTCAACCTGGAGAAAATTAACTGTGGGATGGGGCAGCGGGTGCTGCTGGTCCTATAAGAGCTGGGCCTGGCCCCTGCTCTCAATGGTGCATTTAGAGTGGGTGGTGATATGACCCGAGCCTTGGCTTGCCTTTAGTAGAGGTCATCTTTACTGCTGTGTTTTAGCCCTTTCCTTTGTCTCACTGATGGGTGCAGTGGCCTAGTGCTGGGTACTTGCAGTGGGACAGTGGGAGGAGAGAGCTCTTGGCTGGAGGAACAGGAGCTGCTATGGCCTGGTGTGCCTCGCGGGGTGCCGTTGCTCCTGGCCTGACAGCTGGGCAGGCTTAGTACTGGCTGCGTGGAGCAGGGTGTGCTCTGTGTGATGGGACCAGAGTGGAGCTGGTCACACTGAGCACCAAATGATGTGACAGTGCCCAAGGCAGAGCTACAGATGTGCCGCAGTTTCTGGTGATCGTGGGTCTACCCTGGGGTGGTCCCTGCCTTAATAGTCCTCACACACGTTGGTGTGATGCTCTAGGGATGTCACCAGCTTACGCTGGAGTATGGTGTGTGGCTTGCCCTTGTGCAACCAAAATAGCTTTAAGAACCTCACTGCTGCGGGTTGCTCCTGAAGATTTTATGGGGTTTATGGTCTTTCTATGAATCATATGGACAGCAAAATGAGGAAAAAAGAAAAACATGTACCTTATCACACTGCAGGTATTATCAGTCTTCTCTGAGGCCACCTCTGCCTGTTGACATACCCTATCTTGCAAGAATTACAACATTATTGTAGCCACATGGTACTGACACCTTTTTGTAGTTTCTTGATTTCTTAGGAAGCCGTCTGCTTCCTAACCTGCTTATTTCTCACGCTGAAAATGAGCACTGCTGCTAGCACACACCAAGCGTATCAGCGTTGGCCATGTTGGGAATAAAGAGCTTTCTCCAGCAGGGCAGCCAGAACAGAAGCTCCTTCCCAGCCAAAACAAACTTCTGGGAAAGGGAGATGTCTGCTCCAGAAGCACAGACTCACAGCAAGGGGCTTTGATACCTGGTGGGGTTGGGCACACTCTGTTATCTGGAATCACCACAGCTGCCAGGAATGTTGCTTCAGCATTTCTTCTGTCTAGACATACCATCATTTTGCCTGTACAAAGCTGCCTGAGCCATCCTGCCCATCAATCCCCTGAGAGGCCTCTGCCAGACATGCCAGGAAGCTGCCGCACACACACACGCTGCTTCTGACAGCACCCTTCAGAGCAGGGAGCTTAACAATTCCTTGCATAACAGCAAAAAATTAAAGAGAGATTTAAATTACTTGTGCAGGGTCCCAGGAGAGTGTGGGGTAGAAACCAAGTGATTTCTCAGGCAGAAACAAAAGCTGAGGGTATGCAGGAGCCAGGGTAAAAGCACAAGTGCCAACTAGACGACAACCTGTTTTCAGAGCTCCTGTGCTCAATGGCTTCCTAGTCCAGCTCTTCTGCAGGGGAAGGCCAATTTATTTCCAAACACGGCAAACTTAGATTAAAATACAGCTCTGTTCCTCCTTCCTTGCCTTTGGCATGATGAAGGAAGAAGCCGCTAAGCACGAAGCAAGCTTCCCGTGTTTTGATCCAATTCTACAGCCATATATTTGATGCTGTTATCTTCTGACTCTTTCTGCATACAAGGCTTCCTCTTCAGGAACTGAGGCCAAGAGACCTATTTAATCTTTTATATTGGCCACAGTGATAACTTCTTATTAAATATTTCATATTGTTGTACTGATAAAGAACATAAGACAAAACTTGGCATGAACATAGTCCAAAGGAGCATCTGCTTAAAAATAAAAAACGGGGGAGAATGTGGAAGGAAATAAGTAGCCATGTGGCTGGAAACAAACATAAATTTAAGGTGAGCAGGAAGCCTATAATGACGAGCTTGTAAACAAAGAAGATCCAAACATTTCTACTAACCATCAGCTCTGTTTGTTTCACAAGTGCACCCTCAATATATATATACTTAGTGCTTTGTGTCTATTATGCTTTCTAAACACATGTGCTGTCATCTTACTTTAAGAAAGCGCATGGCTCCAGAGGGCTGCATTGTAGGCAAACACAAGCATTAATTTAGCAGCCTGACCAGCCAAGGCACAGATGCACTGGGTGACAGCTGTTGTCCTTTACAGTGCATGTGCCATGGTGGCAGAGTAAAAGTTGGGAACAATATGCTGCTGTTACCATGTGTGTGCCCTCATTTAACATGCTGCAATAATCCAAGATGGGTGAAGACACTTGAAATGACCTTTGTGGCTCTGACATTAATGGAAACCCAATGTGCAAACAGCTGCCCCATGACAAGGAGGACCCACAGCTGAGCTAAAGCAAAGCTTCAGACGCACAAACCTATTGCTGCAGCTTGTTGCTGCCATCCTGTTTCACCAGGGTTTGCCTATAAATTAAGTCCAGGTACCTGCTGATAAGCCCTATTCTCTAACATTCCATGATAACATCCAAGACTACAGCCACCACCTGAGACTTTATGATTTATCCCAGCCCCCAGGTGTGAGTGTGGCACCTACCAGACGCAGACTTCACACTTTCAACATGGCCCTGACACTCTGCATTGGCCCTTGCAGGCTCTGGTTCCCATGAGAGGTAAACCTGGGAGCATACCCCAAAGCACCACTGGATTATAGCCTTCACGTGGCCAGTGCTGCCTGCTTGCCCTCCCAGACTGATTCTTTCCCCATAGCCCAACAGCACAGGCTTCAGACCTCTCAGCATAAAAAAAGCACGGTTGCCAAGTTTAGAAAAAGTCAGCTTAAGGACCTCATATTCACCAGCAAAGACCAAAAGCAAAGAAAAAGCTAGCACTAAGCAATTAATTGAAAAACTATTGGTAGGCCAGGCCAGAGTGTTGCTGCTGCTTTTAATGATAAATGATAACAGGACCAGTCAGTGCTATACAAACACACCCTCTAGAGTGAAAGCACAAAATGAGACATACTATTATCATAAATAGATTAATTAACTAGAAAGAGAACATTAAAGAACAGAGGGTTATTAGTGTGCAGCCAATAGCCTATTCCAGGCGTAAAGTTGATGAATATAGGTGGCCAGAAATGCAGCACACAAACACGGACGCATATAGGAGAAAAATGTTTTGGAAACTACACAGCAATTATCTCCTCCCATGGGTTCTCATGCTGGCTGCAGGGGAGCTGCTGGATCTGGGAGCTGTGGGGCTCCAGCACTTAGCTGAGAGCCTCCTGTTTGCACACAGCTAAATGTCAAAGGCAAAACTTGACCAAAATATGGGGAGGCTTTTCCACCTGCCTGCAAAACACAGCTGCCTGCTAGGAAGCTTCATAGCTCACACTGTGGAATGACTTGGGATATGTAGCAGGAAGTTATTAAAGTTTCAGAGAGAAATGTTTTGAAAAATGAGTAAATATCATAGTCTCCTCCTATTAAGTTTCCCTGGTGAAAATATTGCTCCTTTTCCCAACTGCAATTTGTCAATTTTGCATTTCCCATCAAGAAAAATGTTTGCCATTTAGAAATACAGAAGAAAATTCCATAGTAGATACAGGTAACAACACACCTAAATACAGAGTTTACTCAAAGAAATCTCAGTCATGTTGTGTTCACAGCTGACATGACAAAAATGCCTATAAATAAATACACAAGTTTAGGGGGGTTACCCATCTTTCTCCCCCAGTCCTCTACAACCTCCTGGGGGGGTGCTCAACAACAGGGAAAGATGGATGTATTTTTCTACAGCAGAGAAAACAGAAAAAGCATACATTTCATTCCCAGATGAAGCAAGGTTTTCTAGTTCACAGCTGAGTTCATTTGGGAAAACTCTCATGACGCATAGGCTGTCCCCAGAAGGCCTAATCCTCTTCATGCTATCACTGAGGTTAACTTGGAATGGGAGGGCTGTGAACCTCCAGAGGTGGTTCCCATCTGGAACAGAGCAGAATTTAACCCCAAAAGCTCCATCTCCAGCATGCCCAGATAGGAGGGGAAGGAGCTGTCAAGGTCCATGCAATTTTTATTCCTGATTTAGGAAGAGTAGCACCAATGCAGGGAACTCCTGCATGGCCCTACAGAAATCAGGGAATATTCTACAAATAAACTCAGTGTAGCAGGCACAATCTGCGTTAACAGCAGAATGATATCGTTATAATGCTGGGAATAACATTAGTATTTGTCCTGTAGTAGGGCAGCATTTCTGACAGTCTCTTGGGGATTCCACTTCTACTAATGGAGATCAGGCGGTTTCTTCTCACCATCTTTTCTCACCTGGCGTTTCATGCTAACTGTGAATAAAGGCTCAGCATCCTTTTGCGCAAGAAGTGGACTCTGCAGTGCAGACAGAGCCACAGAGAAAAAATGCATTACATTCCCCCATATTTAAGAAAAAAAAACAACAAACTTCCAATCCCCGTACAGCTGGCTTATTTCCTAAAGCAAATTAAGACCAAAATGAAATGAAAGCATACTCATATGAAACACGGACACTTTAAAAACATGATGCCATAGCCTATCATTGTTATTATTACAATAGTTCTAGCAGAAATCAAGACCCTCCCTCATGACAGACAACCCGTGTGGCCTTTATGGAGAGATAGACATATATAGACACATACATGCTTTTTAATATAGATGTAACATGTAACATAGACAGCATAGCATAAATACCTAGAGACTTTGCCACATGCCAGAGAAATACATCACCCAGGCTGTTTTAATCTCATCTTTAATTCTCTTTTTACCTTCCACAGAATTTATGAAAAGTTTGGAGAGATCCACAGTATCTCATCAGATATTTATTTATTCATTTAAAATATTAATATGGGAGAATCCCATTACAATATTGACAAACAGGAGCACAAGACAGAAGCAGAAATGTACTGCAAACCAGCTGTACATAACACCTCCCTAACATCTTTCTGGATTTTATTTCCCCATTCCTTTGAAGCCAGCTATGGGGAAACTTTCTAGTACTTTCTGGTCTTGCAAAGCAAAATGATTTCTGCTGAGACTTGGAAAGGTTTCAGTCTGGCAGGGATTCAGAATGGGGCAAGACCTCTGGTTTCAGCCTCTTCAAGTTTGAGTGCTTACCTGCAGAGGTCTCTAAGGAGAAAAGCTTTGCTGAGCATACTGAATATCTGCTCTCTATCCACATAATCACCTCTTATTTTGAAATGGACGGGCACCTTTCAAAAGTGACAGGAAAAACTATGAATTTTCACCAGGGAAAGGATCCATAATCCCAAATTTCTCAAGAGGATACTACTCCCTAGTCTATTTTCTTGGAGTTGTTAAGGCCTTTAAATCTGATTCTGCCTGCAAATTAATATCTGCAGCTTGCAAATGGTAATTCACCTGCAGCAGAATCAGGTTGGGCATAAGTCATGGGGCTGCTACCTGTTGTGCCAACAAACTCAGGACACAACCATAATGACAGTGAGAGCTCTCAGGGCTGGGGCTGGAAAATTCATACTCCCTTTGGGACCCAAAAAAAACATGCCTCTCTCCACCTTCGCAATGAAGAAGGCTGCTTATTTTCATAGATAGCGGGCTCTTGTATCCCCCAGGTTTAATCCCCAAGAGGATTTGGTTGGATCCTGGTATGGATCATCTGGGGAACCCTTAGACACCTTTATTTCTGCCTCCCACTAAAGGGAGCAGAGCTGCTGCTGTTAAAGGAGACAGAGCTCCTCTGAAAAGCTGATCCTTGCAGCAGAGCACAAGTGGGGGGGGGGGGGGGGGGTGGAATCTGTGCATACTCCATTTGAGCAGGAAATTCTCCACCTAGTTCAGCAAGAATGAGAGCAAATGTCTTTCACTCAGAAGGGGGATAGAAAATGTAGCTTTAAGCAATTAACACAATAGCAAATGTCCCTAGCATTGCCCCATATGGTGTGTAATTTAAATCATCTATCTTGTTCTCTATAAATGGTTCTGAAATTGATACATGACAATTTTAAAGCCAACTGAAGTTTAATTAATGTAAATTGTCTGTTTAAAATAGTAAAAAAAAAAACAAAACAAAAACAAAAAAACTGGGTTCAAATCAAACATGTTCCACTCAGGCTGAGCCATGCAAGATAAAATCAGGAGGAAAAAAATATATATTGTGATACATGTTGGAAGTGCAGCTTTTCATGTCACTTAAGAAACAGTGCCGAGGGGACGGTTCTCCTTTCTCTGTGTAGGACACAAAGGGTGTCCCTGAAAAATGTACCCTCCTTGTGCAAACATGGCTTGCACAGGGAAATCAATCTTAACCAGGGAAAACAAAGCACTGAGGGTACCTACACATGCAACTCAGACACTGAAAAGTATCTCTGATTCTGTTTGTGGACATACATGGGAAATTGTAGAGAAAATGAAAGCCCTGAGCAGCATTTTGAGTTTCAAGCCCCGTATGCAGTCTGTACTGAAAGCTATATGTTGTTTGCACTTCTCAGAATAGGCTGAAAGGCTTCAGGTGTGTGTGTGTGGAGGGGGAAGGAAAATAATCCTGGCAAACCCCCGGCTTCTCAGTGTGTGACCAACAAATGGCCTGAACAGTGACACGTCCAAGAGCAGCAGCTCATGCCCTTACAGACAGCTGGCTTATATCTGCAGCTGCATATTATTATTATTATTATTATTATTATCAACAACTCTAATAACAATAACAACAGCAACATTAAAATTCACTGCCCACTAATTCTCCCTGTTGTGAGAATATTGCATATAAGTGAACAAATGAATAAGTTTAGCCAGTGCAATTCACATCACTGAAATCTATAGCCTACAAATACAACAGGAAAGGCAGGAATCACACAGGATGCCTCACTTGTTCCCTTAGATGCAGCTGTTTATTTGCCTGCAGCTTCCCTGGGGTCTCTATTCCTTAAATAGTTGTTCAATACCCTCCTGTTGGGAAATGGCACCCCTTCAAGGTATAGTGAGTTCCAGGTGTCTTCTGACAGTAGGGATATAACTGACCTGAGGTATTTCTAACTCCAAACACCAAAGAGAAAACAAACAAAACTGAGAAAGTGGATCTGCTATCACAAGAGCACATCTGCAATTACAAGGGATGCTAGAAACCCTGTATTTGCCTGTCTGGTTATGACATTTTAATTTGAGCCTTTCCTCTGTTTCAGAATAGACATTTGCCACCTATTCTCTACAATAATACATATTTATTTCTTAGGTTTCTGAGGATGGATGCAGTATCCTGAAATAGATTGCTATGAATGACTGAAATGTCCCTTAATTACTGTACTGGTTCTCCCACATGTGCTCTAATCTATGTGCTCATTTAATTTCCAAGGTACAACAATATGGCCTGTATCTCTTGTTTGCAGGAACAATAAATACTGTCATAATGGGTTTCCTTTAAAAGTTTAAATTTGGGGGGGGGGGGGGAAATAAGAGTAGAATCAGGGTAGCCTGCAAACAAAATAGTGACTTTGTACTCCCTGTTCGGTTTTCATTCTTCTATGCGACATATTTCTGCATCTCTTATTAATGAAGGTTTCCTGCTGCAGTGTGCCTTACGTGAAGTAGAATGTATTTAATTTGATATGCAATTATTATTATTAATGCAACTAAGCTTAGTGTAACAGTTTTTCTTATCTCCAGGGTAAACCAGTTCTCAGGTGAAATCTGCAGCTCTTTAAATGTCTTGTGTGAAAACTGCTATTGATTTGGAAGGGGTTTCATTTGAGTGAATTGTGTTATTGCTAATGATTAACCAGCGTGTGCTGCAATGTGTCCCCTGCCCAAATGGCTGCAAATTCTTAAAATTGAGATCCGAATCAGAACAGTTACCAGGTTTGGGTTGAGTTGCTTTTTTGGTTTGAGTTGGTTTGTTTTTAACTAACACACAGCTAGCAGCTGCAGAGAAACATCTCCTGTAACATATTAAATGTTTATGTGTGCACCAGCAGAAAAAAACAGTGATTCATTTTTTGCCAATATTGGTTTGAATTTTTCGAGCCCACTGCTGCAATCCTAGAAGATTCGGCTCAAATGGATCTGCTTTATGGGTGAAGCAGCTTTTCTAGAAGCTATTTAATACTTCAGAATGATTTCAAGACAGCAGTTTTGGTGTGAGCATTAACATCACAAATGGACACACATAAAGGTACAAATTACAGTGTGCTTTTCTCTTTCATTAATGACCAGGTTTGTTCTAGTAAAATGTAGGTCATTTCGTTCCTTCTTGCTTCTCTTACTGTCAAGTTCACACACAGCCGTTTCCTCAAGCCGTCTCCTCTGTGGCCATTTGTATTTTGCTCCAGTCCCCAGATCTTCAGCTGCAAGAATATTAACCCTGCCTATCAACTGCAAGGGAGAACAGTATATTCCCTACTTGAGAATTAATTTAAAAGCCTCCATTTGTGACAATGTAAATAGTCATGCTTAATACTGAGTAGCAAATACTGACAGTTACTTACAAAGGGGAAAAAAAAAAATTGCAGTGATTCTCTATGCAGACGGGGCTGGCACTTACACATGAACTCATCTTAAATATCAACACCGGCACCCCTGACAGCCCTTGGAAACATATTCTGGCAATAAAAACCTCAGGGTGCTAGTGTTCACTCTAAGAATATCTTTTTCCAAAAGCGTATGTATGTACATTACAGGCAGCTAAACCTCGCAAAATGCCCATCACACCCACTATTTCTATTAAAACAAACACATCGCCCGCTACTCTGTCTAGCTGCTTTTTATTCCACCTTGCACAAGAGAATAAAGTGCAGTTGCAGATTTTTTCCTTTTCCTCTCCCAATCAAAAAAAATTTCCAAAGACAAAAGGAAAGCTTCTAGTGCTTGGTATTCACCCTTCACCACCCACGTATCACACATAATTAGCAAGTTAAACCTACAAATTAGAGGTCCTAATTTGGTAATTACACCACAATCTGGTACTTTTTAACCTCTTTTTGCCCAAACAAGAACATTCCATGTTATCCTTTGCTATTGCAAAATACAGTCCTACTGTCTGCCCCTCATTCTTAAGTGAGAACTTAGAGGAAAGTTGAAAGTATGTTAGTTTGAAGCTTTTGCTGTTATTGCTTTGCTTCACTTAATATCTACAGCAAAGACTCTAGTAAAAAACTACATATAACATGCCCACAAAATACAGTCAGCATACATTCTACCTCTGCACACAGTAAGACATAAATGCTTTTCATAAACTCTTTTTAAAATACAAAATGCAAAGAGGCTTTGCTTACAGAGGACAGTGGTTATAGATGTCTAGAAGAAACACACTCCTTTTATTCTACTGGTGAAACATCCAATTTCTTTCTGTGCAGTGACACCAGAGTTATATTTACCTAAAACTGTGAAAGTGGAGCTCTAAAATGTTTGCTCGTGTTAAGCACGCAGGGAATGACTCTTAAACAAAAATACCTCCAGCCTCTCAAAGGAGCTTCCCAGAATAGGCAGCCAGTTCAGTGAGTTCTTCAGACAAAAAATGTGTCAAGCTATTGTGGGCATGCTCCAGAGTTTCAGGGAAAGCACAGCAGCACAAACAGCAGCGGACATGAAGCCCCGTTTGGAGAATCTCTCATTTTCCCTGACTCTGTAATCAGCTCTTTGTGAGCAAAGCTTGAGCCTCTCCAGTTCCTAATCAGTGAGCGTAATGGAGAAGTGGATGCTGGATGTATTTTTCTATTTTGTGCCTTTCAAAATTGCCCCACATCTTGGAATGTTTATTTAGTGGAAAGGAGGATTCTGCCCAAAGCTTTAATGTGGAGGTGGGATGCGGGGAGCAGGAGGAAGTCTTAAAAATTACGTGCAAATGCCCAGTAACGCAGGTAGACACAGGGTGCCGAACTCTCCTGATCTTTAGCTTATTTCCTGCTGCATTTGTTATCAACATTATTATTCCTTGGCTGTGGCTCTGCCTGCGGAAAGTGCCCGAGCATGCACCTCATTTTAAGCATATGAGAATTCCCAAAGGGATTAACAGGGCAAAGAAATATTTGGCGTCATTGCTCACCCTCCCAGACCCCAAATGTTGATTCTCACCATGTCCTGCAGAGCTTCCTGTTGGGATAATCTATTTAAAGAAAGGTTTGAAAACGAAATAATTGCCTTTTCATTTTGTTCCCCCACCACACCTCTTCTCACAGCATCAGTCTCTGAGTATCTCTCTGTTCATGCTGTTGGTATGTGGTTTGGACAGTGCTTTATGGGAAAGAAGGTGTGCAACGGAGCTCTTTTTAAATACTGAGGTAATGAGCAATATTAACTAACCAGGGCAAGGCATTTCAAATTGCTCTGGATCTATCGGTATAATCAACGATCCAATTAATATTTTTGTCTACTTTTTCAAGTATGCTAACTGGAAAAAGTGACTAGGAGACTTTGCTGGTTTTACTTAAGGGTGCTATAGAAAAATGCTCGTTCATTCCTTTGATGAAGTCTCTAATGGCACAAGTAAATCAAGGTCAGCTTTTGCAAATCATGACATAAAACCTGATAAATAACTGACAGCACTTTCTTTGCAACACTTTAAATGAGCAATTTCCCAAAACATCAGGAACCACAGTAGGAATCAAAAAAAAAAAAAAAAGTAGAATAATAAAGGAAGCTTTTGCCTGATTAAATTGCTTGAGAAAATGTGCATGGAAAGGTGAAAAAAAGGCTTTAAGGAAACATTGCACTGTTTTGCAGTGGACTTTTTAGTTCCAAGTTAATGAAAATGTGCTGCTGAAAGTTACCCGTTTTTTCCTTATACACTTCAGTCTGATATCTTAAGACAGCTTTTAATGCCAAGTGTTGACTTTATGAAGGAGATTTTGGAAAACAAAAAGCAAACACAGCCATAAATAATACTGCTGCATTTAACACAGCTCTGGTTTTCCTTTTCAAAGCATTGCTTTTTTAATTTACAGTATTACCCAAAGCCACAGCAAATGGCATTAACTGGCATGCCTAAATAAAAACTCAGATAATATTTACTATTTATTTTGAAATGGTTGTTGTCAGTCCCCTGATAACAAAGAAGAGAAATATCCAGCCTGAACTCTGTGTGAAAATTAAAACGAATACAGAAGAGAAGCTCTCATATTTGATTTAAGGATTACAGGAGGCTGGGCTACCTGCTGGGGAGTCCACAATAATGAGGGGAGAGACTTTCAATAATTTTTCAGAAGCTTTTGAATGACTGAATAAACTTGCCAGAAACTTACTATGTTCAAGGAGCCACCTGCTTCTGGAAAGTTTCTCCTCTTTCAGCTCCCCTTTCCAGCAACAGCATTTTCCCAAGGGCTTTGCTGCAGTGCAGACAGCTGAGGAAGGAAAAACCACTAAAGAAAAATCAAATACTTGGCCAAGAATATGCTGCAAAATTCAGTTGTCCTGCAAACATATTGCAAAACTAACCATATTCCCTTTAGCTAAATAGCTGCAACCTCTTTACTGTGACTTTGCCTCTCCTTTCCTGTGGATCCCTTGCCCTGCAGCCTCCTAAAACTACCCTGGTGTCAGCTCCCGACAATTTCCATCACTTCTCCTTTGGTGACCTCCTTCAGAATCAATTTTAAATGTGTCTCCCAGATATGCCTCCCCCAGGCCTTCCCCTAAAGATGGCTGCATGGCATGGGGAAACACGCAGTACAGCCCTCAGAAATTATTACCCCTTCAACTTCACTTCCATCTGGGCTTGTGGGACAATCTCAGCCTGGTTTTGAAATTCCCAGAAAGCATGTGTAGAAAGTCTAAGAGCTGCTAAGAGACACATAGATATAATCACTCGTCATTTTGGATCCATCAGTACTGAAATACCTTAGCAGGTAATTCCACCAGCTCCACAGGATTTTGCCATGAGAGAGATTTTTTTCTCTGCTATTCCCTTTTCATGTACATCTTTTCCCAAGTCTGCTGTGGAGGCTTCTCACCTCTGCAAACACTTGCTGTGTAAAACATACAACCCAGGTGAAGCCAGAAGGTATGTTTTCATGGTATGCAATATATCCAGCATGTCACTCTGGGCAAAGATCCACGTGCTGGTGGGAGCTGCAGCACCCTAGGGACATTTCCAGCACTTAATCTGTGTGCTACCACAGAGCAGGGGTGGCTCTGAAGCAACAAGGATTTTCCCAATCTGTAATTAAGGGCAGCGAGATGGAAGCATTAACCTCATAAATAAAAGAAAACCAGGAGGCTTCAGCAGGTGCCAAAACTAACCTGATTTATTACCCCCCCACCCCCCATTTCAGTATTTCCTATGGATTTTCAATCATTTCAGCTTCAGAAGGAAAAGAGGAGGTGGAATAACCCACAGACCATCCCAGAATCCAGGCAAAAACTGTCATGTTTATTTGCATTTTATTTCTTTGTAGCTGGAACAAGTTAAAGTGGGAGGTCAGGAACTTAAAGAGGGGAACAGGACCCCCACTTTGTTCTGCAGAGAGCAAGGCTCGTGTATCAAGCCTTCAACAAATGTTCCCAGACCTGAGCAAAACTTTGTTTTTTCTACCAGAAATCACAGGTGATCTGATCTCAGTGCCTCTGAGCAATCGGGCCACACTCCCTAACCAGTGGGAAGGTGGCAGCGAAGGGACCCCCATGTTTCATGACTAAAACATGAGCCACTGCCAAACCACTGGCAGAGTTACCCACCAGAGACCCCCCGTAACACTGCATTTTACTGGTGTGGGAAGTGCTTTCGCCTGAGGTAGCTTTTGTGGAGGCCACGATTGCGTGCAAACCTTCACTTACAGCAACACGGGGCAGCTCAGCCGATGTTCATACAAGTGTAAACTTACAGAGAAAGGCAGGAGTCACCGGAGATGTTACAGTGCTCGAGCCAGTCAGCATGACGAGCGGCCTCATCTTTTATTGAAGTCCTCTCCTCAGAGGAGAGCTAAAAATTCACTCAACGCCATCGGGAAAGTGTCTGTTTTGGCTGCAGAGAATGGTTCCCGATCACGGAAAGATAAAAACATCAAAATAAGCTAATAGGGATATGCCTTGAAATTTGGTCCCAGTGGATGGGGGGGCAAGTTTCCTGGGGACGCGTTAAGCACGGCTCAGGGCATTGCTGCACGCAGGCGCATTGGAGCCAAGCGGGGCTGAAGCAGGCAGGGAGGAGATGCTCCAGAAAGGATATCAAGCAACGGAAAAAAAAAGAAAAATGAAGAAGTGAAAAAAAAAAGAAAAAGGAAAAAGAAGGGAATAAAAGATAGATCCCCTCCTCTCTAGTCCCCTAGCCAAGGAGCAGAGTGCTGTTGTGAACTAGGACTAAAGCATGGCCAGGGATGAGGGCATCAGCCCCTGTAAGGAGCCTGGAACCTACTGCAACCTCCCCAGTTCTCCCTCATACCTCTACTCTCACACAGTTACTCTGTTTATACTTATGAAACTGTGCATGTAAATCTTAAGACTGGGTTTTATTCTTTTTCACTTTCTTCTCCTCTTCCTCCTTTTAGATACCTTCTCAGTTGAGAAGTTGACATCTAATGAATTAGAGTCTTTAGGAAATCAGAGTTTATGCATGTGCAGTGGTGGTGTATTGAGACTACTTTCCAATTTCAACCAGCTTTTCATTTCTGTTAAGTGCTTCCTGCATGTTTCCTGAAAACTGGTGTTGAAAGAAACACCTTATCAGTGTCTCTACTGAGGAAAAACTATCAAAAGTGCTCACCCCTACTTAGACATGACAAAATCCACTTGAGAGTGAGCTGGACTTGACCAGGCTCCTCTAGTTCTGGGCTAATGCAACTTGTTTTTCCAAACCTAGTGCCTGTTTCCCCAGTTCCACCATTTTTAAGCACCCAGCTTGGTCTCCAGCACTAGGTTTCTTAGTGTAGTAGTACAATGAGGTGTAGCAAATGATGTTAACATAGGCAAGCAAGAAGATCAAGTTCCTCACCAGAGGAGCTTCCTATCTAAGTAGATATAATCCAATTAACATCTGTGCTACAGTAGTTAAAATTAAAATGGGGGAAAGAGCAAGATCAGACTTCTAAACCATAGGTGAATAACCTGCTAGCATGGGCTAAGGCTCAGGCAGAGACTCTGCAGAGGTCTTTCCATCCCACACAGTCCTACGCAACAGATTTATCTTCTTTTTCATCTGTAATCCTGCCAGCCACTAATGGTTTGAACAGTGCAGTGCTTTCTTTTAAAGCATATCTAACTCACGAGCAGACTTCTTGATTATATTTATCCAACAGACCTGTTTTAAAAGATCATTTAATAAAGTACCCTGCCAGAACCAGGTACAAGAGGTTAAGAAAACATGCATTTAAGCAGTGTGGCTTTCTTAACTCAGTACTAGCTGTACATCAGCCCAAGCTCTCCCTAGCACTTTCTGAGCATTCTAGCAGTTAATTATTGCAATGTTAAAAAGTCATGCAACAGTATGATGATACTTTAAATTGGTATCTATGAACCCACAGAAGAGTTGGATCATATAGCCCTAAAGCAGACCTTAGGGAGTGAATCCGCCCACTATTTATTCAATGGTACTCATTTTCAAAAGTAAATTGACTGTAATTCTTTGTGCCTGTCAATCTGCTTGATTTTATTGGACTCTGCTGGATTTTGAAAGAGAAAAAACCCATCTCCTTCCAACGCCTATGCTTGCTTCTATGGCCTCCTCACAGAGAGCTGTGAAATAAAATGTTTCCAAGCTTTTATTCCACTGATAATCCTTCTTTCCCACTAATTAGCCATATAAAAACAGACTGAAAACACTGAGACTGGCAACATCACCTATATTACCACCTTTATCTTTCACTAACATTGCTGCATTCACCAACAGCAGGATTTAAAAGATGGCACTTTATGTTTGTAATTGTGCCTTATTGGGGCTGCACATTCTCCTGCCTTCTTTTTATTATCACAAAAAGGTGCACTACACTGAACTAACTGCCACCTCCAGTAATGTTCTCTCTTACAGACACCTGTCATGATGATTCCATGGCTTCTCTGTCTCCTTTCTGATCATCAGGTGGAAAGTGTTCTCTATATCATTATGATTATTTTCCTGGCTTCTAGAGCAGTGTAACTTGGCTCAGCCTCGATGAAACCTACTGAGCTATGCCAGTTTACACCAGCTGAGGACCTGGACCAGATTATCTCAACAGCTCCTATGAAAGCCAACTATGAACAATGAAAGAGAAGTATAAATAGAGCTGTTTCTCTCCTCAGCCATAAAGCAGTACTTTCAATCCTGAAAATGCATCACCATGAGGTTCTTTTACTAAAAAAAAAAAAGTATTTCAAATTATTTAAATTGCCTTCTGATTTATTCACACTGGGTCATATTTTTCAAGGCCTTTCTCAGAGGATCTGGGCAAAAGTTTTTGTTATGGTCATGAAAGCTGGGGTTCTTTAGGACTTAGAAGTTGTTAAGTTGCACAACTTATAAGAAGATCTTCAGAGCTAGCTGCAGGGTTGACACTTCAGCTGCAGGGTTGACACTGAGGGGTGACCTTATAAGTGTCTATAAGTATATAAAGGGGGAGTGTCACGAGGATGGAGCCAGGCTCTACTCAGTGGCAAACAATGATAGGACAAGGGGTAATGGGTACAAACTGGAACACAAGAGGTTCCACTTAAACTTGAGAAGAAACTTCTTCTCGGTGAGGGTGACGGAACACTGGAACAGGCTGCCCAGGGAAGTTGTGGAGTCTCCTTCCCTGGAGACATTCAAAACCCGCCTGGACACATTCCTGTGTAACACTATCTAGGTGTTCCTGCTCCGGTAGGGGGATTGGACTAGATGATCTTTTGAGGTCCCTTCCAATCTCTAGCATACTGTGATACTGTGAACACAGAAAGGGAAACAACACCAACACAGCCCACTAGCCAAAAGTCCAGTGGTAAGAAACCCTGACAAAATATGCAGTGCTCAAGGGCTTGCAAACCCAGCCTGAGCCAGCAGCAAGGGCCTATCTCCTTGGGGGTAGGGTTGGATGATGATATTTGCTATTTCCTTAGCATGGGGCTCGATATATTTTAGAAGAATAACTTCTGCAGAAATCTCTATCACAGAGAATTAAAGTTTTAAAGTACTGCTGACACCTCCTGGAAAACTTTGAAAAATCTCCTAGATCACTTGGCACTAAAACAATGCCTCTGTCACACTTTTGTCTGTTCTTCTAAATCTTGCTAAAGGACATTTTGTAGGTACAGCAGCCAAGCTTAAAAATAGCATACAACTAAGAGAAAAGTTATTACTACTACAGTTAGCAATTTGTTTCAAATCTTGTTCTTCCACGCTACATTCTCCATGTTTCCTTTAAAGAAGAAGAAAATTAATTAAATTTTTTTTTTTTTTCCATGCTTGTCAAACTCTCCTCTGCCAAGGCAGCATTTTTCAGGGCTCCCTCCAGATGCTGGGCATCCGGCTGCTGAGCGCAGCGGTGAAGGGAAGCAGAGGAAAACAGGCTGAGGCTGTGCCAAGCATGACCTAAGCCCCCATTTATATCTGTTGTTTGGGTGTTTTTATGTTTATACACATATATATACATGCACACACATATATATATACACACACATTTTGGGGGGAGAGGTGTTTCCCTCCTGTTTTATCTTCAGAAATACATGCTGCTCAGTCCATTGCAAAGCACCATCTCAAGCACAGCTGAGACATGCAAAGTTGCTCAGTGAACAAACAGAAGTCATCCAAGTCCCTGATGTAGCTAACCTTATATTTTTTGCCAGCCTTTGTCAGTTTTCTCAGGTTTTTAACACAACATCGATAGGACCATTTATTAAAAACTTTGTAAGGCATACCCCCAAATCTACTCCCCAAATCCAAGAGTAAAACTTCAAGCATTTCCCTGAAAGCATAACATGCTGGCTTTCTCATTTATTTTCTCATTTCAGATAATTTCTTTCCCATTTTCAAGCTTATGTCTGTAGCTGCATGTGCAGGACACATCAGGTTACATGTCAAATTGAGACTTATCTTGAAGAAACATGCATTTTGGGGACAAGCTTTGTCAGAAGCACCAACTAATAAGGAGACATTTGAAGAAATTAGGAGAATAAATAAAGCAGCTGTTGTACCGATGTACAGATCTTATGTGAAATGCCCAGCTTTTTTTTTTTTTGAGAAAGTCAAACTAAAAGCAAAAAAAAAGAAAAAAATTTAAAATTAAAAAAAGAGCCTCCTGCTGAATAGGTGTGTGCTGTCTTGTACCCCTGGCTCAACCCACCAGGGAAAAGACTGCCTCACTTTTCTTTCTATCTATCTCCATCACCATCAAATCAACTCTTCGGTTTCCCTCTCTTCCTTTTAGCTCTTGGTTGCTGCTGAGCCTCCCAAGGCTCAATTCACCCCCTGAGGAGAGAAAATGCTAGCTGGAATTCCCAGAACAGAGAACAGAGGATGAGAAATGCGACCCTGGCTCATTTCATAGCCTTTTAGTCCAGGCATGAATGACTCCTCAAGATGTAGAAGGATGGAGCCCATGAAGTGATGCATTCGTCATGTAACCAGAAGCTCTGCTAAATAGATACATTTTTAATTTCTGTTTTGCTGATTTTATTTCTTTCACTTCAGAAAAAATGTTCTTGTCCTTCTCTGTGAATGCATGCACATTATTTATTTATCTCCCTATGAATATCAATTTGATTCTTGTCCATAATTAAACTCTGCTGCTCTATATCAAATATACCCTGTCCAATCACTTCTAATATCTGTCACCACCCCTCTAGGGCTGTGTTGGCAACAGTCCTGCAAAAATGATGCTCCTTCTTGGGCACACTTTGAGCCCAGGGCTGCCAATGCAGCTCCTGCCACAGCTGGATTTTCCCTCCCAGGCTCCCAACTTTTTTCTCCTCTTGATTTTCAAATACATGCAGGGCTAAGTCTTTCAATAAGGGCTCGAACTTGGAAGTTTCATGGAATCAGAATAGTTTGGGGGGTCGGAAGGGACCTTTAAAAGTCCTCTACCCCAACCCCCCCGGCAATGAGCAGGGACGTAGAATAGTTAGAGTTGGAAAGGACCTTCAGATCATCAAGTTCCAATCCCCATGCTATGGGCAGGGACATCTTACACTAAACCATGCCACCCAAGACTCCATCCAGACTGGCCTTGAACACCACCATGGATGGAGCACCCACAGTTACCTTGGGTAATCTTCAACTAGATCAGGTTGCTTAGAACCACATCCAGCCTGGCCTTTAATGTCTCCAGGAATGGTGCATCTACCACCACTCTGGGAAACCTGCACCAGTATTTTACCATCCGTATTTCCAGCCATCTCAAATGGGAGAATCCTGAAGCCCAGGTCTGAAACTGTAGGGGATAGTATTTGTTTCATCCAGAAAACAACAGCATCAGGCAACTGATTAAACACTGATATGGGAGGCCTGACAGCAAAATCAGTAGTCTTGCCCAAATAAATATTTAATCAAAGGGATTGGTTGGTTCCATTAATGGGGAAAAGTTTGAGGGGGAGCTCATTCGTGCAACTCAACTTTTTTGGAGAAAGAAAAAGAAAACCAAGAAAAAAGAGAAAGCAAGAACTGGTTTTGTGCCAGCACATTTGCAGCATCAGAAGGGACCCAAGCGGGGAATGTGGTTTTGCTTTTTTATGAGTGTTTTGTGGGGCTGCATACTGATCCCATTTGATTAACATTGCCAGCCAAAGAAAAGGGCTGTAATAGCTCTTTGTGCGGGTGCTTGCCACATCAGAAAAGAACCTGTTCATTCTCTCCTCATCAGTGTTGATTTACAAGCTCTTGCCCGTATGTTATCCCTCAAAAGGAAAAGCACAGAATAAATGGTTTTGGCGGAGTTTGTGCTCAACGTTTTGCGGCTTTTGCTTTGACATATGATCAGAGTGGGTAAGCAGGAAAAGCAAAGCAGCAACACCTGTTTATTGTGAGCAAGCTGTCCTCTCCACTTCAGCTTTTCTATTTATGTCTCAGTGTACAACATGGCAACCCACATGGATTAGAAATTAAACTGTAAATGAGCCTTTTCCATTTCCTGCCTAAGTAAGGATTAGCATATTTTAAAATGTGTTCAGAGGTTTTGCGCTTTCTGTAATGAAACGTGTTCAAACAGATAGTTGATACGTAGCCACTAAATAAACATCTGACAAGAAGAATAATGTTCTCTCTCTAAAAAATAAAACATAAAATATTCTCCCCCTCCCCATAAATATTTCCAACCATTGACACTGCCCATTGCAGTGGGAAGTCTCCACGACAAAGTTGGAGCAGGTGGAAAAGCAGACCAAACATCCGAACCCAGGTAAGAAATACTGATATCCTCCAAGAGCACAACAGAGAGGGGAAAGAGGGTTTGAGCAGTACCTCCTACCCTTTTATCCCACTGAAAAAAAGATTTGCCCTTCATGCTGCGGCATGGAAGAAAAGTCCCCATGTCTTCTTGCCAGAGGCATCTTTATAGCAAACAGGCATGACTGTGAAGGCAAACACAAACCAAGGACACTTCTTCTTGGTTTTGTCACTATTATTTTCCAGGTTGGATTAACCCTCTTCAACCAAATGACTTTTGCAGGACCCCTCAGCCTACCAGACCCCAATGGCACCCCTGTAAATGTCTTCAGCACACAAGCTCACCCAAACAATGCAACAGCAATTACTCAAATAACACTTTATGCCCAATAACTCAAATTGAGCCTAATGAGTTTGTGAGTGCATGAACAAACATCATTTATTGCATGGGGAATGGGGCACCTGCTAGACCACTATGTCCTACGCTTGGCCCAACTCCAATAGCTAATTAATCTGTCATCTTTTGTTACATCGCTACAAGGCATGTAAATATATTCTAACTAAGTCCCACATCTAATGAAACAATGTCACCGCCCCGACAGAAACCTTGGTGGCTTGGTCCTGATGATTTCATTTCAGTTCAAAGGCACTTCAGCCTCCAATTACAGTGGGATGGTCAGCCAAGATTATTAATTTGAATACTGCAATGCAGCTTTTGTTCTTCAGGTTTTTTAGGTGATGATGCAGAGAAACAGATGAATGACCATCTGACTGTAGTTTTCAGTAGAAATAGAAACATTACGCACTTATTTCAAAAGTAAGTAGCTGCAACAGATCCCTTAAAATATTGAAATAACTCCAAAATTAAAACCAGGCATTTCTTAAGTCCCTAATAGCAGATGCAGAGTATGAACCTTCCTGGAAAGTCTTGATTTCCCCTGTATGCTGAATCCACATGCAGCATGGCCAGCAAGTAAGGCAAGGGATTTTTGGAGAAGGGAAAAGGGTGGCTCTATGTGGAAGCAGGACTAACAAATCATCAATTTGCAGATGTCAGCTTGGTTAGAGACAGCACACACCAGCTGACAGTCATGGCAGGTGGAAAAGCACATATTGCCTTTCAAAATGCAAAGAAGGGCTTAATGTAATTTGTGGGGGAGGTTTTCTGTTTTTCATCAGAAAGCATCTGCCATTCAGTCACTAGAGCTAATGGCCCTAGCTGCTGCGGTTATGTCATTTAAATATGTAGCTGTGCTACCTTCACCCCAAAGTTAACGGCATGGGAACTAAAAGAGTGGGATTTGAATGTACTTGCTACTCTTTCAAACTCTTCACCTTAAGCTAGACAGGTATAAACTCACCCCTTTGAAAAAGAATATGTAAAAGGACAGGTTTCTTGTTGGAGACAGAAATCTGAAGAAAAAGCCTCTACAGATCCAGTCAGAGTATTGCAAGTGGGGCAGTCTCGAGTCCCACATGACCAGAAAAACCTTTGATTTGCTACTGGGGCACCAGACAGACCTAAAATACAGCCAGACATTTGTGTTGTATATAAACAGCTTTTGAATACTTCTATTAACAGTGATCTCATTTCTTCTTTCAGGAAGGAAAACATCTCTAAGGTATCTCTTCTGGGTACACAAAAGAAGGACATGTTTTCCATTCAGAATACATGGTCCTGGCCTTCACACCAACCATGTACTCTGAAAGTCTGCCCTTCACCAACACTTGTTACTTCACTCTGAAATATCTTCCTCTCAGTTGTTCCTATGCACAATAAATGGTATATACCCTGCATCCAGCAAAGCACACGTGCGATTGAGAACTGAATTACCATTTGTGGTGGACAAGCAGCTACAGGACCACACTTTCATACAACATTGACCAAGCAACCAGCTGGAAATCCACTGGCATGAAGAGAAGACAAGCTACAGGAAACCCAACTGAAGTGCTTTAGGGGTTTGTGCAGCACAAGCTTTGACCAAAAGCCCATAAGGAGCCACCACACTCCCCTATGGCATGAGAAAGCACCTTACAAGCTCATCTTTGCAGCGAGTATTTTCTTGTCAATGCTTGGACCCTTTTTCTCCTCTTAAAAAAAAATATTAAAATTATTTCAAAGTGAACTGTAAATTGTATCTTAAAACACATGGTAGGTTCACTGCTAGGACTGGCATCAAAATCATATTATTTAATAGGAATATTTTCTATATTTCTATTTTATTGTAAACCCAAGCAGTTACTGGGCTTAGAACATTCAGGACAAAATAAGTACCTGCCCCCAGTGTGCAGCAGCAATGATTTTTCCCTTATTTCCTGCTGCAGCAAAATCCTGGAAAATGAGTATTTTGTGTTTAACCCATGGTCAAGTGCATGTTTAAAGAAGGAGATCATTTTTATTTCATGCTTCTAATCAGCTTTCAGCTTGCCTCTCTGGAGAACATAATGTAGGCACCTATAGGGTTTAGCTGAAATCGGCAGCAGCCCAGAAGGGGTTAATCCAAGGCACAGAGGTTAAAACTTGGCTTGCTGACAGATCACACAAAGGCCATTTGGTATGTCATGCTTTCAGTGGTTACTTATAGGAAATTACATATAATTAATTTGCCATAGCTATCTTCTTTATGCTAATTAAATGTCTGAACACTTACTTTAAAATAAGATTTTTTTTTTTTAAATTAACACAAGTATTTTTTTTGGAAGTCAGCAATACCATGTTTATTACTTATGTAAATTCCCTTAATTATACCCTAACTAGGTTATCTTCTTTATTGCATTTCAATCCTTCTACGAGTCAGTAGCTCTTTAATTAAGTTGAGAGAGTAAGAGGTGTCTTGTTAATTGTAAATTAAATAGGTTTAAATAGACAATAGATTGCAAATGGTAGATTTAAGTGCTATCAAGGAGTCACTGGAAGGCTTCAGCATAGCGTCTGCCTTGCTTTGTTGGCAAAAAAGGAAACCATTCAAACCCTCCTACCTTTGCTCCAGAGAGATTCCAGCACACTGGTGTCCTGTCAGCCTTCAAACAGCTTCTCAATGGAAACTTTAAGAAAGAATAAAAAGAAAAATATCCCTCCTATCAATCCAGAACAGTGACGATGCTGTCAGCAGTACAAGCAGCCCCACTAAAAGAGAGGCTCAACTTTGAACATTAATTCATTACATTATTCCAAAGATTTGCAGGTAACCATAGCACAGACTGCTGTGGTTCACGTGGCACTTGCACCAGATCATGGGTAAGTTCATCTCCTTGTGCACAACTTAGTTCCTATGCCTTATAAAGATGTCAGGGATGCTCTAAATTATAGACATATTGAAAGATGCATATTCTTACAAGCTTATATGTTATTGTTGGCATTAGCTCTGAGACCAATAAATCAAATACATTTACATACCTAGAAATAAATTATTGTTAAAAGCCATTACTGCTAATCATTACCACTAATGTCCCAATGTTGCCACAAAGACGAGCATGACTATTATTCTGCACTAGGGCAAAGTGTATACTGTGTATGTGCTTTTTCTTCCAAATTAGAAGTCAAATTGATCATCTCTGCCATTAGGAGTTATGGCTCATGGAATTTTATCATTCCTATAATGTGCTGTGAAAATGCAATAAGGGAATAAAACAGAATGGCAACTTACAGTAATTTGTTATGAAATGCAACAATATCGAATGTGTCTACAGTGTATTGATAAACAGATCTATTGTAACAACCAGTGGATATTATGATCGCACTAGTGTTAATCTTCCTGAGACCAATTTTCTTTCTGGCACACTGGGGAAGCCGGATGCACAAATCCCATTAACGTAAATGGGAAGTGAGAGCAGATCCGTGACCAGTGTTTATCAGTGTACATTCTTGAAGTCACCAGACCTACAGCAACATATACAGGGCTCATACGCACCCCTTGCCATCTTTTCCTTCACTTCATGTCTCAGCATGAAGGGTAGCACCAGTGTGAATTGGAAACTTTTACCGAACAGCATTAAAATTAATGAACACATACATTAATATGTCACAGTTTAAGATACTCCTAAATGTGTTCACTTGATTTAAAGAAACACTCTGCTGGAGAAGGATAAATAAGCTTAAGATAAATAATCCCATTTTTGCATATCTAGATAAAAACAAACCCATACTTCAAGAAAGCAGAGAGAACATACACAGTCATTCCTGTGAAGGACTACGTACCCTCTCAGGGAAGGCACAGCCAAGCAAATGTAGTCAAGAGAGGACAGACACTGTGAACAGATCTATTCCTCAGCATTTATAGCACAGGGGATTTTTCATCTTGGGCACCCATGGAGATGGGGGGAGCAAAAGTCAGTATTTTACAAATTATTTTCGAAATAATAGCTGACTTTTCCTAGCTCACCAGCAGCTACTAGTGAACAATTAGCTTGCATCCCCTTGAGCTACTCATTGCAGAGATTTTTCTACTTCATTCAGAAGCCTTTGTAAATGGAAAACTAAAGTTTTCCTGTGGCATTGCAAGGAAAAGGAACCCAGGGACGACTTATTAACAGCCACAGCCACACAAATAAGTGGGCTATTTGTTGTAGCTGACAAACAAGAGCCCAACAACTTGGACAACAAGTCTTAATTCAGCAGTGAATGCTTCATCTGCCCTTTGGAGAAAAGGAGCTATTCATAGTTAGTAGACAGTTACGTAGCATGTAACACAATAAAATTTTCAGGTTGAGAAGTGGCAGTGCCTGGGACCATTGCTAACAAAAGACCTGTGTGAAATGATGCTGCACCATCAGCACTAATGAAAATTGAGGCATTTTTTTGAGACTTCTGAAGGGATAATGCTCACAGCTGGGGAAAGAAGCCCTGTCAACACTTGTCTCTCTTGTCCCAGGACTCATCAAAATCCAGCTTTTGCCCTTCCCAAAGGTGCTGCAGTGGCTGGCCGTGCCACAACATCAGGACTTAGCTACCCTTTGCGTAGGGTCACTCTGGAGCAGGGGAGGGTCAGCCCTTATGGATCTGTCCACAGCAGCTCCAACCTGGACAATGTTTTCTGCATCTCCATAAAAAACAAGATTGCATTTTCTAGGGGCTTTTTTCAGCTACGGTGTTTGAGTTCTAATTTGAGGAGGACTGTGAAAAGGAAAAGATGACAGCTCTGTTAGACATGTGATTTTCAAGCTGACAGTTTCCCTCTCATTTTAAGGAACTGAAAAACATTTCCAGTGTCAGACAGATTGAGTTTTAACAACATGACAAACAGGCCCATTTGTTGATCTCAAGTCCTCGCTATCCATCTTCAATTAAAATGGTAAAAAGGTGGCTTGCATCCAGTGTCAGATATTTGCATAAGTAGCACATGCCCTCGCAGTTGGAATCAGTGTTTGCCATTGATAGATCCGGAAGGATAATTTATGGTATGACACTGGGCTCACAGAATTGGAAGAAACCAAGCACCTTACGAAAATATAGCTCTCTTTTCAAAATCCAAAAGTCCCTCTAAGTTTTATAGTGAGGAAAGTAATCATGATATTATAAAAGCACAGTAAAATAATTTGTAATGATTAGCCATGAAAAAGTGAAGTTGATTTTGGAGCCCCCTTAGAGAGCCCCAGCAATGCTACTAATGCAGATATGCCAAGGCCTGTCCAGGATCTGTTCACGATGGGCAGACATTCTGATTTAATTTCTCTCCTATTTCCTAATAAAATTAAAATTGGCTAGTTCTAATTTAAAATCTCCTCACAACATGTGAGTTTTTACATAACAAGAAAAGACAGACAGAGAAAACAAATGCATTTCAGAAGAAAGAAAGAAAATAGCTCAAACTGGGAAGATTTCAGGATTAGCACAATGGAAGCCTGTGCAGGAGTTACTTGGGTAACTGATGTGCAAACCAGACATTCAAGTACTAGAACAATGCAATACCATAGTCTAGATAGTGACACTGAGGATCATTTCTTCTTATTTCAGCTATCTAAACATTTGTCATGTCAAATGGAACAGTGTTTCTTATTACATGAATGTGTTTTATGAGATAGGTGTTGTTAGTGGGGGTTGAGCTCCCATAAACACCCAACAATTTAGCTCCGCTGCACATTGAAAATGTTTTTCAAGGGAGGACATATTCTTGTCCTCGTGTTACAAAACAAAACAACAAGCTCTTTTCTTACTGGAAAGATGATTTTGATGTTACTATCGATTCCAATACAACAGCAATACTTTAAATGTCATTTAAAGTGCTTGATAGTTAAAACTAAAAATGGCCAAACTTTCCTGATAGAGTCAGCAAATCCTGAGGTCTTACTTATTTTAGAAGACCTGAGGGCTACTGGAATAACTGGAAAGACTGCAATGTATAGTAACATCTAGCAGCGCATAAGTGACAAATGCATACTCTAAATCCGGATTTTCTGGAGTAAATAGTAACTGTTTCTCTCTCTCCAAGAACAGAAAATACAGGAAGGGTTTATAGTTGGAAAAAACCCATCCCCTTTTTTGTACAATAGTGGTGACTTAACAGACATTTTAAAATCAAAAAGAAAATCAAATCCAAATGTGCTTGGCATGTACACTTGCCAACTGTCTTCTACAGCAAATCGAGCCGTGTGAATATTCAATATCCCTGTTTTTCTCTGTATGCAGAAAATAAAATTCCAGACCAAAACATTCTGAGCAGAAACCAAGAGATGCTCATTAAACCAGCACTCCCAGTCATCAGTGTCTAATCTGATGGCTGCTCTCTCAAATCCTGCCCAACTCCAACCCACCACACAGAAGTCCCAGAGGATGACATGCCCCACAGTCAGGGGCTATCCATGTCCTTCCCACACAGCACCAGCACTGCACAAGCTCCTATTGGTGCTGCTGCAAGTGGCCAGACTGACCTGAGTAATGCCCTGGCAGAGGAACCAGGTTTTCATAGTGGCACCACTAGCAGCATCCAGCAGCCTCATTGGGTCAAGTTTACTTGGCTCTATGTTACTCTTCTGCAACAGATGGCTGTGACTGGTGGAGTCCAGATAAACCTACTGCACAGTCCTATGTAAACTTGAACATTGTGGCACTCGAGCTTAAATATTACTGCAGGAACATAAAACAGACCAAGGGTCCCTCTGACTCTGCAACCTGTCTCCAACAGTAGTAAACCCCCAGCAAACTGTAAGAACAGGATGAATGTGTAAGAAGCTTTTCCCACGTACCTTCTGATCCTCTATTTTCAGCCAAACATCAGAAGCAATTAATGTTTCTGGCTATTCAATAACCCCCAAAGGATCTCTCATTCAAACACTTAGTGTCTTCTGAAAGAAATTCTGGACAAAACTCAAGAAAGCCAATACTAAGCAGACAAGCTGAAGTAAAGCTTGACTTCAGCAGAGCTGAACACAGACTAGTACTGACTGAGACCTGTGTGGATATGTGGCAAAAACACAAAGTGCAGAAAATGGATAAATGAGAAGTTTGCAGTCTGGGTTCCTCGCAACACTGCAAGTAAGCTCATCTTCAGAATGTGAGGTATATTTAGACCAAAATGAAATGTAAATAAAAGTATTAACCCTATTCAAAGCATCATACTGTCAATAACATCAAAAGCGGTACAAAAAGCTTGTTCAATCTACAGGAAATTTAACTTCTATTCATATTTAACTAATGAAGACTTCCAATATCTATACAAGTAAAGTCAAAGGAACATTAGCTCAGTACAATGAGAAAAGCTCCCTCCAGTGTACCACTGAACCTCTCTTCAACCTGTTCCTCACTATCCTGGCTTCCTATTGTAATAGCTGGTGTAAATAATGCTGTTCTTGCTTTTCTTTCCCCTTTTAACTGAATTTATCCTTCCATCAGAAGTTATTAATAAAAACGTACTAGGAAAAATCTAGTTTCTACTGTATCTTACATATTTAACATAGCTTAGCTGAATACTTAATCTGAACTGGGGTATCAAGTCATGCTGTAACACCATATAATAAATTCTTGTAAATTGCTTGATTAAAATAAACAACAAAGCATATATCACACAGACAGGACAAACTATTCAAAGTCAGTTTACTGATATACACGCCCAATCCCCAATTTCTCTTGTCCCAGATGGTTTGATTTAACATTTAAAGGCACAGATTATCAGCTTGGTGTCACTGAATTTATTAGTAATCCTCACAGTAGAGTGTTAAGCTAGTTAAATTGTATCCCGGATTCAGCAGTAGCAGCCATTTTTCTCCTTCTTAGTAGCTGATGCAGTGCTGTGTTTTTGACTTTCAGCCTGGGAACAGTGCTGATAACACAGATGGTTTTACTTGATGCTCAGTAATGTTTAGTCTGACCAAGGACTTTCTGAGTCTCATGCTCTGCCACAGAGGAGGGGAAGCAAGGAGGAAGCAGAGACAGGACACCTGACCCAAACGAGCCAAAGAGGTATTCCATACCACAGCATGTCATGGCCACTATATAAACTGGGGGCAGTTACCCAGAAGGGCAAGATCACTGCTCGGGTCTGGCTGGGTATCATTTAGTGGGTGGTGAGCGGTTGTATTCTCTTCCCTTGTTATTTCCCTTATCATTATTATTATTGGTGGCAGCAGTAGTGATTTGTATTATACCTTAGTTACTGGACTGTTCTTATCTCAACCAGTGGGAGTTACATTCTTTCGATTCTCCTCTCTATCCCTGCAGGAGCAGGGGGAGGAAAGGGAGGGGAGTGAGTGAGGGGCTGAGTGGTTCTGGGTTGCTGCCTGGGCTTAAACCAGGACAAATTGAAATACTTAAAAACTGAAAAATGCCTAGTATTTCCTTTCTGTAGCAGGGAACTTATGTGGTTGGTGGCTTTAACTATGACAAATAATTAGTTAAAGTTCCTTTTCCCAAAGATGCTACCTTTCAGAAAACTTATGAAAAAAATGCTGTGCACAAATTCATAGAATCATAGAATAGTTAGGGTTGGAAAGGACCTTAAGATCATCTAGTTCCAACCCACTGCTCTGGGCAGGGATGCCTCACACTAGACCAAGTCACCCAAGGCTCTGTCCAACCTGGTCTTGAACACTGCCAGGGATGAAGCATTTACCACTTCTTTGGGCAGTCTGTTCCATGGTCATCACCAATCCTCCTTGTTTAGATGTATGAATTCCGTTCCTCTTACTGCTCCAATTCTCTGTCCTTCACTATTAAAACTGAGCCCTGCAGCTGAGATTTCCAATGACCATGAGTGTCTCCAGAGCACCAAGAGAGCTGTAAACTGCCCAACCTGCCTCCTTACCCATTACACCTACTGCAAGGTCTGGGCTTGTGCTAAGCCTGCTCCTGTCCTCCTTTTCTTGTGTGGCTGCTTGGTGGTAAAGCAACCTGGCTCATAACTCAGCCATGTGTGTGAAACACCTCAGCAAAAGTGGTCCACTGCAACCCTATCCCACTGAACAACTGTCATGGAACCTTAAAAAGCAGTTGGGGATGTTCCTTTGTTGGATCTAGTTTAGTGCCAGGACAGCAAGTGGGAGATGGAGAGGGTGGCTGAACAAGTGCCAAGAAGCAAGGATGTTTGTCATCCTACATGAGTGGGATATTCATGGCTGGCTTTTGTAACATCACTGGAGTTGAGTCAAGCTGTTTCTTCTTCTTCTGAGATTTACAATCCACAAACCATGAACAGGCCAAGGAGCTCATTGTCCTGGGTGACTACGTTGCCCCTAGTGATAAGGAGGCACGTTGCAAGCTAATAAGGTGCAAAGTCTAAACTCCGGCGAAATGTTACTCATGTTACTTGCTGTCACGATGTAACTTATGGGCGAAGTGCCAGGTTTTTTTGCATCTCCTTGGTGCTGCTTTGCTCATTAAGCACAGATAGAAATAAAAGTCTCTTTCAAACCCTGGAGATGGAGGGGGGAGCGTCCAAGTCCTCTATGAAGCTGACTGCATTACTATGCTAACTTCACTTTGCATTTTTGACAGGAAGGCAACAAAAAGACATGACACATGAATCTGCTTTCCCTTAATCAGCAGCCCACAGATGCAATTTTTAATTCAATCTTTTAAGGCTACTTCTTCTCAATTGTAGCAGGGATGGCTCCTTGTTAGATACAAAGAGGACCCAAACGAGGTAGATCTGTAAATTGTTTTCTCCTGCTGCTAATACAAAGCTCCCATTTAAGGAGGATAAAGACAACTCCTCCCTTTGCAAGCCATGATCCCCTCTATGTAATTACACAGTTTATTACTGCTTAGCTTCACCTTTAAAGCCCACCTGTCATCTAGGTGAACAGAGAACAAGTATGATGGTTCATGTGCTGCAGATAGCTGCATGGAAACAAAAATGCTAATCATGAACCAAGCAAAGTCTCAGTGAGAAACACTAAGCAGTCAGGATGGATGTGTAGGGCAGGAGACCAAGGCAGAGATTGATCAAAAAAAGCCCCCCTGTCCAAGTCAGGTGAATAACAGGGATAGGCAGTTTCCCAGGGAGCAGTGGGAAACACAGGGAGACAGATGGGAAAGATGTTTTGCCAGAAGTCGATCTGGAGGATATCAAAGTCGATCTGGAGGATATTAAAGGCACCCTTTAAGAGAGCTTGGGATCCAATTTCTACATTTTTGAATAAGCCACATCTCATACAGCAAGGAGTTGCATTGATGGCATCACTGTGCCAAGTCACAGTTCCATAAACAGCAACGGAAGCTCACTTGTGCACCCTTTGACTGGGTGGCAAGGGCTCCTGTCCTGCCTGCTCACATCCAGCTCAGTACTTTCTATCTTGACACCAGCACTATGGTGAGACTCAGCGGCCTTGATTCCTAAGGACAGGAGCACCTCTTTCCCTTGACTTGGGGAAGAGCCCCTGGGTGCTCCCTTCCACAGTCAAAGCAGGGGGGTATTGCAGCACAGATGTGGTTTGTGTTGCGTGGCGTGACACGAGAAAGTAGCACTATGTCTGTGTGAGCAAGGAAATAAAGAAAGCAGCAGAGACAGGCTGTGTTAAAGCATATGACTGTCTAAAACATAAGAACAAAGTGTTTCAATTATATGGCTAACACCAGGCATTTAAATCAGATCAAAAAAACCAACCAAACAAACAAAATCAAACAAATTAAGACAAACTGACCATGCAAAACACATTTACTCACAGGACTGCACTTTGTGGTTTTTACACATATGAAAAGACTTTAAGAAAGGTCAGTTTAGACCCATCAGCACAGCACAAAGTAAATATGTGCTTGATCAAATATAAAAGGCATCAATAAAACTTCATTAGTAGTACTAAAGCAGGAGATTGAGGAACTCAAAGTTTAGGGCTAAAGCGGTACTTAGGAATGAGCTCCTCATTTCACCTCTGTCATGGGCAGAAGATGTCACACAGCAGTTCTCCCATCTTACCATAAAACCTATACAGACCTGGACTAATTAGTTTCAAAGTAACAAATTGTCTCAATTTGAATACTTGAAGCCCATAAAGATCCATCACATTCTCTGGGTAACTGTTCTGATGATTAATATGTGCCTGTTTTAAAAAAAAATATATGAGCAAACTTTATGTCCAGGATGAACTCCAGTTCTAGTTTCAGCTCCAGCTCCTGGCTCTTGTTATACAGTTCTTGGCAATTAAAAAAAACCTTTTAATATTGGGTCACTTCTCCTCCAGTGAAGTGACTAAAGTAGATCTTAAATCGATGCACACCAGTATCATACTGCCTCTTACCTTCCTTTTACTGGCTTAAATTCTCAGAGCTCCCAGAGGCCCTCACCCAAAGGTGTTCATGAAGAGCCCTACTGACTTTTGCAAAGAATAGGACTTTCCAGTAAAAACGACTCGATACCAGATATCTTCTTTCTCCACCAACAGAGTTGGCCTGTCTGAGAGTCTTTTTTCCGCTTAATAGATTATGTGTCACTGGAGGATTTGGGGGGATTTTTGGGGAGGAGAATCTGGGCCAAAGTCCTAGGCCACCCTGAGCTATGGGCTATGGGAGACACAGTTGGGTGAAGGGAAAAAAGAACCCAACAGAGAAAATCAGAAAGCAGCAGTGTAGAGGGGCGAAAGAGGCAAACTGAATCTAGTAAAGACTGGTTATTTAGCACAAGCAGGCAGGTATTCTGAACACTACATACCTCAAACACATGGCTGGTAACTGCTCTAGTGTGCAATGAGGGTCACATGCTTTCATTTAATCTGACAGCTGGAGGTACCATTGCAGGGAACATTATATCAAACCAATACATTTCAGCAAAAAAAATGTTGTTTCAACAAATCACTACTTTGCAGTGCAAAAAAGACCAACATTCAGAAAGGTTTCCTGAACAACTCTGATTGAAGCATGGTTAGCAAAAGCTTGCTGCTCAAGACTTGAAAATTATAAGAAAATGTTTGCTGTTAGATGTTTTCTCTTCCAACCAAACTGGCTAAAACATGCCTCTACATGTATTAATATATTAGCACAGAATCCACTCTTGTCAGGGAAAAAAAAAATATTCTGCTCTTTTTGAGAGCAGGGTGAAGAAAATGCAAAAAACAAAAAAAAAAAAACAGAAAAAAAACCAAATCCTGAAAGTATTTGTTGCTGAAATAGCACTGGTTCTAGGGTTGTCTCAGGGGCATGGATGGCTGATCAGTTGGTGGGAGAGATTCAATGTGGTTTTCCAGTGATCAACGCAGAGCTGACAGTGTAGTCCAAGAGAAAAGAAACCAAGCAAATTAAAAAGGCTGGAGAATTAAGCATGTCTGTGCTTTCTAGTCTGCAGTTACCTGTCTCAAAGTCTCTAACAAGTGGGCAATGGTGTCTACAATTGTCAAATCCTTTAGCATGGTGAAGGATGCCATCTATCTAGGTGCCCAAATATGGATTTGGAAGCTCAGTGGTACTCACCTGCTCTGCAAATGTCGGCCACAAAATCCAAATCACATTCTGGTAATCCTGCAGAAATTTAAAAAAATTAATGATTTTTAAAAATCACATTGAGCTGATGAGTGACGCTGTCTGTCACTAAACATGACACTTCTGTGCATTATCATTTGTCACAGTCCTCTCATCCATACCCTGTGTGCTTTCAAGCTCTCAGCCACAAATCTTAAGCAAATGTTGTTTCCTATTTACAGCAAGTATAAGCAGCACTACTGCAATTTTTCTATGTTTGCACATACTAATACTGAAGTTTCCTAAAACTTGCAAGGAAGTCAGGTGCTAGCATCCCCCCGGAAATACCACCCAATTTGAGAATCTCTTCCCAATCTCTTCTCAAATTCACCTTCTGACGCTTTCTTCTGTTTCATACCAATACTTGAATAGGCAAGTCATTAACAAAGACATACTTGAATTTTGCAGTTTCCCAAGCATCAATTTTCTGTGGGATGAATTTTCAAAACCTTTCCCCGTATTAGAAGGCTATTATAATTTTTGGATGTGACTTAACACCACTGGGCTTTACTTCCTCACAGAGCAAGTCAGCAAGGCAATATGAGATCATTTAAAGATGCTCATAGGGGCCAAACTCAATTTGCAAAAGCAGGGAATAAAATTAAGTCACATTAACTTTTCCTGACATATGTTAATTTATGGAGATTTTCAGTCATGAATCTGAAAAAGAAAAAGGGTATAGCGATACAGAATTAAAGTACAAGCTCTGCTATAGATAAATCAAGATGCCAAACTGGAAGTCATGGTTACTGAGCTCTATTTCCACTTGTGCCCCTTGTAGGGGTGCAGAGCCACCTTTGACAAGATACTCTCTGCTCCCATTTCTGAGCACTATCCATAAATGCTTTCTCTCACTACCTCTCCTTAGACTAGAAATCCCTCAGAGCAGTGATCACCTCAGCATGCCTGTATAGCACCAAGCACAAGAGCATCCCAGTCTCTCTAGACAACAGCATAATGTGATTATAAACAACGGTAAAAAAACCCAAAGTGGCATCCTGCAGCTCCTACCAAGAGCATCAAAAACACAAACAAAAGACACAAGGACTGTCTGCAAAAACACAATTTCCAGCACAAAATACTCCTTAAGGTCAGGAAATAACCTGCAGTTTAGAAGCCTGAATCTCCTTTGAGCCTTACCAACCTGACTGCAATAAGGTTTTTGCCTACATATGAAACATGGCATTTGGTCAGCTGCAACGCAGGGATGTCTTGGGGGCAGGCTGCCTGCTGGCTTTGCCGAGATGTGGAACAGAACCCACTCACCACAGTACAAAGACAGCTTGGTCTTTGCCAGGAGACATACTGGGTTTTCTCCCTCAGAAGTAGGAACCTTATATCTATTCGTGGTGTGAATTTATGTCCTTTCATCCCCCAAAAGGCAAAAAGCCTGAATCAACTGGTCCTCACCTGAGGACTTGAGAATGCTGAAGAGGGAGAAAGATATCCTCAAGTAGTAGATGCAAGCGGAGAGATTTATTTCTAAGATCAAGGAGTGTAAACCCATTTCCTTTACCTCTTTTGGCTCTATCTCCTTTGCTGCTATGAGCTTGCCCTCTACCTTTTTATTTTTCTTAAACAAGTCTCATGACATCATCAAGCTAATAGGATTTTTATTTAATCTGGCAACTCATTGTAATGTCAGAAGAGTGAAAAATATCAATCTACTGAGCATGGAAGTGAAGAAATATGAGTTGGAGACAATTACAAAATGTTAATTCAACAGCAAAGGTGCAATTTTTTAAGGAAAGAATGATATAAGGCAGATAAACAGAAAAAGAAGAAAAAGCTTATCATAAACTTGCCAGAAAGATCATACAAGACTTAGCTATTGGCTTTCTCTAAAAAGATAACTCATTTTCTAGATAAAGGACATGCAAGAATGGAGACTATTCAAACTTCAATAAAGCATTGGTTATAATGTCACAGGGGAAATACTCAAAATGGAGAAAATGGGGATTATCAGACGGATTGAAGCAGCTATCAAGCCAACTAAGAGGCAACAGTTTGCACTGGGGAGGGATGAACCAGCCTGGAAGGTAAAAATTAGTTTGGGGAATAATTTCTGTATTATTTAAATTAATAGTTCCTACATGACTTCTGGAGCGTGCCAATATGATTTGCTGATGATATTATGTTGGAATGAACTTCCATCCCACGGCAAAGTTGGCACATTTTTCAGCCAAATTAGCTTGGGGAGGCCTGAGGACTGGAGCTGAGCAAGGTGCTGGGTGTTAAGCTGGGATCATTGACGAAAAAGCCTTCTGGGAGTTTCCTGATTGAAATGATGGCAGGAAAAACCTTGGGAGGTCAGGCTGACTACAAAATGGTTTGGAACCACCTGTCTGAAGGTGCTGTGCAAAAGTCAAGCCTGCGAAGATGACAGTGAATGATGGACCCATGCGATGGGCACAGACTGGAAAGCAAGAGGGAGCTCAAGTGCCACCACAGACTCCTGTGGTCAAGACAGGGAAAGTTGCAAACTACCGCTAGTTGAATAAGGCTGGTGGCCAGCCTAGAAACTAAAACAACTTGCTGTGTTTTGCATTGCAAATCAAAAGCTGAGAGGGCACACAGCTTCTCCTCATCTCTCAGAAAAAACAGAGGTGGCAATTTAAATCAGTATTAACATAAGCATGGCTAGATCTGTCTCCACTGTAAAGAAATTTATCCTGTAAGTGTAATGGCTCCTAACAAGAGAGATAGCAGACCCTTGAAGTAGGAATAAATGTGGACATAATAGATGCAGATTAGGAAATCAAGAATAACATCTTCTTCTCCCCACTGCAGTACCTAATATTCCTTAAGCTGTGGAACCAGCAGCACTGCTTCAGATTTCTCAAATACAGTGAAATTGTGACATGATTTTCTCCAAATATTTTTAAACACAGAAATTAATGCCTGTTTTAAACTCATGCTCTTGAAGACTGAGAAAGGTTTTCTCCTATAATTAAACTTGGATATTTAAGCCAAGGGAAAAAAGCGTCAGTGTGAAGACATTCTCTTATGCTTCTATAAAAAAAAATGCTATTTTGATACAAGCAAGGCTGAGGCAACCTGCACTAGGAATAGCTTTAAACCACTCAAAGATGAAGTACATGCTGCTAACGGAGGCAAACTCTCACAGAAGCATCACTCTCTTGCTGACTCCTCAGTCCTGAGCCACCCAGGAGCCCTGCAAAACACCATCCAACAAAAAACATGACAACAAAAATGGTATCTGTAGTAAGAACTGGAAAACTAAATACCCCCTCTTCTACCAAGAGAACATTATGCAGGTATTTATCCCCTAGCCTGGCAAAGGTGATTCCTACCTCTAACAGGTCTCGATGGATTATGAGGGAAAGTCAGGAAAAGACATTAAAGTGGCTGACCCAAACTTCCCTACAGTTAACCAATTTAACCAGTGTGATCCTCGGCAGGTGAGGAGGAGGACTTCACTGAGACTTTAACTTCTTTCCTGATCCAAATCACCCTTGAGAGTTAAATTTCTCTCCCCAAACTACAAATTAGCATACTGAAAAGACTGACTGATGGGATGGAAACGCCAAGTTTATCTACCAAGCCCCAAACACTCTTCCCCAACATATATTTGCAAACCGGCAGTTGCATAAGAGCAAAAGGAGCCCTGAGAAGAGCGGGTGTGATAATCACAGCGTAATCACTGCTGATGAAATTTGATGTTCTTCCATAATCGCTGTAATTTTAAGTGGATTGAGTGCCATTTAAGTGACAAGAGTGTTATGATGGATGAAATATATGCTTCCAAAGTTATATCAGCTTCTTTGACATTCACGGCGTGGAATGCTTAGTGGCATTTAATGTTTGTAAATCTTCAGAAATAAGTTAAATATGTTAATTACCACTGGAAAAATCTCTCATGCTGAAGTACTCAATGACTATCACAGTTGTCTTTAGTGCTGTATTCTCTTTTTCCTATCCACTAAATAAGCATGACTCATCAGGTCAGTGATTGCACTCAGGATTTGCATTTATTTTGATCTGTTAGTCTTTCTACATACATCACTAAGCTGGCACCCAGCTCACACTGCCTGCTTTCCCCTTGCTCATATTTTTGGGCACCCCAGCCTGCTGGCATTGCTCCTGCCTTAATCTGAGCAGCCTTGTGTCTGTGCAAGGTTCCATGTGCTCCCACCCTTGTCCTCGCACACACAGGTTGGACAGAGTCTTGGGCAACATGGTCTAGTGTGAGGCATTGCTGGCAGGGGCGTTGCAACTGAATGATCTTAAGGTCCTTTCTAACCCAAACTATCCTATGATTCTATGTCTGACAGTAAGTTTCAGCAAAGACCCACATAAAAGCAGCAAGCAGGGCATGGGGCAAGCCCAGCATTTCCATCCCCTCTCCACAGTGCATCAGATCATCTCTGGCTGTTACATGGGACAAGGATCCAGAACCAAACCCAGTGAAATGACTACATTTAATCCAAGCTCAAAAAAAAAGCCAGGATCAAGAGTGGGGGGACACTGAGTGTTGCCTGATGACAGCCTGCAGCCTATCATAGTCAAAGCAGGTGACAGGACAAGGCTGGTTTTACTGACAATATCATTTTCCAGCATACAGACCACAAAGCACCTCTCTGGAGAGAAACCATCTGCTATCCATCCTTCAAAGGAAGCACTCCCCATTTCTGTGTCCCTCCCTCTGCAAATGCTAGACAACAGATTTTACACACCAAAACCATTTCCTTCCTAGAAATAAAAGTTAAATTTCTTTAAACGTAACATGGGATAGTTGCTCTGAACCAGGAACAGAAGCTATTGGAAAAGGGCAGGTGATCAGGATACAAAATAACTCAGCAAAGTAATCATTTCCTGGCATCTCTGCAACAATTTCAGAAATTGCTCAGGTGAGATTCCTGTGAGAATGGCAGGCGATGAACAACATCAATGGTAGGTCAAGGCAATTGACTTCTTTGCAACTTAAAAAATCCTGTGTGAAAATGACTTGGGGTATTATTTAAGCATTTTAAAAACAGGTAAGGCATCAAAATGAAGCAGAATGTTTTGTAGATTAAGCCTTCACAGACCCTCAGTGATTACTTTCCCTCCCTTCTTTACCTTCTTTAGAAGGTAAAATTACTTCATTTTACTAAACTGGAACCTCCAACTTCTTATTTGCAGGGAAAGGCAAAGAGAATTAAGACTGCATATGCACAACTAGTCTGCGAGAAGCACAGGGCATCCAACTGGCTTACTAGGTCAGGCCGCTAATTCAACTCTTTCTTTCCTTGAGCTTTCAATAAATTATCCTCAACAATAAGGCCCCAAACAGCGCTCCTCTGACAACAGCATGGGGAAAGTCAGGGTAGAAAACTATAATCCATTTTAAGCAGTGCATCAGGCACTGACCAGAATCACGGCTTGCCAAAATCAGCCTTTAGCGCTATTATGTTACAATTACCCGATTGTAATTACTTGAAAACACAGGTAATTACCTGTGTTTTCACAAAATTACCTGAAACTCATGAAATTAACTATTAGTAAGTTAATGCGCTTATCATTTGTTTCATTGCCATAACTGCCACTAGTTGTTAATTTCAAATGAGCCGCAATTCTAATTTTTACAATTTGAGTTTAAAACCCCATGTACCAACAACCTCATTAAATTTAGGGTGGCTCTAGGGCAGCAGAAAAGCCCAGCTGAATCAGGGATGAGGCCTCTGATCCAACAAAGGGACTAAAAAGCATCCTCATTTGGCAACACAAAGCATGTGCTTCACTTTCAACACAAGTCTATTCCTAATTTTAAGCCCACTGAAGTGCTATGCTGAATAAAAGACTAAAATCCCATCCTACAAACTCTTAGGCACGTTATGTTAAAGCAGCTTCATTGAAATTGAGAGGAATTTTGTAACTTGAGATAAACTTTTCACGAGGACATTTGCAGGATTCGGTCCTACCCAATTCCAGACCATTGAGACATTTGCAATGTTGATATTGCCTTCAGAATATTTCCCTTGTAGGCTGAGCCCATTTCCATCACATACAGACTACATTTTATGAGGAAAGTATTGGCAGCTTTGATATGAAGAAAAATCCTCTGGGCTGTATCATTCCCTGTAATAAAATAAACTAAGATAGAAGCAAATGGAAACCTGGAATAAATAATGTAACTGAGCTGTATTACAGAAACTATTTACAGGCTTGAAATAATCAGATCAACATGCAAGTCAAAGTTTTGCAGTTAAAGACAGATTGCTAAACCAGCTCAACACAGGAGATGCAGAGGGGTTCCTAAACAAGCTCAGTTCACATTTGAACCTCATGTAACTTGGTCCTGAGTCATCACAGTTCCTGGTGCTCAGCATGGCAACTACTCAAGGCTAAGTGACCCAAAGGGGTCTGAAATAGCAGTCTACTAATATTTTCCCCTCCATCCTTCAAGTACAATATCTGCCTGCATGAAAGGCAGGCAGGCAGTCATATTTGCCTGTGTTAGAGCTAATAGGAAAGAATAATTTTCTCATTGAGGTTGTCACTACTAACGCAACCCTGTCTTCATTTTTGTCCCTAACACAAATCTATGGACTAATCCATCTGCCCTTTCTAAGGCTGAAGCGGCAACTTCATTTGCTCCATTCAGCAAGCAATAAGCAACTAGCTCATAAATGGGTATAATAACACTAACAGGAACACCAGCTGAAGAACCAGCCATTTAATTATCATTACTTGAGCATACACTCCTGACACCAACATGTCTCTGAGATGGCAGTGAAAAAATTGTTCCTACAACTCATACTGCTGAGTATCATTCTAAAAATGATAGAAGTACTTACAAATCAAAGGGTTCATAGAACTGTGTATGTGGTCCCAGTTACCCCAAAAGTTAAGGATGTACTTCATTCAGAGTATCTGATTCAGCCTATGGCTCTTGCAGGAATGCAAAAGCTTACAGCTACATAACGCATAATGGATAGCCAGATTTAGTTTTCTCCAGGGAAGCTGTACTTACTGAGAAGAGAGGAAGCACGAGATAGATGGCTCAAGAAATAGATTACTAAAAAATTTAAAAAAAAAAGGAAAAACTTGAGAATACTTTCATGCAATGTGTCATCATTTTCCACAAGGATTTATTATAACGTTTCTGAAATCAGTGGGGACTTTGACATTGCCTTTAAGAGGGATAATGTTTCACCATGAGATCTCAGACACTGATCTGATCAGGTTAAAGTTTCAACATGTCATTTTTCTGATTGCAAAAGAAAAAAAAAAACCAAGCCATTCTATTCTCACAGAGCCAACTGGCAAAAACAATTTTCTAACTCCAAAGGTTTTCATATTAATCCTTTTCAGAAGCTAATGGCTTTATCTGATAATGTCCAAAAAGTTATAAAAGAACTCTCAGTGGCAGATTCTTAAATGTATTTATTTAAAAGTTACATCACAATTTCTCCTCCCCACCTGTGCTTCCTCCAGACATAGGGTCAAGCACCCAAAAGAAGAAAAAGAGATTATGAAAAATATATATGACAATCTGAAGAAAATAAAAGCTTAAAGAAAATAAGCATTTGCAAAAAATTTGAATGCTGATGCTTTTCACTGAGAATTGGAAGTGTTTAATTATCCACTAAGCAAGTTTTTAGTACTGACTTTGCCTGTGTCAGCCAGCAGTGCAATATTAACAGTCTACAACAGGGGAGCAGGAATCATGGCCACTGCTGGTTGAGATTTCTGCCCTGCTCCTGACAGCATTTCCCATGCTATTTTCTAAGGGAAAAGTCACCAAAAATTCTGAATTAAACATAAAATTATGTCTGAATAGTTTGGCCAGCAACCAATGGGTATCTTAGGAGGAAAGCTGACTAGAGATGCAAAGGGAAGAAAACAGAACAGTTTATGTGCACTCTCTTAAGCAGAAAGAGAAATGTTGCTGCCTATGCTTATTTGTGATATAGCCAAATTTCTGAAGTGTTACTGCAACCATAAAGAGGATGAAGGGCTCTTCTGTGTAACTTAATGGCATTTAGTCACTAGAAGTCATAGACACACGATTCCTAAACTCCTTGGAAAATCCCAACCAACAGAACAGTAGCTGTAAATGCGGGCACACTGCTATTAAATCTCTAGTGCCCAGTGCCCTGCACAGATTTTGCCTCCCTGATCCAGCTGTGGTATGGATTTGTTATCCTTAACCACAGGCAGGCCTTTCCTGTCCAGGTAAGCAACTGCTATCACTTGCTTCACAGAGGTGTTCAAATGCTGCTTCCCTGGAGATAGCAGAATTTTTGAGAAAAGTCAAATGGATGTAAATCTGAAATCTGTAATGAGAAAAAAAAACAGTAATGCCCATACCTGTCCTCCTTTTACCAGCTGGAGTACGTTTATACTGTACCAGTTTAGGTAAAGTATCCTCTTTGTCAAACAGGAAAATGGCTTTGGGCAAAGCAACTCTCTTTTCCCGCTCCAGTCTCATTTGTAACTCATTAGGATAATGAAGTGGGGAAGCCCACAGAAAACCTGGAAATAGTCCCAGTAAAATTCACCACAGCATTGCCATGGGAGAAAATTCCCAAGTAAGAAAATACACTATATATAATTGGACCAAAAGCCTAAACATGCTATATCATTTTCACCAGAATTGGAAGGCAGAATCTCATTAGGGTAACAGGAACAGAAATTATCCTTTTCAAAGATAACTAAACTGGCTAAAGTATGGGTAAGGCTACATGCTACACATGAAACATGGCACCGCCTGCCTGCCTTGAAGTCAGGAAAATTCATTTTAGGACTGAAATCTCAGCCTTCACCCTCCAAAACGCACCATGAGCCCTTTGAATTCATATCCAGAAATCAAATTGAGAAATCAGGAAAAAGTATCTGAAGCCCACTACTGGATACACTCATGCTCAACTCGTGCACGTTAAAGTAGCCCCCCTTCCTGCGGGTGCAGACCTGCCTCATACATGTCACCACTGCTTGAAGTTTGAGCATTTTCCAGCTTGTCTTGTGAGTGAGGCTGGCTTGCAGTGCACTCCAGCTGGAGAAAAACCTGTGCTTTCATTCAGTGAAAAAATACCACGGCTGTGAAATTCGCTTTTATGGCAGGAAAAAGAAGAGTCCTTTTGAAAGCTTTCATTACAAGATGTGAGGTAGAGCCCCCTGAGCTGGCATCATCCTCCTAATTAATCAGTGTAAGGACTGTAGAAATCCTGGCAGAAGTCTCCTCTCTGCCTGGCTTACCACAGGAGGTTTTGACCTGGAAATGGAAAAAACCTGCATTTTGTGGTCCCCCTCCAGTCAGGTGAACTCAGAACAGCTAAGCCTTCTTAAAAGTCTATTTGTAAAAGTTGCACACAAACCAAGTGCACACACACGCACACCCTGTAGTTTCTGCCTCAAAACCACACAAACTAATTTTCAGGGTAGTGCTTTGAGGCTGAATCCTGTAAAATCAGGCACGGAATGAGACGGAGAGGAAGAAAGAGGGACGGCTTGTAAAGAAAGCATCTTCTGAGCAGGAAATCAAGACTCCAGACTGGGTGTGTTATCGGTCTCCTGTGTCTAGGCAGCCGCTGAAAAGATTTCTGGAAGCAGCACAGCCTTGCACCATATGCATGCAAAACCTTAATTTTGCATTTGAAAGCTTTCCTGAAATAGGCCATCTTTGTGTATATTGAAGTAATTTCTTTCAAATGGGATTTTTCTTCTGGATTTCGTACGTTATTTACAAATAAATAAATACATAAATAAATGGATAAATAAATTAAGTTTGTTTTTCAAACCTGGCTCAAATGTTTTCTGTTTCAGAATAAAGCCACGCTAAGGCAACCACTTATATGTATCTTCCCATATAACTACTCTCTGAAATACAATATAATTTCTGCCTTCACTTTTAATAACTCTTTAGACAACAGAAATTTCTCATTCCAACTCTGCCTCCCTTTAGAGCCGCATTATTTCCTCCTGGCCATATGACTTGTTTGTTTTTAATATACTGCTGCTTTTCAACTGCCTTTCTAGGCCTTGGGCTTTGGCAAAATTTGGCTGTGATTAACAATATGCTGTTCACTTGCCCTCCATGCTTGGATGCATCAAGCTCAGATATTCTGTTTCCACTCCTCTTGCCCTCCATGCTTGGACGCATCAGTATTCTGTTTCCACTCCTCACTGTGGTTTTGATTTGTTTTTTGATTGTTTGGGTTTGGGTTTTTCAAATGTATTTAGCAAGTTACCTAACTCTGCTCCTAATGATACAAGACTCTACAAACCCAGGAGGCGGTTGGTTTATTTTTCACCACAAGGAACACTTTATCCTTCGAGATTATTAAAGCGTGGTGGCTGCCATGTGTTTAGCTAGTGTTTAGATGATGCAGTATTCAGTCAGAAGATTTTACCAAGACAAACTGAAATCATATTGGCCAGTTCTCACAGCCTCTGGCACTTCTTGTGACTCGGCCATGGCAATCCTTGCCATCTCCAACATATTTTTACTGGCTTTTTCAAAGGCAGATCCATAGCACCAGCCCTATAATTTCAGGGAGAAAAAGAATATTCAAAGAGAAGGGGTGTGTAAACCTGGAGACTGGAACCATGAACACCGACAGGGGAAATCCAGATTGCCACAATCAAAGTGGGTGCTTTGCTTAAGCCATGGGTTTAGGGGGGAGGCGCTGCTCCCTCTGGACTTTCTCACCTCTACAGCATATGCTGGGGGAGTGCTGCTGCTGCTCATTTTGCTTCTTGGCTGAGCAGAGCTCAGTTTTCAATAAACCCATCTGACTTCAAATGACATCCAGTACAAACCTCTTTTTCCTCCTCTTTTTTCTCTCCCCTTTCTCCTTTGCCCATAAATCAAAGAAAGGATCAAATGGACAAAACAACAAAGTGGTAAAGTGCTCACTTCAGGGTTGTAGCCAATCTAATTAATTTTTCATTTAGGTCTGATGTATTAGAGGCCAATCAATCGAGGATTATGTTTACAGAGCTGTAGAAAGAGAGGAGACCAAGTCCTCATTTGTTGTCTGGGCTGTCCAAATTAGTCAGTTAAATGATCCTCGGGGAGATCATAAAGGATATGAATAGGTCCTTGTAAGCACCTTTCTTTTAATTACAGACCAAACAGTCAACACTTCCTGCAGTGCTTGACTTCCTGCCTGAAGGGCATAGCTGGATTCTTGCAAGCCAGATGGGTGGTGGCCACCCACCTTTGGAACAGTGCAGAGTTTCTTCATCCCTGAGAGCATCAGAGCAGCCACCAGTCCCAGGATACCTGCCCAGCAGGTCCAACCAGACTCAACAGGCTCCAGTATCTCTTAATTCTTAGGGAGCAGAAAAAAAGGAGTATAAAACAGCAGTCAGACCTCATTTTCAGGGCCATCTGTGTTTCCAGAAGGGTACAAAAAAGGGTTTAGGGAAATAGTGCCAAATCTGGCTGTGCAGAATTTTTACTTTTGACTTTAAAAGCCCTTTTTGGGGGTGATTTAGAAGATCATGCCCACATCAATCACATTTATGCTTTGCTACTGCAGCTTTACTGCTTGACGTTAAATTACAGCATCAACAGAGGATTCTGGGCTTACTCCCCAAAAAGTGCATGACTTCTGTGAAGTACTTGTTTTCTTGTTTTGTCGTTTATAATTAGCTGGGCTACAAAGACAGTATATGGTTCTTACAATATTAATGGCTTGTAATAGCAAAGAGTCAATGCAATGACAACTAAGTTGATGGATGACTTCAAATGATATGAGAAATACAGGAGGAAGACAAGAGGAAGAGAGTCACTCGGTCAGCCTGACATGATCTTTTCCTACAGTCATTTCACATGGCAAGTTCTCCAAGTACCTTTTCAGACCCAAGATGACCAGCACTGAAAAATCACTTTATGATTTCTGTGTTCAAGAGTCAGATGTGGGGATGCAGGGCTCCTACTGGCTTGGGTGGGGCAATACAGCTCCCCTGCCCTGCAACGTGAGTGCTGAAATGCAAACCTAGTGCCTATGGCATCCACTTTGCACAACAGATGCCAGACACAGTAACTAGACCTTTCTGTTGTAGTTCTTCAGGACAGAAGCAGTTTTGATCGCTCCAAATATTTCAAACTCTTTATAACATTATGACCTTGAAAGTTCAGCAATTTACTGCATTAAAAACTCAAATTAGCAAAAAGCTCAGTATGGTAATACAGCAGTGCCTCAAAATACCTTTATCTTCACCTGCTACAGCAACGTACCTGCTTGCTATGCAATCTGTTTCCATTTTTGCAAGTTCACAGGAGACTATAATGTCATGTATATGTTTGGTATCTCAGGGAACTGAGGGCATAAGGAGCAATAAATAACAAAGAAACAGAGAGGGAATTGGGCCTGTCTTTTATATACAATGAATTTCTATATTGAAAACAGAATTTGAGAGTTCTCTGATTTGACATCTATTACAAGCTCACTGATTAGCTGCATTAAAAACACAAAAAGCAAAGGGTGGCAAGAGTCCCAGACAGCTGCATCCCTTTGCCCCAAAACATGCATTGATCTATTTCGAATACACTGGCACAGAGTGCCATCATGACAGCCATTCTGTCCCAGCCTTGTCAGACTGGAGCCCTGTGTCTTTTTGCAAGGAAGAGTTTAATCTGAATCAGTTCAAGTTGACTCAGAGCAGCTTTCTGGGAGATAAACCCCGGCTTAAGAGGGACTAAAACTCTTACAGAAATGCCTGGGTGCCTAATTGCTCTAAGAAAAGTGGAAAATAAGAAAACTGGTGGAATTTTCTCAAATGGTTATTTTTATTGCATCGAAATCAACTTTTCCAGCAAGATGACTGTACTATAAACATCAAAGTCACCCTGCCTTGAAAATCCAAAGCCTACAGACACACAAAAACCGTACAATTCTCAACACTGGAGCTAACAAATCCAGCCTTATACCAGAAAAATCATTTCAGTACATCTGTACTCACACACTACAGAGCTACTACGTTAGGTGAAGGTACAGTAAACATATTAACTGGTCCCAGCTCTTGGAACCAAATAGTATTTGTGCCCCAAAACTGGACCTCGTGTGACGTAAGAGCAGTTGCTGGTAGACTATTATCAGTAACTAGGCTAGCACAATATATACCTAAAGCTTCTATTGCTTTAATGCGAACATTACAAACTTGAGATGGATGAGTCTCTTGTACCATATTTCTGCAAACTGCAGGAGACCTAGCCTCATAAATCACACCCAGTGAACTCCTGAGGTGTTTAAGCAAGCAAATTGAAGAGGAGCAGCTTTTCCTTACCTCCTAGGCGCTAGCCCCCAGCAAAAGCCCTTCTGTAGTTAGCTTTCCTTGGTAGCCTGTGCCAGGAAATGAGTCGGGTAACTTGAGCCCACTCTAGGGGTTGTCATGAACCGTGGTGTGGATTTCCTTCACTAAAAGTATGTGATGAACCTGATCTATGGGCAGGAATAATGGCTCTGTGGCAGATGGGGATGTCTTTGGGGTTTACGCAGGTGCATCCACACAGGCATTTGTCTGGCAAGGATAAAATGTGAATCCACAGTTCCTCTGAGCAACGTGGCAGCTGCTCAGAATAATGCCAGTGGATAACAGTAACACGATGCTGTGTGGCTTGGTGTCTTCTGTAACAGGATTCATGGTAAGATAGGTGTTTATCAGTCCCCAGAGCCATAACAGAAATCCCTATGGGGTCTAATGAGCAATCTTCTTTCAGTCACATTAGAGTTGTAATGTTGTATATGGATTTAGCCTTTTAATTACCAGTTGGGAATAAAGCTTTAATCCAGTGTTCATGTTCCTCAAAAGAAACTGCTTTTGAAGTGACAGAAATCCAAATTGTTGGGCTGAGAAAGTTACTTTAATCCTTGAGCATTTATACTACATTTTTTCAACAAGAAAAAGAAAAAGAAAAAAGAAAGATTAAAATAAAGCACTTTAAAAAATAACAAGACATCAGAGTATTAACTCCTTCCCATTTGTGAAGCTATTGATCAAAAATGGTAAGGTGCCAGTAAAAAGTCAATCCATTCCTTCCTGGCAAAAGCTGTCTGCAGCATCTTGAAAAACAGTGAATCCTTATCTTTGCACTTGGGACCATACAAGATGGGAACTAAATGCAGTTGTCAAGCTAAGTGCTTCATTCTCCTTGCTTTACTCAGTCCCCCATGTGCCCTCTCTTCTGGAAGAACAGTTGGGTATTTCCCACCAAACCCATCCAGCAACTACCTAGATGATTTCCTGCCTTGCTGTCAGTTTAGCTGGGGGGGAACATTAGGTTAACAGAGGCAGACCTTGCCTATATTCAATTCTTATTTACTAGACCCTGGGGTAATCAGCCTCACAAAACACAGGAGCATGTAATCTTCTGACCCAAAGCAAGATTTTCTGCCTCACCTCCTTGAAATACTTTTTAAGGGCTGTCCTGCACCTGCAGCTCACCAAGACTCTTGTTCCTGGAGTGCGAAGACGAAGCGCCTGGGCAGGTAAACATAATCAGGGATGGTGCTCAAACATCAGGTGGTGTGCCAAGAAGGCTGGAGAACAAGCTAAATGGTGTGACAGTTGTCATGCAGAAGATGACAAGAAGCTGCTAGAGGCGGATCCTGGAGAAGATAAGTTTGAACCTATGGAGGTTGACTGACCCCCAGAATATGTCAGGGCACACAAGGGCAGTATTAGCACAGCAGGCCTGCACATGTCCCCAGACATCAATAAAAGAACAGTGGATTCAAGCAAGTGTTGCTTGAATCATTCTTCTCAATCCTACACTGTCCCCATCCCTAGCCCTGGAGCCTCCAGAAGTGGTTAGTCTTCTGCACAAGCATTGTCTGTCAGTCCTGAGGGGAGGAGAGGGTCTGGCTTCCCTGGGACTACTGCATGGGAATGAGAGCACGAGCCTGGCTGAGGGCCACCAAGGCCATTGGGGACCTGGAGGTAGGTTTTATGCAGTCTGAGGCCAAGAAGCCTCATGAGGAATTGCTGCCTTCAGCTACCAAATGAGTGGCTGAAGATGGTCTCAGATCCCCTCACCACCCCACAATATGCACAAGAATGACTCCAGCTCAATCAAAGAAGCTACATAGGAATGAAAGACAAAAAGGAGAAAAGGGCACAATGAGGTCTCTCCACTATGTATTCATGGCTGCAAGCCCCAAAAGCACCCCTACCTCCAGCATACGCAGCCTTCCTAAGCTACTTAACTGACAAATACAGAATTAGCACTATTGCTGCTAATTGACAAATAAGCATACAATTCTTGATGATTTTTAAAATTCAGTTTAAAGTACAATCATCAGCTTTGGGCCTTCCAAGGAACAGAGGGGGAAGAAAGGGAAGAGCCTTGCTTTGAGAAACATCCTTTACTCTTGGTCCATATCTGAAAGCCACTCCTTGCAACCATGAGGCCCAGGAACATGTTGTTCTTGAGAATAAACAAACATTGAAGGCTCGTTTCTGAGAAATCACCATTTTTCACGCTGGCCACATCAGCACGTCAAGCAGGCCATGTGCATCTGGGAGGACAGTTGATTGACATTTCTGACAGAAGACCTTATGCAGCTCCCCAGACTTGGCACATCAGAATTCTTCAGTTACGCAAAACCTCATTTCTCGTAACAGCATCTGACACCATACAAAGCTAAATTGGTTCTGTACACATTTTCTTACCTCTCTTTCATCATGACTGTTCAATCTGCATGAAATCGGAACAGGAAGGAAGAAATGCCATGGAGATGAAAAGAAGAAGGAAACCCATTCCACAGTATGATAACCCACTTCAGTATTCAATACAGAAAAGAAATTGCTACCCATCAAGAGCAGATGTTCCTTACAGTTCATAAGCAGCCATCAAACGCTAAGTCCCTGGTCATACATTCACTTCCTTGCAGCTTTGATCTCTAATGTTACCCATGTGAGTAATTTCAGTTACTTATAACTCAACTTATAAACAAGCACCTGCTGTTATTTGAATCAGAGCAGCATATATGGATTCCAGGTAGAGACTGGGGCTCAGCTCTGCTAAAGTACGTATAAGACACTTGCACGCACACAGAAAAAGAGTGACTTCCGAGAGCTGTGAGCTACAGGTTTTTTCCTTCAGTTCCCATAGCAAAATGGACTTCATCTCATATGTCACAGGCTCATCCACCCTAAACAAGTTCTGAGGACCTCATCTCCAATGTTACGTGAAGTAGTCAAGTAAACTGAAAGGCCTTAAAAATACCTTTGAGACCCTGTATATGATTTCCCAAAGAACCTAGTTCACACACATCCTACTGTGATATCTGGCTGTGGCAGATATCACTTTTTGGTTTTAAACTACTAATTACTAGTTACTTACAACTTACAATCAGTAGTTACAAACTACTAATTACTAGTTATTGCTAATTACTAATGCCTATTTGAAAACAAATCTTGATTTCAATTAAATTGGATATCACATAGCAGAACAGTGTACCAGTCACTGTGCGATTCGTGACTGAATGAGTACTCATTTAATAAGGACAACAAAACAGCTCAGTTTTTGCAACTGCTCAGCAGTACCACTACTCCTGGCAAGGCCAAAGGACTGAAAATGCAGCAGCTCCTAATATCTGGTTTGTGTCTAAATGAGAGCTGAGCTCCCAGATGGCCAGACCCTGTTAGGACCACCAAATTTATCTTGAATCCTGAGCCAGATTATACAAGGAAAGCTGAACTCCATTAGGCTAAACACATGTATTCCATAGACTTGTACCTTATACATTTTTTTCTATAGCAGAAGAAGCCTCTTCTATTACTAATACAGTTTCCAAAGCCAGCTTTTAAGGAATGAGAATTTGGACAAAGAAAGCACGTTTCAAGCAGTACACCATATGCAACCTGTCATCAGAAGTGATGGATTAACCAGGACATGCATTTCTTTGACAGCATAGCTTGAAGGGCTTGGTGAGCCCAAGTTCTTTCCCCCTCAATCATGATGGCCTCCATGACAGATTTCTTGTTTCTCCCCTCAGCCACATTTACAACATGCCTTGAAAACTCCACTGCAACTCCCATGCACCCAATGAATTGCTGTTGTCCTCCCAGTTCAAAATCCATACACTCCCAATGGCCAAACTGATTGTGCCACACACCTAAATGAACCGCATTGTTCATATGGGTTTGGTGGTACAACACTTTTCTGTCTTAAAGGATATGGTAGAAGGACTGTCATTTGGAAGGCTATACTTCTAGTTACATCCCATGTTGGAAAGCTTTCCTGCTGCTAGACAGCAAGAAAGTTTAAAACGTAATTAACCATCTGAGGCCATCCATTATTTTAATGAGTCTGCTGAAGAGCACTCTTCCCTGATAAAAGGCATATGGAAGGCAGTAGTCCTCATTATCTCTCAAACAGAAGCAAACTGCAAAAGGGGGAAAAGAAAAAATCCTTGCACAAAAACCAGAGAGAAGATGTAGACTGCCTCTCATGTCACATTTTAATCTAGCAAAGACAGAGGCAATGGTAGTGTTGCCATTTTCCCAACTATGACAGATGGTGGAGACTCCTCTCACTGCAATGTTAGAGATGGCATACTCTCTGAAGCTACAGACTTTGACAACCTCCATCCATTTGCAAAAGTCGTCTTCAGAGAAGAGAAAGTTAGAACAATGAGCACACAGGCTCACTGTCAGCAGCAGAATTAATTGCCTTTAGTAAGACTGACTCCCTCCTTTTTGCTCTTGCTCTGCGTCAAAGACGCATGTCAAGCTTTCTCCTCTGAAAGCACTTTTGCAAAGAGATGAGGGAATTGCTCTTAGCTAGGCCAGAAGAAGCAGCAGGTCTTTAGGGAAAAGGGGCTTAAAGCACAGCCAAGTACAACGCAGGGCCCAGCAGCACCACTCGGCACACCCAACTGCTTAGCAAGGCTCTTGCTGATCATCTGCCACCCGAAAAGTAGGGTAGGCAAAGCTCTGCCAAAAGATAACGGAAGTTCTGGCTGTAACTTCGGATCCCCTGTGCAGAAAAGGAGCAGATAAGGCAGGCTGTGAGAAACATACTTGGGAAGATACAGAAAGGAGAGAGTTGAGAGAGGAAAAACAGAGATGTATGCACACAGCAGCATGAATAGATTCAAGGAGCTACAAGAGTACAACACAGGGGATCTGGAGTTGCATAGGCACCAGGAATCTGTGAACATGCAGCATTTAAACAAGTGGACTCTGTGTGGACTTCTGAAGTTTAACACCTCTAACTTTAGAATACCCTCAGACATCTGGCCAGAGGATTAGAGAGATTACTGAGCTACACAAAACTCAGCAGCAACACATGCAGATGCAGCAGAACTAGTCTGTTTGTAACCAAGACAAATATAGGCCACCCTCCGCATATCACTCATGATGGTAGAATCCCTTCAACGGCACTCCAAGGTGGTCTTAAATGCTCTGGCAGCCAAGAAGGATCTCTCAATCTTGCCTAGTGAGCTCCCAAACATTGCATGTTGCATCCTAAACAAAGCAGCTGGGAAGAAGCCCAGGGGTAAGGGCTGAAGAAGGTCCTTGAGTTGGTTGCAGCTGCAATGAAAGAAATTAATAAGCCAAAATTAATAAGCTCATATGCCTGTTTTGTTTGCAGCAGATCTGCAGTGGGACTCAACCCAAGAGAGTCCTCCAAATGGCTGCCAGTGTGCCCACGGTAATCGTGCCAAACTGATTACTGGCTTGAAAGGTTACCTGAGCAAGAGTAGTTCTGACTGGGAGCACAAAAAGAACATGTTACAGAGGTCATAGAAGCACTAAACCTATTATCTCAGTATGTAATAAACATCATCCAAAGCAAAGAGATTATAATGCATAAGAAGAGCAGAAAATCCTGATGTGCCAAGTTATTTTCAGCTAATCTGCATTAATATGGTAAACCAGCACATTAGCACATAGGATTAAAGAGGAACCCCAAAGCCAGGCAGTTGGAAATGTTTTGTTTCGAGAGCAAAGATGATTGTTTCCAGCATCAGAGCAACAAACACTGCACTCCTACACCTCAGGCAAGAAATCACCTAAAATAGCTCAGATACTCTTCTCAGTTGCATGTTGACTAAAGCAGGATAAGCACAGAAAATAACTGTATGAACCATCTAGACAAAGACGCATGCAAATAAACTCCTCTATAGCCCCAGCCCCTCTTGTTTACTCCAAAAGCTCCCATGCTGTCAACACATCTTGCTTGATGCCCTGCCCCTATCCATGCCTTTCCCTAGCACATTTTGGCAGCCAAACCACTAGGAAAATACAGGGAAGGGACACAGTGAACCTGGATTAGGAATCATCAAGGTGGTTTTCCCTGTTTCCACTCTTAAACCACAGGAGTCAGGTGTTGAAGTGCCAGAGCACCGCAGAGGGCCCTTTTCTCAGCTTGCAGGCTATGCACAAAGGTACCAAAGTATAGCAGAAAGCACCCAAAGACCTCCTACTGCTGACATCTACCCAACGATACAGTAACTCCAGCAGCAACCTCAGGCAAGAACAAGCAAGTGAACATCCAAGAATACCCTAGGTTAGTGACCATGGATCCAACCCTTCCTCCTGCAATTCCCACATGAAGTTTAGGTTCTGTAAAGAAAAAAAGCAAGTACTACAATATTTGTTATGCAAACAAGATTAACAGAATATGACAGGTCTGACAAGAATGGTCTGGCTACATGAAGCTAGGAAAATTTACCTAATTAATTTACAGTTTCAGCATTCAAGTGTGCTATTTTGATTTGACTCCCATTAGGCATTTAGACAGCTTGACAACATCAGTATCTGTTCATCCATCTTCTCTAAGTATATGAAAAACTGAAACTATTCTTGCTATAAAGATAGAAAACAGTCCTATCACAAACAATTTTACACTCACACCCTAATGATAGCAGCCTGAGTTTATGAACCAGCTTTGGGCTTTATAATCACTGTCTGGATTCACCTGTTAATGCTTAGAGTTTGTACTCCTGGAAGCATAGATCCCTTTCTGCTCTTTTGGACTCACCTGCTTCTATGTAAGCTTACAATATTCGTTTTTTATGTTGCCTCAAGGGGATGTGCATGATGTCAAGAAGTCTGGTCTTTGATGGTTATTCAATAGGCACTCAGGTCAATAGCCAATATATTATTTCATTCAGCCTGGTATACAAAGGAAATACCATTTATACTATGCATATATTAAACAGATGTTCCTTTTAATTAAACAAGATATACAGCCTGGCCATAGCTCCTATTCCACATGTGACAATAAATAACTGGTGAAACTGTAAGCTGGAAGGGAGTTCTGATACAGACAAGGACCGCTTCAATGCTCCTGAATCATGTGCTAAATAAAATCTAAAAGTGAAGACACATGCAAAATTGCAATGTAAAGTCTCCTGAGGCTTCAAAAATCACTTGTGGAGTTTTCATTCCAGTAAGCGAATGAAGTGCTATTGACTGGGCTGGTTTGAGTTTTGTTTTCTTTGTGGGACTGTGTCAAACTTTCTTCCTCAAAAGGAATGCTGAAGCTGTTCAAAACGTCTGGGAGGATTTTATTATCAGAATAGTCCTGTGGCAGGAGGACCTGAAATAAATCAATTCTTTTGCCCCACCCCCGGTTCTTTCGACCCCTTTGTACAGCACAGTCTGGAATAGCAAAAAAGATCACCAGCAGACAAAGGCAGAAACTAAAATGGGTTTCTCCCACTAAAAGAAAAAAAAAAAACAAAAAAAAAAAGAAAAAGAACAGAAGAAAACAGTAAAAACTCCTTCAATCCTCAATGTGGCATAAGGCATGACCCTCTGAGAAGGTAAATGGATAGACAGGTACAGAGGTACAGTTGGCATCCACCATGTGGGAAAAATCTCATTCCCCTTCAATTAGGTGGGATGTCAGGGCCATGCAGAGTTTTTGAGGCTATTTTTCTTTGCTGAAATAAATGTGTTTGTCTACAGGGAGATGCAAGAAAGGGGAACAAAGAAATCTCTGAATGCATACTTTGTGGCATTCTGCCTAATGATTCACCTGCCTATTAGTCACCCAATTTCACAGTTCATAAACTTTAAAGGTTTCAGTTATGAAAAGGTCCAGTGGTCCTGGGATAAGAAAGCACTCGTCTTCCATAAAGAACAAGAAAATGGGTTTATGTGATGCTGCTCTAAACTGGTTTTAATTTTCAAATACAGGTATGTGCGAGAAGAGAGGACCCCTGTTAAAGAAACCCCAACAGCCCAAACACTCTACCATCCAAAATGAAGAGATGCCTGCCTGCATCAGCTTGCTTGCTAAGAGACCAAATGTGTCCATTTTCATACGCTTTCATGTCAAAGTTGTCTTTTCTGACAAATAAGAGCTATATAGCTGCAGTCTGAGCACCAGACCCAATGCAAAGCTGGATATTTGTGCCACCACTCCCACTGCTATTGAAGTTTTCCCTTCACTGGCAAATGACTAAGTCTGTCTTCATACTGTTTATGTTTATAGTTACAGGATTTGAGCTGCACATTTACAAGAACAATGCAAAATTAAATCCTAACATTTTTAAAGACCGTGGTCGCATGTCACAGATGAGATGCCCATAGCATGAGGCTTTCTGTACCCAGAGAACATAAAAACAGTCACAATAGGAACTCATTAAATTCACTACTCCAGTTTCTCAGGAGGATTCCTGCTCTTCTGTAATCATTGCTTTATGCAAGCAGTGACTTAAATAGGAAGAGTTAAAAGAAATTTTATTCCAGAAATGCTTTTTAAACACTGCTAACAGTTCACAGATAATTTCCCTGGGAACATGAACAAAATTACTTTGAGAATGCAAAAATCAGCTGGCAAATGCCAATAACACAGTAATGGATACCTGCTGGAATTTGCACTATAGGCAGAAATCCATTTGCCATCACCCCTCAAGCAAAAGCCTGAGTAAGCAGATGGATTACTGAGGTAAAGGTGAACATCTGTGTCTGCTTTGGGACAAACAGGGATAAAAATGAATGCCCAGATGTCCCCAAACATTTAGGTATATTCCTACCTTCAGTCTCATATCAGCTGCCATGACTAGGGCTAGCAAATACCTGCTCTTGGTTTGCCACCAGTCAAAACGTGGCTGGGTGCCAAAAGGCACCGGAGGATCTTTAGCTCACAAAGGGGGAGCAGTTAGAGATTCTGCTCTGTAAAAGGCGGAGAAAGGCAGGGAGTGTTAAAACCTGTGATGGTAAGGCATAGGCCCAGCTGGAAAGAAAGAATTTGGAGTCTGAAGGAAATCACTTGTACTGAAGATCACAAAAAAGAAGCTGTGCAAAAAAAGAGACAAGAATTATCTCTTGAATTGATCAGAATAGCAGAGGTCTGAAGTATTTAAGAAAACAAGTGAGGGCAAGTGAGCTCCTACATAGCTCGATTTCCAGCACTGTCTTCCCCGCTGACCAGGAACTCATGCCTGGAGTATTTTTCCAATACTTGAAAGCACGAGAGTAGGAATATAATAGAAATATATTTCAAATGGATACCTGGTGCACTGTTGGCATTTGGTCCCCAGACCTGGGGCCTTCAAAAGAGACTGCTCAAGTTTGGGAATATGCCAGAAACCAGAGTCCTCCACAGATGAACCATGTATAGACCCATGAGCAAATGGTGATCCACAGATTGCCAGGCTTTTTGATCCCAATTTTTTGAGGTATTGCAGTGACATTTTAGAGATGCAAAGCCACCACTTGGAAGGGAGGGTGAAATGAGATTTCTTCTTTCGTTCTTTGGTAATGAATGATGAATATGCTTTGCTGACTACTGCTCAGGAAAAGAATAATTGCCATTTAAAGGCTTAGTCAAAATGTAGGCTTCAAAACAATCAGCCTGATTTTAAAAACAGCCAACCATTTAGCATGACAGACAAGTCCCATTTTTCTAAATTAAGCATGTTAGGTTGGATTCATAAAGCACTATTTTGACTTTTGAGAAACATTGGAAATCTGATGGGGGCTATATTTCCAGTCCACCAATAGCTGCTGAGTTCTAATCATCTTCATAGATGGGCTAAGTCATTTAGCACTGCAATGGAAAACAAATCTTTTCCAAGTTGAGCCCTCAAAGGTTAAAGGAGATGCAACATTTCAGAAATGTCGCAAACGATTTCTTGAAAACACATGCAAAAATATCAGAATAGATGCCATTTCCAAGAAGAAAATAAACTACAGGAAAGAATGCAAATTGACAAGTGTCATTATTCTTTCCTTGACCAGTCCTTGGTCTCTCTCAATTGTCCTACTTTATTTTTTTTAAAGGGAGGTTGCCATAGTGATATTACAGAACCTGCAAAACTGTCCCAGCTATTCATCATCAGATAGTAAAATATATTATGAAATGGGTTTTAATATATTATAAATTATACATACTGCAATACCAAATTCTATTATAAAACAGGCTTTAAATAACATATTGTGGAGCTAGAGTAGCTGTCCGACGGTTCAGGTGGAAGATTGCTTTGTATTATAAAGTCTGATTTTTCAGTCTTGCTAATGGCCCTGAGAAGGAGTCATCCACTATGAAATTTTATCTACAGGTTTTTATTCATTGCCTTCTGAGCAGCTGGGACTGGAGGGAGATACGGGGTTAGATTCAATGCCTTTGCCTGGGCACCCAGTGTCATTCAAGATGCTGTAGCAGAGCTGAGACTTTCATGTGAGGACAACAGAGGCAACAAAGGTGCTATGGGAGAACTTGGCTTTTATGGACAGCAGGCAGAGGCCAGAAGTGTTGCCCCAGGGCATATTTAACGTCATTAGATGCCTATTTTAGACCCAATTGAGCCAAGGAAATGTATTTTACTTTACTCCAGGGAAAGTGAGGTTAGAAAGAAAACAGCAAGATTTTCTTTTAAAAAGCATCTTGACATAGCATCTTTTCCCTGTGTTTAGGAGGGCAGTGGGGAGTCACACAGGGAAAGAATCATGAATTTCCCACCTGAATTCTTCCTTTCATCCCATATAGCAGCACACTTAGTAACTACAAAGTCAGTTTTAATTTCTCTGGGCTAGAGAGAGCCTTTTGGAGCTAAAGCCTGATAAGGAAGGTCTCTTCAGTGCTATGTCCCAGCCACAAACCACCCAATCCTGAAGTACTGGGACACCTCTCTGTGCATTAAAAGCAGGAGCCTGCTGCACCACCTTGGAGACAGCTGGTGCTGCACCCCAGTGCTACAGTCTGTTGGGACTATTAATTCTTCCAAGGTAATTTTATTCCTACAAGGCATAAAAGAAAAGCAAAGAGATATACTAGGAAAAAAAGCTCCCCTAAGTCCTAAGAGGGACTGTGGTCACTGGTGTAGAGATGCTTGCAACAGCAACAAAGACCCTAACTTGCACGTTGGTGATAAATGGCTTGCTGAGCATAATTTGCACACAATTTGCACGCTGAGGCACATAGGATGGAAAGCACACACCTGCTGCAAAGCAGACACTGCTGCCTTACATTCACAGGCTGTGAGTTCTGGCGGAGGCAACTCCTGTTGCCCTTTAGAGCAAGGCTGTAAAGCCAGCACCTCAGCACTACCACAGAGCAAGTAATCCAACAAATAAGACAAATAGTTTCCTTTGTTGAGCACTAACTTTGAAGTGCCAAGCCAATTTTATACCCGCTTTACATGAATATTTTGAGCTTAAAAGTCACTGCTTGCAAGATTGGGTTGTTGAAGTACAAACACTTCCATGATCCCAGGAAAAGCTAACAGGGACTCAAGTGTCTTATCGGTTCCGCACCAGCTCCAAGGTGTTTTTATTAACAGCCAACCCTCCTGGGTGCTGGCAGGCCACTAGCTGGATGACTAGTGGCCTGCCTAACACATATTTAAGTGCCTCATACAGGAGGATTTATGCTGTTCTTCAACATGCTGTGTCAAATGTAGTTTTCCTGACTGCACTTCAGGACTGTGGCTTTGAAGCCATCAAGCAATAAGGACAAGAACCTAAATGGACCATGTCTTTTAGCAAGCATGTCGCAATCATGACTATTATTATCTGTCACCCTGAGACATCAAGGACTGTGGGCTTCACTAGAACCAAGTGTGACTTCTTTTCTCCACAGGAATTCAGTGTCTTACATACAGGGGGCTCACATTACTCTAGAATTACACCAGAGCTCTGCATAAATCTCTGTGGCATTTCCCGTTTTTCCAAGCACAGCAGACGTGGTGCTTTCCCCCTCCTCCTCCTGCCCCCCCCCCCCCCCCCAGCTTGCTAACGGAGCAATGCATTTCATTAATCAGGCTTTTATTCATGCCAACTCAAAAGGTCAGAACCAGTAGCCTGAAATAGTTTCTCCATTTTAACAATGAGGTTTTCCTGCTGATGAGCATCCAGCAGTGCTGAAACCTCAAAAAATAAACATTATGCTTATAGGTCCCTTAAGAGTGGTAAATTCTCCATCTATCTTGCAGCTGCCAAGCAGGAGAATTGCGCACAGTCCTCCGCTTCCTGCTACAGATACACCAATTCAGATCTAAGCTTTGTCAGCTTTGTCCTTAGTTTTAATCACATACCTCGTGCACATGATACACAAGAGCCCTGACATTGTTTGGGCTTATCCTAAGTCTCTTTGAGAATATGTATTTTTCTTGTGTGATCCGTAGGTTGTTTATGTGCGTACCAGAAACCTATCCTAAATAAGCTATCAGCCTGAGGCTTTTATGCTTTTACACCATCCAAGGGTTCAAACAGACAACACCTTACCATTCAGAAGATCGCCAACAGAGTAAATTTGCTTTGCTTTCTTGCCCTGTTGCAGAAGAAAAACTCATACTTGCTTAGACTAAGTGGCATTGCAGGTCAGCGTTTGTTGTGAAGAGATGTAAATAAAGATACAGACTTTATAGGAAGCTTAGTCTGCTTCTGGATAGACAAAATACCAAAAGATTTCTCCCTAAACTAGAATACAGTTTAGCCTATTATGATCTTGTCATTCTGACCCTCTTTTTGCACTGCCTTCACCAGCATTACTGGGGTCCTCGGTCTGCAAGCGGCACCTGGTCAAAGTAACAAAAATTGTCACTTCTGGTTGACGCCCAATTTCAAAAGCAAATTCCTAAGTCATATAGGAACTAGGAATTACAGCATCCTCAAATACAAATGCCAACTCAAAGGCATTCAAAAACTCAGACTTAGGGGCACCTATGATAAGGATAGGGGTCCTCTCTGGTGGGCTGAGTCAGGCATCCAAAAAACATGTGTTAACATAGAAAACTCAGGCTTGTTTTTAGCAGCACTATCCAATGCAGGGATAAATTGAGCCATATTATTCCCCTGGTTCTCTTCAGCTAAACTAAAAATCCCATTTGCATTGAATCACAAGTCTTCTGGAGCATAAGGAAAAATAGACAAAGATGAATCAGCATTTTTTGATTAACAAGTTTCTCTGACACCAAAGAAATAAAACACAAACTTGAACCAACTCAGGTCAGATACACCCTCAGTGGGGAGCGCTGACTTTATGGGATAAGCTGCTCAACACGTTGGCTTGATCATCACTTCATACACACTAAATAAACCCCCATGAGTCTGCTGATACTTAAATTAAAGCAAGTATCATCTAAATTGCAAACCGACTCTAGTCAAGCATGCACCTTTGAAAAATCTGAGAAATTTAGCCAAAAGAGATAAGTGATGAAACCAGCAGTAATTTATGGAGATGTAAGGTTGACAAGTCTTCCAAAAGAATGTCTTGATTATATTTCAACACTCTGAGGCATGTGGGAACAGAGCCATATACTTTTCAAGGCAAAAAGAGAAAGCATAGGGAGGGGGATGAAAAAAAGGATCATTAACATGTGTTGCTTGGCTTACAGCTGTCATCTCGTCTGACTACACAAAAGGGGGCAGCCTGGGCAGGATGCTTGTGCTGTCTCAGGCTGTCACCCACTGCTGTTATGAGATGGCAGGATGCGGCCTGGCCACCTCCAGCACATTTAACCTTGCAGGTCAGTGGTAGTCACCTCCTTTGCAAGTTGTGTGATTACAGACAGACACCAGAAGAAATGATCCTGCAAAGTTATGAATTACCCTATGAAGAAGCCTGATAGCTCTTGCAGTCAGCAAGGTACTTGCTCTGGGTGATGAAGCATGTGGCTTTGCATGTATTGCCCACTGTAGCTTCACTGATTACTGAAGCTGGAGAAAGCATCTGAATAATCACTGCCTGTTCAGAAATACACCACAGAACTTGGAGATGGGAGTGAATGATGTCAAATGGTGGTGACCAGGTGTGATATGGTCCCACAATACTGATACACAGGGAGAAAAAACATGGTTTACACCAAGCTGCCACACTTTGGGCACACTGCCCCTGACTGTGCTGAGGATATTTAATGCAGAAGGGCCATTTCACATTGCCAGTTCCTCATTTTCAGCATCTTCTTTCAGAGCCACAGGCCCTGAACCCCGTTACAGAGAGACTGGCATTGTATACTGTGGAAAGAAACACTATTAAAAACAACACCTCATAGCACTGCCAGAGTTACTGCAGCCATGTGTGCCCTTCCTCACCAAGGTCCGGTGCCTGAGGCAACATCTCTGAAAGCTGTGTTCCCTTTTCCCCATCTCTTCAGGTGCTGCTGGTACTCATTCATGTCCAAAAAACTGCCACTTCTCAACAGCAATAGGGAACAGATGAGCCCCAAGCGCACATGAAAGCTTTTAAGGGTGCAAGGGCAGAGAGCTCGAGGAAACTGAGCTCAAAATTGAACAAAACAGCACCTGCAGCTATTTTTGCATGTATTTTCAGTACCTGAATACACTGAGCAGCCTCACCAGCAAGAAGTCTGTGTATTTTTTGGAGCAGATGCAGGCAGTGGTGCAGCATCTGGCTTCATCAAAACCCAGAAACAAGAGCTAACATGAGCGACACACAGCCTGATCTTTGCTTTGCAACCTCTAAACTGCATTACCATAGAAATGAGACTGGATTCTCTGTAAGACTAAAAATTCCAGGAATTTACGAGTTATTGGGAAAACTTTTATTTTTTTTTTTAGTGGCTGTTTTAGAAATGACACACTTTATTGGATTTGCATGCCAAGGTTTTGGTAGCAGGAGGGCTACAGGGGTGGCTCTATGAGAAGCTGTTAGTATTTTCCCCTGTGTCCAATGCCAGCCAGCTCCAAGATGGACCAGCTGCTGGCCAAGGCCAAGCAAATCAGCAACAGTGGTAGCACCTCTGGGATAACACAGTTAAGAAGGGGGAGAAGAGGGGAAACTGTACAGCTGCAATTGCAGACAGAGAAGGGAGTGAGAGAAATCCTGGGCAGACACCAAGGCCAGTGAGGAAGGAGGGCAGGAGGTGCTCCAGATGCTGGAGCAGAGATTTCCCTGAAGCCCATGGTGAGGCACACAGTGAGGCACTGTCTCCCTGCAGCACATGGAGGACCCCACGCAGGAGAGGAGGATGCCCAAAGGAAGCTGTGACGCCATGAGAAACCCACACTGGAGAAGGTTTGCTGGCAGGATTGCACCCCATGGACGGGACCCACACTGGATCAGCTCACGAAGAACTGCAACCTGTGAGAAGGACTCACACTGGAGAAGTTAATGAAGGACTGTCTCCTGTGGGAGGGACCACACACCGGAGCAGGGGAAGAGTATGAGGAGTCTTCCCCTGGGGAGGGAGGAGCAGCAGAACCAATCTGTGATGAGCTGACCACAAGCCCCACTCCCCATTCTGCTCTGCTGCTGGTGGGGAGGAGGTAGAGAGTTTGGAGCTAAAGTTAAGCCTAGGACAAAGGGAGGGGTGAGGGGGAAGGTGTTTTAAGATGTGATTTTATTTCTCATTATCCTACTCTGATTTGACTGGTAATAAATGAAATTAATTTTCCCCAAGGCAGATCTGGTTTGCCCATGACCGTAATTGGTGAGTGATCTCTCCCTGTCCTTATCTCAGCCCATGAGCCTTTCAATATCTTTTCTCTTCCATGTCCAGCTGAGGAGGGGAGTGACAAACCAGCTTTGGTGGGCACCTGGCGTCCAGACAGGGAAAACCCACTACACACATGAACAATCCATACAGATATATTCACATCTGAAGGACACCAGCCTGTCAGACAGGAAATAAGGTTTTTAAATCATTTCCTTCTTAAAAAGAGGAGCTCCAGCTGTCTTTAAATCTAAGACACATGCTAATCTTTCCAGCACAGACAATATTCTTTGTTAATCACTTACTGATTTTTCACATTCCTATAGAATTCCATTGAAATCAAAAGATTTTGTGAGTGAAACATCACTGGAATATTAAGTGACTTAGGACAGAATATACTAGATGATCAAGACTATTTTCTTAATAGATATTTCCATTTTGAAGAAGGGATTCTGAGATTTTCCATTTGATTAGTCTGGTTTAATTGGACTTGGTTGGAAAGTAGATGGAGGAAAGAAAAATCCTAGTGATGTCCAAGATACCCATTCATTCCCCTTGGAATTTAAACAATCAAAATTGCATTGAAATTACAGAATCCAAACAATGACACAGAGCATTAAAGTCAAATCATTCATGTCCTACTTCCATCAGTTCCTTTCACAAGTGCCATTTTATTGTGTGAAGAAGAAGAAAAAAAAATACCAAAACACAACAAAATAGTGAAAAAAGTAGTATCGTTTCAATTCACATTATTTTTGCTCTGTGGATAACAGCTGGGCATCGCTGCTGTCAGCACAGGGCAAACATAGCAAAGAACAGTCATTGCGTCAACATCTTTATATTCAGGACAGCTAAGGTGTCCAGAAAATGACAGGAAAGGCCACAGATACATATGCAGAAAAGCCTAGGAGGTTTTCCTGGCTCTCAGTTCACCCCACCAGACCACATCTCCCCAGGGATAGTGCAGAGGAAAGGAGAAGGGCACTTTCACAGAGTTCACCTGGTACTAAGAAAAGCCAATTTTCTGAGCGCTGGCACTTCAGCGATAGAAATAAGCAGTGTGAGTTTGTCTTGCAAATTCTTTACCCTTGCGGTAATGAAATAGCAGCCGTAGAGGTTTCCCTGATCTCATACTAATTTTCAGAGGATGCTGTATGCTCTCTGAGGGGAGACTGGAGAGGGATGGCACATGTAGTTTTCTCTCACTGTTTGTTATCAAAGGACCAAATTTCACCTGCAGTTCTAGCTTATGCTGTGAAAACAGGAGCCTCAACCCAGTAACAGAGCTCATGCAGCACTCTTCAAAGCCCTTTGTCAATACGTTACTCCATACACCAAAACTGCAAAACTGTGCCAGGACCAACACTGTGGGAAGTGTCTCTTGTTATGTAGCAGCAAATCAGACAAGAGGTAACCTTGGAATGCCTACACCGCAGCTCATCTTACAATTACCCCAAAAGGCACACAGGGTAAGTTCTTCTTGATGTCATTTTACACCACCAGGAGACACTCTTTAAAAGTTCAGTTTATTCATTGAGATCACGGGTAACAATTATTGAAATATGAGAGGCCAATTATTCCAATTTTTATTCATATAGTAAGATTTTTGTTCTTTTACAAGTAATCAGTGAATGACAGTCATGGTGGGAGGATTTGGCCTTTGCAATGTCCAATGTCCTACAACGTTGCTATCAGGATTATTGCAACAGATGTGGAAGAAACATGAACTGTTGGCGAAGTAACTCCCAAAAGAAAGTATTAAAGCAATAGAACAAGTTATCTTCCCAGATCCTGCTAAGCATTCAAATTCCCAGTGTCCCATTGTTTATAGCAAAGAGCATAACAAGAAGAAAAGTGACACAAACATTAATCTATCCAGGTGACTGTGATTGACAATGAGCTGGTGAAGGACAGCCCTGAAAATGGATCTATGAAGAGACCACAAAACTAATTCCTTTGTGATATAATCCTGAATCTAAGCTACAGTAGAAATGCTAATACATTAATCTATGTCTCTAATGTCACCATTCTAATTTAATACATTACTAGGGAGATAAATCTCTGAATACATCCTGCATAAATAGCATGCATTGTTATGATTTCCTTAATAAACCATGGAAAATTAACATAGGCATTGCTAGCAGCTTCATATCCTGATGCAAATGCAATTTATTGTTTTGTGGGATGTAATGCGATACACATATACAGGCAAGTTGTGATATTACACTAATTTTTGCAGACAGCTTTGAGACAGTTGACAAACTAGAAATGTAATGTGCTGTCTGATCCTGTCCTTTCTCAATGCAGCTCTTTAGCATAAAGTATAGCAGGGCTGCCACAGGACCAGTAAAGGACATTTTCAGCCAAAGAAGCAGGGTGGAAGATGGCACTTTGTGGTGATGTGGCTGCAGGGTGATGAGTTTGGGAGGCAGGGGACAAGCACACAGATGTAAGCTGCTTGCTGCCTCCTGGGGAAACACTGCTCACCCCTTACAGCAGAGACAGACAGAGAGTGGCAGGACACATCATGTTTCTATTGTATGCACTCACACAGTAGGTCTTTTCTCCACTCAAGACACTGGTGCAGTAGGAAACAGCTGCTCATCCTAATTTTACACACAAAAAGAAGAGGCACGTTTTTACTGGTTCCAAAACATGATGTCAAGACATCTGCTGGGCTCCTGCAGGTCTGCCCCATGACTAAGAAGTCCAAAATGGCTGGACTCTTAGAAGACAACGCACCTTGAAGCAAAGGACACTGTAAGTTACAGCCTGGGGATGGGGCCAACCCATCAACAACCTGCAGTACCATTGTATTTAGTCTCACAGTCCTCCCAGTTTGACAGTGCCAGAGAATGAAACAGGAATCATCCTGGTATTTGACGGATGGACCACCTGGTGGATAAAGAATTGGCTGGATGGCCGAACGCAAAGAGTTCTGGTCAATGTCCAGCTGGAGAACAGTAACAAGTGGTGCCCTTCAGGGATCAGTGTTGGGACCAGTCTTGTTCAACATCTTTGTTGGTGACATGGACAGTGGGATTGAGTGCGCCCTCAGCAAGTTTGCCGATGACACCAAACTGTGTGATTCGGTTGATACCCTGGAGGGAAGGAATGCCATCCAGAGACCTTGACACGCTTGTGAGGTGGGCTGATGCCAACCTCATGAAGTTTAACCATGCCAAGTGCAAGGTCCTACACCTGGGTCGGAGCAATCCCAGGCACAGCTACAGGTTGGGCAGAGAAGAGATTCAGAGCAGCCCTGCGGAGAAGGACTTGGGGGTGTTGGTTGATGAGAAACTTAACATGAGCTGGCTTCAGTGTGGGCTCGAAGCCCAGAAAGCCAACCATATTCTGGGCTGTATCAGAAGGAGCGTGACCAGCAGGCCGAAGGAGGTGATCCTGCCCCTTTATTCTGTTCTTGTGAGACCTCACCTGGAGTATTGTGTGCAGTTCTGGTGTCTTCAGCATAAAAAGGAACTGTTGGAACAGGTCCAGAGGAGGGCCACGAGGATGAACAGGGGACTGGAGCACCTCCCACATGAAAATAGCCTGAGAGGGTTGGGGCTGTTCAGCCTGGAGAAGAGAAGGCTGCATGGAGACCTCATAGCAGCCTGAAGGGGGTATCTGAAGGGGGCCTATAAAGATGCTGGGGAGAGACTCTTCATCAGTAATAGGGCAAGGGGTAATGGGTTTAAACTTAAACAGGGGAGATTCAGGTTAGATATCAGGTTATATATAAGGAAGAAGTTCTCTGCTGTAAGGGTGGTGAGGCACTGGAACAGGTTGCCTGGAGAAGTTTTAAATGCTCCATTCCTGGCACTGTTCAAGGCCTTGCTGGACAGAGCCTTGGGCAACCTGGTTTAATGCAAGGCATCCTTGCCTACGGCAGGGGTATTGGAAACAGATGACCTTAAAGTCCTTTCCAACACAAACCATTCTGTGACTGCCATACAAATCTATGGCACCTTGAATACTGCAAGCAAAACTCACCTCACATGCCAAAAAATTACAGTATATCTGGACAAAATATAAAGAAAGGCAGCAAAAATGATTAAAGCAGTGAAATGACTTCTATGTAAAGAGAGACTTAAAAAGAATAGAGTTCCAGCCTGGAAAATGCAATATTGCAGAGGTCTATAAAATCGTGAGCCGGATGGAAAGAGTGTAAGGAATGACTGCTCAGCATTTTCTGATGCAAAAACTCAAGACCATCAAATGAAGTAAAAACCCATTAAGTTCAAGAGCAGACCAAAAGAGGTACTTCTTCACAAAATAAAAGTATGGTTGAACTGTGTAGCTGAGCCACAGGATACTACAGATACCAAAATCTTAGTGAGAATCTGAGAAATTAATTAAAGAAAAATCCATCTTGCATTAGGATTAGAGATGCTACCTATGGCTCAAGAAATCCCTCAGCCACAGAGCAGCAGAAGTGGAAGAGCTTCTTGCCCTGCCCAAGCACTGTGAGGAACCCAGCTGCACCAGTCTGACACAGCCATTGCAGTCTGGAAAGGGGTGCTTCTATGCCATCACACATCATGCCTGAGCCTCAGTTTCCACAGAAAATGAACAGCTTGCTACAGAGCTGTAAAAAGTCACCATCCTGCTACATGTGGTTCATCTGCATGCGGAGCAGAAAAGCCAGGCTCAAAGGCAGTGCTAAGATGTCAGCACATATTATGCGGTGTAAATCATAGCACTGAGAATGCCCCTGCTGTCTCAAAAAAGAAACAACAGAACTCCAGCTCAAAGAAAAGACCCAGCCTCTCCTTAATAGTACATTTAGGCTCATTTGCCAGTAGGGGCTCAGCAGTCCAGTGGTGGAAGCAGGGAACATATTTTGGAGAGAAGCAGGCTCTGCGCTAAGCAGAAGGTAGCTACAATCATTCTGACCATTTGCCTCCCCGAGGCTTGTTTGAGGCAGGGCTAATGTCACCAGGAATGACAGGACACCAGGGGTGTCACCAGGGATGGCAGGACAAGCTATGGCAGTGGCAGGTACCCCCAGCACTTCTTTGCCCTGATCCTCCCTGCCAATCCCAAGAACAAAGCATCTCACTGCAGTGGAGCCCTGGAGAGGGGGAAAGGCTTAGAGCAGAGCCTGGATTTATGCAAAACTGATTGCATAAATTGTACTCTTTATGTTCCCAGCTGAAGACCTGCAGCATTGGAGAGATTTGCCATTAAGACATATATTTGGTGCAGGGCCACTGTGATGCTTCTTTTCAGGATAGTGATGCTTCCAACTTGGGTGTTTTTTTTCCCTTTGCAGCTATAGCTTTTTCAGTTGCAAACACTGTTCATGTTAAGTTGAGACAACCCAGAAAGGAAAGAAAAGCTTTCGTGCAAATGGGTGCATAAACTTGTTCTCTTTGGAAAACATTGAGATCATCCTGGAGAATGCAGACCTGATTTCTGATGCTACCTAATGCAGCAGTGCACATATTACCGGAAAAAAACCCGCAGCCTTCACAGAAATGTCACTAGCTAATACTTGGAAATAGGCCAGGGGTAGCAGCACCTCTGAAGCAGTACCATATGTAGAGCATTCAAAAGAAAGAGGGGAGGAGGAGGGTAGAATGAGTGTTTCTGATGAAATTCTGCTCTCTGGAATACCAGAGCATGGTACTACCCCTAAATTAGTAATTATTTCAGAGTCAAGGCACAGTAAGTCAAAACAGACTTAAAGTTTTGGGTCTTCTCTATACTGGTGAGCTTGAAAAAACTCAGAGCAATGTATTGCAGCCCAGAGTTCACCATGAATCATTTGTAGTGTTCACAATACATACACTTTGAATGTGAATGTTGCTAACTTTGCTCTTCTGCAACCTCATGACCACTCTTCTCCAGGATGGATGGATTCAAATCTAAAAGGTTCCCTGCTGAGCACCACAAAGGTCCTCACTATATGGCACGGCAGCAACACAGTGTAAGGTGGCAGACTGATATCTCCTTCTACCATGCGCAATGAGGAGTGCAGAAGGGATCCCTGTACAACTGCAAACCTGCTGCATTTGGTTAGCACAAGTCTGGCGCACAGCTGGATGTGAAGCACTGCAACAAGTGAGGACTTCCCCCTTCTCTACAGAAAGATGTAGCTGCCAGAGAATTTACAGTTGGCTTTGCTTTCTTTGACCAAATGCTGTGCTGCCATACTGCACAGAATTCAAGTCAGCAGAGCAGGTGTGATCTTTGCCAATACTATGGCATGTTTGATTTATTTTTATCTATAATACACACTCAGACTGTGGCTTTTGGCATCTTGCTCTATTTCCAGATCAATAAGAAATTATTATTTTGGAGAAAGAGACTCAGGGAGTGGATCTCATTCACCCTCAGGCACAGGAAAGCCAGATTATTCACACAGACAACTCTCTCTGAGTTGTGTTAGGAACGTAATGGCCAAGTTTTAGGAAAACCTCTAGAACTGATGCCAGGCCTGGAGCTGAGGCTGTTGCGAGGTGTCACTCAGATGGATCTGCCATTCCATGAGGATGGCTCAGATAGCATCAGGCATCTTACACAGTGCTACATGGCTATACAGAGCAAGCAGATCACATCTGGTTATGCTTTTGAAAACGTAAATATTGAAAAACAGCAATTATCTTTCTTTTCTCTTGTGCTTTATTGAGATACTTTCCAGAGCCATTATACGCACCTGTAGCTTAAGCATCTCTTTCCAGGCCCAACAGGGTAAACAGCTCAGTAAAGCTTGTAAAGGTGACTGCAACAAAATTAAGGCCTATCCAAAACTGACTTTTGGGGTTATCTCGGGTAAATATACTTTAATAACAAGTATATAATTCGAATTACCTAAATTTTCTGTTTCCTTAAGGGCCCCAAAGTTTAAGAGAGAAAAAGATTTCATAACAGACACGTAGGATAAAAAACCTAACATCTGTATTTCTACTTTATGAGAGGCTCCTGCAATTTCAGCATCCCATTCCTACTCAGAAGAAAGCATTGAGTACTAAGGTTTGGAATATAATATGAACAAAAAGTTTCAAATGTTTAATTTGGGGCTGAAACATTCAATCCAGCTTGCAAGTGTTTATCTGCCAATATATAAAAGGCAGGAGGATATTTCTAAATAGAAAAAAGGGCTCATAAAATAGACAGCATGAAAATAATCAAGATTTTCCTTGCTAGAAATCTGTTCTAGAGAATTTTTTGGACAGATATGTGAAGAAATAAGTCTCTCAGATGGCTTCTTTGAGAATCAATTTTAGATAAACATTATGAAACCACGAGTAGCATGATAAACATGCATGCCATGTTTCTTCACCCAGCTGCAGCTGGGAAACCAAGCAATAAATACTATTTATTTATTTTAATAGTATGCTTAGTGAAAGTATTACCAATATTTCCTAAGCTTAAAATCATCCCTGAATGTATTTTACTGTGAGGCTCAGCATTTTTATAGTAATTTACAACTTTAAAAGGGTAAACTCTATTGCTCTCTGTCACACCAACAACTGGGGAAGTGCAGAATGTTACCATACGAAGCATGATGAAATTTATTGCTACAGTCATTAGTACATATTGATTTTGTTTATAACAACCCGAGGGGAATCCTAAACCGATTACGCCTGTGCAGGGATCTTCTCTCATTCTCTGACAGGATGCAGACATGGCAATGCCAGTTTGGAAAGTGCAACTGCTGCTCTCTTTCCTTTGAGGATGGGAGAGACCAGTATGGCTCCTTTGGTTAGCAAATCAGGTTTTGCTCCATTTTGTGGCTAGTCCGTGCATTGTTTCATCTTTAGGAATTTGCACTTCTCAGACAGCCTTCACAGTACCAATACTGATTTGTTATTCGTAAATACATGATTAAATCATACCAACTCCTCATTAAGCATGCTTTTAACAACTTAATTCAGGTAATTTTACAGTGTTATGAGACCAGCACCTCACCTTGAATCACAGGTATTAACAGAAGAACTGGTCGAGGGCTTCTCTTGAAGTTACTTAATTATTTCTACAAAATACAGGTGAAAAGAACTTCACACAGGAAAACCTGAAGCAAAATGTGTTTCCTTGCTTTGTCTGGTAAAGTAGCATTTTGGATGCCAATTTAATTTTTAACTGATCAAAGACATGACATTTCATACTTTTGTAGGAATACTAAGTATGAAATTTGATTTAAAGAATCAGAGATTTGCATTTCAATATTTAATTGAAAAGTGGTTTTTTTTCACTCTACAATTAGGTCAAAAATAGATGCTGGAATAGAGTTTCCCATACTCACATGGTTTTAAACATTGAATGTAGCTCAGAAGTTTCCCCTAATTATGCAGAAAAGAATGATACAATTATTCCATTCCATTCTCTCTACCATTTTTACTTAAAAGGAAATCGTGAATGCTCCATCCCTGGAATTGCCCAAGGCCAGGTTGGACAGGGCCTTGAGAAACCTGGTCTAGTGGAAGGTGTCCTTGCTCATGTCAGGGAGGTTGTAACTGGATGATCTTAAAGTCTTTTCCAACCTTCTGTAATGCCAGAAGAGTGATGCATCACAGCCCAACCTACAGATGCATAACCCTGCTAATGGGGGTCAAGAATGGGGTAAGCACAGGAGGGCTATTGACTCCAGCTGGCACAGCAAGAGTAATCAGCAATGCCAAATAGCATGGACCCTAAAAGGAGAAAGTATCTCCAGAAAGCAGACCTTTGCAGTTAAGGTAGTCCCGTCCTCACAGGTAAAATAATGCTTGGTGTGCTTGGTTCCCTCCCTCCATCAGGCCTGTCCCATGCAAGTTTCCCATCACAAACTTACGTTGCAATACCCTCCCTTTGCACAAACAAAACACAGCTTATAAACTGGCCAATAGCACTTGTGATGGATGGTTTATGGTCTTCATGTAGAAAACCACCTCTACCTTAAACTCTCTAAAGATAATTCTCTTAAACTCCTTCAGGCACTCCTTTTATTTCACTTAGTGCAAAGAACATGTTATTAGTGACCATTTGTTAAAGCTGTCACATCTCCCCGCTCTGTAGCTATGACAAGAGTTCATTAGAGGCCACTAGGATGAGAGACCACAGAAAATTAAAAAAAAAAGGAAGGAAAAAGACAAAAAAAAAAAAAAAAAAAATCACAGCAACCACATAATCACTTTTTATAGACTGCCTCTTCTTCCTGCTCCTGTGCACACAGCCTTGGTACTCACCACATTACTCTTGCAGCAGACATAATAAGCCAAGTAGCACAAGCAGCCCAGAACACTGCCTTTGGGTAGTTTCCATCTCATGCCATTAGGTCACCTTATCTCACTACACAGTTATTTCTTATGTATTTCTGTGGAGGCTGCAGGAACCTAAACTCACAAGGCAGAAACTCAGCTTACACAAGCTGAAATAGCTCCCCATTGTCAGCCAATGGTGACAATTCATGCTCTGTTTTGATCCTTTCTTTGTTTTTTTCCCCATTGTATAGCAGCACAAGCAAGGACCAGATCCAACAGCTTGTTAAAGGGAACTGTGCAACAACCATGATATGACATCTCTGCGGGAATCTAACTCAGCACCCACATGCAAGTAAATATGTCCCTTTGAATATGTCCTCAGCCAGCACAGCAGTGTGCTCACACACACTCCTCCGTTTTTCATCACATCTAAGTATTTTCCTTTACTCTTCCAGGAAGCATCATGCAGAAACGAAACCAGCCACAGAGCTACAGGGATGAGAGGGCAGGCATCTGGGGGAATGAAACCTACAACTTGTTGAGTATGCAATCATTTTAAGCACTGCTTTCAAAGCCAGGCTTATCTCTGTTCCTTACTTCATGTACACGATTTCTTTATTAAGGGTGCTCAGAGACTAGGCCATAACCCCTGGGACATTTTAGATCAGTCTGGCAAGGCGTGCTTAGGGCCCATGCCTTCCCACAAAGCCGCTTTCCTGGAGATCAGCTGGCACACTTGAGGAAATAACAAACGTGGGCACCACTGGGAAGTTATTTGATTCAGTATATTCGTGGCAGCATGCACATGGCTACATCATGCCTGCGCTGTGCTTGGAAAATAACCTAAATCAGGTTAGTCACCCCTCAGATTTTCATTTTCCATCCATCTTCCACATATATTTCCTTTTTTTCTTGGTGCTTTGTTGTTGTTTGATGTTTTGCTGTAGAGGGTGGGGAGCTTTTGTTTGTTAATTTGGTTTTGGCTTGGTTTCCCTCATTTGCTGTCATTCTTCCCTTACATACAGCAGCCAGCTGCTGGACACTCAAAATCCCTCATGAAGTCACTAAGTAATGTCACCACTTACTGCTTTCCACCTGCAGTCCCATCATCACTAATTACAGCTTCCATAAATTAGTTCACTGGTGACACCTAAATGAAGCCATTTACAAATTGCAGTATTGCTGAGCAGCCCAGCTCCCCGATATGGTAATGACTGCATGTAAACTCCATCAGACTGCGCAGGAGGGATGATGAGCTGGATTCACGATTATTACTGCCCAGCCACGACAGCACAGATTTCATTTTATCTCTTGCATATAGGATTTGTCTGTGTTGCTCAAAGCAGAGAATGGGTGCTTGGATTTCCAGTGCTCCTGCATTCACTACAAACCCAAGGAAAGAGGGGGAAAAAAGCACAATGGCCAGTTAATATTCAGACAAACACATGGGGAAGCTTTGCCCCAAGCCACCTCATGCTCTGACTAGACTGCGCTGCAGAGATGCAAACTTGCGTTGCTAGTGTTAGGACACCCAGGAATGGGCTGGGAAGCCCTTCCACCCTGGTTGCAGAAGGCTCCAGCACCATACCCAGCCAGCTAACCCATGTGAAATGAAACCACGGCTCCCACTGCAGGACTGGCAAGCACAGAACAAGAGCTGCAGTTTTTCCCCCTGAAAGTAAGAGCTAATTTGGTAAGAATTTGCTGCCTTAAGCCCACCCTCCACAACCCACGGCATCAAAACAGAATAATTACTCGAGAGCCATTGTGGAAAGAGCCACACCACAAACCTTCAGTGAAAGTGTGGTAGAAAGAGCAAGACAAAAAATAAACGCAAAAACACCCCAAAGCCTAATTTTGCCATGGATGCTGTTCCAAGTGTTTGAAGTAAGGTGCTATTTGAATACAACTCTTCCAAGTGCATCGATTGTTTCTTGCTTGCAGAAAACCCGGAGTTAGAGCTCCCATTGATTTATGTCACATTTAAAAGCTTAGTTCTCTTGAATTATTCCACTACTTTTCAAGCCAAGCAATTAATTCTTGCTTTTTAAAAACTATCTAGTGCATAGAAAGTTTCTGGAGTGACACATAGCAGTACAGAAATTAGTCTCTTAGAAAAATGCTAAGCATTCCTATGCCAACGTATTTCACAGATTGAGCTACTCTGATATTAGCAGACTTTGCAGCACATGTACGCATATGTACAACATATCTGCAACATTTTGTCACTTTGGTGGTGTTTAAATGTCTAGCACAAGAAATCTGTTGGCAAGTCAGTCTGAAAGCACATCCTATTCACCTATCACGTAAACACTTCATGTGCAGAGGTAACCAGGATAAGAAGGGGTTCATTTTTTGACCATATAGATACAGGAACACTGTTCTTTTCCTTTCAGTTAAAACTTTATAGGAAAAAAGAATTAAAGGCAATATATTCTGGCACCCGAAATGCTGATACTTGCATGTGCTGATAGCCTGGGGGGAACCTGCAGCCCTCTGCAGAGGTTTGGCTGCCGTTCTCACTGTCACCATCTGCAAGAGTTTTCCCTGTCAAACATCCCGGCCTATATATTTATTTAAATGCTAAGAGGAGCTTTTTTCACCACTTCAAATCTGTGTTTAAGCACCTGCAGGAACACAAAGTGCAAGTACCCTGACCTTGTTCAAAAGCGCTGCCTTAGCTTTCTTTGACAGGCACGTTCTTCACAAGCAATCAGGCATGCAGAGTTGGCCATAAGCTGCATGCAACATGGAGAGAGCACCATCCTTAGCCCTGAGTTTCAAACTGTGATAGTAAGAGCTCAGGGAGCAGCCACAAGGAAAGTTGCATCAACCATCATCTTTTCCCAATGCTTAACACAACATATGAAGTGCAAAGAGTCATTTTCAACATTAATTGACTCCTTGAGCGAAGGACAAGAGCTTTACTGGGGTACGTACCTATGGCATATCCAAAAGCTAATGTGCAACCACGCAGGAAATGCTGTCAAGCCAACCCAAAGACATACTGCAGCAGTCAGCCTTTTCCTAAGAATGCTTACCACCCTCCACATGCCTAATTAATAACAACACATAAGGAAAACAAATCTCCCTCCATCGAGTATGATTTCAGCATGACAAACAACTCATTGCTGTGAGATCGTTGTGTGTATAATGGCTTATTGTCAGGCTAACTATTAATGCACTCATTAGCATTTGCATAGCACCCATTCCACAAGCACAGCTCTTGGAACATCATATTGGAACCCACGTTAGAATCCAAAAGCTCATGAAAATGCAAAAGTGACCAAGGCCAGGAGGTGGCCCAGCTCATCCTGGGATAAAGAGAACATTACTTTTGTGGTGACATTTCAGCCAGGCCATGCCTTATGCTGCAGATGCTGGAGCTTCTGCGTGTGTATGTGCACACACTTTGGAGTAAAGCCTAAAGCTATGGTGGCACACAGGGCTTGCAAGAAAAGAGGAGGGGGTCTACCCAGCTAGCTCTCCTGGATAAAGGTGGCACTCAGGGCACAGATAGAGGAGCAGATCCACATACCCACTGCACAGGGACTCTGAGCACAGGAGTTGAAAACAACCCCACAGAAGCTCATCGGCCTCCTCACCCCTATCCCAGCTAAGCATTTCCCTATGCCTCACACACCATGGGCATCTCTCACAGCACTGAGACCCACTCCAGACTTATTTGCAGAGCCACCCTCAAACATCTCACTGTGGGAAAAAGGAAGGCAAGATAGGCTCCTGTGGCAGTTGCTGAAGCCCCATTTCATATCAAACACAGCAAAACATAGTTTTTCCAGATGACATAAAGAAGGCCTTTCTAACACAGCCAGCAAGGCCTTTCTAACACACCCCCAAGAAGCACATAGCTGCTTCAAAGAGTTCCAGGAACATCCATGTCATCTCTGTAGAGCCAAACCACTCATCCAATATCCTTCCCCCCAGCTCCTCACAGCAGCTGTACCAGACCCACAGCTCCGATCTTCCTCAGGTTCAAATAAGCCCTGCATTGCACAGCTGAAGCCTACTGGAAGACACACCGGCAGCTGTGATTTTACAGCCCCTATGAACATTACCACACCTGGAACCTGAAGCAAACCCATGCTGAAAGTTTCTAAACCAGCCCCCCAAGGCAAAACCCACAAAGCTGACTTTGACTGTAACTACATGGCAAAGATATGATCTGAGACAAGAGTTAAAAATCTCTGGCTGAGCAGTGCTTCTTCAGACCATGATTTTCATGTTTCCCTGCTAAAAGCTAAAAACCCTCTAGTGTTTCCCAGCAGGGAGTCTTCATTTTTAAAGAACTACCCTGGCTGAATATCTTCCTTATTTGAGAGTTCATCAAAAATTCTCTTAAATTTGCCTTTTAGTCTCATATTTTCAAAGTTTTACATTGCAGCTGCAGTGTCTAGAAACATGTATTTTATTTATTTCCTCCTTCTAAGTGCTGGATTCCTCTGCAATTACAGGAAACCCTGCAGTTGCAGGACCCCAGCAGGCTTTCAGAATAGCAGCAAATACCAATGAGGGTGTAAGAGCTGGCGAGATCACAGATCTGTCCTTGTCACCGCAATAACATGTTTTCCCTTTGTGATTGTAATAAAATTCATGAAGTTACATGAAGGCTCAATTCTACTTCTGTTTTAATTTATTCATTAAGAACAATCCTGGAAATTCAGCTCTAGGAAGATATAGGGGCTGGTTATGTCTGGGAGAGGTTTGCAGCTCTTCTCATCAATGCTGCGTGATGGAAGAGGCATGTTGAGAATAACGCAGCTCTTTCCAGCAAGGAGCAAGACCATGTTCTTTCATCTGCCTTGGTTTTGGTTATTACCTCAAGCATTTCTGAGGGTCCTGATGGATATCTCTGGTGAATTTTGATGTTGCAGTTTGGAATACCCACAGAGGCCTGTGTTAGAGGCAACCCCACATACCTCCAGGAACAGAGTGAAACCTGCTTCCAGACCTCAGTCCTTGGTTATAAACCCTCCATCTTCATTTCAAGCACTGGCAAATGCATCTCTTACACCTAGACATAGGACTGTGACTGGGACACCCAGGATACATGTTCGTATCCTCTCTGGCAACTGCATGCAAGCAGAAAAAGGCACAACAACCAGTGCATCCTCCCTCCCAATCATGCAAAGTACATGTACATTCACTTTCGCCTTTGGATTCAGATCTTCACGCTGAGAAGGGTGACAAAAGGACAGGTTTCAAAAGAACAGCCTACTGAGCGTTGGCAGTGGGAAAGCCTTTTGCAAATAAGAGCAAAGTCTGGCAGCAAAGCTTCCCTTTGAATTAACGTTCACACACTTTTCCTTGCCTTTTCTTCCTGAGCCCTTCAGCCAAGGTGGTGGCACCTCTGGGAAAACATACAAACCTAATTGTTCTCAAGTCAAGATTGCTTTGCCAGTGACAGTAACTACTCTAAGAACAAGTCAGTAACACAATCTGGAGGTTTACCAGGTGCAAGTCTTTCCCAGGGACAATAGTGCTTGTGGCCGCGCTGGCCGAGAACAGACTGCAGGCTTGGTGGTTCTTGTTTGTAAGGAGGCCAGAGTCACTTTTCTTTTGCGCCTGTTTGTTCAGGGACTGGCATGCACCCTGACTTACTGCCTTACTCTAAATTCCAGGACTATGGAATAAAAATCATTTGCTGTTAGTCAACCAAAGCTGTCTTTTCTCTCTCTCTATTGATTACTCCTGAATAATCAATTGACATTTGGCACAGTCTTATTTATAATAATTCAAGTCAGCAGCAGCATAATTTAGAAACTGGCTACTAGGCATGAGCTGGTAATGAATCGAATCCATGGATAATTCAAATTCATAGACTAAAAAATTACATTTAAATAATGTTAAGGTTGTGACAACCTGACAAAAGACTGCAAATTCAGTGTGAAAACTTTTCCTCCCTCTGTGGCTGAAGGGAAAGCTTGAAGAAGGCATGAGAAAGGACCAGCATTTGCTGCCCCCTCTATGATTGCGCAACACCTTTGGATCTGTGCCTAGGTGACATCATCTTTGTGTTGAACTGAACTGCATCCTTCCTCCTTGTTCACTCATTTGCAGTGGTGTCATTTTATCCCATAGCAGGGAATGGATGTGTATTTCCAGACAACAGATTGCTTGGCCTGGTACGAAGCCAACAGAGTATGGTGTGTAAACCTTCCCCAGCTTTTGGATTATGGAGCTGGGGTGTGTTTATCCAGCTGTTGCATGGAAGCAGCCCTGCTGGAAATGAAGCTCTTACTAACACCCAGATCCTGTTGCTGGATGCAAAAGAAACGGCCTTTTTCTCCTTGTTGAAACCTGTGCCAAATAGAGCCTGAATCTACCATGGAGGGTTACCCTTAAACCTGCAGCAGGAGACACACAGAAATGGTAGGTAATTTCATGCTGAGCAAACTAATGGCTCCTTAAACCTCTCCTTAAACAGGTGGTTAGCCTACTCTTAGACCATCTTCCCCCTGAATTTAAAAGCCACAGAAATCCATCCAGATGGCTGGGTCTACCTACAGCCTGTCCCAGAAGGACAGGTATTCCTAAGACCATATTATTGGCCCAAGATCTCAGAGGTGCACAATCCATATCTTATGTGAAATAATTGGGTTTCTGTAACAAAAGTACTCTCTGCAGCCTTCAAGAGGTTCTTCCCCATTGGAGGGTCAGAGCCAGAAACTTTAGGCTAAATGCAAGTCTTCTCTCCTTCCCACACAAATGGGACTGACACCTGAGTTTCAATTTCACAGCAACATCATATCCCTTCAGAACTACACAGGTAACCATATTAAATGAATTATTAGACATATAAGGTATTCAGTACTAAGTTGGTAAAAGGAGCTCTTCATGGTACTCTACCTTATATCTATATTGAAACTAAAAAAAAACAATAGAAAGCTTATGGGTGTGTGCTGGATTGCAAACACTATGGCGTTTGCAGTGGAATTTCAATTATGGGAAAACCCACTGTCAAGCCCTTATTCAAACCCTTAATTACCAATGCTTAACCACCACATATTACTGAAGGAAAAACTGTAATTCACTTTGAAAAAGACCTGGTTTACACCTATAATTAAATTAATCACAATTAATTCCAACAGCTACTACTATAACTATTGAAGGAGAGAAATACTAAAGAAATGCATTGTCAGAGCTTCCTTACAGCACTGCCATGGTGGAAAAATGCATGTGCTGTTCCAGGATTCTCATTGGTTCTGCATTCAAGTATCTAGCAAATGACACTAAACTCTTTATTTCATTTTATGCTTGTTTTTGAATGAGCTCTTCTCCTCAGCCTAAGCCACATGCAGATCTTGGACATTTACTAGGTATTTGTCCTGGGTTCAGCAGTAGCAGTCATTTTTCTCCCTCTTGGTAGCTGGTGCATTGCAGTGTTTTGACTTGCAGCCTGCGAACAGAGCTGATAACACTGATGTTTTGTTTTGGCTAAGGACTGTGCGAGTCTCGTGCTCTGCCAGGGAAGAGGGGAATATGGGAGGAAGCAGAGACAGGACACCTGACCCAAGCTAGCCAAAGAGGTATTCCATACCACAGCACGTCATGCCCAGGAGGTAACTGGGAGTTACCCAGAAGAGCTGGGAGTCTGCAGGGTTGGAGGAGGTATGGGTCAGTGCTTGGTCGGGCTGGGGGGGGCGAGTTATTGGTTGGCTGATGGTGAGGTGTTGTATTCTCTTCCCTTGTTATTTTCCTTTATCATTATCATTGGTGGTAGCAGTAGTGATCTGTGTTATACCTTAGTTACTAAACTGTTCTTATCTCAACCCGTGGGAGTTGCATTCTTTTCAATTCTCCTCTCTGTCCCTCCGGGAGTAGGGGGAGGACAAGAAGGGGGGAAGTGAGTGAACGAGTTACCTGACTGGGTTTAAACCACGACAGTATCACTTCCAAGATCTAGGCTCTCCTGCCTTCCTAGAGAGTCCATCTTTTTCTGGAGCTATCCCTTCTGCCAACTCCAAATGCTGCCAGGAGATCATCCTGTTGTTTGGAACAACATCACTTCCCTTTGGCACCCTTCAGCTGGACCCCTAATCCCATGCAGAAGAGGTTTTCCCCCTGCCTATAAGGCCCCCACCCTCTGCTGCAGCATAGCCTTTTCCTCTGACTATGTAAAGCAGCAAATGTCCCTCCACTACTGCTATCTTACTGTCTGTGCCACAATTCTCTGTGTATTCTTGCCTTCCCCTCTGCAGACTCTGAGCAACACTCGGAAAGGCTAACTGCAAGGAAAACCCAGGCAGGAGGAAAGCTCTCAGGGAGCAGCAATCAGGGCTGGGGCCATGTAATCTGGGAAAAGAGGGTGGAGAGAAGTCGCAGTTTCTTCTCTTTATTTAAGCAAAATGACAGACAGACGGGAGGGAAGGAAAATATTCCTCTACAAATTCTGGGTTGTAGTGGCAGTGTGGTGTGCTAACAGATTACAGCATTTTATTGCAGTGTACTGCTAAATGGCAGGAGGCTTTTCAAGCATCAGTGTCAAATATTGTGTAATCTTCTAAGTAATAAACTATTAAAAGAATACGGGGCACATCATATTTCTTGACTTTCACAGTTTGCTCATTGGCTTTTATACATGTCTGCTTTCTAATTGCACTGTCAGAATACATCATGCTTTTATTCCTTCCTTTCACAGGGCTGGCTTGGTTTTGTTTTTTCTTTGAAAGGCAGCTCCTTTTAAGTATGTGTTCATATCCCCTAGCACCCTTCAAACAAATTCAAGTCTTTGGGGCTTTCAGTACACCATCAGCCAGCAGAGCTGCCTGCATTGTTTCTTCTTCCTTGTGTCTCTGTGCATTGCTCCTCTGGCTTCATCTGCAGTGAAACCAAAATCTTCTTTGTTCTCTCATGATTTCCAGGTGCCCCCACTGCTCTATGAAAGGGTTCCCCACAAAAACACGTGTCTGAATTTTTTAACAAGGTCAAGCAAAGGACATTTGGAGCTTTAAGACCATATTGCATTGCAGACTTAAGCAAACAACTTGTTTGAAGATGTGATGATTATTCATTAATGTCAAATTAAGGATTAGCCGAAATCCTTCACTTGACCAAGAACTGAACTACCTGTACTGGGCTCTCCTGAGAAGCAGCCATAACCTGAAATCCCTGCCCTTCCATATTTCACTGGTAGAAGGATTACTGCTGCTGACAGAGAAAACCAGAAGTAAAAAATCCTCCGGTAATTTATAAGAGAACTTGTCTCAAATGTCCCATTTGTCCCAGTATCACCATCTTCTTGTTTCCATAACCTTCTGCCCTTTCCAACCACCTACTTGCCTATGCCTAAACCCATACATTTCAACAGTCTTTGTTGGAAAAATGGGGAAGAAGGGAAGTGTCATTGCTTTTTAAGCAATGGGACCTTTTTATTCCTTCTGGTGAGACAATCCCAAATCAAAACTTGAACACCTTAGTTGCAGAATCAGATGGTTTTCATCCTTGTTACAACTCAGAAATACATTGCTAAAAATAAAAGTCCCTTGCAAAACTTACATTCCGTAAAGCCTTGCTACCCACACATACTGTGCTAATCCTGCTCAAAAATCCAGAGAAGCAGGAGAAACAAGAGTCTTTCCTTTTGAAAATTATTCTCTTAGAATGCTCTCCTGAATGCTTTACGTTGTAGCTTCAATTTCTATTGCGGTAATTATTGCCACATCTTGAACAGACTCTGCAAGCCAAGCCTCTGATCATAGAAAAAATCTCTTAGGAAACATGTTTGGTCATTTCTACTGGTCCCTTCAAGACTCTTTTCTGGGTGAACACAGCCTAACCTGGCTCCAGACACCCTGCAGGTACTGTTACAAACCAGTGAGTGAACTGCATAGGTAAAGAAAACAAATCTTTCACCATTTATCTGTGCTTTTCCCCAAAGGCTTTGAAATAGAGAGAGATTCAGTAGGAGATAATATATCAAGATGAACAGCATCAGTTAGCGAGGTGTGAGGTCCGCGACTTCCCAGGGAGCTGCACAGATGCAGGTGAGAGATTTCAGCGTATCTGATGCGGCCACTTCTGTCAGAAATACAGATTTCATTCTGATCTTTCCCAACAGCTCAGCAAGTCAGAGTTGATCTTACGCTGCTACTTTTAAAGACAACCCTTTGAAAGAAAACAATGCAGACACATAGGCTGGGGCTAGCAAACTAGTAGAGTGACAACCATCTCTCAAAGTGAACATTTATCATCATTGCAGAACAGGCCCACTCTCACCCACTGCTAGGAGGGGTGAAGGGAGGCATAATACGATCACTCGTACTGTTGACTGACAAGGTCCAGTGGCAGTTCGCCCATGGGATCCCCCGTGTGTTTGACACAGCCTTGGGTTTTACTTTGCATTGACAAAGCACAGCGCTTTCTCAGCTGGCAGTACCAACATCTCCAGGAGGGATAGTTCCCCAGATTACAGCATGGCTGTTCCACTTCCCACTGTGTGCGACCTTGGCCCATTGTTACTGGGTAAGGGGTCCCACAGGAGGGTCTGGGGCGCAAGTCCAAATTGTGGCCAAGCCTAAAGGGCCGTGGCTGACCTATTCTGTAATGTCACTTTGATTTTAAAAGTGCTGTTAACCTTCCACCTGGAGATTTTGTTCCGTCAACTTAGAGAATATTCACACATACCCTTAAAAGCTGTAATGAGCTGATGGCAGTGATTAATTATCTACAGCAGTTCTGTAATAGATGAATGAATATCATATCTCATTTATCAGGGAAATAACCGCTACTTTAAAGTCCATGATCAGTCAAGTGAAAAGACACAGAATTTGTTGACAATGCCAGATGCACTTAAGATGAGAAGGTCTTTAGCTGGTAAGGAGATGGCTGTTTTAAAGAAAGTATTTACTGAAAACACGATGCTTCCAGCTCCATTCTGCCCCTCTTCTTGTTTTGTGTTCAGTAAGCAGCCTGATTATCATCAACACATCAAACACTGAGTGTGAAGAGTAGGCTTTTTACCACCAGTGGAAGAATCATTTTCTTACTTGTCATTTATATTCTTCCCATTTATAGGAAGGCTCCAGTGGCCATTCAAAGCTTCTGGGTTTTTTTGATGGCTTCTCTAGTTTAGCTGCTTATACAAGGTATCACACTAGAGCTCCAAGGGAACTGGAGCTCTGATCAAGTAATGGAGCAGCCTGGAGCCTGCACAGAACCTTGGAATTCAAACTTGCTAAGACATCTGCCAGCCAAAGTCACAAAAAAAACCCCGTGATTTAAAATTCCTTACCCTGAAACTGGACTTCCCTTCCAAAACTTGAGTCTTTCATTACATTACGTTACTTCTTTGATGACTTGGTGAATAGGGTGTTTCCTATTTTGTTTTTTTATCTAGAAGATGTTTTTTTCCAGTGGTGCATTACAGAGGTAAAATAGCTTTAAAGCACCTCTTCTGAAATACCCCATTTATTTTGTTTTTCTAGGTGTGAAGTAAGACTGGACTTAAGTTGATGGAGAGCAGAGGGCTTGTCTTTTGCCAGCTGAGTGAGATCTGGGATCAAGGTTTTGTCTGAGTGACTCATAAACTTCACATTTTATTTTGCCTAACATCTGTCCATGCAGGATGAAACACCCTGGTCTCAGCAGTCCATTCCTCTTCTCCCTTCTTTGTCTACTGATGAAATTTAGAAAATGACTGTAAAACTGCGAAGCCCCAGGAAAAAGAATAAAAAGAGAGTCTGTATATCCTGGGGGGAAGACTGGTGTGAGGCAGCTGCTATTTACAGTTTACCTCCTGACTAATCCAGTAAACAAGGTGAAAACACCTAATGAAGAAAAAGGACTTCTCTGTGACTGTCATTAAAAAATGTTATGGTTCAAGTGCTAACAATCCCTACTGAGTCTGTAAATAACAGCAACCCTGAGGTAACCTCAGTGTAACCTCCCTTCACCTGTGCCAGAGTGGTGGGGTGCCCTGCTCAGAGCAGCACTGGGGAAGGTTTAGCTCCTGCCTTTCTCTGTGACCTTGAAAAGGTTATCTGCACCCTCAGCTAACACAACTCTGAGGTAGGAATTTTTAATTGTGCTCGGAAGCACTTAGTTTTCATGGGAATTGAGAGGCATTTGGTTACCAAACTGCCTTAGTGCATATAGAAAACCAGCTCTGAGATACATAAGTAGCCCTGTTAGCGTGGAAACAGGATTCCCTCGTATTTAAAACCAGGTATCTGCCCAAGTAGCTTTTTTTTTTTTCTTTCTGAGCTTGTTATTTTGTCTGAGAGTTCATTGTTACAGTGAGCTCTGCTATGGGCTGGCTCAAGCTACCTCAGTGCTTCACCACCACCACCACCAGGTCAAACTTCAGCTTCCTTCCTGTGCCGTGCCCACTCACACTCGCTCCATCCTCTCCACCCATGCTGGGTGTTCACTAGACCCTCCTCGAGTCAGTGCTGCTTAGTAAAACCAACAGTGGAAAATACAGGTGGGTCATTGAGGTGAACTGGATCGATGCCATGTGTGATGGATGCCAAGCTAGGTAGAGAAATGCGTGGATAGGACCTGGGGTAGGGGATTTGCCTGTTATGCAAATAACCATGAGGCCAATTCAGTGACCTCACAGGGGGTTGACCCTGGACTATAAATGCCTTAGAATGTTTTTGTTCTTGTATGTGTTCATGCTGGCCATTACCCAAAGGGCCTCTTGGTATTTAAGTCACCTTTGACTGGGCTCTCCACCTGCACAGTGGTACAAACAGGGCTCATTTGGAGAGAGGAGGAGCAGCTCATAGCAGAACCAAGGAGGGGCCCAAAATGGGTATGTGTGTTTTGAAACCTCATTAATCCAGGGCATTTTTTGACAGTGTAATTAGCACTAGAGGCTGAGAGGAGTGGCAAAATACATTCATCTCAACAAAGGCGGTTAAAACCTGTAATTCTCACCTGAATTATTGTTTTCAAAACCCTCTCTAAGGAGACAGATGTTATACCAGACCTTGTTATTACAGATTGCATTTTTCTTGAAAATAACAAATAGCTAATTAGTTATGGGTGCCTTTTGCAAAACAGACAATTTTATTGCAGGGAGAAATTTTGAACATAAACAATTTCTTTGTTCTGAGGTTAACCCTTTGTCCCTCTAAGTGCATTTCCCAATACACAGAGATCACAAATCACACCTATGACAGAGATAAAGTCAGTGTGAAGCTGCCATTCACTGAGAGTATATCAGTATATGAGAACTAGGGAGCACCTGTGGAAACTGGTACAGAACCGGATTAAAACAGATAACAAAACAGGTCCCAAAAGGGATTAGACAAATTCATGGACAATAGGTGAATGGTGAAGTCTGTGAGAACTGTGTAAGAATAGGGTCTTAACAATACGCAGGGATACCATCTTAGATATGCCATACCTAATGAAGCATCCCTATCCTCTTCCCCAGAAACACACACGCACAAACTCATGGCTACCAGCAGTTAATGACAGATTTGTTAATTAACAGCATGAGGCAAAGCCAAGGTTGATGTTCTAATAAACAGGTCATTAACTTTGGTAATGACGGATTTGGGAAGATGATTGCTCTTACAAACTGTATTCCATAGCTTATAAAATGCAGCAGTGCAGCTCTGAAATACATCTGGCAGCCAAGACATTAACAGAGCAGTTGGTCTGAAGCACTGGCCCTTCCCTAGGAAGTTATCATTCCCATTTTTCACCAGACACGCTGTGTAACCAAGAATCAGAATAGATGTATTTCAAGCTACAGCAATTAAAATCCGTACAGATGTAAAAAATTAAACAAGAAATTAAACAGCTTTGAGACAACTGACCATCTTTGCCAAGGTTGTTCATAAAGGGTACTTGGCCTTTGTGACTGATTTTCCCCGACTCCCTTCTGCTGCCATTAAAATCAGACTTTTCACTGTATTTCCGTACAAAGCCAAAGGACATGCCTGTGGAAGAGACTGAGCCGCCCCAAGGAGTGGCATACCACTGGCAGGGATTTGGTCTCTCCCTGCAGAGAAGGCAGGGCATCAATGTGTGCAGGACTGGAATAAATAGTCAAGCTACCTGAAACAGGCACAGGGGGGACAGCTTTGAAACAGTAATCCAGTTTCCCTTGACACAAAAGAACGGAAGGCACACAGTTTCATCGCATTGCAAAGCAAGCTTCAAAAGAGACCTATTTAGAAGAACTTGAGATCAGTGAACTACAAAAGTGTTCTCAATTAGGAACAGAAAAGGGATGAGATCCTATTGCAAAAAAATCCTGCGTTTGCAGGACCTGTGCCATTTTCTGGTGTTACTGGAATAAGAACCAGAAGCAAAGGATGCTAACAGTAATGAGTGTCATGAGCCAGAGGATCCATTAGTAGCACTTTGGGGCCTTTTGGGGGATAATTAAACATCCTAAAGAACAGTCACTTAATATCACAGCACCTCGTAGTTATTAGAGAGTTAGTAACAAGATACCAGAGGGAAGAAATTACTCCTTCTATGGTCTACTATCAAATGATTAGAAAAGAATAACTCTGAAGTTTTGTACATTAGAAAAGCAGGTGAATGGGAATGGCAATCTGGATTGGACCCATGCAGGGAGGAACTGCATAATGGTGTTAGGGGAGCAGAACTCATGGAAGATACTTGCCCACAGTAAAACCAAAGCACTTGAAAACATTTTGGGGAATTAATCCTGACAGTGGCTGAATTTAGTCTGTGGATCTAGCTTTTGGGCTTGTGACACAGATAAGAGTATATACACATGCGGCTCTAAAGTTCTAAGACTAGCAGCACTGTCTACAGTAATGCTGTTAAAACACGACATTTAAAAGGCTGAAGGAAAACAAACTTTTCCAAAAGTGATAAAACTGAACAAAAGGGAAATATGCCTGTTGTACACAGAAATGGCATTTGCTTGTGGCATGTGCTTTAGCCTAAAAGTGAGATTACTGTGCTTTACCAGGGCAAATACAGATTATGTATTTTTCTTTTGCCATATTCTCCCTTCTTGCATTTCAGCTTGGCTATGTAGTGCCTTTAAGCTGAAAGCTATTTTGGAAGGGGGTTATACAGGCAAGATTTAGCAGGATTGGAACAACCCTACCCTCAGGCAGCGATGACTCAATCTTCTCCATGGACAGCTACATAGTCATGCCCAATCCTGGAACCTGTGCCAGAAACCCTCTAGCAGTTGCATCCTTACACAGTCATTTGAGTGCACAAGGGCTGTTCCCTGCTAAATACTCCTATGATCGCTTCCTTCCTGAAAAGATATGAAAAGACATTTGATCTCCTCACAGTGAGCTCAGTATAATGAAAAGCTGTATTCTACTGTAGGTAGCTATATGGATTTTGACTGAAGGACCAAAAGTATCCAAGAAGTTTACTAGGATTGTTCTTATGCCTGAAAAATCAGACACAATGATGCTACATAAGTTTAATTTTAAAAACTTTGAAATACTGACTTCTTAATTTCAGGGAAATCCAACTGACTTGGCATCAAAACTTTCTTACTAGTGGCCTTTAAAAAAAAAAAAAGTACTTACAATGTGCTGGATTGCTAACATGATCAATTTGGTCCCACAGCTCTGGAAATTGAGAGATTGTTTATGAACACTTTCCTTACTCTGATGAAAATGTTTTCTCTGTCTGCAAATGTAACATCATTCTAGAAGCAAAACATACTGAAAAATCGACATGCATAAGAATGACAACAGAGGCATTTTTGTAAACAGACCCCTTCCTTAATTTGTGACACAAAAAAACATGGGAGGTGACAGAGATGAAGACTGAATGGACAGAGACTGACTATATCCATCCATCGATACAGCACTGAAAACTCATTTTGGGTGCAGATGGGAATTTACCAGCAGAAGACAGATGATCCCATAAGGCAAAAGAGAATGTTACTGAAAATAAAAGTTAGAGATGACAAAGCACCTGCTACTGCCTGGTGTAGCAATCAGAGCTGACACATTCCAATTGTCCATCCTAAAAAATGGGCTTTATCACTAAAGAAGGTCTCAATTCATTATTTCTTCATTGATGTTTTGTCAAATATGCAGGTCACATCATCGGCCTGCTAGCAAAAAGTGAGAAAAAGCTACAGAACACAGTTGAGGACACAGAATTAATAAAATTTACAGGGGTGATGGAATTATTTTTAAAAGTCACAGCCAAGGAGAACTAAATTCTGCAAGAAGAGAAACAAAGTGAGCACACACTCCCTCATTTTACTGTTAAGCTCCTTATACAGTCAGTATTAATTGCTCTAATATTTTGAAGTGGCTGGTATATTTAGATGTTTTAATGTTTGTGGGCTGAACTTGTGGGACTTATGAATAGGCCAAGCCTTTGTAAAGTGCTCCAAACTGAGGCTGAGATAGCTGAAGCTGGACGTACTCAGGATAAAATAAGAGATGCAGCATTTAACAAAGAGGTGGCTCTCCATTGGAGCACACCTGTGGATGGAGATAGGATGAAGCTCTTGCTTCATCAACTCTTTTGAGTGGATGGTGGGGGGTTTTGACATACAGACCTTTCTATTCTTACAGCCTTTGATTTTGCTCCGCAGGAATCCTTTCCACTCACTGAGTGAGGGAAAGACTAACTGTAGAAATTTAGCATTACCAAGACCAGACCAGGACCAGAATTTACTTACCCTGTAAAAAACAATGCTGGATGACACAAGATGCATAATCCAGTATCTGGTACACCCTTAAGAACCACAAAGTTCTTAGCAGTAGCTTATCTCTGTTCATATGGAAATTTGTATCGATTTCCCTGGGAAGAGATTTAAGACAACGCCATGTCCCAGCTCACATAATATTTGTTGTTTTTCTTAAAACACCAGCTTCTGGACTCATGTGATCACATAAGAATCTCAAATGCAATCAGCCCTCTGAGCTACACAGAAAAGCTTGAAAATCAGTGAACTCAAAGGGAGCAAAAGTCACCAGAAAAAGAAACCCACCTGATTCAGGGGGGTTGTACTTTTTAACCCTCAGATACACTCTGTCCTTGCAATCACTATTCATCCAAGTTATGTGAAAGAGTGAGGGGCAGTTTGCCTACCCAGAGAAGGGAGACAGGTCAATGGAGGGCAGATTGCATTGCTTGCTGGTATCTAGACACCATCACTTTGCTTTATACAGGAAACAACTCCTTTTGCAACACAAAGAAACCTGCAGCCAAATGAACCACTTAATCCAAAAAGATGGTGCAAGGGAAAAAGTGGTAGGCTTTACAATGGTTTATTTGAGGGGGAACAAGAAGTATCCTCAAGTTTCCACCCAGACTTGAAAAAGATGCATTCGGCTCAGAAATTGAGTTGGGGCTTGCCACAGGTAACTCAAAGCTATTCTTAGCAAAGATAACAGGGTAGGATCCAACACGATTAAACACTATCAGTGAGCATAGAGAACAGGCAAGAACATGTTGCAAGGATGCATCCGTGCTTTGGAAGCACAGTGCTAGGCAGTGATTTGCAGCTCTGATAGATGCACAATACAGCATTTGGCTCTGAGATTATATCTGTGGTCATTGGAAGAAACAATTTGATGGCATCTGGGAGAAGTGAGATTTTTTAAAAGGGAATTAATTTTCAAAGGAGTCAGTGACCTTTGCTAACTTCCAGAAAAGCAAAGAACTCATATGGGTTTTTATATTCAATGTGCATTAGTTGCTCATTCTCTCTGAGGTGATTTGCTTTTTTTTCTTCCAGTTTTATTTGCATAAAGCACAGTCTGCATGAAAAGACAAGCCAGCAGCTTTGTGTGTGCTTATACAGGATTTTGCTGTAATATTTTTGGTAGCTTTAATATTTTTTTCCAATATTTGCAATCTCCCATGATTTCCATTCCAGAGAAACAATTTATTTCCAAACATAGCTGTATACAGCCCTCTCAGACATGACCTGCTCCCCAGCTTTCTACTGCTGTTAAAGCCAAATCACATTTATATTTAACAGCTTCATTTTCCAAATTGTTTTTATTGGTGACCTTGTTGCCCTGTGAAGACAGCGCAGGAGGGGACATGAGACCTGGACCATGTGCCCAGCTGCATTGCTGACCTGCTGGCTGACACTACGGTGCATCCCTGTGCTTCTTTCTCCTCTAAGCTTTTGCTGATTTAAGATGGTAAATCCCTGAGGGAAGGAACTCCCTTTTACTGAAGGGCATGTGAGAGAACCACTTTGTGCCCAACAGTGAGACAAGATGGTCAACAGTAGAGGAAGCTCAAGGTACAGGTGAGCCAACAAGCCCAGAGGAGAAAGGCAAAAACCACCTGCAAAAAGTATGGGGTACAGTAAAAGCATCTTGTGTCCTACAAGGCATGCGTGACTCCCTCAGTGTAATGACACTTTTCATACGAGGAACCTTAGTTCATTTTCTACTCCTTCACTAGGTTGAGGGGGGCTTTGAGCAGCCTGGTCTAGTGGAAGGTGTCCCTGCCCATGGCAGCAGTGTTGAAATTGGATGATCTTTAAGATCCCTTCCAACCCAAACCATTCTATGGTATGATTCTATGATATGATATCCATCTTATTTTTCCTTATTACCCTGAGAAGTGTCACTGACTGCTCTCTCTTTTCTGTCCTGCAACTTGGTTTTCCCCTGTCCCGCCCTGGGTCCACATATTTTAAGGATATGTCAAGCCTGTGAATCATCTTTTTTTTATTTAAGTCAGAGAAGAATAAAAAGGTGGCATAAAAATAAACAAATCCAAATTGTGAAATGGAGCATTTAAAAAACAATTATCCCATGACAAACAGGCTGGAGACTTGCCCTCATTAAAGTGCAGAAATCTCAGTTCTTTCTTGAAGATGCTCAGAGACAAAATATGAATTATTTTTGAGATGGAATTCAAGCAGTAATGTGTAAAACAATGGGGAAAATGTTCCTTGGTGAAGCAGCAATGACAGTACAACAGTAGCTGTGGTCCTGTGTATAGGTACAGAGAGATGGACCCACTGATGAACCTGCCAATTGCACACAGAAATTACACACAGGCACACAGTACAGCCACACCAATGAATGAGTGCCTGCACTTGAAAGATATGTACCCCAACAGAGGGGGAAACTCAGAGAACAGCTAATGAGGTCTCAATTTCCAGGTTATGCTTGGATGTCAGTCTAGCATTGACAAGAGCTCCATCACAAAAAGGGAATATTTTAATTTCATATGTGCCAGGATCCTGTCAACTTTCAGACATCTCTATTTCTCCTCTCATAAACCCTCTTAAAATTTGTCCCCCGGGAATATTGCTCAACTGCAAAGTGCCAACCAGGAACTGGGAAGTCAAAACTCACTGAAAAACACGCAGACCTTCAAAGGCAGTGAAGAATTATGCTGCTGGAAAGGAGATTGTGGCACTGACAGTAAAAAAAAATGTGGCTTATCTGCACAGAAGTAGTATGGGTTTCATTCTGCCAATCTTTGCTCCCCCTGATCAGCATCTAATTGCAGAAATGCTGACGATCTCAGTGGCACTATGCAGGGAACATTCAAAGATCAATAGTCAGCCTCAGTCTATCAAGGCAGCTGTGCCATTGCACACCATGGAATTACTGCTGCCCTTACTCTTCTTTGCCGCTGTAGTTTTGGAGCTGCTAGGACCCCTTTGGGTTGGAGACAGGAGTGAAAGATTCTGATTAAAGAATGAGAGGAAAATACGGGTAAGAGCCAAGGCCAGAGGCAAATTATAGGTATTTTGCCTATATACAAGGAGCCAGGCAACATGACCCTACAATATTATGTGCTGGATAAAACAGCTGTAAGCCCCCAACATCTGGGAAATAAAGGGCATATAGAAGGACAGACAGAGGAAGCAAGGGAGAAAGGCATTTGAAGAGGCTGGCATGTTTGACCCAAGCCAGGATGGACAGAGACAGCAGAGGAGCCAGTGGGATGGCCACAGCAGAGCAAGCTTCAATGGCTTGGATATGCCATATGACAGGGATCTGTGAGCTGGGATTGCTTTTACAGTTTTCACACTGGAGGAAATTGGACACAACCAGTAGGGTTTGCTTTTCTTTGAACAAAATAACCTGCCCAACACAATATATTAGAAAGTGGGTTAAAGTCACAAATGCATCAGAAATTTTCAGGATAAGGAAGTATAACAGACAGCAATTCCTTTTGCTGATATTTGCTGAAGAAATAGGATGGGAAAAAGGCAAAGGGAATTAAAACAGAAATCATCTGATTTGTTTAAAGGAAAATGAACATTTTGACACAGCATCTTTTCTCAAAGGCATTGAAAAGTTTTCTCTTCATCCCAAGATGTTCCAAAGCTGAATTGTTTGTCTTTCAGACTGCCCCATCTGTGGCTTTAATATCGGTTTTAATGTATTCTTTACATAATCAATATTTACAATTCAGTAGCAAGTAGCAGCTCCAACAGACACCGAAGGCCGTATAGTTTTAGATTGAAAGGGACGTGTTTCTCTCTAGTCAGTCAAGAAAGACAAAGACTGATGAGAAGGAAATACAAACAGGTTATAACAATGATTTACACAAGGTGATTCATCAGCTCAGAGGCAAACCTGGGAATAAAGCTGAGGTCTCCAGCTCCAATGGCAAGATTTCAGGACTCCAAACCCAGCTGCCTAAGATCACAGCTTTCTCTAAAGTCACAGCTTCCTCCAAATTCACTGAGTCCTCAGCCTTTTCCAAACACAGCCTTAAATTATTTATTCAGAATGGGAAGGTGGGTACAACTCAGGTTTCAGCCACAACATAACAAGGGACTAAATTTACCCTTGTCGTTGCCCTCAAGGGTAGGAATTAACAAAATAGATGATTATGACAATGTCAGGAGCACAAAATCCATTGTTGATTTTCATGAGTGGAAACACATGAGAAAGATGGACAGACACAGAGAGAACTGCAATTAGCTTCAGACATCCACAGCACCAACAGCCACAGATGAGCTAAGGTAAGCTTCTTTCACAGCCAATGAAGTAAACCCAGCTGCTTTTAGGATGCAATTCATCTGAATTATTAAGGCATCTTGATCCTTATGGCACACACAATCATCTAGGGACTAAACAGCAAGAGAGGTTAGAAAAGTATTTTCTAGGCTGATGTGTGGATACAGACATGGATATGTGGCTTCACCACGATAATAATTTTTGTGATTGATTTCTTTATGCCCATGCCAAAGGGGCTGGAACTAGATTATCTTAAGGACCTTTCCAACCCTATTCTATGATTCTATGTTGGTAATACGTACGTGTCCAAAGGGCAGCCTTACACCTCTGGTGGCCTTTGCCCTTGATGACGTCTTGTAAAAAGGTGCTGTGCTTTCCACCTCTATCCATGTTGACTGCTAGGGTGACAAAGACACTGAAGTCATGTACAGCAGAAGGACAGATGCAGGAAGGTTGAAAGATAGCACTTGCACCCTTTATGTCAGATGGGAGATATTTAGGGGCCAAGCCCCGGTGATTAATAGGTTGAGGAGAGGCTGTATGCTTAATAGAAATGTTGAACCAAACATTACTTCTGTCAAAATAAGTTATTGGTTGGTTCAATGGCAACAAAAAATTTTAAGACATCATGAATCGATACCTTACTTATTGTTAAATTAATTACTTTCTGTCATCATCTTCCAAAGTACTTTCTGGAGCTGACATATTATGGAAGTTATGTAGCTGCCTTGCTAGAAGCCTGTAGGCAGTTTTCTCAATTTCTAATTTCACAAATGGGGAAGCAAACTTCCCTTTGAATGTACTCTCATTGTTTCCAAGAGAAGTTTGTTTTCCGAAGGGCTTGGATTATTTTAAGTTTCACATGATAACCCCTAAAAGAAGGGATGGGAGATAAACTCAGAGGGCCTGTTTCCTGTAAGTAAAGAAGAAAAAGCCCCTGTACCCTTATGAATAACACAGAGGGCAAACACTCCCAGGAAACACAGGTTACAGAGGGAAGGTTAAACTGTGGCCCAGAGGACCTTCTTCACTGCAACATCCCACAATAGTGCTGAAAAGGAAGCGCAGACCAGCATTCAACATTGTTATGTCCTAATCAAGGTCAGATCACTATGAGGGTTTTGATTAATGCAGAAAATGCAATCAAATTAGCTGAGTTGGCACTTGGCTCTGATGTTCCTTAAAGATGTTGCGATGCTCATTAGACAGAAGCAAGCCACCTAAAAGGTCAAAGCTAATTTGAAAGACCTGCTAAGATTCAGAGCGGCAAAGCAGGGCAAATCTGACATAGCAAAGAGAGAGAGAGAGATGCCTTAGCACTTGAGCACTTCTATTGGACTCTGCAACCTTGGTTTTCAGTGTGCTGCACTTGTCAGTGGTATTCATCTTACTGCAGCCCTTAAAAAAAGGGGTTACATCCTCACCCACTGGAGACCTCAGCATCGATTTACTGGAGGACGCTCAGGCTATGACTGAGCCTAGAGTGAATCCCAGCTAACAGAACATAATTTGAGAAAATATAATTTGAAATGCTTGCAAAAGTAAGAGAGACTCATTGTCCTTACCTTTAAAAGTAAAATAAAGTAGAGTACCAATGAGCTCCTTTGGCTTTAGCTTGACTACACGTTACATTTATGTACAGCAGTAATTATGGATGGAGCAGGCAAAGAAATTACTCAAAACTGCTAGAGGTACTAAAGTGACACAGACAGGTGGGAAATCATATTTCTCAAGATTTCCATTAAGCTCAGAACAGCAGATACCAGACTAGGAATAATGAACTGCAAGGAAGAAATGGATATGCTAAGGTTTTTACTGGAATAAAGGCAAGAAAATTGATGAATTCATGCTGACCTTTGTAAAACAATAAAGCCACAAAACATAGAACAAAGCTCATAGCAGTAACATTTAACTACTACTGAGAGTACTTCCTCCTGTTGTATTTGATGAGTAAGATATATTAAGATAATATGGACCAAGAGATTTCCAAGCAGGGTCTCCCACACAGAGCTGTTACCTGTGTCTGAAAGTGCTGGATAACACTTTCTCTAGGTTTTTAGCAAGCACCTGTCTTATTCTGAAACAGATGTATTCATATTTGAATACTTTGGTCAAAAGGGGCCAGACAGTCCAGTCTTTTTTTGTATGTCTCCTGGAGCCTAGATGGCAGGTGAGAAAAGAAATTGGTTGTGTATCCTGGGAAGAAAGGGAAGAACCCAGGCACTGGAGAGACACGTGTATATGAATTCCTTACTTTAACCATATTTGTCTGGTCTATCTGGTGGCAACTTACTCAATGAAAATGAAATTATTTCAGTTCTGGCTTTATACAGTCAAATGATACTGAGACAGTGAACCATAAAGTCATTTTGAAACATTACAGTGAAATGCTCCAGTTTAAAACACTAGAGCCAGTACATTCTGAAATCACATGTATTTCAAAACAAAATGCCACTGAAATGCTTCCCCTCTCCTTTCAGCTTACTGACAGTCCCCAGCGGAAAACATTATGCAGTCGCAAAAATTTCTCAGCAGTTCCATTTATGAGTTTAATTTTAGGAGCATTTGCCCGTCCCTGGGGTGAAGCTGGGGTGAAACAGGTCCCCAGGCTCACTGCAAAGGCAGGAGCATGCTGCAGTCCATGTGCTTAAGCCCTAAAAGAGAGCTGGCTATGACAAATTTAACACAAGGCTGAAACCTGCTCTGTCCTTACTAAAATCTCTTGCACTGAGATCATACTGTATCTGTTTTAATGGTGAAAAAATGTAGGTTATTAAATAGAAAAGGCATCCCTGTTCGTTTCTATGTTTGCAGTGGCTGAAGGTGCTGTGTTTAATATAACAGCTTCCTGGTTTTCATACACACTTCTGCTCCACCTCCACATGAACCTTGCTGGGGAAGGCGGATGACTGCCCTCATTTTGCTATTAAAAAGCTAGCGATCTGGAAGGCTTTTTCTGATTCACCCAGTCCCAAGATTGCTTTGCTTAAATTGGAAACATAGCCAAGTCATGTCACCAGCTGAGCCATTCACAAAAAATTAGCTCCATGTCTTTAGAAGACTGTCACTTTACATGGTGATGAGTCACATATCCCTTGTTCCAAAGTAGCTTTGTGTGCATGAGAGTGACTGCAGGCATAGATATATGTATATTTCATATAAACATATATACATATTTATATATACGCCTCTGAAAATAGGCAACAAGAAAAATAAGATTACAGTTTTGTGGGGGAAAAATCATAGTTTTTCCTACCCTTTGTTCACCATAGCAACTCTTTCTCACACACACAGAGGCAGAAAAATAGAAAAAAAGTAAAGCTCCTATCTCATTTTCACCCAAGCCTACTTCAACAACAAGAAGAAAGCTTTTATCTTCCAAATAGGGATAAAATACTGTCGTAGCAGCTCATTGCATAGGCATGCAGGGACTTTTCAAGCAAGTATACATTTTCATGCTCTTGCATGTGTATTTAGCACAGCCTATTAGGAAATGCCTGTGTACTTCCCAGCACAAGTATTTCTGTATCTTATAATGGCTGTCCTGTTAACAGCTTCCTATTGCCTAGCTTCCTAGGAAGCTAACAACTTCCTTCTTACTCACCACAACGCTACGGGTATGCATGCACACATACTAACCAGTTCATACTTCAGTTTTCCAGCAAAAATAAAACTGAGGTAGAGGGTAACAGGAAAGGTGATAGCATATTTTACTGGCCACGTATTTAAACCACCAGCACTTAAGAGGCTCACATGATAGCATTGGGACTGTGCTGTACAAACACATATAAGATATATGTAAGTCAATTGTACATATCTAATCATTCCTGAAGAACCCACAGCCTCAGGATATGAGCAGTGCCTGCTGAGGTCACATCAGAGAAATCCATTGACATCAGCAATCCCAAATTAAGCAAAAAAATATCTGTGGTTTAAAAACAGGTCACTGTAACACAGGAAGGTTAAAGGGCCTGTTCGTGGACACGCAAAAAGTTGCTTGTGGAGAGGCTTGAACATAAATCTCCCAAGTCCCCCTTGACGTCTAAAACATGACCTATTTGCCCTCAGTCAGGAACCTACATTGCTCTGTCTGCTACTTTGCTTTGTGTCTCTTTTTTTCCTTTTTCCTAAAGAAACCAGCTCCATTCTCTGAAATCTGCCACTAGCATTATGGAAGAAAATCATGTATTGTTCACTCTCAGTTGAGGCCTGATGCCAGAGATATTCTTTTACAATAGCTACACCTGTAATATTTTGAGTACCTAGAGAAAAGCTGCAGCCAGGCTACAGCTCAGCTTGTAACATAACTTCTGTAGAAGTGATCTGATTTACCATGGTTTTCTCCCAGCTTTAAGCTGAGACTCCACTGACATTTTAGATAATGACAAAGTGTGCCAGTCATCAAGAAAACTCGTTGAGAAAAGGAACATCTTGGTGTCCTCTTGGCTAAAAAAAATGAGTGCAATTTGCTTTCCCTTGTGCATCACCTCCTGCCAGCCTCTTGTCACTGTAAGTGCCCAGTGGTCCAAGGAGACCCCAGTGGTAAGAATGCATAGGAGGCAAGGTGACACTGAGCACTCATCACTTAAAAAAAACACATTGTGCTGCAAACACTGAGGCTGAGGAGACATGTAGCTCCTTCTCCCTACTTAATGAGCTTCATTGTCCCCACAAAACAGCAGTGGCAGCTCACTGCTGTGCAGCATATTGCAAGGGGACTCTGTAGCTCCATCCTTACCAGACCAAACACCACCAAAGGACTTCCCTATTTTATAGCGCTTACTGTAGGCATCGTTCAGCTGCTGATCTACCTTTTATTTCTTCCTCACATGCTGAACATGCCAGCTTACCAAGCAAGAAAAGCCTTTCTAGTAGCCTGGAGAATATTGCCAGTCCTGCCACTGTCCTGGCACTCAGGAGGGCCTGTTTATTCACAGGGGAATGATTGGTAACAACATAAACATGTTTTTTGGGGGTTTCAAGGTCAGGAGACAAGTCCATCTGCCATGTAAATAGCCAAAGCCAAAGGACTATTTCTACTTTGATGCAACACTATCAGAAATAAATCAGAAGTTCAGGTTTTACTCTTTCAAAATATAACTTTTGCAGGAAGACTAAGAAATCCAATGGCCTTAAATACTATTATTTAACAGGTTACTTAGCACTGCCCTCTGCAGCTGCAGCTCCGTGACCGTAAGTTCCTGAACTGTACATACACTGGATTTCAGGCACATCTACCCAAATTCCCACCCTGGGATATAGATATGCCCTCAGGGAGAGAATCATCTGAATCCCTCTTCACTTGCATGGCAGGGGTTTTGGAACTAGATGATCTTAAGGTCCTTTCCAACCCTAACTCTTCCATGATTTTATGCTGATTTTTTAGTTCCCTCTCCTAGAAGAATACTTTGGATTTTTTCTCTCCCCACTCCCGCATCTTTAATTCAACACCAAATTCAATTGCCCTGAATTGTATTTTTTGCCCTTTTTGAAGATGAATCTCTGCTAAGTAGAAGAACTGAAAGGGATTGGTAAATAATAACACGCTGCTGCCACGCTGGGAACTGTGCTGCTGTACTCAATGCTCTCACATGCGTCACTTGTCTGTAAGTTGTCATTCATGCTTTTGCTTGTCTAACACGGTGATTGAGCATTTCCTCTGAGTAAATGTGTGTATATCTTCTTTACTGAGGCACACACAGATGCACAAGGTCTCCTTGAGGATGTAAATTCATTTTCCTGTCTTTTTAGCAGAGTGGCTGATTCCAGTGTCATTAGCTGATCTGCACTAGAACTTTGAGCCATTAATTGAGGTAAATGTCTAGGCAGGTGAAACTAATGTTTCCCTTTCCCAGCTAGGATGAAGAAGTTCATTTACTCAAGTTGTCCATATTAAGAGCAGTAATCTACTTACTTCATAGCCAGGAATTTTAAGAAGAGATGGCCAAGGGGCACTCAGCAAAATCAGCATTGATTTTTCAGCACAGCCTGGAACACAGCCAGGTCTCATGGGGCCAGAATAACATAAATACAGGACCTAAGCCTTAAAAATGGTTAAAGGAAATAGCACGTACAAGCCTGTGAGCCAAAATCAGTTTGGGCAGGTGAGAGGAAATGGGTTTCTAAAGAATGAAAGAATGGGATAATTAACCTCACTTAACATGGGCTTATGAGGGCAAAAGACCCTGTCAAGTTAACATAATACTAATTTTGGAAAGTCCTAAGGTTGCTGCCACAAAGATTGCATCCTACTTAGACTTTTGTGCTTGAGACCAGAAGGCACTTTAATCACTGAAGTTTGGAAGCAGCAGAACAGATTGAATGGATTTAAAAGGAACTGACAGCCCTTGATTCTGGGGAGAAAACTGCAGACCGGGAGGTGCTGTTAGTGGGCTTGTAGCATATACCCACTTGCAATTCTTAGAGACCCTGAAGACAGGAGCAAAGTTTCAATGAGAGACTTCCTCCTGCTTTTGTCTCCAGCCAGGCTGGAGTGTCATATTGTGCAACTAAACCTGTCAGCATGAAACATCCATATTGTTTTCTCTGCCAAAGAGGTTCTGGTAGACCTGAAAACAACTGGAACGTCCCCATGTTGCGGCTGTCCCAGGAGGCCTCCCCTCCACTGTTCAATTCTGACTATTCTTAATAATTTATCTCTGTGCCTTGGGTTTGATTAATACTAATTGACTGTCAAAAATGCAGCTGAGTGCCCAGTACTCTTTCTGCTATCCCTAATGGGAATGTGCTGTATGAAAAAGGGTTTGTTTCAATGAGTTCCAGCCTTGCCTCCACCTAAAGCGTCAGACCCTCACAGGTGTCTCAGCCCCATGGGGTTGGCAGTGGGGGTGCAGCCAGGACCATAGGACCAGAGAATGACAGCTATTACAGTCCTTCATCCACACCTGCAAACTGAAGTCGTACTGAGATGCAACCTTGTATGCCATATTCCCAAGGCTCGCATTGTTCAGCACCTTCCTTGCCAGTGACCCGGCCTTTACCACTGCCTAGTTATTACAGTATCACACAGTATCACAGTATGCTAGAGATTGGAAGGGACCTCGAAAGATCATCTAGTCCAATCCCCCTGCCGGAGCAGGAACACCTAGATAATGTTACACAGGAATGTGTCCAGGTGGGTTTTGAATGTCTCCAGGGAAGGAGACTCCACAACCTCCCTGGGCAGCCTGTTCCAGTGTTCCGTCACCCTCACTGAGAAGAAGTTTCTTCTCAAGTTTAAGTGGAACCTCTTGTGTTCCAGTTTGTACCCATTACCCCTTGTCCTATCATTGTTTGCCACTGAGTAGAGCCTGGCTCCCTCCTCGTGACACTCCCCCTTTATATATTTATAGACACTAATAAGGTCACCCCTCAGTCTCCTCTTCTCCAAACTATAGAGACCCAGCTCCCTCAGTCTTTCCTCATAAGGGAGATGCTCCACTCCCTTAATCATCTTAGTTGCCCTGCGCTGGACTCTCTCCAGCAGCTCCCTGTCCTTCTTGAACTGAGGGGCCCAGAACTGGACACAATATTCCAGATGGGGTCTCACCAGGGCAGAGTAGAGGGGAAGGAGGATCTCTCTCGACCTACTAACCACCCCCCTTCTAATACACCCCAGGATGCCATTGGCCTTCTTAGCCACAAGGGCACAGTGTTGGCTCATGGTCATCCTGTCGTCCACTAGGACCCCCAGGTCCCTCTCCCCTACACTGCTCTCTAACAGGTCGTTCCCCAACCTATACTGGAACCTGGGGTTGTTCCTGCCCAGATGCAGGACTCTACACTTTCCCTTGTTAGATTTCATCAAGTTATTCCCTGCCCAACTCTCCAGCCTGCCCAGGTCTCGCTGGATGGCAGCACAGCCTTCTGGCGTGTCAGCCACTCCTCCCAGCTTAGTGTCATCAGCAAACTTGCTGATAGTACACTCAATTCCCTCATCTAAATCGTTGATGAATATATTAAATAATACTGGTCCCAGTACTGACCCTTGAGGCACTCCACTAGTTACAGGCCTCCAACTAGACTCAGCCCCATAGACTACAACTCTCTGGCTTCTGTCCTTCAGCCAGTTCGCAGTCCACCTCACTACCTGATCATCCAGACCACACTTCCTCAATTTAGCCGTGAGGATGCTGTGGGAGACTGTGTCAAATGCTTTGCTGAAGTCAAGGTAGACCACATCCACCGCTCTGCCATCATCCATCCACCGTCTTATTTCCTCATAAAAGGCTAAGAGATTGGTTAAACATGATTTCCCCCTGGTGAAGCCATGTTGACTGCCCCTCATAACCCTCTTATCCTTGATATGCCTTAAGATGGCACCAAGGATAAGGTGTTCCATCACTTTCCCAGGGATGGAGGTGAGGCTGACCGGTCTATAGTTACCCGGGTCCTCCTCCTTGCCCTTTTTGAAGACTGGAGTGACATTTGCTTTCCTCCAGTCCTCAGGCACCTCTCCCGTTTCCCAAGACTTGGTGAAGATGATGGAGAGTGGTCTAGCAATGACTTCCGCCAGTTCCCTCAGCACCCGCGGGTGCATCCCATCTGGACCCATGGATTTATGGATGTCCAGATTGCTCAACTGGTCTCTAACCCATTCCTCATCGACTAAGGCAAACCGCTCCGTTGACCTGACTTCATCTGAGGTCTCAGGGGTACAGGGCTCTTCAGGACTGCCTGCAGCAGAGTAGACAGAGACAAAGAAGGCGTTCAGTAACTCTGCCATCTCTGTATCTTCTGTCACCAGGGCACCCATCCCGTTCATCAGTGGGCCTACATTGCCTCTGGTGTTAGTTTTGTCTGCCATGTATTTGAAAAAGCTCTTTTTGCTGTCCTTGACCCTTCTCGCCAGGTTTAATTCTAAGGAGGCCTTAGTCCTCCTAGCTGCCTTCCTACATCCTCTACAGCGGCCTTATATTCCTCCCAAGTGGCCAGCCCCTCCTTCCATGACCTGTAAACTCTCCTCTTCCACTTGAGCATACCCAGCAATTCCCTATTTAGCCATGCAGGTCTCTTGGCCCTCTTCCTTGACTTCCTACCTGTCGGGATGCTCCGATCTTGAGCACGGAAAAAGCAGTCCTTGAATGTCAACCAACTATCTTGGGCCCCTTTACCTTCAAGCAGCCTTGCCCATGGGATTTCCCCTAGCAATTGCTTGAAAAGGCCAAAGTTTGCCCTGCTAAAGTCCAGGGTTGCAATTCTACTTGCTACTCTACTAGTCCTGCCACACAAGATCCTGAATTCCACCATCTCGTGGTCGCTGCAACCAAGGCAGCCCTCAACCCTTACTGCTTCGACCAGATCCTCCTTGTTAGTGAGGATGAGATCCAGCAGCGCTCCTCTCCTGGTCAGCTCATCCGCCATTTGCAGGAGGAAGTTATCATCCATACACTGGAGGAACCTCCTGGACTGTGGCTGGGTTGCCGAGTGGTCCTTCCAGCAAACATCAGGGAAGTTAAAATCCCCCACGACGACCACGGCCTGTGACTGTGAGGCCGCTCTCAGCTGCCTGTAGAAGGCCTCGTCAACTTCCTCACCCTGATCTGGTGGTCTGTAACAGACACCTACAACAGTATTACCCCTGCCAGCCTGCCCCTTAATTCTCACCCAGAGACTCTCAACTCGCTCGTCATCTGTCCCTGGACAGAACTCAGTGCATTGTAGTTCCTCCCGCACATAAAGAGCAACCCCACCACCCTTCCTGGCTGGCCTGTCTTTCCTGAAAAGGACGTAGCCCTCCATGACTATATTCCAGTCATGTGAGTTGTCCCACCACGTCTCTGTAATTGCCACCAGATCATAGTCTCCCCAGCTGCCATCAATAAGCGGTGACATGGGGTCCTTAAAATGTCCTGAAGGTTCCACTTTTGGGCAAATTCAACCAGGCTCATTTGCAGTTGTCGCATCTATGAAAAATGCTGCCTTTTTTTGCTGCAAACAGCTGGAAAAAGTTCAATTGAATTTATATAAAGTCTGGGTTTGTTTCTGAGCTGGTGACTCATGTTCTTGTCTGATTAAATGTTATCCCTGTAAATGGCATGCACATTTTTTCCTATTTAATTGTCATGGCTGAGGGGATTTAATCTATTCACCAATTCAATAAAATGTTATCATCGGCCGGCCACACAGAATGCAATCAAAGTGCCATTGAATGCATGGCTACAAGACACAGACGTGCACCTCTGACTTCAGGTGAAGGCATTCAAGATGAGCTCTGTTTGACTCAAAAAGAAAGAACTAAAAACTGCATTCACGGAGCCAGATGTCTTATATGCGAACAAAAGTCACGAGCAGCAAGAGTGATCCCAGTACACTGAGATATTTAATTGATGCGAGTTTGATGTTCAAAAAATATCAGTGGGCAATTCCCACATATACGTGTTCACCAACAGGAGGAAGAGCAGCTGGGGTGCTGGTGGCATTATCTCAAGCCTTCTGAAGGCAATGAAGGTTATTTTCAGGCACATCTCTCAGATTTGCCTCATGTCAAAACCCGAAGGTTTTGAGGTGCTCAGATTTCTTGGCTGTTTAATTCTCACCAGTGAGGCCAGGTATCCAAAAGAGCTCAGTTCTGCTTAATGCAATTCTAGCAGATATTCTTTCAAGTGCCTTTTTATTGGTATGCAGCACGCTAAGAGCCACTGAAGATTTGGCAATTGTGTTTGCTCTTGAAGTCTATTAGATTTAGAAGTGCCACCGTTTCTGCTTCCTTGTAGGAGGGTTTTTTTCTTCAGCTATGGCATCTGTTCTAGCCCCCAGGGGTTTTGAGTCAACCAGGCTGCTCCCGCTGTGGAATCTCCACTGTCCTGTTGACTGGCCAGGGGGGTACATCAGCATATCTGTAACATTGATTTCATACGGGTTGCCCATAGGAAAACCTCCCACGATTCATTTCTAGTATTTGTGGGAATCTCTTCAAGCTGCTAAAAGACAGACCATTGCCTCTGCATAAAAACAAGTGAAAGTGTATTCCTCCCCAACTGTCTAGTGTCCAAATGAGATCAGATTGTTCAGACTCTCATATGGCAGGGCCTGGCTTTTGCAACTGCAATGCATCAGGAGATAATCATGAGTTAATATAGAGCAATGGTAATGAACAATAAAGAATGCTTTATATAGTTTTATAATCATCATACGGCCCCATTATACCCAAATGCACCCATAAATCTGCCAAAGGAGGCAGCTCTACAGCAGAGATACTTTTATATGTATTTAAAAAACGGGAAAAAAGTCATATCAAGCCTTGGCAGACCTAATTTAGTATCACACAACATTTATCATAATACCAGTAGCATTAAACTGGATGTCCACTGCACTGTGAGATGGTAGCAGTTAATTGCAGTCCAAAGAGAACTGGCACACTGAATCATAGAATGCTTAGGGTTGGAAAGGACCTCAAGATCATCTAGTTCCAAATCTCCTGAACAGATGGTGGCTTCACCAGCAAGAATAAAGCACTTGTGAAGTGAAATAGGGAAACCAAAATTTCTCTCTGTGCCATGGACCCTGCTAAAGAAAGCTAATGGATAGCCAGACACTACGGAAATTTCCAGTGCAGCTTGCACGAAGCCTCAGAAATCCAGATGACTTTTAGGAAATGCTGTGCACGCTGGGATGTGGCCCCAGTGGAAAAAGGAGTTGGTATTGAAAAGGGTCTCGTTCACACCTAGCAAGGTGTTTTCAGTACAGTCCAGTACACATAGCAGGACTGTTGACCACATATGCTTTGAGTATGTTGGATGTTTTTCCCAGCCCAGGCTTTCATAAATGAGCAACACCAGTGCTCACTATCAGAAAAATCTTAGAACTGAGAGCTTGACTTTCCCAAATTAGGCTGCAGAGAGGTGGTTGAAAATTTCTTTACAAGCTATCACTTGAGAAATATTGGACTTTCAGCTAATCACAGGCTCATGCACAAGGGACAGTTTTCAGTGGAAAACTCTGATTTCTCATCTCAGAAACTCAGCAAATGGAAAAGCACATAGTGTTTCATGGGAAACATTCCCAACAGGAAAACAGAAAAGCAGAGCCTTTGAGTACTACTTCCACTAGGCCCTGAGGTGGTGCTTTCAAACTAAGATACTTAGGCTTTTGTCTGCCTTAGTACTTTACATTTCTGTGTCTCAAATAGGCCACAACACTATCTATATGGAAAGTGTTGAATCATTTTTCCCCCAAGTACATTTGAAAGTGAAGGTATGAATAGCATAAATGGCGTGTACTGACACAAAGCTCTGCATCACCCTTGCAAACATCGCTGTGGATTTTATCCTTTCAACTTACACCCTTTCTGGCTGTCAGTGCAATCACAACCATTAATCGACTTCTGCAGGCCCCCACTCGGCACAGAAACCCTCATTTATGACTTTCCAGAGAGGTCGCTGTTTATTTCTTAGGACTATTTGCAAACACTGCTGTCTGCTGTTTAAAGACCCAAAGTAATTTTGACTGAATATTTTCACTCCTGTGTTTGTGACCTAAGCCAGAAATCTGGGGTTATTTTAAGCACTTCTCTAATAGCTGTATGCATTCAGTGGGCTGAGCAATCTTCAGAAGAGCGACAGAAATTGAAGAACTGGAAGGAAGCAAGCCCAGCTTTAAAAATGGAATCCAGAAAACAAAGTCCTTGCTAGTATTGCTGCAGGCAATCCAAAAGGCATGCCTGAGCTGCTTCTAATCATATCAGCCTTACTTCCCAGCAGGAGGTAAGGAAGGAATTGTGACACAAAACTGACAAACATACCTTTTATTTCACATCAGCCAGAGTACCATGCTGAGAGTCGTGATTCAGGCTTTTCTTAGGAAAACTCACTCTGGCCTATTGGGAGCATCATTTTAGCAACTGATCAGTGTGATCCCAATTAGAAAGAGCAGTCAAAGCCAGAGATGAGCCCCTCAGTGAGGGCTGGATCCTGCACTGCAGCCAGCAAAAACATATTCCTGCACAATTTCTGTCCCTCCTAGTAATGCATCCCCAAAAAACCTGCCTGCCCACATGTGTCGCTTCACCAGGGATGTATCCCACACCATGGTGGCGGGAGGGAAGGATGTTCCCTCCGTGTTGCATGGAGCAAAGGGAGACTACGAGAAGCATCACAGACCCCCGAGCTCCAGGGTCTGCTTACGGTAAGTGGTTATAGGCAGCTGTGGGTACATCAGAAGTGGTTTTAATCTAGATCACACAAATCTGCAGCAGCTCAGCAAGTGAGAGCACACATGAGCCAAATGGCCAAAGTCCAGATTAAGCAAGACCACATGTTGCACAGAGATGTCTGCAGCTACAACACCACCTGGCAGCTGGAAAGGACTTTCCAGTAAGAGCCACCTTGCTGTGACTTTTAATCACACATGCATAAACAACCTCATCTTTGCAAGGCCAAAGGGCACTTTGTCAAGATAGATTAAGTTGGACACTTGATAATTTAATTGCCCTTGCTTAATTATTACAGTCTGGATCACCGAAGTATTGATTTCTGAGAAAGGCTATCCAGACCTTTCACTGGGCTCTACCTCAAAGTGAACTAACAAGTATTGGGGAATGAAACCTGCACTATAAATAATTTAAAGCAATGTATCATCCATGGACTGCTTTAAAGAATAGTGTAGGTATAATAGGAATATAAGTCATGGCAATATCGGTGGAGAGAACAACCTGCCAATCTTTGGTTTTCCTACAAGTAAATGTTAAGGGTTTCTTCAGTGGCCCAGCTTCAAACATCAGAATCTCAGCTTTTGATAATAATAATTATTATTGTAATTATAATTATTAAGTATAATAATAAATCCTTAGGATGGGGAAAGAGATCATCAAAACTCAAACAAAAGTGTAAAAAAAAAAAAAGAAGAAAAATAAGTTAAAGTAATAATGCCAAAGCTCTGTTTTTTCAGTCAATTTCCAAGCACATTTTATCTGCGGAGTGAGGATATCATTATGAAGGAAACACAGTGCCTCCCAAGTTCATCAAGAAGCCGAAGTCCAAACAAATTTAGCAGAATGGATGAGAAGAGGCAAAATTTTGAGAACACAGCAATGAAATGATAATAAATTCTCTTTTTGTGTTATTTTGTGAAGCCTATTCCTACTTTTAAAAATACTTTTATTTCACCAAAGGGCTCAGTGACAGAATTGTTGCATGCCAACCTAAATTACAGCCTGTCAACAGAAACAAAAGCCTTAAGACAGGAAAAGTTGTTGCAACCTATGACAGTGGGATGAAGCCAAGATGATTTAATATGGGGAAGTAGGTGGTGTGCTGCACCCTTCTAATCAAAATCAACGGGCCTGAAGTTCAGTGATCTGCCCAGAAAGCAACATAAATAGTAACACATATCAGCATTGCTGTTGCTAATGAATGCTGTTAGCACTACAGCAGGTCTTCGGCATACTCAGCCCAGCAGAGCTTTGCAGCCTTTGGAGAGGATACAAGGGGAAAAGGACTGTGCAAGGCAATGAGACAAGCCCTAAAGTCTTTGCTCACAGAGTTATACAGTTGAATAAAATTACTAAGTCTCAGTAGAGAGACAGTTTGCTTTTAAATTGCTAGTTCTCATTATGGCAAAATAATACGTGAAAAAAATAACACCTGGGATCTCAGAACTGGGGAGAAATGTTTTAAAAGCCCAACCCAAAGATTTGAGATTTTCTGTTCTCATCTCCACATTTTGAGGGAAAAACCTCAGGATCCTACTGCTCACTGTGAAAGCAGTGTGAATTGGAGCCTATTTCCTTCAACAGAACTCATGCTCTACAAAACTGTGCAACATCCCAGCTCTTTAAATCTGCAGACCCACAACTGAGGAGAACACAGTGATATTTGTGAAAGGTCATAGCCCAATTTAATGGAATTAAGGGAATTTATAGTTCCCTGGTTTGCCACACATTCTGGGGGAAAATCACTTTCACCTTGATCTAAACTAACTCCCCAGTGACTTCAAGCAGAAATTAGAAGACCCCTAAATGTTTTATGAATTAGTGTTTTCCCGCCTTTGTAAAACAGGTTCCAGTCAGTTTGGCAGAGTGAGAGGCTCAAATAGAAATGGAACAGAGACCCATATCAGCACTTGAGAGCAGATTGGCCTTTCCTGCATCTGTTACCACAGCATTGTTTGCTTAGGCCAGCCCAGAAGCTGAATTTGTGTCACAGGGAAAAGCAGGCACCCTGAGTTCAGTGTTGCTTCTCCATCTGCACAAGGGACAACCTCAGCACTGAGATGCTGTTAAGAGGCCCTTATTTTTTCAGCTCTGTACTAGGCATGCAATGAAAGCAGGTAGCAGGGGAAGAGAAGATGTTGTGCTCCTGATGGGACAAGACAAGACTTGCTCTCTAAAGAGGATCATCATGAGAAGTAGAAAATTGAAAAGCTGTTGCGGAGGTAAGCCAAACTCTAACATTTCAATATATATTTCTCTTGCTTTATTCACTGAGGAAAATTCTGTATTCAGAGGACTTGGAATAATTCCATCAACATGTGCATTTCTTGTAAGTAGTAACTGCTGTTGCAAAGGTTAAAAAATTGGGGAGAGGGGAGATTATTACTGAAATCCATCTTCTGAAAGAACTATCAACAGCATATTTATTTATCCTGTGCTTCGAGGGAATTGAAAATACCTTAAAAGCTATTTGAGTTGCACACCTTTTTTCTTAAAAAAAAATATGATTAAAAGTCTTTATACTTTCTGCAGCACATTCTGTGGGAATTACTGAAGAATTAAAATAATGGTTTGATCATGGTAATATGATCAAAATGGTATCACATAGCTGTAAAAAAATGCTGAGAGATAAGGAAAAATATCATAGATTTCTTTCCCAATCGTGGAAACTATTCAAATAAAAACCAGGAAAACATTATTAATTTTTCTTTCTAAGGGAGCCCTGGGTATTTCAAATGAAAGTATTTTTCCACAGACATTTGAGTGAATAGCAAGTGCCAAATACTTCTAACATACCTACCCACTTGCTGGCACCTTCCAGCTCTCTTTGCTTCAGGCAGCAAGATGTGAACAACCATTTGGCTTCTAGTATTTTTTCCCAAGTAACTCCCAAGCATCTTCTGTTATTAACATGGAAAATTATTGTATCCATGATAATTAGAATCAATTTAATTATTATTATAATCATTATTATTATTAACAACTTCTATAATCAACACAAATCAGAAGCTTTCCTTCCTGCTACTCAGCCACAACTTTACTAAGGAAACAGGCAACACAGCTCCTCATGCAGTAACACAACAACAAAAGCTGTCTGCTATTGCGTATGGCACAACGTCTTAATGCTGACCTGCCCATGGACATGTGACAGGTACTCTGTGCTAAAGCCAAAGCAGTGCTTAAAACATTGTTATTTTAGGTTTCTCCACATCCTACAAATTGAAGTGATCCATATATAATCAAGATAAAAGACACAGAGGTACACAAACAGAACTTGTTTTCATCTTGGTGATATGAAAAGGAAGCTCATGACATACAGGAAATTACCAAGTAAATTACATCCAGGAAGAATAAAAGTTGTTTGACTCAAAGATTTAGTTATATTTGGAGTATCCTGGATTAATTGAAAAGGCAGACTAGGAGAAACTTGAGAGATGTATGTCTATATGCAGATGTGAGGGTCTGACTAAGTTTATATTTGTATTTATTTGCAATAGTTGCTGTTAATGGAAATAAAAGAAACAGCCCAGAACATGAAACTGGAACTGATTTTGGAGGAATTAGATAAAAAGCTGCCAACCTAACAAATTAGAAAACATAAATAGGTATCCATTTAAGACTGCGAAACATCCAACAGATAAAGAAGATTTGATATAAGACTCAAAAGACTGCAAATCATTGATAGAGGGTGAAATAATATATATATATAAACTATATTCTAGTATAGATAATATATTCTGCATTTTGTATCTGTGTATTTATATTAATAACATAGAAAATTCACAGTCAGTTGTTTGCTCAATGTAGCCAATGGAGTTGCATGGAGCAGAAATGAGAGCCAAACTTTATTTATGGTGTTCTATGCAGTGAATCCCCCAAAAAGATGGATTCAAAAAGATTCCTAACTGATCTGGTTTTAGAGGAAGACAAATTAAACAGCAGAGCTGACAAAAATACTTGAGGCACACAAAACTCCTCTTGCATCCTTCTCCTTCAGCTCCTGAAAACAGTACTTCCATTTTAAGGGACTTCAGCCACAGTAGTCATGAAATCAGTGAGAATCTTCCCAGACACGGCCTCTCTTCCTGCACTTCTCCACTGAAGCTACCTACATTGAAAGTGAAGACTCAGAGACATAAGGAAAGCCATTTAGATTTTTCAAAAATTGATCTTTTGATCACTGTCCCTACTCAAACTTCATTCATCCTTCACTTTAGGGCTTGGCCAGATAATGTGCCTCACATTTGGACCTTGTCAAACTGAAGGACGTGCCTGAAAGTGAAGCATCAGTGGTGCAAGTGGCCTTTATAGGTAGAGCTGGCTGTGCCTTGACAGCTAATTTCAATTTTACAGCCTGCAACCGAACACCTGAACAGATCTGTTTTCTTTTCTGTTTAGTACAAGGGAAAAGCCACACATGCTATTGCTAGAAGCAGGCCAGGCAGAACAGAGTGTGCAGCAGGTACCTGGTAGCGAGGTGACTGGAGCTATCACACAGGAGACAACTTATCTGCTCTTTCAGAGTGAGTGAGGATTATGCCAAACCCTAATGTTCCATACAAAGGTAATGAAACCACTCAACATATTTTACAGCTCAAGGAAAATTGTTGCTTCATTTTTCCTCAGATGAGGTATTTAGCTCTATCAGCAGGACATTATTAGATTTATGACCATGTCAATTCCAAGAAAGCTACTAGATTAACTCTTGGTACAATCTGGTTGGAGGGAGGAGAAGTGCACAGATTTGAAGTGGGCAGGATTCTTTTTAAATGCATTAACAAATGCAACTGTGTTGAGCCAGTAAGACACATTAGGAGAATGCAGCTATCCTGAGAGTTCAGTTTAGAAATCCGCATATAGCTAAGCATAGGAAGGCTAATGTACAAAAAAAATAATGATACAGCTCCCACTTCTTACCTAAAAGCAAGCAAAAACGTTTGGGGCCCTGTGCAATCTGAAGCTGCACATGGTGTTTCCAAAGGTTGCTTGGGCTCTGGATTTACTAGGAATTAAGTACCCGAGTGCACTGCATTTCCTTAGCTGAGCTAGGAGCAGTTGCGTTTTAAATGCTTCAAGTTCAGAGTTCAATACCCCTAACTCTTTCTAAGCAGCACCATACTCCATCATTTCTATGAATTTCACTGTAATCATTTGTGGAGTAATATTTAACACCCAAATGCATACTCTGCTCACCACCACAGCTTGCTTCCTCCTCCACCTGAAGAGCAAGGGAAGAAGAAATGAAAGTTCCCTGTAATACCCCGCTGTGTTGCATGTTCTTAAGTACAGTGTCCTAAAATAGAAAAATTGACTTTTAATATCCCTTACACAATTAGTGAGTGCTGTGGCAAGTCCTCGCATCACCACACTGGGATACTGTAAGGGACAAGTCTGGGTGAAAAAGAATTAAACAACAGGCTGTTGTGAAGGAGCAGATTTAATACTCAAGGAATCGAAAGGGAGAGAATACACCACCAGCAGGCCCCAGTTTCTCGGCACATCCCCCCCCCCCCAGCCACCAGCTGGTCACCAAAAGAGTTCAGAAGCTTTGCATTTGATGGTGTGGCTTGTACAAGGCAATGAGCACAGACTCTCCATTACCAAGCGGCTGTACCACGAGGCAAGCAGGAGCAAAGGAAACCAGCAGCACCCAGTACTGGCTGGGCAGCATGAAGGACAGTCTCAATTCCACCTACCCAGTGGCTCTGCAAGCCTTCCTGACATATGGACCAGAAATGAACACCAAAAGTTTCCAGAGCGTTACCACACAGTGATATAAAACCCACAGCACTTCTTGTGCTGATGCAGAATATCAACATGCTTTGCATTTATTTGGCTAATATTCATTTGTGCACACACAGATGCCAAGTCTGAAATTGCATTCATTCATTCTTGGCATTTAATTCAAGAAGCAAAGGGAATAACCCTGCTTTTACTAATGCCTGTAAAATCATGCTGTTGCAGGATACAGGTGCTTCTCGTCCACCAAAGTATCTTCCAAAAGGCTCAGAGAATAGATGCTGGGCTGCTAACCAACCCAAAAAGCAAACAAGGTGAGGAGGGGGGGAAAGCAGGACTAATGAAACTCTAAGAAAGTGCTTGATGGTTTCCACAGCCAGCACATTTTTCTCAGTGACAGATAATTCATCTTTTACCAGCTCCCATCGCCTGGAGACCAGGCTCTTGGTTGTTTTCAACTAAACCGACATAAACCGAAGTATTTTCAAACAGGAAACCAGATGTGATGGGGCCTGCCCCAGCCTGTGACAGGGACACACAGGCTAATTATGACTGATGCCATATCACTCTCCAGAAAGCACCCACTTGCCACATCAGGTGTTTTTATTGTCATTTATGGAGTGATGATTGAAGTGCCAGCAAAACTGAGGTCTAGGGTCAAGGAAAAAGGGACGGCAGTAAGAAATAGCCAATTAAGCTTTCCCTGCTCGCCAGGAGGAGGAAATAGAAACACACATTAAGCAAAAGCAACATAGTGATTTTTTAACTTGTGTTTTCCTGCTCTCTCTGGTCCCACAGTGCTGGCACTGCTCACGTTGAGGAAGACCTGGATGAGGAGGTGGCTGCCACGGTTAAGCTGTGGATCAACATGGACGAAGCTGGGAGGGGGATGCAGAGCCATGGTGCCTGCTGGGGACAGGGAGCTGGCTACAAGCACAGTGACAGCTGTAAAACCAGCAGCATTTCAGATTTGCACAGCATTGCTCCTCTAGGGGTTATTTGCTATTAAACATCTCTGCTTTCTAATGCGTGTTTGACTTTGCAAGAGGAAAATGCTAAGAAATCCAAATATGTGGGAGCTAGTGTGCAAACACACATGAGCCCTTGGCATTTTTCTAACTTCTACCCAATAATGGATATATGTGGTGTGTGCCACACATAAACACAAATGGAGAAACACAGATTCCCTGTGCTCAAGTGTTGACTAGTTTAAGACAGAGGAAAGGCCTGAATCTGGTACCTCCCAAAAAGATGCAAGCCTCTCACATTTAAAATGTGTTCATTGCCACACGGTGTGCTTTATGCGTCTTCTTAAGCATACTAATGCCCTCTAGAGCAGCTTTCACATCCTTTTTCCCCAAACCAGTAGCTGCTCCTGTCTGTGGTCTCAGGTAAGTTAACATTTCTCTGCCTCTCACTTGGCAAAGGCTTAGTCACATCTAACTGACATGCTGCTGTGCTGGAAACTGTTTAAAAATAAGAGCAAGAAGTGCTCTGGTGAAGCAGGGAGGAAAGACAAGGCACTGTTCTCTGCTTTAACTCTTCACAGTTGTATAGTGCTTCTGAATTAGGTATGGCTTCATATCAGCCAGCCATAGCTGTCATCTTCTGTGAGTTACAAATATGGATCAATGGTAAATGAACCATCGTGCTTCACTTTATTTTACGAGCTAGACCAACTTATTGTCTTGATTTTTCATTAAAATACAATAAAGCTTATAAATTAATAAAAGCAATAGGATCTGCAGAGCCTGGTATTGAATGAGCTGGGTAATTTCATGTGTGAGGTTATTTATCCTCCAGTTCCAGACTCACTTTTTCTTTCCCCCCTCTCCTCCCCTCCTATTTAAACTAATCAGAGCCATTTCAGGGAAGAAACAAGGTAAAATGGAGTCCCAAAATCAGTTAGTTCAGGCATCATTGCTGGCTGGGGCTCTCAGCTCAACGCCAGGACAGAAGGAGCTATCAGACAGTCCAGAAAGCTTTTGCACACTATTTTGAAGGCATTTACATGCCATTAAGGACAAACAGAACACAGCTGGAGAGCACCTTTCACTACCTCCTGTGTGTCCTCAACTTGAGTTGTCTAGCTCACCTTAACAAATTCTATGTCCAGCAGTACTTGTTTGCAGAGTTGCAAATGATGCCTTTTCTCATTAAAAACATCATGCTTCCAGTCTGGGGGTGTCAGATTTGAATGGTGTCTGGCTCTGTACAGGCACAGGCACCTCAGAGGGGGAAGCTTCCCTGGGTGCTCCCTCAGGCAAGAGAGGGGCTATGGCGAGTGCTTGATGCCTCTACTGCAGGGAGACAAGGTGATGCTGGGAGAACAGAGGAAGGAAGGGAGTTTGTCAAAGGGTCCCTTTGTCTCTTTCCCACCTGTCCCCATCCACCCAGCACCCAGGAAAGCACACATGCTGGGGTGCAGGTATCCGGCACCTCCTCACCTACACCAGGAATGCATGAGCATCTTAATTTGGATATTTATTCAGAAGTTCAGATGCTGGTCTGGCCTACTGAAACTCAGTGAATAAAGAATAGAGCTCATGTCTCAAAGCTTGCCTTGTCCGCATGTTTCTCCAACCAACTTTCCAAGGCTTTTTATCCTAACTTTGCAGCCCTGATGTTTCTCCACAGTGAAACAATCAGCATGGAAACAAGGGATCATTTTCAGCAGATCATCTGGGTGTGTGTGGGGAAAAATAAACAACTTTCACATTAGTTGCAGAGAAGTGAACAAATGAATTACCCGCTGTTTTCAGCCAGTCATGAATAATTCAAATTCCCCTGTGTCAGTGGATCTAATTAGTAATCATCCAAACTACTCTTAAATTATCTAGTTTTGAGTTACTTGCATAGCAACGACATTCATTTCCGATAGAATTATTAATCCATTTGCCAGTGTGAGACCGCCAGGGCAGAGACAGTGGGAAGCCATACTACCAGTTAATGTTATTAATGTTTCTTTAACAATTAACCTATCCGGTGTTCAGGGACAAGCAGCATATGTCATGTAGAGAGATATTTTTAAAGCTCTGTGGATACGTGCCATAAGTCCTGCTGATTTGGCCACCTTGAAAAGCAAGGAGCTGTCATTAGTGAAGGCTTGACCCTGAATGTGCAAACTGCATAGGAACCAAGAGAAAATATGAAATAATAGTTACCAAGATATCATAGAATAGTGGATTCACACATAGAGGTGTGAATCCACTCCAAAAAGTGACTTTGCAAATGGAACAGTGCTTTTCATTGTTTCCCATCAAGTAAGAGAGATCTGTAATTTGCTTTCCTTGTTGCTAATTTGTTCCCAAATGCAGCTCACATCTGAAGCTCACTTGAGAGGTCCTTTCCCATATTGTCTATCTGATTCTTCCATCAGTTCTTCTGAAAAGAGAACTGCCAGTTTCCTAGTTTCACCAAACAGTGCACTTCAAAGCATGGCACAGCTGAGACTGGTCAGGAAGCGGAATGATTTTATTTAGCATAATTCAGTAAATAATAAGTGTATCATGAGTTTTCCCTGTCCACCAGGTATTCATAGTAAAACACCTGCTCCAGGATTGATCTGCAGCTAAGCAAGGTCAGGGTCAGACCTTTGTTTAGGGCAAACCATCCCACATCTATTGCTGTGGGATTTTCATATCTCATTTTGAAACATCTGGCACTGATGCTTGTCACAGATGGGATACTGGATTAGACGAAACTTAGATCACATAAAAACATGTTCCCAAACTTGATTGTTTTTAAAGGTTTTTTTAAAGTTACCAATGCAACATTCCCTTCAAATAAACCCTTCTAGAGAGGCAGTGTCAGCTTGCAAAAAGGTAAAAGGTAACATAGAGAAGCTCTCACTCTCAGCTAAGCAGCATTTGGGTCCCTGGGCAGCTCATTGCAGTAGCCCATTCCCTGCACCAAAACTGTCACTAAACCAATTAAATAGCAGAAGGAATGTGCTTAGGGCAGCTACCAGCCCTAACTCCATCACTAAGCAAGTCACTTCAGTGCATCAGCTACCAGGACTGTAAATACCAACAACTCACTCCTACAGCTCTTAATACTTTCTGTATCATTTTAAAATGGGTTAACTCATTTTGAAGCAAATCACTTTGGGGGCTTTACTGGAAACCGATATTTGCAAGCAACACTACATAAAACGCTTTTAAAATCAGTAAAACCTAATCGTCAAAAGACAAAGGAGAAATGAACTTTTACCAGCCCAGGAAATCAAGAGACCTGTCATTATTTAGAATTGCGAATGCTTTCTCATTAGCACAATGTGTTGTGCTGGAGCTGGCCATGTGGAAAAGTTCTGCATGATAAAATTACATGGGAGAGAGCACAACACAATTTTTATTAAATAAAGAAATACATTGATGTCACCAAAGGAAAGAAATGAAGTTGTAAACATATTTCCCAGACATCAGCTAACAGCAGGAGTTTACAGTTTTTCTGCAGTGGCCAAGTATAATAAAATTGATCTGTTGACTATACAGATCCATAAAATAAGAGATACAGTTATTGCCAGTTGGATCAGAAACAAAATTCTTCCAAAAGAAAGTATCCTTATAAGCATCCTTTTTCCATTACACATCATGGCAACTGCAGGGTGAATGAGGGCCAGATTTCTATGCAGTTAGGTGCTTTGGGCTGGAAAGGAATTAAAAACCCCTGGACATTCTCCTCCTTGATGTAAACACAGGCTGTGGCCCTGCTTCAGGCGTTGCAATTGCCTGGCAGAGGAAACTGGTTTGCAGGGTGCTTTGAATTGGTTTGGCAGGGACAGGAGAGGTAATGGGAGATGTTCTCTCTTAACACCCTCCAGATGCAAACAGCTTAAACCACCACTGGCATCAGGGTCCATCAGCTAGTACTGGCATTTAGCTCCCAGGTCTCCTTGTCCTCACTCTGATCCAGATGTCCTCCTCAGAACTCCTCAGACAAAACCCATCAGAGCAGGCTTCCAACATTGTTACTCCATGCAATCAATTCTGGTCTATTATTAGTGACAAATTAATTAAATCCTAAAAGAAAAAACAAATCTTTAAATTGTCTCTCTTAAAAACTCATTATCGTTCAAGCTTTGATGATACATGGTTCATAATCTTGATCCAGGAATCACATCACTGCAGAAGGACATTCAAGCAAGCTGGGAATCAAGGAGCTTTTCTTATAGAATGTGAGGAAAAGGGACATTTAGGCATAGAAAAAAAGAGATACCTTATTTGAGGACTACAAGTCCATCCCTGTGAGAGTGGAAGCACTCCTGTCTTTATTGCACACACAAGGTTAAACAACCTGTGGGGAAACAATGCAGAGCAGGAAACTGAACCTGAGACTCCAAAGAGCCTGACTAATGTCGAAACTGTTGGAATAGGCAATACCTTGCTGCAAGCCTCTTTTCCCTAACATTAGTCTTCTATTACTAAAGAAAATCAGTATATGAAATATGCAAAACCATAATTCATTATTTCACAGTGCAACATACACAAAATCTTCCTCAATGCACTGGCATTTAGTTTGAAATATGCCAAGGTTAATAGCCGTAATGTAAAATCGTTATCTGCAGCAGAGTATTAATTAGGACCCTCATGCACAATGCATTAACAATTTGCATGCAAAGAGGGCTGCAGTGGTTCTCTGCAGGAGGCTGAGAGCATGCTATAGATGACAGAGCTGGAAGACTTCAGGAAAAGCATCACACTGAGCTGTCTCACAGCCCAAAGTGGGGCTTTGGGCCAGCACCAGATGCCTCTCTCCTGCCATATACCCAGAGCAAAAAAGCAGTTTTTCTGGATCTCTTGGCATTGCTGGGCAGACAAGAATCAGTTATTTGTACCTCTTTTGGTGTAAAAAACCTGCAGGCACTGGGGATGTACCTCAGCATCAGATGCCGTAGGCAACTTGCTTCCAAATTGTTACAGGCACCTTTCAAAGCCTCCCAACAGTAACTTTTTCGGGCACGCATGTGCTGTATACTGTTTGAAGAATGCTGCTTCGGTACACAACAGGTCTGATATTTAACACTAGTATTAACAGAGTCAGCCAGCCCCCAGCCCCTCAGACCTGTAATTCATCAGAAGTCACCTCTAAAAGCCTCAAAAGACAGAAGTCCACATTTCTGTCACCTTTTTGAATTGTATAACTTTGGAGGACCTCACTCAGACCATGGTTTGGCTGTGGTGAATCAGAGGCTCTTATTAATGTGATCTGTCACCAAGCCAATGGTTAACATATCAGTCTGTTTACAGGGCCTGTTATCTTGCTGCAGAACTCCAGCTATGAATGACGGCTGTGTGACTTGCAAATTGCTGGTACAGTCTGTGAGGCAAAAATCAATAGTCCCTCTAGAAAATTCCTGTTCTAATCAGGCCTGGATTTGATATAGCAAGGACAAAAACATTTTCTTCTGGCATTTTTAGGCTAACTTGTGAGTGCTACAGCATGTGCCAGGATGTTTGTAAGCTGTGCTGACGAAGTTGAGTGGCTCTAAGTTTTGCACAAGGCCAGGAGTGAGCTGCCCATGAGCTTCAAGAATGGTGCTTGATAGCCGTATAAACAAGACTGCACAACAGGGTGGCAAATCATGACTACCCCTCACCACTATTCCCCAAATGGACTGAATTTTTATCAGAACAAAGAAAACACCAAATGTCAGGTATTTCCCACTCCTAGCAGGTATTAAAAGATATTTATTCACATGCTTTTTCCCCCTTTTAATTACCATTAAACCTCTCTCTTGGGGTCCTTTAGAACTTCTTTTCTTCCCCAGCCAGGACCTGCTAGAGAACAAGTATTGGTGAGGCTTCAGCCAGATGTAGACTGGCAACGACTGATGGGGAGGCAGGAAAAATAAATCTCTGCATGCAGATGCCTGCCAAGCTCATCACCTGCTGAACAATGCCTCTCCAGGGACCACATTGACTTTTTAAGGATTTGGTTTATTTTTCTTTTAATAACAAACATGCAGCTGTTCCGTCTTTCAAATTGCTCCCATTCACTTTTCTTTCTTTTTTAATCTCGTTTCCAGCTTGTTTAGGGGAGGGCAAGCACTTGACATGCAGCAAAGCCATCAGTCAATGGTTCCACATCCTTGAACCCCAGGAAAAGGAAACTACATCCCTCCAACACTGCTTCCCCACTCAATAGCAAAACTCTGCCCCTTTCCCCCTTTGAGCTCTAACACCTTACTGTACCCTCTTTTACCCCTTTGCCCCCTTGCATTAGCCAGCAAACCCAGGCTTCAAAGTCCCTGAGGTGTCTTTGATCCTTTCAGCCTCTTCCTGACACATACTTTCCTCACCATCCAAAACTGAGGCACAAGATGAAAGGTGTGAAGATGAAAGTGCAGGAGAGCGAGCTTGATTCCTGAGGAAAGGTGGGACACAGCATAAAAGCCAGTCTGCAGCTATCAGCACAGCATGAACAAGAAACAGGACTTGATCCCAGTAAGAAGCCACTTTACTGCAAGCAGTTCTTAAAAATGCAGGGAAGGGATGCAAGCAACAGAGCTTTGCTAGCTAACGCTGCTCCATTCCAACCCATGGCTGCTTGCAGCAGCATCACCTCATGGGAATGATGGTGGGTGAATCTGCAGGAGGAACCTGCGCCCTCACAGCTACAAAGCCAAATCCTAAACCCTGCAAATTGTAAGACCCTGCTGAAGCCCATGGGCATCACACAATTCCTATGAGCTAAAGGCTTTTGTATCCACTCACACCACCTCTAGTGTCTCTGAAGCAAAGTTCCTTCCAAAATTCCAAAAGCAACAATGGAAAAGTCAGAAAGGGCAAACAGGGGTCCCATAATGCTTAGAAGCTTTTAAGACAAAAGCTGTTAGTAATAGGGGCCTCAAATGAAGTTTCACATCTAAACAACAAGCCTTCCTTTCAACAGCACTAGTTGCTGCTGGGAGCTCTTTTTGTAAAATCAGGCATCATGATGGATTGTATGAATGTACTCATTTTTATACTAAAAATCTCTTCAGTATGCCAAATTCTGCTCTCGTTTCTACGAGGGGATACTTAAATAATGAAGTCACCTCTTATCTGGGTAAGCTTAGGGTTGTCTGCTTAATCTTTCAGAGTAACTGCTATTCAAGTATTTTTCAGTACTTTTTTCCTCTGGAACAGGATTTTTCTTTAGCAACAAATATCCAAAATATAGACCTATTTATTTTTTAATGGCCTGGGGTTTTCCTGCAAAATATGTTTGTAGCATCTTGGGCTTTTTGGCTGCTCAGAACTATTTGGATAATCCCTTTCGGTGATATAAAGCATTTTGATAATCATTTGAATGATGCTTTCAGAAAAAAAAAAAAAAAAGATTATTCAAAATCTTTTGATTTCCTGACAAATTTTGCCACAACTGGGAAACAACCTACTTAATTCTTTGAGATGCTACCCATGCTTTAAAATAGTCCCCCTCTCCCTCCTATGCTTAGATGCCCTATTACATCCCTTACCTATGATCACAGCGAAGACGAAACTTCTGAATTGCCCTGTTTCACAAGAAAAAAGAAATCAAAGGACAGCAACCCCATTAAGTCCTAAAGAACAGAACATTTGGATTCAGTATTGTGACCCCAATGGCTATTTGATCCTCTGAATATCTGTGGCATTTATTATCCCCAAAACCCAGTGCAAATGCATTCCAGATTTACGTACTTATTTTCCAAGGGTTTTTTGAGAGTATTACCTTGGGTTTCGGGGGGGGGGGGGGGGGGGGGGGGTGGTATGAGTGGATCTACATTAAACATATGACAAATACTCCAGCACACCCAGATTGTGCCTATGAAGCTACAGAACTGCAGAAGAGCCTCCCTGGAATGAGCTGATCCATCACAGCAACCCTGTACACTCTGTCCAAGCTTTGCAAAACTACCTGAGTCAGTGATAATTATCATCAAGGTAAATTAAATTCTCTGTCATGTCATATCACAATTAGCCAAGCGCCCATAATCATCTTCTATCTTGCTAAGTCCCTGAGTAGGCAGTTTGCTATCTGCTGTTGGGAGATAAGATAGATGCCCACATAGCTGTGAGAAATGCCCTTTTTCTGGATACACACAATCTATTTCAAAGGCAATAAATGCCCAACATGTGCTATTCCGCTTTTTCCCATAACCTTTCCCCCTCTGTAATCTGACTATCACAGGTACTCTGCCTTCCTCCTGACTGCAGCCCCATTTATACAATTGCCCATCACTTTTCCTAATGTGGGCATGCAGTAGGAGATACAGAAGTGCCTGTCTGCACTTGGAGAACTCATGCACCAACATGTGAATGCACCCCTTGCAGGGATGCTCATTGTGAGTAGTCAGCAGAGGCAAGAGAGGGAAATGCAGAAGAGTCTCCAGTGCATAGAAAGAAACCTTAGCACAAGAGGGGGTCTCCCTACTTCAGTGCACCTATGCTTATACCTCTATGAGCCCAAAGTCTCTAAACATATCAGATTTCCTTCAGTGCAGTCCCGTGCCTTTCTTTACCTTGACTGTCATCTGGCTCTTGGAGATCAGAGCTGCTGAAATCAAAAGTTTATAGGCAGCCTATAGCACAACTCCCACCAACAGCCAGTCAGCTCAGTGTCATCCTTCCACTGCTCATAACAGCCTCAATGAGAGCAAAAATAAAAGCTAACAAATGGTAAACTTTTGTAAATACTTTTTATCATTACTCACTAGGCTCATAAATCTCTTGCACATTAGACAGTCAGACTAACAGGACACAGAAATTTTGCTGTTAGTGTCATAAATCTTTCTCATGTTCTTTCTGTGGTTATAACAACAGAAATTTATTGTAGCTTTCATTTCATCCCATATTCTTTGTAATTAATCTCGATGTGTTGCTGTGTACGTTTAGAGACAGTACATTTTGTGCCTGCCCATTTGTATTTTTTTCAACAGCAAGTCCCATCTGAGTTAATATATTGTGCTATATTATATATAACCACTGACCATAACTCAGAACACAACACATTTTCATTTTGTTGCCCCATTATTTTTGCAGTAAGTCGATACGATATGAGGTGAAGCGTGCCTTGCTCAGCACTTATTGATCTGTCTGTTTGCTCATTGCTTACATCAAAACACTGCTTGTTAGCTCTGGCTCTGTTATGATTATCTTATCATGCAGGAAGTGACAGCCTCAAAAACTAAATGCTACTCAACATCCAAGGTCAGGTAATACCAACAACTACCCCAAACGTTTTCCAGCAAGGCAGAGATGAGTAATTAAAGAAGACCAAGCCTCTTTTCTGTTAAGGGCAACTCTACATTGCAATCAGGAAAAGCAACTACGGTAGACAGAAGAATGTTTCAACCACCTCTTGCAGCTCAATGCAGGGATGGTGGTAGAGTCACAGTACTCCAAAATGAGAGGAGCCCTATGGACCACAAGTGGCAGACAAGCTATCTTAATTTTTTTCGTGGGAATAGGAGTTTAGAGTGTACCAAAATGTTTTTCATCCTGCTATAGGGAGCACTGATTTCATGGGAAATTCCAGTGAAGCAGAGATGATGTGCATTGGTTTGGACTTTTTACCTCCTTGGCAAGTGCCTTGCACACTGGAAAACCATAATCCAGATTGTTTTTAAGGACATTGAGCCAGTTGTGCATCAATGCAGCCTATCAGTATCACTTTGGACCAAGACCAAATGTCCAGTGTATCACCTCTCTGCACATTCAATGAACCAAGATAGCATATAGCATTCATCCATCTTGCCCTGACCTCATATGATGACACTTGAGCAACAAAAATCACTGCACCCTCTTTCCTCTGTGTTTCTAAATGATAGACTTGCCCTCTGTTTCTTGCGGACTGCTGCTCTTAAGTTGTTAAAGAGCTTTGAAAAATACATTTAGAAAGGCAGCGCTGCTCTTTCAGAGCATGCAGCAAGGCACTGCCTGAATAAATGAATACGATTAGCAAACCCCTGCTTAAAGGATCAATCACTTTGCCTTTGTAAAGAAGAGCTGTGGAGAGACAGATGCCAAGACCCAATGTGCTGATGCATTTTCGAGTTTGTCACCATGTGGGAAGGTAGGGCTGTGAGTGAGAGCAGATCCTCTTCAGGGTTTGGGTCACACTCTCTTAAAAATCCGGATAGGGAGATTTATGGCTGGATTACCAATTGACTGAAATAATCTAACCACCTACCCTGAAAATGACCAAGGCACACTAGCAACCTCCAGTGTACAGCTGTCCTACTACAGTTTTGAGTGAGCAGCTTTCCCATGCTTGGGAGGTACATAAGGGTGAGACTGCTGCTCTGGAAGAACCTTGTCTCTCAAGGCTTACAGCCTCTGCAAAGAAGAACTTCGAAGTGGATCACAGCAAAGAGAAATCCAAGTATTCCCTGACACAGAGGGACTCTAGCAGGCTGTATAATAGCAGCGTGCAGAAAAGGCGAAATCTTCTCCCCAGTACTTGGCATTACCCATTACCAAATTATCATTTGTCTCAATCCCATGCTTTGAGGGAGGTAGGTGAGATCAAGCATCACCAGCATGGAAGGAGGCCCCCACGCAGCACAGCAAAGGGCTCACAAACCCTCGCACACTGTATCAAGCATCTGCCATCTCCTCTCTGTGGAACAACAGCCAGAGGGTTCAACGTGGGTTGGTGCTGGAACTATGTGATCGTTGGGGGGCTTGAGGGACACAACATGATCTCAAACACCATTTGAGCCTACATGAAGTGGGTCAGGGAGCTATGTGGAGCACAGAATTTCTTCTGCTTCTTTCAGCATAAGGCTGCAAATCAGGTTTAGTCTAACTAATTTATGGCTGTACAATGCCAGCACCCAGCAACTCAACAGTTCACATAAACACAGAGCCAAATTACTTCTTGTAACATGCTTATAAAGAGGAACTGAAGAGCATTTCCATGCTATGCATTGTTTGCATTACCGGTTTGGTTTGTTGTTTTTTTTTTTAATGTAATCCAATACATTACAGCTAAATCTGATGAGGAAACAGCTCACTAAAGTCCCCAAAGGATTATTTTCTTGTGTTCCCTAATTGATGACTGTTTGATTTCACTTTCATGTGCTGGATTTCTAATTTCAACCTATCCATATCCAAGTTTCAGCCAAGTTACAGACCAAGGGGGGCTCATATCCCTTCCCTCACCTGCTCTGTTGCCTGATCCAGCCCTTTTAGCCAAGCCCACTTCTGGTCTATAAAACTCTATGCTTTATGCTTTGATGCACATGGCTTTCCTACCATGTCTCTCCCTTAAACCTCCCAGCTTCTGCTTTTGAGTTTCTCATTTTCTCAAGTCTCTTTTTCTCTACGAGATGGTCTCTGACTTCAAGACTCACAAGAGCTGCCTTATAGCTCTCATCAGCATTTCCCCTCTATCGTCTGCAGAAAGCACGGACAACATCCTTTAAACCCATTTCTCTTTTATTATACAGAAAGAGCCTCTTCTCCACAAAAACCATGAGGGGTTGTTGGCCATAAGATGCTCCCATTGCCTGGTATTTCCATCCCCTGGGACAACTAAAGGGAAAAGTGCTAATGATATGATATCCATTTTGCAACTGCAATATGCTTCTAGGGGGAGATAATCTAATTGGTACCTTATTACTGGAGCACTTTAACAGCAGAACCAGTGACAGGAACGAGTGCGCTGAAGCACTCGGTCATTTGGGGAGAGTTGATACAAGCTGTAGGTAGCCCGGCTTATCACCATGAACACTGAGAAAATTAGTTAGAGGTGAGCTAAGAAAGAGAAATTCTTGAACTAAGCTGAACTCCATCTGGATCCCAGAAAAGCCCAATTAATTTCCTCTCTTTTCCCCATCTTTTGGGACAATTCGATACCAAATCCTCCCCCTCAGCACCTCTGATCCCAGCACTTCTCAAAATCCTGGCATGGCTTGGGGAACCTCTACTAAAATGGAACTTTAGTGTAAATCAGTAAAAGGCACTGCCAGAGTGCACCAGCTACTGAGGGTCTGCTGATGTCCTTTGGGGCTTTACCCCTTGGCCTCATCTGTGCGATGGGGGCCCTTCCAGCCTCCTAACTCTGCTGACATTGAGGTGGTCAGAAACCACAGACCAGCTTACAAAGTACAGCTGAGTCTTCATTTGAATACTCACAAGGGGGAAAAAAAGGTCTTTTATTCAGTTCATTCCTCCTATTATTCTTCTTTGCACATGCTGCATTTGTTTTTGTCATTAGGTTTCCAGTGTCCCTAATAAGATATTAATGAGATGCTAATTCAACATGCAAATTACAGGAGAATGGCATGGAAGGGTTGCTATATTTAGAGCCAGAGCAGGGTTTTAATGGCTGTCTTCACCCATCTTGTGCCTTTTGTCAATTGCTTCCTTACTCCAATGAGCAGCCTTGCATCCCTGAAGTGTCTAGGTGACCTTAGAGGTTAGGAGAAATGAGAAGAGTTCTGACTGTGTTACCACAGTAGTAATGAAAAAAACCCACTGTATTGCAAAGACATTGTCAAAAGGAAGCCTTCTTAAGAAAAAATAAAATAAAAACACCTTGGGCCCTTGCCCATTCAGGAGCAATAGCAAGGGGAGGGGATGCCCTGAAAAATAGGGTGCTCACTGCTACACTGCAGAGTTCAGGAGTGATGCCAGAATCAAGATCTGCCCCCATCACAGAAACTTGTCTGAAGGAGCAGAGGGAGAGGGTTGCATTTACATCCTGTGGTCCAGCACAGGCAGCACAACCTGCACCATGGCCCGACACATAGACAGGGGCTCTGCTCCTCCATCCTTACTCATAGAGGAGGCATGCCTGCCTTGAGCTCATTGCAAGCATGCCAGTATTTTGCTCTCTTAAAACAAATTTTGTCAGAAATCTTATCCAAAGAAAGCAAGCAAGCAAAGTGCTCAGGTGCTGAGGAATGCAAAATACTCAGGATAGACCCTCCATCCCCTCTACCTTCACATTCCAATGGCATGCATCTCTCTCAAAGCCAGTGCAAAAAAAGCACCTTCTTGCACTGAACATGAGGGGAAGCTCTGAGTCACTCCAGAGCTCAAGGTTTCTATTTTGTCACTTGGAAACCGAGAATAAGGATGCAGCCTTCTCTTTATAAATGTTGTAGCACCACTGACTACAAATAGATGTTTTTTAACCATAGTGCCTTTAAAGGTGCTCAAGCTTGAAAGAAGACCTAAGCACTTAAAGCAACATGTCCTTTCTTGGCAGAAGTTTTTAGAGCACCCTACCCCAAAGGTTATCATAGGAGGCTTGGATCTTGACAGGCTTGATAACCATGTCCCGTTACATTTTTAGTGTCAGGCTTCAGAGTGCTGGAACGCCCTGCCCTTAAGTGACAGAATTATGTTTCCCTTCGCACCAGGGATGAATCTCTTCAAACTGCCAACATGCCAGGCTCCCAGCCCACAAACAGAATTTGTAGTATTACTCTGGTTTTCAGATATTACCCTGAATTTCTGACAAGACCTTTATTTGCAGACAGACGGCTCCGTGGCTCTGATGCTTCTTACATGTTTTGATCATTTGCATCAGCTGAGAAACTGGCTCCAATTTTATGGATTTTTATGGTTACTTCCCTCTGAATCAGTTTCCAGAATAAAATGCTCCCAAAATCTCTGCACACTTCTCCCTCCCCCAATGGTTTCAGCTGGTTTTATTGTTCTGAGGCACCAGACAGTTTTGTTAATAACGGTAAATCCTTTTAGCCTCTGGTTAGCGCAGGTTGCGCTGTGATTGACAAGGTAATAAAAGTGTTAATGAGAGAAACTGGCACAGCCAGAGATCAATAGTTGCCAATAAGAAAAACAATTCTGATGCTTAATTTCTTAGAATTCCCCCAAAGCGGTTGAAAATACATCACAATTGGTCTATTTTATTGTTTAATAGATGTTCTCTCCCTGGTGCTCTCAGAGATCAAATTAACTAGAGGTTGGGCACAATGGCAAAGAAAAGGACCTCTATTCCTCTGGATTTCGCAGGACTGTTGGGACATGGAGCTCTAGGGCAAAGCCATTTCTGAAATAAATGCATTTGGGGCTACCTTTCCCAGTCAGATAATTTCCCCAAACCATTCCCTCTTTGTGCATATTTTTCCTGCAGCACAAATCTAGGGAGGGAAATACCACAAGGCCAGCTCTAGTGCCAGTGGTCATATCTGGGTTATGGCTGTAAGTTCAACCATAAGCAGAAATGTTGCGTCTGTTGTGCTGCCCCAAAGGACAAAGCTCTAGGCACGATGAAGGAGCCAGGGCAAATGTCCTTTCAATAAAAAACCTAAAGAAGCAGTTTTAAGGTTAGCGCCAATCTGAGTTTCTGAGAGCTAATTAGAGTGGTAAATCACATGAATCATAGAATCATAGAATCGTTAGGGTTGGAAAGGACCTTAAGATCATCTAGCTCCAACCCCCCTGCCATGGGCAGGGACACCTAACGCTAAATCATATCACCCAAGGCCTCATCCAACCTGGCCTTGAACACTGCCAGGGATGGAGCATTCACAACCTCACTGGGCAACCCATTCCAGTGCCTCACCACCCTAACAGAAAAGAATTTCCTTATATCCAACCTAAACTTCCCCTGTTTAAGTTTTAACCCTTTACCCCTTGTCCTGTCACTACAGTCCCTAATGAAGAGTCCCTCTCCAGCATCCCTATAGGCCCCCTTCAGATACTGGAAGGCTGCTATGAGGTCTCCATGCAGCCTTCTCTTCTCCAGGCTGAACAGCCCCAACTTTCTCAGCCTATCTTCATATGGGAGGTGCTCCAGTCCCCTGATCATCCTCATGGCCCTTCTCTGGACTTGTTCCAACAGTTCCATGTCCTTTTTATGTTGAGGACACCAGAACTGCACACAATACTCCAGGTGAGGTCTCATGAGAGCAGAGTAGAGGGGCAGGATCACCTCCTTCGACCTGCTGGTCACTCTCCTTTTGATGCAGCCCAGGATACGGTTGGCTTTCTGGGCTGCAAGCGCACACTGAAGCCGGCTCATGTTCATTTTCTCATCGACCAGCACCCCCAAGTCCTTCTCTGCAGGACTGCTCTGATTCTCTTCTCTGCCCAACCTGTAGCTGTGCCTGGGATTGCTGCGACCCAGGTGTAGGACCTTGCACTTGAGATGGTTAAACCTCATGAGGTTGGCATCAGCCCACCTCACAAGTGTGTCGAGGTCCCTCTGGATGGCATCCCTTCCCTCCAGGGTATCAACTGAACCACACAGCTTGGTGTCATCGGCAAATTTGCTGAGGGCGCACTCAATCCCACTGTCCATGTCAGCGACGAAGATGTTGAACAAGACCGGTCCCAACACCGATCCCTGAGGGACACCACTCGTTACTGGTCTCCAGCCGGACACTGAGCATTGACCACAACTCTTTGCGTGCGGCCATCCAGCCAGTTCTTTAGCCACCGAGTGGTCCATCCATCAAATTGATGTCGCTCCAACTTAGAGACAAGGATGTCGTGTGGGACAGTGTCGAACGCTTTACACAAGTCCAGGTAGATGAGATCAACTGCTCTACCCCTGTCCATCAGTTCTGTAGCCCCATCATAGAAGGCCACCAAATTGGTCAGGCAGGATTTCCCCTTAGTGAAGCCACGCTGGCTGTCACCAAGCAGCTTGTTGATTTTCATGTGCCTTAGCATGCCTTCCAGGAGAATCTGCTCCAAGATTTTGCCAGGCACAGAGGTGAGACTGACTGGTCTGTAATTCCCTGGGTCATCCATTTTCCCCTTCTTGAAAATGGGGGTTATATTTCCCTTTTTCCAGTCGTCGGGAACTTCAGCTGACTGCCATGATTTCTCAAATATGATGGCCAGTGGCTTAGCAACTTCATTCGCCAGCTCCTTCAGGACCCGTGGATGGATCTCATCAGGTCCCATGGACTTGTGCACGTTCAGATTTTTAAGATGGTCTTGAACCAGCTCCTCTCCTACAGTGGGCGCAAGGTCTTCATTCTCACAGTCCCTGCATCTGCCTTCCAAGACTTGGGTGGTGCAGTTAGAGCCTTTGGCAGTGAAGACCGAAGCAAAGAAGTCATTCAGAACCTCAGCCTTCTCCAAATCCTGTGTAGCCAGTTCTCCTGAGAGCTTCCCGAGGGTGCCTACATTCTCCCTAGTCTGTTTTTTATTTGCTGTGTACCTGTAGAATCCCTTCCTGTTATCTTTAATACCTCCAGCTAAGTTTAATTCTAACTGAGCCTTAGCTTTCCTAACCTGGTCCCTAGCTTCTCAGACAACATCCCTGTACTTTTCCCATGCCACCTGTCCTTGCTTCCACTTATTATAAGCCTCTTTTTTCATTTGAATTTTCCTCAGGAGCTCCTTATCCATCCAAGCACGTCTCCTGGCCCTCCTGCTGCACTTCCTTCTGGTTGGGATGCAACACTCCTGAGCTTGCAGCAGGTGATCCTTGAATATCAACCAACAGTCTTGGGCCCCTCTGCCCTCTAGGGCTGTATCCCATGGAACCTTCCGAAGCAGGTTCCTGAAGAGGCCAAAGTCTGCTCTTTTGAAGTCCAGGGCAGTGAGCTTGCTGCATGCTCTTCTCACTGTCCTGAGGATCTCAAATTCAAGCATCTCATGATCGCTGCATCCAAGGCTGCCCTGGAGTGTCACAATTCCAACGAGCCCTTCCCTGTTGGTGAGCACAAGGTCAGGCATGGCACCTCTCCTTGTCGGCTCCTCTATTACTTGTAGAAGGAAGCTGTCTTCTACACAATCGAGGAACCTCCTGGATTGCTTGTGCCGGGCCTTACCGTCCTTCCAACAGATGTCAGGGTGGTTGAAGTCACCCATGAGAACAAGGGCCTGCGAGTGTGAGGCTTTTCCTATCTGTCTATAGAGTGCTTCATCCGCAGGTTCTCCTTGATCAGGCGGTCTGTAACAGATCCCCACAGTAATGTCTCCCATAGCTATATTCCCTTTAACCCTGACCCACAAACTCTCTGTGGACTGCTCACCTGTCCCCAGACAGAGTTGCATACTCTCCAGCCTATTCCTAACATAAAGGGCAACTCCCCCTCCCTGCCTGCCAGGCCTGTCCTTCCTAAAGAGCCTGTAACCTTCCATTCCAACACTCCAGTCATAGGAGCCATCCCACCATGTTTCTGTGATGCCTATTATATCATACCCTCATAGACGTGCCCACATCTCTAATTCCTCTTGTTTGTTCCCCATGCTACGGGCATTTGTATAGAGGCATCTGAGCCGAGCTCCAACTGAAGCTGGAGCAGCTGGGATATCTCTACGTTGCTCCAAGCATTTATTATAGGTTCTGCCAACTGACTGGGTATGTTGGAATGGAATGATGCTCCCCTCCCCCAACACATCTAGTTTAAAGCCTCCTTGACCAGTCTGGCAAGCCTCCTACCAAAACTGCTCTTTAGAGCAGCTCCACCAGCCCCCAGTAGACCTGGCCTACAAGCTTGGGTCCCATGTTCAAGACACCCAAACCCCTGACTATGACACCACCCTTTTAACCATTTATTAACCTGGCCCATCCTCCTACCTTTTTTTAGGTCCTCCCCTGTATCCTGGAGAATTGACAAAAAGACCATCTGAGCTCCAGAGCCCCTAACCACCGCCTCGCAGGGCTCTGTAGTCCTTCTTTATGTTCCCCAGGCTACTGCTATCTATATCCCTAGCACCCACATGTATCACCAGGAGTGGTTAATAGTCCGTGGGACTTACTAGAGCAGGCAGCCTCTCTGCCACACCCCTGATCCGTGCCCCTGGTAGGCAACACACCTCCCCTGAGACGGGGTCTGGCCGGCAGACGAGCGCTTCTGTCCCTTTCAGTGTAGAGTCCCCTACTACTGCGACCTGCCGCTTTTTCCTGGCAGCACCAGTAGAGATCTTCTTTACCAGTGCATCAGCCGGCTGTTTCTGGCTCGAGTGCGCTTCCTCATTAGCCCCCTGCAGGACAGCAAAGTGGTTCTGTGTGGGGACAGGGGATTTAGGGGGAAGCCCCTTGCCTTCTTTTTTTTTGTTGGTTTTTTGTTTTTTTTTTTTTTGTCACTAATTCCCAGCTTCCCAGGTTAACGGCCTCCTTCTTTCCTTCATGAGGTAGAGGTGAAGCTCGAGGCCCCTGCACAGTTTGGGCCTGCAGCAAGCATTCCTGCTTGCTCTCAGCTTCCCTGACATCTCGCAGCCTATTAACAGCATCCCGCAGCTCAGCCCCTGCTGCAGCAGGACCTCCACCAGGGAGCACCGAGTGCAGCTCTGCCCATTGTGCACCCTCCCCTCACGAGCCCAGTGCAGGCACTCTCTACACCCAGAGCTCTGCACTGCAGCCTCCCCTCTCACCGGCTCGCTCTGGGTGCCTACGCTGCCACCGCCGGGGCAGCCAGAGCAGAGCTCCGGGACCGGGCCCTGCTCACACACCGAGCGCTCACCACCCCGCACAAACCGCCCCGACCCGCTCCGTCCGCCGCGCTCCCTGGGGCAGGTTTTCACCCAGCCAGGGCTGGTGCCGCTGCTCCAGGCTCCGCCCCGTGTGAGTCAGCTGCTCGCTCTCGCCAGCTGAGCTGCCGGCTCCTGGGCAGCTCCTGTCGAGGACTTGAGGCTCCCTCGGTGGTTCTCGCCGCTCTGAGTTGAGGCTCCTGGACGCTGATCTCCCCCCCGCTGCGGTGTTGAAGGCGTCCTCTCTCGAGCTACTCACCTCAGCAATTGAATGAATGAAGCGCATACAACTTACTTGTAGTATGGATTTACATCAGTTGCTTGCTAACAGGCTCCCATACATGGCACAAACCTGTGTGGCCCTAAACACCCTGTAATACCCTAAATCTCCTCTCACAAATTTATCTGAGGCCAGATGCATATAAAAGCCTAATCCTATTTCAAGGGCAGCTGTTACATGTAGGAAAATATGTGCTGGCAGTAGGAAGCACTGCCAAACTGGGAGTGCAGTGAGAATAGGGAAACAATTTCAAGAGAGGCACAGAAAGTCTGTAAGTCAAATGAAGGAGAAACTGGTACGCGCTCATGAAAATATAGAGAAGGGGAGAAGGACCAGCCCTTCACAACACAAAAATGGCAGTGAATACATTTTCCAGATGCTGGTTGGATTATGCGCTAATGGTAAGGCTATTTGGACAGCTAATAGACAACAGTTTGTACGATGCCATCGGCTGTGCACAGGGTGCTAGCAAAGTCAAAGTGAAACACTGAGTCCTCTCCATGTGGGCTATGTTCATGGAAGACACTGCTGTGAAACCCTTTCCCTGGCAGGTCAAAGAAACCTCCACTTCTGACAGCAGTAATTCTTGATATATATACATTATTATCCTACAGAAAAATTCCATTTCTACTCCTGTATTATGAAAGGCTCAAGGCATTTTGTTGAACTGGGGAACATAGAGGGGCAACAGAGGACACTGATACAGGGCTGACTTTGAGCTCTAAGCCCAGCAATCGCCAATATCGGTGGCAAAATGTCACCTGACTTGAGAATAAGCAGAGCTTGGGCAATGATGTTGAAGGCTTTTAGAAGTGCCCCCACACCATTATTTTTATGCATAGGGGTAATATGCAGGCTCTAATGTAGACTCTGATAGTATTACACCTCACTGGTGTCTGTGGGCCTTCATACAGGCCCAAGAAACCTGGGAAATGCACATACTCTCACTTTACATCAGGAAAGCTCTGCACAGTGAGAAAGGGAGGGCAATTTTTCAGCTACCCAAGCACACAGATGGCAGGATACCAGGGGGCTGCTCCTACTGAAAGCTTCAGTGTGAGCTCAGAGGTGCTGTGAGCTGGCAGGAGAGGAGTTGTGCCTGAATTTTCCAGCATGGGCCCTTCAGGTTGCAAGTAAAGCTATATGGAGCCAAACTGCAGTTCCAGTCAGGTACAAGAGGTCTCCTAATGCAGGCTCTGCCAAGGCAAGTACTGATGTCTGCTGAACAAATACAACTACAGAAGAGCCAAAAAGTGTAGCTAGCTCCAAATCACCTCTTCCTTCCCCCTCCCATCCCACAGCATACTTAAACAAACATTTCTGCCTCTAAACAGAAGAGAATAATTGGAATCAAAGAGCATGAAGGGAGACATCAGCATGAAAAGATACCCAGATGATACCAAGGGGGTTGGCTTATCCCTTTGGCTTCCCCCCCCCTTTTCTATATTGCTATTCTGTGGTGCTAAAACCTTGTATTGTCTGACTGCATTATTATTAATGGCAACTGATACCCCAGAGGTCAGGGTGGCACTGCAGCTTGCCGTTCACTTTAATTATCGACGTGTATCTGCTTGAGGAATAAGAAGAGATAAGGTGAGGATTATTGAATCCCATTTTATGATGCGTGTTATCACACCCTCTACATCCAGACTGGTTCCTATCAGCCTTTCTCAGCTCACTGCAGGTGGGGAGGAGAAAGCAAGAAGGTTTCCCCTTCACATTTTAATTTTGCCCATATCTTTACAATTTTGCCCAACACAAGTTCTGACCATCACATTAATGGCTACAATTTCCCTCAGGCTTGGCTTGTGGCCAAAGCATTTAGATATTTAGTTCTTTAGATATCCAAACACTGAGGTATTTAACTCTTCAGAAACCTAAATATTTAGATGTGTCTGCAGGAACTGCTGTTGTATTTAGCATCATATAATAGTTTTGGTTGGACCTTTAAAAGCTGTCTAGTCCAACCCCCTGCAATGAGCAGGGACGTCTTTAACGCCATGACCCACATCCAGCCTGGCCTTGAATGTTTCCAAAGATGGAACATCTACAACCTTCTCTGTGCAACTTCAGGACTTTCCTGAGACAAGTCATGTGACAAGTACATGGCTTAGTCTCATTTGGAAGAACCAGATCAGACTAAAGAGAACTTAAAGATGTAGATAGAATTCCCCATTCTCTGATAAAACTCACCATTTGCTGTCACTTTACCCAGTCTCAACACTGAACTAAGCAAGCTGAAGCAAAACAGGGGAAAGGACGGATTTTCCAATCACTGGGAAAGATTAACAAGATCTCAAGTGCAGTAAGTATTTTCTCAACCCAAAGAGCAAGCTCTTATGTGGCATATTCAAAAAGAGAGAATTGACATGTGGAAAAAAATGAACAGATTTCCTGTATCTGCACAGGGTCCTCTTCATTTAGTGGGCATTAACACTAAAATAATATTAACGTATTACTTATGGAAATGTATGCAAAAGCTAAACAAGAGGAGGTACCCACATGCGCTAAGCACCCATGTTAATTTTGAAAGGCAGCTCAAAAAATGGTAGCATTTTATCTATCTATCCTGTCATTTACAAGCCACATAACTCAGCTCTTGAGTTCCAACAAATTGCATACTCCCAAATGTAACCCATTGTGTTTGCTGGTGATAAAACAAGATTAAGAGAAAGGGAGGAGTTGAATGAAGCTTTCTGTGGGGAACACTGTCCGAGTCACTCTACAGCTTTACCCCATATTCATGCAAGGCACACATACCTTGTTAGCGTCTCTTTTAATGCTTCCAATTACCATCAAGAGGCAGGTAGGCCCGCCACATGAGTTAAAGAAAAGGCCTTTGACAACCACTCTTCTGTATTGAAGTAATGAAATATATATACACAGAGCTCCAAACAGTTTGCTCCCTTTCAAAGCATGATGATTACCTTTTACAGACGCAATGACAAGAGGTGCCTTTGGCAATCCCATGGTCCCCGTCTTCTGAGAACTGGCAGAATGAGGGGGAAGAAAAGCCCAGAAGCCTTCTTTAGCCTCCTTATTTTTCTTTGTCACATCATTAAGCGTACAATGAATCTCGAATTAAATTTCCCTGACTGCTGTCACCATTTTGATTGATAGGTGTCCTTGGATCAACCTCAGCAGGGCATGTTGTTGCACCAAGCCCCCTTTCCCCTTGCCATCCATTATCAGCCCCTTGTCATCATTACCTTCACATGTCAGTTCATTTACCACAGAAACGGTGTCACCAACTAATAGGGGCTATAGAAAAACATTTGTTACAAATAAGGAAAAACTCTAATAAATCAGGTTATGCCTCAGTCTGAAACTCATGGAAAATGAGTATTTGTCCAGCATGCTTGTTCACAAGTCGCCCTCTACAATTTTTTTTCCTGTCCTTATATAAAACCATAAACAAAGCACACAAAATATACCCATTATGAGAAACAACAAACAAACAGGGCAGAGCCATGTGCAGATGAAGTTAAAACAGCTTTTACAGCTTAGGATTTTCTTCCTTTTAAAAAACAGCAAAAAAAATATGAACACCAGAGTTAACTTCAAGTCCCTGGTACACTAAAAACATATAAGCCACAGAAGCTAAGAGTCCTTGCTGCTGACATTGGAGATTTTCTGCCAAAGTGATTTTTCATCAGATAGCAAATACTATGTCAAAATTAAAGCCATTTATATGAAGGGGTCATTTGCACTTAATTTCTGATTGCAAAAAAGAAATCAGGAGGAGGGGAAAAGATATTTTGAGCCTCTTGAAATGTTATATTTTTTATTTTTGTTTGTTTCAAAACTTGAACTTATAAGAAATTATTGTTAAAAACAGAAGCATCCAAAGCACAATGTAAAATTTTAGATTTATCAAAAAAGGTATTTACATTTATTTTATTAGATTTAAAAGAAACATAAAAGTTTCCTTTTGACTTTCACAGTCTCAGGACAGAACTTGTGTTTCTTTGGGAACTTCACTGAAACTGAGAAAATCTACATGGGGTGAGAAAACCATTCTGTGTTTGTCACCAGTGCATGGAGCAGTGCAGTCTTCAAGTTACATACGTACCATAGTGGTGTCCTGGCTAGGGCAACTGCTAGGTTTTTGCTTTCTCCTTCACCATCTTACGGAGAAGGAATTTTTCTGTGACAGACATGCCTGTCCCTGAAGTGATTTATCATATAAAAAGGTCTTTATACATTGCATGCCAAAGACTCAATCCCCAAGGATTGACACACAACTATTGCTTCAATCTCTCTTCTCCTTTTCCCCTCTGATCACCACCAAAGCATGAAAACACCTCTAGATGCCTGCCAATTAACAACCCAGCAAGGGAAGATCGGCCCTTCAAGAATAAATAAGGAAACCCAGAACAGTCTTGCTAAATTATTTGCAAATGAAACCTAACTGCAAGCGTGCTGCAAAACACCATCATCCCCATCCCAGCAACAGCTCCTCATACAGGACAAGGTCAGCATAAATTGTGTTGAACGTGTTAATGCTCAGGGAGCCACAGCTGCCATTTATACGAATGAGTTTCATCCTTTGCTAGAGGTTTTTATGCCCCAGTAAGTGGTAGAAGTGTTAGTGCAACATGTTAGACAATTTTCCTAGAGCTCCAGCCCAGTTCTTACCTCTAGTTCCCACAATCTATTCCAAGGGAGACAGTTAACCTCATAATAAGGGAAGACTAGCTTTTTCCTTAGGGGATGTTTGGAAGACCATCTAAGCAATTAAACAGCTTCACTGCTACTGAAATCAGGAGGATTAATGCTCTTAAACCCCAGGGATCTTCGGTTCATCAATCCACCAGTACACACTCTTTCCTCTCTGTTTATAACTGATTTTAGCTGATGCATCCAGGAGCTGCAGGATACCAGGTTCACACAGGGCTGTGACTGCTTGGGGAGCAGAAGATGCAGGTTTGCAAAGGCCACTCTGGAGCACCACAACACTGAGCAGTCTGCTCTGATTTATTATGCAATTAGCAGTGGGTGCAGCTCAGTGCACTGCGTATGAGATACAACACTAGCAAAGCTCAGTGCTTAAAGCTGACTTCGTACTCAGGCACCTAAATAACCACCTATAGTTTTCTTTACTAACTTCAATGAAAATTTTGTCTGGAAATGAAGATAGCTTCTACAGATTCTCAGTGCTGAAAGTCTCCATCAAGGACTACAAAACTAGGAACTGCGATTTTAAATGGATGACTTTCACACAGCCTTACTGTACTGGATACTGCAAAGACACAGAGCACAGACTCAGCTTACTGTAAAACCAGCAGTGCAAATGCTTGCTTTGCAAAGGAAATGCATAGACAAATCAGAGATGAGGGGTTCCTCTGGGAAATCAAGTCATATTGTAGCTATAAAAATCAGATGCACATGGGGAAGGTTTTCAAAACTTATGCATGAACCATGATAAACACTTGGCACGAGAGGGCTGGGTGGATCACATATGGCTCCTTCCCATACCCAGACCACACCATCAGGTGGCAAAATATAGGGTGAAAATCACTTTGTAGAAGGCAATATTATTTTAACTGCCCAATTTTCTCTACTCTTGCTTTTGTTCACGTGAAATCCTCCAGTTGTGACAAAACTCTCAACTCCTCACAATGTGGATCAGAAAGATGATAAAGTCATCCACTGCGTTTCTATTGAATATTTGTTCCAGTGGCTGCTGCTTGCTCACTGGATACAGGGAGTCAGGCCAAGACAATTACTGTTTGGGTTTTTTCAGATGGCTATTCCAAAGTGTCCAAGCAAACCACAGCTCCCTTAGCCTATTGAAAATGCCCTCAAGGCAGCTTCCCTCCCCTCTGCTTTGATTCTTCTGTGCACTACTACAACCCTCTAACTGAGCAAATATCTTTGTGCGGTAGAATCACTCCTCTTCATCTGGAAAAACTTTTCCCAGCTCTTCCTATAGAAGCACAGGTGAAACAGAAGTGCAGAGAAGTTACCCCTGCATAAGAGTGTCCAGAGATGGGCAAGAGCCCTTCACCACTGAGGATGGGACGTGGTGCTGCTCTTTCTATCGGGTGGAAGAACTCTGCTGCTATAGTGTGTCTTTTTGTACACTTGTTTCCTTGCTGGCAAACAGAAGATTGAGATACAGAAATGCCAAACCACTAATAGGGCCTAACCGGACATCAGAGGAACAAAAGTAAAACCTGACTGCAGGTGGATTTTTGTGATACTGTTTTTAGGAGGTGCCTGAATTACAGTTATAAAAGTGGTAAAAGGAGCTGAAGGAATAGCCCTCCCCAGCACTGCAGGCCTTGAATAGCTCCCAGGCTGTCCTGGGCCATCAGGTGCTGCATACATTTTTCTTTTCCTTTTCTTTTCTTAAGCCACAAGTTTGACCATGAAGAAAAGTTTATTGAAAAATGAACCAACAAATTATTCAAATTTAATAAAATATAATAATAAATTAAAAAACAATGACAACTCACAGTCTGAAGTCCAACTTTGGCGAGAAAGATCAGCACACACTTTGCTCCTCTAAACCTGGATGGTTCCGCAGCAGCCAAAGGGGTGGGCACTGCACGGCCCCTTGGCAGTCTTCAGGGAAAAACACAATCAAAAGGGCAAAAACTGCAACCGCCAAGGAATGAGGTGGGGGAAGTGTGGAACACAGCTTTGCAAGCACTGAGGTGAGAAAGAAAGGAGGAAGGGGAAGAGGTACTCCAGATAACCAGAGCAAGATCGTCCTGTAGCGGTGTGGAGGAAAGGGCCTACACCTGAGCTGAGGGATATTTCCTAAACATGTGACTTACTTAAATTAGTCATCATTAAATTAATCATTTTTAAGAGATGGGAAACAATGAAAAGATTATTCCTAGTGACTAAGCAAGCTTAAGCGCCATGAAAATGAGTTGTTCGGCATCATCATTACCGAAAATGAACTTTGCTTTGGCTATGAAATATGTCTGATGAGATGGTTAAAAAAAAAATGGAGGGTTAATTTGTGGAAGTGACTAAAATAAGAATTTCCTGACTGTCCAGCAGCTGTTTAACAGGGTATCTGCTATCAACTGGCAATTAAGAAGTGTTAAGGGGAGCAAATCCAGAGATAGAACTGGAGTTGCTAAATTCAGTGTAGCTTGACTTTCCTGGACTTCCATGAGCTCAGCACAGCTTAAACCATAATAATTATAATAATAATAAAAAAATATTAGCAATTGGCTACAAAACACTTCTGAAAGTATTTTACAATGTTAGACTGAACAGAAGTTTTGCATTTTCTCCTCATACTAAACTAAGCATCTCAAACTAAAGCTCAGCCAGGAAGAAATTTAAGGGTCAGAAAGCTACAAACAGGGAAGATTTTACCCAGCTACCCCTGTAGCTGGGCTGGAAACTTTTATTTTGAGTCATTTCAGAGAGAGACATACAGTTTAGCCATGAATTGTTAAGGCAAAAGGACACACATCACATCTCTCAGTGAGCTGTTTCAACAGCTAATTCTCTCATTGTTAAAATTTGCCCTTTGTTTCGTAGCCTTCAGCTTTCAGCCTTCAAATCTCATTGCACCCTTGTGGGCTCAGCTGAAGAGCACTTTAGCTAAAGAAAACATGGCTACACTCTGTCTTTGATCAAATCACTTTTCAGTTTGCTCTTTGTCAAGCTGAACAGGCAGAGCTTCTGGGCAGCTCCCACATCTTTCATTTGGAAAATGCAAGACATTATTCCAAGAGCAGCTTCACAGGGCTCAGTATAAACCTTATCCTCTTGCCCCTACCTCTTTGAAAAGACCATCATATTTACACAGTGCTATCTTTTCAGGACAAATAGTTCCACTAAAAGCAAGAAATTAGATGTTCCCCCAGATTGGCACAAGATGCCATCTATTCTCTAGCTATGCATCTTGCATCCTGCAAATTCAAACACACAAGAATAACTCCACTCACTTTAAAGCACTGTTTCATTAATGACTGGTGGCTTTTTTCTCTTAATCTTAACCTACTAAGTCAGTATTTTGCTTCAACTATAACTGAAGTGTTCCTTCCTGGCTGTGGGTATGAAGGGAGGCACAGACAGGAACTGTTTGATGTCCATTTAACTGCAATAAGCGAGCAAAAATGCAGATAAAAGTAAATGATGCCTAATTATTGTCACCACTAACACCACCTGTCATCACCCATGTCTGATGGTGGTTATATTATTTATCATTTGTAATATATATATATATATATGTATAGATACACATATAGACAAACCTGGATATAACCACCCACAGAAAACAGATTCTTCAGGACAGAGCATCTCTGTTCTGCAAACTGCAGCACCACCGTCCCAACCCAATAGGAGCTGATTGCTGCTCTTGTAATGTACCTGTACCCACCAGCACTCAGGGGAGACAACAGATACAAAGCAACCTGCAGCTCCCAGACCTTCTGGTCATCTAGGGGGGCAGAAGGGCTCTATAAAATGACATCAGGCCCAGAGGCTTCTCTTTATAGAATCATAGAATCGTTAGGGTTGGAAAGGACCTTAAGATCATCTAGTTCCAACCCCCCTGCCATGGGCAGGGACACCTTACACTAAATCATATCACCCAAGGCCTCATCCAACCTGGTCTTGAGCACTGCCAGGGATGGAGCATTCACAACCTCCCTGGGCAACCCATCCCAGTGCCTCACCACCCTAACAGGAAAGAATTTCCTTCTTATATCCAACCTAAACTTCCCCTGTTTAAGTTTTAACCCGTTACCCCTTGTCCTATCACTACAGTCCCTAGTGAAGAGTCCCTCTCCAGCATCCCTATAGGCCCCCTTCAGATACTGGAAGGCTGCTATGAGGTCTCCACGCAGCCTTCTCTTCTCCAGGCTGAACAGCCCCAAGGGCATGAGTAATGGTTTATACATATGATATCCAACTCCTCCAGGGAAAGGCCTCCTGTTTTATTTTACTCCCACAATGTCCCACAGCTGTGCCTTTGAACTAGACCTTTTTTCCATTGTCAAAGAGTTGTGCCATTTTCTTTATTTAGCACTTGAGGTTTTGTTTAAAAATACAAACCACCAAACTGTAAATCTTAAGCAGGAACAAGAACCATCTGTACATGCTTATAAAGTAGTCTGGCTGGAGATACGTTGATGATGGAATATAGCACAAATGCAAATTCCTGCTTAGGATATTTTTTTTAATACTTTTTTTTTCTACAGAGGAGGCAAATAATTAATTTCTTCTGTTGTTTAGGTGGTTCAAGTGGAAAACAGGCATTTCTGCTGTTCCGCCTCCATTCCTAGGTGTAAGCCCACACATGTGCAATAAAGAGAAAGCAAACCACAAACAGTCAAGACCTTGGCACAAAATGCCTCCCTGCTCCTTTGCCCCCAGGCTAGATAATGTCTGGACTAATTGCTGCCTGCACGTGTATGTCAAACTGTCCCAGATGTTTTATGATTTACTGTTGTAAAATGAAAATCAATTTAAAAGCATGAGAATGAATCCAAGGTTAATCACACTTCTGCTACTGACTCCAACTTCCACACCACGCACCTTCAAAAACAGGGGTTCTTCCCATGTTTTAACCTCATTCAAAACCAAACTTAGCTGGCTAAAGAGTTACCTAGTTGGAATTTAAGCCACCAAAGTCTAACCAGGATACCAAAAAAAAACCATCATGCAGCTGTTTCCTACACATAGTTCACCAAAATTCACCAGGCACCATGATAGATTGCCAGAAAGTTTCCAGGTTCTCCAGTCCTGCTCTGCATGCTGGAAAAATGTAGGCCAAGCCACTGGGTTTCTGCTCACATGCAATCCTAATAACAACCCCAAAACAAGGGGTACCTCATCCATTTCCCTTGGGCTTGTTTGGAGGCTCTCCTTCTGAGATTTCACACCAAACACAGTGGGAACTGTTGCTCAGAGGGCGAGATGTGGTTATAGTCCTTGTCCTGTTGCAGTGGATCTGGACCCCTTCACTGTGGGATTCCAAGCCAGGGAAGAGCATTGCTGACCCTCCTTCCAAACAATATAACTGTGCTGGAAGAAATTACTTTGGCCAGGTAAGGTAACCGGAAAGATCTTGTGTTGCTCCTTCTATTCCATAAATAAGCATATGCATTGCAATATAATGCATGGTTGGACTGACCCTTTCCAGCTCACTGACTGCAGAGAAGTATTTTGAAAATTACTCTAATGCATATTTACCCAATGGACCGGAATAATTCACTTTGACACATGAATATGCCTTATTAAAAGCTGCTTACACACAGGTTACTCAACCCAATCCTCGTTTTCATCTGTCTGAGGCATGTATGAAATACTGTGTTTATTACATGTAAGTCAGGGGGACCTAGTTTATTTCTCCTATCTCCTGCTAGAGAAAAGAGGGTGCCTTAAAAGGAGTACAATAAAAATGGTTACAATTAGTGTTTCAGGTGCTATAAACTGGGTGAAAGAAGTCCGTCTGTAACTGAAGCCAAGGGAGGAGTCAGCCTGGCATCACAAGCCTTTAGTAGAGCCTGTTGCGATAGGACAAGGGTTAATAGCTTTAAACTAAAAAGGGGAGACTGAGACTAGATAGAAGGAAGAAATTTTTTACAATGAGGGTGATACAGCACTGGCACAGGTTGCCCAGAGTGGTGGTAGATGCACCATCCCTGGAAACATTCAAGGTCAGGCTGTACAGAGCTCTGGGCAACCTGGTCGAGTTGATGTTCCTGCTTATTGCAGGCAGGGTGGACTAAGTGATCTTTAAAGGTCCCTTCCAACCCAAACCATGCTATGATTTTATGAATCTTCACACCCTCTGTATAAGGCTTCCCACAGAAGGTGCAGCCAGAGACCCTTTTGCAACATGTTCTGAAAAGGCTGTTTTTTCAGTGAGATAAGAAATCCTTTCCATTACCCTCATCCTCTGTGACAGATCAGCCCACTCGCTACATGAGCCTGCTTTGCTTTATGTATTGGGGCCAAGTAGCACCCGAGCAGCCCTGGGGAAAAGTGCCTTAATTGCCAGTAATACAATAGCTCCACTTAGCACCCGCAAAGCAATTCAAAAATGGAATCAAACATTTTCTGGCTACACATTTAGGGAGCAGCCGGGTGTGTTGGCATGTTACTCCATTACTTAACCACTGGGTCATATATCTGTGACTACAGATGGCTTTTACATCCGCACCTCTTAAGCAGCATCTGATACCATCACCAAACCCTGGCCCAAGGGAAGTGATGCATCCGTTCTGATCAGAAAAACTTTTCCCTTTAAATTAAACACCAGCTCAGCAAAGGTTTTTCTGTGGCCCCATGGAAACAGCCTTTCTCATCTTCAGCATGAGAAGGACTACTTGGCTACAATTCAGCTACAGCTCTGCCTTGCAAAATACAAGAAGTGGCAAAGAAAATGCCTTTTCCCTGTTGATTTCTCATCCACACTGCTTCCCAAAACTTCTAGCCATGTTTTTTTAACAACACTTTTTCTCCAACTCTGCTTCATCTGGGTCTTTTCTTCCAGGCATCTTCAAGGTATCCTCAACCTCCAGGGATGGCTGCAAAAATATAACCGTGCAAGTATTTGCACTGTAAATCTGCTGGGCTTAACGATAATATGGATATAAAAGCTTAGCTGGTGGCTGCATAGGGAAGGTAGTGCAGAAGATCAGCAAAAAGTGCTTTGGGCTGCCTGAGCCAATATACCAGCAATGTCATGGATAGTTCAAACTATAAAAGCAGAATGGTCTTACAATCAGATCCACAGGGCATCAGCTTATCAAGTATCAATATGAAAGCATTCCCACTGTGGATCCTGCTGTAGGCCAGGTACTGTGTGGCAAAGAAGAACTGGTACAGACCACAGACTCATGCACCTTGGCCTACTGTACTCAAGTAGGCTTTGCCAAAAGCCTCAGTGGATACTTGTGGTCTCTCATCCCTATCCTCAACCAGAGGCTAAACATTCAAATGTCTCATCTTTTCTTAAATATTTTGATGTCTATGGTTATATAGTGAAAGATTGTTTTGCTCAAGGAAAACAATGAAGGAAAATCATATAAAGCTCCTCAGGACATATTTCCTTATTTGATGCTTCCATTCAAGGCAAACCACTTCTGACAGCAAACCATGGTACTATTGCTTGCTGAGATTTTGCAAAAATATTGATGTGACATAGTGTCCCAAACCTGGAAAAGAATACCAGTGTAGAGAAATCTCCAGAGTCAGCTCTAGTTTGGGATATTTCACAGATTCACAGAATGGTTGAGGTTGGAAGGGACCACCAAAAGTCATTCAGTCCATCCTCCATGTTCAAGCAGAGTCACCTGGAGCACAATGCTCAGGATTGAATATCTCCAGGGAAGGAGACTCCACAACCTCTCTGGACAACCTATTCCAATGCTCAGTCCCCCTCACAGTAAAAAACTTCTTCTTCATGTTCAGGTGGAACTTCCTGTGGTTTAGTTTATACCCGCTGCCTCTAATCCTGTCACTTGTCACCGCCTCAGCCCTTCTTCATATGAGAGATACTCCAGACCCTTAATCATTCTAAAAGCCCTTTACTGGACTTGCTTCAGGAGCTCCATGTCTCTGTGGAGCCAGAAATGGATACATACTGGACATATTTGTACCAAAAGAAGCTATTTTGGCTCAGCACTGCATGCTCATCCTTCCCCATGATCAGTTACAGCGACAACACGCCAGTTGAAGATGGTCATAGGTGATGTGCTTTCAGAGTGAATTCAGGGGCTCAGAGGGGCACAATTGGATGGACATAGCTCCAGACTGCTGCTGTAAACAGGAATTCACTTCTCAATGCATCTACTTTAATCCTTGAGCAGGCCTTACTTGGAAAACACTGGTGTTTTGATCCAAAGCATCAACTTTTTCAACTCACAACCTTGTAGCTCTTAAGCGTAGCACTTGGTGTGTTTCTTTGGTTCTTAAATGTAGCAAAATTCATCATAATCTGCAAGAATCGTAGAGAAAAGTTAGGGAACCACTGAGGAGTATGGTTGAGATTCTTTGGCTCAAAATAACATATCTCTCAGCACATGCTGTGTGTGGGTAGTAAGAGCTAAAAAAAAAAAAAAAACCCAGCTAAAAAAAAACAAAATATAAAAGAAAATCCTTATGTGATAAGATTAAAAATTAGGTAAGAAAGCAATGTACTGGGGACTGCCTTACAGGCTTTAGAAGGAGGGCTCGATCTTAGGTGATACATGCGGCCCTGCCTGAAGAGATGGTGCTGGAGGACTTATCTGAGGCTCATACAAAAGCCCTCTGTCACCAGTACCCTCAGTGCCAGAAAGCGAGGGTTGGAGCCATGCTTTAATCAAGAGCTTAGATAAAGAGCATGTTTCTCCACTGGGGAATCTGGGTGGTATAAATCTGTACTCTTAACAGGTTTGAGTCTTGGGGGCAGGCATGCTCCAGTTGTGAGCGCTTTTCCTAAGGGTAGATAAAAGGCTCACATAAATAAACCTTTGAAATCTTCCAGGAGAGGTTAGCAATACAAATATGGGCACATGAAGCTCTGCGTAAGCAATAATTCCACAGATTTTTATTAGAAAGCAGATATATGGGAGCAGCAATGCATGATAAATCAACTTATCTGCCTCCTTACTGGCTTTTATGATAGGCATTAGCAGTAGCGACTGTCACAGAGATCATAACTGCTTTATTTCAACTGTCTCTGTAAGGCATATTCAAATGCAAGCAGTTGTTATTCTTTTTTAAGTATAAACTCTTTTTCCCCTCATTGAATTGATGACAAGAGCATTCCTGGTAAACATCAAATTTGGGGGGAAGAAGAAAGGAAGGAAACAGTGCTCTCATTTGTTTGTTTTGGTAAGGTTCCCTTGGAGCCAGCTGACATCCATTGCTCTGGACATGGCTAAAGCAGTGTCTATGTGCTGACAGGGTGGCTTGGGGCTGCTGGGGGGAGCCCAAGGACCCACTGACTTCTCCTTCAGGGCTCTGGAGTGAGTTTTACTCTTGCAAAACTGATGCCAGCAGCAAAACACAGATTTTAATCTTAGCTGTCTCCTTGAATAAATCAGGTTATATGTAATCTGATTATGCATATAATATAGATGTATAAATTAAGTAGATAATTAGTAAACAATGGCCTTGCCAACAAAAATATTTTAATACAGGGTTAGAGAGGCTGTTCTGTCTTCAGTTATGTTTCTCTCTTTCTAGGGCAGTATTTCAAAGACAGTTAACAAAGTTTTGCACCTAAATCTAGACACGTAAAGATTCATAACTTCTATTGACTTAAATACATGTGGGAAACCAGGCACTCTGCTCTGACTGGGAAATCGCTGGAGCTTAGCTTTGGGAAGAGGAGGCTGTTATGTCGGTATCAAAGTAATGTGTCCTTTCACCTTTCTCAACTGCTCACTCAACACATACCATGCAGCGCACAACTTGGTGAGCTAAATCATAGAATCACAGAACGGTTTGGGTTGGAAGGGACCTTAAAGATCACCTAGTTCCAACCCCCCTGACATGGGCAGGGACACCTTCCACTAAACCAGGTTCAACTGCCCAGCCTGGCTTGGAACACTGCCAGGGATGGGGCAGCCAAAATTTCTCAGGGGCAACCTGTTCCAGTGTATCACCAGCGTACCACAGAAATCATAACTGTACAAAGTAAAGAATTTGTTCCTAGTGTCTAATCTAAACCTAACCTCTATCAGCTTAAAGCCATTCCCCCTTGTCCTGTCACTACATGTCCTTACAAAAAGTCCCTCTCCAGATTTTCTGTAGTGTCCCCTTAGGTCCTGGAAGGCTGCTATAAGGTTTTCTAGGAGCCTTCTCTTCTCCAGGCTGAACAAGTCCAACTCTCTCAGTCTGTTTTCATAGGAGAGGTGCTCCAGCCCTCCGATCACCTTTATGGCCTCCTCTGGACTTGCTCCAACAGGTCTGCATCCCTCTGAACACAATACTGAAGGTGGGGTGTCACAAGTGCAGACTAGAGGGGCAGGATCACCTCCCTCATCCTGGTGTTCGTGCTCCTTTTGATGCAGCCCAGGATATGGTTGGCTTTCTGGGCTGCAAACACACGCTGCCAGCTTATGTTGAGCTTCTCATCATCCAACACTCCCATGTCCTTCTCCTCAGGGCTGCTCTCCATACAGTTTCTGCCCAGCCTACTTGATATTTTACTTGGAACTGCCTTTTTTCGATTCACTTTGTAGGCAAGACTGGATGCAGTGTCACATAAGATGGTATCAGTACAGAAGATGAAAGGTAGTTTTATCCACTGTTTCATCTTCTGCTGATTATCCTCCTCTTGCCACATCTGTGGCAATTCCACCCCTTTCAGTCTCTCCTGCCTTCCATTATACAACCCTGGAGAATAATCAGACATATAAATGCAATTTTCTTCCTCTGTGGTTAGTCCTGAAAAATATTGCTTGGTCCATATGTTGCTGCTGACACTATAGAAATGATGCTATGGATTAATTACAGCTGGGGACACTAGGAGGAGGGAGCTTTGTGCGTGTTGCTCTCCCATGAGGTGCACAGTTGCGAAGCAACCTGACACATCTGCCAGGGCTGTCTAAGAAACTATTAGCCAGTTGCTACCTCCTGTGCTCGAGAGCTGCAGGCAATTTCACAGTAATAGTTTCTCAGTTTCTTTCACGCAGGCAACCGTGGTGCTGAGATACTGACTTAAATATGTATCACGGAATGGCATCCTTAATAGAGGTTTTACAGGAACAAAATGTATATGGGTAATCCACAAAGGCTGGTTTCCACTGACAGCTTCATTATTGCTCTGAAGATGCATGGCAGGCACCACAGGCTGGGAGCAGCCACAGGAATGGACAGCTTTGATTCAGGCCACGAGAATGATTCCCCAGCCCACCTGCATCGGCTCAGGGATAAAATCAGAAGCAATAGCACAGGGAGTCCCAAAAAGTACAATCTTATCGCATGTATTGCATTTGCATAGCAAGGCTTTGGTATTAGGGGAGCAACAGGGGTGGCTTCTGTGAGAAGTGCTGGAAGCTTCCCTTGTGTTTGATAGAGCCAATGTCAGCTGGCTCCAAGATGGACTCACCACTGTCCCAGGCAAAGCCCATCAGTGATGATGTTGGTGCCTCTGGGATAACATAGTTAAGAAGGGGGGAAAAGCCGTGCACAGCTGCAGCCAGAGAGAGGAGTGAGAACATGTGGGAGAAGCAGCTCTGCAGACACCAAGATCAGTGAGGAAGGAGGGCAGGAGGTGATCAAGGCACCGGAGCAGAGATTCCTCTGCAGCCCATGGTGACGCACTGTCCCCCTGCAGCACATGGAGGTCCATGGTAGAGCAGGTACCCACCTGCAGCCCGTGGAAGATCCCACACAGGAGCAGGGGGATGCTCAAAGGAGGCTGTGACCCTGTGGGAAGGCTCTGATGGAGCAGGCTCTTGGCAGGACCTGTGGCCCTGTGGAGAGAGGAGCCCATGCTGGAACAGGGGAAGAGTCTGAGGAGTCCTCCCCTGAGGAGGAAGGAGTGGCAGAGACAACATGTGATGGAGTGACCATCAACCTCCATTCTCCATCCCCCTGTGCCACTGCAGGGAAAGGAGGTAGAGAATGGGGGAATAAAGTTAAGCCTAGGAAGAAGGGAGGGGCTGGGGGAAAGGAGTTTTAAGGTGTGGGCTTTTCTCTCATTATTCTACTCTGGTTTGATTGGTAATAAATTAAATTAATTTCCCCAAGTCCAGTCTGTTTTGCCCATGACAGTAATTGTTGAGTGATCTCCCTCTGTCCTTACCTTGGCCCACAAGCCTTTTGTTGTATTTTCTCACCCCTGTCCAGTTGAGGAAGAGAGTGACAGAGCAGCTTTGGTGGGTCCTGGCATCCAGCTATAGAGAAGCAGAGGTGAGTTACTGGGAGGCTGGAGCACTCTGGCTTGCAGAAAGGACCACAGACTGGTTTCCTCTGTAAACACAAAAAGAAAGAAGACTTCTTTGCAGCAAAGCTGGGCCAAGTATGGAAGTTGCCTGATGTGGTCTGGCATCAGAATGAATTTACCTTTTTGTTTTTTTTAGTAAGAGGGAAGCTGAACTTGAAAGCAAAGGCAGTTTGAGTATGTACATTTGCAGAAGTAAGTTTAAGGCTCATTGCAGGCCAATGAGGTAGGAGATCATCTTGGAGACTTGATTTAAAGCATCTGGAAGTCTAAATGATGTTTAGTGCCTTCAAAAAACTACCTGAATCCTCAGAGCAAGGGCAAGCTCTAAATTTTGACAGCACTGTCAAGATGTGTACCCAGTGCCCGGGGTACACATCTCCTGCTGCTGCACCTCTTGCCCTTAGCAGTTCCCTGCCCAAATGGAGAGAAGGGAAAAAAATTCCACTAAAGGACCTGGCCCTGGAGGGATGCATTAGCTGGCATTATTTTCTCAGTTGTCAAGTTCCAGTGATTCAGAACAAGCAGGGATGCCTCTGTATGGCTATAATGACGTTCGCTGTCAGATACATGAGCCATAGGAAAGGACAGGGCTGTAACTTTATTTTAAGCTGGATAGGCTGTAGCTAAATCTCCTGAATCCCCTTCAGCTTCGGAAATAGCTTTCCCCTATCTCTGTTTTCTACCTGGCATCTTCACATTGTTTGTGCTAAAAAGAGGAATGATACTTTTAATCTTGAAAATGCCTTTAGAGCTTTGGAGTGGATCATTTTAAAGTCAACAGTGTTTAAAGCACATTAATGTGGGTATTCACCATAAAACAGTTTTATTTCTGTGCGTAACTGATAAACGTGTGAAAAAACATAAGGGGAAAGAGGTGGGAAAACAGTCTTGCTTGAAAAAGCAAACTGTGGATCCGCAGTGAAAGGAGCATCATACAGCACTGATGGCAGTTGTGAATTTTCCAGTGAAACACCTTTTCTTATTTTATATTTTTTTCCCATGGGAGAATTCTCATTTGTCCCAACCAGAAAAAAATATCCTCAGAGGTTTTAATGGCATTTTGCTGGGAAACAGGCAAGCTTTTTGCCAGAGCACCCACCTGTACCATGAGCAATCCTCCAGGGCTGAGGGCTGGATGGCAGCACCGTCCTCTCCCTGGGGTGCTGGCTGCCCCCATTTCTTTGCTATCCCCAGTTTCCCATTTCTAGGCAGTGCCAGATGAGGAGATGAACAGAGAGAAGTTTGTAATAAAAAGGGACTAGGTGGTTTTTTCTAAGCATACTTAAACAAATTTAATTAAATGGGAAAACCAAATATTTCTCTGAAGTTTTATGGTGACAATTTTGTGGTATATGTTTTTTTTACAACTGTATTTTCCTGCCTAACAATTCTGGGTGTCAGTTCATGGCCCAACACTTTTCCTAGTGTTTGGAAAATGATGATTAGTCAGACTACACTGGGAGAATAGCTTATTGGATAAGCTATTTAAATCTTTTATTATTTTTATTATAATCTTTTAAAACAAAGACAGTAGCTGATGCTTATTATCCTGGCATTATTCCTGTGCAGACACAGGGTAATAGAAAATGGGGAAGGGCAGAAGCAAACAGTACTGTGCTATTCTAGCAGGAAAGAAAAATAGAGAGAAAAACCCAATTTGAAGTAATTTAAAAATTAAGAAAGAACCAGGTCAGGTGGATTCTCAGGCATCGTGCCCTTTTGCATTGACATTTGCCTCTATCAGCGTAGAAGACCTGAAAGCCCAAATGTAAATTGCATATCTGTTAATGGCAATAAATAAGTGCTATCACTGTTTGCTAAAATGAACTGGAGGGGGGTGGGGAATGAGGCCAATCATTTAAAACAGGCACTTGTACAGCTCTTAAAGATGTGCAATATGATTATAAAACAAATCAATAAGCTTTCAGACTTTCTGAATGTCATCGGAAATGATTAGGTTACGTGGATGGGTCTGAGCTCACCCCTCTCTGGCTCCAGGGAAATCCAAAGTGCCATATTTGAACCAAAAGGGGTGCACTTGGCTCAGAAATGTGAATTTTTGTCATTTCTGTCCCCCAAAGGATGCTTATTAAGAGAAAAAGTGGCTGGAGCTGTAGCACAGTATGCTACTATTGCGATACTCTTCTTTCAACATGGGTAGAAATCTGCTTCTAAGAGCCCATAGGACACACATGAAAATGCATCAGCTCTAGTGGATATTCCTGTGAATTTGGGTCTTATGTAGATGACATAACAATAACAAGAGCACCATAAAAGGGAGCCATGCTCACCCTTGCAGCTGACATTTTGGACGTGCCTGTCATCCTTACATAGCTACTTAAGCCTTAAAGCTGGTGTAGAGAGACTCATCATGAGCAGCAGAAACTGATGAAAGTTGATGTCTTCTTGCAGATCCGGCCTTATTCATCTGAGTCTCCACCACCTCTATCCCCCATAGCTATTCAGGCCTCTGTAAAGCCAAACTGGAGAGGCTTTAGGGAGCAGAAATCCCACTCCCCTCTGTCATGGTAGCTGCTTCACAGCCAAGAAGCAGAGATCACTCTTAGTTGGGGATGAAGCACAACTCTGACCAAAAAGTAATTTGCATTGACTAATTAATCAGACAACCTGCATGTGTGGATTTTCTAAACCACAGGCAAGGAGAACTCTCAGGAAAGTAAAGTGCAGTATGCACATATTGCTTCCCAAAACGGGAAAGACACTGAGGCAGCCCATTTCAGTCTGACTTAGGATAGTATCAGTGTTGTAAACAACCTCCCTATAGGAGTTTCCTGAATTATATAGGGAAAATCAGTCCCACTTAAAGAGAAAGCAACAGAAATATTTGCATGTGCTCAGAATCAGGCCCAGAAAACTATTATTTCTTGCATCTTCCACTTATTCCTTCATGAAAAATGTTCCCAGTAAATGTTCCCAGTAAACTTTCCTACATTACATTTTTCTCTGAAATCACACAAACACAATATTGGACTATAGAGGACTTAAGGCTTCAAAAATTTATTTTAGCCCTTTTCTCTGTCAGCAATAACAAGGGCCATGGGAAGTGACCAACGGATCTCACTACGGATCTTCACGGCTCTTCGGCCCAGCATAATGTTTTGATGAGAAAGCACAAAGCGGTGAACTGGGTGAAGATGCCCGTTTTGGCTCTTCATATGGAAAAGACAGAACTTACAATCAATCACACACAAAAAAAAATGTACACCAAATAAACCTTGAGGGTATCAGCGATGAGATGTACTTACTCGGTAACCCCATTAACTTGATGTCCTGGCTTCACTGAACTCAACTCAACTTTTGCTATTTTCAGTGAGATCCTGAACTTTCTCGTTATCATTTTAAACACACTTTGCTGGGGCTGGGTTTGAAGAATCACTAAAAGATTACACTTAGGTGAAGAGTGAATTCTCATCTGTCTCCCCTGCAAATAAATAAATAAATAAATATGGAAAGGTGTTTAAAAAAGAACTATTCCACTTCAGCTCTCCAAACCAAAATGAAAAGCAGTTTAAATTCAGGAGGTTTTGTGTATTTGCCAAAAACACTTTATATGGGGAAAACAGAACAAACAAAACCCACAAACAGAAAGAATCACCAGCAGTTTCTCCCAGACAAATTTTCATTTTGACTAAATCTATTTCTGATGTGCCCGAGGATGAAGCATATCAATCCAGGAAATAAGTGCGTGAGCAACTTCCAAGAATAATCAGGATTTACAATGACCTTTTATTCTAGGCAAGCAAAGGCAAGCAGTATGATGAATACAGGAAATAATTACTGAGAAACAAGGAAATTTGCATCCAGCACCAACAGCAGTGAAAGGGGCACTGAAATGTGCTCACTTTACACAGAGGGTTACAGTGCCATGTTATTGCAGACAAATGAAGGGCTTGTATTAAAAATGCATAATTTAATCAAGGGAAAAACTACTAAGCAGATTGAAATATGCAGACATGATATTGGTTTTTTAATATTAGCGTTATTAAATTCTTACAGAATCACCCAAAAGTAAATTAATACAAGGAGAAACAGTTAACAAAATTACAGGACCAGATCAAACATTCCTGCTTGTTCACAAGCGTCCCGCTGACTTGCGATATTAGGGATGGCATGAAAGGCTTAGTATAAAATACTTCATGTGCTGATCTAATAGTATTTTTCCCCATCAGAGCAGCTTGAAATGAGCCCCGATGCGTTGATGGCACTAGGCAATCAGGAGCCAAGGATTAGTATCAGTGTCTCTGCCTTGGCCCAAAACAAAGCTGCCACCTCCCTGTGCCATAACCTGAGCATGGCCAGAGGGCTGCCGGCTCCACCCGAAATCGGCCCGTGCTACAAAGACCAGGAACTTATTCCCTGGACATAATCAGCCTCCAGAATTAATACGTGTCCTGAGAAAACATTTATCTAATTTAACATATTAAAAAACATTAAAAACATCCTCCATTTGTGCATGCACAAGTGATGCACTGCCTCTGCTCAGCGTCTCTTGGGCTTGAAGCGCCTGCCCCTACTCAGTGCTCTTTCACTGATGGTGCTAAAGTGCAGGCTTCCAACTTGCCCATTTTACATGAAGGCAAAACAGCTGGGCAGAAAGGGACTGTCAACTGCCAAGTGAAATAGCAACTTGGGGTTAAAGATAGCAAAAGACCCCAAGTCCCTTTTCTCATTTGAGCATTTCTGATGTGCCAGCCCTCAGCAGAGAGAGATGTCCTTGCCTTGAAACTCCATCAAGGAACTTGGGGCTCACACTTGAGACTATGTGCCTGTTTTGCTCTGAGTTGCAGCAAGAAAGTCGCTCCGTAACACTATTCTCTCAGAAAATGAGGAATTATTAATGTTGAATTTGTTTACAAGAGTGCCTAGAGGCTCCAGCCCCACTGCTTCAAGCAGCATAGATACACCAGAAAAATTACACTTTTTCTGCCCTTGTCAATTAGAACATAAATACTGTAGAGCAGAGATTCTTTTGCTTCATTTGCACAGCACCTTGAACCGCTAAAGTCCTAATCTTTCAGGCATATCTGAATGCACACAAAGTGGCTCACCAAGTTACTTTCAATCATTTATCAGCAAGTCATGGCTAACCAGAGGTCCCAGTTGACTGGAAGTTAGCAAATGTGACACCCATCTACAAGAAGGGGCAGAGTGAGGAGCTACAGGCTCTTCAGCCTGACCTTGGTGGATGAGAGAACGGCTGTAGACGTTGTCTACCTAGACTTTACTAAAGTCTTTGATACTGTTTCCCACAGCATTCTCCTGGAGGAAGTGCCTGCCCATGGCTTGAATGGGTGTACTCTGCTGAGTAAAAATCTGGCTGGATGGTTGGGCCCAGAAAGTGGTGGTGAACAGAATTAAATCTATTTGGCAGCTGGTCACAGGTGGTGCTCTCCAGAGCTCAGTAAAATGGGGCCAGTTCTGTTTAATCTCTTTATCAATGATCTGGACAAGGGTGAGTGCACCCCCAGTAAGGTTGCAGATGACACCAAGTGGACAGTTGGAGTGCTGATCTCCTTGAGAGTAGAAAGGTTGTCCAGAGGAATCTGGGCAGGCTGGATTGATGTGTCAAGGCTTACAGGAGGCTGAAGGGAGACCTTATCGCTCTCTACAACTAACTGAAAGGAGGTTGTAGTGAGGTGGGGTTGGTCTCTTCTTCCAAGTAACAAGTGATAGGACAAGAGGAAACAGCTTTAAGCTGTGCTGGGGGAGGTTTAGACTGGATATTAGGAAAAATATCTTCACCAAAAGGGTTGTCAAGCATTGGAACGGGCTGTCCAGGGAAGTGGTGGAATCACCGTTTATGGAGCTATTTAAAAGGCATGTATATGTGGCACTTAGGGACATGGTTTAGTGGTGGACTTGGCAGTCCTGAGTCAGCAGTCAGACTAGATGATCTTAAAGGTCTTTTCCAGCCTAAATGATTTTATAATCCTATTCTAAAACAGGTACCAATCATTGAATGTGAATACTGATTTCCACCCACACCGTATCTCTACACATGAGAAAAAGAAAAGATGCACAGCACAAAAGCAAGGGAAAGTAAATAGCAGGTGTGGCCAGAAACACACAGAATTGCTCTTTTTGCAAAAATAGCTGTAGACTCTTTTAGACCAGAAGCTGATGTATCAGTGTCACTTCCTACTTCTTTTTCATTTTACATTATCTACCATGTGAGCGTTTGTGACACTATGTGCAGCAGGGGATGAAGCTAAGCCAGATTCCCTCTGCTTCCTTTCTCCCTGATTTTACCACCTGCCCTCATCGTAGGTCCTGCATGAGCACAGCACCATAGCACTGCACACACACGGCCACCAGCAGCAATACATAATGGCCAGGAAGCTGCTGCTGCTCTCGATTCCCTGCTATGTTACACCAGTGTTAATGAGGAGTAAATAACAGTAACGAATAAGCTTTCTTCAGCTGACAGTAAGGTGTTCAATATTCCTGAAGCCACTGGCAACTCAGGGCCAGTTTCCAGAAGCTTCTGCCTAGCAAATATTGCAATACTGCAAACACCATAAATTCTGGAAGAGCAAATCTATGGTATAAACTTCAGCACTTCCTATCCTGCCAGGTGAGGAAATCCTTTGCAGATGCATGAAGCTGGAGGGGACACTCACCCCTCATGGGTTACAGCCTGCCTCGTGCAGCATGTGGCTCTGGCAACCCTCTGAGCTGCAGTCCCACCTCTCTTTTGCTTCATACCATAGCAGCATATCCTCCAAAAAGAGAAGCCCAGCTCCCGCTAAAGTCAAGTTCCCCACAGGAATCTCAGATTTAGAAGCAGCAGACAAAACAGTGCTATAACCAGGCCCAGCAGCATGGCAACAGGATGAGCTTACACATGGGCTGCTCACAAGACCCCTACTAGGCAGTTACAAAGTCCAAAGCACCCTTCCAAGCTAACGCACCAAGCAGCACTTTCTTCTTGCTGTAAACATTTCTGGCTTTAAACAAAGTGCTAGGCAGAGTTAGTCCTCTCTGATTTGTGTTATGGGATAATTCCCAGGCCAGCAATTGTTGTCCCAGTTGGCTTCACCTGTGACACAGAGCTGGCACCACCATCCTTATATATGTGGACTTTTGATGTTCCCAGAACTGAGATATGACCTGAGGATCCAGAAGGCAGTGGCGCTTGGGCAGACAGATGACAGAACATGGACACGACCCTGCCCCTCAGCTGGAATTGGATGTCATTGGCTTGATCACTGGTAAGCACAAAATTTAGGAAGATCCCCAGTAAAATGTAATAGCTACAGGCATACCATTTCCTGAAACTCTTAAGACCAAAGCACTGGTATTACCCACTCTTTTTCTGTCACCTTTTTGAGGTCTCCTTTATTCCGTGAAGGCTGATACAGAGTCAACAGCTAAGAATTGAAAACGTGGAAGGAATATGTATAAGGAAATCAAGTGGGCAATCCTTTAACTTCTTGAAGGTTTCAGGAACAAAACACCGGAAGAAAAACCTAGCAATTGAGTTCCACTTCATTAGAGATGGATCCATCTCCAAAAGAAGAAATAATCATCAGATGGAAATACAACAGTTAAGCAACAGGTCTGGAAGGGAAAAAAAGATGGGTCTTTCTGCTGAAAGCCTTACAGCTGCCTTGTCCTACACTTTATTGGCCTCTAGTGGAAAACAGAAGCTATGTCTTGCAATCACAAAACTACATTTACAGAACACAGAGGAAAATATACTACTCCCCATACAGAGTTTGAATACTACCTGACAAAGGAATGCAAGGCATGTGACTAAAAAGGAGGACTATTCTGCATTAGCTACATACACAGTCTTGGTCCTGCTACCATTCAACGAAGACATTGAATTAAATATTTGTTCTTTTCTACACACATTCCCATTCAGGTGCATTTCTTAACTGTCTGCCATAAGAGAAATAAAATTTCACCTGCAGAGGCACTAATTTTGCTGACATTTGGACTAGCAGTTCTAAACCGTTGTATGCAATCTGCTGAATGCTAACCCTTGTAGCGCTCAGATTGCATTGGTTTGGCTGTAAAGTAGGCTGAAATAAGGATTTCAGTTGCTGTATTCTGTAAACACAGGCTCTCAAAATTAAAGCAAGCTTGTAGGGAGCAGACAGCGATTGTGGTAGCAGTTCTGCCTAGGTATATATTCAGTGATTCAAAACCCATGGCTCCAGATTCCATCGATATAAACAAGACAGCTCTCCTCAATAAATTAAAAATAGAAACCATAATCAAAAGAAAACACTAAGTAAGATTCACAGGAACAAACCTCTGGAAAGGTAAGTCAATGGAGGGCAGTAGGCTCAATGTAGAGAGATTGGGTAACATAAAAGACCAAGTCAGTCACTAGATGGAGCAGACCTCTCAGAACCAGAACCAGCTAAAAAGCAAACCCAGGCCTCAGTGGAACTGTGCACACCAACAAATAACAGCTACCTCCTAAGCAGAGGAGAAATAGCAATTGCTGGCGAATGCTGGTCTCCTTCAGCTGAATATAAATCTGTGTATCCCTCCAACAGCTCTGGCAGATTGGCTTGGTTTCCTCCCTCCTCCACTGCCTGCCTTCTGGAGCTCAGGGTGGCACAGTAGGGTTTGCTCCTGGGAAACCCTAGGGAGCCTGGAGATAGTGGAAGGCAGATGGCAGCATCACAGTCGGCACCCCCTGGGCAGCGTGGCTGGTGTTCAGCAGAGGCACGTCCCTGCATCCAGCTCCAAGGATGTACCTTGAATCCTCTGCAGAGGCTGGGCACTCAGGAACCTCAGCACACAGGAAAAGAGCAACAGGCACTCTCAAACCTAGGATAAAACTGATTCAGAGCAGGTTTTCAGCATATTTTGACTGGGGTTTGTGCCCATTTGCTCCTGCATTCATTTTACCAGCCTCTGTGCTAGCCTAGGGTACAGGGGCATCCCATTAGAAGCTCTTTGGAGGCTGAACTGCCAAAAATAGTGCAAACAAACAATCAAATTAAAAAAAAACATGGCAAAACATAACAGCATGCATTCATTCATTCATTCAGAGCTGATGCAAAAGCTACTTAGCAAATCTGGGAAAAAAACATTTTTGAAAGCCAAGTGCAGTCTCCTGACTTGCTTGTTCTGGCCAAATTGCTTGCATTCCCTGTTTATCTCTGAGCAGAGAAGGGAAAAGACACCAACAGCAAAGCCACCATGTTCAGCTTTTTTGACAATTCAGAAGTGTTCACACCACCCACACTGTGTGTGTGTGAGTGTGAGAGAGCAATGTAAACAGCAACAGGGAAACTGCAAACAGTAAACACCAAGTTACCTCTTGCTCGAGTCCCCTTGGCTCAGTGCTGACCCAAGTGCCTTTTTTTCTGCAACACTTAGCAGAATAACCTAAAGCAGCCTGATTCTTATGCCACAAATGTAAAATAATGAAGCACAGGACTTCAAGTTCAAAGAAGCGATAAATGCTCCATCCCTGGCAGTGTTCAAGGTCAGGTTGAACAGAGCCTTGGGTGACATGGTCTAGTGTGAGGTGTCCCTGCCTATGGCAGGGGTTTGGAACTAGATGATCTTAAGGTCCTTTCCAACCATAAATATTCTGTAATGCTGTGATTACATAAATGCTCAGGGCTGGCTGAACTCCCACCTGTAAATGCTACAGATTAGTTATATTTATTTCCTTCATGAGGAAAGAAAAAAAAAATTAAATACAATCCATCTGAGCTGGAAATAAGCTTCCGTTCACCTCTTGTACAGGCTGGGATCTTGGAAAGAGCAGCTGAAAGTAGATACAGCATGTACGGTAGAGCTGCACCAGGCTGGGGCAGCAGCAGAAGCAAAGCAAGGTTACTGTGGCACAGGAAAGCCTTCTCCAGTGTCAAGAGAGGCAGCCAGGAAAGCTTCCCAAACCTCATCCACTTTACAGTCTTAATTCCTTAGGCTGCAAAACGTTTGGTGCTGGTTTGATATATATTCTTTCAGTTCAACATGTGTACGGATAATGTGCAGTTCAAAACAGAAAAGGGAAAAACAAAAATCACATGATCCTCAACAGACAAATTAAACCTGCATATCTGCAGACGATTGAGAGTCTTATTTTAGTAACAGCTGAATCACATAAGAAAACAGTCACAGTTATGCACCGGCAGACCACATACCTAGTTGCTTCCCAGAAGCAAGGAGAATCCTTTTAACTCGAAATACTGAGAATACACAAGAGACTCACATGGTAAAACCTAAACCTGAGCTGCTAAAGATGTGCAATAAATGTGACTTTTCATGATCTCTTCTACCACCAGTGGACAACCTGGGGCTTCTGAGGCTGTTCTCAAGTCCCAGGCACAAGAATCTGCCTTTACGCCCACCACATTTCAAGGCTCAGAACTGGCTTGGTAATCCCCAAGCAGCGACTCCATGGCTCTCAGCACACATGGAGCAAGTAACTCATAACACTGATTGGGAAAACTTTTAAGTCTGGTACTTTTTACCTATGACAATAAAGAAAATTAAGTTGAATTATTTTACGGAAAATATAAATTCAGCCTCAGCTTCTGCTGTGCCCCTTATGAATTGCATGCCTTACCTGTGTGTTCATCACTTCTTACAGCTCCTGAAACTTTTTAGACCGTCCAGTGACATGACAAACTTGAAAAAGTACATCTGTTATTGCTGGAGGAACTGAACAAACACCATCACACCACCCCACCCCCCTCAATAAAAGAGCCAATATAAAGATACGAGACAAAGAAGCTCCTTGCTTCCTAAAAGTGAATACTGGGTCACTGTACAGGTTTTACTGAAACTGCCCTCCTTCTGTGAAGTTATGTCTGAGTCCAATTAGCACAGGAAGGGCACATGTTCTGAGTCTTCCAGGTTAAGGCAGGTAAAAGAGAAAGTCACATTAACAATCATCCTGATCATCAAAACACAGTACCTGGTATACGCGGTTATCGCTCTGTTTCTGTCCAATGCATTGATTTGATCCAATTAACAAGAAACTGCTATGGACTGTTCCGGATAAAAGCACTGCCAAAACACTCAGTGAAAAGCTGTAATGATTCCTCACGTCAGACAGCAAGCACAAGAGAGCATAACCCTGTCTGAACAGTCTGGAAGAGCAAAGAGAGCCCCCAGATCCATGTCCTGCCTGAGGGATCCTGCACAGCAACCTACACAGCAGCTCACCAGAGCAGAGCAGAGCTCAAGTCAGTGCTGGGTCCTCTGCAAGCAGGCCTAACCATTGTATGATTCTATGACCTGCCCCTTCCCATTTCCCACAGCCCAGGGACACAAGCATTGCACACACTTGCCCACATAGCAGACAGCAGAGCAGCAAAGACACATTCTCTGTGGCTCTAGTTAATGGTGAATACTTACTGGAATTGAGAACTGCTGGTCAAAAGCCTGCACTTTAGCCAGGCTCTTACCAGCAAAACAATGACACGCGCTGCTTGGGAAAGGTTGATGAGAGTGGATGTTGTAAAAGAAGCTTACAGAAAAAGAGTAGAAAACTCCTCTTGCTCCCTTCTCTGCAATATTTTAAGTTCGTACACTGTCATTCATAACACATTACACTCTTGTTCAGAAGATTTTTTTTCCTTACCCTTTCACCTCCAAAAATTGTTTTGGTTCCAGAACTGTTTTAATATTGACCCAGACTCCAGTGCTTAAATGCTGGACAACTCCACAACACTTTGCTTGCAATCGAAACAGTGGGTTCAGATGAGGCAAAGAGACTTTAAACCAAACAAAACCAACCGTCCACCACTACGCAGCACGATGTGTAGTATGCTTGTAGTCCAGTTAGGATTTTAAATCATTCCTAGGGAGACCTATTTTTACTACCCCAGTACAGGTTTTGAGCAAATGAGCTTGTTGCTGTGGAATTAATAGACTTATGCAGACTGATATTCCCAGGAGACAAAGTAAAAGGGAAAAATATTAAAACTGATGCTCCTGGCAAATGAAAAACTAATGGAGCATATTTTCCCGAAGGGATGGGAGGTGCTTTCATTTTATTTCATTCTGATGACTATGCAAGACCTGCCGTAATAGGTAACTCTCAGGGAGTACCATCTCCAGCTAAATGGAAACACCTTGAAAATTTCACAGAGAACACAGAGGACAGCATAAGTCACCACAAACCGAATCTGAAGAGCACTGGATGATCGCAACACTGCATCAGAATGTAGCTCTGTCTACAATTAACCTAAGTAAGTCTGCAACATTTCAACCCAGAGTTTCTCTATAGCTATGGCAGGAGCAGCAACGATTTGAACTGGTATCAAAGCAACTGTCAACGAGGGACACAAGGTTTTTAAAGCTAATATATATAACAACATGGCTCAGTGCAAGGTCCGCACTTGGGTGACAACAGCCCCAGGCAATGCTACAGGCTTGGGGAAGGATGGCTGGAAAGCTGCTATTCGGAAAAGGACCTGGGGGTGCCAACTGACAGAGCTGAACATGGGCCAGCTTGTGCTCAGGCACACAAGACCAACAGCATCCTGGCCTGTATGACCAATAGTGTGGCCAGCAGGGCCAGGGCAGTGATCATTCCCCTTTACTTGACAGGGGTGAGGCCACACCTGGAACACTGGGTTCAGTTCTGGGCCCCTCACTACAAGAGAAACACTGAGGTGCTGGAGCGGGTCCAGAAAAGGGCACAAAGTTGGTGAAGGATCTGGAGTACAAGAGTGATGAGGAATGGCTGAGGGACCTAGGATTGTTTAGTCTGGAGAAGAGAAGGCTCAGGAGGACCGTACTGCTCTCTACAACTACCTGAAAGGAGGTAGTAGTGAGGTAGCAGTTGGTCTCTTCTCCCAAGTAACAAATGAAAAGAGGAAATGGTCTCAAGCTGCACCAGGGGAGGTTCAGACTGGGTTTTAGAAAAAAATTCTTCACTGAAAGAGTTGTCAAGGACTGGAATAGGCTGCCTAGGGAACTGGGTTAGTCACCGCTCCTGGAGGTATTGAAAGCAGGTGGCATTTGGTGTAGATGTGGCACTTCGTGACAGATGTGGTAGTGCCAGGTTAATGGTTGGATTCTATGATTTTAAATGTCTTTTCCAACCTAAACAATTCTACGGTTCCATTCTATGAAAAATATTTTACTGTCAAATTCACTCTAAGAGTTTCCATGAACTCCAGTGGAGCACATGAAAGATTTCACTGTTGGTGACATCCTTGAAGCCACTCAAGGTAACTCACATTATTTATAAATATTTACAAGTCAAACTCCTGCAGTTACCTGCATTTTTAAAACCACACAAGCTACTAGAAAATTAATTCCTAAATGATTTAAAAATCAAATAAATCAAAACTGATTTGCATTATTTAATATTTATTGATACAAAATTAAAAATAATTTGTAACAAATCACATATTTATAATTTACACTGGAGAAATACCTTCTAAGATCAATGAAACAACGTGCCCCTTAAAGCTGGGGTGTATTGCCAGTCGGATGGTAGTTACAATGTTCCTTAGAACTCATTTGCAGCAGCTGATCTTCAGTCTGCAGGCAGAGCTATGTCTCCAACATGCTGTGTGGATTTGGCCTAAATTATAAAAAGAATAGAAATTAGTTCAAATTAACACAGTTTAAAAAAGCCTATCTGACTGTGCCATGACATTAGCAGGGCTACTAGACAGTAAAGTGGAACCACTACAAATCGTACTCACAGCAGCAAGGACATTAGAGCATTCACCTACTCCAGTGGCAAATCAATAAAAATATCAGTACCATTTCAATTACACTCAAAAAAGCACATTAGTCTAATTTAATTTAAGCAACAGTGGTCTCTAACAAACACATTCCTCTGTGCAAAGGTGCTATGACTTCCCATATATGACGGATAATGGCTTGGCAGCTTCACACACCGCTTATTCCCAGCGTGCTATATGACACAGAAAAGGACCTCCACTTGAGGTGTACAGCATGTGGGTCCTCCCAAGACAAGCATGAACTAAACTTACAGAAGAGCAGCTTCCATAGCATGGGAATCTTCAATTTCTCAGAGTGGCTGAGGCTGGAAAGGACCTCTGGAAGTCACCTGGTCCAACACCCCCTGCACAAAGCAGGCCCACCATGAACCAGTTGCCCTGGATTCAGATAAGCTCTTTTCCCCCATATGTGAGTTTTTGCCTGATCTCTTCTGTACCTCTTCACCCATCCGCAGCAACCACGGTGGCAAGAGTGAGGATGCCAAGTGTACTTGGGAAATACACGTTCCCATCTGCAGGCAGCAAGTAGGAATAGAGATAACAGGTTCTGAGCTCTGGGGACAGAGCTGTTCCACATAGAAGGATGTGTCCAATGAGCCTAATGAGGTCTTAGCTCTGTCTCTAGGAGAAACACATGAAGGCAATCCTGAAGAGCCACCAAGCTCTTCCAGCTTATTTAGTCCAGGTTCCTCCTTAGACACCACAGAAACTTCAAAACTCAAGAAGATTCTCTTGGCATTTACCAGAACAGTCAGACAGCAATGGGGTGTGAGGGGGCACACATGTCCACATCCATATCTGCAGCAATGGGCACACACCACCACGCTAGACCTATGTTCCAAAACCAGCTGGTGCCAAATGGCATTCCCACTGGGCAAGAGGAATGAAGATGTACGAGCAGGTGAATGCTGGGACCAGACTGCCAATGCAAAATTGGCACATGGCATGACACCCAAATGATGGCACAGCCACAGCAAGATTGTGCCAAAGCAAAGCAAGCCACCAGCACGCTGAATTACTGCTACAAGAGGAGCTAAAAGCACAACACTACAATGCTCTGGGGTAAGTCTGGCCAGGGCGAAAGGTGCTGGGATGGATCCTCTCAGCACTGCGGAGCCAACCTCAACAGATGGACCAGACTCAAGGGCAATCATGCAGGACTGAAGCAGCCTCAGTTCTGCTTCTGCAAGCAGCAGATGACAACAGTAACAAACACCTTTCCAGTGACATCCTGAGCTCACCTTCATGGGAATAAAACTGTGCAAAAGTCTTTCAAACAATGGAGGCCAAAGGAAGTTTTGCATCACTTCTCTGAATGAGAAACTGGGAGCTTTGCCAGGCCCTGTACAAAGCCTGAAGAAGTAGCAAAGGAACCCTCAGGCACAAGAACACCTCCAAAATAATTCAAATACCTGGAACTGAGTTAGAAAAATGATGAAATCATTGCGACACAAAGACAAAAAAATTTATCTTCAGTAAGGGAAATGCATCCAAAGAAGGCAAAGAGATTAGTTTAGGCAGCAAGACAGAAATGAAGGAGCAGATTGAAACTGGATACAGCACCTGAGCTGTAACAGTGGCAGGTGAATGCCTCATCTCGCAGCTTGCTCCAAGAGGAAGGAAAAAAAGCAAACCAAAAGGAGACAAAGTGCAACTTTGACAGACACTTCAAGACAACTGCCAACCTGCCTAGCAGGACACAGCCTGCGCACATGGAATTAATTTCATGGAGGAAATTACTACCAGCACTTGTTCAAATACCTGAGGAAACCCATTCTTTGTAATTTCCAAAATAATTCTGGTTCCAGATAAGTGCGCAGCAAAAACAACCCAAAGGTGGACATTTAAGCAAATTCTTAGCTTATGCAGGCATCCAGTTAAGTAAGACACAGGTTTCGTACTTAACCAGCATCACCATTCCATGGAAATGAGCAAGGAGGGGCATGCACCTCATTTGCAACCCTCAGCATCTCACCAGAGATGACCTTTGTAAGCTGAGAAAGTCCTTCAGAAGAGAAGCTAAATTATTTTCAGTAAAAGCAATATTACTGTTATGGTTTCCCCCTTTTCCTTTTTTTCCACACAGAAATACTCCACGCAGCATGGCTGCAGGATGTAAGCAACAGAAGCCCTTTCATGACAAGGTAATAATTTCTGTGAACTTGAGTTAGCAACTGAACAAAATGAAGCTATTCTAAATTTTGTTAATTCACAGGAAACTGCCTTAAGCTGCACCAGGGGAGGTTTAGAATGGATATTAGGAAAAATGCCTTCCCCAAAATGGTAGTCAGGCATTGGAACAGACTGCCTAGTGAAGTGGCGGAACCACTGTCCCTGGAAGTGTTCAAAAACCATGCAGACTAGGCCCTCAGTGACATGGTTTAGTGGTGAACTTGGCAGTCCTGGGGTAATAGTTGGACTTAATGATCTTAAAGGTCTTTTCCAACCTGCTTGATTTTGTGAATTCACTCAATGTAGTTTGTTTGAAAGGTTAAGCAGGATGCTAAGATGGACTCTGTACCCCACAAAGTGAAGAGGCAAATAAAGCAGACATTTAGAGTCGCTTTGTCTTTAAAACACAGTGGCGCTTTTTCACTAGCTAAAATACTGTTCAAGTCTGGCAGCTGTGCTCTAATACATTGCTGCAGCGACCTCTGTGCTTTACCTATGAATTGCCATCAAAGCACAGAGTAAAGCTTAGTTGTTCACCAGGCAAATGTCTGCTTCTGCTAATATGAAGAAAATCAGCCTTAATAGGAGTCCGAGAGCATTTGCTGGATGCAAAAAAAACCTCTGCAATTATCACTTAATTGTCCTTCACGGACCAATACTGAGAGTCTCATACTTTCCTGTTAAGGTTGCTCCCTCCTTCAGCACTTTTTCTTAACTGGCTACTTAATTAGTCTTCCTTCCTGGGCTTAATTGTAAATTTGTTTTGATTAATTAGCCTCAGAGCTGACTTGACACTAAGTCTAATATAGGAGAAGTGCTTAGCTTCTCCAGCATGCATGTAGGCTACTGCATCCTAGGGGAGCCCCCTCTTTGTCAGCAATAAAAGTTCAAGTTCAGATTGTGTTTGAAAAAAACCCTTCATCATTAACTTTCATTTCTTGTAATTGCCCCTTCTGTGCTACAACACAAAAGTGATATTAACATAAAGAAAGGATAAAACCCAGGAAGTTCAGGACTCTTGTTCAGTGGATTATACATCATGTTCATTAGCTGAATCCTGCAGTTCTAGATAAGATGACATAATGCTCCTAAACACAAGTGATCATAGCACAACTAGAATCCCCAATCACAAGTGCAGCACAGACAGCCGTATTCTCATGGTATCAACATCAGAGGGGTTTCCCTTACTGATTGGAGAAGTCTATGTTCTGCTTTTCCAAGTTACTCAATTCTATTGAAAATCCTTTCCACAACCTAGACAAGCCAGTCTGCAGCACCCTTAGACACTGCTATTGCCCTTCATTATGTTTACACCTGCCATCTCAGTCCTTTCCTCACCATCTTTCCTTTCATCTCCATCTTTACAGTACCTTGATTCCAGAAGACGCCTGCACACAGCACTGCCATGCAGCTGCCATCTTGATCAATTCTAATTTCAGCCACTGTTGTGTTGCCTTTTCCTGTGTTTTCAGTAACTTCAAACACCATGACCATGAAAAATAGTAAACTAAACAGAATAATGTGAGTTAAGATCCACTGCACCCATTCAATAAACTTCCTAAATAATCATCAACAGCACTGCAATCCTTCAATTTTCAAATTTAAAAGTCCTTCCCTATCAAGCTGGAAAGAGAAATTAAAAACCTTACCCTGGACATTAATATGCTTTTCTGTAAACACTTTAAGATTTGCATCTCAACTGAACAGTCAGACTGAGAAAGTAAATATTTTGTTTCTTTCAGCTTCTTGTTTCAATTATTGCCCCTCTGGTACTCCAATCATGAAAAAAACTGCAAAGAAGTGCAAAGTAAAGGTGGTTTTACTATCTTCTGCGTGTGGTTTTACTATCTTCTGCGTGTGCCTTTACTTCGGCACAGGAGTTTAAATTAAGCAAATCAAACCAGGAGCTTTGTGGATGAGCTGAAGAATGCAGAGCAGCTCTGCATGCATGCTTTTTAGTGTATTCATTCCTTAATAATCTTGCAGCCAACTGGTTTGACTGATGATCAACTACTGTTTTCATCTTAACACTGGACCATAGGAATCACTTTGGTTGGCAAATCCTAAATGAAGCTTTTCCATGCAACCTGAGAAAGGTTTGGCTTCAAGATCTCTTCTGAAGAGGAAACGTACCAGCTTGGAAAGACTAAGATACTCAGTTACAACAGCTGTCAATATCATTAAGGAGGCATGTTCCATACTCTTCAGTTAGATGTATTATCTGCAATCAATCACCAATTCAAGTAAATCCTGTATTACAAAAGACATTATGCAGAGTCTATACATCAGTAGAAGTGCAAGAAATATTCCTTCATGCTGAAATCTCTTTTCAGCTGTTGTGAAATGAGGAAATAGCCCTTTAAGTTTACTGCATTCACCAAATGTTAATTTAAAAACCTCTGCAGATAAGCAATTCAGTACTTGAAACCAGAAGAAATTGTATATGTGCTTCAGTCTGCTTTATTGGTGATATTTTTCTGTAATTACTCAGCTCATATTCTCCTATTTTATGTTTACAAAGTTGTATAAGTACATATGTACACAGGTATCTGACAGTTTTGCAACCACTCTTCTGCTGCTTTAAACTGCAAAACAACTTTGTGTAGTAAAACAGGAACAGCTTTCTAAGCAAATGAAACTACAAAAAGGTTTTCAAAAGAACCTACTAACCAGTATATTTTGGGGATTTTTTTGTTTTGTTTTTTTGCTTAGCTTTTTTTTTTTTTCCAAAGGGAGCCAAAACCTTCAAAAATATGACTTTTATTCCGGTGGGACATTTTCAATTGTCCTCCTTAAAATAAGCCTCTAGTTGTTACCATAATACCTACCATAGAAGACCTAGGCCTACTAACATGAAGTTGATGAAACATATTTTTGTTTCCAGCTCTCTCAATTACTGCTGACAGAAACCAGTGCTCCCCTTGAGGAGCAGCATGAGTACCACACAGGCAACAGGAAAGGCCAACCAGTCTATTTCTCAACAATGATCACAGCTTCACTCCACAGCAGGTAATGCTGGCTAACCATCTTTGGCCTAGTTTAACACAAACCTGGCTCAGATTTCTACTACTTTTAGAGGTGATGTTCTGTACTCTGATGCTAAGTAAAAAGTTGTGCTGTCTGAGCTGAATATGTAAACCATTTTAGTCTATGAAGTAATTTAAAAGCCGTTTCAAAAGCTACAACAGGCAAATAACATTACAGAAACCCTAAGAATATATATTTAAGCTCCAGGCCACAACATGCTCTGTATGAGCTATTAATTTAGCATTTTACCAATTCTAACAAATTTTGACACATAACTACTTGAAACCATCACAGCAATAGTCAGTGGGAGTTAGATTACTCAACAGAATAAAAAATTTACTGATAAAACGAATCATACACATACATAAGCCTTCAGAGGAGGCTTTTTTTCTTTCTTTGCGATATCCTATTTGGTAAAGATAAAAATTAAACTATCAAAGGTTACCCACAACTACTAGTAGCAATAGCGTAGAAAGCAGGAGACAAAGCAAGTCCAGGTAGAGGTGAAACATCAACAGTTTCTTCTAACAACTGGTTCTTGCTTGCCACACTACACAACTCAGCACCCATGTCCTGGAACTCAGAACATTCTTCTGCACCTCTTCACACTATATTCAGACTAATGACCAGGAGCAAGGTTTTTTACAAGTGTCAAGTTTAAGAAAAAAACTAAAATGCAATCCAGACAAATGGCGAGCAACCTAGCTCAACTCAACTCCCACTGTATATAGTGATGGTTTAGAAGACAACTTTGAGCAAGTGGCTACAAGTAGTAGAACATACATGCTAACAGAACAAACAAGGTTTAGTGCCAGGTCCTAATGTTAATGGAGTATGATTTATGTCTTCTTGCAACAGAACTCAATTGAATTTATCTCCACCTATAACACGTTCCTTCCTCTTCTCTTTCAAAAACCAAACCCAACTTAACATACATGCCAGCCAAAAGGCTGAGCTTGAAGCTCCATCTAGTGACAAATCGTGGAATTGGTGCTAAACTAAAGCAACATCCTACATACATCACCACACCTGGCACAACTGATTCTGATGCATTTAAAAAAAAAAGAAAAAAGAAAAAACAAACACTTTGGGATTTGTTCCGACTACAAAATATTCTCTGCAAACCATATAGGGCATTTCTCTCAAGAAACCAATGAGCCAGGAAGTAACAAAACCATCTGGCATAAAAAGTTACGAGCTTTACCAAAACGGCCTTATTCTGTTGACACTCCCAGCCGTAACATTAGGAAAACACAGAGAAGCATTCATGGCATGCTGACCTCAAACCTGCTCTTGAACATCTGCCACTTCCAGCTTGTATCAGGAAAAGGTCTGCACACATGTTACTTCTACTTAAGAAAATACCCTGAAAGACGTAGTTCTCATCATTTACTCAAGACCCAAAAGAAAACCCACTCAAAACCTTCCTGCCAAATTGCAGTATAGTGCAGTGGAGGAAGAGACATCAGTGCCCTATAAAACAACGAGTGTGTATCACCTCTCATCTGAGCCAACTGAACTAGAACACATTGCTAGAGCAGCAAACTGCCTTAAGCTCCACAACATACATACACTTTCTTCTAGAGCCATGAGCTCCATACATAGTCCATACATGTTCACGGACCCCTTAAGCACATATCCCTCTGCTATCTAGTATGTAGACAGGTAATGCAGAAGAAAATTTGCAGGGTAACTCCCTGGCCTTTAACACAACTGAAAAGTAGTCTTGTTCTGACCTTCATGTGGAATCAATGAGATGTTGGGCTCAAAGACCACCACATCCATGCCCTGAAAGGTGGAAGACAGGCTTGGGTGAAGAGCAGAGGATCTTTGGTCTAATGTACTGTTTTCCAAGTGGCAAATTTCCAGACCTCTGAAGGCCTGAGGAGCTGAAAGACTTAAACTAAAACGTTTTAGTGGTTAGGATCCCCTCAAGCAGTGGAAACAGCCTGTGTGCCCATCTGGTAGCTGGTATGGCTCCAATACAGAAGGGACAGTATTTGAAGCTTGCTGACCTTGAAAAGAGCGACCCAAGCCCAAAATTTAGAAAATCTGCAAACATCAAATTATCAGCGGTAACTTAATGTCTTTAATTATAATTTCAACTTTTAAACTGTTCATGAAAGTTGAGGCTGGGAAAAAAAAGAAGAAAGATCCTTTTGTGCAGTCTGAACTTTGGAAGCAAAGAGTTCATATCAAGACAGAGGAAGAACTAAATGGCAATAGGCATGTTTCTCTTTCACCCTCTCAGAGTTTAGCCATGGATGCAAATGCCACATAACTTCTACTAAGTATTTCCACTGTCGGCCTATATACACGCTACTCATAGGAGCATACTGCTTGAGAGAGTATGATAAAAAAAATGAAAAACACCACCTCAAGCTCCCCAGTCTAAAAGGGAGCTTGGATGTATCATAATCTTGGTGTCCGAGCCCTTTCACAGACACACGAAGTTAGCCGGCAGCTGAAAGCTTAAGGGAAGCACTAAAGCCAATTCACATTTTCTACTTTAATGTATACTTAAGATATAGCATAAAGATCATGGCCAAGGCTGTTTGCACTCAATCCTGAAGTCCTTAAAGTTTACGATTCCTTTTCAGTTTTCCTTATCTCATTCTCTTCTAGAATACCAGTGACCACTGAGAGAAAGTATCCTACCAGAATAGCTGCAGTTTATCCTTATCTTCAGCCAGAAGGAACCTGAAAGAGCTTGGGAGACAAACGCTGTGTATACCATCTGCTGTCTAGACTTGGCTTCTGGAGTATACAGTATAATTACAGTTTTCCCAAAGGTCCTCATTATTATCCAGGAACACAGCAAGCAAAACAAAAGGAGATACTAAAGTAATACATTTGGCAATGACTTGTCCCTGCTACACAAAATAAAGTTATCCACAGTGTTCAGAGCTAATCAAGCCATAGTTTCCATGCGAAATATACAACTCATAAGCTCCTACTTATGAGCTCCCATTTCACAGTTTGAGGCACTAACCATACATCTGCTAAACAAGGAAGAAACACATGTCATTAACATAGTAGAAGGTGGCTGTACCCCAACACCCAAGATTCCAGCAACCCATCTCCTAGACAAGAACATGAACAGCATGGTCCTACATTTAAATAGAGATCATTCTAAACAGTTTGTACCAAGCAGACATTAAGACTACCAAAAGTTAGCTGAAGATGTCAAAATTTTTTCTAGTGCTGAGCATCTTTAGGGGAGATGACGCATACAATCTGGATCACCAACGTGCTTTACACACATATTTTACATGTACATCTTTCTGTCTTTGGAGAACACAAGAACAGTAACTGATGCAGAGTGAAGCCCCTCAGTGTGTCACTCCTGTTCATTCGCCAACTACTGAGGTTCTTTTGGTTTTGCTCTTAACTCTTCCATTAATTTCAGCTGCTTTGCATCAATTTGAAATGTTAAGCTGGGTGCACTCAATCACTTTTTGTATGTAAAAGGAACTTGGAAACATACAAAAACTTTACAAGTGTTTCAAATTTTTCTGCAGTAAGTTCTTCACCTGTCTTTTTTGAGTTGTGTGAAGAGAAGAACACTTTCTTTATTCAGAAGATTACGTATGTTATATCCATTTCCTACAAATAAAAACAGAGAAAGTTTTCTTTAGAAGCCAGTAGTAATTTCTGAGTCCTCTCTTAAGACAAATGTATTTCTATTTCACATATTTTAACAGAAGGAATATAAGCCCCTACTGTAGAACACCACTCTTACAGGCATGTCATTGCATTTCAAAGAGATAAAAAGCAGTATAGCTAGTTTCATTTATTCTAACCTGTGCTAAGAATAAAGTCGCTGAGAAGATTTTTACTGAAAAGTATGTAACAGGCTTGAGCTCTCATCTCTTGAAGCCCACAAGAAAATTTTCAGGTGACTGAATTAACTTTCATTTATTCCTACAGAAAATCTCCGTAAAACCCACACAAGGACTGAAGATCTTCACTAATAGACTTGCATACTAACACAACCACAAATATGGAAACATCTAAAAGGCACTGAATGTCAGGACTAATCGACATCCTAACATTTGTCTACAGCCACACTTGATGAAATTACAAAGAGATCACCCTCCACAATCAATGCATCGCCTATTCAGGCAATATGAGAGAGGCCATCAAGAAGCAGGTAAGAATGGAAATGAAGTATAGATTCTTGTGGCCCCACAGAACTTTCAGCAGTTTTTATAATCTGCTTTTGCAAAGAGCAAACCACAAAATTGTCTCTGGAGACCCCTGTACTTTTAAAACTAAAACAAAGAGAAAACAGCTTCAAAGCATCAATCATTATTTGGACAATGTTCAATCAGGATGTTCTGGTGAAAAGTTAATGGAAAAACAAGTGGTACCTTGTCATTTTCTAACATAGCCTCTTCACAAGAAAGCTGTACAAAAGCTTTCTACAGCTCCATGAATTGCCTGCTTTACAACTACTACAGACTCTCCTTACTTGCATCTTACCCACTGAAGAACAATCTCCCATATGGAGGAATTCATTCTACTTTTATCTCAGAAGGGCAAAATCACTAAATTCTCAACAACCCATATGGAGTTACAACCAGTTCAACTAGACATTCTGCATCTTTTACATATCAAGCATAAAGTGCAAAAGGTGATGAACTGGTCCAAACGGATTTTCACAATTATATGTAGAAAAAAACAGCCAACACATAGCAACCAAAACAATTACATTAGCGACCACTATATATTAAGCTGTCTTTAAAGTTTCCCCAACACTATAGTTTAGGGACAGCACCAGAATACCAAGAGAAATTCACTCTTAGAACTTGGTAGTATCATAAATAACTTTGAGGCCAACTCACATAAACGTGAGTGTTTGTACCACTGCATTCATATCCAGTCTTGGGTCACATTCCTGTCTTCACAACCCTATGTTTTTCCACTCCCTACTCAAAGATATCTTTTCTCATAATTCAGCTCTATTTTGCTTAGCAGCTTGCTAACCAAGTCTCATCTATGTCCAATAGACTGGTTTTAAACACATGTACATACCTGCTGGAACATAGAAAAAGTCCCCTGTAGTCAGATAATATGATGTCTTATGTAAGGTAACAAGAACTTTGCCACAGATAATATGGAAAGCCTTAATGAAAGCCAAACAGTTTTAAAGTTAGCAATGTTTCTTCTGCAAACATTTAAGGAAGTTATCCAAGAAAATATACTCTTTGTTTTGCATACATGCTGTAACAAAATCAGAAACCAGATAAGCTAGATACTTCTATCTTGCCTGCAAGATCCAGAAGAAAGTATTCATTGACATACAGATTTAATGTGAAGCAAAGCAGGGCAACATGCATGCAGAGTGCCTATAACAAGTTCCTTTCATTATAACTGATTTCACAACTGAAATGATTCATTTATGTTCTCTGTATTAATTTGCATTATAGTGGGAGAAAACCCTGAAAAACCTACCAATGTTCCATGCACTTCTAACCAAAGATTTTATGTTTACATAGTCCATTTTATAAAAATCAGAAAAAATCATACTTACTATTGTATCCATGTGGACAAACTGATGTCCCTTTTCTTTAAATGGTTTCAAAATCAATTTACCAGTGGCAAAAGCAGATGTATTCAAATTTTTATATATTTCTACCGATTCGTCTTTGAAGAAGCATGCGTTACTGCTTTCAGTGTTAACACATTCTATAAGAAGGTCCAGGAGATCAACATTAATATTAACGCATAATTAGTCTTGTTATTAGCTCAGTAACTACTTAATCCTACGCATTACATATTGTTTCAGTGCAACACCCCCCAAAAGGTAGACTCAGTATTTAGATGAAAAATCAGGATGCTTTTTTGTCTCTCCGCCAGAATTTTCTCCAGAAGAGCGATGAGTATTTCAACAGCTCACCCTTTTATGCCCCATGTGGCATGAACACTTCTTCTCCTTATCGGTCTAAATACTTACTACAGAATTCAGATAGGCTCTTGGTCACACACCCTCAACTCACCTAGAAGTACTTCCTCATTTGTTACCGGGTCCACTACAGCAGTTGGCTTAGAAGTATCAGCTAGGCTGTGATCCAGATTTGGAGGTATCTCACTTCCTGAGAAAAAACAAAAACCCACCATAACAAAAAACACAAAAATAATCACTCTACATTTTAAAAACTTGATTATTTAACAACTTTTCTACAACTTTAGATTTCACACATAAGTACTTAAATTTGGTTTAAGTGACTAAACAGACTGAATACACTTTCTTGAAACAAAGAGAAACTTTCCTTAACAATTCTCCAAAAATGTAGTTTTCACTGGAATTATTTTTGTGTGTAATAGATAAAGGGTCTCTAAAATCCTAAAGAATTTTCCAGGGGAATGCCAGCTATATATCCTATGCTACTGATAACAGTATTTATTTAAAAGGATCTGTGTTTTAAGAGAAGTGCTTTTCTAGCAACAGATGCTGAGAGGATATAAAATACATGATGTATGAAGAGCAAGTTTTTTCCTTTTACCTACTGCTGATGGGTGTCAGGAGACTTAAGACATAAAGCGTTCAAAAGAATAAGCACGTGTTCAATTTTCCTTTTCTCAAGAAATGCCATTAAAGGAATCTCACTTGAAGCTGTAAATCAGAGAACTATTTCTATAATAAAAAGGATTTTTCTAGAGAAGGAAACAGCCTAAGAGTTGATGACAACCTTACACTTTTCAAATAGAAAAGAGACACTGGAGAATGTTCATGACAGCATAAATATCCCAAAGCTCTCTTGCAGAGCTCTCTTAAGCAGACAATTTAAACTCCGTAGTGCACAGGAAATGTCCTTAAATGCAGTCAGAACATGGATGTTAAAAAGCAGGCTTTAGCATTTTGTGACTGATATAGCACTCATGGCTTAAGCAAGTACTCTTATGCCACAATAGTCAGGGTAGGAGAAACTTGTTTGAAATAGCTTTGTTTCAACATAACCATCTCTCTCTCAGAAACAGCAACAGCTGCAACTCTCTATACAGCTATAAACACAAAATTTTTATCATATCAATAAAATTTAGGAATATGTCCTAGAAATACTACTCAGCTGATGGTCATTATATGCATCACTTAAAATTCAAGGATGCAAGCAAAAGATTACCTGTAAGGGTGAAAGTCTGTTAAAGAGGAAATCTACCACTTCTGGAAGACAGTTCAAATGCACCTAAAGCACCTTGTAAAATACAGCATGAACAGTCACTACCAGCTCAGGTTTACATGGGCTGCAAATGATTTGTATTAAAACATAGACTGTACTTAGAGCAAAGGCTGATCTAGACCAGGATCCTGTCTCCCATCGATGGCCAAAAGTATACCTCTTCCTTCGTAATGCTGAAATGTTAAAGCTTCCATGAGATTATACAGCACTGCTATAAATACAGTAAGAACAGTTTTTCCATATCATCACATTAATATATTTATTACCCAGAGAGATTCATTTTTTTTTACAGCAGGGAAATCTTACAGCAATGGGAGTATTTTCTTTTTTCTTTTTTAAGTATCAAAAGAAAAAAGTCTGTATTCATATTTGTTTCCATACTTGTTTCATCCTTTCTCTGCTTGTGACCATCCTTCCTCAGTTTAATCTTCCTGTGAGGTTCTGGTTCTGGTTCTGGACACACTATTCCACTAATCACAAGCCCTCCTGAAACAAAAAAAAGCTCATTAACTCACAATAATTTTTCAAGAATGCAGACTTGCACAACCAACATGCATTTCAGTTGAGAATATATTTTCTTGATGTTGAAATTTTCAGATCGCTGTAGAAAGCCAGAACAAGAAAGCTTTTCAACTTCAAGTATTTTGGAGTGTAATGCATCTTGAGACTTTTTTTTCAAAAGAATTTGATCATATTTCAGTCAAAGAACATTTCAGAAATCCATGACATGAAAGTAATTTTTAAGACAAAACATCAATTTTAGAGACATAAAAAAATTTGATTTTCAAACAGACTGGTTGATTAGGAAAGGACTAAAATAGGCTGAACTGTCAGAAAAAAAATAAAATCCTTGAGAACATCAGATCTATTCAGATCAGATCCCGAAGATCTATTCTAACACTTTGAGGAATTTAACACTGAGACTAGATAAAATACTGTAATATCTACTGTGGAGAACAATCCCCACACAAAGGGAAATGATCCAATGAATGATCCAGTAGACTCCCTCTTCTTCCGGTGACACACAGAATCTTTGATGTAATAAACCTACTAGCAGAAAGAAACGTTTTGTTCTTCTCTAAACAGTTAAGGCAAGGCTGATACTATTTCTAGCTGACACAGGAATATCAGGAGAGAAAAAGGACTACACAGAAAGCTGACTAAATAGCTGGAGACCATAAATGATCCACTTTCTAAACCAAATTACCAAATGTTAAGAACCTCAAAGCTTTCACAGCACAAGATCAATCCACAGATTTTTCTTTACTGCTTCACCGGGAGAAAGCAAATAGGTATTTTGGAAGCAGTACCTGAAGGCCTCATCGTATAGTTCACACGCTCGCCTCGCCAATATTCCAGAGGTCTCAGCCGTAACCTTTTTGTCCGACGAACATTAGGTGTGTTGGAAGGCATTACTAATTTAAAGGATGAAATCATTTACATTAAATATGAAAGGAAAATTGGGAAATGGAAAACATTACATATCCTTTCCTGTTGTTCCATATCAGGGGGGTCAGCACTTCCCAGCTGATAATTATATCAAACTGCTATCATGACAGGAAAAGGGAATCAGCATTGCCAAAAGCATTCCTTTGCATACATCAATATTTATTCTCCTTTTCCTTAAAGTCACCATGCTGCCTTCATATTAGATTTCATTCTATATACATTAGTAAATCTGAGATACAAACATTAGAGACTCAAGCACAAGTAGCAGCAAACATGGAATCATAGAATAGTTAGGGTTGGAAAGGACCTTAAGATCATCAAGTTCCAATCCCCCTGCTATGGGCAGGGACACCTCACACTAACCCATGTCACCAAGGCTCTGTCCAACCTGGCCTTGAACACTGCCAGGGATGGAGCATTTACATCTTCCCTGGGCAGCCCATTCCAGGTCCCAACACCAATCCCTGAGGGATACCACTCGTTACTGGTCTCCAGCTGGACATTGAGCCATTGACCACAACTCTTTGCGTGCGACCATCCAGTCAGTTCTTTATCCATCGAGTGGTGCATCTATCAAATTGATGTCTCTTCAACTTAGAGACAAGGATGTCATGCGGGACAGTGTTGAACGCTTTGCACAACTGTGCAGACACCAACTCTAAACAAAGACTAAGAACCCTGCCTAAATGTGAAGGATTTCATTAGCAACAGTGAAAAGGCACTGCCTTGGTAGTGCAAGAGGACAGTAACAAAGAATACATAAGCAGCCTCTTGGTTTTGAGATTCAATTTTGAGATTTTGAGTCCAACCTCCAAGTTCCAGGAGAACAGCACTTTTGCCAACAGAAACCCCCCACATTTCCAAGACTTCTCAGGTATTTATCTTACTTATTACTAAGTCTCAACTTTCAATTTGTCTAAGCTGCTATATACGAATATGGTAACATTCAATATTCTGGTGTTTGTAAGAAAGAATAAAAGCCCCCCGAGAGTTGAGAGCAAATTAGTCAAGAATATTTAAAGACTAAAAATAAAAATGGTAAATAACTTGCTGCAATAGTTTTTGAAGGTAGACACAACTATAGTGTTGCTCATAATATACTAATGAAGTGACTAAAACCCAATAAAACATTCTAGTATGGGACTACAATTGACTGCTTGCCCATTGCTCCATCCTATTTAGACTCAGACCACCACAGAAGGCAGGTTATTGGCACTCTCAGTAATACTGTGTAAAACCAAACTGTTATTGTTCTCATTGAACTGTGAGCAGTGTCTTGACTTAATATTACATGAAAAACAAAAATGTGACAGTTAAAAAGATAACTGTTGAATACAGTAATAAAAATGAAATACTAGAAGTTTTAAAAGTAATCTAAAAATTAGAGCAGAGTTAATGTACACTGATGAACTACCAAGCCTTATCTGTAAATACTAACATATGAACTCATTTCTAGGTGCCTTCCTGTGTCTCCCTCGGCAAAGTTTACATCAAAGTTTACATATAAATGCATTTGTATTTATGCACTTACACTAAGATACTTTAAAATAATCTTACCTATTTTATGTCTTGCTAATTTGTCTGACAATAGATGATGTATTTTACTGTCCAACCCTTCAGAATTATCTGAAAATACATTCAAAACCCACAATTATAAGAATATACTATTCCTGACTTTTATTCACTCTACCCACTAGAAGCAACCAAAGGCAATACAAGCAGAAGTCCTTTTTCCTTTAACCATACATGAAACCCAGTGTAGATAAACAGTATGTGCAATTAGCTTTTAAGCAGTGTAAGCTTGAAAATTACATGAAAACTATACATTCAAGTAAATATTTCCCAGGCCCTTTCCTTTGATAAAACAAACATTGGCAAATTATAATTACACATACCATTTTATTGCTCATAGTGTAAGGTCACTCAGCTTTATACCACTCAAGTCTGACTTTAGAACAACCTTCTTATCAGAACACATACAAAACTAGGTCTTTGAAGAAAACACTGCATGAATGAGTAACATTCACAACTGGCTCTAAAACACTAACAAAAAGATCTCCTGGCCCTAGGGTTCATATTCATTATGACAACATGTGCAACTTATGTAGGGGAACTTAAAAGGAAAAAAAGCAAAGGATTTTTAGGCAAACCAGCCATGATTCAATAAAGATGTACAATCTGGCCTGAAGTGATCAAGTAACATCACATGGCAACACACCAAACTGGTACAAACCAAGCCTAAAAACTGTATTCAAAGTATTCTGGAAGGGTAACTTCATACTGGCAGGCCTAATTACAAACCACATAGTACTTGTCCCTCCAAAGCTAACACATGGTAAAGCCTGAATACTGTATCATAGCTTTTGGCAGAGGTGACCAGAGCCATTACAATATGCATTTCTTATCCTGGACAAGCAGAGTACAACATTAAGAAATTACTAAACCATGAAATACTACTTATAAGAAGCTTATACATAAAATGAAAGAAAATAACAACTTTAAACATTACCTGAAGATGTATCATCCTGTTCATAAGACTGACTTCTGGAAGCGAATTTATCACAATGTTCTAGAACAGGCCTGCTTCAAAGGTAAAAAAAATACACTGCTTGAATATGTTAAATGGCAAAGCAACATTACAGCACTACCAAAAATCGCAAATTTAAGGGATTTCTTTTCAAATCACGTGAGATATTTTTTTTTTTTCCTTCTAAACTTGTCTGTACTGATTAGACACTGAAGCAAATGACCGCTAGTTAGGAGTCACAGGACTGAAATTCATCAATTCCTTCTCTACTTGGTCATTAGGCAGACAAACTAGTGTTCACACCTTCCCTCTAAACAGGTTTCTTAAAAATCTTTTATCAATTTCTTCTTTTATCTCCCTTTGAGAAGAAACAGAACTTCTCCTCTCCTCTGTAGCACTACCCTCCAAACTATTTCCACAGAACATGATTACGGAATGGCTTTAAAGAATAATTTGCATACTGTAAAGAAAGGACAATAAAACAGTTTGCAATTGTAATTTGTAGTATGCATTCTGACATAAAATTTTCCACGTAAAATGACAATAATTAACATATATGTAACTCCACCAAAGATTCTCTAGCAATCAAATAATTTCTAACAGGACCTCTATTAGAACCTTAGCACTAGTATCCCTAACTTTTCCACCTTCCCCTATCTGTGGCTGTGCTTCACTGCTTTTACCATGCCAATGAAGTTCAGGGGTGATCCTCCAAAAGGTGCATTTCAATGCTAGATTTGAAAAGCTGCACTATAAATATGTCCAAGTCAGGAACAGGTTCACTAAATTAAAATTTTCAGTAGAATTAAAACATAAGAATTTAATATATTCACAGATGACCACTCCTGTTTGCTTTGTTATTAAGTTCCCACCCCACAAAGGAGAAGATACATGCATAGCCACATGCACAAACAAGAGTCTGGATTGTATACATATAAGCAGGATACAGATACAGTTCTATACCCTGCTTAACAGCAACTTTATTAGTACAGTAGTTATTTCTAGGAGCACTAGTATTTCTGTTCAAAAATGATGTACTAATGTGGAAGCAAGCCTCAAAGGAAAAAAAATCCTCAAAGGCAAGTAACTTACTATGACTCCTTATTTATTAATTAACTGTATTAGCATGGTATTTAAACACCTAGTGCATGAATCACAATTCCTTTCTACTAGGTTCTTCAGTAACAGAACACAAAACGCAGTAGTAGTACCAAGCAGCTATTCTGTCTCAGTGGGGCAGAACTAAGATTAAATGCTAGTTTTACAAACAGCTCAGGAAATCACCTTTCGTGACATGTAGGCTTCAGAGCTGCAATGGAATCTCTAGAAGAGAAAAACGTACTATTATTAGGTTTACTGTTAAGTCAATTTTGCTTACTAAAAGAAACCTGTACGTCAATAATATTATGTACTGAACAGATTCATTAAAAAAAATTAAAAAGCACTGCAAAGAGCAGCGAATAAAATCTCAATTAGACTGGTTAAACAGACTTAGTCTTTTAATTACCAATCAGTAGTAAAGTTAATTCTTCAGAAATAAATATAGTTGAAGAGTTAAAACACTATTTTTTCTGTTTATAAACAAAGAAACAAACCTGACAGTGAGATCATTCTACAGGTGGTGGGCTTGTGTGCATGTTGGGGGGCTTTTTACTTTATTTGGTTTTGAACTGTATCTGCTACTCAAGTCTCAAAGGAACACACTAAAAAATCCAGCACAAATTTCCTTATGTACAAGCAGACACTAGATTCAGCACCCACCTTTGTGACTAGGATGTTGATTATACCATTTGATTTCCCTATTAGCTATTCAGTTTGGCGATTACTGCTTAGAAGTTAACAAGATGCATTTAATTATCTACCAAGTTATACTGCACTTGTAAGGAATTACATAAATAAACATACTTTAGTCCGTGCTGTGTGTAGCGTTTTCTTTTGTTTCTTTTTATTTTCACATCTGATAACTTGCGGTTTTCCCTTGTACTTTCCTGTACAGAACAGCTGTCAGAATCCATTTGAGACTCATCGTCCTCAGGGCCTGAGCAAACACCTTCACTGCTTCTGCAGTGACTCCTTTTGGGTATCTTCCCTGAAGACTCAGCTGACAGCAGTTTCTTTTCAGAATTCTTCACGCTGCCTATGACATGCTGTAGTGCTTTTACAGGAGTTTTGTAATTTGCACCACCAATGGACTCCAATGTCTGCAATACATTTTTAGGCTTTTCAGACTTAGCCAAGTTCTGAACCACAGAAGTCTCTAATTCCTGATACAGGACTGAGGCAAACACCTCATCCAATTTTGCAGGCTCGCTTTCAAGCTCTTCTTCACTGGGTACACTGTGAGAAATCTCCTTTCTTTGTAACTGAGGTTTTTTATCACTACTTTTCTTGCCATTTTTTTTGAGCTTCTTCCTCGGACTTCCTGCCAGTCTCTTAGCTACTGTACCCCCTGGATGTTTCTGCTTAACAGATTGTTTCTTGTGAACTAAATGCTGAGAAGCTTTTGAAGCAGACCGTGGATTCCTGGAAGACTTGAGATTCTCTTTTGGAGACGGAGACTGCTCTTGCTGATGCCCAGCTGAGGACATAAGTGAATCCTCACTTGGCATCACCATTGTTTTACATTGTTCTGCATCACATGCTTTTGTTTCCAGACCAGACTGTGACAACATAATTTTTTTGGCTTCTGGTTTCCAGGGTGTGTCCTTTTCCTTGTTTGGAGAGCTTTGCTTAAGTGCATCCTTTTTAGTCTTTCCTATCAATACACAAAACAGTTGGACATTAGTATCTTTTCTCATTAAACCTAAAGATATATGATTTAATAACTGAAGAGAAAAATAAACCAAAGAATAATAATATTTTTTTTTAGAGTATCACAAAAGCAGTTGTTTAAAAAAGCAGATGTTTAAAAGAAGGCTTTCTCTGAACTACAGTATATAAAAAAATTAAAACCAGAATTTTCAGTGTACTTCCCAGCAGACAAAAAACAGCAGAAACGTTACATTCAATCTGCTTTCCAGTTTTCAGTATTTCCTGCTACAAACCCCTTCACAAATAATTCTTAAAAACTGATCTCCACAGTTCACCACTGATCTTCACCAGCTTCCTTTCTACACAGAGAGGAGGAAAAGCTTTTGGGTAGCTACTTTCTTTGCTCATTAAGATAAGACAATACTGCTAACTTATTTTTTAATGTCTTAACAGAAAGAGCTGAATAGGCGGTGGGGTGCGAAGACACTCTGTCTCACCACCTTCTATACACCCACACCTGACTGCAACTGAAACATCAATTAGGAATCCATTAATGTCTCTCATCGACTTTACCCTTATTTCCAAATAAACCACCACAAAAAAATCCAGCCATACAACCAGAAAGAAGTCTAAAGACCTATTTAAATAACTTACCCATATGAGTAATGTTTTGCCTTTGAGATTTAAGAACCCTTCCTTCACTGTCAGAGATGGAATCTGATTCTGATGTTCCTTCTAATTCATGCATTCTGACATCCAAATCATCCATTTTCTGTTTAGTACGTGCTTGAACCTGTACTTTCCTCTTCTTGCCCTTCTTACCCTCTGCCTTCTCCTTTTCCGTATGAGTAATGTTTTGCCTTTGAGATTTAAGAACCTTTCCTTCACTGTCAGAGAGGGAATTTGATTCTGATGTTCCTTTTAGTTCATGCATTCTAACGTCCAAAACATCCATTTTCTGTTTAGTAAGTGCTTCAACCTGCACTTTTCTCTTCTTGCCTTTCTTACCCTCTGTCTTCTCCTTTTCCATACGAGTAATGTTTTGCCTTTGAGATTTAAGAACCTTTCCTTCACTGTCAGAGATGGAATCTGATTCTGATGTTCTTTTCAACTGATGTATTCTGACATTCAAATCATCCATTGTCTGTTTAGTAAGTGCTTCAACTTGTGCTTTTCTGTTCTTGCTTTTCTTACTCTCTGTCATCTTTTCAGAGGGCTGAAACTTAGAAACAGGAGTTGCAGAGCTAGCTTTTCTTGATTTTTTGTTTGTACGGGGTATTGAAAAGAAAGAATTACAAGATACATCATATGATTCATCAATGAAAAAATCACATTCATTTTCTATATCTTGATCTTTGACAGGAGGAGGTGATGGAGGTGATATTGAGGCTGAATACCTAAAGAGAGGAGGGACAAAGTATTCGCATCATGTGGGGAGAAAAAAATGAATCAAAATCTCACAAATCTAGTGATCATTCTAGAACACCAAAACATGCTACAAGGCATTCCTCAGAAGGATTACTATAAAGTTCATCATTCACTGCCCTTTAGCTTCCAAAGAGAACACAAGGCCTCCTTCTCCCTGCTTTGTGCTCATATGCACACTTCATTATTTCTCAGATGCTGGATAGTCAGCTTCCTATCTAACTGGTCAGATCCATAATAGCTTTGAAAAAGTCTGAATAAGTGCTGACTTCAGAATCACGTAAGGTTTTCCTGAATCCTCCAACCTACCTATCAAAACATCTCAGGCTCAATCTGAAACACTATTTAATAGCTACACACTAGTTTACTGGCAGACAAAAGCAACAGCACTGTTAAATCCTAACAGCACAGAACTCTGAAACAATTACTCAAACCCTTTCTCAAGAGGCATTTTTCAGTGTGTTTTGGGATAGACCAATGTTTCTCCCAGACCATGTTTCCAGGTAAAAGGATGTTGCACCAGTACTCAGGACTGAGTTATTTTACTAGCAAATTACATTCCCCATTAAGCCTCAAAACAAACCTTTTTCCAAGTGTTTCTGTTGCTACAGCTGCTAAGACAACTGAAGAGAAAGACTTCCTTTTCTGTACAGAAGACGTAGCAGTACATTCTGTTCCATTCATGAGAACAACCTGCTCATCTCTTCCAGTCTGAAGTCCTCCCAGATTTTCAACTTCCATGTGGCTCTTCACTGCAGCAGGAGCATTTTGGCCATGAAAGTGTAATCTATGTATGAGAAACAGCATTCAAATATGCTATAAATTCTGACTGCACATTAAGCCTCATATGGATGGACAGATGCCCTCATTTTCTCCTGCGGACAGTGTCTCACGTCTCATGAGTGAGCTTCCATTTGGTAATTTGCTGGAACACAGGTTAGCTGTACTACTTTTCAGCATAGTAACAAGTATCTAAATCAATGAGGCAACATGGGGTCAGCCTGTGATTTGATCAAAGTGAGGGCTGCACAGCAAGAACAATTCCTAATTTTAGGAGAATGTGATTCAGAAACTGTCAGGTTTCCTAGACTCCAGGTGCACTCTCTTCCAAATCTCACTCCATCAATGGGAGTCAATAGGATCTACTGGGATCAGTGTCAGTCTCCCTTTATGATCTAGCCTGGAGAGTCAGACCTCTAAGAAAAGCAGAACTGTGGCTGGGACCACTGGCCACTCTCGCAGCTGGACTTCAGATTTTCCAGAGAGGAGGTAGTGATCAAATTGAAGCTGTTCTACTTTGCTTAAAGCATCAGTATATTCAGAGTGAGAGGAACAATGACTGCTCATCTCTGCTTTAACAGATTTTTAACTGTCATAGGACTCACTGAAAAAGTCTCAACTACTTGAGAAGTTGACAATTCGGGGCACTTTCTGTGAAAAAGGAGTCCAAATCTGTTCTGACATGCTTCCTGTACTTGGGTCCTGCACTTCTGGGAATTAACCCTTATCACCAGAATATTTAATAAAAAAAAATTCTGTTCTTTCTAAACCCAAATATGAAAATTTTCTCAAAAGCTTGGAATTATTTTTTTATTACCTCAAAATCCAAACTCATAAATAATTGAAACCACCATGTTAATTTACCCTGAGGGGGGAAAACACACGATACCACCACCACATTCAGATCTACTTACGTATGTACAGGAGGACCTTTTGCTTCCTCCAGAAGAAGCAATCTAATTGGCCCATGACCATCCTCAGGGTCCAAAGACATGTCAGGACTTTTGTGTAGTGCTTCAACATCTTTTAATGTGTCGTTTGTTTTTTCTTTAGGCACTGGAGACTCTGGGGTTTTAGAATCAGCTACACAATCACATATTACAGGCTTCAGAGGTGATTCATGTGAACATCCTGCTATATAAATAAAATAGGTTTAATTCTTCTACAAAAAAACCTTAAAAAAAACCCATGAAAGTTACCCAAAATAAAAAACTTAATTCAATAGTAGTGCTACCAACCTCTGTTGTTGACTGGTTTTAGTGGTGATGCAGGTAAGGACATTGCAGAATTAAAGGCTCTTTCCACAGAGTTAGTTAAGTCTCCTGTTGACTGCATAGTTGATAATAAATAATGAGACAAAGTAAAATATTTGATATAGCAACCGTGTTTTGACAGGTATATAAATTTCTGCAGAACACAATATAATTTCCTTCTCTTAATTCTTACTCATTTGAAGCACATTTCTATTCTAACTAAACACTTCCATTTCCTATCACTTAACACTTTCTAAAACTAACTGTAAATTTCAAACAGGTAAAACAGTGGGCAAGGTAACAATTGATTTGCAGCTTTGAACAACCTGCTAGCCCACAGGCAACCTATTTACTCTTTTCACTAGAGTGAATTAGTCTAAACAATTTAATTCATCTTCATTAAGTCAGGCTGAGGTTTTGAAAAAATCAGTTTGAGATTATGCAGTATTCTAACATCAGACTGAAGTAAACAAACACCATCATAAAGGATGCCTGTTCTCAACACTGCTATTAATAAAATATCCTATTTTTATAAAACACTACTAGAATCAAAACATTAAAACTGAATATACAAACTAGATTATTGGCATAACTGTCAGACAGTACATGAACAAGACCTTTGGCTTGTCTCCTCCCTTCAACAAAGTTACAGGTATACCAAGTCGTTGTATGGGTAACTTTATCAGGAGTCCACAAGCTACAAGAACCATCTTTCAATTTTACTATTTAATGGATACCTAAGAACTGTGTCCATATATCTGGCAAAGTGTCTGAAACCAACCCCAAAGGAGTCCAAAACAGCCTTACCCACCACCAGTTAAAAGGCAGATGCTTCAACCTAAGACCATGAGAGATTTTAGTACTCCAGCAAAAAGCTGAAAAAGCTTTTATTAGCAAAAAAAAACAAGAAAATAAGCTATTAAATAAATCTAGTTATAGGGTTTTACTATTATAGCACAACAAACTGAGAAAAAAGCATTACCAACAACTATTACAGAAGGTTAAATTATAGCCTGTATACTAATTCAAGTGACACACAGAGCTTAGTCATACAACACTCATACAGAACTAAACTTGTACCCAAGTAAAACTGTACCCAACGATAGGCTGTGAACCTGCTTTAACTAACTTACCCCTGTAGCAGTGTTGTCATTTCTGGTGACAGGAGTTGAGCAATGCGCTGGACTTGAAGAGGTAATTGTAAGATCATTGCCACAACCTACAATAAAAAAATATAAATAAGGGATTCTTGGAGTTGTCAAGGTTTTACTTATTTCAACAAGTTCTTAAGGCTTGTTAAGGTCACATAAAAGCAAACAAGAAAGAAACCAGCTACTCAGGAAAACGATTACCTTTATAAGACAGCTAAGACACAGTTTTAAGTGGCTGGGAAATGCTTTTTAAAGACTGTGAGAAAGACTTATTTTTTACTCATTTTATCTCTATTTTTATTACTGTTGTTTACTGACCATTAAATATAATACAAGGAAAATTATTTTTTTTTTAACCAGCAAATTAAACAAAACACCAAATCAAAGCTTACCTTCAAAACCGTCCTGTATGAGTTTCAGTATGTTTTGACCTGGTTCTACAGCAATCTTATTTCTAGAAAGAAGAGGAAAAAAAACTCCAAACATTTTCAATTAGAAATACTAAATGTTCCTATCCCAGCAATAAAAAAGCTGTAAAGTTCTTACTGCTTAATATTTTAGATTATTATTTCTACTAGTCCCAAATTTAACATATTTTACCTATCATTTCCATGCACAGACATCTGCAAAGAAACTTGTCTAAATGAGGATTCCAGGAGAAAAAGACCCACTGACACAGAATATAATGAAAATGAAGAAATCTCTCTACATAAAACACATAAGTACTGCAACAGTTCTGAGGCAGAAAAGTTTTGTGCTGGAGAAGGACTCTTCATCAGGGACTGTAGCAACAGGACAAAGGGTAATGGGTTCAGACTTCAATAGGAGAAGCTCAGGCTGGGTATAAGAAAGAAGTTCTTTACCGTGAGGGTGGTGAGGCACTGGAATGGGTTGCCCAAAGAAGTGGTGAATGCTCCATCCCTGGCAGTGCTCAAGGCCAGGTTAGACAGAGCCTTGGGAGACATGGTCTAGGGTGAGGCATCCCTGCTCATGGCAGGGGGGTTGGAACTAGATGATCTTAAGGTCCTTTCCAATTCTAACTATTCTATGATTCTGTGAATACAGATTCTCTCTTGAAATCATCTTTTGAAAAATCAGTCAAGTCATGTTGCTTGCAGTGACCAACCCTCAGCAGACCCAGAAATTAAATGCAGAGGCATCCATCCCTTCATACAAGGAGTCACCTCTGCTTCTTTGTTCTGTGCTTCTACAAAAGTTTCAGCAGCAAGGACTGGCTTGCGGTATCAAATCCGTAAGCAAGCAAACAACTCAGCTGCTTGGATTGCTATTTCAAACCTCCCCAGGACAAACGAAAATGGCAAAAGCGATGAACTAGCCAGAAAATGTTGATCAAAACAAAAATAACAGCAGCAAAGCCATGGAGTATATCTCCATGATTATTATATGTCTTTAAAAACAGATAATTTGGTACATTTGGTAAGATCATGAAATGCATGTCTAAAAATGGATTCCAGTAACAAAAAGCTCACAGACTTATGACATGACTTTAGAGAAAGCTACAGCACTGCAAATACTCATGCTTAACATTTATCAGCAAGGGCCGAATAAGCTAGAACTCTGTGTGCTTCATCTCTCTACCACCTAAAAGGCAAAATGTTTGCACAGACTACTGCTTCTGTGCTCAGGCATCCTAGATGGGCTAGCTTAGGCATAGCTACACCACAGTTTCCTTCTTCAGCAAAGAAATACAAAGGAAACCCTTGACACTTCATCCCCTCCCTCTACAATTTGCTCCTCTCACCACTAGAAAAATACAAGTTTAGGAAACATGTGATCAGCTTACTAACATACACTCAATAGTTTCAATATTAAGCTTGTGAAGAAAAATATCAGCATAATTTTTCCAAACAACTGTATTTAAGAATAAAATGTTAAATGCAAATTACCCTCTTCCACGGCAGAATCTTGCTCTGTACTCTCTTTTATAACAATTCTGTGAAGAAATAAGAATCAATTTTTACTAAGCATGGTGACCACTGACAGAGAAACAAAAAAATGACCACCTTCCTGTTTCTCATGTAAGTCAGTCTCAGGAATTCTTGATCCATCTGAATCTAGTCGGAGTTACTGCAGCCCTCTTTTTTCTAGAGCACCACAGCAGCCAAAACCCCTGTAACAACTTCCAGAAATTCGACTTTTCTCAAGAACCACGAAGCATGTATTGCATTTAAAGTCAGATACACTTACAGGAGATTTACGCAACAGAAATCACAAACTAATGGTTAACATTTCTGCAACAACTACAGAAATAATCTTTTAAGTAAGGAAAAGGAATGAACTACCACAAAACAAGCTAGGACATAACTTTACAACACACCTGGTGCTCTGTGAGAACTGCTTACATGGAGATTCTTGCCCTGTGTTTACCACCAGCATGACCAGGCTGACAGGCAATGACAGCATGTCAGCTGTTCCACGGGAAAACTAAAGTCTGAATTAACTACTCCCAGCGCTTCTTTATGTACTTAAACCCCACGTATCATTCAAACAGCAGACATGACTTCAGTCATCTATTACCATAACTAGAGTAGTAACAATCCACTATATTATCGGTATTACTTTCCATGCCAACAAATTTAATTAAACCTACTTTGTCCCGGAAGAGGCAAAGACTGTAGAAGATAAAAACAGGAAGGGAGGGCAAGCCAAGAAAAATTAAAGTAAGCAGTTTCTCAGCAATGACAAGAAAACAGTGCAAAAGTTTTTAATTTTATCCGAAAAAGAAACATGACTTCTTGTTTCTGTAAATTAGAACAGAGTGTATATGCAGTGTGGAGACTACCTAGTCCTAACACAATAGAATTTAGCATATTTTTCTAAGTTAGCCATATTGGCATTACTCTAGGTCACACAGGAAAACGACTGATTAAAAGTCATCACTTCAGAAACACTCCAGACCCATATTCCACAGCAAAGCAGTCACTCAGGCTTAAACGTCTTTCTCTTGCAGCTGAGCACGGTACTACGAACACGCAAGCAACCTTTCACGTAAGAAAATGAACAATTCCTGTAACAGATCTAAAAGAGCTTTTAGCAGTTTATTTATCATTATACTATACTACATACAGAGCTTTTAAAACCTAAGCTCCATCTCTGACAGATAACTACAGGAGGAAGACGAGTACCTCTACAGCACGTCTGGACAAGAGTCACTGGTTCTTTAACACGCTAACCCATGAAAGGAAGATCTCCAAGACAGGCGCAGCTGCAGGCAGCCCAAGGGAAACGGGGTCCCAATAGGCAAGCCCTCAGAGCAGAAGTGCTTATGCCAGCAACCGGGACCAAGAGGGAGAGCAGAACACTCACCCCACTTCCCTCTGGAGAACCCTGACCGCGCCGTGAGAGGCTGAAGGACGGCCCCGCCCGCCCCTCAGCAGCACAGTAAGGAGAGGGCCGCGCCCCTACTTTTACGGAAGGGAACTGCCTCTGTCCCCGACACTCTCCTCTCCCCTTCCCGCCGCTGCCCCCCGCACACTCTCACCCAGGCATTCGCCGTCCAAGGCTGCCGCGACGGCGACGGCGACGAAGACATCTGAGCCGCGGGGCCTGGCGGCGCGTCCCCACACTACCGCCTCCCTCACACATACACACCCACACCCCCGTAGCCACCGCTTTCAAACCTCGGCAGCTTCGCGCCGAGAGCGAGCAGCGGCCACGCCCCCCCTTTCCCCTATCCCATTGGTCGGCGGCCGCTGAGAGCCAATGAGGGCGGTTGATTTTTGCGCACGCGCGCACCAGCACCACAACGGCCATCTTCATGGACCGTTGTCTTGCCCTGAGGGGAGGCCCCGGGAGCGGCCCTCATGGAAGCGGCAGCTACGGAGCGCCTACAGTCCCCGCAGGGTGATGTACGTTTTCCTTTAAAGCATAAGTGAAAAACTCAACGAAAAACAAAAACCGCTTGGGAACGTAACGCTGTAATACCCCAATATCTTACAGTATCTGCAAAAGACGTCCCAAAAATATAATCAGAAACTGATGCTTATCCATACACACTGGCAAGCAGTGGACTAAGTGCTGGCTTGTCATCGCGAACCTCGCCAAGCAAATGTACGGGCACCAATGTTCATTAACACTCATCAGCAGTCTAAGTCTGCCATTTAAACAGAGCCAGTAAAGAACACATACAAAAACCTGCACTTTAGCCAAAATTGCAAACATGTAGCTGAGGGAAACTGCACAGCCGCTCCCCCAGAGAATCTTCGAGGAGAAGCAGAAGATCACGGACTTGCCTTGTACTTCCAAGGTTACCTGTCTGTCCAGCACTCAAGATGTCAGGTAAGGCACGCAGTCCCAGGAAGTGGATGTGCTGAAGCATTTCTTTAAAAATGTATTGCTACAGGTCTGTGGGAGAAAATGTTTCTCAGCACTGGCTGACACAAATGATTACGCTGAAATAACAATACCTAGTTATTTCTGTTCATATTACGGGGGGGAAAGGGGGAAAGGAAGGAGGGGAAGAGGATGATAAAATAAATTATATAAAGTAGCCATCAATATCTCCAGGATCCCATTGCAATTTACTATTAGCTACTTAAATGCAGATTGAGTTTGGCTGATTTCATAGCTACCACCACGGTGAAAAGGCAATGAAGCTATCACAATATTTTTTATACCAAGAGCAAAGTTTGACATGGTTATATTGCTCTGACTTATTCTCTGTTTACTGGAGAACAATATCCATGCCGAACTCTTCAGTGACACACCACCTGAAGTATATGTGAGATTCTTAAATCTTTGTTTTTTCTTGTTAGTAGGACTGATGATTTAACTTGGTGTGGACTAACTGGGAAAATAAGAATGGGCTTTTTCACCCAAGATACCTATTTAAGACAAATTTGTAAACACCTACAAGCTTGTGTATGTTACAATAGCATGTATGTTCACAGCATGTCCCTAATCAAGCTTATTGCCCTTTTTCAGCGACTGATGACAAGCCCGGTATTTAGGGTTGCAAAGTCAGTTTTACCATACCTGCACTCACATCTCTGTAGATACAGAAGCACACAGTAGAAAAAAAAGAAAGGACAAGAATGGCAAAGAGAGGACACACTGTGCCTGCAAAATGTGATGGAAAAATACTGTATTGAAATTAGACTGTGTTCATGGACTCAATTCTGTTGCTGCCTCAGAGTGCAATAAACTCTGTGTTAAAAAAAAACCATTTCTTGTCTACTCACCTGTAACAGCAGGTATCCCAAAGAGACAGCATGGATGCCTCACCTCTGCTGGGGCTTTGAGCACTGTCAGAGAAGTTCAACACAGACCAAAACCCAGAAAATACAAGTCTGGGAAACTGAAACTGGGGGTCCCTGTTTCTCTGAAAGGCCGGCAACCCTTAAAATACCTGGAACATGCCAAATAAGGCAGCTGGGGCATTTTCCACATTCTGCAACTGAGCAAGGGCATAAATTCAAGCAAACTGAGACACCTTCTGCCCAGCTGAACATTCCCACCCCTCCTACATGCCAGCAGGGCCGTTCATCAGACCCTGACATGAGCTGCTTCAGGAAACTAACCAAAAGTAAGTTGGCATCCCTGTTAGTTACGCTCTCCAAACTACCTTCTTCAGGGACTGAGACGAGCCCCAGTGAGTGCAGAAGGACAAGACTGCACAACTGATAATGAGGGAAGGCAGCAGAGCATGAGAGACCTGCTGGTCATACCTAGCTGCTGTGTTAGGCACATCTGTCTTCTTGGAAACCAGGATCAGCCTTCAAAACATGCAACTTAAGTGATAAGCAGTAAGATCCAAATTTAGTATTTTTAGCCTCCAAGTTCTGTCCTGAGTGAAGTTCTTACAGAATGGGTACCCCCTGCGGAAATATACTCCTTCACAGTTAGTGAAGATGACTACCTCCAGGGACTAGAGCTTTGTTTTTCTTTAAAAAAAGTTTTTCTTTAAAAAAAACAAAACAAAACATGCATCTCTGGCAGTGGTGGGGAGCATTCATGCAGCTCAGCTGAAGGCACCTATAATGTAGGTACAGAAGCAGGCAGCACCTTCACCACACACACAGGGTGTGCTTTAGGTAGAGTTAGTCTTATTTCCAGACCAAGGCTGATTGTCAGGTTTCTTTGATACCAGTTGAGAATCACGAATTATTATACGTGGCAGGCAGTCAAGGCTTGGGAAGGTTATTTTAAAAGAATGCTCATGTGTTTCTGACTAGTATATTACTGTGACCATACAGGCACACCCACTGTATTTTAGAAGTACAACATGAGATATTAGCACTTCCTTTTCATGAAAATACTGAAGCTTATTTTCTGAAGATGGTGCTGCTCAGTATGCATCAGGTTAGAGCTGCAGGTCTTCCTCAGTATGAAAATGAAACTTGTGTGTTGCTGTGAGAAATGGGAACTTAATGCTTCTTCACCACATCTCACTTTTGACATGCAAAATGATGGACTTATTAGCAAGACACTTCTGCTGCTGTATCTGTGCTGTACCTCCTGACACCTTTCAGCTCAAGCTTCAGTAAGCTTTCTGCAGCATGAATAAATACACTAGCTACTTCATTGACCACAGAAAAGATATGAAAATACATGTTTACTAAAATAAATTCTGAAAAGCTATCTGGTCAAAACTTATCAACCTTTGGACAAAGGTTTAGATTGCTGCACTATGCTGCAGCAGAGCGTGCTTTCAGTAACTGCAAAACAGTTAATGGGGATTGATGAACCTTTTAAGCTAGTAAATCACTTGCATTTAACTGAAATTTGGTTCCTTTCTTCACACAACTGGCCTACAGCTACATTGTTTCAAACACATGGAAAAAAGAACATGAACTTACCTAAAGCCTTTACTTTTCTATACAAGTCAGACATATACAAACACCCCGCCTAGTTCAAACCCACATTATTTTAGGATGTGAGATGCGATGATGAGGTGACAGGGTTTCTGTATTCAGAGGCCCAGCTGGTGCCAGAGTTGTTCTACGTAGTCATTATTCTTGGATAGCTGCTAAAGCACAAGAAGTTTCACCTCAACATGAGGACAAACTTCTTTACACTGAGGGTGGTAGAGCACTGGAACAGGCTGCTCAGGGATGTCATGGAGTCTTCCTCTCTGGAATCATTCAAAACCCAGCTGGACATGTTCCTGTTTAACCTGCTCAGGGGTTGGAGCAGATGATCCCCAGAAGTCCCTTCCAACCCTAATGATTATATGATTCTGTAAAAATATGAGCAAACTCTGTAAGAAAGCATTTGACTAAGAAAAAGCTTTAATACTGGTAATAAAACTTCATCTCTGCAAGTCAGCTGCTCTTTCAACTAATAACATTTTGAAGGAAAGCTATTCAAAGTGTTCTAGTGGAATGGCTTCACTGCTGCAGGGAGATGGCTAGCTCTAGCTGGAACAGAGCATCAAACAGTCCTAGACACACAGAGGCTTTCACTCCAAGGGGAAAATTAAAAAAAAAAAAAAAAAAAAAATCAAAAAAGAGAAAAAGTAGCTCCCAGACTCCAGGTAGTGCTACAAGCCTCTGCACCACCAGCATTGATAATGACAACACTGGAGATCTGAAGACCACCATGCTGAAATTCAGTTGCCCAGTTCAACTGAGCCCTTTTAGTGTGATCATGCTGAGCAACTGCTGAGACTTTTGATAAAAAGCAGCAGCAGATTGAGAAATGGGCTCTATCAAACCCAAATTCACCCTGAATTGATCCACTCTAGTGTACATCCACTTTCTCAATATACATCTCGCATTCTCTATGCATATCAGCAATTAAGAAAGTTTTAAAACATGAAAAACAACTTTAATGAGCCACTTGACATGCACAGTTTTTCCATGTGAAGTCCTCTTTGGTTATTACTTGTAAGAGTTTACCTGGGTTAACTTAATAGCCAGAAACTTTTAAAGGTCTGCTAATAAATACCTAGAGCAATTGTGCATGTTCAGTTTTTCCATCAGCACCTGTTTAACTTAGCAGAACCCATTCATAGAACAGACATCCATCCAACAGAGACACACAGTAAGAGCAGCACAGAGATACAGCTATGCCTGTAAATTCTGTCTGTGATCCCTTCCAGCCTCGACCTGGACTATTTGGCAAGGGTCTCACATTATTGTCATTAATAAAAGCCATTAATTATATCTGAAAATTACTTTAAACCCTGAGGACTATCAAATGGCATTCTAACAAAGCACTGAGACTTTATTATTCTTATATGCTACTTACTTCAAAAGCATAAGCATGATGTTAACACCACACTAAAGTGTACTTAAGGTTTCATTTGTTTCCCAGTCTCCAGCTGTGAGAGCTGACAGTGCTTTTGACTTGACTTAAACCTTTAAGTGATTCTTAGCACTAATTAGTCATTTCAGTAGAGTCCAGATTCTTATACTGCCACAGTGAAATACATTTTAGTTATTTAGAAGTAGAAACATGCTGTCTGCTTCTGCCTCCTCTGCACTCTAAAATGTAGTAGCCTTTTCTCCTGTTTCAAAAAGTTTCTCTAAACAAAGCTCTTGGAAAAAAAAATCATTTAGGTATCTCAAAAAGCACTATTATTATTCTAAAAAATTGTATCTATAAACTTAGACTGACTGTAAAACTATATACACCTTCCAGAAGGTATTCTGCATGTAAGACTAAATCCCAAATATTGGAATAATTGTGTTGACTCTATCCAGTTCATATGTCTTGATGTTCAAGTTCTTAGCCTAACAGCTGTTATTCCTGACTACAACTGAGAAGGAAAAAAAGGAGAGGTAAAATTCCTAACCAGTAATGTTCACTAATCTTAATGTGAAGATATCCCTAAAGCTTAATAACTTATAATCAAGAATAAATAGCTAAGTAGTCAATAGCTTTTGCAACAGCTGCTGGAGATAATGCACAATCACAATCTCAAAAGCTTAAACACATTAAAAGATTTTCCATTCATAATTTTATTCTAACCTCACTCTATTATCACTGGAAAAAAAGAAAAAAAAACACACACACAAAAAAAAAAACCACCAAAAAACAGAACTACCAGTTTAACTATCCAGTGTTCAAATGGTAGAGAATATAAGATAGTGTCACAGGTGCCTCTCCAATGCACCTCTGCCTCACCACAGCAGCAAAGCTCATGCTTAATTATTTCTGATTTAGCAGTTTCTTTATACTTGGATATCCTAGTAACTGACTGATAAAAGCCTCAGTATTCAGTGCAACTCAGATGTGTGCTGTGAACAGGTGTACAGCACAATCATGTGCTAGTAGGGAGTGGTACCAAAAGAAGCAGCTAAGGAAACAGTGTTTGCTATGACAAACATCCAGAGCCCTTTGCCTTTTCTTCCTTTCAAACTTAATTTGCTAGAGAGTTTTTAATTTGGTGAGGCCAGAAAGGCTCAACCACATCCTTCTGGGTTCAGCTCATTACACCCATCAACTGTCTTCTCTTTCTGAAAACAAAGTTTTAATGTTGAAAGTGTTAACTCAGCTCTCCAGTACATTTCCACCTTCCCCATATTGCAGTATTCTGCAAAAAACAGTCAGTGCAGGTAACAACAGTTCCAACTCTCCTGAGCAGGTGTAAATGGACACATCTCTCATGAAGTCACGATGTGCTTCCCTACACTTCCATGTTGAGACTGACATAAGGTAGCTGCTCTGACAGCATCGCTAACTGTTCAGAAGAGAGCACCAACAGCACAATAAAACCAGCTCATCTGCTTTTAAGTGGGAGTTCAAACCTTTTGGATAGATTAAATCTCACATGTAGATGGCAAGAACGACATTTTTGTTTGAGAATTAAATAACATGAGATGGATTTGAGATGCTCTTAGAACACCAGAAGCATCATAAAATGGCAGTCTCCCCATTTTCTGCACTCTTCTCTAAACAGCACCTAATTTGCACATGGAAACCATTTGTTAGGTTGACCATTCTTCTTGCTTTCTTCAGCTCCCCACAAATCAGTACAAATCTTGTCTTTAAGGTAAGGACTGTACTGGACATTCCATCTCATGGAGTGACCAATCCTCCTTTGAGCAAACAGGTTTGAAGAAAACAGGAGCAGATGAAACATAAATCCAGTTTGTCTTCAGTGCAAAGCCACTGATTTTCACCATTTGTTTTAATTAAGGCTTCACGAAAAAGAAATATATAGTACCATCTTTAATAGCTGAAAATTAGCACACTCCTTTCAGAACAAATGGTCCAGGAGTGACTTTTGTCTCTACCATCAATTGTCTTCCTGAACAAAGTAGTATCTCACTGGTGGCCCTGGCAAGTCTTCCTCTCCATCGGTCTCTGGAGCAAATGACACTGTCAAATCTACATACTTCTTGTCAGCTGATGGTTTCACAAGCTTTTGCATCCTAAAAGGAAATGAAGGACAGTTTGTTAATATACCAGAAGGAGGACTGGTAGAGGGAATTCAGGGCCAGGCTAGGATGAATTTCACTGCCAGCAATGAAGCCCAACATTCTAGAAATCGGATTAAAATGGAGTATAAGCTGCCTTTTAATTTTGATACAAAAGCTGGTCCTCCACCTGAGGTACAGCAAATGGTATTCCACTTTCATGACAGACATAGCCTGTTAGTAAGCTATTACATTGTTCATTAACAAGTGCTCAGTACAACAAAGAAGAGAAGATGGCCAGTTTTGGTTAGGATTCTTCACCAACAGAATTGCTCTTTGGCATCCTACTGAAGCACAAAGCAAATCTAGCTTTCTGTCCAGGATTCTGGTCAATAAGGAGGAGTACAAGTTCTCAGTCTACCAATAATGGCTGTTCTTACTATGTTATTAAGGAGAACCACTCCAGTGCAGACACTTGATAGTCAACCAACCTCACTTTCATTACGTATCTTTGGATGTCTCAAAGTTATTTTCTTGACAACTTGGAGCACTAGTTCATGAGCTCGAATGCTAAGAGGCTGGGGGAATACAGTCCCTCATTTCTATTCCTCACAGGTCACTTACAGAAGGATTTCACTTCTGGCTATGCTTTAGCACGCAGGTCAAAAAGCTGCTTCCCCCAAAGTACTTGTTCCCTTGCAAGAACACAAAGCATTATCCTCTTCTTAGCAGAGATACTGAGATCTTTCCCATTCGCATGAGGAAGTTCCAAGGTACAGAGGAAGGCAGATAACTATGTCTCTAAAATTTACTTTTAGGGAGTATGCTACCAGTCGATGCTGTGATTGTGAAATTAAGACAAGAGTCTTGCACTGCTTGTCATATTACAGTGAGAGAAAGATTTAAAAACACACAAGCAAGACCAAAGTTTGCTGTACAAATACCTTATAAAGCTTTTGGGACTGTTTGTAACAGAACACCAAGCTGCTGTAACTACATGGAAAGCTTGAACAGGGTCTCAAGAGTTATAAATCCTGACATTTGTAAGAAGCCAGCTTCACACCTTGTTTTTGACTTCATTACACACACCACTCAAAATGATTTCTACAGCTGTAGGAGAAGGAATATAAACAACTTACCTTGAGATAGGGTATAAATTCACATTTATGTGAATTATTATTAGAATGTGCCAGGCATTCTAAAGGCAGGACCATCCTAGAGGATCTTCTCTCCCTGGAAGTTGGAAGTAGCTTTTCCATAGCATATACTACTTTGCCTGGCACTACCTCCTGGCAGGCAGACCTTCAGAATGGTACTGATGTACTTGCTCTAGCAAAGCCTGTGAACACTTTCCTGCATACAGTTCACAGCTGGTGTGAGGAACAAATTTTGACCTAAAACAGTTCAATCAACATATAAAGCAGAACCAAACCTAGGTGAGATCTGGCTGTTACTTTGCAAAGGCTTATCAATCAAAACTAATGCTCTGTTCTCACACCTTCACAAACTTCCAGTCTTTAGACTCCAATTTCCTGTCAGTAAGTGGCACTGTAAAGCCTTGTGTAAAGCCTTCATTTTTAAAAGGGCTAAAGTGAGCTAGAATCTCAAGGAATTACTATGAGCTGAACAGAATTCCAGAAACTCAGTCTGCAACCAATACATTAACTCCTTCCTAAGTAAGTGTTCCCATTCTTTGAGGTGAGTTACTAATTATCACTATTAGTTTTTAAGCCAGTTTAAAAGGTTTCCTTAGTCTTGTTCGTCTTGAATCAAGGTACTTTCTTCACCGTCCACCCCTCAAAATACCCAACGTACTGTCAGACTTCTTTGGGTTTCTCATTCTAGCATTCGTCAGTTACAGCATCATTTTGCAAGTCTCCTGTCCTCGCTACAGAAGTTAATTCACTTTCTCTTTTGTCTTTCCCCCACAAAAAAAAAAAAAAAAACAAAAGAAGAAATTACCTCTTTTCTTTCCCGAATATTAATGACTAGCAACCACTTTGAGAGAAAGCACTACTGTCAGGCACAAGTCTTTATGATACAACCAGTGAACATAATCTGTACATGCAATTGCATCCCTCAATCCATTTTCCAGTTATACTTACGTCAGCTTTAATCTTTTAATATGACCTGGCATCACAGGAACATACAGCATTTTGACTCCCTGTACAACCATATTTGGTTCAATTCCATATTTCTCCTGGAATTCACAAATTAAACTTATTAGAGGATTAGGACAGCTGCACAATCCAGCAGATACTACTACTGCCAATAGTACAACTAAGTATTCAAGACCATAAAATCACAACCAGAAAGCCTGCTAATGCGTACATATTGACAGAAGTTTTATTAGGATACATTTGAGCCAGTCAAATTAAAAAATCTTAAAACAGGTTTGGACATGTTTACTTAAAGACATTCCCATTGACATAAGTACTTTCTAGAATTACTCTGACTCTTGGTAAAACTAAAAAATAAAAGAAAAAGAAAAAACCCAAACCACAACCAAAAACCCCAAATCAACAACCCAGACCAAGAAAATCCTGTCCTCTCACCTTGTATTAAACCATTACAGTGGATAACTTACTCTGACAGCATTTATGAAGTCCAACAGGGTAAAATCCTCTTTCCCATAAACTGTCCACCTGTCCCAGATTGTAAATGACAACCCGTTTCTGTTTTAAAAGAGTAAGGTTTTTGTTACTTTAGAATGCAAACTCAGGCACTTCTTTTAAACGCATATTGAAAAACTGCTTTGTATTCTAGCAACTTGCTCTTTTATCTTTAGCAAAATTCTCTTCCCTCTCTGCTGCCATTTCTCCAGCCCTTTGACCTGACTAAGCACAAGGCACACTAAGAACTCTGAGTAAACACAGTATCTGACAAAGACCTTTGAGTTTTCGGACCTACTGAAAATTATCTCCTGTACTGATTAAGATGAAGAAGTGTGCCTAGTCTAGATGAACATCCTAGACTAGGATTAATAATTCATTCATAACCACACCACACGTCTAACTCACCTGGATTTTTATAGCCTCACAAACAACAGCTTCCACAGGAAAGAAAACTAAGCCCTTAAAACCACTACTTTTTAAAACAGGACACAAGACGTGCTGCATTTTGAAGACACCAAGTTCTTGAGCAATGCATTATTGGACACCCTTGGCAGTACTTATGTCTTTAGAAATACATAGTAAATGTATAGTAAAGTTTGATTGCAACCACTAAGTGATTCATGATCTTCCAAGTTTAAAGAACAACAACAGCAATGAAGAAACAAAAACAACAACAAAACAAAACAAAAAAAACCCCACCAAGAAACAAAACTGGAATATCTATAATGTCTATTTGGGAGTATGACTATGAACTGTGGTTGCATCATAGTTCTGATATGCAAGCACATAAGGCCTTAATCTGGTTATCTGGATTTAATAACTGTACAAACATCACACTTGTAATGGCTCACCAAGTTCTAAGCATTCATTTCCAGGTTTTCAAATACCACACTTCTGCCATTGCCCTTCCTACCTGATTTCTGTTCTTCTTACTTCAGCAGTTTCTGTAAAAACCATTATGGGAATGGCTAAATTCAGAAAACAGTTCTTGTATGCATCAGCTGGGTAGCCACCAACAACTTTGATGAGTTCCAGTGCAACCTACAGTAAATAAGAAGCCCATACTTCCATGAGAGCAAACACAGGTTTCAGGTACTGTTTTATCGCCTAGTTTAGTCAAGAGACCAGCAACTACAGAGTAAGCTGTTAAAAAGATCAGCCTTTCTGAAATCAGCAGAGTAAATCACATCTGGAAATGCAACCCAGTATGTCACAGAAATAGAATCCGTTGCTGCTAGTGGAAATGTTTCAGAAGGAAACATTGCAGAAAAACAAGCCAAAATGCTGATCTTCAACTCCTCTTTCTGGTCTGCAAATCAAAAATAAAACCATCAAGGGCTTACCAGATCTAGAACCAAGAGCAACCTTTTCTCTTGGTACAGGAGAAAAAGAAATTGCTGACTTTGAAATAAACCCTTTTCTTTAACGAGGCTGTCAGGGTAGTGTTAATCAATATCCAAACAACAGTGGTTTTAGGCAAGGAACAGTAAGAAAGAAATGTGTATTTTAAGCATTTTACAAAGCATACTGACCAGGCCTGACACTGCAGCAGTAGCTGTTGCAATCGCAGGAATAATCTTTCCAGCAATGCGTTTTGTTTTGAACCGATCTGCTGGTTCAATGTTGTACATCTTGGCTCGCAAGTTTGATGCTGCTGTTATGAAATCCATATGACCATTACTATCGTCATCTTTTTCAAAGGAAATGGGCTTCATTTGCAAATCATCTGTTCATATAAAAAAAAAACAAACCACAAAACGGAGCAAAAATTATTATTAGAAAACTGAACATGTCCTAAACTTAAGTTATAGGGAACTAGAACCTTAACAAATCTAAAATTTCACATTCTGGATCTTGGTGCCTCACATACAACTTGCTTTCCCCATAGTAGAAGTAGAAATACCCCTATCAATTGTTAAAAGTGAGTTATCAAAGACTTACCAACAGAGCTCCATAATTTAATTTTCCTTGCAACACCAGGAATAGGTTTTGGACAGTCCTACGGATGTTTCTTATTCAGCTCCATCCTGTGAGAATTCCCTCTGTAAGCTTTGTTTATCTACAACCATTTCACTAGGGACTCAGTAGCATGGGAAACAGAGATCAGGGTTGACATTCCATGGGATAAGTCAGAGCTAAACTAATCTAATCTTTCTCCTCTGTGTTCACAAGCTAAACATGCATGCATGTAGCTGTTGTCTGAAGAAATCTGCATGTGTCCAGGCACAAAAATGGATTCAAGCATCCTCATTTTAACATATCTAGAGGATGCTGAAGAAGATGCTAACAGCCTTCATGATTTGAGATTAATTTCAGATTGACTCCTTTAAATAGTAACTCTCGGCCTTCTCATATCAGAGTCACTTTCAGACATCTGGGATCTAGCCAGCACCCCTTCCCTCCTTAAAAGTTCAATTCATTGCTGCCTGCTTGCTGTCATCAGGGTTGTGTTTACATGCAAGTATAACAGAGAACCCTACACTTTCAGGAATCTCGGCAATATAGAAGCACAGCGTAATGTCAAGCACTAAAGACACTTACTTGCATGGCACCTCAGAAAGCTTTCAGAATTACAATTCTTGCAGAATACAAACTACTTTATCCAAAGACCTGAATGTCATCTACTGGCAGTGCAATAGCAAGATGTTACTAAGCTATGAAGCTAGTTTGCACTACTCACTTTCCAGAGCTTCATTGGATAGTATAGACTTCTCCAGCTGGAGAATAGCATTTCTTTCATCCTCACTGCTGACTGGAATATGATCTGGTTTTCTTGCAGTTTCATCAGTCTGTACAACCTGCAAGTGTGTGCAGTGCTTGAGTAAGAAAATACACAAACTTTGTACAACACAAGTGTGAAGTCTACTAGATTTCCTGTCTTCCCCACAGTTATTTCCTCCCCAGTTCAAGGACATAGACTTACAGAAGGAATTCCAGCCAAAGGCCACAAAGATCATTAAGGGACTGGAGCATCTCTCATACAAGGAGAAGCTGAGAGTGCTGGGTCAGTTCAGCCTGGAAAAGTCTCAGTGGGATCTTATCAATAAATATAAACATCTAATGGAGGGGAAAGTACAGGAAGCAGAGCCAGACTCTTTTCACTGGTGCCCAGTGACAGGACAAGTGGGTATGAGCTTTGTGCATGTTTAAAGTGCATAAAATTCTGTAACAAATATACAAAAATTCTTTAAACAAAAAAAGAACCCAACCAAAACTCTGAGGATGGTTGAACACTGGCAGAGGTAACAGAGAGAACCTCTGAAGTCTCCATCCTCAAAAGTATTCAAAACCCAATGGGACACAGTCCTTGATTACCTGCTCTAGCTGCCCCTGCGTAAGAAAGGGGACTGGACTAGGTGGTCTCCAGAGGTCCCTTCTAACCTCAACCGGTCTGTGATTCTGAGTCAAAATATCACTTTTTTCTCACAGTGCAAGCATTCATGAAACAAGTGTTAACACTGGGCAAGAAAATATGAGAACACCCTAGAACATATTCTAATTTTAAATGATGACAAATGCTAGCCACTGCACAGTAGCACTTCAGCTGTTTTAAAGTTAACACTTCAAAAATAAACATAAAAGTAATGACACATCTTTTACAGTACCTAGAAAGAAGTAACAAATAGACACTATCTTTGGATTGCTTTAAAGTTGCTGGGTAAAATGTTACTTCTTTTATTAATATAGCATAAATACAGATAAACTTAAAAAAAGCTTGCAGACTTACAATCACACTCATCCATGGAAAACAATGCTATAACAAATCATTTGCAAAAAGCAACATCCTGCATTTAGCATCTGGTATATAGGCACTTTATCTATATCCAGTTAAAGCAGACCCATATGCCACACTCTTGTTTCCCCAAAACACATTTTAATTTGTGTTTATTTCTCATCAGCATCAATGCAAGACATAGTTGGGAGATGTGGGATATTGCTTGTGGATTTATCTTTTTTCTTTAAACTAAATATCACACTTACTTTGTTTGAAGGTCTGAACTCTGGTACCTTCATAGCTGAAATAATCTTCAAGATAGTTTCCTCTGATAAATCCTGTTATGGTTTAAAAAAAAAAATACCACAAAAACCAAACAACAAAACAATTTAAATTCACATTAACACAAAAAGGCCCTCACAAGAAGACTTTATATCCAGTAGCATTTCAAAGAATACCAAACCTAAAATATCCCACAAATATTCAACAACGAAACATCATCACTGAAACACCAAGTGACATTCCAGTTGCCACAGTGAACCAGAGTGGTGTGAAGTGCCTAGCACTTGAAAACTGAACAAGCATAAACATGACTTACAGGAAAATCCGATTAGTAAAGAAAAGAGGTAACAAGAAACAAGGGATAAGCAACAAACAGGGGCTGTGAATAGTAAGAATAAAGCTCCCAGACCATAGCTGACAATTTAAAAATGCCTTTCAGTTATTTTAGTTCATTTACTATATTGCACAGGAAATAGGTCCATCAAAATAAGAATTCCTGAGTTCCCGAGTTCAGTGCTTACTGAAAATACCCAATATATTACCCAGTTCTTCTCCAGGTTAACGATTTAAACAAAGACAACTAAATGTAAGCAGCTACTGAACAGCCAGTGCTGAAGGAGAGATTACTTCAAGAATCACTTTAATCAGTTCTTGGAAAGAATTGGCAACTGGACAGTGGGCCAAAACTGAATACATACATCTGAGTTATGTGATAGGAACGCTGTTACAGTACAGATTACCTTTTCTGTAAAAGGAACACAGTACACTGTTGCAAAGAGTTTTGCTGCACTCACAATGAAACCATAGTGCCTAAAGAAAAGAGGAAGATAATTATTTTTGTTGATTTTTTACTTCAGTTGCTCAAAGGTTTGCAATCATATTCAAAGAGGTCTTGAAAACACACACAAAGAAACAGAATTTCCACCCTTCAGCCTTCACAGTACAAAACAGATGACAGGTTTTGAGGGACTTGGAAGTCATCCTCAAAACTAAGCAAATTTTGATGAGTGAAGAGTTATTTAAAGAAAACCATATTTCCTTAACCTCTGCAGTCAAGAAAACAAACATTCACATGACACCAATATGATAATATAAAGTTTCACCTTAGCAATACTAATTAGAAATAAAAATTTGATATTTGCCATGATCTCAGTTTTCACTCAAACTAAAAATGGTGATCTGGTTTCTCAAAGCAGGTGTAGACATTCAGCAGAAAAAGGTTTCTCAGTCCTTCAATTGCATCATTTATTTTAAATTATCTGTAATACCCAAGCCATCTAGATCAGACCCAAATTATGAAGAAGAAAAGTGGTCCCTCCGCTAGGTCTTTTGAGGCAGTCAATTTAATTTGACACATCCTCCATTTCATGAGGCAGGCTGATGGGGGCAGGGGCATATGACAGCAACAACTCAGTAATTTTGTAGTTACACAATAAATGAAATGGGTTGTTCTAAGCCATTAAATGGCTTAGAACTTGTCAGAACTTCCCACAGCACATTCCAATCCCATGTCAGTGAAAGTTAAATTCCCTGCAGTGAAAGCATGAGGCAGCTCACCAAATCTGCCACAGTGTTAAGACTACGCACTAGTACCTATCAAGCAGCAGTCTAGCTTCTAGTGCTATAAAGCCACTGCCTTGGACTTTCTGCTGTAGGGCGAGTTTTATAGGATGATATAGAACACATCAGTGGTAGTACCATACTTACAAAGGATCATTAAATTCAAACTTCACTGGGAAAGGTGGCCTCTTTGGTGACTGCCAAAATAAACCTAATAGGAAGACAGACTAAGATGAAATCCTAAGGGTAATCAGACACAGCAGCACACGACGTATGTGAATTCATAACAGGCACAAAGGGGCATATGTACTTACTTCCATCTTTTAATCGTGTATCAAGGGGAAATGAATGAAGGAGCTGAAGAGCCTAGAGGAAAAGACAGAGTACATTTAGTAATTTGTCATACACAGTTTGAAATTACCATGCTGTAGGACACCTGTATCAAGATGGAGAGCTTAAACACACAATTACTGCTAGACAGAGTGATTTGCCTATTCATTCACAGGCCAAAGATGATAGTGTGACCACATCCATCCAAAGACCAAGCAAAACACTTACTCCAATGAGCAAAGCATTCCCCCCACTCTGTGGTCACTTTAGGATTCTTGCATACGATTCACAATTGGGAATGCAATGTTTTCTCAATGTGACAACTACCAGCAGGGCGATATATGCACAGATTTGTATGTTCATTAACACAAAGCATCATGATCACATCATTCCTACAAAATTATACACACATACACTTTAAGCAACACTGTGGACCAGATTCTTAGAATGACTGACTCTTATTTCAGCCAACCTTCCTGTGACATCGACAAGTTTTCCAAGATCCCCATCAGTCTAGTGCCACCTCACTTCCAGGTCTTACCTACCTTATGGCTAAAATACTTCTCAAACTTTACTCTTGCTAGTTCTACACATTGAGTCCAACTTCGGGGTCTTCTACTGAGTGTTTTAATAACATGAAAACAGCCTTCTAAGCTCTCCCCTGATTTTATTCTCTAAAGAAGGAAATACGAAAATGTTAAAACACACAAGATTCCTCCCAGTCCAGTCAAACAGTAAATATGTTTTTAGGAATTTACAGCAAAAGGAAAGAGACATTACTTTGTGAAATACTATCCTTTATGTGATCTCTCCACTGGGTTTTTCCTTAGGTACTGTGGTCTACTTATTTCTACCCAGCCCTACAGACAGTAGGCCATTAGAGACTCACAAAAGATAGATATTAAACAATTCAGTCTAATTTATTACATATTTGAATTCAGTGGAAACTAAGTGTTCCCTTCATTTTTCCCAGCTGGTTCCACATCAGTGTGACATCTACTATACACTCACCAGAAGTACCTCAGTATTTCTGGTATTTCTATATTGTATAGAGAGCACACATGAGCTAGGGAAGGAGCCCATGCATGAGAGACTTTGGCTCTTAATTATGAGACATGCCAGAAATACTGTTCAACTAATGACTTGGCCAAAGAAGGCTTCAGGTTCTTTTTAATAAAATCAGAAAATAATTCTAATCTCACTGAACTTAAATAGAATCAAAATCCATACAGCTTCAGTTTAAACCCTGTATTTTAGCCTGGCAATGTTCCCCTACCTGTAAAACTTCTTCTGCAGATGCATAGGTTTGCCAGAATTTGTTAAACAATGAAGGCTTGTGAGAAAATGAACTTTCAAACTAGAAAATAAAAAGAACAAATACGGCATTTTTCAAGAAGTGTAACATATCCCCCATGCTTCCAAATACACAGTAAGTTATGCTCAATGCCAGTAAGATTATTCCCTTACCTTATCTCTTGCCCACTGTATCGTATGCTCAATGGCAGCTGGGAAAGACTTCAAGGTGCAAAAAGGTATTTCCTCTTCCGGTGGATCCCGCTGTAATTAAGTAAAGTTGTGTGTAAATACAGATTTATTTAAGTTTACTGCTAATAATAGCACCAAGAATTTTTAGACTACTTAAAACTCAAACTGTTATAAAATACAAGGTGGCATATTTATGCTTAGAACAAAATTTGTTTATGAACACTAACATCATTTCTTATTTATGAAGAACAGTTCAACTCAACACTGGAAAACAAAACTGAACCCTGAAACACAAACAACAGAAGAAGTCAGCAGCCAGCATTTCCAGGATGTGCAGTCAGCATTCACACAGGCTCTCACTCTTTCACTCAAGGCCAGAAACACTTCTTTTGTTGTGAACCCTATCAGGACCATTAGGACACTCGAAATCCTGTCTCTGTGCCCAAGTACACCATTTTGTGGTGTCCTCAACCAGTGAATTTCTACCTTATAAAAGCAGTTTTGTAAGAACTTACACAGGATACTGCAAGAGTTTGAAGGTTCATTATTGGCCTATGTGTAATCATCAGCTAGGTAGCAAACATTGTATCTCCAGTCTGCTCAAATTTTATTTCCTCTGAGCTTTTCTTCAGAAACCAAGGAAGTAATTATTTCCTAATAGTACTGCTCTTCAGCAGCTCACATAGGCCACTTATTTTAGAAACATACATGAATGATTAAAGAATCAGAGGGCATTATCAGACTAGCTACAGAAGAGAAGTAATGATCTTAAAACACTTACATGACTATTATAGGACTCTGTCAGATGTGGCACAATAACTTCTGTGTGTCCTTTCGTTCCCATAGTTCCAGAGTCTATAAGAGGACGCAGGTTTGCTACACAACGACTGACATGGAAAGACAGAATAGAGTGTAATCACTACATTGCTGCCTTGCAGACATTACCAGAGTGTAATCACAGAATTGACTTTAGACACTTTCAGAAAAGTGAAAAGCTTATACCAAACTCAGGATAAGAGATTAAATGTTTATAAATAAAGAAAAATAAGATATTAACTAAGAAGAGCTATTTCAAGTTAGATCAAGATACTGTAAACCTGAGCCTACCTGGATTAGGAGCATTAGTAATTCTTTCTAAATGTAAACACCCCTACTTATAAATTTAAATACACATTCTTACACAAAAAATAATTCAACCTTAAGACTGCCACACTATTCTCCCCTCCCTCATCAGACCTTGACAGTTATTCATGTCCAAGAACTCACTCCGAAACTCTGCCGTGTGAACCATATGAGCCACACAACAGCAGAGCTGGTTTCCACCACAAGTATAAATCCCATCCTCCCCCCAGCCAGCATCCCTATAAAGGAGCAAGATAAATCTGAGCAATTCAGATCTTATAAACAATAGCAATCAAGAATATTAATGGAAGAGTTCCCGTAAGAATGTGAAAAGCAGTCCTCGCTTCCTTTCCACAACCTACCTATCAATGTATCTCCTTGCCTCAATGTTATCCAAAGCAGTCACAATCACATCTTGTTTGGTATAGAATTCATCACTGTATGTGCTCTCAGTGGCTGGACAAACTTTATTAATATATGAGTCAATCTTTAAGTAAGGATTGATGTTCAGAGTTGCTTCTGCTGCAGTATAGCTTTTAGGTTTCTGAAAGTATAAATACATATATCTATCAATGATATTCAGATAAGAAATATCTGGGACAGAATTATCAATTTCATTTGCTGATCAGAAAACAATTCACTGACAGAAATGCTAGTATGCAAAACATACAATGAAGGAAATTCTTTAATCATGTACCTCCCTCACTAATAAATATCGTACTCATCTAGTTTTATTTTAGTTTTATTTGAAGTAGTGCAGCAGAAATGTATTGAGTAACTGAAACTGATGCCACATGCTGCCTCTCATGCTCCCAAAATGCCGTAAGATAGGACCAGCTCATGGTTGTCAAGAGGATAAGCCCATTAGTTATTATATTAGTTATTAGTTATTATTAGTTAATGTGGAATGCAAAGCATTCCACACAAAGCCAATTTCAGAAGCTAAACTGAAATAGAGTTCTTAACCTACTTGACATTTCTAGCCATACTACCTTCAATTTTCTAGGGATCAGCACTTAGAACAGCAGAACTTAAGACTGTGGCTTCTGAAAGCTTGAAGAGTTCACCTTCCATTTATCTACTCATTCAAAATGTAATCCATTCCCAGATTTGCTAGACATAAACAGGAGGTGGAAAATTCAGCTCCTGGATTTTGGGCAGCAGAGTTCCTTTTCCCCACTGCTCTCAGGATCTAAGACACCTGTTTTATTTTGTGTTGTGTTTGTAAGTACATGGATATTTTCTCTCTGCTTCTACAGAATTAACAGTTTCTGAATCACACATTTACTGAATGTATGTTTTTTTTTTCCAAGTTATTTGCCAGTTTAATGAAGACTGAAGTCAGAAAATAGCAACTTCAGTCAAGTTCCATTAACAGTAGCACTGCTATTAAGAACACTTCTGCCAGTGCTGTCTACTGTTTGCTGTTCTATTCTCCCCCAATTTCAGTGGTATAGAGTAAAGTGTTTCTGGCATATTAACCCATAGCAGCATCTTACGCAACACAGTATTCTTTATCCAGTTCTCAAGTTTCAGAGATTTCATTAGTCAAAAGTATGAGTACAAATTAAGATCAGACCAGCCAATTTTACTCAATGGATACTAGTGATAAGTGGGATGCCAACGTAGTTCTAGGCATTGTTTTAAAATATACTGGATTTCATTACAGTTTTTATCTCTTTCCTGGACAAAGGTACATACACTCACAAGTTCAGCTCTCTGTCAGGACACAGGATGGGGAAACAGAACAACAGTCCAGGAAGTTTACTGAACAAGAAAGCCTACCTGTATGTGATGAGGTCGAAAAAGAAACTGCCTGTTCAGGTTGGATTTCTCTATCAAGTCTGGATCTGTAATTGTAACCTAAGTCAGAAGGGGTAAAAGCAACAACTGAAGTTACAATTAAAACATAGCACTGAGCAATAATCCTGATGAAAGCTCTGCAGAAACCTGTCAAAGCAAAGCAATACTGTTGGCATCCACTATGGCTAACAGCTTTGCCTATACTGATGGATTAAATTTCATTTTAATATCAAAATACAGCAAGACTGCTCAAAGTGTGTTCTGCTTCTAATTAACTGCACACTACTTCCACTCCATGCTGAGGCCATTTTAGTCTCTGCTCAGAGATTAGCCTGAAGTAAAACTGAGATTTTCAGCATTTTTGAGTAGTCTAATTGTTTAACTATTCCTTGTCATGTTACTTTTTAATAAGCAAAGTGAGGTTGCAGGTGACTTACCAATCCTTTGTCTTGCCCAGTACCAACACCAAGGAGTGCAAAGTTTTTTAGCATTTCACAGCCTATTGCTCCACAGCCAACCTAAGGAAAACATTTTTAGAGTCAGAAACATAAGTGAACACCATGAAGACAAGTATAATAGACAAGTCACATTATAATTTTGTAGCATTTATTCTGCAGCAGCACACATCATCAGGGCTGCTTTCATTATTTGGAAGACAGTGGACATTAGCTGTATCAACAAAGCATTTGAAAAGTCTAAGTGTCAGTCATACTCACCAAGAAAATATTCAAATCATGCAGCTTCTGGCACAGAGAGTCTCCAATACAAGCTCTCAAGGCATCATACCTATCTCCCCTATGCAGGTATAGGAGACATAAATAGAAAACTACTAAGTTGCCATTTATCACCATTTATCATCATTGATGCCAGACTGCAGTTTGACATGAACTAAGAAAATCAGAGTGAGTCCCCTATAGTTCCTACTCCTCCCATACTCAAACAGGACACACATTCTGAACCCCAAACCTGTCCCTCCAGCAAACAGTACTGAACTAAGACCTCTTCTATGCCTGCTTGAGACTCAGATCTGAACAGTACATAAAACAGCAGACTGTAGGTATATTTACCGTGGGAGAAATTCTTCAGATCCCATCTTTTCTAGAGGTGTTACTATGTCTAACATATCTATATACAGCTGTAAAACAAAAAAGAAAATGACTCGGTAAAAACCTGTGAAAGTCATTCACGGTATTTTCATTTGAAAACCAAAGTAAGTATTTTCAATGTACAACAGAGTCTAGAAATTTAGAAGCATTAAGTTTTTACTGTTAGTGGAAGACTAGACAGCAATCAGTTCCTAATTTACAATTTTAGTGGACAGGAAAAAGCACCTGGTCAGAGAGGGAAAAAAAGCTCACTGAATCGTAAACCGCAAGCTTTTGACTTCCGACAGGCATGTCACACCTCCAAATTAGACTAAGAAGCTTTTTAATCTAACTTTATTCTGACGCTTATTCTGAGAGTCTGAAAGCACTGCTCATATGTACAGTAGCTTAAGCTGGCATCTGGACTACCTCACACCTTTACAGTCACGCACTGGTAGGCCCGTGCTTTCCTTGCTTGTGAGGGAAAAAAAGAATGTGATGTCTGAATCCCAAATACAAAAACTTAAGCAAAACTGGCTGGCTGCACATTTATTGTAGACATAACAGCATTATATTTTTTCCTAAATTCGGTCTCAAGTCTCTCCTCTCCACCCCTCTACCCCATTATTGAAGTTGTTCAGGCTACTCTGATCATACAGCATACATGTGTATGATCAACCATACATTTATAACAATACTGTCAAAAGAAAGATCCAAAACCAAAGACAGCCTTACCCACTGCTGCAATGGAGAAAATTTTCCTGTTACTGCTTTCAAGACTTCCTGGCTCGCAACACCACCTACTGCTGCAGCCAGAGGAGCTAGAAATCCCTGAGCAGTCCTAGACAGCCATTTCACTACATCTCCATTCACCTGAGGCTGAAAAGTAAGACATAACAACAACAGATTTATCCCCTCAATTGAGCAAGTCAGTGCTTGACAGCTTCACAGATTATTCTGTTCTCCAGTATAAGACAGATAAATTCTTTCACTAGCAAAAATGTTTCCAGCCAAGACAGATCCACTGTATACCCTGTACTTCCAATATGCATTTATCTAAACACTGGCTTCACATAGCCACAGGATTCAGCCTTCATGTCAGCTGAACATTTATTTGAATCCATGTTGAAACACGGATTCTGTATCCTCACTTGGCCTTCAGAAAGCCAGCTGATCCATCTAAAGAAGGATACAAAGTTCAGAACAATAACCAACAAATAAAGCATGGCCTTAGGCAAGTAAACAAGTGCATCAAAAACTAGTCATAATGACTACAGTTCCTTACTTACTTTGTTTTCCAGTGTTTCACTTACAGACATGGCTATTTTCAGCATTTCCTCAGCATCTTGGAGGCATCTGGACACAAGGGTAGAAACAATAATGACCATTTAACCATTCCAGAGTCCTTCTAGAAACACAATGGCAAAAAAAGGCACTGGATACAGTAGGAAGAGTTCGGAAATTTATACTGGCTTTAACAGTGAGCATTAAGTATGCACTTCTGAAGGTTACAGTTAGCTCAAGAACAGGAGTCTCAATGGAGAAGCCCATGTGCAAGTCCAGTCTTAAGATTTATACTTTTTAAGTAATTTTGTCTCGCTGAACTCAATTATGTGCATTAAGAAATACATCTGAAAAAACATACTGAAAATAAAAAACAAATACTTCACACCTTCTGGAGTATTTTTTAAATCCGTAAGATACAGAATAAGTCACGAAACATTGAAACAACTTTGCCATATTAACCCCTCAATGTGAAAAAGCTGAAACAGAGCAGGACTTCCTCCAAAAGCATTTTCTGTCTACTTAGACCCAGAAAGTGCCACTGCTATATTGGGAAAGTCCTGTTACAAACCAGACGTGCATTAGGTACCATTTTTCATCTAGATTTCAACTTTTCACTTCTATGCCTTCTATTAAGTACCAGCCAGACAAGGTACCCTGCTGCACATCAAACCCATAACTACACTAAATGGAGAGATCTCCCTGATTCAAGCCTTAGCAGAGACAAGATTGCTGCATTACCCAATATTTGGTCCACGACCAAAGCTCTCCTGAAAGTGGTTCAAGGCAAGCATGGCAACATGGATCTGCAAAGGTGCCTGTTAAGACAACAACAGCTGCAAAAACTGAAGGAAACAAAAGCAACTATTTGAACTCTTCTGTTACCATTTCATTTCCTTATCTCTTAACCATACCACTCAAAAAACAAAAATTAAATAACATTAAAGATTTATTTTGAAACACCTTTCACTCATGATTTTACAAACTGAGATTATGAATTATTACTGAGTCATAATGCAATGCCCTTCATACACATTCAGCACTCAAACTAAATCCAACTAAAGAGTTCCCAAAAGAATTTAGTGCTGCAATTGAAAAATGCAGTAATCTTCTTTTAACTAGACCCCAATATGCATTGCATTTTGCCAAACATCAGTATCAAAACCCACCATCAAGAGACAAAAAGTAGAAAATCTGAAAAGGCAAGTGAGACCTTACATTACCCCCAAAAAAAGCCTCCAAAAAATTATTAGATCAACATTTTTTTAATTTAAGATTTTAATAAGCCCAAGACCTTGCATGTCCCTAACACTTAACTAAAACGGTGCTAGAGGTAAATACTGCTAGATTCCAATCAGATTTTAAATATAACTCTGAATCATTTTTTCAAAGGTAAAAGAAAATATTCTTACGCTTTAAACTGCAGTTTCTAACCAACCTATGACCATCTTTTTATGATTATCACAGCTTTGATGCCAGTGTGATTTTTATCAACCAAACAACATTGTGTCACTTGCAAAATTTACACTCCCTTGAAAGAGAGACTTTTCAAAAACTGAGATTTTAAACAGCAGAGGTGGCTGAGCCATGCATTTCAATATGTTGGTGCAAATCATGGATAACAAACCTCTACATTGATCTAAACTATAATGTATATTCTGTGTGACTACACAAACTGATATCTCACTCATATTTAACTACTACAGAACAGAGCTAGGAAATAATATTGTTCTATACATAAAGCTGCATATTACATTCCATGTAGTTTTAACAATAAAGCACTTACACCCAAATCCCCACATGCTAATTACCTCAGGCTTGCTAAAATCTGCAACAAGGCATAATGGATTTGTTATCTGCTTCTCCAACCGCTCCTGGAAAAACAGAATTCATGATAACAAACCCACTTAAGGATACAACAGTCGGTGCTACCTGATAAATCAATACTCCTCCTGGAAAGACTACAGACCAAATATCCTTTCTTACTAGCATTGCTCTTACTCTCTCCATTATTAATGTCACCAAAGCTGCATAAAATAAACACCTACTGCAAGTTTTGCAAAACAAAAATTGTTAAAGAGATGTTTCCCATCCTAGTGGCAAGACCCATTTCAAACTGCTCTGAAGTCAACTACCAGAGATTTTTTAGGCAATAAAAATGTGGATGTGTGCTTGCAGAACTTCCCCACTCAGGAAGAACAAGAATAAGAAGCAGCAGCTACTGCTCCACAGAGACAAGATACTGAGCTATGCATTCTCAGATCAGAAGCAGCTGGTCCTCACTCCCAGCTTTTTAGAAGCATGTTTGAGGGCTGCCAGGATCTACTTTCTGCAGGCCCAAGAAGGCACACAGCACCATGTAGCTTGCAACCCATCTTATACAAACTCATCTGTCTCTTCTTCTCAGAACACCACCAAGAAATCCCATATTTGGAGTCCCCAGAAGTACAACAATAGGCTGTCCATGACTTTCTTTTCCCTCTCTAAACTGGCAGATAATTGAAGTATTTCCTGTTCTCTAGGGTTTAGTAAAACAGTACCACTATTCTTACCCAGTAAAATTAATGTAAACCCAAATCAGGGTAACTAAATCATGTATCTGCTGAACTCTGCTTCCAGTACTCATACCAGTAACACTCAAGATCCTGGTTATCTCAAGCACACACTTACAAAGTAAAACATCTTGGGTGTCTTCACTTGGACAGCTATGCCTCCATGTAAGTAAGGCTCCATATCTGACGTATCACCAATGCTGAAGGAATAAGGTGACACCACTGAAAAGAGAATAAAATAAACAGTGACTGACAATTAGAAGTGTCATTGGATGCTACAATTCTGTATACAATAAATTGTGTTTTTTCCAGTGCTTTTTTTGCTGGAATTTTGTAGTGTGCAACCCTGCTTTGAAAGCATAAACACAGCTGATCCTCCTAACAGGATTGTCTCTCCCTGCCAGCTTCTGGACTAAAGTATTAGTCTCACATGATCCGTTATGAAATAAGCTTTTTGAAGTGGCAGCAGATGCAACAAGAATTCTGATGACCACAGCTCTGTAACAAAAATTAAATCACTCTTACTTTTGTTTAGACTGTGCACAGCAGAGTCCACTACACTGCTCAGACTAGGACTGCAACCCCGTGACTGAAACAACAGGCAAACAAGAAGGGCAGCTGAAGCATTTAAGTCAAAACCCTTCTCTTATACCATCTGGAGCATCATTCAGATCAAGCAAGAAGACACCAAAATTGTTAATACATGGAAAACTGAAACCAAAAGCAGAGCTGTGTTTAGAGGAAAAGAGGAAGAACTGAACACAGCATCAGCAATAGCAAAACAAAAGAGTCTGGAGAAAACAGACTCAACCATGTTCAAGGGTACTGCTTTTGTCTCAGACCACAAAATAACCCCCACCCACCTGCTCTCTCTTCTGCTTGAGACAAACAGGCATTCAGATCTGGGAACTGAGCAATTACCCAGCATCCACAAGGAAGCAAGTACTATGCCTTGAGACATGCATAATGCAGACCAAAGCAGGGTAAATACAAATCATAAGAATCACTTCAAAAGCATGCTTAGAAACAGATGTCAGGGCATCCCTGAATGCTTACATTGTCACCCAAAAAACAAAGCAAACTGTGACACACAAAGCGGTGTTAATTTAGGCCAAAACCATGATAAAAGTACAGGCATTATGGGACCCTCCAAAAAACAAAAGAGTTTCATGAGCAAACTAATGACAGTAGCTTCAGAGACTGCCAACCAGTCTTCACTAGCTGAGAGTTTCCACTGCCACTTAAGCAGCAAGATGACTTTGAAAGACTTTAATAAATGGAAATGGAGTCAAGACAACGCTAGGAAGACCTCTGCACCAAAAAGCAGATCTTTCTGTGCAAGCTCACTGGAGGTCTGCACTCCTCTGGCTACAGTAACTTATATTACAGCAAGCTAAAAGAGACCAAAAAATAAATACCTTGCAAAGGAGTCAGCAACATTTTACCTGTTATTTGGTGTGTGGATCCATTTAAGCATGACATTCCATTTACTTCCCGAAAGGTTAAGAACTGCCCTGTTTCAAGCATGTGTGGATGATTTTCAAGGCAAGTGACAATACCAGGATTTGACTAAAAGTGAAAATGGCAAAGTTAGCAATGAGGAAAGTGTCTTGTGTAAAGAAGTCATGCTTTATTGTAGACGCATAGCTTTTCACCTATTGAGACTGTAGCCTCTTAATACTTTTAGCACATTAGTTCTGTCATAACAAAGGAGTTACCTATGATAACTTTTTCAGTCCTTTTGGTCACAGAGCCAATAACAAGTCATTATAAAGAAAAAAAATAAAGCAGCACAGGGACTTCTACCCCTTACTTGCGTTATATTTGAAATGAAGATCTCCTTTGGCTCCTCTCCCGTTGTGTCCAGCACTTCAAATTCATCACCGAAGTCACAAAACAAACGTGAACATACTCCATATACATCTGCACTGATGAACTACAAGAGAAAGTAAAACCCATGAGTATCCCTAAAGCAGCACAAGCCAAAAGACCGACCTCTCTCATTCAACCTTGTCCAAGGCTAGCAGTTTACCTTCTATCATGCAAACCTGTCAGGTGCACCCAGGCCACTGACTACATAGCACAGCATTCATGACAGACTTTGAACCTGCATGAGCATTTCTGAACCCCTACACAAAACCCAAGAATCGTACAGTGAAATACTGCCATTTCTACCACTGTTACATTTGGTCTTAGCATGTTCTTTCAGAATTATTATAAGTAAACAGTGAAAACTATTTCTTCATAGAAATTTTCTGTTGTTGTTAAGAACCAAACTATGGTTACCCAGGCTGGTACCCAGATAATACCATATATATGTACAAAGTATGAGTATTGTACTCCCAAAACTCATACTGCTTGATCAACATGCTATCTGCATAGAACTATACACCTCATAACCAGCTTTCCCCATTTCTGGATAGAACATGCTGGAGACTCAGAATGCTCACTGTACAGATTATTCATGTTTTTACTTCTATTACCTTAATAGGTGGCTGTTGAGCATGACAGAAGTCATTAATCTTTTTCTGCAGCAGCAGGCTTACTTCAGTCAGTATGACACACTGCGAAGAAGAACAGAAATATATCTAAGACACCAAAAGAAATCAACATCTTCAGGCTATGACAAAAAGCAGTACTAACAGTAAATTGGTCAGGTGTTCTGATTCCTTTCCCACACACATAACAGAGAAAGCAGTCTTGAGTCAGTTTTCTCATTACACATTAAAATAGATGGGTTACTGCTCCACAAGTTCTGGAAACCAGATAAGCAAGAGCAAGAACAGCAAATTCTCACTTTCTTTCTACTGCAGCTATGAAACTCAAAACCTGATTAGAATAGTTATGAGAACAGTTACAGGTAATCTCAGGGAGAATGCAGATCTTGAATTTTAAGACTAAACTTAGCAAAACAAACACAAATAATACTCATCAGTGCACACCGAGAAGTCTGAACAAGCTTCACATACTGATGCTCATCAAACTGCAGACATACAATTTCTGCAAGCATTCTTTTAAAGTTTAGGATAGTATTGGGTTACAAAGCATGTGCACTGCATCCCATTCAGTTATACATGGCTTATTAAAGCTGGGACATTCAGAAACTTGGTGAGCTTGGGTATAACCAAAAGCCACACAGTAAAAGCTTCCAGCTCAGACTGAGCCATGCACACCAGCATGAGACAGCTGACTGAACAATTGAAAACACCATCATTCCAGCACAGAGGAGCTCACATTTCATAGATACATGCATGCATAAATATCTTTCTAATTATATAGCCTGAGTTTCTACCACCTGGAATACAGCACACAACATATATACAGAATATCTGTACTCTGTAGCTGCAAAAAAAGTCACAATTTCACTTTCTAACAACAACAAAAATTGTATGGCAGTATCTATTAGCTATTTACTGTCATAATAAATTCCACAGTAAGTAGCATAAGAAAGTGCTAGGAACACAAACACACTGTTTCAGCCTTGAAGAAACAAGCATGGCAATTTCCTTAGTCCAAATATGAGATCTGCTTCTTTTTTTACATCATTTTAAAATATACTTTGGTTAATTTTCATTTTATTATATTAAAAAAAATAAATCTAAGCTGTTTGCTGTGAGAAAAATACCACATACAACAGCCTTAAGAGCGACATACCTGGTACTGCTTTAGAAAAGACAGATCTGTGGTTTCATCTAGTGGCACAACTGATGCTGCCACATGGACATACGGATTGAGTTCTGCAATGCGATGAAGTGTAGCCTCAGCCCTGAAAGAACAGCAACTTTCAAGATTTTTCATGCATCTACAAAATTGTATTTTCAATACAGAATTTCATACCAGACATGCCCTAGGAGAGCCCCTCAGGAGGTCTCCTAGCAACAATCACTGACTCATTTATTCATACTTCAGTTCCTAGAAGGTTTGAGGAAAAAACTCTGTCCAATGTATCACAGGTCTCATGATCACGTGGTATCATGACTGTTTTCTAGTCTCACCCAGATGGTTGAGGAAGCCTGAAGAAGAAATCCACCCTGGCCCCTACTATTAAAGTTACATTACAAATTCCAAACTTCAAGAAGTGAGATATTTGACTAAGAACTCCAGTCCTAAATTAGACTTCCCCTAATACCCACCTGGGCACTGTAGTCAAAGCCAGTAACTCCAGAGAAAGGATGTAAGAAGTATTTGTATATGTATCAGCAGTATATGTATCAGCAGCTCCTAGACAATGAACTGTTATTTTTGTGGCTGATTAAACTGTTACTCCTAGTCAAGTTCAGTCTTCCCTCACTCCAAAGACTTTACCAACCTGCTCCTTTGACTGCTAATATCATCTTCATGGATGAAGAAGTTGATCCCCAAATCCCATTTTGTGCACTGCTTGGTGTCATGAACTGTAAGAGCCTACGAAAGTTTAGCAAAAAGTATTTACTGGAAGAAGTGTACATGGTCATAGCACCCAAAAGGATGGATTAAGCCCCACATAAAATTCTGGAGGACTAGCACCACAGAAGATTTAGTTGTTCCATGTATACAAGCTCCTCCAACCTCTTTTCCAAGAAAGCTTACTGTTTGAGAGAAACACACTGCAACACGCATTTCACTAAGCATTCTCCTCCCAGCTAGCAGTGATGACAACATTTAAATAATAAGGATGATTTCTGCCACACTGTGATTAAAGGGCGATCTGTAAATTAATGGATTCCCAAAATTATAAACAAGATTTCTTTTTCTTCTCAATTGGAAGAGTTTTAAAATGCTTTTCTCTAATAAAATTAATACCAGCAGCACAAAAGCAATTGTTGGATTAAAACGTCCAACCATTCTAATGTCTACACAAAACGATTCTGGTGGATGACAAAATAGGATAACATTTTGAATAGTTTGGCTTTCGAGTTTACAGCAATCCATTTAGGAGAGGCCATTTTATACAAAAGGATTCAACGTCTGATCAGCAGCTGACTAAAATATTACATGAGGTATTTCAGAGTGCAGTGGACATCACTGTGAGAGTCTGACTGTACTACTTGAGCATCCAGATTATTTAAAATTTTCACTCCCAGGTCCTCAAATGCTTTGCAATCCCTCTACTGAAAGTCAGTTTCAGAAATTTAAGATTAGCTGCATAGTAGTGTTGTCCCTTTTTCTCCTGCTCACCCAAGAATACCCAATGACAGAACTGTTTTACATACCTTTACTCCAGCCAGAATTATATTTTTGGCTGAAAAAAAACAAAACAAAATAGAGAGATGGACTGTTGCAGACATCTTGCATATCTCTAATTGAACAGTTACGTGGGTAGACAATAACAGTATGCTATTACTAAGAACTTCACATCTTAAAGGTTTTTTCTCTTTTACATTCAGGTTACGCATTCTACAGCACCATTGAAAGCAGAATAGCATAACCAATGTTAAAATGTCTCTCTACATTTGTCATTTGTCAGCTGCTCATCCCACAGGCATGATTACAGAGACACCGATGGCAATAAACTGGAAAATTCCGTGACTCTCCTCTGGCATCTGGTGCAGAGTACCATTAAAACCAACTGAAGTGTAATAAGCCATGTAAGAACCAGCCAAGACAAGTCTTGCTCACAAAAAGTAAGGGAAATTGTTAAGCAGTCTCTTGCACTGGGGCAGTTATGTATTTTTCACCAAACTGCATCTGTTGTCCTACCTTCCACCCCACAGTTCCTACATTCGGTTATAGCTGCTTTTGCGTTACAGTCACTGATGCTGATGTCAAAAGGAATAAGTTGGATTATCCGCCCTCAACCCTCACTCAATAAACACAATTTTGTGTAAAGCAATCTGGCCCTTTGAAGCACATTTTAAAGTAAAAAGTGAAATTATATTCTAGTAAAAAGTTTCCTAGAGAAAACACATATAAATTCACTCAGATACTTCAGATATGTTTATTAAATCTATAATAAGCTTTATAAGTATTTTGGGACAGTATGTTTACATATACATGTGAATGCTTAAATAAATGTTACCTAACTTACCAATCTCCACACCAAGGCCACCTATACCACTCAGGAATACATGGGACTGAGCCATCTTCTGCATTGCCGTGTCTCCAAGAACGTACCTCTGGCGACTACAGCAAAGATAAATTCAGATCAAAGCAAGATTCAAATAAGTCAAGAGCACATGAAAGCAAGTCAAGAATCCCCAGTCATTTCCAAAAAACGTTCAAGTATTTTCAGTTATTCTATCATCCCAATTAGTTTCTAATCCACCACACCAATTTCTGCAGATGTGTGTCACTAGTGACATGTGCACAGTTCTATTTACCAGTCCTCTGTTCAACAAGCCACTGAGGAGGTAACTTTTTGTGTATTTGAACTGTGTAGTGCTTTAGGAAATAAATGCATATCAATTGTAATATTTGCATGCACAATTCAAATAGTGAAATGCATGTAGCACAGACCTTTTCAGTGTGAGGTGTTAAGAGAAATTCTTTTAAATCCATGTAAAGACTTTTTCAGGATAGTAGGTTTTTGGAATTAACTACTGAAGACATAAGCAAGCCAAAGAACTTCTTTATCAGAAATTTTCAAACCAGAGAGTGCAGCAGCTTTTTGAGTCAGAACCTGAGCTCTGGAACCTATACACTCACCCATACAATCAAACTTAAACCATTCTAAATACTGCCTTTCTCACCAAGGAATAGCACGACTTTCATAAGACAAATGCCAAAATGTAAAATGACACATATAACACAGTAAGCTTAATTAAAAACAAGCCTCGTTTGTTCAGCATGTAAGTATTTGGTTTTTAAATTTATGTGTGTGTATATATATATATATATTTTAATAATAAAGTAAAAGCTTTTCATCCACAACGTTATTCTAGGGATACCATTTGTTCCAGTACAGGGTCTCTGAACTATTGCCATGCCAAATGATTTCAAGCCACTCCCAGCTAACAAATTAAAACAACAGTAATAATAAGAAAATAAATAGAAAATAAATGTGGGGTTTTTTTCAAATCTACCAAAAAAAAACAAACCAAACAAACACCAAATCAACACCAAAAAACCCAGTACGTTGAAGTTTGGAGGATAAGAGAGATACTGATGACATTTCATGAGGACAGAGAAGTATGTTAAAGACTGAGGAATAAATGAAATTATGAAGGAGCTAAATTACATAACGTACAAAAAGAAGGCAGCAAAAGACAAGGAACAAGAGAGGAATATCTACCTTGTCAAAGGGGAAACAAGCTGAATACATAAAGAAAATCCCTATTACAAATAGGAGAAGTATTATTCCTGTTTTCCAAAAAGCACACATTATTGATAGCATTGGAACTCTGAACAACTACATAGTATTTACCTATGCTTTTTACTGTTCTAATACTAATAATGGCCATAACACACCTGTTACGAGACCAATAAAGAAACAGTTACAGTTTTACAGAATGAGGAAATGTATCAATTCAGTCAGTTGTCACCACTAACTTTGCAAAGAAGTGGGTTCTATTTCATTTGCTGAACACTTTGGGGGTTTTGCCTTATAAGAAGATGAACACAGCAGCACAAGTGCACACACTTTTACCTCCTCAGCAGCAGACAGCATTTTCAAGCCTTGTCTTTTACATTACCATATGCAAACATGTTGTAAGTCAAGAGCAACGGTTAAAAATCAGATATTCTTACCTATACAAAGCATCATCAATTTCCATAGAGTCTGCTGCCATGATTGATATGATTTGTTTACACTAGAAGGGTTACAAAAAGAAATAATCTAGTTACATTGGATGCAATGTCACAGTTGGCCCCCTCTCTCTGCTCCACTCAGTTCTTCAACACAAGGAATGAAAAACACAAAAACTGATATTACACAGGAATCACTTTGAACAGAGAAGCCTATAGAACACCACAACATCTAGGTAATTAAAATGCACAGGAGCCAGAAGACAAGAATCCTCAAACCTTCCATAAGTGATTTCAAAATACATATTTAATTTCCCCACTAAAGAGATGCAAGACTTAGTTCTTGTATTTGCCACAGTCATATTTACTAAAAGTACAATTTCATTTTATATTAACAGCTCCAAGCTGTTTAACTTCCATCTACCTGACTGGTGCTTTGTTTTGAAGAGAAGACAGGAGATCCCTGAATGACTACGAGTAGTTTTTTATGCTGCATTATTTCTATGTTTGCTAAAAATTCTTAAGAAACAAGTTACTGTTTAAGCTAACTGAAGAACTCAATACCCAAAGATCTGAATGAATGCAACATTTAACTAAGATTTCAAGTTAAACAGTTCCCTAGGATTTTAAGAAAAAAAAAATCTGCTATTAAGGCCTTCAGTCATTACCAAAGACCTTCCTATTGTTAAGTGACCCTTGTGATAACTAAGCACTAAGACTAGGTTAACTGGCCAAAGATTAACTCAAATTTATTGTTCATCTGGTTTTGGCAAACATTTTAAGGTTTCTGAAGTGTGGCACCTGCAGCCTACCACAACTCACAGACTATAACATTCTAACCTGGAATCTGTCCTTTTGATTTTTTAGGCTTAACTAGAAAGCACACAAGTACCACAGCAAGGGACAGAGTCACATTGAAAGCAGGCCACAAATAGCACCAGTTAATCTCTTTTACAGTGTGGATACTAACTCCTACACATAAGCTAGCATACAAGACAGTCAAATTGAGGCACCTCCATCACAATCTACACCACCTTCAGTGCAGTCCCCGTGCCCTTACACAACAGGGGCTGAAGACAAACAATGGCAATGTTACCAGATCATCTGAGGACCCAAACCTTAAGACAGAGAGCAATACATCTCATCTGAGAGTCATGGGCTTCTGGCCCTGCTTAGGTAAAAGCCTTCATTTCAGCCACGGACTGGGATACAAGAATTTTAAGTTCCCCTCAAATCAAGCCAACACCATCTCCTAACACCCAAGAGCAACCATGTTCATACTGCTCTGCTCCGTAATCTTCCTCCACAAACAGCAGAGGCACTCTGGGTCTGCCCAACATAAACAGATTGTGGTACTAAGGTGAGGAAGGTGATCCACCTGGATAAAAACACCCAGCCTGCTCTGCTGTGGTTACTGACAGCCATCTCAATCGGTGCGCATCCCAAACAACCTTTTCTAACCAACAGGATGTCCAATCAACCCACAAGAGAACCTTCTTCACCTCTATCACACAGACCTGTGTGACAGTGGTTCTTCCAATATATTTATCAATTCTCAGTTGTCATCCTGTATGCTCTGTTACAGCACTGAGCTGCTGCAGGTATACCCATCAGCTATGGCAAAACGTATCCTTCCAAAAGAGGACTTAGTGGTATTATTATCAAGTAGTTCTAAGACAAAGTTTTGTTACTATATTCCTACATCAAATTTTCTCATTTTAGTTTAACCTACCGAGTCTGTCTCACAGGCAGGTAATATGGGGAGAGAAGGAGAGGAAAGTGATTATGTCTTAGTTCTAACCAGGTAGTTGACATTTACGCATTTGCCTGTTTCCTTTCTAAAAGCCAACGCTATCAGTTTTACTGCCAGGCTCCTATTTAACTGCGTAAGTAATGCCCTTCATTTTTTAAGCCTCAGCTGCCTGTGGGACACAGCCCAGGGACAAACTGCGAGGCTGCACGTTACCAAAAGGACTGAGATGCTCTGAAGAGCAGCAAAGGCACAGGAGCTATAGTGTTGGGCTGGTTTCAATGTTTCTTACCTCCAAGTCAGCGCAGGCTGAAGCAGTATTAATTAGTTGCTGTTCAGCAGGCTGGGATGGCAGGGAGGCCTGGATTCATCCCACCTATCCAGCGTTTCCAGAGGCGGATCCCAGCCGATGCAGTTCTCTGTTCAGTCGGCGGAGAGAGAGATGACGCTCAGACTCACTGTTATCTGCCCAGCTGGGCTAATGGGCGAAAAGCACCTCGGATCTACAGCGGAAACCGAGACGGAGCCGCCCGGCCCCCAAACAAACCCGACCCGGGTGCCAGCATTGCCCGACCGGCAGCAGCCCCCAACCCCGGCGCCCTCGGGGCGTCCCCGAGGCGCTGCGCACCGACACCCGGCAGGCTGCAGCCCCCCCTGCTCCGGCTCCGCCGCCGCCCGCCCTCACCACCCTGGCGTTGCGATCGAGGCCTGAGCGCTGCCAGCACCACGGGGGAAGAAGCAGGAAGGGGGTAGGAAGCGGCAGCGCCGGTGCCGCGGCGCTTCCCCGCCTGCGCCGACATGAGGGGCCGGGCTAGGGCCGGCCGGCGCGGCCCGCCTCCTCCTGCTTGACGGCGGCGGCCCGAGCTTGGCTTGAGATGGCGGCGGGTAGCGTGTGTTGCTGTGGTACCCCGGGGGAGGCGCGTAAGTCATTAGACTAAAAATATTTTCTGCCCAAGAAGTAACACAGCTCGTTGTTTAAAGCAAACAAGCCCCCGTTAGGTTGAAGCGTTACCATTTCAGACGATCGGGAGCACTGCTGAGCCCTGCTCCTTAGGTCTCTGCATCTTGCAGGCCAGTGCCAGCAACATCGTGCCTACCTCAAAAACAGGCAAAATGTTATTAAAAAGGTCTAGGGAGCGAAGTTATGAAATGCTGCAGAGTATCCAAGGCTGTAGAGGAGCAGAGATCTGGGGAATAGGTGTCAAAACCAATGTGTGGCCCTTGCCGGCATGGTATATGTTGTGGAAGCGTTTTCCCTTTATTCATGGTGTCCTTTAACCAGGAGGAAGCAAGCTGCAGCAACCACCACTCTGCCTCACCACCAGCTCAACATCACCTCCTATAAATACTGTTTCCCGTTCCCCAGGCGCTCATCAAGATCCCAGCACTGCCCACCTTACCCCATCAAGCAGTTCAGTCTCCCTTTCCTCAACTTTAACCCTGCTTTCCCTTTCACCATTCCTAGTCGTTAGGGTAGGTGAGAACCTGTCTTGATACCCTTAGCCCCTCTTATAGCTAGAATGGGAAGGATTCATACTGCTGCACAAGCAACGACTGAAAAATGTCAGTGCACGCAGTTGTATACGTAACAGTCACATTATATTTGAAAACATTTGTAACTTAAACAACTACCTGCATCCTACAGTACATGGGAGAGGGGGAAAAAAAAAGGAAAGCCTTTTCTGTCTTGCTTGGGGTTTGGGAAACTTGTAGAGGCAAGAGAGCACATGTTTTATGCTCTTTCTGAGAATGCAATGCATTATTTTAGCACTCATTTCTAACAAACCAGTCTTAGCAACCCTCCACGTCTTCCTCAAGGCTTACACCTCGGTCCAAGAACACACGAAACTCTTGTGCTGAATTAGTAAAAAACTACTTAAGAGCAGACGGACAACACTGTGCTCTTTCAAACGTGGGCTTTGCTTTGGCAGGATTAGGGTGAAAGAGCTTGACTTTTACCCGTTTTTTTTTGTGTCACACAGGAGTAACAAGAGAAGATGTGGGCAAATTTCAAAGAACCACTAGAGGCCAGTAAAGTCTGAAATACTGGATTGAAAGAGAGGATAAACGGAGAAAGCGGTTCGGCTCTTCAGGATGGCAAACGCAGCCCTAACCAGTAAAGGAATATTTAAGGCTGGTATTTGCTCTGTAACTTTCTCACATAATCAATAAAATTACTTCCATTATTTCAACAAAGTAATTTCAAAAAGCAATGCGTGTACCCAAGGAACAAAATTAACAAGAGTCTCAGCTGTAAAGGATGGGGGGAAGTGAAATAGTTTGTCAGCTTCATTTTGCTACTTTGCTAATTAAGTTCTATCAGCTATTTTTACATTTAATTTTGTGGTATCTTGCCTTAAAAATGAACCTCTTTTTATTATTTTTCAGGTTAAACTAACAGTTCTTAAGAGCTTCTCAATCAAATATGTTGTGAAAATTAAAAAAAAAAAAGTCTGCTACCTACCATCTCTCTGTCCTGATCATTGCATTTTTTAAGATACCATTCACTTTGATATGCAGTCATCTCGCATGAAGCAGGTTTTGCATAGTAACAATGAATGCTGACAAGCCTTCTGCCTACATGGAGAAACAACAACATCTAGTTAATTCTCACCTAACAGTTCAGTGGTAATTAAGCAAAGACCATCAATGAAACTGTGAACATGGGCATTTTAAGATAAATTGCCAAATAAAAATGAACAGATTCTCTTTACCCCAGAAGCCAAAGCAAGTGGTTCCCAAATACACCAATTAGCAGGTGTACTCAGGAGCCCTCTAGATCGATGGCACCAAACCAAAAATATACAGGTTTTTCTCTTATTTTGCAAGACTGCAAAATCTGAAATAGTAAAGCCATTTAACTTTTCCCCTTAGCCTTCTCTTTGAAAAATACATATAACTGTAAAATCTTAGCAAATTTGGTTAAATAAATAAATTTTAAGGGAAATCTCAAATCCATATTTGTACCTCATTAGATTGGCAAAACGTATGGAGCAGTGCTTCAAAGTCAGTTTATTGGCTTCCTGAAGCAATGAGCGGTACCTGGCTATGGTCAGAACACCACTACCTCTGGACTCAAGACTATTTGTGCCCAAAATCTCAGTATCTTCAGTTTATGTGCACTGCTGTAGATTTCTTCTGCGTACAGGTATTACAGACACTTTAGGTCCAGTATTTCCAATGTATATTTTGGTATATATGATATATATACCAAAATAAATATATATGTATATACATACATATATATATGATATATATATGATGCTGATATAGCGGTAAATCTCATTTCCATCTGAAGGGGAAAATCCCAGCCACTTGCAATTAGTTTGTTTGGTTGTTGGTTTTTGTTAAAGTAAGTCTTTTAATTTCCTGATTTCCAGACATAATTTCACATTCTTAATGGGGACGTCAATGGAGATCTGGGGGGCGTCTGCGTCCATGATCCATTTGGTTAATAAGTAAATTAGCAGACAAAAATGTCTGTCGTTTTCTCCCTAAAAATGTGTTATTTGGAAGTACTAAGGCAAACACAATTCTGTTTAGCACACAGGCCAGTGCAGAGTTGACCATAAATCCACATCAGTATCATTCAGTGGGTTTCCCAACATCTTGCCATAGGCTGTGGTTTGCCATCAGCTCTCAGAGGATTGAAGGTCTGACTTTGTTACCTTCTTTTTTAACTCTTTTTGGCACAACATTGTGTAGGAGTGCTTTGCTGTCATGTCTAAAAGGACTCCAGCTTCCCAATGGGGTGGGCCAAAGGATCTTGTCACTTAAGGCTGCTCTAGCAAGTGACACCTTCCTAGAAACCATGTTAACAATGTTGCTAAAATCCTGATCCAGATGAACAAGGGCACCAATTACCTAAGCTGATTCTGTGCTGACATGTGCGTGAATGAATTTCCAAAAGCAAGAGCGAGCTTTTCCATGTGTGTGCACCTGTAATGCAGGCTGCTACGTGCTAGATAAATATTCATTGCTTTTGGCAATTGGTTGTAAGAGCTTGTGGCTCTTAGCACTTCTAATTTGTTAACAGGAACAGCAGATATGGGATTGGAGTTTCCACAAGCTTTACTTACATAAGGAATCCTGGTGACGGATTGATGCCACTCAACCAGACCTCTTCACAATTAGTCTCTTATTTCTTTCCTACTTGTGCTCCAGGCTGAAAATTACCATGGGTAGTCTTCAAACAACCAATTTGAATAACCAGAAATTTGGAATACATTTCTTGATGCTTTAAATCTGCTTGGGAAATCTCAGGAGAATTGGTATATCGGCTGCATAGACCTCCCTACAGCCAATTTCCAGGAATGCCTCATTACAAGGATAAATTTTTCAAGGCTAGAAGTAAGGTGGTGGGTTCTTGAATGAAGCTTCAGATCCATTCTCAAATTTGGATAGCACTAGCTTAACTGAAGTTAAATTTTACAAGAGCACAAGTACCACCTTTTCTTTGCTGAAACATCTGTAAAGCTCCAACCACTGTTAAACAGTTCCTAGGATGGGGAATGAACAGAGAGAGCTGCAGATTTAGAATAGTCTTATATCAAAATAAGGAAGATTAGTCCATTTTGCATCATATACAATTTTTAGCTCCATTATTATTAAGCAAAAAAAGGACAAAAAAGGAGGAATTGTTTTTAAATACATTTAATGCTATGAAACATAATAACCTTTAATCATTTAAATCCTTGCTAAATCTTAACATCAATGATAATAAAATGTTTTTATAAATTTTTTCTTTAACCACACAATATTCTGTTTGTTTTATTCTAGGGCAGAAAACAGAGTCTTCATAAATAAAACACTGACATGGAGTGTAAGACAAACCCAGGCCAGACAGTGTGCTAAAAAATCTGTGAAAAGTGCATCTGGCTGGCTCAGGACTCCCTGAGTAAGGTAGACATTCTCCTAAGCACCTCTCGGCTGTTTGGCCTCTCATGAAAAAACATGAAATAAAGGCTGCCTTTCTCATTTTAAAGGTATTCTATATACACATTTCACTTGCAGTGTGAGGTAGGAACCAGTTTATAGGGGTTGTATCTAATCTGGGCTTCACATCCTTGCTGTTGCCCCTCCATTCGCTAGGCAAAAAGATAGATTTAAGTGCAAAACAAAGCCTTAGCTGTCTATGAAAGTGAAACTTTAGATTGCAATTCATCAGCTGATTGTAAGGAAGGACACTTGTCATGATTTTCACCTTCAAAGCAATAAGAGGCACAAAAAAACTAGACGTACTTTTTTTCTCCAAAGGATGCTTTCGTAAAAAAGAGGACCTAGGCACTAGAAGAAAAGTGTTTCCAAGTGACCTAATCCAAAACCCTGTGAGGTTTCTATTTTTAACTGAACCTGGCCCAGAGTAAATTCTTAACTGAAAAATAGCAGCAACTCAAAAGTGCATAAATTACAAACTTCATTAATAAATTAAGGAAACAGATTTGCTGCATGTAACTATCCTCCTGACTGTCCCAAGATCCTTTTAATTTTGCAATGGACACTGAAAATGAGAATAAAGATACTACTATTTCAAAATCAAAACCTTCAATTTTTTTTTTTTCTGAGATAAGGCATCTTGTCTTTTACAGAAATTCAAAAGGTATGTAGACAGGAAGGAGCCTAATAACAAGACAGCCCCCTCCTCCACCACCAAGGTTTAATCAATGTCTTTTCCATCCATACATAGACTTGTAATTCAGAAGAAATGCTGAGCATCTCATTCCCAGGGGTGCTGATTGTTGGAGAACTTGCACAGTCGGAAGGCTGAGGACAGACCCTGTCCTGAGTAGAAGGGGAGGCAGGATGCTTCAGAGCAATTTTCAACTGTAGCAGGTTCAGCTGTGGGGCTTGCAGCTTTTTTCATGTCTACTACAGACTCTTGTGAGTCCTGCGTTCACAGCCTAAACATTCTAATTGGCATTCAAAGACTGCAGGAGATAGTACTGGAGTGACATTTTGGATCCTCATATTGAAAGCCTGGGCTTTAGGGGACAGTAATAGTCATGCCACTGGAACCCCCTCCACCAGCAATCCATGTCATGAACAGAGGTAGGAAAAGTGCTTAATTGGTATATAAGGATCACGTTTACTCTGAAGTTCTTATTGGGACTGTTATTTAATATAAAATTACTCTTCAGCCTCATAAGACACGATCATATTAATTCATGAAGAAATGAATCCATCAGTGAAGCACGACAGTGTCACTAACTGCTTTCATTGCAGTGAGATGGTTTCCGCTGGCTGGCATGCCGTGAAAAAGCACGCTATCTCTTGAATGAAAAAAGTTGTTTCCACTTCACTGGTGGTAAATACTTATTTTTCCTTTAGCACAAATTTAAATGCTGGGTTTTCTTCCAGGGAGGTTGTTCATGAGGACACACTTGTTACAAAGAAATCTGGGTGGAGCTTGTCTTTCTGTATCTTAAGCGTACTGTGAGTTGAACAGACTAGATCTATAAGCCATCTGGTATAGAGGTAGCAGTACAGTATTGTGATAAAGCACTTCCACAACAGCACTTTCAAGTACTTTGAACCTCACAGAATCCAGAAAAAAATTCCCATTAAAAGTGTGCTTCAAAAGAAGAACACCAAGCTTTACTCTTATCACTTCCAACTTACTGCAGGCACAGAAATCCTCCTTTTCCTTAGCTAGGACCTACCCTCGATCCTGACTGATCCACCATTAGTGATCAAGAACATCGAGCAGAGTGAACATGCAGGGTCTTGGCTGCAGTCTGTGCAGATGATAATCTCTAACAATATTAATAATCAGGGATTCACTTTTTCTAGAAACACAGCTGTGCCAGAATCTGCTTCACTGGAGGAAGAAGGTTGAGCTTCAGACCTTGGCCATGGCTGAATTAAAAATTCTCTTTTTTTTTCCTGGAAAATGCTTGTATTTATAACACAGGTAAAACTAGTAGCTTTTAAATGTTATTTTAATGACATCAGGTTGTAATTTCTGATAAGTGAGAATATTTCAAGGCTCAAAGATGAGGCATGCTATCTGATATGTTCAGTATAAATTCACAAGGGGTTAGGATCTCTGACAGCAAAGATAGTGCTTGCTGTGAGTGAAGTTTGCTTTAACCAAAACTACATAGGAATATATATACCGAAAAAATAACCTTTTAGAATTACAGACAAATATGAGTTACATGTAGTCCATGTAGTTAAATCCATTTTTGATTTTGGAATTAGATGCCAGTTTTCAAGGTAATCCACTCACGGAAATAAGTCACTCGTGTGTAAACTCCAGGTTTATTTGGTTTGGCACATTCGTCTCCCCAGCTCACTATTCCCACGAGGTACCACATCAGCCTAGAGTCTGGAGTAACTAGTGGTCCCCCAGAGTCACCCTAAAGAAAGAGGAGGGGAGAAAAGATATATAATTGATCAGAAGGAAAAATACAATTCCCTCCATGCATGGAAGGGTGTGCCCAAGAAGAGAAGAAAGCAAGAAAACAAGCAGTATTTCAAGAGCTGCCATTCCTGCAGAATGCAGGTTGTTCTTGAAACTTGAGTCAGAAGTCAGTGGCTTTTTCCTGTTTGCCATGGAACCTCCTGACTTGCCTCCATAGTTTTACAGTAAAAAGGAAAAAAGCTTCTCTTCTGTTTTGTGAAACACCGCTTCCCACCTGCCTTGACTTCCTCCTCAGACAAAGGAGGGAAGCACAAATATGCACAACAATCTAAGTAAAGAGAAACTTCCCCCCCCCCCCCAATAACCACTATTCTTACAACAAATAGTCACTTGCAATAATAACATTTCAAAACAGATTTCATCAAGAACTTGGTCTTCTAATTAGACAATATCTCCTGAAGATAATAGCTACTTTCAAAGGGTCAATTCAGATACTGTTAATAGCATGACATAGTAATAATATTTAAACTGGAAACCTTACAAGCTGAAAGGCAATCCTCACCCAACAGACCAAATTCCCCATCTTCCAGCAAAATGCACCCTTCTGTGCAGGTCTCCTAAATGCTGCGCCAGCCAGGAGCAGGGGAACTGAGCCTCCTGGACTTATTCTTCAAGGGGTTTTACTTTGGGCACAAATCTGTAGGACTGTGATTCTGGAAAGAGTCTGTTTTGAACCAGCACTTGGCAGTACATTCTTTGTAAATAACATAAATAGAAATCATGGTTTTTAAAAGTTTCCATTATGAAAATACTTTTGTTCAAACAAACATTTACTTGCAGCATTTGTAGACCTGCACCACACATGTATCTCTACCATTCTATTTACACACAGCTTCCTTACAGTTATCTTTGTTTCAGACAGTTTTCCTTCCTCTGATCCAAGTCTGTTACCAAAGACCATATAACACATCTGCATCGGGATGATCCAGTCCAGAATTTAATTTCAACGAGCGATAGTGCATTTTTGCTGGCTACTTAACTGCTACATTCTTAAGCTTCTTCCTTCCTAACTGCATAGGTGTTTGTCTTAATTACTTGAGACATTTAATTTTTAGCTTATATTTACTATTTCAGCATTTAGCATCTCTGTCAATTTCTTGCCATATCCCTTTGCAACCGTATTGTTTGTTTTCACACACAAGAAATCAGGAGAAGCAAATGGGCTGGTAGCAGCTTTTTTGAGTTACAGAATAAGATTTAATTTCATGCTATGAAAGGTTTAAATGGTGAATATTATCATAATTTAGCTCTCTTTGTATAGGTTTTATGTGCTAAATCATGTGCAATAAATGCGATTTCATTTTACAACTTAATTCCTGTTTGAATGGAGCTTACATAAAGGACTAATACATTGTCAGTTAAGATTTGGTCAACCAGATACCAAAATTAGTATTAAAATAGTTTTCCTTTCTAATTTTCAGCTACAGTTACCTGACAAGCATCTACCCCTCCTTCCAAGTATCCAGCACACAGCATCCTAGGTGTTATGTCCCCATCGTACACTTCTTTTCTGTTGCAAGTCTTTGAGTCAATAAGTTTCACTGTTGCTTCCTGAAGAGCATTTGGAGCTGGACCTAAGGAATAATACAGTTTGGATATTTGTTAACAGAATTATCTTGCAGTAGTTGAGATAGATAGATACAGGAAGAGCATTTAATGTTCTCTTATGGATGATCAGCTTGACTTGGTATGATGTAGAGGTTTTGCTTGTTGATCTGTCTAGGTTAGGCCCTTAAGGAAAATGTACATACTCATAGTCTTAAAAACTGTACCATTAAGACAGAAGTAACAATTGCATGGCACATAGTGCCTTATACATATTCCATATAATACTATGGAACACAAATTACCTAGCAATTTGAGCAGATGATACAAAATGAAGATATCTTTGGTTCCATTGCTAAATCTTAGCATGGCCTGGTAAGTGTCTGAGCTTGCGTCAGTCACTGCAGCTCCCTCTGCTGATTTACCTGAAAGCTCAGAGTTATCTGTAGCTTCTGTCTAGGGCTGGGAGAATATTTTTTTTTAGGTGCTATATAAACACATGCATTGATAGATTACATGTCTTAAGAATTTACAATGTGAAATGGAAAGGCTGGAAAAAGAGAGTTTTCTGCTTGAGTGGACAGTAGCTCTTTGTCCAGTGTAATTTTATAACAAGAATCTGCTGCTTACAACTAAACAAGCCTATTGCTTAAAGCATTAGGCTTATTGCCATACAACATATATCTGCAAAAGAGGTATCAATTCAGTAGCACAACAGAGCTACTGTTTATGCAACATACAGGTTGCCTGGCAGACTCACCGTCATTGGTAAGTGCTCCCCAGCCTGTGATGACAGCGTAAGTATTGTACAGAAAAGTCTGAGATGGCTCAGGTAGACAGACACGGTGTACGCTACTTGTAAACTCAACTCGTTTCGAGAGCTGCACAAGTGCAATGTCATAATCATGTTCTGGGTACTGGTACATTTCATGAATTATAATAGTCTTGATTGAGCGTTTCATGCTTGGTGGCTTCAAAAGAGCTCCAAAAGTAGCAGTCCACTCCTGAGGGTGACCCATGCTGAAAAAGGTAAGAGTGTTGTTATTTAGCTGTAAATAAAGTTGTCCAGGACTTTAAACTTAATTAACACTTTTACTGTAAAGTTCCTTTAAGCCGTGTCCCTAGTAGATTCTTAAGGCTTTCATCACTTTACATCAGTGTCTCACATGATGTTGTGCTGCTGCTAGAAGAGGGCAATCTGCATTCCCTCCTCAGCCATGGTCTCATACTCCTCCCTTGCTCCTTGTCCCTGATCCAGCCATTGTGTGGCTGCAGAGTGTAATCAAATCATAAAGCTCTTCTGCCAGAAAACTCTTCATCTCCATTGCATCTTTTGAATGTTACTAATCCGTTCCATTTTACATACCCTGCAGCTTCACAATTGCCATGCTTGAAACAAAAAGGAGTTGGGAATGCATGGCTGAATAGAGGGGTAGGAATGTGAGATTATAACTTGTAGTAGCAGCCTGCAGTGGCAGCCACCTAACTTCAACATGAAGGAGTGCCACATTCAGTGCAACAGGAAATAAATACTCTGCCATTTCAGTCACATTACTGTCTCTGCGCTTTTTTTCTCAATATGCCAAATGACTACTGATTTCCACTCACAATTGCGAGTTCTGCCTAGTCTTTAATTTCTCATTGAAATAGTCAAGTGATGTGTCTGCTTAACCCTGACTTTTCTCCTCTAAGGCAAAAAATTATTTCCCTGGAAAAGAGTTAGGGAAGTAGTGCAAATGTGGAAAGCCACATAACTTGATAGGCATAGAATGGGGCGCATTCTGCTGCAGATTCTCTCTAAGATGGGAACTTACTCTCTGAAGCAGTGAGCTGCAGATACAAGCCAGGTATTGCTGATGAGTGTTGCACCACAGCGATGGATATTATTGTACTGCAAGCTAGCTTGCCACGGCCAGTCCCCAGTCTCTGCAGAAGACAGTCCACCGACTATTCGCAGTGATGATGATTTTGCCATTGACTTGACTGACCTATTCTGTCGTAACCCGCAGACTGTCAAAAGGAGAAAGAGTGTATCAGCTATTCTTCTGTTGAGTAATATGCCTGCCAACGGCTGTGAAAAAAAAGGTAGAGTAACACATCACTTCGGTTCTCTAACACTATTAACATCAACAAGAAAACATACCTTTCACCAGTCCCCCAAATCAGAGATCCTCATGCACAACCCATTCTGTTAGAAGCCTGAATGAACATCTGACTTGTAGAGAGCCATGATGGTCAAGCATTCAGGCTTAACTACATAAGCAGCCCAAATCAGAAATCAAAACCATCACCACACACCCAGGACAATTCCCAAACACAGGGGATTTGTCATTAATGTCCCAGGTAATTTGTCATTAATGTCCCAGGTAATTTGTCATTAGGATAAAACATGAACAAGGCAAAATCTAAGACAGGAATGATCCAAGCCATGGGTTTTTGCCACACATGCATGCAGATTATGTCAGCAAGATGTCACCTGGAAACAAGCAACTGTGCATTGCACAAATGGCAGTCTTCAAGCAGACCTGGAAAGGCACTTCAGGCAAAGAGCATGACATTAATCCAAGCCAGAGAAGACAAAGGCATGGATACTTCCAGCACAGTGTGCATCCATGTCAAAAAGCATTATCCTCCAAACCCAGACAGAAATTAAAATATGCATGGTTTCAGCCACTAAACTCAGGATATTCAGAAGCAGCTGAAGCTCCCCCATAGCTTTGAGAAAATTCCTCAATGGATAGAGCTCCTTCAGCTGTCTTCTCCCATCAAAACAGCATCAAATCCCTCTTACCTGGACCAAGACCCACTAGTTTTCATCCAGGCCCCAATTTCAGCTAGACATTAACAAAGTTGACAGAGAGGACCAATTCATTAAAAAAGAGACAGGGCTAAGAATTATTTGCATAGTGACAACACAATCCAAACCATTGCACTGCCTGTTTCCTGCAGACAGTGACCCAGAGTGGGACAAAGCAGAAATCAGTAGTACACCTCTGAAGAGCTGTCAGCCCCAGGGCCCTTAAAGTCCTCAGAAGTGAAACACTGGAGCCACACACAGCCCCTTCCTGCTAGGATCTGCACAAGGTTATGTTAACAGTACCTCATAGTCAAAAGAAGCAGCAATAACACAGCAGATTGAAAACTGTTCATAGATTTTGGAGGAAAAAAAAAAAAAGTCATGTAACATGGAGAAGTTCATGTGCTCAGTGTAGAGTCTGCCCTGTTCTGAGACATAAAACCACAGTGAAGGAAATCGGTGAAATTTGAATCTACTTGTGCAAAACTTACATGTGAAAGGAAAACTGAAGAATATATCATAACTCGCAAGACTGTCTTAACTAGCATGTTTCCCTGCAGAAAGCTATTTTTAATCCTTAATTACTGGTCCTAAAACTGCATAATCCTGATAACCATCTGAACAGTCAATGTTCAAAACACAGGGAAAAACTCACAGTTTCATCAGTATCCCAGAACACCAGCACGTAAAACCAGCACCAAGTGATGTTATTTAATCTTCCATTACTTGACAGCCTGCTGCCAAGGAAATAATCAAACCTCTCAGAGTCAAAAGAAACCCAATTTATAAACAAAGATGGCTTTTTATAACAACTGTATCTTCAAACAAGCGAACTTCCTTCTCTGAAAGCCTGAAAATATCTCTAAACCAAACTACCTCAATCTAACCGCTACAGCATTAACTTGAGACCAGTCATATTGCCTTTTATGCCTGTATGGAACAATTTTGTGCTACTAGCCATTTCAAAATCCAAAACATTTTCATTATAATCACTTTCTAATGTAACTTCTTTACATTTCCTTAAGTAAATGACATATTCCCAATTTCTGAGAGCTCAGAGAAGGACATTACTCAAAAATCTCCTGCCTGAGCCCAATCTTACCACTTTTGGGGCACTTCTCACTTGCAGGCTGCATTAGAGGTCTGCTGCTATCCTTAAAGTATCAATTGAACAACATGCTGGTGCATGTGCAGGTGTAAATCTCATCACTTAATTTATGTATAGGAAAATAACAGGTAGTAAGGTGGACACAAATGGTTATGCTACAGTATCCAAGACAAGCGTATATGAAATAGATTCTTCAGTCTCTGCTCCAAGATGCAGTTCTAATATTTTACGTAAGGGAGACAGAAGACAAGCCTGTGTAGGCAGGATTAGACTTGATGAAGTGTTCTATTTAAGCACATGTTTTAATCAGCTTATAATAGAGATTGCTTCTCACTGCAATCTGCTCAAATATAAAATGCACTCAAATCTGTGATAAGGACTCTCCTGCCTTTAGCACATTATAGTACACCCTTTAGCTATCTGTTGTGCATGACATTAAGCAGTCATCTAGCCCAAGCAATTAAATTCCTTTATTTGTTGCAAGTTCTCCTTGCTTACTCAGTTTTATTACATATACCTAGGAGTCATCTGCAGTGCCTTAGCTTTCATGCAGAAACATGGCTTTGTATTCATGTCCAAATACACAGCTAATCAGACACAGCGTAAAAGCTTTCACTGGTTCCAACAGCAACAGGATCAGGCTAGTAAATAAACGAATGTCCTGAACATTACAGTGCTCAGCCCTCACTGGCTAAGTTAGTTCTTTCCTAGATGACTGGGTTTACATTTAAGATGCGCCCTCCGCCTAACATACGAGCACTGCTGGAGACAGAAGCGTGCTATAGTCACCAGCAGGACCCTCATGCCTCCTCTCTGCCCAACACTGGGGATTTCTATAGAGCCCTCAGTACTTGCTCTTTTCTCACAGAATTGCTGATATTTTTAGCAGAAGGAACATCTCACTACCAAAAGAATGACCAGGGAACTCAGTAGTGGGTGAAGACTTTTTACCCCATCACCAGTTTTCAAGCCAGTCATCCTAGGCATCCCAGAAAACACTAAAAGAAAAAGGCCTCCTTGTGACTGAGCAGTGTTCCTAAACACATGGCTTATCCATGTGAAGTACAAGGTTGCATTCCTTAGACAGAAGGATAAGAAAAGGTTTTTCAGGGCCATGAAAAGTGCTCAGAAACTATTAATGCTAATTAAAACAATCAGAGATTTCCCAGGCTTAAAAAGCCCTCACTTACTGTCATTGAAGAGGGCTTCTGCTCTTTTTGTCTCCATATCTGAAACAAACAAACAGTCAGGGTAAGGCCAGGACAGCACAGACAAGGTTTCCCATCTGCATAGTCATCCCCCCAACAGCTAGCTATGTGAGTGCAGGGCAACACAGGGTGTGCAGCTGAGGGAGACTGCTAGAGAAACCAGTGTAGCTCTCAAGTGGTCACATTCTTGCACTGGCTGTTGCACTCCTCTCTGCAGTGCTGTTTGCTGTTCTCCAGCCAGCCAACATCCTCTGAGGAACAGGCACAGGGTCTCCCCCCGTCCTGCTCGGCCCTGATGTTCCTGGAGGGTAGTACAGACAAAACAAGTCCTGTTTTACTCAAGATCTACAATTTTGCTGGGGGGAAGTTTTTACAGTGGAAACTTTTGAAGTTCCTCTTTTGTAGAAAATCAGTTGGCCATATGTCATATCAGAGTGAGGGCAGAAGGAATCAGGTACTCTGTGCCCTCTTCCAGATCAGAAAGCACTGATTTTACTGTGGCAATGCCAGTTTACAATAGCTCACTCTCCTTTCTCCTAGCTTATTGAGCAACAGCGTGTCTGGTGCACTGTTAATACTAAAATAAATAGTTAATAGCATAGCACAGCAGCTTGTAGCAATATATTCCCTCTTTTAATATGCATGTTGTATGTTTATGGACCACACGGTATGATCATGCTGACAGTAACAAGTATTGGCTCAAATGTCCCCTTCTTCCAGAATACTCTTTTACTATAGCTACCATTTTAGTTGCCAGCAGTCAAAACAAGTAAAAAATAAAACCACAGTTTTAAATTACACAGTGATTCTTGAACAGCATTCACATCGTCACATCTTGCAGCTGGATAACCTTTCTTGGCAGATTCCTGTCCTTATCCACTCACTTCATTTCCCTGTTCTCTTTGCAGCTACACAGAATAATATTCTGGTTTTGATCCAAAACCACACCAAGCCAGGAGGAGTCTCTTTTGAATGCAAACGGCTCTGGCTCATACTTGTCGCCTGTTGTGCTCATAACACTTGTGTTTTTCTTGTGGGCTTGACGCTCTTCCTGGTATGCAGGGTGAACTGCATGTTTGCAGTCCACCATTACTAGAGGTGTACTCATTCATTCCTTAATGTGACATTAAGCAGATTAGGATAGAAGAAGGAAACAAACAGAACTCAGGTGCATGTACAGCTTGACTGCAGGGAATGTTACAGAACAAAGGCAGGGCCAGGAATGCCATACATGCATGCATCTGCTGCTTTATTTTGTAAGAATAGGAGATGAGTTATAATTGGACATTTATATAGCAAGTCTTATTCACTATAAACAGGAAGTTTTCACATACATAACAAAGATAAGTAAGTTTTTCTGGTGGGCAGGCAACAACTTGCAAGGTCCCCTTCCAGTAAAAATGCTCACTTTACTTCCTCAATTCCTATAAAAGAAGGAAAACCTTCAAGTACCGATGCTTTTGCATTTCAGGAATGTCATTTGTATGCTGGAATTTCCATGGATAATATGGTTGGTTGTTGCCAAGATCCCTTACCTCAAAATGACCTAATACAAGATGGTAAAAGCTAGGCCAGCAGAGGGATTCAGCGGTGGCGTAAATATTACTGTTTAGTAAGTTACATAGTGAGTGGAAAAAAATGAGTGCTGAGCTGTGCTAAGGATTTGTCCTCTTCACCTGTATGTTTATAATGGCAAGAAGTGCTGTGAAAAAACTGGCCCTGCTTATTTCTGGTGATGAGCATCCAGTGTTTTCCTAGAAATTCATACGACCTTCAGAACTAGCTCCTAATTTGAGTCACTCTAGTATTTTATAGCTGGAAACTGGTAAGAAACCAACAATGAAAGAGCACCTTTTGCCTTCAAGTGCAATATCGATAATAATGGTTTTTAGCTCCTCTCTGGGTGGAGAGTCATTTACCTCATAATGCCTAATTATAAAGCCTGCAGTCAATTATTAGCACTTACATTATGTTGCAAAGCTCATCGAGAAGACAAAAGGAGCAACCAGCTTGTTCAAGTGCAGTGCCGGAAGCAATTCAGTTGGCATGCTCTCACTGCACTGAGTTTGCTGTGAGTCACGCAGCTGGTCGGCAAGGCACCTGTCTGTATCTCTATTTGCCTTTTTATGAGGCACCTAGGAAGAAGTACAAACCTCACGTAGGCAATATTTTACCCATTGCTTCCAGCTGCACTGACTTGGAATTGGAGAAACAAGTCTTACACGCACATACTGCAAGTTTTACATAGCATGCCTGCAGGGCTTTGGATTTTTAGCATATTTTATAATATATCATAACTATGCAGCCAATGTACTCTCCCACCTACCTACTGCTGAAGGAAAAAGGGCAGTGACACCTGTCAATAAATTCAATGCTGTATTCATCATAGTAGGGGCACCACTTCATTTTAAAGACCTGCCCTGACCATGTATCCCACACTGGGAGCTGGAACACAAGTAGCAAAGAAAACACCACAGCAGTGTAGAGAACCACAAAGTAAAGGGAGTTGTTAAGAAGTGAAAGCAGGCCTGTTTGGTAACAGGCCCAGAAACCCACCATGCAGATCAGGACAAGTGAAATTACGGGCATAATACCCAAGACTCAAAACCAAGATCCCAAACCCAGAGCACACATATGTGTTTGGAAACATGAACCAACTGACGCTATTTTGGGTGAGCAGAGCCCACAATACATCCCATAGAATCATAGAATCAGCTACGTTGGAAAAGACCTTTAAGGTCATCAAGTCCCGCCGTTACCCCAGGACTGCCAAGACCACCACTGAACAATGTCACTGAGGGCTTCATCTATGCGGTTTTTGAACACCTCCAGTGGTGACTGCACCACTTCCCTGGGCAGCCAATGCCTGACCACCCTTTTGGTAAAGAAATTGTTCCTAATATCCAGTCTAAACCTGTCTTGGCACATCTTGAGGCTGTTTCCTCTTGTCCTGTCACTTGTTACTTGGAAGACAGACCCCTACCTCACTACAACCTCCTTTCAGGTAGTTGTAGGGAGCGATATGACCCCCCCCGAGCCTTCTCCAGACCGAACACCCCCAGTTTCCTCAGCCATTCCTCATCACACTTGTGCTTCAGAGCCTTCAGCAGCTCCACGGCCCTTCTCTGGACCCGCTCCAGCACCTCAATGTCTCTCTTGTAGTGAGGGGCCCAGAACTGAACACGGGATTCAAGTAATGAACAATGAGTATTCCCTCACCAACCAAGCCTATCACTTTGTCACAGAAGGAGATCCCATGAAAAGCAGGAGTCCTTTGGGTTATACAATACTGCTGAAGATCAGGTTGCTCACTGGCTTGCCTTCGTTTGTTACTAGCTTGACATTTTGGCCTGGTCAACAGCATAGCTGCTAACAAATGCCAGCCAACATGTTGCAAGCCCTGCCTTGAAGCAACCACTTGTAAGGCACGAGAGACAATTTCGCTGCCCTGCTCATCTAGTAGTTGCCCTAGTTGTACGCACTACCAAGAAAAAGCATCAATTATTAACAATTAAAGTGTCATATCTTGTCCCAGCCGCATACAACTGCAAATACAGTTGTGCTGCATTTAGGAAAACAGTGTTCAAGCTTCCACTGTAAACAAGAACAAGTTCAACTTGAACATGCATTGCCTATCTGTAGAATGGAACTTGCTATTAAATTGAAGCTTGCCTAACTTAAAAGAGAAAACTAATGTTTAAATTAAAATCACAGCAATCTACTGAAATGTGACTTAGGGATTTCATCTTTCGGAAGAGGGCTCTCTTCTCCAACTGGACAATTCTGTTAATACAGTTATTTTTCATATTTAGTAAACAGAATAGCCTTAAAACCACTTAAATTATTGGGCTTAGTTGCCAACTAATGAGAATAGTGACTTGCAGTTACTATTTAAGATTAATAACATGTCAGTAAATAACTTTTATTTTACTCTTCAACGTATGTGTTTTAGCAAACAGAAAGAAAAGGGGAGTAAGCAAGAGCAAGAAAGCATCTTTATTTTGGGAACTGTTTGTATGCAGTAGCAAGTTAAGGTCAGGATTTCGAAGGGAGTTAAGTGCCCAAAGCCCATTAATCTATTTGCTGACCATCTAAATATTTGCATTTCCCAGTTAACTGCAGCGTGACCACTTCTTTCGGAGGGATTCAGAGATTCCTACAGAAAAACACTTTGCTCACTTTGCCACATCTGTAGTATCAATGTCACTGTATCAGAAGGATTAATCTTGCGTCCACTGCCTCATTTCATTTTACTCACAGAGATCAGTGTTTATATTAAAAGGAAAATAACAGGCAGAACTCAGTGGCATAAATGGACCAGACATTATACTGATGTAGTTCTAGCAAGGCAAGAAAATGCATTATTAGGGGATAGTATGCATTTTCGGTGTGGAAAGGTCTAGAGATGGCTCCAAAATGAAAGATGAGAAATCAATTTTAAAAACCTGATACAGCTTTACCCAATTACATAATTTTCACACAGATGCTGATTCCCACAAGAAACTTGATTTTCTTTAAAGGTTTCCACCTGTGATTTTCTATGTGTCATATTATAACTGCTAGCTTCAAAGGCAAACTGCATGTTCTATCTCTATTATCAAGTTCCCACATTTTGCATGCGTAAGTTGTTTTTTTGCACAGAGAAGGCAAGGTAGAGATTATCTAAAATGGGGTATGAAGGGAGAAAAGGGTTGTAAAGAAAAAAAGTAAGAAAAAGTGCGTGCTTCAGTACTAACACCACATTTTTGTACATGCATTATTAAAGCACAGCATTATGAAATGCACCAGGGAGCAGAGGAAGCATTTTCCCCACTGTTCTTTGTCACATTTTAGTAACAACTTCCTTGATAAGAGAGAGGATTACAAAGATTTCAGCTGCATCAGAAACAGGGGGCTCACCTGGTTGACTGTTAGCTAGGCCAACAACAGTGCATGCAGGTAAAAAAATGATCGCTGGTAAGTTTCAGTAGGTCCCCAACTGAGACAACTGAGAGGAATGTCACAGAGTGCATCTGTCCTGCAGTGAAGGCACAGGTGGGGATAATAGCTCTAGTCTAATACATTTAAATTATATTAAAGACCATGAAGGCCCAAGGTTTGGGGATAAATAGGGAATAAGAGCAGTGACCAGCAGATTCAGTCATGTTCCAAAAATTGTACCCAAAAGGAAATGCAGAAGTTTCTTGAAAGATGGGAAAACATGAGCTCTGGGCTCAGCAGGAAAGTTACGCTTTTGTGTGGTTACATAGTGCATGTGACTGTCACATAGTTTAACCCCAGCAGGTAACTGAGTACCACGCAGCCACTTGCTCACCCTCTTCCACCCCTGGTGGGATGGGGAGAACTGGAGAAAAGGAAGTAAAATCTATGGGTTGAGGCAGTGTTTGATATTTGAAATAAAATATAATAATAATAGTAATTAAAAGAGAGACAACAAAAAGAGAGAGGGAAATAAACCCCAAGAAACATAAGTGTACATGATACAATTGTTCACCACCCACTTACCAATGCCCATCCCATCCCTGAGCACCAATCAGTGGCTCCTGTCAAGCCCTCCTCCCCGAGCTTATGCAGTGAGCATGGTATGGAATATCTCTTCGGCGTGTTCAGGGCAGGTGTCTTACTGGCAGGTCATGGGAAGCTGGAAAGTCCTTGACTTTACGCACTACTCAGCACCAACTAAACATCCGTGTGTTATCAACATTGTTCTCAAACTACAGCCAAAATATAGCACTGCACTACTAGGAAGATTTAGTCTACCCCAGCCAAAACCAGGACAACAGCCTAAAATGTCTCTCCACTAACCTTCCAATACTCTTGCCACTCTCTCAACAGGAATTGCCTTCCTAGAGTTATGCACCCTTGTAGAAGTAGCAAAACATGGCTTAGATACAGGTGATGCAATTCTCATTCCTCCAACAACAGAGTAACCTGGTAGAGACGAGACAAAGACCTTGTACCTCTAATTGTCCCTGTCACCCAGTCTTTCCCTCCCTACTTATGTCCACTGCTGGACTTGTCCTTGCATCCACAACTCCCTCTGCCGTCAACTACATCTTATTGCTGTCCATGAGGACAGAGGTCCACACCTAACAGCATACTTACAACTCCTCCACCTGGGCATCCTGCAGCCCAAGGAGGCATCTTTATGACCCTGAACCAGGTCTGTAGCGTGTATCCAAGCTAATACAGTTTTTAGCATTATCTTTCTTCCTGACCTACGCCCATGCCCCAGCTCTAATCAAAGGTCTCACTACAGTAGGGGCAGCCTAAATCACTTGCAAGCTCTGCAGGCAAGGCAGAGGAAGGGAAAATCAAGAATTGATTAATGGAGGAAATCAATTAAATCAACATATCTGGGTCATATTAGTCAGACCAGGATGATTTCCTGCTTAATTCCTTTATCAGAAGCATGTGCTTGAAAAATATTAATTTAAAAATACATTTCAATCAGCCTCTCTAGACTGTTGCAAACATAAAAAGTACCACCTTGTGCAAAACTAATGGCATTGAAGTGGAGAAATGCCAGATCTCCACTGTATTTCCCAATGCACAGGTGCATGTCCTGCTTCATTCCACCAAGCTGTTGTTGTGGCTGGTAAAGTACAAAAAAACAGACTGCTACATACATTGTTTGAAATGAAACATTCCTCAGTCATCCAGGACAGACACTCATTGGCATGTCTCCCACAGAATACTCAATAAAGAAGAATCTGTCTCCTAGGTTCTGTACTTTGCAAGAAGCTTTAGCAAGCCCCAGATTACAGATAAATAGAAATAGTAGCAGTTGACTTGTTGATCAAAACCAATTCATGACTCATTGTTTATAGTCAAAAGCCTCAGCTGTGCAACAGGTGGGAATACATCCCGCTTGCTTTGAACAGTGCCAGTGATCTCGGAAGCAGCCTCTTTCTGATATCAGAAGTACATTCCCAATAACATTTGGGGAGACTTCCAACATAGCTGGCAAAAGGAAATAGTCTGGCAAGCCGCTCTATGCTTTGCTTAATAGGGATCCAGGCTGTGAGGTGACTCTCCTCCTAACCAGGAAACCCCTGGGTAAAAAAGAAATCAGCCTTGTGTGAGGTCTCTTTGGTGCCAGAACTATGCAGAGGACAAACTGCAAGACCTTCTTTCAGTGCCAGTGGAAGAGCAAGTCCTAACGTGGGTGTTTCTAAGGGACCCGTGTTTGATAACCTCATTTTGCTGGCTGTTCAGAGAAGATAGCACTTGGTTTGCTTGATTCTCCACTGAAAATACTTGGACTTCCAATGGGGTTTATACACAAGTGCAGAGATCACCTCCTATTTTCTATCAAAGCTATAGTGGAGGTCTGGAGATCCCACTGTCCTTGACCAGGAAACTATGAAGTCTACCTACAGAAAACAGGGACTTCAGTAATAACACATCTGAACACACACCAATACAAATATATTTTTGCAGCCCTATATAAAGAACATCTACTTTTTTGTGACAATACAAATCAGAGACTATTATTCTGGTTTAATTCTGCACACTTACTATTTTTTCACTTCACATCTGTACGACCAAGCTTTTCTCTCTTTTTGAAAAGACAAAACAAAACAACTAATAAAATGTTGTCAGTCTAGATTTTATCCCCTCTTTATTCCCAATCCTCAGGAATGAAGCGGCAAAGCAAGTTGTACCCCTGATCTGGCAGACTACCTGGTTTTGTACTACTGCCCTCAACTGCAGCTGAAGATCCCCAATGTTACACCCAATTTGCAGGAGTTTGTTGGAGCTGATTGTCAAAGCAAATACTTTTGACTGAAGTGCAAGTTGAGACACAGTGTTGAGCAACAAGATGATTAGATCCAGGAGGAAGACTTAGGGAGCTTCTCCTTATCAGACCCTCCTAATAAATGTAAATAAGTTCCTGACCTGGATTTGTTTAACTAGTTAGCTATGTTTAGCTAAACTAAGCTGTATCATGGCCCCTAAATCAGAACTTTTTGATAAGGTGGTTACAATGAAAATGTTAATTATTTTTTACAGGCCATTATGAAAATGTTCTGAGATTACCTCAAGATAAATAAGGATCCCAGTTGAAAGAACTATCAAAACCACAGTGAAACAAGATGTAGAAACCTGTTGCAGAGCATGGAAAAATCTAGGCCTTCTTAGCTTTCCTTGGTTTAAATACTAATGTTGAACAGGACATTTCAGAAGGGGAGAGAGAAGTGGGAAATGCAAAACCTAAATCCTTACCTGAACTTTCAGGATCTGTTGAAAACTGTCACTTCTCCCAGGTGTGAGGAAGAAGATGAGCTTTATGAATTGAGACCTGCATCTCTTCTAAAAGCACTGGAGTGCTCTCTTCCATGCCCTTCACTTGAGTCAACCTGGTTTTCTAAAACAGCAGCGCCAACAGGAGCTTACCTAAGCCTCATAGCACTGCTGAAATCCCATTAGCAAAGAAATATTCAAAAGGAATCTTTTGTTGTTGTCTCCTAGAAATGTCAAGGTACTGTTTATGTTCCTTCATGTCACGTGTATCCATTGCACAATGCTAGCCCTGTAGTGAGTAGTAGACCTGTGTAGTCAGTGTTTTATGGTTAGGCTGGGAGAGCCAAGAAAAGCAACACCAAGTTTATCAGACAAGTTTATCAAAGTAAGACAGAGATGCCATCTTCTACTGAGACCAAATATTTAATGAAAACATTGTGATTCAATTATGTCAGCTAATTTTTCTAACTAGCAACTAGTGCATTACTTGCAACAGCCCTGGTGCAGTTCAAGGTCAACTAAAACAGAGTTTTGAGTCACTTCCCACTCAAATAAGAGCAGCTAATCAGGCAGCTCAATGAGAAGATCACAGTCCTTTTCTAACAAGAGGTTTTTTTACTCCTTCCAATTTTATCCTTTCTGAAGCGTCAGCATTTACTAAATCATGACCGGACTGCCTTTAAAACAAACAAACAAACAAACAAAAACCCAAACAAATAAAAATCCCTCAAAAAAACCCCAAACCTGTTTGTTTGAACTGGAACTGGCATAAAACAACACTGCAAAGAAATGGTGATTCTTTGCCCAAAGGGATATCACCGATCATCCTGAGGCATTCCAATGAGGAAGACTGGTTGACCCATCAGGAAACAACGGGTGTGTGACAGCTTATATCTGAGTTCCACTGCATTACTGCAGTGCCGTGTGCCCAGTTCAAGCACTAACAGAGAGAACAAGTGATTGCTCCTGATCATCTCTGAGTGAGAGGAAACCTGCATCCATCCAGCACGGAACCTGGCCCAGGCTTCTTGTTCTTTCACACAGCCCTCTGGCTTCTATAAGATCTCTGCTTGTTAAAGTACCCACCTATGTGCTGCATTGTCACCCTTGTGCTTAGGACTAGGCATAAGGTCTGCAAAAACAAATCGAGCGAGTATCTGTTCCTTCCTTTCAACTAGTGACTCACTCTTGAAAAGTCTGACACCCAGAAAAACATATGGACTATATATAATTGAAGCCAAATCAGAGATGAGCGTTTAAGCTTGCATAAAAATTCTCTAACAAACCAGAAGTGTAGAAAAGGAGGGAAAGCGGCCTTTCAGTGCTCGGTATTTTACTAAATCAAAAAGGTAGTGCTGTTGATTTTCATAGGCTGCAGATGCAGGTCTGCTTCCCAAAGAAGGGGCTGTATCTCCAGCTGAGAAGTCACACAGGTAATAAGATTTTCCCTTTCATTCCCTTTCCCTGGGGAATTTACAATGATTTTGATCTTCCCACCAAATATTATTTTTTCAGTGCATTGTCTGTTTCCCCACTGGCATCCAAGCATAGTTTTTGCACTTTCAAGCTCCTCAGAGAAACAAAGACCTAGGGAGCATGTTTATGTTGCTGTGTACTGAAGCACCGTGGTGAGGCTCCTACTCTTTGCCCTGATAGTAGCATCAGGTTTATATTGCAATTTGGAGGGAGGCTAAGACTGTACTGTGAGGCCACAAAGCAGCTGCTCCTGTTTATCTATATTTAAGACATAATTGAAATACTTAGGTGGGGTTTATATATTGCCACTGTCATTCAGGAAAAGATTGTCATTCAGACTCAGTAACAGCCCCCATCAGAAGGGGAAAACCGAGTCATATCGATCAGGACAAGGCAAGAACTACCTTTAAGAGAGATGCAACATACTTACTTGAGATGGTGGAAGATCTGACATTTATCCGCAGAGGCCCTGTGTATTTTTTCAGACCCCTCCGTAAGATCCTCTCAACTTTTTCTCGCAGTGCTTCTCTAGAATCCGTGGATGAGAACCAGAATGTGAGCAAAGCCTCTGCCATGACACCATCAGCATCTGGGCTACAAACCAACAAAACAGTCTGGTTACCCTCAGCCCATTTCTGCATTTCTTAGTTTTTATCTTAGCTCTCCTGGGAATGGCAATGTAACATAAAGGGTTGGATACGTTTTTGTACATTTTTGGGGAGAAAGAATTGACAAAAGGAATCTGAGCAAATGCTGAACGGTCAAATGTGTCTTAGGATAGAAGATGGCCAGATACCTTCTGTGAGCAAATGGACAGACCAATGTTATAATGGAGTCTAAAAAGCAGCCACCGACTATGTGCTTGGGAGAGGATGCAGGAGAGAATGAACTGATTTGATTGCAATTAAAAACTAGATAAACAGCACTTCAGAAACAACAAGTAGATGGTTAATGGTATCTATGCAGACCTTTCCAGGGCCCTGTACGTACACAGAAGAAACATTCCCAATCATCACCAAAAAGGTATTTGAGCAAAGGCGGAGACACCACGCAACCCAATCCTACCACTGCAACCACTTGGGAGAATATGACTAATAACCTCACATTATACAACAATAATGAAACTCAGCAGCTCACTTGGACGGCTTATCACAGTCCAAGAGATGGACACGCAGTTCCACAGTTCCCATGTAAGATCAGATGAAAGAAAAGGAAGAAAAAAAAAATCTTCTAACGGACTGCATTCACCTGGCAGTAGTATTTATTTTTCCTTAAAGCATCAGATACTGCAAGAGACTGAATGCCAGACTACAAAGGGTCTAATCTGGTGTAGTAAATCTTGCTGTGTTCTTGTAGATGGCTTATCCTTGGTCATTACACAGGGAAGATAAGAGTGTGTACCGAGAGCCTTCTCTCCTGTGCTTTCTTCTACCTGAGCCAAGAAGCAATGACACAACAGGTGGAATCAGTTACTTTGTATAGGAGGCAAACTAAAAGCAGGTTGCTCTGTCTGAAGCATCATTCAGATAGGACAGAAAAAGGATAAGATCTTCCAGTTATACCTCACTATCTTGATAAGTTGTATATAAAGGAAATATAAGAAAATTAAAAATACAATGCAAGTAGCTTATACAGAAGTCGCACACTCATGCCACAATCTTCAAAAGGAACATGCACAAAAATGAAAAAGACGTTCCTGATATTGCCAGTGAAGGGCAAATAAAAGGCCATGAGCACACCAACGCATGCTAAGTGTTCAGTAGCTGAGTGGGACATGTTCCTTGCCTCAAGGATCTCATAATTGAGACTGAGTAGCTATACGTGAACTTTCCAACAGGCTGTGTTTTCCCTTTGTGCCAACTTCAGCGTGACTGCCACTCCATTTATTTTCCAGATATTATCTGATCCAACTGTGGGTGTTGCTCTCCATTTCTGAGGTGTTCCCTTGCCTCTCCCCCCCCCCCCCCCCCCTTCCTGTGCTGTGCCACACTGGAATTACCATATCAACTCTTGCAAGCACACCACACCTCTTGAAACCCTCAGGTAAGTACAGCCTGCCTTGAATCACTCACTGTATAGCAAAGGTCCAGAGCCAAACGCACCTTGTCAAGATTTGTTTTATCTTTCTCAGTGGGCATTATTATTAATGCATTGCTTAGACTGAGCTAAAAAATATGCATGGTACTACTTTCCATACAAACTCATAGCTGTGACCCTGCTTAAAAGGACTTGCAGTCTGAGCAAGGCATAAAGATTGCATATTAAGAGAAGCAAACAACCTTTGGTGCATACAAGTCTTGCATCCATCACAGCAAACGTCACAGCTCAGACTGTCCTTGGGAACAAGGAGTAGTGAAAAAATACTACTTCTCCCTACAGATTTGCCTCTGAGATAATTAAATCACCTTGTATGCGCTTACAGAACTCTGGCCAGTATAAAGAAAAGTTTCCTAAAGCTACATTCAAATAATGACTTGTGTGTAACCGGCGATTAAGCTAAGGGAGAGAACAAGGCACGATGTCACAAACCACAGAAGAACAAAGAGAAATACATTCACAAGAATAAGATCTTGATGCTGCTATTATTGGTCTTGCAGCTTTAGTGCGTGATTATTAAGACATTCAAGTTTTACTTGCAAAGCAATGGGCACTGTCACTCAGGAACAAGACCTCAGTATTACAATAGGCAGTTCTATGAAAAAGTCATTTTCTACAATCAATAGCGATCAAAAAAATCAAATCAAACATTAGGTATTATTGGCAAATGACAGAGAATAAAAGAGAGAAAAAAAAATCCCATTGGTCAATGATAATCCCAACCACAGGTCTGAAGCCTTCATCTCAGGGACAGCAGACCTGGAAGATACAGAGCGGAGTGACAAAGTGACAAGGAACAAGTTCCTGCAAAGAATGGCTGAGCAGGCAGGGACTTTCAACTGGGGGAAGATAAATAAATAAAGAGAGTAGAGCTCATGTGGCACAAGAGAGAAAAGGGATATGATGGGAGTGTCCGATACCACTAATTGCATGGAGAGGAGGGATAGAGGTAAGCTCTTCAACACCTCTTCTAGCACAAGAACGAGGGGCCACTGAATGATCCAGAGAAGGTGGCTCTTCACAAGTAATTCTTCTTAAAGGACTGACACACATGAATTGTAAGAGTCCAGGGGAGACTGAACAAATCCTTGGAAAATAACTCCAGCAGTTACCGCTAAACAAACCACAATGGCTTCAAGAACTCCCAAGTGGTAAACATCTGAAGGTAGGGAGCTTACCAAAAAGCAGTTATACATATCTTTTGTACTGCTACTGTTCCCTAGGCACCTACTCATGCCCTTTCTTAAAGGTGCAACAGCGACTAGTGGGATCTTCTCAACAAGCACAGCTACGCTTGGGTTTTATGTGACAAGCCCAGCACAGCAGCAATGCTAGGAGTAAAATAACGTGCATTATAGTGAAAGAAATAGTTTTGAAAATGCTTTTCCTTTTTAGATAGCTCAAGTTATATCTGCTTTATTAGCTATAGCTTGTTCAAGATCTGAACACAAACTTGTATATAATTTGGACTAACTGAAGTTTATCTTCTCCATCAAGATCCAAGAATAAGAATATGCTCAACTGGGGATTATGCTCTGGTCTTACATAAAATACACTTTATTGAATCAGATCAAATGGCTCTCTAGCAGGGCACATTTCATTTTAGCTCAGCTGCATGCATTTGTTATAATCTCACATACCTCACTCTGATTAAGCGTGAACGGATGTATTTTTTCCTTAAAATGGAATTGTAAAATGTCTTGTCGATCTGTTGAAAAAAGAAAAATATAAGATAACAACAAGTCTCTTCATCAGGGACTGTAGTGATAGGACAAGAGGTAGTGGACTCAAACTAAAACAGGGGAAGTTCAGGTTAGATGTAAGGAAGAAGTTCTTTACTGTCAGGGTGGTGAGGCACTGGAATGGGTTGCCCAAGTAAGTTGTGAATGCTTCATACCTGGCAATGTTTAAGGCCAGGTTGGATGGAGTCCTGGGCAACATGGTTTAGTGGAGGGTGTCCCTACCATGGCAGGGGGTTGGAACTAGATGATCTTAAGGTCCTTTCCAACCAAACCATTCTATGATTCTAACAAGAAAGGAGGGAAACTGACCTATTGCTGGAAGGAGCATTCAGAAAGCAGCATTTAGTTACAAACTCATGGTTTACAGAGTCAAAGTAACACAATCGAGGCCAGCCTCTAGTTACATTTGCCACAGACTTTTCCTGTTTCCCATTTATCCCAAGGCACATCATAAAAAGTTAACTCGTTTTTCTAATACCCTATTACTACATCAGTGTGCCAATATAGTGCAGTCCCATCCATTCCCAGACACAACAAAGGATATTTAAACATCCTTGAAACACACTGCTGCAGTCTCCCAAAGCACAGCCTCCTAGAGGTGGCCTACCGAAAGGCTGCAGCATGCTGTGCTCTGCACTGAGCCTCTCTTGTTGGGGTCCTTTCTCATATAGCACTTATCCTTAGACCTAGAGAAGTCTATAGCAAAAATACCAGTGATCTGCCCCTGTGATTTGCCACATGCTAGAGGGATTGGCAAGCAATTCTCATCAGAAATCTAGGACTCATAAGGAATCTATCCCCAAATGACATCTTTGCTGGTGCCTGATTAACCACATCCTGCTTTAGGCTGAATGTTATCTCAGCATTGCACGATCAGTCTGAGACAGCACAGTGTGATATAACATGGATGAAATTCTGCCAGGAATAGCTCAGGATCACTGAGGTATTGAGAAATAGCAAAGTCACTAGTGAGTTATGCAGTTCCTCCTATCAGCAAGAGCCAGTAAATTGAATGTGTTCTGTAAACATCAAATGCATTACAGGAAAAAAAAATCCCTATGATGTATAAATGATTTACAGAATCATGCAAGCTGTCTTTTATTTGTAGTTTTTAGCCCATAAAGGCTGATTTAGCCAAGTCTCAGATTTTCTGTCTTCCAAAGGGAAGAAGAAAAAAAAGCAATGGCTCTCAAACTTACATGTTGTGTGTTGAAATCTTTCAGTTACAGAAACAATCACGTAAGCATGAAATCTGGGAGTGATTCCTCCCAAAGAACACAAAGAAAGACCTGCTTTCCAGACTTGGCTGTCATAACATGAAGCCTCGTGTCATTACACAGTGATACTGAAGCAGAATAATTTCAAGATAAAAGCTACACATTGTTTTAAGGTGGTTTTAAGCATGCATTCTTAAAGAAAAATAGAAAAGCTCTTAATGGTCATGCACGGAGCTGGTCTTTTGTCTTGCTCTTGCTGTTACTTATACATTTAAAACAGACAAATTTCTATGGGAAAATATATCGACTGCAACAAGCTACTATAAATAGGCAGAATGCACTTCATGCAGCCTATTCCAACACCGCCCCCCTTGGTTATTGGAAGTATTTGCCCTCAAACAAAAAGTTATTTTTATGTTACTTTTAATGATAACATCTGCTTATCATTTTGTGCACAGTGTTAACTGCTTCACTGATGAGTATGTAAGCAGAAGCATGCAGTTAAGCAGCACTGCCAGCTTCATGGCATGCAGTGGCATGTGCTATCTTTGGCTGCACTGCCACTGAGACCTTCTGAGATCTCTGGGACAGGGACTTGTTTGCCGAGTGCTTTGCAGACAAAAGAACCTTGAGGTAGGCTGAGGAGACCTCAACCTTTTATATTGCTAAAAAGTAAAGCAAAAGCAGGCTGACTTTAAGGATTTCAATTGAAGAAGGCAAGAATTCACAATCCCTTGCAAAGGGAGAGTTAACCCTTTATCTCCTCCTGGCAGTTGTGTTTTCAAGATACCTGTGCTGTCTCATCTCAGAGATTGCAAGTTTTTTCACTCGAGTTTCCACTGTATTTCTGCAGCAGACACAGGGATCCTTACTTCTGCCACCCATTCCCTTGTATATCTTTGCTATAGCCTGAGCTATGTGGTTGTGTATCTTATCAAGGAAGACATGCTAGCCAAACATTTGCACCATGGCCCCTATCTCTCACCTGCTGATGAATGTTTGACAGATATGAATCTGTCGCAAATCTCAACTTTCCTTCAATGATAATTTGGCTAACTGAATTAATAAAAGTAATCTTTATATTCATCCAGATCTTATGTGAAAGCTCTGAAAAGATGCCTTCAGATAATAACTTTAAAAGATTAATGTTCAGTCTCATGTTTTTACTGTTCATCTTCTGGTAAAGCCTTTAACACCTATATCAAACACTATACATCTCTCCAGCCTGTTTATAGCTTTCTTTTTAGCTTGAGCCACAACCCTGGAAGCAAAAGCAGCTAGAATTTTGTCCAATAACTAGGTGGGACCTGGTCCTGCCTGGGAGAAGCATCTACACTCATTTTAAGTACTTTGCTTTGATTATAACCACTCATAAGTGACCCTGTCATGACCAGATCCCTCAAATTCACCACTGATTAATTGCATCTCACTTTTTTTCCTGGCCCTTGTCTAGCGACTGCTCAGTGGTGACAGTTCCTGCTGCAGGCAAGGTCTATAAGCATTCATAACCAAGCAGCAAGTCCAGCTCAAGTGAGCAGCACTTTCCTGACAGCCTTTATTTTAGCATTTGTTCAACAAGCTTTTCTTTAAGTTAACACTTGCTGGCTAGTTTAGCTTAATGCCATCTGGTACTTCCTCAGTGTAATTTCAAACCCCCTATCATTTCAACAAAACTTCTCTGCATGCAGTATAATTCACTAAGGCAAACTGGACCTCATTCCTGAACACTGGTCCATGTGTGCCAATGCAGGAACTAACAGTGGCTAGCACCAAAGATGCAACAAGAGGGCAAACACAACCACAAAGGAAATTCTGCCTTGTTCCTTGCAGCTGAAAGTTTCTTTACACCTCGATGAATAGGACCCATTTTGCTATTTGATCTTGAATAACTCTGGATCTCATCATTATCCTCTTTTTCTCATGTCACACCGTGGCCACTCTCTGAGGCCTGCGAGCAACCTACTAAAATCCTCCCAGTTTCAGAGTCATCCAATATGCCCTGCTTCCCAGGGACCCAAAAAAAATGCAGTCTCTGGAAGTAGGTCACGTAGTCTGGACCTGACCCAGCAAGATTGGCTGTGTCAGCCCTTGCTCTTTCCCAGCACACACTGCTCTGCACACAGGGTAACAGGATTTATTTTTGATAAAGCTAGTAAATAAATCCAGTATAAAGCTTTTTGATAAATCTCTGAAATCAGCAGAACTTTCCTCTGGAACATTTGCAGCACCCCGTGAATTACTTGTGTGATGTTCAAAAGTGTTCAGTAGGTTTCATACAATCACAGACTGGTTTGTATTGGAAGGGACCTTAAAGCTCATCCAGTTCCAACCCCCCTGCCATGGGCAGGGGCACTTTCCACTAGACCAGGTTGCTCAAAGCCCTGTCCAACCTGGCCTTGAACACTGCCAGGGATGTGGCAGCCGCAGCTTCTCTGGGCAGCCTGTGCCAGTGTCTCACAGTAAAGAATTTCTTCCTGATGTCTAATTTGGGAGCACAAATGCTCTTTTTGCCCAATGCTATTGCCCTTTTGCCTGCTTCAAGTTAAATGTTTAATCTTTCAACAGTAATCTTCATCTTTTTCCTCCTGCTTCATTAGCTCTTTAGGATGTAAAACCTATTAATAGTGATTTGTAAAGCCTATGATTAGAGATTTTTAAAGCTTTCTGACCAAAAATACTAATTGGAACATACTACCTGCTAATTCTGTACCTAGCACCCAACTTACTGGCCATTTTGCATCCAATTTACAGCTCCACCCAGAGCTGACCATTATGCAAACCCAGTAGCAGCTCTCTTGAGAACTGGATATATCTTCTGCCCAGGTTTCAACTGAGGGAGAGAGGGCAAGAGGAGAAAGACAGACAGGGACACCAAACCCTGAAGCTGGCACTGTCCCAGACCAGGATGTGGACATCACACTCCCCTTAGAAACCAATTCAGTTCCAGCAGTGACAGCCCTACAGCCGCAGTGCTTGCCAAAGGCAAAGGAAATAGACCTGAAGGAGAGCGAGTGTAATGGTAGCCTCCAGCTAACCAGATGAGAAACTTCCCTATCAGAAACCACCCATACACAAAGTTGTGTACATCTAGTTGGTGACCAGTCACTAGTGGTGTCCCGCAGGGTTTGGTATTGGGGCTAGTGTTGTTTAATATCTTTATTGATGATCTGGATGAGAGGATCAAGTGCATCCTCAGTAAATTTGTAGACAACAGCAACCTGGGCAGGAGTGTAGATTTGCTGAAGGGTAGGAGGGCTCTACAGATGAATCTGGACAGGCTGGATTGATGGTCTCAGGCCAATTGTATGAGGTTCAACAAGCCAAAATGCTGGGTCCTGCACTTGGGCCACAACAACCCCATGCAATGCTACAGGCTTGGGGAAATATGGCTGGAAAGCTGCCTGGTGGTCAAGCATTGGAACAGGCTGCCCGGGGCAGTGGTGGCATCACTGCCCCTGGAAGTGTTCATGAACGATGTAGACAAGGTCCTCAGTGACATGGTTTAGTGATAGCCTTGGCAGTCCTGGGGTAAAGGTTGGACTTGATGATCTTAAAGGTCTTTTCCAAAGTACTCGGTTCTATGATTCTGTGAAAAATAGCATGTGTCACAGCAGGCAAGAGCAGCATGATCCCATGCATCTGCAAATGGTGTTGCAAACTCTTCACAATGTTTAAAGTAATTGGACTGCTAAAGTTGGGAGGTTACTGCCTGTGCTAAAATAAGGAGCTAGGCTGAATGGTTCTTTGAGGTGTCAGCTGCAAAAGGGAAATAACTGACCTTGTACAGTTGTTCCTAAAAAGATGGGGTTATTTTGGATAAAAGAAATTAACAGGACTAATATATGGGATAATGTCAGGATTTAAAGTACCATGCTTATGCCTAGTGGAACCAATTTCAAAGGTATGTAATGGCATGAGAGTTTCATTATAGCCATGTAATAGTGACAGCTGGAATTAAGGTCACCTAAGTATTCCCATTCCTACTCCCTGCTTTCAATTGTCCATAATTATCTTCCTAAAACTTTCACACTGCCACAGAAATTTTGCCCACTTAGGGAGAAGATTTCCCAAGTTTGGGAGAGAAAAATCAAGGTTGAAGAGAAAATCATCTGGGACAATATCCAGAGAAGGGCCTTTGAGTATTCCCACCCCCACTCCAAATGAGTATACTTTTCCCAGGAAAATGACTCTGCACCTTCTGTTTTCTTAAGCAATAATTAGAGATAAAGAGATGAAATACAGGAACGAATAGCTCTTAGAAAAATAATAGCTTTATGAAAACTAAGGAAAATCAATGGTGATGTATGCAGGTTACAAGTACCCAAAAAGCATCAACCCTACAAGCTCAGTACTGAATTTGGATTCTTCCTTTTGACAACACCATGTTCTAAACAACCACTCTCTTGATCAGCCAGATTTTGATCTCAGTGACACCAGTTCACATCTTGAATCACTTCATTGATTTAATTACCCATAAACAATGCAGTAATTCTGGACTGTGGGTCTGTAATTAAGATAAGGCTCTACCCTTAATCACACACAGTATCAATAACTGCCCTTTATTTAATTTTGAATTCCTTTTCCAGCTCAGGTTCTCATCCATTTTCCTTGTGCACATTTTACAGCTTTTCTTGCCACACACTGGACCTGAATTACAGTTGTTTTGGGGATGGGGGAGGAAGGGGTGTCTGGCTTTGTACATGCTTGTTAGACCTTCTGCCCTGACGAACCAGGAAAAAAATTAAACATCAGCTTGTATGCCTATTGCTTGAGAAAATTACACTGTGTAAGTTGAAGAATCAATGAAATTGAAGGATCATTGAATTTAAGTTAGACAAAAAGTTGGGTATTGGGCATGTTATTGATAGCCAGTCATTTTATCCTGTAAATTCGTACTATTTAGGTAGAGCACACTGATGGTTTGAGATCTTACAGGTGAGGAAAAACACTGAGCTACAGCTTCATGCACTACACTGCATCAACTCACACTAGTATTTAGAATTACTTGGTACTTTCCTCGGTATTATTTTAGTTCCCTGTGCTACTGTGACCTATGGGAACAGGAAAAACTGGAGACAAAAGTTAAAAGCAAGAAAGCATCTCAATTTTTAAGTCAATGCAGTATATATGCCTATGTCAGTGGTCATCTTCTTCTGATTTCAATAGTAATCTCTGAAAAAGGCATCACAAGCAAGATGTAAGAGCTTTCGGTGAGTTATTTCCACTCTCAGTGTACAGCATTTCACCTATATTCTTAAGACCACACCTGTGTATATACATATACTGGCATTTGAGTGTGCTGTCACCCTCTAATTCCAGAGCTAAATAAACAAGTTACCACACAGTCATCTTGGCCACTGTTAACATTGCCGTATGTCACTATTTGGCTGAATTACCAGGGAAAGATGCTTTCTGCTTTGTTTCTGGCCCCAGTCGCCCATAGAGGGCAACCTTATTGTACCATGCTAGTCCAACGACAATGTTTCCTATTCGAGAGAGCCACTCCCTTAAAGTTTCTGATGCAGAAGTTGTCAAATGCCATAAATTTATTTTCGGTTTTGTTGTTTTGGCTTTTTTTCTTTAAAATGCTTCTTAATACCTTTTTAAAATATTTTTTGTTTTTCATTTTACAACATTATTTTGCAGAGCAAGAAACAAGGGAGAGTACTTTTAATAAAGTCTGCAAAAAACTTCATTTAAGTCTTCACTTTTCTGGCTTTGGTACCATAGATGCACTCCTAAATAAAATTGCATTAAGTGAAGAACAGTAAAAAGGTTTATTTAAAGTTCTGTTCTTTTTAATTCAGATCAGTACTAAGCAAGTACTTGAGGGAGCACATACAGAGCCTAGGAATGCTTGGGGTTTGAAACTGGGGATTTGTATCTGAAAACAGTGCCATACAGGAAATTAAGCTACATGATACATCTAAATATGTGTACTTTCCAACTTGCTGTGAAGAGTCATGTTAGACTCCCTGGAACTTCAGCACACTCGCTCTTCTTGGGGCATGTTCAGTTGTCACCTCTAACTTAGTCCTCACAGTCTGGTCTCACAGAGCAAATAGCCTTTAGGAGTGTTTCAAAAACCTGCTGCTTTGGGGATCTGCTCCTACCGAGTCGATCTCCTGGCCCAGGGACCGTAAGGCACTGACTGAGCAAGCCCCGCACTTCCGAGCTTTACCTTAACTCCCACATGGGAGATCTGACAAACACACTTCTTGTACGGTTTCAGCCAGCTTTGCTGCTAGCTCTTGGCTCTGAAGTGACTTGTCTTTCATCTCCCAAATAAACACATGAACACTTCTGCTCCCCAAGAAGACCTGAGTCATGTTTGACCCTAAAAAGGCCGAGTGTCATAAAACAGTGGTCTCATCTACTTACTCACTGCTGCCCATCTTTTCAAGCTGGGCTTTGTTTGACTTCACCTCAAATGGAAACCTGAGCCAGTACTGCAGGCTTTGTCCATTCAGATGTTCAATAACCACAACTCTAGGATACACAACTCTAATGATACAAGGTACTTCCTGATATCAGGAGGGCAAGCTTATCATTGGGTATAAAGCAAAGCCTTTCAGTTATAAGCTAGAAACTGAACTAGTTACAAGTTGAAGGCTAACCCATCCACCAAACAAGCTTATCAGATGTTAAATCTCTGCTTTCCATGGAAGCAAGGGTGTCTTTATGGGAATTAAAGAGAGAACACAAAGCAACTCAAACATTGTGATGAGGGTGAATAAAATCTGAATGTGCTAAAGGAACTGAGTCCCATAAACACTTGAAAAATCTTTCTTATCTCTGAGGATCTCTTCTCAGGTGCTGAAGTTGCTTGATGGAGTTGGCCTTTCACTCTCTACAATAGTCCTTGGCATCCTTCTCTCACCTTAGCAGCACAAAGAACAGGAGGTGTGTGTGGGGCAGGAGGTCTGTGGCACCTCCCGCCCCTCTGCTTCTCCCCCATTGTAGTGAGAGAAATGTACTAACAACCTCTAAAATCATCATCTCCCAAGGGAGAAAACTGCCTCTTTCATTACCAGCTCCAGTACAGAGACTCATCAATGAGTCCTTAAACTGACAAGGAACAGGCACAGTCATCAGAACTATTCTGCAGGATTTTCCTGTGGTATTGCAAGTGCTTCTGCAATACTCAGTAGAGACACTGTTTCTAAATTAAACCCACACTAATTCAATTCTATCAGACAGGACAAACTTCAAGAGCTGTATTCATCAAAAATTCCTCCCTCCCAGTATCTATACTTAAGGACACAGAAGATTCTTTTATCACTTGAAGTCGTGAAGCAAGATGTCTCTTTCTAAAAGAGATGTCCTGACACACAAAACTGAGTCCTGAGGCAAGAATTAATTAATGAAATTCCATAACTTCAATGACTATACTGGGATAGGCAGTAGTTTCCCAGGGAAGGTACCCAGATATCTTCTCTATACAATTCCCAACCACTTTGCCCAAACCCAGCCAGTGTTCTGTGGCTGGTTTCAGTGTTGTTCTGTGTTGGTTTCAGATAGCAGAAGGACGGGGGAGAGCCCAGGTGGTTTGCAGGTGATGAGACAAGAAGAGAAATCCATGCCAGACCACTCAGTGGCTCAGGGCACTCATGGAGAAAAAAGAAGCACCTCACTTCTCCCACAGCCACCCAGCTAGCAAAGGAGCAAGTCACACTACATTCATGGCTACATTCATCCATCCACCCAACCCACAGCCTGCCCTACCGTCATGCAGGATCAGGAGAGAGTAATGGATAATGAACAAGCCACAGGCTCGGAATCGGCTGCAGTGTACCATCAGTACAGGGTCTAACACCAGACTTCACAAAGACACATGGACTGGGATGGGAAGAGCAGCCCAACAGCAGGACTGGGAACAGCTCTGACCTGAGAAGGAGACAGGGAGACACTAGGTGTCTGGGAAAGGAGAAGGGTGGCATAGGCTGTCCTGTAAGAGGGGAAAGCCCACAACGTCTAGGAGAAAGTATTAGAAGGTTACTGTGGTAAGAAGAGCAGACTGGTACATCTGCCAGTCACTGGTGGGCAAAGTAAAGGCTGGTGTTTATTTTTATTGAGCAACCAGCCATGTATTGAAGGGACCATATGCTGTGACTGCTTGGTATTCACTGCTCTCTCACAGCTAGACACTTGTCAGCCTTCCACTGAGTCAATTCTCATTTAAGATGGGCTTGATGAGGTACTCATTTCAAGCTCTCCTGAATGCATACCTCCTTCCTTTGGGGTCAAAGATGACTTTCCACACTGGACACAAAGCCCCTCCACCCTCCTCCCTATGCATAAGACAGTTAGTGTTGCTGTCCAGAGTAGGAAACTGGGATCATCTCAGTCACCCAGGTCAATCTATAGAGCTGCTGTCTCCACTCTCTTCACACACCAGGGTGCCAGAGGGACTGAAGAAGCAAAGCTTAAAGCAGGGCCTTAGAAATCCCCCCCAGTATGCTGTTAGTAAGAGAGTAATTAGGGATTCCCAAAGCATTCTTGGGAAACCTGAAAGAATTAATACATTTTGTGGGTAAAGAAAAAACAAATCCAAATGTGCTGCAGGAGTTGGTGACAAACAGTGGGTAGTTGTGCAGATCAGCCAGGCATTAAGTGAACCCAGTATAAAATAGAGGCCCCTTGGGGAAGGAGCCATTGAGGTTATGACTGTGTCCTTTTTATCCATTGCAAAAGAGCACAATCTGGCATGTTATAGCTTGGCAAGGAAAGTAAAATTGGTCCAGCTAAGAAACCAAGGAGGCTCTGGTGAGCTGGAACATCTCCTTCCATAGTGGCAGTTAGTCAGGTCTCCTTTTTCAAGAGAGCTCAAAGAAAAGGCTCACAGCCACTTGCAGGAAGCAAGGCAAAGAGCAAAGACCTTTCATCATCTGTTCCTCAGTCCCCCCAGCTCCACCCCACAAGACATTTTCCAGACTTTCCAGTCAGCCCTGAGATGTTGACTGGTGCACCAGCTTCATCAGCTCTCTGGCATGACCTGGGCTGCATTCCCTCCCACCTTCAATGAGATAAGAGTCAGGAATGTTCACACAATGGGTGTTACTACTCATGTCTGAAAACCAAAGCAAACACCAGGACATTTGCTGACAGTTCCAAAGAAAGCATGGGAAGAGTTCCCTATGGGAGTTGAAACTTCTTCCCTGATGAAACCTCAACTCTGAAAAGAGCTCCTTTCAAGGTTGTTTTGGGGACAAATGAAGGGGGCCTCATCAGGGAGGGATCAGAGAATGGAACACTTGGCAGGGAGTTGCACTAACTCAGGTAATTTGAATGCTTCTGATTATCAGAGATGATTCACTTCTGTTCACTTTGCACCAACTATTGTGAAAGACATCGCATTTATCTGCATTGACTCATTGTTTCACAAGATGAGTTTGAGGTATCCTTACTACTACGACATGGGACATGGGAAGGCCTGGACATCCAAAACCCTGACACCAGTCTGGAAGAGACAAAGAATTCTGGTAAATCCAGACAAATCAGGAAATGTGATAAAACCCTCTTAACTCTCTCCTCATCTATCGAAGATATGGTGTGAAACCCCTGAAGATAAAAATGTAGATGTTCCGAGACAGCTGACTGTCAAGAAGTCAAGAGAATATTTGTGTCTTTGGGAAGATTGCGTTGATTTTTGCCACCACAAGCTGAGTTCTGCTTGGAGAAAATCAGACTTAAAAAGAACATGCCATTATTCGCTAATAGTATAGTGAATAATTGTACAGAGTCAACTTAAATAAGCTTATGGGCAATTCTCAACCTCATACGTCCTTGTTAGTTGGAATGCCTGGAGCTAAAAACACAAAAAGTCAAAGTTTATGGCAGGGACCATTTATATCAGCTAACCTAAAATTACAGCAAAGAACTCATCGAATCTGAGAGGGAGGTAGAAGTTAATGGCTGAATGCAAGACAGCTCTTAAGAAAAGTCATGGGAATGAAGGAAAGGCATTGGTAGGGTGATACTTCTCAGGTACAATTAACATGCCCTGAAATAATGATTCTCACTGCTCAGCCAGCACTGATAGTTACTGTCACTACTTTCAGAGGTGCTCAACACCCATAGAGGAGACAGGGTTTCTACAACATTGGCTTCCATTCAAACATCTAAATTAATAGCCATGTTTAGGGGAAACCTGACTTTATTGGACACTGTCTGAAATAACTTCTCAGTTACAATAAGTGTTTCTTTGCCAAAGGAGGTACATTTTTAAAAAATGAAGAGGGAATGGAGTGGGAGAAAGGGATGCAGCTTTACTCAGTGAAGTGTAATTCCTCAGACTTCTACCCACCCCTTGCCTTCCTCCCACCTCAGCAATACACAGTGTCTTGTTCAGGGAGAACATTCCCTCTCCAAGGTCCTATATCACAAAGTTAAAAGCCTGCGATTATCAGGTAATAGTTGTAAAGTGGTAGCAGCTAAATAAATGCAGCTTATGTAAGACTCTATACATACAAATATGCACCAGAAGCAGATCTTGGGAAACCTGGTACAGTCCCCGCTAGGCAAAGAGGGCGGAAAGGAAACAAGCACAGAAAAGAGGACAACTTGACTAAGATCTCTGAGGCTTTTAGCAGTGGAGCCAGGAAAAGATGCTAGCACTGCCAAATCCTTATGTAGTACCCTAGTTCTCCAGAACAGTGTTCACCACAGCTCACGTTTTGCTGTGGACAAGTGGCCCTGATTAAATGACAGTGGGGAGCAAAGCATTGAGCGTCCTGTTAAACTGAGTATCTACGCAAGGTTGCTAAACAGGAGGCAGGAGATACAAATTGGACTCTGATGAATGAAACACAAAAAGATACAACCACAATCACATGCTTATTGCTATAAAGAGCTGAACTCTGTAATTAGCATCTGTGGGGAAGTGTCTCAAAGAGAAAACAAGAAAGGAAATTGCAATGTGTCTATTTATTTCCATAGCTGCTGTATGACTGAGAGCCACTCAGCAGCCTCTGCTATTTGTAGGAGGGTTTCCCAACAAAACATACCGAAGGTGCAGGAAAAGGGCTTGTGCATTGTTTTCTCAACACACAGCAACAGTCTGACAGGTTCCCCACCCCATAAAGGAAAGGGTGTAAAAGCATGCTTTCCTTTGAGACGGTGGGGCATACATCACAAATCAGGGCAGGGAAAGAGAAGACGCACACAGGTGATTACTGATAAAGGAAGAAGCTGAGATTATTATCAATATCTAGTTCACCACTGCAGGGAAAAAGAGAAGTGACATGCTAGAACAAGTTGACTGGCAAGTGCCTGGTCTGTCAGGTAAGGTCATGATCCATGGTCTGCTGACCATGGGGGCTCAGGGTACACCAGACACCCATGGTCTAAGAGTGTGCTGTTCACGATAATGACTACTGCATTATCACACAGTCCTTAACAGAAAGGCACAACAGTCCAAACTTACCAGTCTCTCAACCCTCTCACTCAGGTCTCTAAACCTTCCTGAGGACTGTCTGGACAATTCATTGTTGTACCGGATGTTGGTGATTTTTATGTTGGCACTGTAATAGAACAGCTTCTGATCTGTAAGTGAAAGAAGAGGAACAGGCAATACTCAAAGAACCAAGATGCTTAAACTTCTGAGAAACACCTGGGGCTCACTGATATTCAGACATCTAGGGGGTGGATGAGCCTTCACCTCTGTCCAACCCATTCAAATACAGCTCCCAAAAGGTATGAGAGCTCAGCTGAGTTATGTGATCTAAGCCAAGCAAGGACAAAAAGCCCAGTTTCCCCAACAGTTACTATCTGTGGCCAACCATCAGCGCGTTGGGCTCACACAGGGGTCACACTTTAGGCTCACAAGTGGCATCTTGCTGGTCAGTTTACCTTTGTTTCTGGTTTGCATGCCCACTCAATACCAAGCCCTGGCAGGCAGCTGCTGGCGATCAGGGCAAGGGAACAGAGAAACACCACTGGTAGAAACAGGCTGAAGGCTGTTACTCACATAAAGGAGACCAGAAGACTTGTGTGTTGACCTCATCACAGAAAGAGATCATGAGAAAGAAGTGGAAGCAAGTGAAAGCCAACAGAAACCACAGCCTTAAACCACCCTGCACAGCATGAAATGTTCCCAAGACATCTGCAAAGATGCTAAATGAGGAAGGAAAGAGAGCTCTAGAGAAGCCGGTGGGTTTCCCCAAAATGGTGGGACAGGCTGATGGAAAGCAAGATCCCAGCATTGCGTCGCACAAGAAACAAGGAAATTCACCACACATAGGAATGTTATATTAAACTTACCATATGCCAAAAAATAAGCTAGAAGACCAATGGTGATAGCTGCTGCCACTGCTGCTCCAATAACAATTAGAGCAATTTTCCAGGGCTCAAAATGTCTTATTTTGATGGCTGGCTGGTGAATTCTGAGAGAAAATAAAAACAAAGGGTGAAGATTAATAAAAGATCCTTTCCTATTTAAACACCCCACGCCCCAAAATGAAGCTCCCTCAACATCAGCTGAGTCTTCCCAGCAGCATTAATTGACTTCTCACCCAACAGCCTTGAATTGAAGCCATGACTCAAGACTGTTTTGAAATAGATGTTGGGATATACAAGAAGTCACAGAACAGACAGGGTTTGAGGTGTTGGGGGAGAGTGGGAGGGGGGGGTTGTGGGGGGTTTTGATTTAGTTTTGTGGTTTGGGTGATTTTGTTAGGTTTGTTTGTTTTATCTGTTGTTTGCTTGTGTTTTTTATTGTTAGGGCCAAATTAAATAGGAGTCCCACTGAGCACTTTCCTATGTGACCCCCGACTGGAGTAAAACTTTTTTCAGTTAGGTGAACTTTCATACAGCAGTGTAAGCAGATTTCAGTTGGTTAAACAAATCAGTTATCACAGACACACTGGCGCTTCTGCTCCTAAAACTGTTTTGTAGAGTAAAAAGCATCCCATGCTTTGTATAGTATAGATCTATGGAAGCTGCTCAGTCCATTTTGGCCTGCAAAGCAGGGCTGGACAAAAAAAGAGAGGTATTTAGAGGACCAGCCTGTGCTTCCTGTTTCACTCAGACTAAATCTAAAAGCAAAAGATAAGCACTGCTTTAGCTGTATTTGCTGCGGGGATGGAATGACAGGGATGGGCAAGGACACGTGAATGGACCAAGGTAGACAGGTAGGAAGCCTCACCAAATACTTCTCTTTGACATACTCTTAATTACACGGGTGTTAATCCAAATTAACACAAAGGAAGTCAATAGTCCGTAGGTCAATATTACAGTTGGACAAAAAATTGCCTGAAAAAGATCACTTACTGCAAATTCTGGCTTTGACTATAAACTCAAAGACATATGAAGATACTTAAAGCTGTACTTTCTACTATGTTATCAGCCATTACAAAATACAGGACAGGAAGCCACAATTTCTGACAAGAGTCCTTCATTCTATGAGTCGGGTACCTCACTCACACAAACATGCACCCCTTCAGGTCAAGGTACAGCCATCCCCAGGAAAGCAGGCTGTACGGACCCTCTCCTGAGGGTATGAGGCATCCCACATTCCCAACAGAATACATACTTCTCATTTCTGAAACAGACATCTCATGAGCCGTAAGTTTAAATACATTAAAATAAGCTGGAAATTGCAATAATTGCAAGTGACCACTGCAGCTGTGTGCAGGAACGAGACACCAAACACACTGTGCATAAATTCCAAAGCAGGTATTGATATTTCATTCTAATTTGAATGTAAAGCCTTACAATTAAAGCCTTATTACTTCAGCCTGGAAAACAACTGACTCACGTGAGGCTAAACATCGTGACATTTGTTTGAGTGAAAATAGGAATACTCATTTGTCACTCCTATCTGTTCAGACTTGTCCTGGATCTCTCGTATCAGTGCAAGAGCAGTTTCAGGCTAGAAGTAATATGGCCAGGACACAGTTAAATATCGAGTACTAGGTAGTTTGAAACCTTTTCAGTGTTCTTTTGTACACGGTGTAACACTTTTTGTAACTCTCGTTCTTCCCTTTCAAGTGCCATGGTATCATTCAGCAAACAGAAAGCCCAGCCTGCAACTGCTACTCACACATGTAATTTCAACTCACACACATGACTTTCACTTCATTCATGAAACCTGTTTGAGAGCATCATGTCAGAGAGGTGCAGAGGGGACTCAGCATCAGCTTCTAAACTGAATTTCCTCAGACAAGAACCTGTTTTGACAAATACATCTTAGAGAGTCACATAATAGAGGGGAGGGCTGATTTGGGACTTGAGATGTCGATTTTTTCCTTCCTTTTTTTCCTAAATAAACTTTCCCAAATATTTTTAAACAAAAATGTTTAAAATGTTGTTGAACAACAATATGAAACAACTGTTAAGGTTTACTCTTCGCTGTTAATTTGTTTTAAAAAACAAAAATTGGTTTTAAAAACAAAAGATATTTTTGATAAAATGTTCTTGGTTAGGCTGTACCATCTTGATACTTCACCATTTGAATAAAGGATTTGAAGGAGGATTTGAAATACAGGTTTTTAAATATATCTGTGAGAGGAAAACTAAGATTTCTGTCCTGATACTTTTCTATCCCCATTAACTTTGAGCATTATTGCTGCTTTGCTCTGTCTCCTGAGGTTCATTTCTCAACAATCAATTATTTAATTTGACATGAAGTGGTAAATGCTCCATCCCTGATAGTGTTCAGGGCCAGGCTGGACAGAGCCTTGGGCGACATGGTCTAGTGGAAGGTGGCCCTGCCCATGGCAGGGGGGTTGGAACTAGATGAACTAGATTTTCCAGCCCAAACCGTTCTATGATTCTATGTCCCATTGTGCAAAGTTGGACAATGTTTACAGGGATTCAAGACACACAAGAGAAGTAACTATTCCAGAACTGAAACAGCTTCCATCCACGTGATGACCCATCAGAGCCTGACTATACTGCAGAGAGCTGCTAAAAGTTGAACAGTGGAAATTTGTTTTCTCAGATCAAGAGTCAAGCAGTCCCTGTTAACTCCTTGCAAACTAAGAGAACAACAGAGAGGGAACAGGGAGCGTAACACAGAAAAGCACAGCAGGATTAGAAACACTTCAGCTGAGGTGCTCACTGAAATCCAGTAGAGGAGAAATGGAGTTTTTAAGCCTGACCCAAATACCAGCTGAAAGCCTCCCACTGACCTCATCAGGCTTTCTGATAGGGTCCCTTCTGCCTGCAGCTTAAGTGGGGTCCTCTCTACCCCAGAGACTCCACAGAAATCTTAATTAGACCACAGTCAGGAACTGGGTTTCACCTCTCTGCAGAAGACAGAGAGAGTCCCTGATTAAGATTTGTCCGATTAGGAAGAGGAGTGAAATATTTGCTGACAAAGATAAATGACAAAAACTGTTATAAAATCATTCCTCTGCCGTAACCATTTTACTTGGTTGTCCTCTCTTTGTCTCCTAATTATTCCTAACACTGTCCTGGCTTTTTCACCTGGTATCCAGCTGGCATTTTCCTAGAAATACCCACTGAGATATGTCCTGTGGTGGTAGGTGACTTGGAGCCCTGCGTTCTGCATTTGAAGTCCCCCCCCCCACTCCTAGAACACAAAGAAGCCCCGGAGAAACCCTGTCTTCAACAAGGAGCTCACACCAACAAACACAGAGCCTGAATGATCCCTCTACTTACGCACTTTACAAGGCAGACATAAGAAGGACATAGTTGATTATGTCTGTTGACTTTCAGTAATAGGGGAGTATGGGGGGGGGGGGGGAGGAGGTCAGTCTCAAAGGAAGACTAAAACTCTTACATAATATCCTAACTTGTTTCATTTTAAAGGGTGCCATTTATCGTAAACACCACACTGAAATATGCATGCACTTGCCTCGCTGCAGCCTGAAACCGTTGCTTTACGAAAGAAATAAGGGCCTTTTCCCTACTGGAATTTAAATAGCGTAATTGAAACTGCCTGTTCCAGAGGAAAAGCCTCAGAGGTCTTCCTCGCCAGGGCAGAAAACACACTCTGACACCTACGGGAACCCCTCCAGTGAGCTTCGAATCAGAAACAGTGTCTAGCTAAGTCAGCATGCACCATATCTGCTTTGGCATGCGTGCACTGACAGTGTCTGCTCAGGAAAGGTGCTGACAGGACAGCCTAACAGCCAAACCCAAAACAGTCACCTAAAGATGATCTCTTGTGGGCTATTAAATGTCCTTTGGGCTTAGTCCTATAAGACAGGCATGCTTAGACAAATTTTCTACCACATGTGGTACTTCTCTCTTATTAAGGTGTTTCAAGAAAAATGAACGATAAAACCCCACCATCAGCTTTATTGATAATCATAGAATAGTTAGGGTTGGAAAGGACCTTAAGATCATCAAGTTCCAACCCTCCTGCCATGGGCAGGGACACCTCACACTAAACCATGTCACAATATATAAACAAGAACGTAACAGGGCAGTGATGGTGTTTTAACCTCTTTAACAAAATAAGCCTCTTTACTGGTACGTGCAATAACACTGTGAAACAACTACATACATCCATCCTGAGGAGTTCTGCAAATCTGATACAACAGACCAGCCCTTCTGCCTGAGTGATACTTTGTGTGCATCTATGACAGCTTATGTCCACTGAGAATCCCATTTTTCTGTGGCCTGGGAGCTTATGTTTCTGGCTGAATAATAAGTTTTTCCATATTTTGTACTTCATCTATAATAAACAATTCCTAGGCTGGGTAGATAAACAGTGAGATACTGTAATCTAGCAATGTATTTTCAGTGAACAGAGATGGACCCATTTCTTCATGGGGGAAACGCTGCTGAAATTAGAGGAAGCTTTTTAAACAAGAGGTTCAGCTGGGACTCTGAAATCCCGGGTTGTTCTCCATTGGCAGAGAAACTGGACAATTCCCCTGTTCCATCCTGTATGAAATCTGTCCCCCTGTTATTACCAAAATCTACCCACAGACCACATGAGGTATTCAGATTGTCTTGTATCTTTCACATGAAAATGTCAAATTAAGCCATACCGGGCTTTATGTTAGCTTGACTTGATTCAGAACGGAGATCGCTGTGTAACCAGAAATACAGATATCCAACAAGTATGTGATGGAAGCAGAATGACTTGACGTTAGAAGCTTATGCTGACTCAAAATGCCCAATCCTAAAACTGTGAAAAACATAAGTAAGGTACTTCTGCAACACACTCTAACAGGAACAGCAGAGGCCAAAGTAGCTGTGGGATTTATACTGGAGCTGGCTCAGTTGATGACGACAACTAGATTTTAAGACTCAGAAGGAGGTCCTTTCTCATTCTGTTTTTCCAGTTTAAAATGGTCAGAAACTGAGTGAACGTGGCAAGGAAACACAAACTGTACCAACTCCATAAGAGTTAACCCAGGTGTGGTGTGTACCAGAATCAGATGTATTTCACTAGGCTTTACCAGAATCAGGATCTGCTCTGGGGCAAACTGCATAGAATAGGTTTCTGTTTGGTACCATGCGGGAACTGTACCTGCCTCTTGCAATGATCAAGGTTAACTCCCAGTAATGATGATGGGACATGAGTTTCCCAGCACCAGGGCTGGTATCCATTTCCTGCTACACTTCAGCAGTCTGTAACTTACACCCACTTTGCCCACACTCATTTTGCCCACCAATTTGCATGACAAATTGGTGCAGATGGCATTGCATTTCAACCTACACATTCACTTTTAGGTTACCATATACAGCACCAGCCACTCTGTAGCTCTCCCTGCCAGCGGCGCAAGATCATCACAAGGAAGTTATGGCATGACACTGCATTTGCTTCCCAGACTGCAGGACACAGCACAACATAAGAGGGACAAGACCAGCAAGGCTGTTTGCTCCACCCTGCTTTCCTTAGCAGCTTTGCTTCCTGAAGGATTTTATGGAGCACTCATTCCAACATCTTGAAATGTTGTTAAGAGGCATAACTGAAGCACTGCTGTTATAAGAGACTAAGGCACAGCATGTGATGAGCTCCACGCTCTGATCTACATTCCTGCCCAAAGAACTCTGGACATTGAACAGGCTACACAGGGTCTTTGATTAAGGCAGGGCAGTCTCCATCCCTTCCCAAACATGTAAATATTTAATTATCCAGCACAGATTTCCCCTAACATACTTTAGATTATTTTACCATATCTATTTATTTTGTTTAGATTATTTTATAATAATCTAAACAACTATTTAAACAACTAAATCCTTTCCTAATTAGGAGGAGGCCAAACTGGACTCAGGTGTTGTTTAACTACCTTCTAGCACACTTATTAAAATCACTTACAACACTGTTGATATCAATAAGACACAGCATCTAGATTTATATCTAACTAGAAAAAGAAATGGCTTTTCAATTCTGCAAGGTAGAGAACTCTCACTCAGTTTTGCCTTTTTATGTAACATGCACAAACTGGTATCCACAACTGATGGTGATTTCTTTCTCACCTAACTTAGCAGAATAACTTTTGAGGTATGGATATTATACATAGCAGAAGGTATTGAGCAGGGTACCACAAAAGAGTACAGAACCAAAAGCTGAACTCAGTCTTCTTCTGACAAAGCCAACACTATTGACTAAAATAACACTGTCCTCGCAAAATGAGAAAAACACTTAAGTGGGCATGAAGTAGAAGTTTTGTGAATCCAGACACAATGTTTGCATTTCAGCATGTCCAGAAATTATTAAAACAAATGAGTAAATAAAACCCAAACCACAACATTTTTAAAAATACCGAGGACAGATTAAAAAACAAGCGCTATCTTGCAAGCATCCACAGCCGTTTGCCCAAAGCAATGCCAGAGACAAGACTGGTGTTGAAGTCTTCAGCCATCACAGAGAACCTCAGCCATGCAGCCAAATCATTAGGGTGTTAATCAAATTCTTTTGTGTTTTTGTTTCTGAGGTCATACTTTCAAGCTTCATCAATCCCTGAGGCAACAACAAAAAACAAGCTCAAGGAGACTGAGCATCTCCTGTTGCCACTTGAATCCAGGAGCCAGAGCATTTATACAGAAATAGCAAATTCCAGGAGGCTTGCTGTGCATTTATGACCAGATCCCTGCTCTGCCCCAGTAGAGCACAGAACAGCATCACAGCCAGGAGACTTACCTTTGTAAAAACACTCTGAACTTTCCAGCACTGTCTGAAATATTGTTACAGTAAAACAGAACTAAAGATGTCCAACACCTCTGACTGCACAACATCAGTGAGACAATACACCTCGTCATTACACCCTAGAATCACAGGTTTTTCCTTAAAAGTAACAGGTTTAAAAATGGAATGGTAAATAATTGTAGCACTCTCCTTATGCAGTTGTGCTGCCGTCACTGACTTAACTGGGACTTTTTGCAGGGTTTGGGGGAAATAATACTACAACTAGACCTAACCAAAAGCCATGGTTTCCAAAAATCATGTTACTAACATTTCATTTTGACACAAAAGAGCCTCCTGGATTCTGCACTGCTGCAATAAAAGCCTGCTGGGGGCAGGATAAGACAACCACAGGGAGGAAAAATAAGTGTCAACCTGAGCCATCACATCGTCTTTCTAAACAGAAAGCAAATCTTTGTGCTTCTGGCCATGCTAGGGAAGGATTTCTCACTCCAGCCATAGCCATGTCATTTTCTTCATCCAGACCATTACCTGCAAAGCCTCCCTTTCAACCTATAACTTGCAGCTTAGATTTCCCTCTATCACCCCTTTTCAGGCTGCATATTTCAGACATACCCATGATGTACCCTAAATCTAAAAGGATGAAAAGGGGCAGAAATAGAGCAGTGAGGTCCAAGATCATGCAAGAGAACAAACAGATCTCTCTTCTGGATTTATGTATGTGTTCTTGAAGTCCTAAAGCTGCCCTATAGTCGGCATCCTTTATCACCATTATACCTCCCAACCAGACTTGTGAAGTTAAAAACACACCACCTACTTTTGAAGATCCCATGGTAGGTCCCGGTAGGTCTGGTAGCCTTTCTGACCGCCAACCAAGGCTTGACTAAAGTCTGGACTACGTAGTGAATGCTGCTGGAAGACGCAGGAGTCGCACTGACTGGTGTGATGGGAAGGGAAAGGTGTTGAATGAAGATCCTTCATTGAGGCACGGCTGAGCAACACCCAGCACCCTGTGGGTTATTGCAAAATGAGGGAGCGAACTTCAGAATAAAAACAAACAGAGGCAAGCATGGAGTTGATAAGGACACTCAGATCAGCTCCGCATCAAAGAGTTCCTCAGGCAGAGATGGACAGAGCAGATAAACCAGCCCAGGCAAGATGACTTGTTCTTCACCACAGCAGAACAGGAAGTGCGTGAGATTTCCCTTTTCCAGCACTCCCTTTCTGTCCAGCTTGTATCTCTACAGCAGGCCTTCTCCTGAGCAGCACCTTCTACCATACGCTCACTGCAGAACCCACATGGGAGACACCCCACACTGTCCGCAGTCACTTGCCTCTTGAGACAGCCAACACAAAGGCTGAACACAACAGACACAAATGGCTTGGTCAGCCAAGCCTCATCTCCCTTGGTGCTCACTCCTCCACAGCTGTCCTGGACTCCCTTGGCATCAGGGACATGACAACTATAAGTATCCAGCCTCCTAATTACATGTTAGTCATTTAATGGTTGGCATAACCCCGCCTGTGGAAAATGCTTACTCTGTGAAAAAGGCCACCAATCTCCTTGGAATTCCCTTCTCCCAGCACAAACATGATTCTTCGGAGGTAGCTGGAAAGGGTTAATATGAATATTCCCTTCTCCCGGCTCAAACATGATTCTTCAGAGCCAGCTGGAAAAGGGAAAAGTGGATATTCTCTAGCAAGAAATTCTACACTTGCAGAATTTATTCCAAAACAAAGAGGAAAATTACCAGAAACGAGACTTCTGGTTTCTCGTCTTCTATATGCTTAGATTTGTGCTAAAATGTTTGAAACATTTGGCTTTCCAATAAAGTCTCAAGATTTCACAGTAATTTTTATGGGAGCATTTACTACCTTCCAACTCCCCAAGAAAAAACAGCAAGAGGAAGATTTCACCTAATCATAACAAGTTCTTTTCCAGCTTACCCAAAGATGCCCATTCACAAGCATTTCAATGAAGTTATGGAAGCACATCTCTGGACGGTTCATTTTAGGACTGCAGGAAAAGCTGAGAACTGCTGCATAGTATCTCCTGTTTCACTAACACGATCAATCAAATCAATTGGGGTTTTTTCGGCTTCTCCCAGCTCTCGGTAGAAAGGGCATCATTGCAGTTACCTACCTTATGTGGGGCCTTACTGACTGAACACACAGTTACCTGCCAAGTACTAGCATCCTCCCTGAGTATTCCCTTCCCACTCTCCAGCCCTGTTATTTTCTTTCTCAAGATTAGCAAAACTCAGAAAAGTTTGTGCACGAAAGAAATCCCTGCTCCACCCAGAAACACCACCCACCTATAGCAACTCTAGCACTCAGCGGGGTGCTGAAGATGATTACAAACCAGTTCCGTCCAGGAGTCGAGAAAATACCTTAGAATTCCTTGGTTCGTTGTTAGTTTTGTTTGGGTTTTTTTAACGCTGCAATCAGAAACCCTGTCATCCTTACAAAACACAGCACGAGAATACAGACAAAAGCTTCATTAAGTTTGGGATGTAAGACAAGAAAGCACATAGCGATTTCTGCACAGAATGGTCAGGCTGAGGCTGTTCATAGCGGTCTGCTCTGCACTGTTACTGGTTTAATTAGTATTTAGGGACTACTAATCAGGTGCCCTGAGTACCCCGGCCAGGCACACTGGGAAAAGATGGTTTTTGAAGAGTTTACCCTGCAGGGTGCACAGAGTTTTCCCTGATGTGCCCAGAAGCCGAGACACCAGCTCTACCCATTGGGTCAGGTAAAAAATATAATCCAGCAGAAGCAGGTTTTAGCAAACAGCTAGAGTCTTAGACAGAAGTTACACGAGATCTTGAGCTCTGCAACAAGATTTTATCGAGATAAAGTGCATTCATTAGAAGAATATCGGGTTGCAAAGACTCTCAGGAGGTAGTAGAGGAAGGGTCTTAGACAACAGATGCAAGAACTTCTGGTAACTTTCAGAGCAGACTAGGATAGACTTTTCTGCTGTTACTCCAGAATACGAATAATAGAGATATTCCAAAGACATGATTTTGATCATGGTACACGTTTCCTTACAATCGAGAATTTTTTGCTATCTGCCTAATAGAAATTCAAGTAGGTTGCTTTTGTGTTCAAATTAATTAACCATGAAAATTAACTGCCCTGGAAAACAGTGGAAAATCAGGAAATAACTTGCCTTTGCAGGATTATGCAAAATCAATTTACACATGTCCGCCAGCAACAATGGTACAGATAGGCCAAGAAGAGACAATCATTAAGGAACACTTTTCCTCACAGTAAATTAGCAAGTTGCAAAGTGCTGGGTATTACAGGGTTATTCAGTAAGCTAAAGGCAGTTACTGACCTTTTTAGTTAATACTAGGGAAGCAGTGCAGAAACTAGCAATCAGAGTGTGGGGTGGAAATGTGGAGAATGTGGGTATGCAGGACTTCGTGAATGAAAGTGTAAAAAGATGTAATGACCATTCTCTCCATTTAACCCTGCAAAGTCAGCCCAGCCAGTCAGACAGACTGCTTGCCTAAGAATACTAATAATAGACTACCTTGGTTTATGTTTGCATACTTATATAGGCTCCCTGGCTGCAGATACAAAGAATGCCTTGAGAGAAGACCATTGGCAAGCCCCATAGCAATAACATCTTTGGAATTTTGAAGCAAAGATGTTTAACATAATTGTCTACCAGTTACTCAATCCAGGCCATGAATTTTACACCAAAACCAGCTGTCAGTCATTACCTTTGAACTGAGAAGTGAATGTTCTTGCTGATAATACTTAACAGAACTGACAGAAGTACTGTTAAGTAGTATTGCCTTAAACAACCTGAACTAATTAGACCTGCTTTGAGCAGGGTGTTTGATGAGATGACCTCTGTACATCCCTCCCAATCTAAATTACTCTCTGATTCTGAGAGCATCTGATAAGACCAAACTGGTACAATGCCATGAAATCCTTTCCTAGGACAAATCCACTCATTTTGCACCACCATGTCTTGGCAGCTGAGTTATAGCTTCAGGCCTCCTCTTCCAAAAAACACAAAGGCACATTGCATTTGGCTTTCAAAATTCAGAGGAAGCTCTAAATGAGCTGCATTTCTTTATACTTTTTAACTTTAGCTGTAGACGCGCTGCACAAAGTTTTCTGTTTTGACAAAAAACAGATCACAAGTTTATTATACCATGCTTGCCTTTGCCACATGAAATTCCCAGCCATAGATTCATAGAATAGTTAGGGTTGGAAAGGACCTCAAGACCATCTAGCTCCAACCCCGCACCATGGGTCGAGACACCTCACATTAAACCATGTTCCATGGCTTTCCATAACTGATAAACAGAAAACAAAACCAGAAAATCCACTAAAATGACAGAATGATTCTCTAGAGCCAACATCAGGCTGGGAGAGAAGCCAGGTGCTTTATCTTGAGCCTTGAAAAGTCACTCGGGGCCAGATCTCATTACATGCATATGCAGCTTTGAGATACTGAATGTGTGGAGGCTTTCAGATGCTACAGCAATGGCCTCAAGCTTCGAAGTATGCTAGATCCTGCCCTGGTTGGTTTTAAATAGTCCCTCTTTCCAGGCCCTTATAACAGAAACTGCTACACCCGTCTGAGCTGCAGCCAAATGGGCCTGCCCAGAATACTGACAACGCCCTTTGACAACAGAAGTCCCCTACTGCCAGAGGCATTAACAAAGAATTCATATCGCATCGCACTATTTGAGGCAAAAAGGTAGCGCACAGGTACCTGTCCTCTGCTCAGCCAGAGCTGCTACTTGGTACAGTGAAACAGGACAGCCTACATTTTCTTACCCATGTTGCCTAGCAATCTGGCTAACAAGCTACATCCCCTGCACAGATCCTCTGGTCCCAGTCAAGATACACAGCGTCTCCAAAGAGACAGGAGACCTTTATACAAATTAGACTAGGTCTACAAAGAAACATGGCACATTAAGATATAAATAAATCCCTTACAGGCACAGCTCAAATTAAACAAAAGAACATCAGCATTGTTTCAGACATCAGAAGTGCTAGAGAGACCTACTGGGAGCACTAACACAGAAATCTGTGGAAGCCATCACACTCTAAGCAAGACTTTTCCTACATCTCTTTATCCCCAGAAAAGGCTTAGCTTGGATTTTATTTCATGTTGTCTGTTAGCAGCTAACTTGCCTGGTAGAAGGCAGAATCTGTCTCTTTGAGATGCTTTCTGCCACAGCTTTCCAGCAGCATGCATGATCCTAAATGTGATTCTTGCGAGCAATCGCCTGATTTATCATACACTGTGTCAGCCTTTGAGACTTCATAGGCTAAATTAGACATAATGATAATCAAGCCCAAGCCCTCCATCCTGCAGCCATTTCAACTCTGGCTGTCTTTTCAGCTACAGTTCAGGAACTGAGTCACTCTGACAGAAAAATGCAGCATGCATCACGCAGCATGCTCAGTACGGATTAAGGGTCCTACTTGCTTTGCTGCCTCCCTGCAAGACCTTCTAGCTGAGCTTCCTCTTGGGTAACTTGCTTTCTACCTACATGGCACAGAATGGATTGTTCTCTCCTGTGCCCTGCTATTTTCATTGATTACTCAATCAATAGTAACAGTGCCAGACACATTGGGCACAACAGTGCCAAGTACTGCATCTAAGGGTCAAGCATGAAGACAGCCTGGTGTCTGGCTTTGGGCTGTCTACCACAGCATTCATCTGTCACAGAATCAGCTGAGAGACACTCAGCTCATCTGAGATAGCACCCACCATTTAGCTACAGCTATGTGCCATTCACTGAAGCTGCTAGACACTTTGGAGAGCAGAATCACAGAGTAGCTGACATGGAAAGGGGACTCTGGGGACAGCATAGCCCAAAATCCCTGTCCAAAATAAGGGTAGCTTGACCACAGGATCATGTCCAGTTGCTTTTTGTGTATCTCCAAGAATGGAGACTCCATAACCTCTCCTAAGAACCTGTTTCAATGTTCAAACACTCTTAGAGTAAAAAGATTTTTCTTATGTTCTCACCACTCTCTAGCATAGGAGACATTATTTCCTAGTATAGTCCCCCCATCCAGTCTGTCCAGTGGGGAAAGAATGATCCCAGTTACAGCTCCCCTCAGTATGCAGGTCATCTCAGCTGGCCTGGAGAGCAGTGCCAGACTGTCTGAGTCACAACTCCAAAGGCTGCAGGTGATCCCAAGAGTGTGTGGAATGTCAGAGCTGCAGCACTACTGCTGGCAGATTACTGTATTGATTTACAAAGAACAATCTGTGGTTAAAACAGGCTCTGGATGCTAGACTGATGGTAAGTGCTTCATCAAGGAAGGGACTGCCCAGTGGCACAACTGGAAGACAGAAGTGCAGAAGCTAAGAGGACAGACAGCACACAGCAAGCACAACCTTCCAGATTTACTGGAGGGAGGAAGGAATTCAGTATCTAATCAAGTGAATCAGAGACATGCTGTGTATTTCTTGGACCTAATCAAGCTTACATTAAACAAAACAATTGCATATTTGGGTAACAATTTCCCTTTATTGCACTTGACCCAGTAAAATGTGATGAAAGGGCTACTGTTCTTCCAAACTTACATCTTCCCATCCATGGGCAACCTTGCATTTCCTGTAATACTTCAGTAAAGCAGGTGCACTCCTTTTTACCCCGTTAGATAATCCCAAGTGCCGTGACAATCCCTTTGGCTGTTGGGTATTACAGACCAGAATCAATGAACTCCAGCATGTTTCACTCATTAAAAATTTGCTCTTCTAGCTCAGAATATGGTGCAACTTGTACCACGTTTTCCATCCTGATGGGAAAGGGATACGAAGAAATGTGGTAAGTGCCTTTTGATCGACAAGAATCTTCAGGAGTTGTCAAAATGGGAGGTTAAAGCAAACAGCAGCTGTATGCTGCTGCAAACCTCCCATCTATCAAATTCTCAAAGTTACTGCTGCTCTTTGCTATGCTGATGAGCTCAAAAACCAGACCCATGATGCCAACGTCTGGCAACGTGCCTTTCCAGCCTACTTTCCCACAAGACAAGGGCCTGTCTATAGTGTGGCAGAGAATCAGGCAAAACCTTCTCAGCCCCTTGCTCACACCCATAGCACACTGCACCTAACGTACATAAAGGGGAGCTTTTGATGCCAACTTTCTCATGGAGGAAAACACTGAAACTCCCTCACTGCTGCAGAGGCCTATGCTAAAAGTTGAACGGCTGTAGTCCCTTCAAGCTTTTCAAGACAATTGTGTAGCATCTCTCCATCCTCAAGGCAACACGGGCATGGTGCCTTGCCTTCATTTGTCTACAGAGCTGGAGCAGAGCACCACCAGCAGGCTGAAGCACAAGGTTCTTACACAATACGATTCACCCTCTAGTGGTTGACACAAGACCTATTTACCTGCACACAAATTTGGGTAACCTCTGGCCAGGCGGGTAAATTCTGTCCAAGTCTGGATGGTGTTCTGCTCTTCTAACAGTTCTCCTCTTCTTCCAGTATGCTCTTCTAACGAGTCAATAAAACCAGATGGTTAAGACTACATAAAAGCCAGTACATAAATACACTGTGGAGGATCAGTGCAACATGTTCTAAAATGGAGGAGCCCCCATCTTACAGATATTTACCATGATGCAGGAAATTAACAAGTACATGAAACAGAAAGCAAATTTAACAAGTTTTATTAAAATTACATATAAATTACATTCCTATGTGTCATGCATGATTGTAGTTAGATACACCCCATTCTGCATTGAGTGAAAATGTTAATTCCTCTGAAAATGTGGCTGAGAGAAGATGAAGCTTGTGGCTTCATAAATAGGTGAGACTGCATCTTAAAAGAAACACAAATCTAATAGGCCACATAAAACAAATAAAATGGTTTGACCACCTGCATTGCTTCAGGCTTCCATAATGTCCCCACAGAAAAAGCCAGACAGTGCTGCCATCAGTGTAGTTTTGCCACAAGTAAGGGACTTGGACCCATCATATCCCCAGCACTCCCAGTGTGCTTCTTGACAGTCCCTACTTACACTGCTTTGCATCACCAATAAGCTTCACAGCATGTAAACTACATTGCTTCCAGGAGAATCCAGATCAGAATATTTGTTCCAGTTGCTATCAGGAAAACTTCACAAGGCAGTACAAAGTAGAGGCTCCCAAAACAGACATGATGTAGACACGAGATCCTCTTCAGCCCCATCCTCCTGGCTGCACTGTGCTGGCATTTAGTGATTAAGGTGGATCAGGTACTATATCTGAGTAGATGCTTAAGGAACTAGCAGTTCTGAGTGACAAGTTCATTGCTCCTGCCTTGTGTGCACCACTTTGGAGGATGTATTTGCTGCAGCCCTTGACACAGAGCAACATGCTTAACACTTTCTGATTTTGTACCCAAGTAAGTGCAACAGGAATGTCCACAGATGCAAAATAATTTCTTTGGACATCTACTTACCTATTTTGGGGAAACAGTGAGGTAGCTGGGATTTGCAAGACTAAAACTGTTAAGTTTCCAAGTTATAATTAAATCCCTGGCATGGGGAAACCATTATGTCCTTTGAAAACCCAAGCCTAAAGTGCTTTGAGAACTGGAAATCCGTGGCATCCTGTAATGATGCTTTTCTTCATGAAGACCAAATTTTATTCTGTGCTGGTAAGAAAATTTGTTACCAGCAAGAGAAAACATAATTATATGTACTTGTCATACACCACTTTTAAGCTTCCTTTACAATAGACTTCAAAGCCATGTTCTGCTTAAGGGACTAAGATGAGATGTGCTGGGCCCAGACCTACAGAACTAGTCTGCCGTTTTTTACTTCTTATGTAGAAATTAAGCCACCAAAGTTTTGTTTCTGAAGCTTACAACATTCCACAAGAAAAGCTCCCTGAGAAAAAAGAAACAGAATTAAGTGCGAGATTCCCCGACACACACAAGTACAGAACACACAACAGCCGCGTACCCTCATCTTTCACACAGACCTTCTCTGGGCATCCAAATATTCCAGTACCTCCAGTGAGGCTCTACAAAAATTTGGTTCTCTGTACTGGCAAGCAACAAGATCACATAATGTGTAATCAAAATATTCCTGTTAACTTAATGGATTGCTGCTCCGCTAGGCAGCATAGACCAGAGGGGTCCCCTGAAGTGCCATTGACTATGTCAACTGACTTGTACTCAATTTGGACAGCACTTTGATCCCAACACTGTAATCACTGAGGGCCTGTTCCCCTGATTTTATACCTATAACCTTGCAGGAAGCCTGCTGTTTGCCTTATGCCTGGCATAAGATTCTTCCTTGCTTGTCATGCTGCATGAGCTCTGAGACTTGGCACAGTGTGATTGGTATCTCTTTTGCCAAGTTCTTTCTCTTCTGACCATAGAGGAAAAAGGGATCAATCTGAGTAGCTCGTTATCTAGCAACTAAGACCACAGCATTTGCTGTTGTCAGGATAAGCATCCTTATGAAGTGCTGGAAAGAGTCTGCAGACATACCAAGGAAAGTATCCTCACTAGCAACAGGCATGTTCTGCTGCCAAAGTGTGGAAGGTGTTTGAGATCTACCTTGCAGATGGAAACATGAGCTCCTGAAAACAAAGTCAGAAGGAATATGAAGTTTGTGTGGTCAAGATTAAATGAGTTACCTATACTATGGCAATGAGACACAGACAACTCTTAGTTCCGGACAGAAGAGCAGGATCTTCACATAAGATGACTGGGTCAGTCAGAAGTTCTGCCCTGCTCTGAAGGAGATAGGTATTTCCACCATAATACAAAACCTAAGCTTTTTTTAGGATGCAGCTGAAGATGCACACATTAAATTATGAAGACTTGAGAATAGCATTCACAAGAATAAGCAGTCTAAAAGGTTGCGTTTTTTTGGCAATGGTTGTACTGAGATCATTACAATCCTTCATCCTGCATAAAATGTCATGGAATTTTATTCAGAAAAATACAGTCTGTAAAGTTAAAAACAGAAATTAACCCAAATACTCTAATATGACAACAGACTGATATGAAGGCAAAGTGGGTTTTGGTCTTAAATTCAGTAATCACTCTTCCAGAAAACGCTGTGGTAGGGGTTGTTCATATGAAGCAATGCATGGGTGTGCATATACTTGTTCAAAAGAAGGTGGACAAAAGTTAGTGTTTTCCACTGATTCCCTATTCAGGGCAACACAGCAAGATAAAATTCTCTGTTCACCTAAGTAACAGTCTGATGTGATATTAGGAACCAGGACTCTTTTAAGACATCTTCCATTCTTCATTAGAATATGCTCCCTGGAATGATGCAGGAAAACCCTCAAGAAGAATTTGGGAGTGCAGTAGCTCTGGAGTCAGGGGCTGGACTGTAGCTGGTGTATAGACAGATGGGGCCTTGGGAGCACAGAGAAAATGAGTGGGCCACGTTTAGTTACAACTTCTCTTGGATGTTGGGAAATGATTGTTTGGTCTCAAGTGCTTTGCCTGTGTATAAAAGTTGGGGGTAAGGCATTTGGCCACAGAGAAAAAGGGTCAGTATATTGCATATGGGTATGAAGGCAGTTGTCCCTTTGATAGATTACTTCCTGAACAACAGCTGTCACATATACAAAGTCTGTTCCTGTTTGGCTATAGACCAAACCAATTTCAAGTCCTAGACTGCTCCGAGCTTGCTGGCACTTGACACATGACCACAAGCTAAGCCAGCAGCTGTTTATAGGGTAACCACAGAGCAGAATGTGTCAAAGGAATAGCTGCACGTAGCCCACAAAACTTAATCCACTGCAGGTTTCAGATGCCTGTTTTTGAGTTGATCCAGTTTCGATAATAAGTCACTCTTGTGTAGACTCCTGGTTTATTTCGCTTGCCACATTCATCTCCCCAGCTTACTATTCCCACCAGATACCAGATTCCTCTGGAGTTCGCATTCACCAGTGGCCCACCAGAGTCACCCTAAGGAGAAAAATGTCAACAGGCAGAAACAAAGTAAACAGGGTTCACCTCACTAATGGAAGAGAACAATGAGACTTGCTGCAAGAGAGATCTGTCTCTAGACCACAGCTATAATTCAACCCCTACACTGTTTACTGGCAACACAGAGGCTGACAGCCTATGTCTAAATTCAGTCTCTCCCTCTCCACACCCTCCCATCTATTCTCTCACATGTGCATTATATATAAACCCCAAGCCTTTAAGTGCAGACTTCAGGCCGTGAAGCATGAAGCTCTTCATTTACATTTGTCAAGATATTTAACCCCCAAATTTAATCAAGATTCCCCAAGGTACATTTTATTCCTAGGAAACATCACCTCCTGCCCCTCCTATTTCCTTTTTATTAACCTATGAAGCAACTTACTTGGCAGGCATCCACCTCCCCCTTCAAGTATCCAGCACACAACATTCCAGGTGTTATCGCTCCATTGTACACTTCTCTTCTATTACAAGTTGCAGTACTTATAATTTTTATTTCTGCTTGTCGAAGCTGATTAACACTATAGCCTAGAAAGAGAATTTGCAGACAGGATATGTAAACTATAACACTCAAGGATTAGGAGTAGTCAAGTTTTCCTACAGCTTTTCTGCTATTACAGGCAACAAAAAGGAGCTACCCAGCAATGTCTCAGGAAGAAATAAGGGGTTGTTTTTTTTCTCCTCTTAAAGTCCTTCACTTGTTCCCAAACCTAACTTTTTTAGCTTTCATCCTCACCACATGCTTTTCAGCATAACAGACAAAGGGATTTTTTTACATGTTTCAGTGCTGAACTCAGATGTAGGCTACAAGATACGTCCTTGTATCATTGGAAAGGCCCATTTGATTAATTGCAGTGTAGCTTTGGACAATCACTATGCACCCCATACACTACTTGTATAGTTTAATGGATCTCATAAGCAGATACATAGTCTCATCATCTCAGTCCTCACTGACATAGACTAATTTGAATGAAGCTCACTCAAGTCATCAGATGAAGACTGATTTATGACCAAAGAAAGAATAACTGATGAAAACTGTCATGATACATCTATGACAAAGCTGAATGGTGAAAGAGCGTACGTCAGAGCTAAACTCAGGTGGACTGGGCCAGTGGGAATGGAGAACAATGTATTCAACCAGCACAATGCATGATGCAACAAAAGCTGCTCTTACTCCTGTAAGGCTAACTTGTAAAGTCTTTCACTGTACTGTCTTTCCAACCTACTGACCAAGCCAGAAAAACAAGCAGCAAACTAAGCCCACAGGTGTATCATTAGCACATGCACCTATCAAACTAAGTCTAAGGAACCCAAAATGAAAGAAGAAAAGAACCCAAAACATAAAACTAACAGCAATCTTCTCAAATACATGTGTGACAGGGCATGGGAAAGCAAGAGACACTCACCATCATTCTCCAAAGCTCCCCAACCTGTGACAAAACAGGAACTGTTGTCTGGGAACACATGAGATGCTTCAGGGAGGCAAACACTGTGCACATCACTTGTGAACACAATAGCAGAGGCAAGTTCAACAACAGCCACATCATATTCATGATTAAGGCCTAAGCTGTTGTATCTTTCATGAACGATAATTCTTCGGACCAACTTTTTCTGTGTTGGAGGTCTCAGCAGAATTCCAAAGCTGGCAGTCCACCTCCTAGGATTTGTTCTTCCCCTGTAAGGTATCTGAGCTTATGTCATAGCCACATAAAACAAGATCCCTAAAGAAGCTTAGCTCACTGTTGAAAAACCAGACTTATTAAAGTTATTATTATCTTTCTGCATATACAAATATCAGCAGACCCCAAAAGGTCTGAGCATCCAAGAGTCCTAAGACCTGTAGGATCAGAAAGGTGCTGAAGTGCTGATGACTTACCCTTTAAAGCAGTGGGCTGCAGTCACTAGCCACGTATTACTGATCACTGATGCACCACAGCGATGGCTCCCGTCATACTGAATACTAGCCTGCCAGGGCCATTCCCCTTCCCGTGCACGCTGCCCACCGGTTATTCTCTCCTCTCCTGTGAAGGAGAATGCCTGTTTTCGTATTCCACAGCCTACCAAAGAAAAAACAGCTCTGCTTTACCTGATTGAGGGAAATCAGGGTGTTGCTTTGGGAAAGGCCCTCACAGCTGCAGGCAGAGGTATAACAGGGCAGGGTGTATGAGACAGCCTCCACCTAAACCAGTGCCTCCAGCAGCAGGGAAACCAGGTGTCATGGTCACAAGCATCTCAGGATAGATGTGTGGTAGACAAAGTTTGGTAGAAGGGTCACTACTTTTTCATTAAGCCAGTTTTCAGACACACAAACCCATAGGCACTCCCATGGGAACTGAAGGCTGTGTATCTGAGACACTTGTGTATTTTCCCAGTTGTAGCTGTTTACCTGTTTAGAAAGATACTGCTTCTACAAACCTTGTTTGCTTTGATATTTGACTAGAACTGTACAGAGAGAAAGTTAACATGCAGTCACTAGTGTATCTGTGCATACAGGAACACAGGCACACATGCACTGATAACCTAAGCATTTACATTCATATAGCTTTCATAATAGCAACATGTAAGTTTCAACTAAAGACTAAACTCTCAGTAAAAAGCATCATCCTGAGGTTTTTGTTTGCCTTTAAGACTTCTTAAAAATCGAGTATGAAAATACTGAGGAGCCACCGATAACCACCACACCAAGGGGGATCTAAGCCCCCACACACCACCAAAATATGCACAAGACAGATACTGCACATCACTAAAGAACTCAGTGAAGTCAATCTTTCCCTTATTTCTAACATCCCACCTGTATAGCAAAGTCAAGACCAACACAGTCAGTACAGCTTTAAGTGTCACAGAATTCCTGAAGACTAGTCTGCAAAAACCCCACAGAACCAAACAAAAAACCCCACCCATAAGCTGGGCAAACAAAGAAGGGATTTTGTCAGGTCACCTCCAGGTCAGTTTTGACAACAGCAACAAAAAAATAACATCCTCTTCTTCCAACAGTTTACTTATAGCCACTGTACCAAGAGCACATGCATGTATTACTCAGCTGAAAAAAAAACACCTTAGCTCCAAACCAGTTAATTCTCAGTCCATTTAAAGATAAGAAGCTAGTGTGCAAAGGCTCTGAGACCATTCAGGGGACTGATGGAGTCCCATGGGAAGGGATTTAAACTGTCTCTCCGTTTCCAGAGAAGCTTTAAGACCTCATGGGGGAAGCAGACAACAGGAGAGAGAGACTCAGAACCTGCCCCTCTCCAGGGCTGTGCCATTGCCTTTTTCTCACTATGGCCAGCTCTTCTTCATCTCCTACACTCTGGCCTTTCCCTGTATATTGCCAGGTTTAGCTCAAATCTGACAGACAACTATGGTCAAACCTTTCTGCAGAGATGAGGGGGCAAGAGGGAAAATGTTTTTGAAAGGATTCCAGCAAGAATCCTGGTTTTGTGCAAAGCTCACTAACAGCAGCTCATCTACTTGCCCCTACTTCCCATAATCAACATTAAAGCAACTGCTTTACACTTTTGCACCACCAAATCAGAATGCCTGATTCTGCAAACACTACAGAGTCAGCCTGACTGCAGGAAAATGAGCTGAAGTCTTCCCTGGCTCATGCTCTGTCTACTGCTCTAGTATCTTTAATGTTATTTTTCCAACTTGCATCTTAAGAGCATAAGAGTCTTGTAAACACAGAACCAATAGCACCATATTGCTGGACCTTTTCTATACAGCATTTGTACTTACAGTTGTTTAAAAGGTTATCGCCTTTTTCCTTATTCAAGTCTGGAATGAAAAGCAAACACACAGTAAACATATTTTATACTGCTATGTGATTTAGCACAGATTCCCTCCCTGTAGCCAGCAAACACAAATTAAATAGTTTACATTAACTGTATGGATTGACAGTATGATAAAAGGAGAAGTTCAGTTACGCATCTGTTCCTCACTGAAAGCATAAGGCCAAAAGATACGCCTTTCTTGCCTTAGCTCAAAGCTAACAGAAGCAACAGATGACTGCAAATACATCCAAGTAACATCTACATGTATATTGTGCACAGCCACCAGCAAATGCCTACATGCATTTATTCAGGCTCAGTATGGCAACATGGTCAAAACACTCTTCACAAATCCTCAGTGCTGGGGTTGACTGGAGCTAAACTAACATTACTGATTTCTTTCCTACAAAAAACTGCCAGATTCTGATGGCAACCAGCAACAGATTCATGGGAGCGGATTACTGCCCAAGGAACCTCAGGTTTTGTTACGAACACTGGACACAACAATTTGTCAGATAAGCAAATGAGATACCAGGGAGTGGTATCTCTGTACATTTTTTTAATAGCTTGAGGACTCTGCATTCCAGTACCTGGTGATACAGGTTCTCATTCAATTCACTATGTGCCTTAAAGTAACCTGTGAGCCCATGGTCACAAAGTTGGGCCTTTTTTTGATGAGTCAGGGAGGAAAGGACACGACATGACCTCATTCCATCAACAGACCTACATTGCACAGAGAAAGCCTCTGGTACACAGAGAGCTCACTCATAAATCACTGCCAGCATGCTTTGGTTCTTTTAATGCTAATTCTTCCAAGTTCCCAGGCTGTCAGCAGTAATACAGCATTTGGAGAAGGCGAAAGAAGAAAATAAGAACAGTCTGCATTTGCATACTAAGGTGACATTCATTACACTAAGAACAGCAAAGTATGAGGAACAAATTCCAAGCTGAAAACACAAACCTAAGCCACTTGCCTGTGAGTCTAAGGGTAGACTCGTCAACATTCAAGAGTGTGGAGCTTGATTTTAGCCTTCTGCGTAACACGTTGTTGACCTGACTCCAGCTTGTTGCCTTACTGTCAGCTGAGGCAAATTTAAATACCAGAACAACAGATGCAAGCACTCCATCAGCATCTGGGCTGCAAACCAATAACAACAAAGTGGTGTCATTCTCTTTTTTCCACCATTAATCCTCTTTGTCCTGCTGTGCATTGTATGCCTTCTTTATATAAAAAGAGGTCTGGTCTGCACTGATGTATAGAACAAATAGTATAGCTGTGCACAAGCGAAGGAAGATGATGACATGTCAGCAGGCAGCAAAAGGCTTGGTTCTTGCTATAACAGTGGGAGTACTCCCCACTGTTCCCATATTCCCAGGATTTTCTGGGAACTGTCATAGGCAGTATAGACGAGGAGGAGAGGAAGGGTCACACCCTTTGGCCTCAACACAGCTCACAGTCAGTAGGACAATACAGCAAATTAAAACCCTTTAATAGACACCCAACAGGCCATTCCTAACAGCCATTAAAAGACCCAGTTAAGAGCCACAGAAGTTAAAAAAGTCTTTTGGCATTTCTTTCTATTTAAGTCACTTGTCCACTTATTGGTCAGTTAGCTCTATTTATCTGGAGACAAAAAACTCAATAGCTTGAGTTACCTGAGCAAGGCACAATCACTTACTGTCAGTATAAAATACTGGACCCAATATTTTAGGCTAGCAGTCTAAAGAAAAGCCAGCTAAAGCCTAGAGGGAATGACAGCAGAGATGCAGCTAAGCTGGTCCAGTTCCTAGTTAAAGATACCTACAACTTATCTGTAGCAAAAACAAGCTTGGATGAGATACACTGTTTGGTCAACCTAAAAGGTATGTAGTCAAGATCCCAAGTTCTGCAGTTTCAGTTGACATACAGTATGGAGGCTTTTCAGTTGACATACAGTATGGAGGCTTGTGGAAGAAACCAACAGCAGAAAACAGTGTGGAACAGTTTAAGGAAATTACTCATTCCATCCAGAGAGAGGTAAAGGCAAGAAAACCCAGAAGTGCTGTGGAGAAGGACATTTGTGGGAAGTCTGGTATTCTTTGCTGTCTAGGAAAAATACTCCACAGCAAAAGCAAGCCTTATAGAAATATATCTCCAAACCAAAAGTAATGTGAAGGAGAAGGAAGCGATGACTCTTATTTGCTAAGAGCAATACATAATTACTGCAGAGACAGGAAAGGCTTAAAAACTCTTAAACAGGACCTTTATACCTTTTTGCCCCACTTCTTTCCCTCAGCTCTGTATCCAGGTATCTCACATTGGAATCATTTAGTCCTTCAGAACTTTTCAGAGAGGGAGGAGAATAGTCATCTTCTGCTGTACACCATGAAAACGGGTAAACACCAGCCTGAGTTTCCATAGGAAGAATTAAGTAAAATAAAGAGCTGACCCTGCATCTCTCAATCCCTTAACTAGTAGTAAAAACTGGGATCATGTAGTAACTTGGTTACTGCATCACAGCCATAAACAACTGGTAATCAATCTGCAGAATTATAAGGCAAATTTCTCTTCCGTGCTGACCTCTGAATGTAACTGAGCCCTCAGTGTTGTCAGCACTGAAGGAGAGCAACAACCAGCCAACTTAGTCATGCTGCTGGTGTAATCCAAGCATAAACAACCAGGCACGCTCCATATGGTCAAGCAGAAGGAAGAAAGCATATTTATCACACCCCTCCTTATTCCAGACATTCACATTACTTACCTTAAGCTGACAACATGGGACCTGATGTACCTTCTACTTAGAAAGGACCCATTGAATACTGCAGACATCTGTTAAGTAAAAAGAATGTGTTAAACCACACCTGTAATATGTACATGCTCTCAAGATATAGCAGTCTCATGAGCCTCTGAAACACAAGAAAATGCCTTCAGAATTCCATCTCTACACCAAAGACCCTAAATATTCACCAGAGGGTAAAAATCAAACACCTGAGTTGGCCAATTCTGTTGTCCCTTCTGCTCTGTGGGTGCCTGTTCCACCACAGAGCTACTGGAACAGACAGCACCTGTGCTTACCATCTTCTTGTGCACAGTCAGCAATGCATCTTTAACCCACTATAGCAAGATTTGAAAGGTAAGTGGCATAAGGATGAGGCACAATCACCTCTATTTCCAATCAGTCACAGACGCTTCACCATAGGTCAGGCAGAAACAGAAACAGCTTACCATGGTTTCAACTTCTTGGCTCAGGTGCCTGAAGTCTTCTGTGGTTTGCCTTTCATACTGAGGGTCATACTCAACATTGGTGACTAGGAAAGTTGCATTGTAATATCGATCCTGATCTAGAGAAGAAAAGCGAAGGTGGCTGACCTTCTGCAGTACAATTCAGACCGGCACAGTATGTCACAGAGTATGGCACAAGTAAGGTTCCCAGGCTCTGGCTGTGACCCTGTCAGCTGTGGAATTACAGCTTTATCAGCACTTTGGGAAAAGGGGGCTCTGGACAATACCCATGGAGGCACTGGGGTAAGACAACAAACTAAAAGAGAGAGAAACTTAAATCCCTGCTTAAAATAAATAATATTTTAAGTATTCTTGTAGGTTTTCTAATCAATTCAGATCTTGAATACGGTGTAGTAAGTTTTCTCATGCAGATTCTATACCAGGGGTGAGCTGTATACCTAAATCATCATGCAAGACCACAGTAGGAAGTGAAACACAACAGATCCCTGATGATTTGAGACAACAAAGACTGGTGCACTTACCACGACATAAAAAGTATGTAGTCAAGCCAATGATGAGGGCTAACACCAATATCACTGACACAACGATGACTGCCATCTTCCATGGCTCCATACGCTTTGCTGCTCTGTCCATCTGGATCACTACCTACATTGAAGAAAACAATATGGAGAAATCACTCTATTGCACAAACAATAGCACATCCTGAAACAAATCATATCTGGCACAGCTTAACTCATCTGACAAACCTCACAGAATGAGGAAGGTTGGGAAGGACCTCTGGACCCTGTGAGTCTGACCTTCTGTTCAGACCAGGTCCCACTACAGCAGGTTGCTCCAGACTTTGTCCAAGCAAGATTTTTGTATCTCCAAGGACAGAAACCCTCCAGTCTTCTCCTAAGACTTGATCCAGTTCCTGATCAAAAGCAAAAGCATTTTCTTTGTATCTAGTAAGAATCTCCTCTGTTCTCACTTGCTTTCATTGCCTCACATGCACCCCTGAAAAAGCCTAGAGTTGTGCAGGTATTGCTAGTAGAGACAATTTCCCATTAAGAAATATTAAACAGATTTCAAGTGCAGCTGACTGCCCACACAGGTACTTAAACTGAACATAAATGTAATAATTCATGACTGATTAAATAAATTCTGAACCAAGAATAATCTAGGTTACTGGAGATGCCATATAATATACAGCTTTGAGTTATTTTCAGTTGGCATGAATAGCAACATTTATTGATCTCCTACAGGGTTTAGGATTTATTGCACCAAAACCACACATACATTGTAAGAGACCACATCCTGTTTCCTGGCAGACAATCTGCCAGAGGGGAGAGAAATAGCTACTCGTGTAAATGTGATATGGAAATAAGACCTGGACTTTGTGACTCACTGAAAGCCAACAACAGACCTGTAAGAAGGGTCAGGAACTTTACCTACACATGGACAAAAAACACATAAGCATTTTTCTTCCACTTATGTCCTCCTTTGCAGCATTAGGCAAGAGAACATGAGGATAACTGCATTTGCATGTGTTCTCAGGAGCTTTGTTGTAGGACGGTGCAAAGCCTTAAGCACAATTATTTCAGATCCCCAGTAATTCCACAGCACGCTTTGTAGTAACTGTTGTATGCCTCTCATTAAGTCCCTACGTCAATGGGCAGCATTAGTACAGGGTAACAGAAAAACACATGGGATAACTCCTCAAAGGTGCCTGGAGTGACAAACAGCAACAGCCAGCTCTGGGGAGGAGGGACTCTGCTGTTTACCATGCTGTTTTACACCCACTGATCCATGTTTTGTATTGCTGTAGACCAGACATACAAAACACAATTTTCCTCTTTCCAGGCACTGCCATTTCTGAGCAACACCTCAGAAAACACAGGCAGGAAGGGGCAGAAAGGAACAAAGAGAGAGAGTAAGTCTTTGCAGGTTTTTTGACTATAAGGTGGCAAAAAAGAAATCACAGTGAAAGCAGAGCCCAGGCTGGCCAAAATTACTTTCTCTGGAAAGTACAAGCTGCAGTAAGCACATAATATACACGCACTAGAGCCGAACTGTTTCCACAAAGCCTTGACTTCTTACCATTTAGACCTTCACTATATACACTATCAATTACCTCTGAGGGTTTCACAGATGCAGATATTCAGATAAAAACCTAAGACCAGTGGTACTGTCCTGCCTCAGTTTCTTTAACATGTTGCAGCTTCCGACAGACCATTCCCATCCTCATCTCAGTCTTTTCACAGTCCCATCTCATGGAATTGGAGCATACTTTATCAGCAGTCAGTTACTGCCAGTTACATGGAAGTCCCTTGGCTAACTACAACAGTCCACTATGGTAAGATGATTCTGCCTCTCCTTAGCTAGCCATCTCTCATGTTTTAAAAGATTCTGCTTTAGCATCTCACTTTGCCCTCCTCGCTGGAGAGATTTTGCTCTCCATCCTGAGCCCCTGTCACATATCTCAATCAGCCTGGTTCTCTATGCTTCAATCAGCCCACCCCAGCATGCTCCCACCCAAACAATCCAAGCAACATCCCTCCATTGCTCTTAACAGAGAACACACAGCACAGCCCTGATGGCATATGGCTGGCCCTGCAGATACTGAGGCAGCAGCACTCCTGTTTCTTACAGTTTCGGTTTCTTAACTGTACACAGATTTCCTCAAGATATGGCCTTCTGCCTAAGCTATGATAGGTATAGACTCACACTTGAAAAACGAGCACCTCATTGCCTGTGGGACCCATGCTCCGACAGCCAGCATTGTCCTCCATTTCAATCTGTCTCTATTTCCTTTTCATGCACATAGCAGCTACCTCAACAAACACTGGCAGCACAGACCCCCTCCTCCAACATTTCCGAACTGCTCACTCTCCACAGGTCTTAGAGACTTGTGAGGGGAAACAGACACTTGAGGAACTGCTGCAGTGCTGGTGGAAATGGAAACATGGGATATGAGGGATAAAATCCTCCTCGGTTTCCAATACTGATTCAACTTTATTTTTTTAAAAGAAAGCAGTTTAAAGGATGCACTTCTGTAAATTTCTGCATCAGAATCAATCACATAATGGTTTGGGTTGGAAGGGACCTTAAATATCATCTAGTTCCAACGCCCCTGCCATGGGCAGGGACATCTTCCACTAGACCAGGTTGCTCAAAGCCCCGTCCAACCCAGCTCTGAACACTGCCAGGGATGAAGCATCGCAACTTCTTTTTACTGTGTCCCACACGGTATGGGGCATCACATCCTTCCTTTACTGTGAGGATAGTGAGACACTGGAAGAGGTTACCCACTCCTTATATATAGTCTAAAACTACCCTCTTTCACTTTAAAGCCATTACCCCTTATCCTAGCACTACTTGCTCTTATAAAACATTCCTCTCCAGATTTCCAGTAGGTTCCCCTTTAGGTATTGGAAGGCTACTCTAAGGCCTCCCTGGAGCCTTCTCTTGTTCCGGCTGAACAAGTCCAATGCTTTCAGCCTATCTTCATAGGAGAGGTGCTACCCTCTCCTATGATCCAGCCTTCTAATCATCTTCATGGCCCTCCTGTGGATTTGCTCAAGCAGGTCCACGTCCCTCTTGTGTTGGGTGCCCCAGAGCTGGACGCAGTACTGCAGGTGGGGTCTCATGAGAGCAGAATAGAGGAGGAGGAGGACCACCTCCCTCAACCTGCTGGATATGCACCTTCTGATGCAGGCCAGCACATGGGCTGCAAGTGCACATTGCCAGATCATGCTGAGCTTCTAATCAACCAACATCCTCAAAGTGTCAACAACCACCTACAACCTCATGTAGGTAATTAGTACAAATTAAAATGGAAATGCCTTTTCAAAAAGAAAAAGGTTTTCTGCTCTTTTTGTCTATTTTATCAGCAGACATGCTCGTCACCAACTTTGCTGAATGTCAGTAAAGAATAACTATTTTTAGCCTTTTCAGTAAATACCTAATCTTTTACCACCCATTTCAGGAAATCAGTATGAATGTAGGGAATAGTCTTGTTTCGCTCAAAATTAGGTATCCTTTACTCTTTGAAGAACAGCTCGACTACAGGCAACACCAAATGTGTATTACTTGTATTAGAGCAGCGTATATGTCCAGTAGTGTCCAGGAGTTCTAGCCTTTGATACTTGTATGCTAGGGTCTGTACCCATGAAACAAACCACACTCGCAATTAGGTCTAGTTTTGAGCCTACCTCTGCTGAAACCTACTAGGATGTTTAGGGACAGTTCTCGCCCAGGTTATGTCCAATCAGTCCATTCATTTATTAATCACATATATTACACCTCCAACTCACTCTTTTGCTATTATGTCATGGAGGGCAGGATTGTCATGCTTTACCAGAAGGACAAGGATCTCTGTGCTGGGGACATCTATCTCTATAGTTAAATAGTTCAGTTGCAGGTGGATCTCCCTGTTTAGGAATCAGACTTCTGCATGGTCTTATCTGCACTCTAGTAATCAAGAAAACTCTGCTCCACCCAGCAACACTCACCAGCCAGAGAAACACTGATCCTCTGTGGTGCTGATGAATACAGAGGCAGAGATGATCTCATCACCTTCAACCACAGATGCATCCTTTTTTTCTTCTGTGGCAAGGAGGCACTTCTTAATGGCTAGTTATGCTCCTCAGAAGACACTCCCCAATACCACAGCTGTCTGTGTAGATGCCTCCCAGAGTCAGGTGTTTTTGTACAGCCTCGTATTTCTTGCCTCTTTATGCCACATGCTTTGATTTTTCGTTTTACTGCCCTAACTCTATTAAGCTACAAATTAACTCTCAGGAAGGAAGACAAGGGAAGTCAGGTAACAGTAATGCATTATCCTCTGGTATGGATGAGGATAACTGTTATTCCTCCAGAGCAAACCTTAATGATACCAGAAGCTAGACTCCACTGGGAGACCTCAAAGGCTGAGTCCTCTCTACTCTAAAAACCACCTCCTCACAGTCTGGATCTGATAGCTTTCTGTCTGCAGTGAATTAGCGAGAGTTTCAAACCCAAGATCTTTTAGTTCAGTACAAAACTTCTTGTCTTGGCAATTCTATGGATGAACATCAGACCTCTTATAGTAACCTCTGTTCTCATTTAAAACAGGCTTCATTCCCAACAGGAGCCCAAAACACATCCATGGAGACAGCAGCATTTGACAATTTCAGAGCATAGTTCATTTGGTGTGTAAACCAAACTATTCGTTTTCCTAGTTTACGCACTTTGGCTCTGACCCACAGAATGTGTTTTGATCACTAAAAAGTTAAACCATACTGAAGGCATTTCATTCGAATGCACTATTTTGGAAACAGCTGTTTATACAGAGTTAAAGTATTTTAATCACAGTGAAGTTATGTTTAGAGAGAGATATATTAAATCAAGCCTCAGTATGGGATATTTTAATATGTGCAATACAGCAAGAAATAAAGTTGCATTAATAGTTATTGGTACATTAGGAAGAAGAGCTGTACTGAAATTTTCCTAAAATTGTCTGGTCTTCCTTGTGAAACCAAGAAGAAAACAGGACCTTCTGATCAACCCCAATTGAATTCCCTACCTTCCAATTTGGCACATATACCCAAAAGCAAAAGACAAGCACAATACACAGGTTGCAAGCTGCTTTTCCCCTCTCATCCTTTACCAAACTCCCTAAAAGTTCATTCACAATGCAAATGATCAAAGTTTGGCTCCCACCCCCTGCCTGATAGGATTTGATTCACTATATTGGGCTTATCCATCTCTTCTGGTAGAGCTACTGTGTGTTATAAAAGCCTCAGTAAGAACAATACCAGAAAACTGATCAGAAAATGTCTGTTCAGACAAGTAAAGGAAGTGTAACTGTAACCTAAAAGGCCCTAGTCACTGAACTGCTGGATAAGCAGGGAACAGCTACCCTGGGTTTTTATATAGATCTGCTCTTGACATTTTTTGACTTCTTAAGCTAAGCCCTCACAGCATCCCCAACATAGATTTGCTTTTAGATTAATCTAAACCACATTTTCTGGCACTAGCCGTTTACTGAAGGGGTTTCACCATGCACTGAACAGAAGAGGTTGCATATTTTCTTCCACTTGATCTGCTGCTGGCTTCCTATAATAAATTCATTATTATATTTTTTATTTTATACCCCTGTTCACTCATACTCCAATACTCTCAGAAGAGCCAGTGTCAGAGCTTGGATGGCACATCTGCTGATGATGGTCTCTCCACATTTACAGCCATGACCAGTTTTTCCATTCAAAGATGAATTCAGGCACATCTCTATAATCATTCTTCCTAGGAGTGGGACTTCTCACGAGACAACTGAACAGACTAGTCTGCTAGCCTGGTGAGTGCACTTTGAAAACCCAGACTAGGTCCCTGAAACTACCTACCTTGGCATAGTGGTTGGGAATACATCTGTCTTAGTCCAGCAGTGCTGTAGCAAAAGCAAAGGGCCATGAGGCAAGACATGCTATTTCTGCTCCCACCTTTGCCACAAACAATCACACCAACCTAATACTACTCCTCTCCTCTTGTGGCATACTTGGGACAAACACTTCTAAGATAATAGGACAAAAACCTCTACTCTTTGGGCATTGAAAAAGCAGCAGCCAGTGCCTGAGTACCATACGACCCTTGCTTGGATGAGGTCAGTTACCAACCTCAGTGACTCAGTGCTTAGTATCTCCCAAGCTGATACAATGGAAGACTTCCAGACACTGAAGGGATCTACTGAGGGAAACAAAACGTGTGGTGTTCTATGCGTCATGCTGAATCAGTTGATCTCCCCACACCCTTGAACATACCACAAAAACAGTAAGTGCTGCATGCCACCCCTTTGCAGTCAGATAAAACATCACTAATGTATTTGCCACTACTAACTGAGCTCCTCCTCAACCACCCAATTCTAAGATCTTGATGCTTACCAAGAGCACACTTCAGCTGGGCAAAGACAGCAGTTCCAAATACTGTTCTTGTCATTTGCATCAAGATTCAAGGGCAGCATTCAGTCTTTGTGATATATTAACTCAGAGCTTACCAGTAACTAATGCCATGATGCAAAATGCTGTTCATATATTATTTGATCACCTTTGAAATCATCACAAGTTCTGTTGTTTGTTATTTTATCATCCATTTTGCATAGGGCTTTTTAGAGGTTACGGGCTGTTGAATTGTTGGGACAGAGCTAGCTTCCTGTACCACTACGACAGTCTGTGGAACGTAACTAACATCAACAACTGAAATATTTTTGTTCAATAGAGCATCTGTCTACAGCTGACTGCCCCAGCCAACATCTTGAGAAAGTCTCCCATGTTCTGAAATAAGATGTAGTAGAAGTAGGAGGGCTACTCACTACATAAGGACTTTACAATTTCCATGAACATGCAAGAGGCCATCCCGGTATATAGGAAATATTTAAGTACATGGCCACTGATTGCAATCAGTTTAGGATAAGGTTCTGCAACTTCTACATCATCTTTACCTTTCAGATTTCCATTTCCAGCTATATTTATCATAGACAAAGTATCTTATTCTGTTAGTTCGTCAGTCCCAGATTATAGATCTCTGCTTTTGAGCCTTTGAAAATAGCTCTGCACCATATAGTTTTCTCTTCATCCTGCTTTGACTGCTTGAAATCCAATCCAGAAGAAAGACACAACTGTTAGAGTCCTTGTGGATTTTCAGTTTGATTTTCATTCCAAGGCAGGGCGGGTGAAATGGTCTGGTGCCAGATTTGGTGCATATACAAACCGATTCTGCACAGATTAACACTTCACTGGCTGCATACACAGCCCATGAAAATACAAAAAAGCACAAGAACCTATTTTTACTTTGTTTACTCCGCTTGCCCTTTTGTGCCAGGTTATCGACTCAGTACTTGTGACTGCAACACATTCTAACTGTACTAACACAAGCAGATCAGAATTGAGGTGCAGTTATTACTCTCACCTGCTTCCCCACCACAACTTCCAGTGGCCATAGGCCACCTTAATTTGTCACCATACAATGCTGTAGAGGAGCTGAGGAGCAGGTGGAAAATAAATGCATTTTAGGTAAGGAGAAAGGGTGAAATATCAGAAGGATTACCAATGCATGGAAGGCAGCTCAAATCAAAAGAAAGCTCAGAGCTAGCGCCATTCTCCCTCCGCCCTCACCCAAAGCTCAAACTGCTCTATAAACTTACACATGATATAGCCATGCTGCCCAAACTACCAAGAAGCAAGTCAGAGGCTGCAGCACTCACCTTTGGGTACCACTGAGAGGTCAGCAAGAAGCTCTTCTGTCTGGGAGATGCACTGTCCCAAATGCCACAACACACTGTGCAGCATCTCAGCATAGACTTGAGGCTTTATCTCCTGAATTAGGAAAGAAAGGAGTCATAGGCAAGTCAGAACAAACGAGTCCAGCAAGTCTCAGTGACAGAGGCTTACCTAGTAGTATGATTCCTCCCCTAAAACAACAATACACTTCTTTCATCACACCTTTCATCCAGGAATCCCAAAGACTTTTCAGAGCATTAACTACACCCTGCAACACCCCAAATCAGAAGAGCCATGAAAATTTTGCAAGGATGCAGAGTTTATTTCCTTCTCCAGTATAATTAAAAGCAAACCAGACATTCTGGGCAGGACCAATGCAGAAAATTGACATGTTCTAAAGAGATAATGTTAGTGCTAGGCCAGATACAGAGCTGACAAACTGATATAAATTCAGTGGCATGTGCCTCTCAACTCCCTTGAATTTCCTTGAAATTGATTATTTGGCCAAAAAAGAACATGCCCCAACAATAATGGATATATTCAAGTTTGTAATTCTTCTTTAACTCCTTAGATGTTGATTTTAATTGTGGCTACCTAGCCACACACATAGTTCTGTCCTGGTAAGATTCTTCTAAGTCATAAACATTTGTGATAAATATTTGCAGGTTGTCTAGATAAGCATTTCTAATTGTGCTAGTTACAGCAAACCAATTAGCAAGTGAATTAATGCATGCACAAACTCTAACCTAAAGTAGCAAGTGAATTAATGCATGCACAAACTCTAACCTAAAGTAGCATTTCTCAATCTTTTCTTTGCAACCCTTTTTTCAATTTTAGGTTCTCAGTTCCACCAAGCCTATTAGAAGATGTATATGCCCACATAGCCTTACACACAGATTTGGTTCAGAAGGCAAGTAAAGAAGACAGAACATCACAACAAAATATGTGTGGCACATATTTGCTTTGCTGCAATGAAGTTTTAACATCTAAGGACTCTTTTCCTCCACCTTAATGACCTTCATTTGACCCCTCTACAGCTCAGGAATCACCACATTAATAACACTCATGCAAATACATCTTACACATCTGGAACTCCTCCTTCAATGTTGTGTCAAGTTGCTAGCCAAGTAACAGGAAGACTGCCTTTCTGGGAAGGCCAGCTTCTTCTGAATGAAATGCAGGCTAAAGATAAGCCTCAGCTTCTCATAATTTGGATTCAACGTCTCAGCATAATTTGTTATGAAACACATGAATAGTGTTGATAAGGATGCACATAATGTAATTACTTCTCAACACTAGAACTGGAACATCCCATATAGGAACACTTCTATTGAGTCAGTCCAGATATGCAAGAGAAATGCAGTCATATGCCTAGCTAGAGGGTGACAATTTCCCACGGTAAGTATCAAGTCCCATATGATTACCTGACCTAAGTGTAGGTGGTGGGAAGACATATTCGTTCCAGGCAGCCCGTAACCTTCAGAGACAGAGCTCTTTCCTGTGACTTGATCTGGGCACAAGTGAAAGACATACGCAACAGAGGCCTCTTGGCAATCTCTGAATAGTCTCACCAGCAGGCAAAAAAGCCCTATTTATGATGGTTAAGGGAAGAGGTTAAGTTGAGGAGGCTTTTTAAGGCACTGAAAAGCTCTTCCAGGCCTAGTGTTTTGACACAGAGGTACCAAACTGATTAAAAACGTAACAGTTCTTGGGCTGATAATACTTCCCTGGAGCAGAAACCCCAGCTGAGAAAAAGGGACAGGCAATAGCCTTCAGTGGTTCAGTTACCAGGTACTCAACAGGTTTGACTCCTAACTCCAGAAACAGTGTACTGGTGTGCCTGCTGGTGCTACACTTACAAACACCAAAAAAGCCTGGACTAAGTAGGAAATGCTGGGAAGGAGGCAGGGGTTGTGGTCCACCTGGGCACCACATAAAAGATAAATTCTGGAGGCAGATCATCGGATGCCAAAGACCTGGACCCCATCCTAAAAAAGGAAGCAAAGTCTTAATACGCAACTAAAGCAATGGCATAAGGAAAAGAGGCTCAGGCTCATCAGGGACTGGGGAAGCTTCTAGAGAAGATTAACCATAACAAAGGCTGACCAGATTTTCACCTGAACTGAGACAGAAAATGAATACATGCTTCACATAAGTAATATCATACAGAAATTTCTCAAGAGGAAGTGGGAGACCGGGTTACCTAGGACATGGAGAAGGCTGGAGGTACTCAATGACTTCTTTGCCTCAGTCTTCACTGGCAAGAATTCCAGCCACACCACCTAAGTCACAGAGGGCAAAGGCAGGGACTGGGAGGATAAAGAACCACCCATGCTGTAGATCAGGTTCAAGATCATCTAAGGAACCTGAAGGTGCACAAGTCCATGGGACCTGACAAGATGCATCTGAGTCCTGAGGGAGCTGGCAAATGAAGTTGCCACGCTATTACCCGTTGTATTTGAGAAGCTGAGACAGTTTGGTGAAGCTCCTGTTGACTAGAAAAGGGGAAATATAACCCCTGTTTTTAGAAAAGTTAAAAAGGAAGACCAAGGGAGCTACAGGCTGGTCAGGTTCTCCTCAGTGCCCAGCAAAATCTTGAAGCAGATCCTCCTGGAAACTAATCTAAGGCACATGGACAATAAGGAGGTGACTGGTGACAGCCAGCATGGCTTCACTAAGGGCACATAATGCTTGACAAATCTGATAGCTTTCTATGACAGGTTAACATCATTGGATAAGGGAAGAGTGACTGACATGACCTACCTGGACTTGTGCAAAACATTTGACACTGCAGCCCTGCACCTGGGTTGGGGAAATCCCAAGCACAACTACAGGTTGGGCAGAACCTGGACTAAGAGGAGCCCTGAGGAGAAGGACATGCTGGGGATGTTGGTTGATGAGAAGCTCAACATGACCCAGCAGTGTGCACTTGCAGCCCAGAAAGCCAACTGTATGCTGGGCTGCATCAGAAGGAGCATGACCAGCAGGCTGAGGGAGGTAATTCTCACTCTCTACTCTGCTCTGGTGAGACCCCACCTGCAGTACTGCATCCAGCTTCAGGGCACCCAACACATGAGGGACGTGGACCTGCTCAAGCAAGTTTAGAGGAGGGGCACAAAGATGATCAGAGGACTGGAGCAGCTCTGCTATGAAGACAGGCTGAGAGAGCTGGGGCTGTTCAGCATGGGAGAAGGCTCAGGAGAGCCCATATAACAGTCTTCCAATACCTAAAGGGGGCCTACAAGAAATCTAGAGAGGGACTTCCTATAAGAGCAACTAGTGCTAGGATAAAAGACAATAGCTTTAAACTGAAAGAGGGTCTCTAAATTAGATACCAGGAAGAAGCTCTTCACTGTGAGAGTGGTGAGGCACTGGTAAGAGGCTGTCCAGAGAAGTTGTGGATGCTCCATCCCTGGAAGAGGTCAAAGCCAGGTTGGATGGGGCTTTAAGCATCCTGGTCTAGTGGAAGGTGTCCCTGCCCATGGCGGGGGGCTGGAATTAGATGATCATTAAGGTCTCTTTCAACCCCAACTATTCCATGATTCTGTGAAATTTCAAACTGACAAGCACAAAAACAAAGACTTGTGCACACAGGATACACTGTTCTGAATCCTGTGGTCAACACTGCAACCTCAAGAATAGGATGGAAGTTGAAAAAAGTCAAATAGTAAAATAAAAGTAGTAAAAAAAGTTTGATGTGAACAGAACAGCAACAGAAATCCAAAACAATGTTTTCCATTTCACATAATTCTCTAAGATAATAGTGGCACAGACCCAGAACACTTGCCTTAAACAAGGACATGGACACAGCAGTTATGAAGGAAACATGGTGACAGAAAGGCAATGAAATGTAGAAATCCCAGGGAACTATTGTTTCCAAATGATTAAATTACTCTGAAGTAAGATGTGAAGTCTTTATATAAACCACTCATAAAACTTGATTTCTAGATGCTGTGAATAACTATTTCATGAACAGGAAGTTACAAAACCTACAAAATAGGAAACAACTCTTGATCAGTATGGATATTTCTGCCATATACCTGAACAATGTCGGCATGATATGCAGCCTCTCACCCAACACTACTTCATCTAGAAGACTGAGGGAAATCTTTCCAAAAAACCATTCTAAAGCAAGCATGGGGAATATTTGATGGTGCAGTATGATATACAAAATGCCCACATTAGCACAAGCAATTAACTAATAAAAGTAGCACTTATTTCTATAAATCTACTGTATGGGGCAAAATCATCACAGCTTTTGTAAAGCAAAGTGCTGCCTTGCAAACTTACCTCTGTTCCTGAGCAGGCCAATAGCCGGTGCATGAGGCAGATCTGCTTGATAAGGTCTGCTTGGATTTCCAAAAGAAATTAAGTAACATCTCTCACAGAAGCCTCTTAAAGGATCTGAGCTGCCATGAGATATGAAGTCTTGAGGTGGAAAATCACTTAAGAGAGGAAACAGGAAATAAATTACAACACTATCTCACAGGAATCTTTGCTGCGCTCATAAATGGTCTAAAAAAGAAATACTGAGATGACAATCATCCAGTGATAACTGTCTACTCATGACAGTAAAGAAGCTACAATATGTTGCAGAAACATGTCATAATATTGAGATACTATACAATAAAACAAGAGATGAACTTTGGAATGAAAAAGCATAAAGCGACACACCAACAGAAAAAACAGCTCTAACCTTACATATAAATGTCAGATGTTGAGTTGGTTATCCTTTTCAGGAATAGGATTGAGGCAGAGTCACCTATGTGAATATCAACTCAGAAAGAAAACAAGAGGAACAGTAGAAACTGCTTCTAGGGAGAATAGAAAAGCAAAAAGGGAACAAATATATCACAACATTAATCCACATTATGCCTTTATCCTGAATACTGTGTTAAATTATACCATTTGCCCACCTCAAAGCCAACACAGATAAACTGTAAAAGGTCCTGAAAAGAGCAGCACAGCTGATCAAAGGAACAGAGCACCTTCTATGCATGGTATGCCTGAATAGACCAGGATTGTGCAACCTGAAAAAGGTATGAAGGAAGGGGTAGGGGACTAGAGAGTAATGTGTGGATCAGTGAAAGTGAACAAGAAAACACTACTCACTCTCATACAGTAACAAGGATTTCAAACAAGAACAGCAAGTTTAAAGCAAGCACAAGATAATACTGCCATATAATATACAGGTAAGGCACATGAAATATCAAATATTTTTCACATTTAAAAGGAACAATCACTTTTCTGGAAGACAATTCCACTTAGAGCTCTTAAATATGACTACTTCACCTTTGTGATCCAAGAATTTTCTACTCAATTCACTGGACATTTTACAAACACTCTCAAGAAGCACCATACTCTGCTGCGTTCTCATTTTCCCTAGATGTCCTCCATTAACTACTCCACAAGTCCCTACTTAATTTAGCTGCCAGACACTCCCTAATAATAATAGTGAAGTATTATTAATCCTGTGATAGAACAACAGCTAGTTTGGGATCACTGTTTTCTCCAGCTGTCTCCTCAGTAAAGTGTGGTCTGACCTGCCTAGCTGGATCAGTAGTCACAGGAAAGATGTATTGCTGTCTTTGCTCTTAGACAGTTAAGGAGCCATGGCAGCCCTCTCATCAGAACAGATCAGTTGGAAGGGTCCTATAACAATCATCTAGTTTAATTGGCAAGACCACGATCCTTGATATTTAAATCTCCTTATCCTATTTTAATATCTCCAAGATATTTAGGAGCAGCACAGTTTCAAAGATGTGTAATTTCCTGGGATAAACTCTAGTTAGACAAACTTTACTAAATGCCAATGTGCAGCCAAGAACTCAGTCTGACCAGCATCCTGGCTAGCAGTTAGGTCATGTGAGCACAATGCCTTTACACAGCAGATGCTGAACTATCCCACTACTGACTGCCTGTGCATCTCTGAAGACCTAGCTTCAAATCCTCATCTAGTAATTAAAATAAAGCTGTTCAAAAACAAAATCAAGTCACTTTTCTGGAAGCTGTCAACATCCTTTATCAGGCTCAAACAATATTTACTAAACCTTCACTTTCCTTTCTGATTTTATTGAGGGAGCATCTTTCATTATGAAACTTCAGGAAAGAAGAGAAGCTTCTAATACACAAGGACCATCATTCACTCTCTGCCTTTATTATTCCTGGCAGCACCACTGCAGCTGGGTGTCATAGGGCTGTGTTTGATTACAGTATATGGAGGATTTGCTGCCCAGATTTCAAAAGCTAGACTTTTTTTTTTTGTGGTGTCTGAACAGAGACACCCTATGGTAACCAGGTATGTATGTCAATTAACCCTGGTTCTGTTATCAAAGAGAAAGTAAAAATCCATGAAGGAGTACACATGTAGTTGACCCCCCAGCTTCATGTTAAGCTTTATCTTCAGCATTTCCTACATTGTGTGCACAGAAAGCAACGTTTTCCCACAAAGACCTCACCATCCCATCTGGTCCATGTTCTGGTACCCAAATAATCCCAAAATCTTATGACTTCAGTCTTACTCTTCACGTAAAGGATATAGTAAGAAAGCCATAAACAAACAAAGGTAAGTGCTGTTTCAACCTTTTGAAAGGCATTTACTATCTCCTTTTAGAACACTGCTTTAATTTGCCAGTAACAAAACATAACAGGATTAGGTTGCTCTGCTAGAATCTAATTGAACACAGGCTAGAGAACATCCAGGATTCTGTTTAGCAGCAACCAGTCTAAATACAGCTTGTGTACAAATCAGAAACCCCTTAAAGCAAACTTACCTCTTCACTGTCCTCTTTTACTGCTGTACCACCAGCTTAATTGAACTCATGCGTATTGCAAGCAGGTGGAGAAGAGATCCAAAGCTGGTGGATACAGAAGTAATTTTTTAGGCCTGTGACCCTTCACTTTGGGGATTTTTTTTTAATCCATTTTGCTTTGCTTCCTCTGCCCCTAAGAGCAAACTGTATGGTTTTACCTAGGGCTCTGAGTCAAGCAGCATTTACTCAGTCTCACTTAGGATAATCCCAAAAAAACCCTCCTCCTTATTAAACTGCACTGAAGTAATTTTCTGTTGGGAGCCTCCTGCTGCCTTGTCAATCTTTTCCTTAATTGAGAAATGTACATTATACAGAACTGCCCCAACTTGCAGAATGCTGAAGAATTGACTTAAACACTAAGCCATTAACAAGATCTTGCTATACTAATGTGTCATCAGAATTGCTTCGGCAACCCTTATGACTCCCTATCATGTTTGCCATGACAGCTCATTTTCCTCCTTAAATAACAGAGACATATGCATGCCTATGCCATGGTATTTAACCTCTCCGTGGGCAGTTCTTCTTGAAACAGAGGCAAGAAAACCAGCTGCTGTTGTAATGAACTGCCCATGCAGAAGTTAATACAAAAATAGAAACTATTATGCAGGCACAGGTCTATAGCTGACTCAAATCACCTTCACTGGGTAACCACATACTAAGCTGTGCTAATACCCAACTATCTGAAGATTTCTCCCCATTACTTCTGGGATGGCTATTCAGGTAAAGGCAATGATGCATATGTTGGAGACTAAGCTATAAGTCTTGTAAAAGCAAAGTAAAAAAGGGAAAAAGGAACTGAGATTAAAAAAAAAAAAAGTATCTCCCCTTATAATTTGGTTTTGGATTGATGTTCATCTCTAGGAGATGAAAGACAACTTACAAATATAAAATTGGTTTACTCTTTGGTTTTCTATTTAACATAATTGTTCTACAGAGCTAGTAGTAAGATGTAGGGAAATTTAATGACCTTTTTCCTATTGTGAAGAATGAAATTAACAACATGTCCATGACAGGACAAGATATTTCCATGTTGTCATTACTCTCTATGAAGGAGACTCAAGGAAATAGAAGTGAACATGATCTTGAGCACAGGTCTGGTTTCTGAATCATAAAAGGGAAGGTGGTGATGAGGAACAGCAAGATGAGAATCAAAAGTACGGTAAATTAGACCCTGGAGCATTTGCCCATGAGGGCTGAGGCTGTCATCATTATCATGCCCACTTCTAGCCTCCAGAAAGCAGTCAGGAAAATCTGAGGCTACAGCAACAAATAAAGGAGTGTCTATGTTTGAACTGCTGGACAGCAAAACAGAACAATACAATTCAATACAAACTTCGATACAAGCCTAGCAGACCCTACAGTCTCTTGTATCCAGAAATCTTTCTGTCACATTGAGGGGCATGTCACAATCACACTACAGATAAACCAGACTTGGGGAATACAGAACAAAGACACCACAAAAGTAGCTACCAGCATGTGAGGGACACCATCCATGACCTGTTACATTTCATTACTCCTACCCATACTATGCAGAGCCGCACTACACCATTACCAGCAAGAGCACAGTGTTGTCCCTGCCTGCACTTCCCAGTTCCAGTACTCAAGAGTTCATTCTTGCAGAATGATCCAAATTCCCTCCTGCATCCCAGTATCCCAGCAGTGGAGTCAAGCAGCAACCACAGATGACTTCTGTAGTAAGCTTCACCACAGCTTTATCCCCTACAGGAAACAGCAAGGTACAGACCATGCTTTGGGTACCTTGTAACACTCAATGCCACGAGATTCTCTCCTACAGTGTACACTATCTTTTTATAACCAGCAATCTTCCACGGTAAACACTGAGAGTCAGTGCTTCAAGACTTTTAGTAGCTGAAATACAGCATTTTAAGAATATTTAAAAGAAAGAAATAAAAAAAATTATGAGGACGGCCCCCACCCTGGTGCCAGTACCATCACATACTTAGACTAAACCAGAAGGACACATACATGTGTAATGCTTAGCTGTAACAGGGCTGCAATAACAACACAGCGACATCTTTGTGCTGAGCATATGGGTCATCTCCCAGCAGACAGGGTTCTCAGGATGTTCCACCCTTCCTGCTTGTTGAGACTGGGTGGGCCAGAGACAGCCTGGTCTAGGCTTACTTAAAAATTTAAGAAAATGCTTACAAAGCATTTGGGTGGGGAGAAAAGATCAAGCAGTGTCAGTGACAGCCGAGTTTCTCAGGCTGTCTACATAGTACAAACAGCAGGGTACCTCCCTTATTTGTGGTGAGATGAGGCTCTGACTTCACTGGAAGGAGTCTCCATCTCCCCTCACTTCTCTGTTCGAGGTTGACAGGGAAGCAGTGCTGGACTGAGTGGCTAGTTAAAGGCCTGCTGAAGGGTTTGCTGCTGCTGCAGTCATTAACCCACGTCCTCCACTGACAGTGAGCAAAGATGCACAGTGCGAGAGGCACTGAAGCTGCTCTCCCTTCTGGAGGTTTAGCCCTCAGTGTTCTGCTTGTAAACTTCCATTCTAGAGGTCTGAAAGGGGTGATACACCTAACTGTATGGCCTCAAAATAGTTACAAGTTAGGACAGAGGAGAAAAAGAAGTCAGCTCTGGAAGCTGTCATAGACTAATGTGAGAGTACACCATACTGAATTGTGTCCTAGGTATTTGGAAACAAATCAGGATTTAATTCAGAATTAAATCAAGTAACAAATATGACAGTATGCAATAAGACAAAGTGCAAGATCAAATGCCTGTAGAATAAACAACTGAAAACCTAAAAGATCATCCACTGCAAAAGGGTAAATACTTGATCATGCTGAAAGCAATCCAGAAGTGGCTTGGAGCCAAAACTGTGATTCACCCATCAAAAAGGAAAATATAAATCTAGTTGGTATTACAGATGAGCTACTTCAAGAAGTAGTACACCATTCACTGCAACACAGACCAGACTCCCTCTGGAGCACCATGTACAATTCCACTGCCAGAGATTATACCTAGAGCAGACATGAAGAAGGTTGTCAAGAGAATGAAAGCAATGGAAAGCTAGTCTTTACAAGAGGAGGGTAAAACCTAGATAAGATAGAGTTTGACATTTATTTTAAAAGGCACATTGGACAAGAGCTAGACAATCAAAACCTGTTTGGACTGGTATTCCACTACGAGACTTGGCTGGAAATAGAAACAGCTTCAGTGTTGTAAACACCAAGCCACCCAGTGGATTGATAGCCTACATGTAACACACTACATGGCAAGCCATATATTTTTCCTGGAAACAGCCATACTTTGCACCTCATAGAATCATTTGACACTTTAAGCGCTCTTTTGCATAGCATTACTCACATTCTGAAAGACAAATGTATTCAGCGGCAGCGGGGAAACACTCCTTGGCTGGTTTCAGTGGATTAGAGGGAAAAGAGTATCTTACTGGTCCTCTTGAATGGCAGTTCATCCTTAAGTATTCAGCTCCCTCTTGACTAACCCTTTTTTTCTACAACTCTCTGGACTTCAGTGGATGGAGCAGAGGACACAGAGGAAAAGAACTATGTCTGGAAGAGAACAGAAATAGATACATGATGGTTAAAATAAACCAACTGCATGGTTTCTAATTATGTCAGCTTTCAGCACACAGCTGACAGCTTGAAGCCACAGGGCCGGAAGAAATCACTCCATATAAACCCATCTCAGTTCATCCAGCAGTTTTCATTGCTGGGCCACAGACAAAAGTGCTTGAGCTTTGCCAAACTAAATACAGGGCTTTTCAGGAAAGGAAAAGCCATGCACAGAGGGTGACTTTTCACCCTTCATCTGTATGCTGCCTCTCCAAAAGGCTGGCTTCCCTCTAGGATGGCACACAGAACAAGTCAATTCCACTGCAAGGTGGGCTCAGGCCATCACATGAACAGGATCAACAACAGGAACATCATTGTGAAGCCCTCTCTCAAAAGCTTTACATGCTAACTTAGAGTCTCAAGATAAACGTAACAGATTTGTCAGGGTCAGTGCATAAAATTGGTTAAAAAATGGTCTTTCACCCATTCTAAGACAAATGCTTTGTAAGAACAAGTGCTGCAAGACACATGTTCTAGCCCAGAATGTTCATGACTGTATAACTTAGTTGCCAATAAAACCAGGAAAGGCCTTTTCCTCCACACCAAATGATGCTTAGTGAAGACAGCAAATAGTGTTACAACTGGAAGGCAGGCATATACCCTCTGTGCTTGAACCAAAGCTCATTTAACAGAGACGTGAGCATTAGCAGAAGTTTAGACATTTAGATGATTTTTAATTCAGAAAGTCAGTAAGACTTACTCACACTGACATTGTCCACAAAACAAATGCTTTGCTATATGGTGACTCTACAGGAGTCTGTCAGTTGACTTTGCACAGACTAGTGCACATCCATTATAAACAGTGTTTTAGTTCAAATACTCAAGAACTTTCCCAGGCAAAACCCTTAGGAAGTGCTTGACAACTCTACATCGTATGTTGGAGATGAGGAACATGTATTCAAGATGTTCGGCCACACATGGCATTCCCACAGGAGTCAGCAAGACACGGGTTCTGGAGGAAGAAAAGCCTTCAACTAAAAGTCTTCAATAAAAAAAAAAAATTACATTTTTCCAAAGATATCTTAACTCAAGTTGTCTCTGCCACCAGCAGGACCAGAATGACTGCTAAACTGTTTGAAAAGAAAACCGAGATTTCCAGCATCTCTTGCCACAGATGGAAGGAGAAACTCATACTTCCATAGTAAGTAACTTAGCCATACTTCAAACATTGAGATAATCATGGTAATACTACTAGTAGTTGACACTCACAAGTGTCAAGTCTCCTCCACACCTGCTTAGCCTAGCAGTTAGGTGCTGCTGGACTGGCTCTTCTGCCTCTTCCTTGGAGATAAATGAGCCAACAGCAGGCAGCTCTAAGCCTTTGCCAACATCTGTACCATGCACAGGCTCCAACTGCTGCTCAGGAAGGATAAGGGTCTGCCCAAGTCCTATGCACTAGACCCAAGAGGACATCTCGGATACTCCAAGGTGTCTTAGGTAATATTAGAAGGCAATTGGATCAAACCCAAGGGATACTGCTCTTTCCATTGCAGGGACAGGAATCTCCATTACACTGGCAATAAAACACACTTCAAGTATTCTCCCTAAAAGTTCAACACTGCTGGACAAAATTTAATTCTCAGATTTGATTAGATAGAAAAGTCTTGTTTATATCTTAGATAATCCAGGATCCTTACACTGACAGCAACCTATGGGAGATGCTGCTAAGTAATTCTGGATTAACTTTGCACCAAAACCACATTTCTGTTTATGTACAGAAACAGCTCCAACAGCTTCTTTTGAAAGAAATAGGTGCTCTATACCCAGCACCTTTCAGAGTCCTATGTTTGAACACAGAGGGCTGCCTTTCAAAGCTACCCATCTTTAACTCTGTATGTTGGCAGTCAGGACTGCAAGGGACAAGTGTCTTGAGGTGGTCCTGTAAGGAACTGAGGCTAAGGAGAGATGACTGCTAACAGTCAAGTCACCACATGATAGCTAGCTACAAATTATCTGCTGAACTGTATTAACTCGTCAGTTGCAGTGTAACCTGAACTTACTTCCATCTGATTTATAACAACATGTTAAGCTAACAAGCTTGCTTTGTTCTGTGATAGGACAGAAACAAGCATACAATCCACATCAGCCAGCTGAGCTATACTGTGTTGAACAAAAGCAATTCAAAGGTCACTGCTTCTTCCAGCATCCTCAACAATCCTTCCTGTAATTCTGGGGTGCGGCACCTTCCCAGAATTAGCAGTGGTTCACTATTAACCCCTTCCCCTATCCTGAAGAAAAATACATTATAAAAATTAGAAGAGAACCTAAGAAACCTAGTAACCATTAATCTTTTCTTCCCTCTGTCTCCCCTCCATGTCCTTTACCTTTATGGTCATCCTCACAAATAGCCCCAGGTGTAGTTTACTTAAACTGTATGTAACCTCTCCTAATTAATGTTGGAGAGAGGTGGAGCTACTGTTGTAACAGCAATAGGTAGTCTGTCAGTGGCCACAAGATTCAAGATAAAAACCTAACAGGCGGAATTCTCCCACACACCCTACCAAGGCCCAACAAAAATCTAAACGTAATCAGTTTGAGGTAATGTAAATCCATGTTACTCTACTCCAAGTATAATGTTTGCCAATAACATGGAAAACTTAATTGTGTGAGTAGCTAATATCTACTTCCTTTGATAACCACACTTCTTTCCTCTGCAGACTGCAGGTTTTAAAATGACAGCTTGGTTACTGGCTATATTCAGTTGCATCTACATGGTGGAGAGGACTAACTGCTACTGCTTAAAAATATGTCAGAGTGGTAAAGAAAAAGCCTACTGAAAATTAAATGGAAGATCAAAATACACTGTGGTCGAAAGATGCTTCACTAAGACTGCCTAAAACCAGAATCAGATTGCTGCATGCAGCGGCATGTTACTAAGGTATGATATATATTATATTTATACGTATTTAATAATAAAGGGTATTTTATTTTTTTCTTTTCAGTTCTTCATTCTCTTTCAAGGAAGTCAAGCCAAACAATGAAAATCTCTTATGAGCAAGAAGCCAGCTGGTGAATCACCGGGGCTTACTGTTGCTAGAGCATATAACCGCAACACCTCAATGGGTTGGACTGGAAGCGGCTCTGACTGCCAGCATCATCTCCTGAGGACCCCTGTGTAGTGGTATTGAACACTTGGAGCAGCGAGATGCTCTGCAAGAGGGTAGAAAGGACCAGTAAAGACAGCAAGAACAAGCACAATACCTGCATCGCCTTCCTTACCCAGCAGTCCTGTTTCCACCACATGCATGTTTAACGAACTCCCGCTCCCCAGTGCACAGAAACCGCAAATTGAGAGGCCTACCATGGGAACACAGGCAAGCTTTGCTTATTCTTCATGGCTTCCACCTCTCCCTCCCTGTTCTCAGCCATTCTAGCTGGGTATTTAAACCCTGAACTCACACAACAGCTCTGCAAATTATTAAGGCAGGCCACATTTACTAGTGACACAGCTCATGCTTACTGTTGCCCAACCACAGCTTACAGTAGGAAAAACTGCTTTTCCTTCTTGGCCTGAGCATCTTATGCATACAGAAGCTTTCACACGAGCAAAAAATACCCCAACCAGTTTAGACATAGTCTCATCTGCACCTAAATGAGAAGATTAACTTCTTCCTTTCCAACACAATAGACTTAAGGCAGTTTCCTTGCACAAATTCTCTAGTGCCACACCAGTCACGCTCTTCCTGTTTCCTCCAAGAGTCACCCATACCTCTTGAACATGAGCTACCACCAGTCATTCCTTCCACGCCCTTATGAAACAACCAAGGTTGTCCCTGGCCATCTTTCTTTTGCAGTGGTTTTCCATAGCAACAATGCTGCAAATCTGGCTGAAAGGCTAAATCCACCTTTGACTCTTCCTGACAAAGGATGAAACAGGAAAGAAGCAACAAAAAGTGCTGGAGGCAAACCCCTCTAACCCATATGAAGACTTTTCCAGACATGATACAGTGACTGTACAGACCAAGCACATACTCATATGCATGCAGAACTTTCTCTAGGTAGCTACTGGTACCTAAACCAAACCATCTTAAAACACACAACAGTGGCTCAACCCAAAAAAAAAAGAGAAGTAGATATGTACCACCACTGCAGGTTAACTGCTCAGTTTATTCCCTCAAAGGCATCTCTGGCAGCCTACACCAAGCTTAGCTGGTCAGGCATCTTCCAGAAGTGCAGGTAGGATTGAATTGGTTAAGCTGCAAGAGTCTGCCACACATCCAGCCCTATGAGTGACAGCAGCATGGGCATGTTGGACCTATTCTTAGTCTCTCCCATGAGGTCTCCACAATTAAATGGGTTAAACATTTGTAAGAAATTTGAAGGTTGTTTATGGTCACTGTGCTGGAAGCCTGGACCAAGTTTCTTCTCTTCTGACAAAAATGGCTTTAGGAACAAGGGAAGACAGACAACACAAAGGAAGGCAATCTATTAAAATGATGCCTTTCATGAACCTAGAGATATGTCCAAATGCAGATAAAAATCACAAATTCTGGTCCATAAAATGCCAACACAACATAACAAAGGCTCAGGTAAAGATTTACTGAAGAGAGTGATCAAGACAATCTGACTAATAAATCTTCTCCCAGGAAGTTAGAGCAGAAGTCCACAGGATCAACAGACTATCAGACTATTAAAGCAGTACTGACAAAAGATGCGTTCAAAATAAAAACTTAAGGAAGTTCTTCACACCAGCCTAAGGGAGTTCATACTCTTTAGAAATAGATGATGTCCTATATTCGCCTCAAAGTAAGTGTCAGCAGAACAGAATTTGATTTTATTCATTCTTCCTTACCACTTCCTAAGGTTGAGTAATATTCACTCAAACATTTCCAGAGAACTCCTTCAAAGGGGAGCAGGAAGAATGGGAGAACAGAATGTTCCCCTCCTGAAAACTGAGACTTGCAAGGGCAGGTAGGAGGGAGAGTTACTATATTAAAACTTGAGCTGTTTCTCAAGATGCTACTTCCACGTATATGAGGTAGCTGGCAAGCCAGAGAGTATCAGCACACGGCAATAACACACGAGCAGGAGTGTGACAGGCATCAAAATATGTCAGGTCTTGGCTAAACCTCAAGAGAGAATGGGATGAAAAACCACAGGCCTGAAAACCTCAGCAGTCCACATAGTAAGGTAGCAAGCAACCATGCCTCCAAAAGAGCAGGGAAACATGCAGCGTGGTAGTTTTAAATCAGCCTGTATTTTCTGATATCTCTCCCAACATTTCTAAATGCCTGTAGTCAGAACAAGCCTCACCCTTTTTCATTGAAAAAGGAAGTACCTCCTCTCAGATTTTTCTCCTTAAGGTAACATGACACACAGGAAGAGATATTGCACTGGAGAGGGGCTGGGGGAAATCGCACTAACTCCAGTAAGTCAGAAACTGCACTGATCCAGACAAGACTGTACAGCATCCAGCCTTTTCCCAGGTCATGGAAGAGGCTGCTTCAATCCGTTGCAGTACACACAGCCACAGACTTGTCCTGTCCAGGACAGCACTGGGATTACCACCTGTATGTCAGTCTCAGAACAAGGTCAGCATGTAAACACTTTCAGCTACATACATAGCCTAAAAATCTCATTCCTGAAACTACTCTAAAGACCTAGTAATGACCAAAGTATTATTACTACCATTCTCATTTTTACCACATCTCAGAATGAACAGAGACAATATGAATTCCCACTGTAACACTAGCTGTGTGGAAAAAGGGAAAACAGCTTGCCTGCTCTTTTATATCCTTTTTAGGAGGTGATTACTCAGCTGCAGTGACAGAATCACTCTGAGCTGTTTAGACTGGGTTTATCTCAAACATATTACTGATACTAAGAGCAGACATGGAAATAAATCTTATCCAAAACTGAAAACTAAGTGGCTGAATATAGGCATTTACAACATGAAACTGTAAAGCGCTTTGCCTGAAACACTCAACACTGCTTTGTCTCCACATACCAGCAAGAGACATGACAATCATCTACAAGATGAGGTTTAAGTTCCAGCACTTGAAAAATTATCAGTCAATGCAAATGGTACAGGCATTTAGTGAAATTAGAAGTAATGAGTTTATAGTGGGCTTTTTATGCACTATACAATTACTGCCTTGCTGCAGGATATGAATGTGCCAAACAGCTTTATAATATTTATGAAAAATATAAATCAGTTGTCTTTAAATAACAGGGCAGTTCGGGCCTGACATCACTCCTACTTGTAACTGGAGGGAATTTGTCTCAAGCTGTGGCAATACTGCAGAAGTAGTCACTTAGCTTGTCGCAAAGCAATCAAACGGGTCATAAAAGCAAGGACCTCCCAAGGACAATCTCCTGCACAACTGGCACTGGCCAGTAAGAGACAAGCTACCACATTAGTTAAACCTGCATCAGGTTTACAACATTTCTGATCCACCCAACTTGCACTTAGATAGCTGCATTACAAAGCTGTAGAAGAAAAGATAATGAATAAGCAACAGGCATATCCTTACAGTACCTCCCATGGCATTACTCCATTATGACCTGATCATTGGATTATATCCACTTCTAGTATTTCCATTTTTTCTTTTGAACTACAAGTGAAATGGCAGATCTGGGTTTTGGATACCAGACTGGTATCATAGCCATCCTATTTGGTATGGCAATCAAAAAATATCACAGCCTGGTTTCTTATGGGAAAGTGTCTTTTGCAGTCACACTTTCTCTGTGCTTACCCTAAATAGTTCTATGCCACCACAGATGACATGTACACCCCTACTGAAAGAAAGGATGGAGTTTAAACTCACGTCTTCTAGACACTAGGGAACTCTCACGAGCAAGGTGATCAATGACAGTCAACACCACTGGCCAAAATACAGTGGGATAAAGATCCATACAAACCCAACTTCCAGTCTCACTGCACACAGCAGGTGTTTTGGGAAGGCAGCAAAAATGCTGACCTTGAATCTGTGAGCAGTGCTAGCAATCTGGACAGGCAGCAGGAGTAAGGACAGGCACAGAGATACCGCTAACCAGCTAAAGCCTCTGATCCAAGAACTAGGTAAAACCCCCTAGTCTGTTATTCCACCAGGAGTGCCTAGCTTCTAATTCAGAAGACAGCCAAGCCCTACTCTCCTGTACAATAGCAGAAGGCAAAGCAATCACAATGCACGAGTCCTTGCCAGCAGGTTCTCCAGAAGTCAGCATCTATGCACATCAGGTTAGCTGGGGCTGCCAAGCAGCCTGACTGCAAGCTGCCTGATGCCATCTGTGACTGGTCTCACCTGGGGGAGAAAGTCTCCCTTGCTGCATCTCTCTCCAGCACTGCAGAAATTTAAGACTTTTTAACTCAAAATGCAAGTTTTACTAGAACCTAAATTAACTTTTAAAACAGGAAAAGCAAAGTGCCTATGCAAAACACAACAGAAATGAAACAGATTTATAGACAGCTCTCTCCTAAGAGATTTTTCCTTTTGCAGATTTGATTCTGGTCACTCTAGTAAGTTTCTGGATCCCAGTAAACCCTGTAAAATCCCTTCCCCAAAGAAGCTGCTCTTTCTGTCACCAGAAGTCTGGCCAGCTCTACAGCATCAACCCAACAGCAGCATGGTCCCAGGGCTTTAACATCCCTTTCACCACTTATCAATCAAGGAAAGATTATATCCTAAGCATTAGGCTTCATGACCTTCTAACTGTTGCCCTCTTTCATTTGGAAAAATCAAACTTCACGTCATCTGGGTTGCCTTGTGTCCTGGGTTCAGCAGTAGCAGTCATTTATTTTTCTCATTCTTAGTAACTGGTGCAGTGCTGTGTTTTTGATTTTCAGCCTGGGAACAGCACTGACAACACTGATGTTTTTAGTTGCTGCTCAGTAATGTTTACTCTGACAAAGGACTTCGTGAGGCTCATCCCCTCCAGGGAGGAGGGGAAGCCGGAAGGAAGCAGAGATAGGACACCTGACCCAAACTAGCCAAAGAGGTATTCCATACCACAGCATGTCATGCCCACCACATAAACTGGGGGCAGTTAGCCAGAAGGGCAAAATCACTGCTCGGGTTGGGCTGGGTATCGGTCAGTGGGTGGTGAGCAGTTGTATTCTCTTCCCTTGTTTTTTCCCTTATCATTATTGGTGCTAGCAGTAGTGGTTTGTGTTATACCTTAGTTACTGGACTGTTCTTATCTCAACCTGTGGGAGTTACATTCTTTCAGTTCTCCTCCCCATCCCTCTGGGAGTTGGGGGAGGAAGAGGGGGGGGGGGGGCGACTGAGTGAGTGGCTGTGTGGCTCTGGGTTGCTGGCTGGCCTTAAACCACAACCCTTTGATACTACCCATATTTGTGTACACAGTCCAACTCCATCCATGTAAAATGCTTTTAATTCACAGCTCAAATTAAATTACATGGATGTGATGTGGTCTGCTGGTAACACAGGAACCAAAACTAGTATCTCTCAAAAGCAATTCCAGATACACTGCAAGAAGGCTGAGCAAAAAAACAGGGCCCACACACTCTCCCACAGAAAAAGGGCAGCTGAGAACCAAGGGGACTCCAAAAACTAGGAATGTCTGCTCCAAGGAGGGACAGCTGTCATTCAGCTTTCTGAAGGTTCAGGTCTGAAGGTTCCTGGCTTCCTCAGTGTCACAGCCTCCTCTCGCACCTAAGACTAGGAGATAGTTACTTAAGTTGAGCAAAATATCCTGTGAACACAGCTCAAAATTATAGGCATTGCAAGTGGAATTAAGTTGAAGTGAGTAGCTCAGATGATGGAAATTTTTAATGCTCTTGCCCTATAGAATAGCTTGAAAAATAGAATTTGGCTTTGTTTAAGAAAAAATATAGAAGCCTTAAAATTTAAGTAATCTAGCACTGTCAGAATGACCTTGAGAAAAAGTGTTTTGTTCCCAAAGCAAAGTTATTTTTGCTCTTCTTTGAATTGTCAAGTTCTATCTAATATATCCACACCTGAAACAACTATAATACCCAAGAAAGCCATAATTAAGATAATTAACCTATCATATATACATAATTGATATTTCAAGACTCTGAGAAAGAACATGTTGCTACATGACAAATAGAGATGATAAAGAGAACTTCAAAAGTAGCAGTTAGTAGGCTATAAAATAAAATAGGAGGCAATTAAAGCAGTTCATCTCCTTGCAGAGATTACCGTCACAGAACATTACATTTGGTCTAGTTGGGTCGTAGTTAGTTTTCTTCACAGAAGCAGATACGGTGCTGTGCTTTGGATTTGTGACCAAAACAGTGTTGATAACACACCAATATTTTAGCTTTTGCTGAGCAGTGCTTGCACAGCAACAAGGCCTTCTCTGTTTCTTATTCTACCCTTCCCCTCCCTGCCAGCAAGTAGTCTAAAGGTAAGGAGGGATTACAGTGAGGACAGATGACCCAAACTGATCAAAGGAATATTCCATACCACATGACATCATACTTGGTAAAAAACACCAGGGGCAATATTTTCCAAAGTAGCCATTGCTCAGAGACTGCCTGGGCATCCCACTGCTTGTGGCAGGTGGCAAGGTACCACCTTTGCATTGCTTGTAGCTCAGTTAGTTTCTCCCCAACTCACCCACCCCAAATCCTATCTTTCTTTTAAACTGCCTTGATCTTGACTCACAAGTTTTTCTTTTGTTCTTCTGATTATTTCATTCAACCTACTGGGTGGGCCTGAGCCATCAGCAGATGGGTGATTAGCTGCTGGCCAGGGCCAGCTCCTCTCAGAGTCACACAAGACAGTTACCCTGGACAAACCAAGGAACTGGGAGCCATGCAGGTCAGATTAAACAAAGTTTAGTATGATTTATGGCACTGTAAAGAAAAATTACAGGGGAACTGAAAATTCATTGTATAACAATTTCAAGAGCAGAGAAAAAACAAAGATAATGTAGTTTTTCCATTACTGAATAATTTCTAAATGACCAAGACAAGGATAAAGCAGAAAAAGTCACTGCAGTGACATTGCGTATTTCTGCATCCGCTTTCACTTTTAGGGGATGTGGAACAGATCTTCAGGCTCATGTTAACTGTTTTCAGGAAAATGCAAGCTACTTAAAGAGCCGAAACTCAGCACCAAACCCCACAAATACGGTCATTTGGGTCTCACAGTCCATGCCTGAGTAACCCAAGACCTGCAAAAGTGTAGTAGAAATGAAACAGTAAATTTCACACCAGTAACAAGCAGACAAGTGAAGCTTGTGACCCAACGGTGCTGACAAACTCAGAAACACCCTGTGGATTAAATTAGATCTATATATTATGACTCATCTGAATAATTGCCCAGCAAGCTGTGGCTGAAAAAAAAAAATCTCAACATGCAAGAATTTCTACACTTGGGTCAGAGAAGGAGAGATGTACTTGGCTGCCATGCTTTGCAGCAGAACTTGTCAGTGCCTTGCAGAGAAAGCCAGGTGGCAGAAGAAGAGCTGAAAAGAGACAAAACAAATGACAGTTCAGAGTACAGCTGCAATGAACTGCAGAAGCAGATTAGTCCAACAACCAACAGATAAAGAACAAGGTTGAGAAGAAAAGGATAAGCAATGTTTCATATGCATCGACACAGAGCTGTATCAAGAAGTTTGATGAGTAGATGCTCCCAGAGAACACATGAGAGGCCAAGTCAAATTCTTAAGCTTTTCTGGAGTGAATCGCCATTACCTGCATCTCAGATCTATTCCATTTTGTTACCAGCTCCCACAGTAACTCCTCTTCGGGACAAACCCTACAAACGCACAGAAGTTGCCTAAGGCCCCTCCTGCTACCTCTGACACATGTGCTTTCTCCCTGAAAATCACTGCTTTTCAGCAAGGCTTATCAAGACCCACAGGAAGCCTTGGCACACAGCTGGCACCAGCAGTAGGATTCAGTCATTAGGAGTTAGATGACATCCATCACCTAGCCATAGCACCATACCACAAACACACAACATAAAAGGAGAGGGGTTCATCCACACTGTATTCTGCTTTACAATGACGGAGCTGGGGGAGGCATATGCATAACTGGGTGAAACTTAAAGGCTCCAAATGTACAGAAGCTCTTCATACTATAATTTAAAATTTATTTAGTTTGAATGATTCTAGAGGAACAGATGCACAGGCTGAGAAGTGCCATGTCAAATAAGACATATTTCTAGAATCACAGAATGGTTTGGGTTGGAAGGGACCTTAAAGATCATCTGCTTCCCCCCCCAGGCAGGAACACCTTCCACTAGACCCGGTTTCTCAAACTGCATTCAACCTGGCCTTGAACACTGACAGGGATGGGGCAGCCACAGCTTCTCTGGGCTATCTGTTCCAAAGTGTTTTCTTTTCACCATTCCACCTCTTCCCACTTGTCTGCTCTAGACACGGTACTTCCTGGTAATTCAATTTGATTCCTTTGACACTTATGGTGAGGCAAAACACTGAAGTATAAACCCTACTTCGAAAACGCAAAGGCAAAAGAATACCCACCCTCATGGTATCCAAGCACTTAATAACTGTCCAACCTGTTCTTCCAAGCTTCATTTACAGATATTCTGTAACTTCTGTAAATAAACCATCAGGATCACTTAAACTGTACTTAATCATGCCTGTTGTGGAGGAGGAATCAGAAGACCCACCAATATCCTTTCAGCCCCAGCTTCTATTATATCTCTACTGCTCGCCTATGAGCATGACTTTGCTATTTTAAGGATCCAATGAGGGCAACACAGATAACCATCCCAAAAACTCACACAGAAAAAGCTTTAAGTAATTACAACAGGACACAGAATTAGATACTTTAAACTCTAATCCTATGAATGGGTATTCCAGCAGCCCTAGAAACAGAAAAGCATTGTGATTTAAAAATAGGGTGTGATACCAGATAACAGCAGTGATTCACCTGGAAGACAAGGAGAGTACAAAAGCAAGAGACAAGCCAAAACCTGCACTGTAATGACACCACACAGAGTCACAGCCTTAACAGTATCTTTGGTGCTGGAATGGAATGAAAGGTTAAGAACAGGGCAGCCTGGCTTTCATGAGAACAAATCACAGGAAAACCTATGTCCCTCACAGAAGCAGAAGCCACCACAAACTGAAATGGTTATTACTAGTTTATCTACCAACAGTGATGCACACTGCGGCCATCCACAATCAAATATAGCAACCCACTTTTTAAATCAGCACAGACTTTGTAACATGAAGCAAGACATTTATTCACAACCAAGAGTTCGACCATAAAGACTGCAGATGAATACGGGGAGCAAAGGAATTTCCTGCTGCAGTAGAAGATGCATGTATGTCTCCACTTGACCCTCATCCACATACTTATATAGAGAATGAGACAGTAAGTTCTTTAGCAATTGCTAACGTTTATTTGTATACTGTCCTTTATTATGAACAACATAACACTTGGTCCCATTCTTCTGGGGTTTGTGTTTTTGGGGTCAAGAGTTGGATACATACTTAACCTCTACCCCAAATCAGATATGCTTGCTAAACTAACATTCATACAATTATGAGATGGATTTTTTCTTAGCTGCTTCCTGCCCTTCAGTTCCTCTCAGACATTGTTTCTAATTGTCCAAGCCTCTGAGCAGTCACCTTTTGGAACCTGATTTATCTTTAAGAAAGACAAATAATGCAGATGGTGTCTGCCAACAAACTCAGCAGGCTCTGAAATTTTAAGAATTTGAAGGAGGGGAGGAGTAGGGTAGGGAGAGAGGCTACTACCCCTATTGAGAAAATGGCATTTATGCTCACTCCTTGTTAGACACCAGAAACTCCACTATAGACAGATGGGAAACTGGGTTTTGCTTCAGTTAAGGCTTCCAATGAATTACTTATTAACACAAAGTCCCCTACAAGCTCACCAGAAACAAGCTTCCTTCTCTCTGACTTCCCAGCAACAGTACCTCAATGATTATATTCAGTCTTTAATCAGACCTCCAACAGCGAACAGCTCTCTGTAGCCAGAAACTAAGCAGGAAATGTTCACAAGTGTCAGCATGCTGAAGGCCTTGCTGTACTTGGCTCCAACAGTGAGAGCTGGAAAAGGTGACCTTTACAATCTGCTATTCAAACTGCACATAGTGCTGTGTCTCTTGCAATTGTTGTTTGAAAGTCTGTACTCAACCCTCTGCATTTCTGCCACAGACAGGACACAATGGAGAAAAAAAAATACACCGACATGAGACAGGGAAACTTGACAAGTTCTCTCCATTTTGTTGTTGACAGCTATCTGTCCATCATGTACAGCCTTAAACTACACTGCTGCCAATGGGTGTGAATACTTACTGTGCACAGAGCACTGCACAATTTTTGGGACCAAAACTATTCCTTGGTTTGCATCAAGGTGCTATTCACCTATTTCAGGATAAGTTAAGGTAGGGCTATCTAGCTAATGATAGGGTCTATCACAGTACCATGTAGACACCTAGTCTTGTCAAGCCTGTTCTTTAAACCCCTGTCTAATTGGGCTAGACAGTTTGTACCACACAGTAATTGTTCATACACTTCCAGTGAGATGACAATTAAGAAGAGAGCTGTACTTTTCAGCAACTATAAATTACAACAGACATGGGAATGAATAGAGAATACCAAATATATTCCTCATCCTTTCAGTGCAGCATAGCATATAACCCGAGCTCCTAGCATAGGGCTCACAGCAATAAAAAGCTAACTGTAATACAATTCAGCAAGGAGTGTAAGACCATACTTAACTTCAAGTATCTGTTTAGAACCTCATGGTTTCTGTAATGTTCAGGCAGGAGCAATCATAGTTCTGTAAAAACCCATCTGAACTCAAGACAAGCAAATGAAAGTGTCAAAAACAGATCTGAGAAATACATCTCAGGAATGACCTTAATTGCAACCGTACAGCCTCTCGTTTCACAAAAAAACAGACACAGCAAGCAGCAAAAAATTACCACTTAAAATATCACCTAGAACAAACCCTACCATCTCCACACAAGATCTCGCTAGTCCAAGCAGCACTTGCATGCCAGTGATCTATAGTGGACCCTTTATTTCCTTTCCTCCAGCCATAACCACTTATAGACCGCTTTCCCGCGGCAAAGAAGATAAAATAGTTCACACTGGTCTGGGATCAAAATAGGCTCCAAATGCAAGATGCTGCCACCTCCTGATTCAGTAGGGGACTGACCTAGAAAACCCCCAAAGCCGTACGGAGTTGCAGCTGGACTGAGGGCATCTAAACACTACTCAGTGATGCCAAAGGGGACAATACTTTTTTCTCCGTGTTCATCCTGCCTCTTGAAAAGCCCTTTCAATTTGCTTTCTCGAAAGTTATCCAGTAAAGAAAAATTAATCTGTTTTCTTTCAGATTTGCAATTTAAATCGGGTCAGTGATGGCTATGAGAACTGGGGTCAGCATAACTGAAAGCGTAGGACAGAAGACAGGGTCACCACATCCTGCAGCAGAAATGCACAGCCTCAGTTATATGATCTCACCCTTCTTTAGGGGATCTGAAAAGGCAGGTTTTGGAAATACACTCTCATGTTTAAAGTGGAAGTGCTCAAACAAGGGAAAATTGCAGCAATAATTATGAAATGCAGACTCTTCAGGTCTCTCCACAAAATCAGCATCAATGAGACCACCCAAACTCCACTTTGTCCTAATTTGCTTGTCACTGAAGCGACTATACAACTCTCCAGCGTCAGCCTGTCTTACAATACACACTTTCAAAAGCATTTCTCAGGTTTTATTTTTCAGAAAAATCTCAACCTCCTTGAAACCCAGTGCAAACACATATCACCTTTAATACTATCAGCATAAGAATCACATTACCCGAGGGGAAAAAGGAGACGAGAAAGAAGCCTGAAGGAAAGAAAACAGGCAACACACACAAACAGGAACAATGATGGGGAAAAAGCAGCCAAACTCGGAGACAAGCAAAAAACTTTTTGGCTTCTAAGAACTTATGTTTCCCTTTTCCCTCCCTCCCCCCTACTCCATCTTAACACCTTACTAATTAAAAAAATATTTTTGAGTAATACCTATAGGGAGTTTCCTGTTTACACAGCACTAACTTCATGAGCTAATAAACTCCCTGGCCTTGACACACACTCAGTCCAGAATACAGTAATTACCTAGTAAACAGGAAGCACACCACTGCCAATGCACCAAAGCCAAGAAGACAGGGCACACAGAAGTTAGACTTCTGCACTAGCACCTCCTGCAGCTACTTAAAATGCACATTAGAAATTAAATTCAAAGAATACTTTATGGGTACCTATGCCAACGAGTGTTTGCCAGCACTCCCTGAAGCTTTCATTTAAAAAGAAATCACAATTATTTTCTTAACCAGAAACTTCTTCCATAGGCTGACATGGCCAAAATACCTTCAGGCATCGCAGGGTAACTTTAGAAAGGCTTTTATGTGTAAACGGATTAAGGCAAGGTAGAAGAAATTTCCATTATAACCTACACATTACTGTTGCACATTTATAAGCAGACGACATTTGGAAAGGTATAAGAGAATTATGAGGTGTCCTGTGTTCAGCAGTAGCAGTCATTTATTTTTCTCGTTCTTAGTAGCTGGTGCAGTGCTGTGTTTTTGATTTTCAGCCTGGGAAAAGCACTGACAACACTGATGTTTTTAGTTGCTGCTCAGTAATGTTTACTCTGACCAAGGACTTTGTGAGTCTCATGCTCTGCCAGGGAGGAGGGGAAGCCAGCAGGAAGTAGAGACAGGACACCTGACCCAAACTAGCCAAAGAGGTATTCCATACCACAGCACATCATGCCCACTATATAAACTGGGGGCAGTTACCCAGAAGGGCAAGATCACTGCTCGCTCGGGCAGGGTATCAGTCAGCAGCTGGTGAGCAGTTGTATTCTCTTCCCTTGTTATTTCCCTTATAATTATTATTATTGGTGCTAGCAGCGGTGGTTTGTGTTATGCCTTAGTTACTAAACTGTTCCTATCTCAACCTGTGGGAGTTACATTCTTTCGATTCTCATCCCCATCCCTCCGGGAGCGGGGACAGGAAGGGGGGGAGTGAGCGAGGGCTGCGTGGTTCTGAGCTATAGCTGGGCTTAAACCACAACATGAGGTAACACCATTCAGATGTACAGATGTGAAGACTTACACAGCAGGATACAGCTGCATGAATGGCTCCCTGCTGACTTGCATCATACAAAGTCTGCCTTTTGAGAAGGGCAGGAGTAGTAATAAGTCTTATCCTCCGATCTGGAAGACAAATTCTGAATCAGTGTATTTTGCAGATTTTAATCTAACTTAAATAAGATAACCTACTTTACAGAAGTGGTATCCCCACTTCATCTTACTTCTCCACAGTTCCAAGTTACACAGGCTGCAACAGGCCTATGAAGAAATAATTCTCAAAATATGTACCTCCTGAGCTGTCAGCAACCATCCTCACTCAGTCCCTTGATAAACAGCAGAAGGCCTGGACATAAAAGCAGGCCCAAATCTTGTCTCTAACATAGGATGCTATTATTCTCAGTCATCCTAGTCATTTGTCAATAGTGGCCCATCTCCAATACGCAGTCTCCAGAGAATGCCCATCAGCAATCATTTGCACATAACACACAAACGAGCTAACGCTATGATGTTATAAAGACCATTTTACAGGGAGAACTTCCAAGCAGCTGTTGTAATCTGATTCTGACAGGCATTCTGCAGACACCAAAGGAATTCTTAAATATTCCTTTTAAAACAGGTTTGGACAGAGAAATTATCTGTCCCTTAAAATAATAGTGTATCTATCAAATCTCTGGCACAGCAAGAACTAAAAGAAAACACACTACCAAGTTCAGCATCTCCCTCCTTCCCCCCTCCTCAATTGAGATTTGTTACATTGCAAGTTAGATGAGAAGACACAGGTACCAGCTGCTTTGCTGCACTACGGAGTTTCTCTTATCCCATAATTCTTAAACAAGGGCCCATCAATAACAGAACAGAAGCACAGTTAAGGTTGTAAGGGGCCACTGAAGATTGACTAGTGTATCTAAAGTCACTATACCCTTAAGAAAAACATCAGCAGCTACCCTCACTGGCGGACACCCTAGCTCCTCACACTACCATAAAGTTGCTGGACCTATGCTACCAGTATCTGAATTCTGAAAGGCCACACGAAAGGCATGAGGCCCATCAAAAAAGTCACACTTGGCTTTAAAGCACAGCCTTCTCAAAAGCTGTCTTGGTGCTCTACAGATTCAATAAAAGTACAGAAACTAAAATAAACTGCAGCTCCGTTTAAGAGCCCTTCCATTTAACTCATGTTAACAACACCATCTAGTGGATTACATGCAGATACACAATTAATTGGGTTTAGAGCGGAAACAAAATACCCAGAAAAGTAACTCCACAGGGTAATACCTAGTAAAATTTAAAAATGGGGGCACACAGAAACTTGTGTCCATGCCAGTCGCTGAAAGGTCACTCCAGAAGTGGATTACCGAATTGGTGGTTTAGGAACACAGACACACAGGAATTGGTTGTTTTTCACGACAGAACCAAGAGATTAAGGACATATTAAGTGCATAATACAGTCAAGTCCTGCATACTTAACAAAATAAAACTCCAAAGGAGGCACAGACACATGGGATGAGCAAATGATCCATCAGTTGTGGCACTTTGGCAATTAATAGTAACATTTAATCATATCAAGAAGCCAATCCAAAGTTGAAGAACAGGTATCTTTTATTTCTGTAAACTTCACAGTCACCTCATCATTTTTGCCTTATCACATAATTCCAACTTCTATCACCTCTCTGCAATCACTTCTCCATTCTTCAGGAGATACTTTTATCCTCTTCACAGGCTTTGCTTTCACCATTTTGAAGTGAGATGGACAATACCAACGAGTGCTATAGAGTGCCCTCTGCACTGCAGCCTTCATTAAAGGGAAAAGTGCCTCCCCAAGATAACCAACAACTACTGTGCTGACCAGTAGCTCATTTTATTAACCCAAGTACGTTGTGAGCACAGGCAAACACAATTAATATCATGAGTAAGGCATCCTGGAACTGCATTGCTCTGGAGGAAGAAATTAAAGCATTGAGTTGACTAGCTTCACCCATCAGGCTACTCAATATCTGCAGCCTTAAAACAAAAGTCACCATTTTATCTATAGCATTAATCCACTTGCTATGCAACTACTCCAGTTAAAGAGAAAAAAAGGCATGTAGAGATTTTATAACAGTAGCATGCCAGCTAACAGTATTTAACATACCACAGATGAAACAAGCTCTTAATTGGTAATTGCAAATTGGCCTTATAAACTACTGGAAGCCACTCAACGGAACAGGTTTCTTCACAAGCTGCCCAAAAGGGTAACCAAGATGAGGTGGCAAGTTTTCACCTAGGCCATGGTAGGGAAGAAGCATATCTCAAATGTCGTTAAATGTATCTATACATTAAGATGGATAAAGGGCACTTGTTTCGTATTTGAAGAGGCACATTACAAATCAAACTGAACATCATCAGGAATAGGGGGAAAAAATACTACAAAAAAACAACTCTACACGAGAAAAAAAAAAAAAAACAACACACCCGAACACGTAACAGCTAGAGGAAATGCAAGGAACAAACACACAACCCTGAGGAAGGCCACGACTGCTTTGCCCCACAGCAAGAGCTGCAGCACCTCACACGGCTATAAGAACAGCGAAGGAACGTTGAAAGGAGCGGGCTCTCCTCTGCTCCCTTCACTTCGGGAGTGCAGAAACCCTTCCATTCCCTGCAGCCCTTTTCCCAGCGGCAGGAACACCTCGCGGTCCCACACCACCAAGCACAAAAACCACCCAATCCCTCAGCCACCGCCACAGGCCGGGTACCCAACGAGAGACGCTTTATCCGCGCGCCTCCACCCCGCCCTCCGCGGCGCACGCACCGCCCGTTCCGCCCGCTCCGCCCGCGTGACGTCCATAGCGTAAACAAGGCGGTGCATTCTGGGAAGAGGGAATCGTTACGTGCAGGAAGAGGGAGCCTCCATCTTAGGCGGTCGACGGCTTCGTGCCGGCGGGATGGCGGCTGATAGCCGGGAGGAAAAAGGTAGCCGGTACCAAGGGTGTGGGCTGTGACTAGGTGCTGCGGAGGGGGAATGGGTTGAGGGGAGCAGCAGCCTTCTCCTTCAGCCGTTCGCCCTTCCTTGGGGCCTGGTCGGTTACTCGGCCTTCAGTCTGCGAGATGTCCGTGAGGAGAAGGAAGGGTAGCGGGGCCGCGAGGCATTCTTCGAGGAGGATTCTTGTGTTCTTTAGACGTGGCGTGTGGGGGAAACAGTTCTTGTTTGGCGCTGCGGTGCCGGAGGTGGTAGGATGGATCACCATGCTGTAATGTGGTGCCCCGGCTGCAGTGCGCCCAGGACAAGGTGACTTGAGAAACGGACATAGGAATAAATCTGTGGGCCGTAAGCTCAGCGTTAATGGCAGCAAGTTACTGCTGATTATCTTCTCATAGAAAGTATGTGGGTTTGTTTTTATTTGTGCTTAGGTTTCTGGCCGTTTTTTTTTTTGCTGGATTTCTGCTGGGGAATGTAGTTACTTAAACAAGCAGAAGCTGATTTTGGAATATATATGGTTTTGTGTGATGTTTGCTCGGCTTTTTGCAATTAGTTATGCTTTCTGAGTACTGTCATGAATAAGTTTGAATTAAAGGAATCGGACGTTTCCAGGGTAATGTATGCTGGCAGCTCTTATAACTGCCTGTCACTGTGTACGGGAGCTGAAGTGATCCCCATGTGGTCTGTGAGATTATAAGAGTCAGTCCTCACAAAAGAGTCCATTTAAGAATTAAATCCAAAATTTATATGTAGAAAGTTGCTGTTTGGTGGTTAGTGCAGATAATAGCAGTGCTACAAAAAAGGTAAAGGACTATTGTGGTGGTGTGATTTGCTTGGTTTTTCTATGGAACATACTTCATGTAAAGTTTTTGCAGGATAGCTATTCATATTTCTGTCAGAGTAGTGAGGGTTTGCTGCCTCTAATACTTACTGTGAAATTAGATCACATGGAAAATTCCCATTAAATTTTGTTAGAACTGCTAAGTAAAATTGTTGTGTGTGATTATTAGCAGCGTTACTGTAAGACTGGTGGGGTAAGATACAGTCAAGTTACATTGAAACAGATGTGAGCTGCCACCACGGAGGAGCAGTGAAATTAAAATACTTGCTGCTGTCACCTGTAAATTTGTACTCGTAGAATCATTTATCCAGGTGGTTTTGAACTTTTTATTCTTTGGAGGGGTTTTTTGTTGGTTTGATTCGGGGTTTTCTTGTTTTAAATCACTGAGGATAGTCAAGTCATGACTAGCAGTCAAGAAATGTTTGTGGTTTGTATTTTAACTTGTTTTTAATTTTATGGCCTGTGAAGGGATTGAATAACGGGTGTTAATGCACATATGTTTGTAGCTGAATTTATTTAGGCTGTAAATGCATCATTATTTTTGTGCTTCCTTTTGAAAGAGAAATGCTATGTCACTGCATGAGAAAGTGGAAATAAATTTCACATACCCTTTTAGTCTGAAATTGCTTGGTCTTATCTGCTCTGTTTGGCAGATTACATTTTTGCTTGGATCCTTCCTTGAATAGACCTAAAGCACATGGCCAGCAGAGGAAAAGTGGTCTCCCCAGGTTACTTTAATGTTGTTTTGGATGAGTTAAATTTGTTCATGGAAGGATCCAACACACCCAAGTCAAGAAAAGATGAGTTGTAGGAGACCCCAGCTGCAAATATCTGTAATGGAAAGGAGTCATTTAGACCTTCCCCCTTGAGCAGTGATTAACTGTAAGAAATCTGTCCTCTAACAATTTTTTTGTTTATTTTCTTTTGCATTTCCTGATGCTTCTCTTGTCTGTATGAGATAATTTAGCTCATCAGGTTGAATGCTAACAGGGGCAGTTCAGTGAGTGGAATCATCTTGTGGAATTCAGTTGAGCAGTATACTTGATGCAAGTGAGGGATGGAAATTGTATGTTCAGATTGTCCTTTTTGCAGCACCAGGCTGCTAAATAAATCTGGAAGTTTACTTTTAAATAAATTGGATGAATTTATCTACAGGAGGGATTTGGAGGCAGAACTCGCCCTGCTCCCATCTTTTACATACTTGTTTAGGGTTCCAACTATAAATCGGGCCCACCTAACCTGGGAGGGATTTATTAGAGAGTATATGTCATGTCGGATTTGCATATTCTATTAAATTTTCTTTCTCATTTATTACTGAACCAGCTAGTAATGTGAGTCTTTTAGCACTTCTGAATGCTACTGCAGTAGTTAGGTCAAATGTAGTTGCCTTGTCAAAAGGGAAACAAAGCTAAGGTTCATTATGTGTGATATGAGATTGGTGATATTCTAATCCTAGTGCACCTCTTTTTCATCAGTGTCCAGTAAAAAAATCTTGTGCTCTGAACTTGCCCAGTCTTCTGCAGGGAAGCAGAATGAGAGCCAGGAAATCACAGCCCATGTTTAGCAGTTGCACAGCCGTGAATCTCACTGTTGTATATCTCTCGGTAACAGCAGGAATACTTGCTATGAATATATAGGTATCTACAAACATAAAGGACTGTTTCCAAGAGAGTTATGATGCAGCTTCATGTGATACTTAAATGCCCTTTAACTGTAAACTGCCAGGGAAAGGCCAGATGCACCTCTCTGCCGCTGCCTTTGCATCAGCTACGGTTTGTGCAGTTCAGGGACCACTTCTGCATTCCCCTACCATAGGAAATGTGGAGAGATGCCAGCAAGACAGCTAGCAGACATGCTGACTTGACATTCAGTAGTATATAGTAGAGATGCAATTGTAACACTTTTTTTGTGGTGTGGATTGCATCTTTTGTTATGCAGCTAAAGATTTTGAGATAAACAAATTGCCAAACTCTGGAGGACTTTGCTGCCTTACAATAGAGGAGTCCTTACCTGCTGCTTTATAACATTATACAGTATGTCTCCTTACAGATACTGTTAACTAGCTGAATCGTTGGAGTCTGCTCTGCGTTCTGTTCCCTGAACACAGTAAATAGAGTCAATCGTAGTAATATAAAGTGGAAGGAACTAAGAATTCCAGAGTTCAGGAGAAGAAATATAAACTTCCAAAATTAATACATTTTTTATTATTTTTCCCTTTGCATGCTTAGGCTTATTTTTTAAAGTGCTTGAAATACAGATCTGCTGTCTTAAAAGCTGGTGAATCCTTCTTCTACCAGAATTGCCTTATATCCTCTTTGGCTTCAGGCAAAGTGAAACAGTTGGAAACAGTGATAAATATTACAAGCTGTGTGACCAAGCGTGGTGATTTACTGCTTCTAACTACTTCTGCTTCCCTTCTTAAACTTTTTCCCTTTTTGTCAAGGTAAACTAGTTGTATGTTCTTGTATGTTCTTCTTGTTAACTTGCCCTGTTGTGGTTTTTCTACTTGGAGGTGAACCACAAAACTCACCTTCCTAATGTAGAAAAGACAACAAAAATAGTGGGGCAGGAAGGGAGACAATTTAAGGTGTAAGTTCTTAAAGATTTTGAGGAGAGAGATCCTTCCTCTTTGCTTTTGGCACTCAGACTCTCTTGCAGTCTTCTTTTTCTCAAATTTTGTACAGGCTTTTTTGTTAAGCTTTCATTTGTAGGTCAGCTCTCCTGCAAAGCTTGTGTGACATGAGGAGCCAAATTGGACCTTATTCAGAGTCCTAAATGCATCCTGTGACGTATTTTAATTTTTTTACTGGCTTTGCTTGATTCTTCTAACTTAAATTATAGCAGTAAATCAAGGAGACGTTAATTTTTGCCTTGTGGCAGATCTGAAACCCTAAAGGAAATGTTTGGGTTTGTAAATGCTAGTTCTACTGTAGTATAAATACCCAGACTTTTTATAGGGTATTTTTAACTTTTTTTTTTTTTTTTTTTTTTTTTTATTCCAGATGGTGAACTCAATGTTCTGGATGACATTTTGACTGATGCTCCAGACCAAGATGATGAGTTGTATAACCCCGACAGTGAGCAAGATAAAAGTGAGAAAAAGGGTAGGTAGTGGATATTACGCAGAAATGTAAATGGTAAAAAGAGTCTGTCTTATTATGGCTAAAGTCTGAAGTAGCAGCTCTTAAAACCTTATTCAAAGAGTGAAAGAGTTCTAGAAGTTTTTATTTCATGTACATCTGCTTTTTCACCTGACCTTCCAGGCAAATAGTTAACTAGGTTTCCTTTTGTGTCAAAAGCAACTGCTGAGTCTGGTTTATTGTGAATTCATTTGCTCTTAGTAAATGACTGTCTTTTTTGGTTCAGTGAAGTGAAAATAGAGCCAAGGGTTTCCTGAAGTCTGGTTCCAGCTCAGTTTTTGTTTTGGCTTTAGGTCAATCCCATCAGCATTTAATTCAGCATTCCTGTATATAAAATTTAGAAGTTGCCTACCACAGCCTAAAGGATTTATCTTTTAGAGTAAAATGTGTGTTTTAGAACATGAGTTGTTCCTAACAAGCAGCTTTGAGTGTTACTGCAAAGCCTACAGGTGGAAGATGCTACCCATGACTGCAACAGGGAAATTACCCAAAATAGAGGAAGTAGGAGCCTCTGCAGTTTTTTGTTTGATATACTGAATAACATTGAACTTATATCTTTCTATTAAAGGATCAAAAAGAAAAACTGACAGGATGGAAAATGCTGAAAACAAGAGACAAAAGCCTTCTGTGCATTCATCAAGGCAGATGATGCCAAAGCCTCCTAGTTCATCAGTTAGCAATAACAAGAGAATAGTGAGTACGAAAGGAAAACCAATATCAGAATACAAGAATGAGGAGTATCAGAGATCTGATAGAAACAAGCGTCCAGATGGTGATCGAAAGACACGCATGTCAAGCAGTTCCAGGGAACCATATAAAGGACAACCAGAAAAAACTTGCTTGAGGAAGAGGGATATTGACAGAAGGGCAAAGTCTTCTACACCAGATGGTTCAGAGGTATTAAATATTTTTGCTGCCTTATAAATAAAGCAATTCTATGAGACTTCTATAAGGCGCATTCTCTTAGGACTGTGTGTGCATCCTGACAATGTTATATGACTGCTGATTCACTTTTTCTTTAAACATCAGAGAATCAGGCATGATGTGGATAGAAGACCAAGCCGATCCAGCCATTCTTCTAAAGAAGAGGTGAATTCTGAGGAATATTGTTCAGATCATGAGACTGGCAGTAGTGGTTCCTCTGAACAAGGCAACACAGAGAATGAGGAGGAAGGAATGGAAGAAGAGGAAGACGATGAAGGGGAAGAGGATGAAGAGGTGGAGGAAGATGGGGAGGAGGATGAAGAAGAGTATGAACAGGACGAGAGAGATCAAAAGGAAGGAAATGACTATGACACGCGAAGTGAAGCCAGTGATTCCGATTCTGAATCTGCCTCTTTCACAGATGGGTCAGTTAGATCAGGGTCTGGCTCAGATGCATCAGGTAGGTAATACCTAGCATGTGAATCTGAAATAACCTTGCCGTTGAAAGTTAGCTGCTTTTAAAAATAACTACTTCCTGACTATGGCAAAAGTAAGTCTTAGGTAGCACAAGTCATTAAGATACTAATTACGAAATACACCGTCATAAGGGTTTTTTTATAGTGTTATTGACTGCTTTGGCCTTGCTGTTCAACTCTTTGAAATGTCAGAATTTGTATTTTCTTAGGTATCTAATGGCTTAGGTTCCCGTAAGATTCTTTTCAAGTTGGTGTTGAACTGTTCTGGATTCATCTAGATGAGTGACAAGGTAGACCGGTGTAAAAGCATCATCTCCCCAAGGAAAGGTAGTTTAATCTTAAATAGTAGCTGCCTTCAGCATAGGAAATCTAAACCTAAATTGAAATGCTTAGCTACCAGGGCAAACTTAGAAATGTTTTAAGCAGAAACTAGAAACAGGTGCTTTGCAGTTGTATATTACAACTGGTCCTAACTTACACATGTGAAGTGTTAATGGCGTATATAATGTTGTGTTTGGCTGTTTTCTGTTTTGGTTTTGTTTTCGCTCTTGTTTTAAGAAAAACAGTTAGCAATCCTGTTAAGATTCCTCTTGTGTATCTTCCTTGTCTGAAGTCTCCACAGGTCGTCATCCTGCTTAACATAATGCCTTTTTTAGCTCAGTTCTGCTGTTTGGAATTGGAGACCAGAAATGTGTAATCTGAAGACGAGTGAAGCTGTAGTAACTGTTCTAAAAAACTCTGTAGTATAATGTAACACTTTTAGGAGTAGAAGTAATTGCCTATGTGCCACAGTGTTTTGTTTTCATACCTCTTGCCTTTTTGAGCTCTGAGCAAATGAGCTCATTTCACTGTCGCAGCACAGTTTGTGCTCAGTGTTGCAAATTTGGCTGAAGACCTAAACTACCCTTACTTAAAACACCTAGGAGATGAATTATGTGTCTAAACTTTGCACAGAATTATTAGATATTTAGAATTTCTTTTCCTTTAGTGAATGAAGAACTTAAGAAGTCAGCATTAGCTTCTTTTGTGCATAATGCTTTTGGGGCAGCAACCACAATTTCACGTGCAAGTCAAATGCCAATATCACTATTACGGATGTTATTTTCCTGTCTCAGTACTTCTCAGTTTTGCCTGATGTTTAAAATACTGCCTTTATTTGTTATGGGTTTTTTTAGATGAGAAAAAGAAAGAGAGGAAGAGAGCTAGAGGTATCTCTCCAATTGTTTTTGACAGAAGTGGAAGTTCTGCATCTGAATCATATGCAGGTATTCTTTCCTTTTATTGCTTGTCATCCTGACTTGCATCAAATCTTAATGTGTAATCTAAAATAAATGTAACCGGCTATAGAGATATATGGGCTATGTAGCTTTGTATAATTTGGTATTGAATTCTGGCATGTTGCGTGTGGATACCTTTGGGGGGAAGTAGGCTTTCTTGTTACTTTAATGCTATTCTGTTGCTTAAGTGGAATTTTCACTTTTTTTTTTTTAAACTTGGAAGATGATGATTCAGTGACTAGTTTTCTGAGTAGGAAACTGTTCAAAGACTATTTAAAAAAAACAAACCCAAACTAAACAACCCAAAACCAAATCAAAAAAACAAACCTAAAACAAAACACTCGTGCACATTGAATAGTATTTTTTGTGTGTGTGGGTGCGCGCCAGAAAGCATAATTTGTCATGAATGAAAATTGTATGTGACAAGGCTGTAGAAATTGTATCTTATCTCTATTAAGGCTCAATCTGAACAAATGTACTTTGGCTAAACACAGGTTCAGAAAAGAAGCATGAGAAATTATCATCTTCCGTTCGTGCTGTCCAAAAAGGTATCATTTAAATTTGAATTTTTAATGCATGCCACATAGCAAGCCATTGTCTCTGTTCATTAAATTACCTGTAAGTAGTAATGTTCCGATATAAATCACTTTGAGCACATAATCGTTCTAAGCATAACGAGTGAATCTTGAGCTACTTTTGCATATGTTGAAAGCGGTATGCAAAAAGTTGAGTCACATTGCTCCTTGCAAAAATGGCAAAGCAAAAAACAAAACACTTGCATCTTAAAAGAGGAACATTTCAGCATTTTCTATTAGAAAACTCACGGTGATACGAATATTACCCACTATTTGACCAAGCATTCTTAAGGAAGGAAATTCAGGCCTGTATATCGGAGCATCACTGAATCATGCTGATTTTATTTTTTAATTACCTCAGTATTTAAGTTTTAGTTTTGATTTGGTTTCCCCTGACATCATGTGCTCTACAGCTTAAACTTCAAGTTGGGTGGTTGACTGTGATAATACACAGGTAGTAACTGGGTGGGATACAGTGTATTTTGAAAGAAACAAAGAACTATTTACATGCAAAGTGACATTTTTGACAACCATAGATATTTACAGTCCAGCTTATTTGATGCTTTGTTTTTTCAGACCAAACAAGTAAACTTAAATACATTCTCCAAGATGCAAGATTCTTTCTTATCAAGAGTAATAACCATGAAAACGTATCACTTGCTAAAGCAAAGGTATGTTGAATTTTCTTTAAATCGATTGCTTTGCCTATTTTCAAACACACCCACCTTACTATAGGAGAGCATATACATGCATTCTTTTCTCCATCTTGGTAGAGGCAGGGATGAAAGCTGCTGTCCTCTGATTCTTCAAGGGTAGGTATTCTGCTTCCACTGCAATCTAGAAATGATTCTAGCCATTTATCTTGGTAAGAGTAAGGTAAAAAAGTGGCCTCAAGATCTGTTTGGTACCATCCTTAGTTACCCTCCATTGGGAGTGTGCTCTGATGGTATTTTCTTCCTTTCATCAGCAGCTGTGTTCATATCACTGTACTGTGGGGAGGTTCAGAACATTGTTTTGGCTTTAATCTAATGCTATAAAAAATTATAGCATTTTTTCAGTTTATCCAGTTTTATAGCAGTTTTTCAGTTTATTCAAGGTTCTGGAAGCCTTATTGTAGAACTGTATGCCTGGCAGTGCTGATATAAGTGAGTTCTGTGGAAGGGATTCCAGTGCACTGGACGTCTGCTGAGGACTGGCACTAAGCCACTCTGGTGGTTTTGTATTTGCATGTGTTACTTGGAACAGCTTGTAAAAGAAAAGAGCTGATTTGCAGTTACACAATATACACAGAGTAGGTATTTTCTATTAATGAAGATTTTTCTAAAATAGAATAGCATTAAAGCAGTTAAATCTATCTAAAGTGCTGGTCTCTTTGGCTCCCCCCATTCCTCCCGCAGCCTCAGCTTTGGGTTTGATCTGTGCAATGAACACCATTATGATGGGTGTTTGATTTAGCCCTTTCAAGGAGTATATCCTTCCTGGGTCTCGTTCACACTTGGGACTGCAACAATATCCTTGTTCCTAAAGTTCTTGGGGTGGATGCTTTGTGTCTGAAATGTGTAGATGTCAGTGCTTTGCCACTGCACTTTCACAAAATTGGTTTTTGTGTTGACAATGTAATAAGTTGTTCTAATTCACAGTAGAACTTCACAAGTAGCTAAAAGCAATATAAATCTGATTGAAAAGTGTTGAAAAAAGAACAAGGAGTTCTCTGGTAACTAATGAATTCTCAGAGTTGCGCAAGCACTAACCTGGGCATAGAGTAGGACATGGGAACATACTTTCAATAAAAAAGGAAGGGGTGGAACATTTTCTTTGCTAGATCCTAGATTATATTATGAGGCTGAAGTTTAAACATACTAAACCAGCATACTTCTCCTCTGAGTTTGCCCAGAGAACGTACTGGGGAACTGATCTTGCTGAAAAGTAATGCATCAGACTGGTGTTCTGCAGATTAGCTCAGCTGGTACCTTAAAACAAATTTGGGTTATTGTGCATGGCTACACAATGGCTGGTGAAAGGGAAAAGGTGGGAGGCTGAACAAACTGTTTTGAGTTGTCAATTTGAACTGTTGGTCTGGTGTCTTTCATGTTTCTACCCTTTCACTAAAAGAGTTTTAAAGTCTGCAAGCTGTCCTACACAAATCTGTCATGCTAAGGTTACTGAACGCTGCTTGCCCCCCATTAGGTATATATGCTGCTGGCTTTTCATCATTTGTGCATATGATATAATAGATGACCTCCCAAAGTTACTTAAAACATGCATTAAAGATGCATTAAAAACAGTAAAACCAAAGGTCTCCATATAACAGTCCATCATTATAATTACAAGTGAAACCTTACACATGGTCTAAATGCATCTGCAGTGTTACAAAAAAAAAATATAAAATTGAAAAGTCAGTGTTTTAAAAGTTCCATCAGAGGGCAGGCTAAAAATATTTTCTGAAATAAACTGAATTTAGCATTACCTTTCTCTTTCCATTCTCTTCTATTCCAGAACATGAGTTTGGTCTTGTTTCCCTCATCTGCACTATATACTTCTATATATTTAGCTAAATCCCTTGAGATGAACTCTTACGTTTTGGTGGTGGGATGGGTATTGCTTTGTTTTAGGGAGTATGGTCGACACTTCCAGTGAATGAAAAGAAGCTCAATGCTGCATTTAGATCAGCAAGGAGTGTTATTTTGATATTTTCCGTAAGAGAGAGTGGCAAATTCCAAGGTAAGGGAAAGTGAGCTATTATAAAGGTAAGTGAAATTAAGTTTTGTGTGCAGCAGCTTTTATGTTGTGTTTTTGTTACAATTCATGTGAAATCCTTTAGGATTTGCAAGACTCTCTTCAGAGTCCCATCATGGAGGATCACCTATACACTGGGTGCTGCCTGCAGGAATGAATGCAAAAATGTTGGGAGGTGTATTTAAAATTGACTGGATTTGCAGGTAAATAATTGTTGATTTACATTGCTGTTTAGTAACAAGGCATTATAGTACCTTTTATGTGTAAGACTGGTGGTGACAGCATCCTTTTGAAAACCCAATTCAGCCAGAATTCTCCAGTCTCCCCAAATCCTACATGTTACTGAGCTTGGAACTCAGGTCTTCACCTGACATACACAATAGAAATTTATTTTTAATGTAGGCAGTAAATTAAAGATTTTAAATACTTGATTGTGTTCCTTCACTGATCTCTTGCACTGAAAACAGAAAACTGTATTCTCTAGTCTTGGAGTAAAAACTGCTCACTTGAATAGACAGCTGTGGATAAAAGGGAAGAAAAATCCTGTAAGGACAGATCTTTGTTCATCTGACATCTTGGCATCTGGCTGAACAAAGAAAATGCTGCTGCTCTAAAATAATGACAATAATACAGATATTTTTGCATAATGTGTAGATGGTGAGCAGTAAATTCACTGACTTAACTAAGTATGTCTTAAGGAAAATATTTTAGCTCTTTAGAAAAAGAGCTGTATCAGTCCTGTGGGATATATTGCATGGTTGTACAAGCACTTTGGACTGCCAGAAAGAATAAATACAGGGACAGTGAGACTCAAAAGTAGAGAAAAACCTAGGTTGGAAAGATCCTCTCTAAGTTACTGACTCCCACGTCCAGAAAAAAGCGGTTCTGGCTTCATAATTAGGTCAGATGCTCAGGGATTTATTCCAAGGGGTACCATGAGCTACAACCTCACATTGAGACTGGTCAGTGTATTTAGGTGGTAAGACTGTACAAAAACATATCTTCAGTAAGATAGCCTGTCATAGTGTGGACTAGGTAATATTGGAATAAGTCAAAGTGAAATCTTCAGTTAGTAATACTTCATACATACTAATATATTCATTCTGAGACCTGACAGTGCAAAGGGCAACAGGATTATTTGCATGTAATGTCTTGCTGTATTCGATTTTAATTTTTTTTTAAATGAAAAATGGAGGCAACATTATAAATGATGCCACTTGCATATTTAGGCGTGAATTGCCGTTCACTAAGTCTGCTCACCTGACCAATCCTTGGAATGAGCATAAGCCAGTAAAGATTGGACGCGATGGACAGGTCTGTTAATTTTTTTTTCTCTTTAACCTTTGTGTTCTACTGCTTGCTTCCAGCTTTGCACACACAAAAGTTTTTGAATCTTCTAGATCAGTTGCTGCTTGCAGTAGAGTACTGTGACAAAGGTACTCGGCTTATTTCTGTTGTGGACAGAAAACAGTAGGGTGCCGATTCTGTTGTCATGTTTGTGATTAATAGTGTTTGATGCTTCAAAATAATATCATGTTTTGGATGTGAAATGTAATGTGCCTTGCATTGTATGCAAACCTGTTTAGCATCAGTTTGTAAGAACAAGTTCTGGTGTTTCCAGCTGCATTCTGCATTGCATTATTTTTATATACTGAATTGCTTAGGGCATAGACTGTACCATTATATAAAGTATATGCTGAGTAAATGTTAAGTGGAGTGGGTGGCTCTTTGCCTTGTCAGACATACCAGAGTTGCTGCTGTCATCAAGTAACCCAGCCTTGAATAAAATAACAGGTTCTGTTTTCTTACAGGAAAGTAAGATGGTAGTTGCGCAATCCCCATACTGTATGGAAAATGTAGATTCTGTGTGTTATATTGCCTATAGACACATTCACTTTATTGGGTAGCAGAAGTAAAATGGTATTTTTGGTCTTGTTTATAATATAGTGTGAACTTTAAACAAAAAAAAGGTATTTTAGTTTGTTTCTGTTAATTGGTTAAGGAAATATTTTTTAAAAGGTTTTGCCCTCTTCACTGTAGGGTTGCAGTCTTGTTACGAGTTTCATCATTTCTCCTGAAATTGTTGTGCTGTTCACACAGCAGTTGCTGGGCAAACATTGCGTGATGCTTGCTCTCCCTGCTTTTCAACTCTGGTTATTTTCTGAAGTGGTGGCTGTTTATCCATTTACATTTTATGTAACCCTGAATGGATTTATCTTCTGAGGATGCATACGCTGAGCTTCTTGCATTTATGACATCCTTTGGGAAGGCGTTCCACAGGCCTGCTAGTCACCAGGTTGAAGAAGCACCCTTTTTGGATTGTTTTGCTACTGGCTCCTGTTAGTTTCATTTGATGGCCCCGAGTTTTTGTACTGGAAGAGGGAGTCAACATGTTGATCTCTCTCACTCTCTCCTCCAGACAACTAGTGGTGTCAGACACTCCCGGTGTGTCCATCTTGTCCCCCATGCCCTGCATACTCCTATTTTATTCTAGGCTGGAGAGACCCAACTTGCTCAGTCATTGCATGGAATTGTGCTCATTCAGTTATCCTTGCTGCACTGCTTTGAAGCTTTTCCATTTCTGCTGTTCCCATTTTTTGAGATGCAGGGGTCAGTATTTAAGGTGTGGAGTCTGTGGAACATGGACTTTCAGTGTGATATGATGACTTCCTTATTTAGTGTTACTTTCTTAATAATCTTGAACACACGATTTGCTTGTTCTGACTGGTGTCAAGAGTTGAGCTGGTATTTTTATGGACCTCTCTATCATATATTGAAGAACTCACTTTTGACTGGTCAACTTCATCAGGCCACGGCTTTATATGTGAAGCTGGGATGGATTTTTTTCTTCCCTGCATGTGTTGCTTTTCTTTCTGTAATAGGTGGTTATTTTCTTTGGTTATGAAAAACAGTGCTCTGATTTTGTGGCAAAAGAGTGATGTGGCTTGTATGTCTTATGGGAAGATACGGTTGCCCCAAGTATTGGACTATTTTCTGAGTAGTCCCTAAAGAGTGAAAGGTAATGTAAGTGAACTTTGCACTGTCTCGATACTGAAATCTCTTCAAAGTGTTTTGTTCTTGTTTCTTGGTTTGGGTTTTGTTGTGTTTTTTTTTTTTAAATATATACATATATATATGTTGTTAATACGTTTGGGGAGAGTCATTTCCTCAGTTTATAAACTACTACTGAACTTCTAACTAATTCTAGGAAATTGAGCCGGAATGTGGAACCCAACTTTGTCTTCTCTTCCCTCCTGATGAAAGCATTGACTTGTATCAAGTCATTCATAAAATGAGGCACAAGAGAAGAATGCACTCACAACCCCGATCAAGAGGACGCCCATCCCGTCGAGACCCCGTTCGGGACCTGGGAAGGTTAGAAACGTTCTTTGGACTGATAATAGGCACATGTATCAGAATAACGTGATGGAGGAATATGATTCGTCAAAGCTTTCCCTGCGATAAAGAAGAGAGAAAATCCTCAAATCAAGCTGCATGGACAAGTTTGTGGCTTCATTGAGGATTTCACATGGTTCCCCGGTCTGTCATTTTTCAAGAGGAAAATGGGGATCTTTACTTTTGCAGAAAAAAAAGCTCTTAAAATGCTGTCTAGTTTAGACTAGATGATTTATTAAGATAATGCAACATGTAATGCTAGCTGTAGGTAGGCTTGGATGGATAAAGAGCAGGCTAGATGGAGAGAAGGAAATAATTTATATGCCAAAAATGTGTTAATATCTTGTAAAAGCCTTTTCTTTCAGGTATGTCTCTGGATAAGCCTTATCAAATATGGGACTTTTATAAGGATCACTTAGAATTTTGCAGAAGATGCCGCCTCATTTTGAGGATAAAATATTTAAGTTATTTTGATATTCAAGAGGAGCGTTATTGGGACTGTTTCAAATTGTATCACCGTGATGTGTTAACCCCATTGCCAAATATTCTCTAACATGTAACCACTGAATTCACACATCTTGCTGAGCTTCTGAAAACAGTAGGTTCTTTCCAAAAGGGATCAAGTGGCCCTTGGAGACCCGGCAACAAACCAAAAAGAATGGCTGTTGCTGTGTCTGTATATACAACCTTTCCAGATGCTGGCAGTACCTGTGGACTTTAAGTATTTTTAGAGGATCGACATGGTTATTGATCACTGCTATATGAACTTAACATCATTTTCCAGAAAAAAGGGGGGATAACTTGTTGCAGAATTGGAGAAGTCATTGCAAAGAACTGATATTAGCCCTTCTGCCAAACACCTTTTCCCCCGTGTAGCCACTTTGCATACAGACTGATGTATGGTTTGGGCTGAAACCTTTGGTTAAGTTTCCTCTGTGGAAACGTCCTGTGGTAGGTACAGATACCCAACAAGAGTCCCCATTTCCTTGACCTTAAAAAAAGGACACTGTAACGAGTAGGTAGGAGGAAACCTGGCAGCACCCCCTATTTTTGGCTTTAAAGGACTGAACACCAAGATGGCTTTTGAAGTTAAGATAAGAGGTTTCCAGTGCAATAAAGTATATACAAGTGAAGGTTTTGCAATGGACTGCAAACTATACATATAACACCACCACACCTTCTCAAGCCTGCCAGGGCCTCCATTTATGTGTGTGGCTTACAGCTTAAAGTCAGTAGTTGGACTACTATATGAACTGTTTCTATCATATTTTATACCGGTCGTAAATGCACTCTCAAAACTACAAGAAAGCGGTATGTTTATTCTTTACACCAGCTTTTATTTTCCTTGATCTGATTTTGCTGTTAGATGCAACTGCTTTGGTTTTTGGGCTTTTTGCTCATAGTAAAGAATCTGCTTTCATTTTAAAAAGCTTAGTAACTGGGTATGGTGGGCTTTAAAGGTTGACGTGGGAAAGGGGGAGGAAAGATTATTATAAAATTAAAAGCTACGTGAGTTTGTTACTCAGTAAGCAAGTTACAAGTAATTAAGTGATTTAAGAAAGTGTAAATTTTTTGTCATAAGGAATTATATTGTTGGGAGTGCGGGAGGGAATGGATTTGTAGCTGCTTTGTCTTTTAAAACACTGTTATGTTAGCATTGGAGTCTCCCGTTAATGTCTGTGTACCTTGGTGGAGCAAAATTAGCAGCCAGTTTCTGTATTAAACATAACAGTAACTGGAATGTAACTGGTTTATAATTAAGGTTCCTCCCTGAGAGTGAAGTTCTTAACATCTCTTCTGTAAAAAAGCTGTTTGTATAGAAAGGATCCCCAGTTAACTTAATTATTAGGAATCTTAAGTGTTCTTAAACTTTTTGTAAGAGGCACCACTGCATTGCTGGTATATTGCTTAGAATAGAAATTGTTAGAAATAATATCATTGGTCTACCCAGTTAGAGGAGCTACAGTGAAAGAAGCAGTTTCACAAAGCATGCACAATTTTATATATAAATGTTATGGAAATAGACTTTTTATAGAATTCTTTACTCCATAGCTATCAAATACAGCGATGTCCATGCCTTCTGACTGTAATGGTCTGTCTTGCTATCTGTTTTCACTGTAGTTCTGTAAATTCTTTTGTTATCCAGTAGGTTGTTTCAAAATGTAATGTGGGGAGTGCAGTGTTAAAGCATTAAGTCTGTTTTAGAGAAATTTGTTACCCTTTGTTTGGTACACAAGTACAGTTACCTTACCTACCAAAGCGCCTGTAGCCAGAAAGTAACAGTGGAGGGGATTTGTTCCCAATTATTGAATTTAAATTTAATCTGTAGCAAATGGAATTCAGAACGATTTAATTGAGATCCTGGGCAGCTCAGGCTGTGTCTGTGAGGTATTCTGCTGTTGATGAGTGCTCCAAGCAACCTTGTTTAATCTTTGATATCTAATTTGTGTAGGCGTCGACCAGAAGATTATGATATTCATAACAGCAGAAAGAAACCAAGGATTGACTATCCCCCTGAGTTTCACCAAAGACCAGGTTAATATCTTACTATGAAGATTTGTGTGCACCAATTCACAAATGTTTTCTCTTTTACTGTATCCTCATAACTCAGAAGTAAAATACCGATATGTCTGGGATAAAAAAAAATGGGACTTGTCCCAAGTGCTGCCTAATGGTTTAAAGCACCTCTCACAGAAATCAGCGACAGTTTCACTGGTTTGAGAGGCAGCTGAGTTAATCTGGGCTGAGCCCTTTTAAGAGCCTCAGAATGGTGTACATTGTGAATTATCTCCTCATTTTGTTAATACTGGCACAAGAAGTGGCTTGACCTACTTGACAGTGCACTAATTGTCAAATTAAAGTGCTTATCAGAAACTTCCAGCTGGGAAAGTCAGCTGTGGTTGCCTGACTAGCAGCCTCTCCTTAGAGATGATGGTTATGTTTTCAGAGGGCATTTATTTATAAGCTTGACAACAAAGGGAGCGGGAAGTTTTACAGCACTTTACAAGAGGGTCTAATGATGAGTTTGAGATGCAAAAAGTGTTGTTGCTGCTCCCTGGCTTTCCAAGACCCTTGTTTAGAGTATAGAACAATTTTTTTTTTTTTTTTTGAAAGAATGAAGCTTGGAAGCATAATTTTACTAGCATAAGCATGCACCATATTACTGAGCTCTTTAAAGTTTATTTCCTGGGATTTACTGAAGCTGTAAGAATTCCTTGCCCTGTGGGGCTTTTCCAGATGTTTTTGTTGTTTTGTATTTTCTGTGTAACATTGTATACAAAACATTTTAGGAAATCAGCCTTAAGAGTTGCCCAGATGAACATGTTCTACTGAACACACAGTTAATAGCTAGTAGCAGCCATGTGCAGACAGCCAAGGGACAGTACCCTTTGAATTTCTGGGCATTCCCAATTACTTGACTAAAATTCAAGTTTTACTTACACAGATAACCCCTTGCGTGTTTACTTGTACTGTGAGCAAGTTCCTATGGGTGTATCTGTATCATTTTTTGTTACTACACAAAAATGTAGTAACATCTTTGTTAAAATTATACTATTTTTCTATACTGTCTACAAGAAGTTCTAAGTTTTTGAGAGGTATTGTGAAAGCAGAGGCAATGGCAAGTAGACACAACTTCATAGCTGGCACAGAATGAAAGGACAGTTTCTAATGAGAATGTTTTTTAAGACTGTTAACTTGAGATGGTATATTGAATTCATACTGCTTGATGTTTGAACAGGGTATATAAAGGATCCCAGATATCCCGAAGTAGACAGGTAAGGTGTGTTCATGTTACTCATTTTATGGCCTGGTAACTTGCCTGTACGGATAAATTGGATTTAGTTCTACAAATTTTTATTCCCAACAGACGATTTTCAGGAGTCCGACGAGATGTATTTTTAAATGGGGTAAGTTGGTGCATGCGGACTTGGGGGGAACTTTTATATTCAGCTTTCTGCACTTCCAAAGAACACTCATCATAAATGTTAATATTATATCTTTCATTTTAGTCCTACAATGATTACGTGAGGGAATTCCACAACATGGGACCACCACCACCATGGCAAGGAATGGTTTGTGTCTTGCTGAATTCATTTTTTCTCTGTAGAGTGTGGCTTTTTTTGTTCCACTTGAGAGGAGCCCAGCATATTTAATGTGTGCTCAACTCTTCCCTTTTCCAGAATGTAAGCTTTTTAGGGGGAAAATTATTTACATCAAGTATTTTGTAATATACTTAGCAATCCAGCAGTACAGCAGCAGGAGTCTGACTTGTTTTTGACTTGTGAGAAACTAAAAAATGATGAGGAAATAGCAGAACCCTCTTGTAGCCTACATAAGATGATGTGATGAAATTTTGTGTTCTGATAAATATTCATTGCAATTGGCTTTCTCTTAAACAGCAAACACATCAAAGAGGTGGACTTGCTGCAGAGGCTCATGGAATGGACTGGCGTGCTGTAGTGTTGCGTGGTAGCTTGCTTTTGGCTGTGGCAGTGAAGCATGCAGCAGAGTAGTAGAATGTACTGCACACTGTAATCAAAATAAGTCTTGCTGTGTTGCAGCCTGTAATGAAATGCACTTTTTTCCCAGTCGTGAGTGTATGTGTGAACACACGTATCTACAGCTTCATACATGGAAATCAACTGACGGTTCATTTGTACAGCTTTGGTTTCACTATGTCAGGAGGAGTAGTCATTATAACTAGTCACTTTGATTATATTTAGTAATTCTGGCCCTGAGTGTCCTGATTTTGGATAACTGTAATGAGTCTTTTGGCTCTTGCGTATGCTGTGAATGAGCAAAAGGCAGTGTCAGATGCAGGGATGCCACTGCAGCTTCTCATTTTTTTCAGGTGAAACACAGCTCTGTTTTATTGTAACTGAAAGAAGTGAACAAAGTTGTCAGACTGGGAGGAAAATGTTTTTTCGAGCACAGCTAAGCCTCCAGAAACTCCTTTCTTCCCCCCCCCCCTTCCCTTCTCCCCTATTCTGCATGCTGTTACCCTAAAATAGTCATCCTAAAAGCCAGCACTTCCACCTGCTTCCTTTGTGACAATAATAAGAGCAAAGATGCTTCGGTTATATGGGAAAGAAAGGCGTTGCTGATTGAAGAAACGGAATAGAATAGCCAAGACACATCTTGTTTAAAAGAAAAAAAAATCTAACATTTTGTCATAGAATTTGTCTTGCAGAGTAAGTTTACTCATTTAAAATAGGAATATAGTTACAAGGAGTGGCACAGAAAAGCTTGCTGGTTTGGACAGAATTCACATTCCATATAGATAGATTAAAAAAAAAAAAAAGAAAACAAATGAGCAACCAACATTTAAGTAGCAAAGTTTTCATGTACAGTGTCGTGGGAAGGGCATGGTTGGGGGCTGGGAAGGGTTTTGCCCAGACTTCTAAAAAAGCAATGGTAGAGAAGTAGTAAAGCATGCAACTTAATGTAACATGGTCTGCTGTTTGTTCATTTAGGAAGCTGTAATCACATATATTTAGGTGTCATGCTTTCCGTCTGAATGGCAGTATCTTTTGTTCTTAATTCCAAGGGCTCAGCTGTGTGTGCATTTTTTATTTTTTTATTTTTTTTTTTTAAATCTTCAACCAACTTCCTGTAACTTTCTTGTAGCCACCGTATCCAGGTATGGAGCAACCACCACACCACCCTTACTATCAGCACCATGCACCTCCACCTCAGGCTCACCCTCCATACTCAGGACATCATCCTGTACCACATGAAGCAAGATACAGAGACAAAAGAGTAGTAAGTGTCCACGGAGACAGAGGGTGACAAGAGTCTGCAGGCCAGAGTACGAATTTGGGGTACAGATGTAGCCAAACCTGAGACATGTTGATTTTGATAAACTGCATTTTTAAGACCTGTCTTAGTTTTCCTTGGAAAGAGCAGTTATTAAGATTGACTAGAGACTTCCAGCATTCTTTAAAAGCCTCTCTCACAGGTGATGTGTAAGTGCAAAATACTCAGAACATAACTCTTGCACTGAGATGTGCGCTTAAAATGGCTTCCAGCTGTCCAGGTCTGAAAGTTTTCATGCTGAAGCCCAGTGTGAATAAGGACTTGCCTGCAACATTGCTTGTGCTCATGCAGACAAAATTACCAGCAGAAAAGTCTGTGTTTTTTATAAATTTTTAGACAAAAAGTAGCAGATTGTTCAATAATTTCTGTTAGATGGCTTTGAAGGCGGCTTAGCTTTCAGGTCTCTTGAACCCAAGCGTCTGTACAGTGGAGGCACACACATAGTGTTACCCTGAAGATGAAAGAAGAAACTTGGGCTTATGGATCATAGAATCACAGAATGGTCTGGGTTGGAAAGGACCTTAATATCATCTAGTTCCAACCCCCCTGCCATGGGCAGGGACACCTTCCACTAGACCAGGTTGCTCCAAGCCCTGTCCAAGTTGGCCTTGAACACTGCCAGGGATGGGGCAGCCCCCTCTTCTTTGGACAACCTGTGCCAGTGCCTCACCACCCTCACAGTGAAGAATTTCTTCCTTATATCTAACCTGAACGTCCCCTGAATGCTGGACATAATTCCCCCCACCCCACACCTCCAAGAGCTACAGCCAATCTTACGGATAAGGCAAGGAGGGGATTTTAACCTGGGAAAGAAATAAACATAGCTGTCCTTTCATCACAGCACGACTATGACATGAGAGTAGATGACTTTCTTCGCCGCACACAAGCAGTTGTCAGTGGACGGAGAAGCAGGCCTCGGGAGAGGGACCGAGAGCGGGAACGGGACCGTCCTAGAGATAACAGAAGAGACAGAGAACGTGACAGAGGCCGGGATCGTGAAAGGGAGAGAGAGAGGATTTGTGACCGGGACAGAGACAGAGGTGAAAGAGGTAGATACCGAAGATAATCTATCTGGAACCAGTGCTCACTTGAAACAAAAGCTTGTATTTTTTTGTGTGTTTACAAGTAGTACCTTTTATTTTCAGCTGTCTACTTAAAGTTCATTGTGTAGAAGGATTTATAATGACCCTCTCTATTCCAAGCATGCAGTGAACTGTGAACTGGAAAAACCCAAATCAGCCAAAAATAAAACATGCGAAGCTGACACTCAACTTCATGTTTCTGTTGGAGCAGAATGGGAAACAGCCGAGATTGTAGATATTGGTTAATTCTCAATAAGTGTTCATCTACTTAGTGACTTTACTCTAGGTTTTTGAATACTGATGAATAACTGCCTTTGTTTTTTTCCTTTTTCATTTGCTTTGATGTTTTCTTCCTGTGTTTTCACATGGTTCAGTGGGAGAATGCTGCTATCAAGTATGCAAATATTGAAGTATGATTTTTTTTTTTTTACTGTATGGCAGTGTTGTAGCAGCCTTTTTTTTTTTTCCCCCTCCTCTCGACCCCATTTTTTAACCCTATCTGTAAAGTCAAGTGTTTTTTCAGTCTTCAGTAAGGAAAGCAATATTAAGAAGACACTATTGATATCTAATTTTTAATGTTTTTAAAAACTATTCCTGTGTTCAGTAACATTTTGGTCAATTCTCTTGTCTAGTCTCTTTCCCAAATGTACACATTGCTTGGAATGTTCACAACCTGCCTGTGTGGAACCAGAAAATATTGCTGTATTCTACATTGCTACAATTTTTTTTATATAAAAATAAATTGGTAACTATTGAAATGATTAAAACTCCAGATCGAGTTTCTTGGTCTTCGAACTTTGCCAGCTTTGATAGATTCTGGCAGCTCTAGGAAAGTACTTGTCTTCAAAAATAGATAATAGGTTCTTGTGATAAGTGAAGTTGAAGCCTGAATTCAGGTAAAGAACTTCTGAAATAAAAGATAATTGATTTTCTGTTTCCACAGTGAAGTAGTCAACAGCTCCTGCAGCTAATCGGAGTTAAGGCCATACACATTTAACTTAATGAAATGATCCTCAAGCTATCAAGAGGCTATCCTTGGCCATAATCATACCTGTCTCCCAGGAGTGTGTTAGTTGTGCAAGACCGAGGCTCTCCCCATGTCTTCTTTATAGTGATTACTGCATCACTTGCTTTCTCTGATCTAAGAAATACTTCAACCTGAGTGCCAATGATAAAACTGAAAAAAAGAAGTAAAACTTGTAGTAGAAGTTGTTCAATTTCTGCACCTATTTTGCACTTCTCAAAACTTGTTGTCATGGTTTAAGCCCAACTGATAACTGGGAACCACTCAGCTGATCGCTCGCTCCTTCCCCTCCCCTGGGTGGGATGAGGAGGAGAATCAGAAGATTGTAAACCCCATGGGTTGAGGTAAGAACAGTCCAGTAACTAAAGTATAATACAAAACTACTGCTCTTACCACTAATTAATGACAAGGGAAGTAACAAGGGGAGAGAAAATGAAACTAAAAGGGGGAGGGGGAAAAAACAACAATAAACCCAAGTGATGCATAATACAACCACTCACCACCTGCCAACTGATTCCCAGCCTGACCTGAGGAGCAGTCTGGGCCTTCTGGGTAACTCCCCCCAGTTTATATACTGGGCATGATGTGCTGTGGTATGGACTACCCCTTTGGCTAGTTTGGGTCAGGTGTGCTCTCTGCTCCCTGCTGGCTTCATTTGCCACTCCTGACCGGCAGAGCATGAGAGATTGAAAAGTCCTTGATAGGGGTAAACATTTCTTAGCAGTAACTAAAACATCAGTGTTATTGGCATTGTTCTCAGACTGAAGCCGAAACACAGCACTGCACCAGCTACTAAGGGGGAAAAATAACCGTTAACAGCTGGACCCAAGCCACTTGTGTGAGTAGCACTGCCTCAGTGGCCTTCATAACCTTTCTTCAGTGACTTCTCGCATAACAAAGCCAGATTGTAGCATTTGCTTTAAAGACCTCCAACTCCACAGTGCTGAGTGCTGTAGCCGTTTTTACGAACTGTAATACAGGATTGGCCACAATGTGGCAGTTGTGGAAACTTGTGTTTTAGATAATTTGGGCTCTGTATATTTTAGTCTGTGCAGCTATAGTAAGCATCTACATGTGCTAAACAAGAAGTTTGACCTCCCAGCATGCAAGTATATTGGGAATGTTTTAGATGTTGAATGTTATATTCCTCAGAACAGTCTACTGTGCACTGAGAGGTATGTGCATTAACAGTAGGATTAGATCAGTCTGTCCAGTTCAGCACATATACTGTGTCTAGTTGGAGAAATGCATCATAGACCGCCTTCATTCTTTGATATCATTATCTGCTTTATATACAGACTATTAATATTTATATAGAGTTAGAGTGATGAGGCAATGGCACAGGTTGCCTGAAGGAGTGATAAATGTCCCATTCTTGGCAGTGTTTAAGGCCAGGTTGAATGGGACTTTGACCAACCTGGTCTAGTGTGAGGTATCCCTACCCATGGCAGGGGAGTTCTAGCTAGATGATTTTAAGATTATTTCTAATCTAAACAATTCCGTTACTCTCAAGGGGGAGGATTGGTTTTGGTTCATTTTATGTTTATTTTTTAAATACAATACTAGTTAAGCCAGTTTTATCTGATTTAAGTTACAGAAAAGAAGCTCCTCTGTAAAGTGACTGCATAGCATTTTCTCTTCCAGCCCTTCCCAGCTATCCTTTTTCCTGAGTACTTTGTTAGCCCTGTCTGATCAGTGTCCCAGTAGTGTATTAACAGGCTTGCTGGCCTACTGGCAACCAGACTAACACCTCATCAAATCTTGGCTGGCAGAAGCTGGATGATGGGGGCTGTTAGTGATCAAGCTTGGTGGAGTAGTGCCTAGGGACAAGGCTCTATGAACAGTTACCGAAAAACCTTTCAGATCTGCAGCCTGAATGTCAGGCTGGCCACTTTCTGTTTACTATGCGTATTTCAGTGGGTATTCCTGCATATGATCCCATCATGACCATAGGAACAGTGTAGCAGAAGTTAACTATGTGAAGCACTAGTCTTGTTCTAACCCTTCTTTAGCATGGAAGCAATTCACTTGAGCTTTGTAAATGTTGTAGTTCGAAGAGATTTGAGCAGACATTGAAGCCATTGACAATGCTAATAAAGTTAACAGAGTGTAGGAATTTTATTATGTAAACAAATATGCCATGTTTTCTCAGCCTGTTCTATTTGAAAACAATTTTGCAGCATCCAGAATACCACAAATACCAGTTAAAATTGGGATTGGTTCCTTCTTGAGTAAGCTGGCACAGCAGTGGAACAATCTTGCCTAGAACAGGAGGCTTCAGCAAACAATTTTAGCGGGCTTTCGTCAGTAAGTGCACCTTGAACAATTTAAGGAGTGCTGTATTTACTACCACTCTTACCTGATCCAAGAGCAACATTATTTTCCCAAAAACTTTTCAGGCAAGGCAAGTGACTTTTGCAGTGCTCCCACATGTAATGTTACTTCCTTGCAAGTTCCATGTCTAGAAGTTTTCCTGTATTTATGAGTTAGCATGGCTCAGGGGCCGTTGGGGGACTAAGATGGGCAAGTTTCTGACAGAGGTGGTTTTCACACCTTCATACGATTGCAGCTAGAACAGTGGCCTGTGCAGGAGGACTGCAGACTGAATGGGAAAGAAGTTATTTTCAACAAAGTAATTTCTCTGGTGGTTTTGGGACTTTGGTCTCCCTTCAGCTGCCAAGTAGTGCGTTTGTACAAATGTGATATACAGGCTTCACCAGGCACTTACAGCTCCCAGGTTTTCATGATCTTGGCCATTCAGATGGGTGCTTTTTAGGAGCCCATGACTCCAATCTGGAGAGAGCTATTCTGACAGGAGAGGCATTTTGGTTGTGAATCATCAAACCTGGGTGTTATTACAGGAGAGGACAGAGTTAAGGTAAGGAGACTAGATGCAGATTAAGGGACCCACAGTACCACATATGGGAAGGCTGAATTTGTGCAATACCAAAATGAATTTGAAAAGTTCGACCAACAATCATTATTCTGCAGATCATATGTGTTATCAGCTAAAGGGGTCCCAAGGGATAAAGCAGCTACAATTTGATCTTATTTAGGCCAGAAGGAATTTGCTGGTCAAGCAAGTAGCCCTGCCTCACAACAGGTTTTTAGTATGACCCAGTTCAGTGGGGTGCTTCATGATACGCCCAGCTTAAAGCATATGCTAATCATTTTATTTGGGAAGGTATGTGCATAAATGCCTTGCTGAATGGGCATAGGAGAAGAAAAAGTGCTGACAGAAACAGGATGATTATTCTTTCTTCCTCTTTGCAATCCCTTTGCCACGTCTCCTACAGCAAAATAAGCAGCACTTGACAAGAATGAAGACAGCAGTGGCTGTACAGGTGAACAAGAATGCCAGAACATCCAGGCAGTGGTACTGGTACCAGGTGAGATTGTGAGCAGCTGGTCTCAAGTGCTTTGCTCCTTTGTGACGCATGACAAATTCAACCCAAAAGACAGCTCTGTCCAGAGGCTTGATTGGCTGGTCATGGTGTATCTTGGATAACCTTAGAACATTTTCCTTATAGCTGAGGAAAAAAGAAGAAACCAATGAGATTTCTCACTGATTCCTGAAACAACCCATTCAGCACCTGCCAGTGTTGAGGAAAGTAGACATCCCTGCATTTACTTTCATCAGTGTTACTCAAATATATTTGAAACTTGCCCAGTTTACTCTTATCTGCATAAAACTGGATTATGAACAGTAATAGAGAAAGCTAATCTTTTATAAAGGAATGTTACTCAAAAATATTCCAGATACTCCTTTTAAAAAAAGCAGCATGTGAACATCTGCAGCATTTTTCTGTTCCAATATAATACAGAGTGCTGGGTTTGGCTGGGATAGAGTTAATTTTCTTCATAGTAGCTGGTATGGGCTATGTGTAGTTATAGGACATGGGGTAATTGTTTTAAACTGGAAGAGGGTAGATTTAGTTTAGCTATTGGGAAGAAGTTTTTTACTGTGAGGGTGGTGAGGCACTGGCACAGATTTCCCAGAGGAGCTGTGGCTGCCCCATCCCTGGCAGTGTTCAAGGCCAGGTTGGATGGGGCTTTGAGCAACCTGCTGTAGTGGAAGGTGTCCCTGCCCACAGCAGGAGGTTGGAACTGGATGAGCTTTAAGGTCCCTTCCAACCCAAACCATTCTGTGATTCTGTGTTTTAGGTTTGTGTTGGAAACACTGTTGATAACAAAGGAATGTTTTTGTTACTGATAAGCAGTACTTACAGAGAGTCAAGGCCTTTTCTGCTTCTCACACCACCTTGCCAGTGAGTAGGCTGGGGATGCACAATTAGCTGGGAGAGGACATAGGCAGGACAGATGACCCTGACTGACCAAAGGGATATTCCATATCTTACGATGTCATGGCCAGCATTAAAACTAAGGGAGAGGTTGGCAGGGGAGGACAGAGCTGCATGCAGTGGATTGCATCCAGGTCTTTGGATGCCTGGTCAACATCCAGGTCATTATAGATCACTTTCACCATGGTTAATTCCTTCAGATACTGGATATCATCAATGTTTGTCTATTTGCTTTGGAAATTTTCAGGTCCTTCACCCTTGACAAAAGTCACAGCCAAAGCTGAGGACTCCTGGCTTTTTTCTAATCCTTTGTCAATGGTCTTATCCTTAGCAAGGGATTCCAGCTGCCAGGCTTCCTTACCCTCCAATTCCAGACTGATAGGTACGGTAACCTAAGGATGTGGGTAGCTCGGGTGTAGAAGAAGGAACTGTGGCTACAGACAGCATAGACATACTACAGCTGTAATTGTCAAGGGAGAGAGAGCAGAAAACCGTCTCAAGAGTTGCTCTGGGTTTTCCAAGAACTTCTTCTCAAAGGGATCATAAAATGTAGTATGAGGAAAATGAAATTTCTGATCTCTGAGAAATGCTGATGCTCAGAAATGAAAGACAGTTTTTATCTGAAACCCAGACTCCAGCTACTCAGTATTTTTGGTTCCCAGAGGAGACACCAGAACTTCTCACATCAGCAGCCCAAGATTTTAATAACCTCATCCCACTGTAAGGCAAGAACAAAACTCACGTGGAATTGTTAATGACTGTATTCAGTGCATCAACTAAGTCCTGCGTCGTCATTGTGCTGAAATCCAGCCCGACTGCAGCTCCCTTTGCTCTCATGTGAGCCATGTTGTCATGCTGGTCAGCAAACATGGGAATCCCAACCATTGGGATCCCATGGTAGATAGCTTCATAGATCCCATTGGTCCCACCATGAGTAATAAAGGCCTTTGTCAGTGGATGGCCTGGAAGGAGAGACATTCATAACAGCAACTGTGGCAGACTAGATTCACTAGGCTGTGAGCACTGCAAACTACCCAGGCACCTGGACTGCTAGAGAAGGGAACAGCCGTGATCTCTGACTCAGCATCAGAGCTTGCACACTCAGCTTTCACGCATGCATGTTTATTTTAATGCAGTGTGTGAATCAGCATGTTTTCCAGACTGTCCCAGAGTTACTTCAGCCTGTCTGCTGTTGTGCAGGTACAGCTTCTACATGATACCAGGTTCACAACAGCCCCCTGCTGCAGCCTTGCTTAGGTCAAGGATTTTAAAGAATGAGCTCTGAAGATTAACTACACAGGCCAAATGGACCTCCAGAGTACATGTCTACTTTCATATTAACTCATGCCTGCAGGTTTATTTTAGTCCTTCCAGACAATTGCCACTGAGCTCCATAAGAAAGCCTTTTGCTTTAGAGATGCATCTCCATAGCTAAGCTCAAGTTACTGCCTTCTTCAGCTACTGCTCAACTTCCTTCACAGCCTGGATGCATCTTCCATGGTTCTTGTACAGCAACCCATCTTAAGTCAAAAATAGGCTACGAAGTTAAGGCTTCAAGAGCAAACCTCTGCTGTTTAAGCTATAGAACTAATTGTGGCCACAAGTATTATGTGATTGTTTTGCCTTGAATAAGCCATTTTAGTGGAAAAAACAAACGGTTTTTCCAAGGACTCATTGAATCCCAGATAGAATTAGTCTCACCAAGCAAGTCATTTTGGGGTATCCAGTCATAAATCCTGGTGTTGGAGCCGAGAGTTTCTGGTTTTTTTCCTTTGTACCGCCAGAGGACCTTGAACAAAGAAAAAGATAAACGCTGTGCATGTGACATGCCCTTCTGTATTATTACATGTAATCTAGGGCTTTATCTCCAACCCATGTACCTTTTGTCAGTAATTCAAATAGTTTTGGCTTCAGTTTAGCTCTTTGATTAGTTACTATGTGCTTATAAAAATCACATAGAGAGATTTTTTTGTATTTTGGCCTATGGACACACCTCCATGTGATTTGGTTCAGAGAAGGGGCAACACCAGAACTCCCCATGAGCTGACTCAGCAGTCTGCCCCTCTGCAGAGCCCAGCTTCCCAAGTGTGGCACATGCAGCAGAGATGCAGATAAAAAACAGGCCAGTCCAAATGTAAAAGGCTTGCTGAAAGCAACAGGAGTGACTAAAAGCAAGGCAAGTTGGTTTAGACTTGAAAGGAAATTCACCTTTTGTGGAAGCTGGCTGAGGGCTCTGGCAATGATGTTGCTTTTTTCAGCAGTTAGGTTGTAGACCATTGACCCAAGAGAGAATACCACAATGCCGTGTTTTCCTGAGCTCTGAACAAATTCTTCCATTTCCTAGGAGAGGAAGAACACATACTATGAGTAATTATGCACTGCAGATTAAACAGTTTTCTGTGAAGAGGGGGCATAACCTTTTTAACTTATCAAGATGATGGTGGTGTATAAGCACCTCTGGCTACACAAGGGTATTACAAAGAGAGATCTGGCCCTGTGCAGAACAGTTTCTCCCCAAGAAGGTGCACGACAAGTTGAGACATGTGGCAAAGCTTTGTCTTCTTGAAAGTGAGTCAGGCAGTTTCAGGACACGTTTCTTTCAGAACACAAGCAGTAGGAATGGATCCTGGCACTGGTGTGAGAGGGCTGCACCAGTGGCACCTTCCCTAGCATAGTCAGTCATGATTCTGGATTTTCCTGGAACAAGTACTTTGCATTTCATAGCTCTGCAGGAAGGGACAGTGCTGAAAACTGACAGGGCTTTCCAGCATCCTGATGAGATCGAGTCACTGTTATTGTGAGTCAGCCAGTTCTCTATTTTTCGCAATACAGCACATGCTGCTAAACAAATTTTCTAGAAATCAAACCAATAGGTTTTCCTGTTCCTTTTTATATTTAGTGTCATGTGAAATGGAGCAGTAGCATCCAAAAGAGAATGGTTATCCATTTTCCTCAATTCAACCCCTGCGACAGGGGAGGAGGAAGGTTTCTTTTAGCAGACAACTTGCCCTGAAAATACCCTACCTCCTCTAAGGCTCCTACAGGAATGATAATCTGGACCAGAGCTTGTTGTGTTGCGGTCATTAGTATCTGGGAGTTTCAGATTTCACCAGAGTATTGCCATTCACAGCAGAGTGTAGGCTGAAGAGGCTGAGTATTTTACTTACTTTAAGATGTCTTAAACTAAGCAACAGTAGAAAAGTGTTCATCACTGTGCAAGTCTGGACTCCATTTTGTCTAAATAATTTGTCCTGTCACAGTGCCTTTTTGCATCAGGTATATCAGTGTTACTGTAGGCTGCAAGTCTGTGTCTTAGAATTAAATCTTACATTTAACTACTGTGAGGTTGCACCTATTTTTCCTAAAGCAACACTGTGTTCCCTCCTGCTGATCTCAGCTATCTTCTTTGAAGACAGCAGGCTGTCATCCCAGCCCTCAGTTTGCACAAGTATGAACAGATTACTAAATAGCTGCATGCTTGCCATTGGCAGCAGAGTGCCTTCTTTAGGAGCAAGCTTCCCCAGAGTATGGCTTGCACAGTTGATGAGGGAGAGGAACAACCAGCCAGTGGCAGAACAAAGTTGGGTACCTTTGGTAAGGGCTTTGCGGGCTGGCAGTGAAGTCCTCCAACGAACTCGAAGTTGGGCAGGAAAGGGCGTGGAAATTCAAAATCCCAGTAAGTCCTGATTAACCATATCTCTGCTTTCCCCATCGTCTCACACAGTGTTGTGGGCCTTCCTATTGAGAAGGTACAAAGGGTTTACAACACGCATGGGAGCGGTCTTGTTTGCTGTAGATTGCGAAAAGGAGCCTTACCTTTTCTTTTGGCACTCCCATTCAGTGTAGTCTATCAAGTCGCGCATGAAATGAAAACAGATAAATCTAGACCTATCCCTTGTCCTGTCCTGTGCTCAGCCTTGGCAGGTTTCCATGAGCAAGGCAGTACAATCATTAGAAGTATTTTGAACCTTCAGTATGAATGTAGAGCAGTACAAGAGCAAGTAGGAAGCATTTAGTTCCTGTGACAGTGCAGTTTTTGTACCACTGAAAGACTTTGTTATCTGTGCTTGGAATAAAAGCGCATTTTGGGGAATAGAAAAATCACAGAAAATTTAGTTCTGAATGAAAAATAGATGAATTACAAATGGATGCTCACCAGCCAGGGGGGAGGAAAGTTCTTAAAGGTCTGTAGCATTTTTCAAATGGTGACTCAGTCAGTGGCTGCTCAGGCTACAGTAATACTACTAATAATACTACTATTACTCAATAATACTACTCCTACAGGTGCATCTATCCCTAGTTCTTGTAGGGGCTCCTTCTGACACATACTGGGAAAATTTAGCCAAATCCATAGATGTTTTTTGAATGTCTTTTTATGCAAAGTCCAATGTCTTCAGAAGCTGATCTACAGAAAAAAAAACATTGGCTAAAATAGTTTTATAACTTCCCATTTGGAAACATCTATATTCTCAGGTACATGTTGCAAGTCATGTTTGCAGTATTTTCCCCATAAAGGGGAAGTGGAGAGTAAAAGGGTTAGAAGTGTTGGTAAATGATTGTCTAAAGCCTAATGCAAGCAGGAACCAAGCAAACTAAGCAGCAAGAAAAAAATCTATCTATCTGTAGAGTGTCTTCTTATGCTACTTTATCAACGTTAGAATTTACACCAGTAATTTTAAATTTTTTTTTAGGTGAAGAACAGTGAGTCAGTTACGAAGTTACAGGGCTGAAAATGAAAAAGCCTGCATTTACAAGTACAATGATACAAAGTTGTAATTGCATCTTATGTGGTGTTAGAAAAATAACAATCAGGGGAAAGGGGACTAGTTTGCAGAGCACAGAGGTTTTCTTGGGAAACACACGAAGAGGTTAAAGGGCAGCAGAATAGATGGCCTTGTGCCTGCTGTTCACTCCTTATCTGCCTAAACACAGATACTCTGTGCAAGATTCGAAGTCCATTGAACAAAAGGTCTCCTTAGTAGACTTTGAATCAAGCCTGAGTTGTACTAGGTTGGAACAAAAATTTCATTGATTTGTCTAGTTTGAGGAAACTATTTCACAATCTGAATGGTGAATGAAAGGGAAAGGTGACAGTTCTTAGCATTTAGTATTGGAGAAAATGAATTCATGCTTAGTGTCCTGTACTACACAGGATTCAAAATGATACCTGCAGACATGCAGTGAGAGCAAAGGGTGCTTTTTTTTCTCTGTGGTTGTTTAGAGACAGACAGTGTTCCTAGTTACAACAGGGTTAACTCTGTCCCTGTATTGTCAATGGAGCTGCCTTCAGCGCCTCACAGTTATGAACAATTTTGTCCTCCAGCCTTTACCTACTACCACCTTAATTGTGAAAGTGTCAGTCATCAAGATGACAACAGTCCTCTGAAAGCACTAAAATGGGAATACATCTCACTGCAAGAGCTCACCAGCAGTATCATAATTGGCAAAGATCAGTACTAACATGGTCTAAAGACCCTCAAGAGGAACTAGAGCAAAACTCTAGTAGTGTCTGTTAGACTAGACAAGACCTAAAAGGGAAAGCAGAGCCTCCATGTGACTGAAACAGGATTACCATCTCTGCTGGCCACTGAGTATTTTGAGACAACAGCATCGAGGCACCAGACATTCAAAAGGCACAGCCTATGCAAGAGGAGAAACCACTCAACAACTGCCTTACCTAAGACATTACTGTAGTACCCATCCCATTCATCTCGCCAGAACTTCAAGAAAAATAAATCCACATAAAAGTAAAAGAGGAAGTTCTTTAGTCTTTCTGTGAAGGACATGCGATCTGTCAACCCACTTGTGCTAGCGGGCACATAAGAAGGTGGGGATGGGAGCCCACCACACAGCCGCTCTACCACATTCCCATCAGAGAAGCGGAAGCTGTAGACAAAAGGGATTGCTAGGATTTCTGCTACAAGCTCCCCACACATAGACAGGGGGTCAGCAATCAGAACATCAAAATTGGCCTGCTGCAGCTTTGCTATCAGTTGGGTGTTCGTCACAAAGGTATGACAGGTCTGCTTCAACATATTGGTAAAGACCTCCTGGTCTTTTTTCATCCTCCACATGAACTCCCAGGGTGAGAGATTAGAGACCTCATTCATCCAGAAATTGAGGAAGTCATCCATGACATCATCCAGGTCCTTCTGGGTAAAGGGGACTTGCAGGACCTCAAAGGTGAAAGTGGAGGAGGTGTCTTGGTAGTTGATAAGCAGATTGCTTGAGGCCACCAGCACAGTCACTTCATGACCCTGGAGAACAAGCTTTTCCAGCAGCACTTTCATATTGATCCAGTGACTTGCGTCGGTGGGCCAGACCACCACCTTCCCACAAAAGCCAGTGCTCCAGCAGCATGCGTAGGTCCAGAGCAGCCAGGGGAACCTTGGTCCCATCATCTCAGTGATCCATGTACAACTCCAGTCTGACTAAGCTGGAAGGAGTTCACTGCTACAGTGTGCAAACACTTAAGAGCCAGCCAATAAAACTGACATCCACTTGGTGCCAAGCTTGCCAGAGGGCATGCCAGCAAGCAGCAAATCTCATTCTGGAGCAACTCCTGTTTCTGCTTACTCACTTGTTGCCTCTCACTCCCCCACAGTAGGAGGGGAAAAGGAAGGGCAAAAGTTGCAAAACTCATGGTTTGAGATAGAGACTGCTTAATAAACAAACAAAAAAAAAACCAACAAAAAATAAACCTAAGAAAAACTGGCAATTCAGAAAGAGCAATTGCTCACACCAGCTCACCACCCAGAGTGTCACTGAACAGCCCTGGCAAACTCCCCCTTCCATCCCCAAGCTTTCTTTGCTGAGCACAACATCATGTGCTATGGGATATCTCTTTGGTCAATTGTCAGCCTAGATTTGCTTCTTTGCCCTGTAAGAACCAAGCTACCTGTAAAGCTGGTTAACAGTTTTTATCTTCTCATTTATTAGGCGCAAAATGCCCTGCAGTGATTCACATCTAGCCCACAGGGTTCTCTAGTTCTGTTTTCTCTGTGACCAGATGTGGATACACGACACTGACGCTGGAAGGGCACAGTCCTGGTAGAGATGACTCCAGTATCAGGCCACCCCGGGAGACAAACAGAAGTAGGTAAGGAGCACAGGTTTTGCTCACCTTCCTGCTTATGTATCCTCTCTTGGGAGGATGCTGCAAACTGGCATCAGTGTATATATGTCGTGTAGTCCAGGACAAAGAGTGCCAAGAGAAGAGACCTGAGTTCTCCTTTTGACTGTATCCTTTGGAGGTGGTGGAGATGCTTGGATGCTTGGTGCTATTGATGTGTTCAAGGAAAAGAACAGGCAGCCTCTCTCCTGAGCAGAGGGTGAATGAGGGTCAGACTGAGTCTAAACAGGGCTGGAGCACTCCTCCAGGAGTTCAGCACAATGATGTGACCTTCCCTGACTAGACTGACAGTGGAGCAAGCAGTCTTTCCTCATGCTTCAACCTCATCTCTTGAAAAAGCCTTAGGTAGCTCTAGGAAAGCAGCTAGAATAATAAGAACCCTGAAGAAGATTTTCCAAAGCAAAAGAGAAGGTGCTTGCATGCACTGCAGGAGCTGGGACATTGCCCCATTTCTGTGGGATGCTTGCCTCTTTTACACCTCCTTCAGGACTAGATACACTCCAGATCAAAGCATATCCCAGTAGAGAACAGGTAGGCTAACACAGCTAACAAAACAGGAATTACACATAAGAGTGTTAAATGCTAACCCCCACATTTAGCAATTAAAAAGACAACCCAAAATCCAAGCAGCCCTGAGGCTTACACAACAGGAGATTGGCAAACCATGCTTCTACCAGCACAAGGTTTCCTACTCTCTGTCAAACATGATAAAGCAACACATAAACACACAGCTAGCTACTCTAATAGTAGGATGTCTTAACAAATCAGCTGCCCACCTCCAATGCATGTATATTTGCCCTATTTCTTTTAAGCATTACAATAACCAGAGCAGAAATGTGACAATAATTATGCAACCATTATATAAAAAAGAAAAATATCTCTAAAGAAATAAAACTATATTTTAATAGTTCCTTTAGACACCTTCAAAAAAAGCAAAGAACTCTGTGCTGGGGACCTTCTATCACTGCAAACTGGGGCTCATTTGCTCTCCCAGTCCTTTAAAAGACTGGAGGAGGCTCTTATCTCTCATTTTGAGATAAGCTAGCAAACAAGAAGGGTGCTAGGGGAAAAAAAGGCAGTGTTGTATAGCTTTCCAAACCCATTTTTTATTTCTATTTCCAAAGGTTTAATTCCCTACTAGTGTTTGGTGGGTATATAGTATTATTTCACTGTTTTTAAGTGTCTGTCATGATTCATCTATGAACACGACTGATGAGCTGTGTTTCAAGTGGCTTTAGCACCATACCTGTATGAACTTATCTGTACTAGTGTCAGCAGGTCAGGATTAACAGGTAACGTTTGTACTTGCCTGGAATGTTTGACTTGACATGGGAATTTTGGAGGACAGAGAGTGTGTCCAGAGCTGTTTTGCTTCTAATTTGTGCCTTACACTCTCAGCTCTGGGTATTTACTCTTGTACATACAGCAGATGTAATTTTTGGAAGTAAAAGCAGCCTTACCTAATACATCAGTGTAGTATTGATTCCAGCTTCCCCAGAGAAGGAAATGATACACAAAATCCTGAGCAGTGTAGGAGAAGATGTTCTTTAGCCTTTCCAGGAAGGACATCCTATCTGCTAGGCCGCTTAGGGTGGCTGGTACGTAGGAAGGAGGTGCTGGGAGTGTCCCACAAAGCCGCTCCACTGTGTTGCCCATGGAGAACCGGATGGTGTATATGAAGGGGATACCCAGCTTCTCAGCAATCAGCTCCCCGGTGGGTACCAGCGGGTCTGCCAAGAGGACATCGAAGTTGGATGCCCTCAGTCTCTGCATCAGTGCCTTATTCTTCAGGACTCTGTCACAAATGGTTTTGGTTAAGTTCTCCATCTTGTACAGCACTTGAGCCATCCTGTAAACACTTTCCCAGATGGGTAGCTGACTCTCCTCATAAAACCAAAAATAGAAACCTTCTTCCAGCATGGCAGCCATCTCCTTTTTGGTGATCGGTGCCTCAATCACCTCAAACTGGAAGGGTGAGGCCTGTGTGGCGTTGAGGATGAGGAAGCATGAAGGCAGTAGCACAGTCACCTCGTGGCCCCGGACCACAAGCTCATCGAGTATGTACTCCATGTTCAGCCAGTGGCTGTTGTCAGCCGGCCAGACCAACACCTTCCCTCCCAACCCATAGCCCAACACAGCCAGCAGCCACAGCACCGCCACCCCTTTCCCAGCCATAGCCTGCCCTGCGCGGCAGTGCCCCACAGGGAGCAGCAGTGCTCCCAGGCTGGGCTGGGCATGCGAGACAGTGCCGTGCTCCCGAGGACACGCAGCCAAGGTCGCCGGTGTGAGGTCCTGCGTGGGTAATGGCGTGGTTTCCTGGGTTAAACTGTGACAGGGACCAGCTGGCGCCATCTGGTGGTAAATGGCTTCTCTGGAGCTGTGCAACGCTTCCGCTGGAGCAGAAGGGAGACCTGTCAGCCCTGAAGGGCAAAATCCAGTGTGGACTGTGGCCTGTTGGTTATTCTAGCCCTCCTGCCTGTCTAACTACAGCCTCTATGTTATTCGTTTGGTAGAAGAGGCGACTTTTTCATTCTTCTGGCTCTCTGAAGCACAGCTGGGATGCACCAAAGATGTTCACCTACTGTGTGGGCACCCTGCTGCTTTATAAAGCCAATGAGCATCCATTCGCAGTGCCCTTAAGGTAGCAATCCAGGGCTGCAGCTAACAACTTGCATCTTGAGATGGATAAAACTACACAGCAAGTGACTCCAATACCAGAGTAAGACTGTCCACATGTGAACTTGTCTCTTCCAACGCATGCATCACAAGCAGAAAAAGCTGGTGGGCTGCCCCCCTGCCACTTAGTGCCAGCTATACACTATGAGTTGAATCAGAAAATCTGTTAAACAGTTTTATTTATGGTCACCCTTCTGATGTGCAATTAAGAAATCCTGTAAGTCCTCTTCACTGTGCTAAAAATTATCACCACTGCGCTTCTCTGCAGCTCTGTTACACAATGGTTTCCTGTAGTTGTTGTGCAAGGCTTTTGCTGCGGCTTCCATAAAGCAGCCTAAAGCATCTTCTCCTGGATGAAAACGAGGGTGGTGGAAGCAGCTGAGCTGTGAGCAGTCAAGCTGAGACACCTAGTCTGCTGTGCATATAACAACAGTTTTGTGTACTTGAGGCGTACAGTCCTGCAGCATACAGGTATTTGCAGGCAATTGAACCCCGAGAGGTTTACAGTGCTCTTTGTAAGGACCTTAATGAGAGGTCACTAAAAATGGCATGCTGATTACATGTGATTAATACCTAAATAAACATCTTTTTCTACATATTCGCTCGAAACAGCCCAGAAGAAAAGCCTGCAGAGAAAGACTTGCTGCTTTCACTGTTTGCTTGTGGGTAGAGGCTATGTTTTAACAAAACTTGTTTTGTGCAAAGAGAATTGGTTTTATGTGACCAGTGACATAAGTGAAGTCTCTATTCAAAAGCCACAATGGGTTTCAGCATTGTTGCTGATGGTAATGGGGTTGTCTTGTAGTTTACCAGCTCCCCTCTCCTTGTTACAATATTCTGGATTAGGAAAACAGCTCTGTACCTGGATGTGTAGGCAGTTGTTGGAGGGGGGGAATGTGTAAGCCGTGCAACCTTGCTGAGGGCCCTAAATGCTGTGGAAGTTGCTTCGATCTCCACATTAAAAATCATTATGGCAAAAGTAAAATCCATCAATGGGTATTACCACTGACTGCTGTCTCAATGCATGGCATAGCACAGCACAGCACCCTGATGGGGGAGCGGGTGAAACTGATGGACCCTGGTGGCTCCTTCTCTTTTCCACATAGGCACATAATGACAAACTACTTGCTGACCTCTCCCAGACTTTGCGGCCCTGCCAGCTTTGTAGCTCTGCAGCTCTTAAGGAGGAGGCTGGGATGTAATGAGCAGTAAAGTAACAGGAGACTTACCTAAGATCTTGCTATAGTAGGTGTCCCAGTGTCCCCAGTAGCTCTGAAAAATGAAGTCTTGCCAGTGGTAAGACAAGGTGTTTTTTATCCTCTCACCAAAGGACATGCAGTCGGTGAGCTCTGACAGGGCTGCAGGTGCATAGGACAGTGGTGCTGGCATCTTGCCACAGTGCCTCTCCACGGTGAAGGCTGGGGAGAAGCGCAGCGAGTACACGAAGGGGATGGACAGCTTGAGAGCCAGGAGGTCCCCGCAGAGGGTGACCGGGTCTGACAGCAGCAGGTCATAGCCGGACCCCTGCAGGTGGGCCATCAACTCGTGGTTGGTTAGCACTGCATCACACATCAGCCTGTTCATGTCATGCCAGTTCTTGATCTGCTTCCCCATCTCCCTGTAAAACTGCCAGAAGGTCAGGGTGGTTGGCCTGTTGTTCAGCCACAGTGCCACTAGGTCCTCGATCATGGTCTCGATGATATCCGTCTTGAAGGGCACGTTATAGACCTCAAACTTCTCCATGGCATCATCCCTGGATTTAATGAAGAGGGAAGCGTTGGACACCAGGACAGTGACGCTGTGCCCACGGCGGATGAGCTCCTCTGTAACTATCTTCATATTCAGCCAGTGGCTGCCTTCTGTTGGCCAGACCAGCACGTTCCCACAGAAGACAGGCCCTAGAAGAGCAACCTGGAAAAGGAGCAGCTGGAGGGATTTCTTAGAGCTGTTGGCTTTTGTGGCCATGGCAAGACAAAAGGGCCAGGTATCCTGGGAATGTTTCCCTTCCAGCTGGCAGTGCTGCACCTCTGTGCTGTGTTTGGTGGCTCTTCACTAGCAAAAGCAGGAGTTTGCTGTTGCACAGGTGAGGCCTTTAAAGCCCACGTTTGGTCTCAGGTCTGAAATGACAGAATAGGATGTTTGGTGATTCACTTCTCCCTTTCTGCCTTCTATCCTGGCAGAAAGGATAGAAACCTGTCAGTTTCCCTCGTTAGCAGGGTGGCAGCAATCCTCACTGCTGTCAAAGGTCTGCCCTCAAGCTACTCCCTCTGCACAAGATGAATTTAATCCTTTTTTTTTTAATCAACCTTTTGTAGTTTCTCTGAGGAATCCTTGTCATAAAAGCAAGAGGATCTTATCTGTGTAATTACTGCATCTTTAAATGCTGGCAGATTTACTGTAAGTATTAGCAAGTAAGTGGCACTACTGACAACGCTGGAGAAATACTGAGATTTGCAGGAGAATGTATGATCACGTGTCGTGGTTTAAACTCAGCCACCAGCCTCTCTCTCACTCCCCCTCTTCCTCCCTGGCCCCGCTCCCAGAGGGATGGGGAGGAGAACTGAAAGAATGTAACTCCCACGGGTTGAGATAAGAACAGTCCAGCAAACAAGGTACACCACAAACCACTACTGCTAGCACCAATAATAATAATGATAAGGGAAATAACAAGGGAAGAGAATACAACCGCTCACCACCCACCGACCGATATCCAGCCCAACCGAGCAGTGATCTTGCCCTTCTGGGTAACTGCCCCCAGTTTATATAGTGGGCATGACGTGCTGTGGTATGGAATACCTCTTTGGCTAGTTTGGGTCAGGTGTCCTGTCTCTGCCTCCTCCCGGCTTCCCCTCCTCCCTGGCAGAGCATGAGACTCACAAAGTCCTTGGTCAGAGTAAACATTACTGAGCAGCAACTAAAATCATTGGTGTTATCAGTACTGTTCCCAGGCCAAAAGTCAAACCCACAGCACTGCACCAGCTACTAAGAACTAGAAAAATAAATGACTGCTACTACTGAACCCAGGACATCATGTCTGATTTTAAAATGCCTGTTTTCAATTGCAACAGCCCTGGTATTTGTATCCTGTGCTGTTTCTATCACTTAAGCCTACCTGTACTTAAAGATACATTTTTCTCATTCTGAGCTTCCAGTCTTTCTCCACCTTTCTTTCCAGAGGCAGCACAGGGGCTTACTTAGCTGACAGGCAGCAGTGCTACAGGGACTGCTTGCTTGAAGATACTGCTAGACCTGGGGCAAGAGCCCTGGCCAGCACAAGGTGGAGGGACACCTGTGATGGGCAAATTATATCATAGGCATCCTTAAATCTCCTCAACCCTTCTAGAGCCATGTCCCTGCTGGTAAATAATGAAACTTCCTGGCAGTCATGCCCCAGCCCCTACGGAAAGCTGCTGCATCTCTGGGCTTCACCATTAATTCACGTTGGAGCATCTTTACAGGGCAAGATGAGCCAGACCTCTGGGTGCCAGCCCTCAAACAAATCACTTGCATTATACATCCATGAACCGGCAATGCCAGAGGCAGACCAAGGCAGGAGGGGCCACAGGGTACATGTAAAGGGCTGACTTGGAAGTGGCATCTTTTTTTAGAGTGAGATGTTAGAAGTGCTGATGTTTCCCATGCTGATAGAATCCTTCATTTGGGTGATGATAATGCCAATAATAACATGTGGTTTGTTCTGATATGTGACAGATGGTTTCCAACCACTCTCAGAGAACTCAACACAGGGAGCTCATTGCTACTGTCTGGGGCACTTCACCACCAACCTGGTCACGTTGTGGGCTCAATTCAGTTGTCTAAACATAGGTCTGAGGCCCTCCTAGCCCATAAGGGTTCTTCTCGGAGCAAAATCCGTATCTTTTGGGGTGTCTCTCACTTGGAAAGTCAGTGCTTGAATGTAAGGCACTATGTCCTGGGAGGAGCTCTGAACCACCAGGAGCCAAAATGACAATTAAAACCCATGCATAGAATGATGCACTCGATCCAACATAATTTGGGGAATGAATCCCATGCAGCAAAAGCTCTTACCTAGTGGAGTCTTCCCAGGTATGTAAGCTTTGAGTTGCAAAGGTGCAGTTTGCTTACACCGGTTTGTGTCTGTGTCTTGCTGCTCGCCTGCTCTGTGCCTGGGCTGCTCTGGCAAGGTTGGGTATGAGCAGAAGGAGCTTAAATAAGTTACCCTCTTTTCAAAAAGGAGGAAGTAATACAATATGGGGTGATGATAACAAGGCATGTATTCTGGCATTATTTATTGCTTTGCTATGCTCCAGTAATTTAACAGTCAAAATGGTCTTCCTCATGCTGGGCTGTATTATATTATGCTATATTATATGCTATATATATTATTATGTTATGGCAGAGCCAGATCCCCAGGACTTTGCATTCTGTAGCTCAGAAATATGACTGCTGAAAAGACTTTCCTCTCCCTTTAGGGTCCCAGCTGGCAAAATAATAGTAGTAGTAATAATAATAATAGTAATAATAGTAATAATAAGTAATGGACTTCTTTATAAACTGTGCACAGGAACAAAGATAAAATCTTGTGGTTTGTAGAGCTTTTCTAGAGGTGGTGTGCTGCCTGTGCTGGGTGCATTGGCCCTCGGTTCTGGAGATCCAAGTTTTTAATGACTTGGAAATAGAGAAATCTAAAATGCACTTCCATTGCATTTCGTTCACTTCCATTGCAGTCACCATGGGGTTTGAGTATTTTCCATAATATTCAACCTGACTTCTTCTAAGCCCTCAGAATTCAGGGCAATGATGCCAGCATGTTTGGCCTTACAGCCAGGAGTTTCAGTATGATCTCTCCACAGACCTCTGTATTCAGGATTATATCTTTTTCAGGCTAATTTAGCTTATTTGGGAAAGTGCCATAAAAAACTTAAAGCTTTTCCAGCAGCTGTTGAAAGGCCATATTCATGTGGGCTGAGACAGACAGGAACCTGGGTTTCATTTCTAACCCCTCAATAACTAATTCCTTCCTAGCAAATGAGAACTATTATGAGGTGCAATCCCTCCTCTGTCCTCATAACCAAACCGTTAAATTTGTCTTGTTTCCGTGTCCACCTTGTAAAGATTACTGCTCAGATTATTCTTAATGCAGAGAAGAGCATTGTGAGAGGATTAAAGGATAAAATCCAGCAGCAAATGAGAGAAAATTGGGGCTGAAGAAAGTAGATGGTGTTAGGTGTCTGTATTTCACACATCTAGCATTACTAAGCAGAAGTGCTGCAGGCAGTGATGCAACCCCCCAGCCTTGTTAAATAACAAAAGGGATTTTTTGAGGTGAAGGTGAGTTATGCAAAAGTTAGGCAATACAGACCAGTGTTTTCCACATATGGGTCTCTGCATTATGGCATGCAGGGCAGCTTTATGTCTAGAAGATCTTGATGCCAGCCAGCACCTCAAAAGCTCAGTGCCAGAGTGGAAAAGGGAAGCTTTTGCCCTGAGAAGCACCACATTACACTGTGGTTTTCCTTTCACTTATAGCAACAAAGCAGACTTCAAAGTTTTGACTATATTTTGGGCAGGTTTTGTGTGGGGAGGATCAGAGGAGAGGCTGGATAGGGTAAATATGAAGGTTGGCTCACCCCTGGGTACAGACAGGAGTGAGTGGATTGAGCAATTCTGCAGAGGCACATGTGCAAGTGCTCAGTAAAAGGTTTACTGCCACGTGATGCCCAGGGGTAAAAGCAAGCTCCAGCAGAGGTCAGTGAGCTGAAATAGCAGTACCGTAACCGTGATTCTCAGCTGAATGGCATCTTTCTGTTGCTCCCTCGCAGCTGTAGGACAGGAATACCTCATGCTAGCTTTATCGCACTTCACTTGGGTTTAGTGATTCAGTTTAAGGTTTCATGAACTCTCTTCATTGCTGTTGCAGTGTTGCAGGGGACACTGCTTTTCCTCTGATATTGCCTGTTTGGAGCTGATCCATCAGGCTCGGTGTGGGAGGCAGAAGGGAGCTCCTCATCTGCTGCTGATTGGAGTGTGGAGGAGTGATTCTGCACACCTGCCTGGGAGGCAAACAGAGGCACCCTGTCTGCTTCCAGGAAACCAGGTCTGGAGGTTTGGACTTGGGCTTCACCTCGCAACTTGAGGGGTGCCATTTCATCCCTGGGGCATTTCACCAGGGTAGGTTTGTGTTTCCTCCTCTGTTTGCACCAGGATCATGGGTGGGATTTCAGTGGGGGCTGCCATGTCCTTTGCCTGAGGTGTTTCAAGGCTGGAGGAGTGAGAGAGAGAAACATCCTGATTCGGCTGTCATCAGCTCGGATGTCTGGACCTCCGCATGCAGTGTGGGAGCACTCTTGACCACTCTTACTCTCAGCATCAAGGACCCCACGCTCCTGCCTCTAAGCCAGCAGGAACCCCCTTCTGTGGCCCATGGCTCCACTCCCTGGCATCTGCACGTGGCCATGAGGAGGAAGGGTCCTCTATCCTCACCACGGCTTTCACCCACCACATGTACACCTTGGCACTGGCAACATGCACTGCCTTCATATCAAGGGATTCAAAGTCCTGTTTTTACAAGGGTGCTTAAGAGGGAGCTTGTGTGGAATTACACATTCCCTGATGTGCCACATGGTGCTTTGAACAGCAAAATTACTTCCACTATCCCTCCTCTGGCCTCATAACCAAATACTTGTTTCTTCCCTGGGGTCTTAGCAGTTTAGGTCCTCACAAAACTCGTGGGGCACAGTATTTTAGCCTCCCCTACCTGGCTGTGTTGCAACCCTTCAGCTCTCACAAGCACCCTATCTACAGCAGTGAGAGCAGTCAGGATTGCACTTTGAGCCCAGGGACAAAAGATACAGATACAAAACCCCCTGCTTCTCATGGAGAGCAGTGAATGTAAGCACCTCTTGAAGCATGTTTGATGCCCTTATACATTTCACAGGAGCTGCTGTCTGAACTATGAGGAAGAAAGAGGTGTCATTAGAGAGTCATCTACAGATGAGACTTTGGGGAAACAAAACCCAAATCTGTGTGTTTCCACACAGATGGAAACATCCAGGGAGCAAAGCAGGGGCAACTGGAAGGCCTGGCTGGATATCCAAGCAGCAACAAACAGGTGTGTGAGAGATTTGGGGAAGGAAGAACATGCCTTAAACAAATTAGAGAGGAACAAGTTACTGACAGTAACTTTCAAGAGCAGCCGGGCCAAAAGACACTGGTGGTGCAGAGTCGCTACAGCAAGAGTAAGAATGAAAGGAAATTCCTGCGGCAAGATGTCACGATATTGAGAGGCTAAGGGATAAACCAGCAGAGGAAATCAGTGCCTGAATAGACTAAGATGCCTTCAGCCTAAAAATACGCAGCTGGGGGGCTGCATTATGAGGGAAGACTATGGAGTCCCAAAGGATGGGGTGAATCAATGTGGATGAGTATCTCAGGGTAAGGGACCTCAAGAAAAACCCTCCCAAAATAAAACAAGCTGGGAAGGAAAAGCAAATCCCTAAGGGAGGAACAGCATGGAATGGGATGTGCTGGATGTCACAAGAGTCAGGGCTTCAAAGGCACATTTATAGAGGACAAAACTACAGACTGACCAGGTATAGGCTCAGGAGCTGCTTTCCTGCATGGCATCTCTTCTGTATGACAGAAGTAGCTGAAGCCACCGTTCACCAGTTCAGGTATCACTGCTTCTGTCTGTAGTTACCTGGGTTACTTTTGCCCACTCCCCTACTGGCATCTCTGGTTCAGGTTTGTTTGTACTTGGGCAGCAAGGTGAGAGGGTTCAGAGCCTGCTGCATTGCTCTGTAACAAATAACTGCAAGCAAGTGATGCACAAACCACATCCTACAGCATGGAGGTGCTCCGAACATCTGAGAGCCAGAAACCCCTTGCAATTATTGCACTTTATTATGACTTAACCTAACATCTCTTTTAAGGAGGAATCACAGTCTTGTACCTTCTCTTTTTGTTTCTCTCCATAACTACCTCTGCTGCAACAACCCTCACCCCCTACTTTTGCTGGGTTTATGGTACCTAATGGCCAAACTCCAAGGGCTTTGCTGAATGGTGATGTTTTACGCAGTTCTGCTGCCTGTATTCCCAGACAGGTCCCACCTGATGGTCAGTCTCCTCCCTGGAGTACAGTGGAGCTGTTTCACATCTGACAGCCCCTGTTCCAGCATTGAGTTGCCACCCCCTCACCTTGCCTGCCCGCCCAGGTTCCCAGTCATATTTTTTTAACCTCTTGGCCTATGGCACCCACTCCTGAGACAGAAATCACATCCTCAGAGATGCTCCGTGCCTATGAGCAATGAGTATTTCCTCTGCTTTGCAGGCAAGTTTGTCTTGCACATGTATCAAACAGATGACAAGCATGGGCAGGAGGGGACAGCATCTGAGGAACTGGGACCCAACAACCTTTTCTTAAATGACTGCACCATAAACCCAGCTATTTTAAAGCACCAGCTTTTAGCAGCGCTGTTCCAGCCCCCTCTCTCCATCATGTCCTGCAGTGCTGCAGTGTGCCACTTAGCTATGGTTCTGCTGGCCATGGTTCTGGCCATCATCTCTCTTCTGACAAGAGACTGCAGGAGCTGGGCCTGTTTAGCCTAAGGAGAAGACTGAGAGGGGATCTCGTGGATGCATATAAATATCTTAAAGGAGGGTACCAGCTTCCAGGTCCATGGGAGCAGAACAACACAAAAGCAACTGGCAAATCCTCCTTGGTGCCAGCTCCCCCAGCTCTGCCCATCTCCCAGCCACCCTGGAGCTGGTTTTGTCCCCATCCCGCTCACCTCATTTCTTCCACGTGGCCCCAGCAGTGAGCTGGGGGCACGGCCATCACTGTGCCCTCTTGTGTCATCCCCCTTCCCCCTCAAAGAGTGACAGCAGCAGGAGAATCTGAGGTAGGAGGTGGTGGGTGCAGGACGCTATGTGGGATCTAGCCATGGGGGAGATGCTCATGTGGGGGCTGCTAACAACTTCCATTCATCATGTGCTGGGAACAGCTCCGTAGCACACACTGGCTTTTTTATTCCTCAAGAGCCACACAGGCTTATTCTAAGCATGTCCTGGGCTGGCCACACGGGGCTGGGGTGATGCAAGGTGGGATGAGGATCCACAGTGCTCTGTAGCAACATAGCAGCTCTCACATGGGTGCAAATGCGGGAGGAAGATGCAGAGATAAAACTTTATTTATGCAAAATTCCCTGTGGCACAAGGAGGAGGGAGGCCTGTGGGCAGTGCCGGGACCGGGAATGGTGGGTTGGATGGGGAGGATATAAACCAGGGAGTCTCAGATCTGGGTGCGGAAGCGCAGGTCGGTGTCCGACATCTTCCGTGCGTAGTCCTGGTCAAAGCGCTCGTTCTGGGCCACGGTGAAGTGATTCTTCCAGTCTCCAGTGATGCCTGGGGGCAGGTGAGATGGGGCTCAGTGGAGTCCACGGGGAACAACGTGCTGGGAGCCCCCCCTGGCCACTCACCTTTGCGCATGAAAGGGGAGGCGCTGTGGTCCATGACCTGGGAGGGCACCATGCTGTAGTTGGTGGTGGGGTTGTCCCGCATGGTCTCAAAGGAGGTGTGTCGGGTGATGGTGTCCAGGGCCGCCTCTGGCAGCTCCTGTCCCAGGAACTGGGCCACCTTGGCAACCTCCCGGCAGAGATCCTGTGGGAAACAGGTCAGTGCTCACCCCTCCTGCCACCCCCAGACTCCTCACACCATCAACCACAGCCCCTCACCTCCTTCAAGTCCTCGTAGAAGAGGTAAAGGATGGGGTGATCCTTCCTCCTCTCCCAGTAGCCCTTGACGTGGTTGTACCAGGAGCCATATGCCACTGCGTAGAGAGAGCACTCAGGGGGTGTCAGTGGGTGACACTGCACTGCGGGGTCCCCGCATGGACCCGTGGGTGCCTTTTCCCACCTCTGCCGGCCATAAACTCCTCCAGGTACTGGGCCCATGTCCCAGGGTGCGGGTGTAACTTGTTCATCAGGTCAAAGTGGTAGAAGGAAACGGCCACATCCTTGGCATTGCGCGCCACATAGATTATCTGCAGAGAGCTTGGTGACACGTGGGGACTTGCAAGGTCCTGGCAGGGCAGATCCCCCCTTATCTCTGCTTGACCCTGTAGGTGTGTCCCCTCCAGACTGTTACCTTGCAGTGGTTTTCCCAGAAGGATTTGGGCAAGATATGAGCTGGGATGTGGGTCTTGATGATGCGAGGGGGTGCCATGGCCTCCAGCTGCTCCGTGCCTGCAAAGGAGGTTTGCCCCAGGACCGCTCCCACCACCAGTGGGGTCCCCCCCCCCTTCAACCAAGCCTGCCCACATCCAGCATCCCCTGTCACCCCTGGCCGCCCCACTACCTGGCACCATACTCCCAGGGGCGGCAAACTCCAGCATGGGCACCCGGTTGCTGATGGCATCCTGCTTGCACTTTTCAGGGTCACAGCCTCTCAGGATCATGTCCACAATCTCACTGACCCAGGTGGTGCCTGGTGAGGAAAGGTCAGGAACCCAGCTGGCACCATTCCCACTGGTGCCCCATCTTGAGCACCAGACGGGCCCCATCTCACTAGCATCCCCCCACGTCCCAGCTCAGGGGGCTGCAGGCTGGTGCTTCCTCTCCCAGCCCAGCTCCTCTCTGGTACGCAGGGATGCTCACCAGATTTGGGGAAGCTGGCCACCACGGTGTCCTCGGGGTGGCTCTGGAACATGTCAACCTTGTCCCAGTTGTGGGTGAAGGCGTTGACCATGGGGATGCCATGCACCATGCGCCAGGGCTGCCGGAGGTGGGTGTCTGGGTCGGCCATCCTGCTGGGGAGAGGGATGCAGCGGGGGGCTGGCCGGCAGCGGAGGGCATCACGGGACAGGGACAACCCCCACAGTCCCTGCTGAGCCCCGGCATCCCAGCCATGGGAAGGCAAACATCCCTGGAGGTGGCACCTGCCTCCCGCAGAGGTCTCGGGGGTAGCGGGCAGTGCAGAGAGCATGGAGGGGCACGGCCAGCGCCGGGGGCTCAGGTCAGCACAGGCAGTGGGCAGCTGCCCGTACCGTGACGGAAAAGCTCGCAGGCGCTTTCTAGCCGCAATTTCACGCTGCTTTCTGCTCCCTGCCCGCAGCTTTCTTTCCCCAGCTCCCTGTTACACAGCAGCAGGGGGAAGCCCCGCCTGGAGGGCTCCGTGGGAGTTTGAAGGAGATGGGAACGGGGAGCAGGGCTGACAGGGGTTTCGCCGGGAATCCTCCCCATCGCCGGACGTCCCCGCTCTGTGCTCGCTGCAGAGCAGCTCTGTGGCTGGCCTCCGTCTCCAAGGGGACATCGAGCCCATACGAGCCCCTCATCCCGCTCCCCGCGCAGGCCAGGCTGGGGCACCCTAAAGCGGTGACCGCGGCCAGGGTGTCCCCGTTACCTGCCTCTTCTCCGGGCGCTCTGACGGGGGGGAGGCGAAGCTTCGCTCCCAGCCTGGCGGGGCCGGATTTGTTATTCTCCCTTCCCGTGTGGAAGATGGAGGCGCGGGGAGGCGCCTGGGGCTGCGGGAGGCGGGGGCCATCGTTAAGGAAGAGACGCGGAGAGAGCCGTTCCCGGCCTGAGGAGCGGGGAGTGCAGCGAGCAGAGAGCAGCGAGGGGAACGCAGCCCCGCTGGGGATGGTGCCAGGAGCCTGCGATGAGCTGCGCCGGGCTCAGTGCCCGCTCCTCCCCCAGCTAAACACACAGATGGCGGCGGGGGAAACCACAGCTTCCCCCCACCCGCAGAGGCAAATCCCAACCCAGGTCCCGGGGGTTAAACATCACCCTGTTCCGATCCGGGGATCAGCCCGTGGACGCGTCCAGCTCCTCGCACTGGGGCCGGGCTCTCGAGCAGGGTTTGGCTCTGGTCACACACCGCCCCTTCAAATACGGGTCCAAAGTTTGCAGAGTTGCGGGGCGCTGGTGCAGCTGATACCGTGCTACTGGGAGCGCGGTTTAAAGGCCGCCGTGGTGGTAAAATGCTGACATTTACCTGTTTTCCACGGGCAAACGTGAGCCGGGAGGGAGTGGGTAAGGCAGGAGAGACGGCAGCAGGGCAGGAGAGCAGCTCGCCTGGTGGCAACCTTGAGAAAGAGGTCCCTGATTTGTCCCCAGGGCCAAGCTCCCGGTGAGGCAGTGTTGCAGGCGAGTGACACACTTCACTCTGAAGAGAGAAGCAGCAATCTGGTTATTGATGTAAAACGGAGATTTAACAAAGCTTGGTAGTAAATGTGACTGCGGTTTAACAAGATTTGGTGGCAAGGTACGCCTGAGGATTTACTGCATAGAGGACAGGGTCAGGCAAAACTGTCAGGGGGACTCTCCTGTTGAGTCATGAGGTTCAGAAAAGACCCCCTCACTTTCTGAACAACTCAGAGGGTTGGGCTGCAGATGGATCCACTCCTAGTCCCAGACTTGGTCATTTATGTCTAAAGGATTCTATATGCAAAACTTAGCCTGTTTGTCACTTGGCTAAGATTTTATGTTTAGCATCCTATTAATCACTACAAGAGCCTGTTGCAGGAAGGGACTCCTCCTCAAGGAGTAGACTTGAGAAGTCCCTACTCGAGGGGAGATCCTCGTGCACAGCCCACTGCCATGCAGGGGAGCTCAACAGGTCCTGGTGTGTCCACTAGTTATGGAGTCAGATGATTGATTTATAGCCATATTTGTGTATTGACTATAGAAGTTACTTTCCTCCAGACTTGGTCTGAGTCAGACCTTGACCAGCACTATGGTTAGGTGGGTGCGTTGTTCAGATTAGCCCTTGGCTATTGTGTTGTCTCCCTTGAATCCACTTTGAGTCAGATGCAGCCCTCATGACCAGACACATCCAGCACTACCTCCACTGGTGGTTATCACTTGAGCAGGTGGAGGGGAGCACACCGGCACAGCTGGGACATTCCAGTCAGGCCTCCAGGATGTGCCCTCCCTGCCCATCACAAACCGCCTGTGTGTGCAAACCTCACAAGCAAAGCTGGGAGCTGGGGAAGCACAGAGATCTCCATCGGCATTGAAGTAAATACATGGCGAGGGTTTATTCCTATGGGAGAGCACCCTTCATAGCTCTGCTGCTGTTTAGGAGTCAGATCCAGATTGAATCTCTTTGGCAATGAAAACAACCCCATGAGACTGCCGTGCCAAAAAACTACAGTCTTGGAAACTCAGGCTGGAAATGGGGCATAACTAGGGAATTTGGGGCTCCAAAGCAAAGCCGTGTTCCCAGTGGGATGGGACTGTATTTCTCCAGCCACTCCCGAGCAAGGGCTCAGTGCAGCCGGGTTGGAAGCTGGGTTCCCCAGCTGGCAAGGGCAGCCATCCTGCTGAGCGCACAATGTGCAGCAGGGAGGCGTTTCCCTTCCTTCGCCTTTGCTCTGCAAACCACAGGGAGTCCGGGTGAGCCCCACCACCGCCCGCTTTGTCAAGAAACGTCTCACAGTCCCGAGGCACGAAAGCTCCTGAGCACACAAGAGCCACTGCTGGCTAAAATCCACTGCATGTGCCCACCTAATCAGGGCGGAGCTGCTGTTGGGATTCAATCTCAGCTGCTGGATTGAGTCCAGGGATTCAGGGCACTCAGCTCCACCACATTTCCCCGCTGGCAATGGCTCACCCTCCAGTTACTCCAATTTACTGCCGTGGGAGAAGAGAACTGGTGCAAGGATGCTCCATCTGGAACTGCCCCCCCCTCCTGGGGTGGGGAAAAGAGCAGCCCCACCAGGAAAAGGAATGAGTTCCCCATGCCTCCATCTGGAAGATGACATCGGAGCCTACCATTGCTCCCAGTAATTCTGGGCTATTCTGTGCCACAGCGAAGTGATTCTTCCAGTTCCTGGAGATCCCTGCAGGCAGGACAGTGAGTGGGGCAAATCCTGACACCGCTGAAATATGTGTAGCTGTGGATGAGGACTGCAATGCAGCTCAGGAACACCCCTCTCAAGCCCTCCACCACTGGTTAAAACCCACCTTTCCAGAGGAAGGGTGAGAGGCTGTGGTCCGTAAGGGCAGTGCACATGGCCTCATAGTTGGCAGCAGGGTTCTCCTCATATGCCCAAAGGACATACAGTGGAGGATCCTCACCGCCATCCTCTGCAACACCTCCTTGCCCAGGAATCACAGGATCTTCTGCACCTCCCATTGCGGGCCCTGTCAGGCAGCTGATATGGAAAGGCTGCCAAAAAAGGCTGGAGATGGGGGAGCAATCGGGTGCCCTCCTCTCCATCCCATCCTCATCTTCTTCATGTCCTAACAGAAGAGGGAGAGGAGCTGCTTTTTCTGCTGCTTCTCCCACCATCCCCACATGTGCTTATACCAGGACCCATAGGCTACTGTGGGAAGTGGTCAAGAGGTTCAGCCTCCACCTTTGCAGCCATAAAGGTCTCTAGGAACTCTCTCAGTGTGCCGGGGTCAGGAGCATCTTGGACATCTGGTAGAAGTAGTAGGAGGAGATGACAACATCTTTGGGGTTGCAGGCCATGTAGGTGACAGCAGAGGGAATGTGGATGTCTGGGGCAGAGCAGTGCCCCTCCCTGCCGCTCACACAGAGAGGTGGGCAGCACCCATAGCACCCCCTTGTCCTGGAAGGAGGCCAGGAGCAGCTGGACAGGGAGTTGGGTCTTCACTACCTAAGGGGAAGCAGCTCGATGCTTATGGGACAGGGAGCTTAGTGCTGCATCCCCAGCACCCGGCTCAGCGCCATTGTCACCCGGAGGTGTTGCCGGTGCCCCGGGACAGCTGTGACACCGGGGCCCCATCCCTGCCGCCGGCAGTCCCTGCCCCAGGGGCCCCAGCACCTCCGCTCCTCCCCAAGAGGCAGCGGGTATGTCGTGGTTTAAGCCCAGCCGGTAGCGCTGAACCCAGGACAGGGTATGAAAAGCCGGCTCTGCCAAGGGCACGGCGAGCCGGTAGCAGGTTTAACGGGACGGCAGCCGAGGCACGGGGGTTTTGGGGCGGGCACTCCCGCGGCGGCCGCTATGCTTTACCCTCCCACAGCGCCAGGCGGCGCCATTGTCACGGGAACGGAGCGCCGGGTCCGACTAGCGGGGCAGAGGGAACACCGGGCCCCGGGCGTGCTGTGGGCCGGGAGCGGGGCGCCCCTGTGCTTCGAGGTCCCGGGACGGGAAAACGGGGAAAACCAGGGAGAACCAGGGAACCCGAGGCGGTTCCTTCCTTCTCCCCATCTCGCTGGATCCGGTGCGGGAGCGGGGCTCCGGCCACTGCCCGCTCTGTGCTGCCTGGAACTCCGGCCCGTGTCCTCCTGCAGGCAGGTGGGGGGTGTCTGCGCGGCTGCCGATTCCCACCACAGGATCAGCCCCAGCTCCATCGCGGCAGCGGCTCCCGGTCCTGGCTCCCAGCCGTATCCACAGGGGGAGAGGAGGACCCGGCGGGGCTGTCGGTGACCGCTCCTGCCACCGGGCTCCCTTTTCCCCGTGCAGGCACCGACTGGTTTCTTCTGCCCAGCAATGGGAGTTACACATGGGCTAACAGAGACGGGAGATCAACGGGTGTGTGCATATGTTATTTGCAAGAGAAAACTGATCTCCATCTCTCTGTTCCTCCACAATGGCTTCTGTCCCACCCCATCATCTAACACAGCCCCCTCCTCCCCATTACCTGCCTCTCGCCACACTTTATCTCTCCCAGTACTCCCTTTTTAACTCAAGAGTCCTCTGGAGAATGACAGACTCAGATCACTGCCTTCTGCATGCCTCGTCTTCACACAAATAATTTGTTTCCCTTAGCAGCAAGAGGCAAGAACTAAATGTCCTTCCTTCGCCTCACAGAATCTGTATCATCACAGACTTGTGTTTTACCCTGCGGTATTTCCTCAGTGTTGCATTTCAATGCATTAACAGCAAATCACTCCTGAAATCAGAGAGGTTTGGGACAGGGTCTGAGTTATGAGGGTAAACTTCTCCTCCCTCCCAGGGCAGTACCCACTGAAGAGCCAGGACAGCCCCGGGTCCCATCAGCACAGCCCCTGTGCTCGCAGTGCGACCTCTGAGAGGCTCAGAGCTGCTCCCGGCCCAGCGCTTCTCGTTTGCCCTGTGGCTCTCAGTGGCAAAACTGCATCAGGGCGGAACAGCCGTGGGCTTAGAAGAGTAACTGTGTGGAAAATGTAAACGGCAGCTTTGTGTGCCTGGCGCGACTCGTAACAGCTTCCTTCCCACTTGCAAGAACAGCCTTTTCCCTGGGAAAGCCATCAGTGCAATTAGCAAGTACAAATGTTGTAGGAACATTTGTTGCATAAAAACTCCGGTGTTTTTGTTTCCCCAAAGTTGTTCAAAACCTGCAAACACACTAAATTAGGTCTCATGGTTAGAAAAACTCCTTTCTTAGAGCAACCAGGTTTGTCTGGGTAGGTGATCCTGTGTGTTAACCTATAGAAGCCCCCCCCCCCCTTTCCACCACACTGATCTTTGCATTGGTCATTCCCTAAGTAACTCTGATATAGGAAGATGATTCTCACTATTCCTAGATCAAGAAGTATTTGTATTTAATTCTAGCAGGGAAAAAACCTTTTCCTTGAAAGCAGAGCCGTGCAGCCCCAAACTGTGTTCAGTAACCACCACTGTACCACACCATTTTTCCTTACTGCCATCCCCATCCATCTGCGCCTGCTGTAAGATAACTGCTGCCTCCTCCAGCAAAGTCAGGGACCTACAAGGCAAGTCAATTCAGCTATAGGCAATTTCAAGGTGGTTCATGTTGTGGAGACTTCACTGGCTTTGTTCTTTCACGTGTTATATGCAAGCCTTATACAGAATCTATTTATGCTAAATAAGACACAAGCAGGTCCAGTTCCAACTTCAGAGGGCCATTATACAGTCATGTTTTATGACCAAAACAGGAGTTTTCTTTCCATCTGAAACAGCAAATGGTAGGCTGAAGCAAAACTAAACAGAAGGACAGGAATGAATCACTCCCCTATTTAGAACAGGATGAGGGTTTAAAAAAACCCAACCAACCAACAACAAAACAAACAAACCACCAACCCACAAAGGCTAAAGCTCAGAAGGATATTTTGGTAGTGACCTTCCTGACGCAGCTGCTCACATATAAATGTTTTCTAACAAACAAAAGCATCTTATGAGCCAATGTGTGCCAGTTAGCCCATGAAGACTTGTGTGCTGACAGCAAGGTTTGGGGAGTGATTACCTTTGGCCATGCTGATTTAAGGTGGGTTTGGTTATTCTGCTTTGCTACAACTTCTGCAAAAATCAGTCTGTCAGGGAGGTGATGGCATTGGAGTGGCTGGAATTGAAGAAATCCAGCAAAACCTGAGCAAAATATCTCCTCAGTGCTGCAGGCCTTAGTTTGGCCAGGGAAAGAAAATTCGATTACGCTCTTGTGGCCCATCCTCTTGGCCAGGGAAAATAACTCCTGACAGTGCCTCTGCTGCCACTTGTTGCTGAGCAGAAGACCGGCTCTAGGAGGAAACTCTTGATTTGAAGCAATATGGTCCCAGCCTTTTCTGCACAACTTGGTCTAATTTGTTTTTTATGGGGAAAGCTACTTCTTGACAGTGGAAATGCTCTTAGCTCATCAGGCTGCGCCCTGAGGCACCTTTTCTTGTGTTCTCTTTTCTTCTCATCTCTGAGTTTCTTGGGTTATTTTAAAAGTTACTGCCACATTTACAGCAGAGATGCGTGCAGCAGCTTGAAGGACCTCCCAGAAAACCAGCTCAAGAACCACCATTCAGCTTGTCCACTATTTCATTTTATGCCCTCCTATTTGATTTATTGGTGTGAATAGTATCAAATGCCTGTTTAAGTAGGTTTGTTTGTTATTTTCTTGGAGAACCTTTGCCTCTACTGGCAGCATTGATGGTGAGGACCAGGAGAAGGATGCCAGATGAGGGTGTCCCATGAGCCTGCTGGTGGTCAAAGTGTCCTCTGCTGCACATGTGAGCAGGAACTCATGCCAGCTCTTCTCAAAGCCATCGCATTTGTATGCATATTCATGGACTTATGTTTCCTCTGTTAATAGTAGATCATTTACAGGAGCACAGAGAGGAGGCTGCTCTCCAGCAGGTGATTTAAATGCTGCTTGACCTTGCTTTCTGAATTGCATTTACCCGTATGGCTTTCAAGTCAAGTATCTCATATACAAGTGGTAGAGCTTCAAAAGTCTTGTTTTGGCTTCCCACCTCCCCCCACTTGATCTTTTGCTATTTCTGGCTGCTCTTGTTGCCTATTCCTCCACACAACCAGCTCATATCAATCACTCTCATGGAAAAAATGCAAGCAGTAAAAAGTTTAACAAGAGTCCTACCAGAGTTTTCCTACAGCTGGGGAAAGAAACACCGCTTCACCACCACAGCTTTGCTCACTGCAGATTTTAACTCTGCAAAATAAACCACTCTAGGCCATGTCCAATACTTCCCACGCAGCCAAGGGGTGAAGAGGAAGGCTGACGTAATGGTGAGGTGGATTCAAGCTGCTCACTGCTGTATGAAGAGGCAGGGTGCACAACTTGAGCTCAATTCTGTGCTTACAGCCAGTTCCATCTGCCCCTGCCAGCCAGAGCTGCACACAGCCCCTCCTTAGCAGTAGCAAGGATAACCTTACAGGATGATTTTTGGCCACCCTCTTTTCCAAGCACCCTTCTAACTAGTGAACTGTGACTGTCCTGAAGAGTTGCTGGGGAAAAAGTAATTCTGATCCAGAGCCAGAAGACAGAGCCTGACCACCTGGCTGGCCTTTCCCCTCCCAAGAAAGATGAGTGCCCTCTGTTTAACAAAACCCCTCGGCATTTAACCCACACAAACCACAAATGATACCTTTGCACCTGAAGGGAGTAAAAGCATTTCACCTCCCCATATGCTACAAGTCTCTTTTGTTACAAGTGCCCTCGATTTGAGGTATTGTAATTAATTTCTGTTGGCCCATGGAAGGTATCTCTCCTGGACCACCAAGCTCAGACCATGGCCAGAGCTACCATCCACTTCAGTTACTCTTAAGGTAACTGAAAATTCACAAAGGATTGCAACCCTGATGGTTTCTCCAAACAAAACCTATCTTGGGCTCAGACAAAGAGATACTTGTGTCACCTACAACCACAGCACCATCAAATATCTTCTGGATGCATCAGTTTACCTAAAATAAGCTCCCAGATTTGTGTCCTTCATACTGTCTGTGTTGAACAGATCTTAAAACACACACAAATAAAAGCTTAAGGGACATATTTCTGCTTAAAGGCACTTTTCTTGACACCCTGATCTGTGCAAAGAGCTTCTCTTTCAGAACGTGCTCAGGAGGAGGAGGCAGTGAAACAGCAGCCCTCCAGCGGTGTCCCCCAGTTTTGAAGTTGTACTTTGAACAGACAGCTCAGGTACCCCATGGGAAGAGGGACTGCTCATCAACACCATCTCAACAAAAGTTCTTCCCTTTCTACAGCTGCAACCTCCCATGGCTCAAGGACAGCCCAAGCCCCTTTGGCTACTGATTTGGAACAGTTCAGAAAGTATTGTCCAAATGAGACTACCTCACCAAAACCCCTTTACTTCCTTTTTTTCAGTCAAGAAAGCCATTTGTTTAAACAAAAGCAATACAGATTTGGAACAGCAGCCCCATAGTTCTGGACTTGTTAACATTTTTATTAGGGAAAATATAAAGTAACCAGAGAAACAAAAGAGAAATGAGAAAGTTCGTACCCAACTCCTGCTCACTGCTCCTTCCCAGGGACACCTGGCCCCTGCTGCAGTTAATATCGTGTTGGAACTACAGTCTGCCCTGTCCATGCCTTGAGGTTCTTGAGGAGCTCTTTGTCTCCTTACCTACAGCTCCTCCAGCTGCTCCAAGCTCTTTCAAGCTCTCCCTGCTGAAAGTGCGCAGGGATGTCACTACAATGGGGCTCTGTCTCCACCAGTTTGGGGGCAAGCCATGTTCAGAAGTGGGGAGATACCTGCTTGACAGCCTGTCTGATCCTGGCATGGGAGTCAGAAGGGGGAAGATGGACCAGCACAGCAGGTATTGTCCTGCCAGATTGATTTTATGAAGGTTGCTGTTGTGCTGCTGCATTTCAATTAATTACATGTGCTCTGTATGTGTACTCCTTGGAAAGCTTGAGTATTGCATTCACTGACTCTCCTACTACCTCTTTCTGTTATTTCATTTTATTTGGCAGAAGCCAGGCAGTCATACTCTGAAGGTGAATGTGCTCCCAATACTTTACTTCCAACAACGGAGTCCCTAGAGATCTAGCCCTTGTCCTGTAAGATGGTTAATTGGTTTGACCCCAGGATTTAATACAGACTGCCACTTCACTCCAGTACAGGTCCTTCTGCCATGTCTGTGCCCTTTGTACCTCAACATAACTGCCCCAACAACCCCCTTCCTCCCACCTACTGTGCTATGTCCTGGTGTACTTGTTCCTTAGACTCCTAGGACTTGTGCAGAAGCACACAAGTAATCCTACTAGCTTTCTTTGTAGCCTGCTGGCAATATTTACCAAGAGTTTGTCCAGAAAGCCCCTGCCACCCCTGGCTGGCCAGCCAGCCATCCTGCTCTGGTATTGCGCTTCACGTGTGGCTCTTGACCTCCGCCACAAAAGTGCTGCCAATCAACCTTCTGATCTCCCCGACTTTATCCAGAGAAGATAAGGAAAAGAGCTGGTTCAAAGTTCCACATTTTTATTTTCTCATTTGGCATCTTCTCAACTGACAGGAGAGCTCTGACTTTTTCAGTGAAACTCCTCTTGTAAATACAAATCCATAAAGCATAGCTGTGTGGGTGTTAGTACCGTGCTAGCATGCACCAAACATGACCTGTCATCCTGGGCAGGATCGGGGTGCTCCTTCTCCCCATCCGCTTCATCCTGTCATACAGGGATGTCCCATGCCAGGCTCACTGTGTGGGCAAGGTGCATCAGCAACACGTGTCAGACCAGGAGCTGCCTCAGTTCCTCAGTGACTGACTGTCCAAGTCATCTTTCTTCAAACCAGCTGCACTATTTGTGCTCCCTTGACTTGCCATGAGGCTGCCTTTAATGGACAGGAGCACCCCAAAATTCTTACTCCAACCTCAAAAGCAGAGCCGAAGGCCCTCCCCATATCTCTTTTGTGAAACAAGGCAGGCTGGGCTTTTGATCATCAAAGTCTTCCCCTTTGGAAGGAGGAGGAGCCGTCTAGTCATGGGTTCATTGATTCCTTGCCCAGCAGGAATGTTTGCTTGGGCACAGCCAAGCCGCACCTCTGATGACTGTAACAGGCAGCGCTCTCTCTCTTTTGATATACTATCAGCTGGGTTTATCAGAGTATCAACAACCACCACATTCAAGGACTCATCCCTCTGGTAAGCTCTCCCTGCAGAGCGGACAGGGGCTGCGTGGGAGCTGAGCTCACCTCTTATTTCAAGGAATCTTAACAGCAGGTTTTAAGCTGCTTATTTACCTTTTTGGTCTGTGCAGGAAGTCTGAGCTAAAAAAAAAAGACAGAAGTATAATTACTCTGGCACGCCTGCATTCCTGCTCCAGGCTCAGGCGGGGAGAGACTCTTTCTTGTCGGAGCCAGGAAGAGAGCTGATCCCTGGAGATCACTGCCTCAAACGTGCGTAACTGAAACCTGCAGCCATGCTGAAACAGATACTATCGGAAATGTACATTGATCCTGACCTGCTGGCAGAACTCAGTGAGGAGCAGAAGCAGATCCTCTTTTTCAAGATGCGGCAGGAACAGATCAGACGATGGGAAGAAAGAGAAGCTGCTATGGACAAGGCTTCACCAAAGAAACCTCTGCCTAGAAAAGGTAAGTCTTTGCCTGCCAGCTGCTTCCCCATCTGGCACAGATCTGGCCAAGTCAATTGCTCCCTAGAAATTAGGAGATAATTTCCTTAGAGCAATTTCTTCCTTCAGGGACATATAGTAGTCGTATTTCCAAACCGTAACAAGTTGGGTTTACAACTGCAATGGGCTAGTTTTGACCAGGCAAGCAATGGTGTTAGTCCCTGGCGCAGACACTCTGTCCTTGACCAAACTGCTCAACAACTGTAGCTGGAAAGACAGAGCTTACTTGGCCCCAGGAGGTGCATCTCATTAAGTGTCCCACTAAATGGGGCCTCTGAATCTGCCCATTAAATAACCATGGACTTGAATGTCTGTCCTGGGGCACCAGATCTGCAAGGGGGTTCCCGTTGTGCCTTTAGACCTGAAGTCCCTTTGCCAGGATTACACAGTGTGCCGACTCCTGGGAAGAAGCACTCTTCTCCCAGAAGTATCCTCTGTTTGCAAGTAGGTCACCCTCACACAGTCTGAGGAGGATGGTGGTGAGTCTTCTCTGCCCCCAGACTCAGAATTGTGTCCTTCACTGACCTGGCTTCTTTATGGTGAAAAGAAATGGGAGGCATGTGCTGTCTCCCAGCCCAGCTTTCCCAAACTGCAGATGCTTTTGGAAAGGCTCTGCCATCAGCGGCAGCCAGGAGGGCACAGCAGGCAGAATACACACCCTGCATGGAGGCACCAAACAGCATTTGCCAAAGAGCTACTTTTTTCCAGCCAACAGGAAGTCGGTGACATGGAAGCTCGGTGCTGACAATGATGTCTGGGTCTGGGTGATGGGTGAGCATCCTTCAGATAAATCATATGCTGCCATCTGTGAAGAGATCCAGGCACAAAGGGCAAAGCGGCTGGTGAGAGAGCAAAGCAAGGAGGGCAGGTAAGCAACTTTCAGCCAGATGACTCGGTGAGCAGACATGGAGGAAAAGGCATTCCTAAGGACCCAGAGGCTGGAGTCTTCTCTGCAGGGGCTGTGGCTACCACTGTTGCACTCAACTTGCAGGCAAAAGGCAGAGGCAAAGGCTGGCTGCACACAGTGTTGGCAGAGACCAGACCCAGCCTGAGGCTTGACCTGGCTCATTAAGCTTCCTGTGATATGGCTCTTGCATGATACCCTCTGCAGACCACAGGAAATGCTAACTCTATTATTACAGCACATGATGAGTTTGGATTGCCACTGATTAACCAGCGGGTTCCCATGCACAGCAGGACAACAGTTACTCACCACAAGCCATTAATTTAATTATGCCACCTACCTGATTTGGAGCTACGATAGATGCCTGCACATGTTGCTTCGTTGTACCACTGCTCTGCCCATGTGCAGCTTCCTCACAAGATGCCCAGAGAACAGAAAGTGACTCCCTCAGGTTCTTAAGTCCTCTCTCAATCTTGCATTTCAGAGAGACTGACTCTTCTGTAACACAGTCTTTACATCTACAACCAGGAGTCCTAGGTGAGACAGATCTTCATGGGAATAAGAAAAGCACTGTGGAGGAAAAGAAGGAATGTGGGAGAAAAATTACTGCTGCTACAGCAGGGAAAAGCCAGGAGATCACAAAGGTAGTTTACCCCCTTTTTTCCATAACCATCACAAACATATGCTTTGAGATCTCGGAATTGCAGCAAATCCTGGCTGCTGTAAATAGTAATTTGAAGAAGAAAAGAAGCCAGCTAACTGTTAAGGCTTTTCTTCTGTAGTCAGAGAAGAAGCCATGCTGTTATATCCTTCCTTAGTACTAGGGAGGTTCAAGTGCTACAAGTTACTCTGGATTCATTTGCTTCCATTCTCCGTGGGTAAAACAAGGGTTGCAGTACTTTTCCTCCTGCTCTGTGGCAGTTTTGGATGGCTTTGAGGCACGACCAGGGAGGGTATTCCAGGATCTTTATGTGGAAGGCCACATCCCTGAAACAAATCATCTACTTGTATAAAACCAGATGATGATAATTTTACCAGCGTACTCTGACATGTATATTTTAGGTTCTTCTTTTTCTTTCGTCTTCTAAAACAGTTTAACAATAGCTTATGATATTGACAGCACAGGACAACTGCAAATGCAGTAACTGCAGTGTCTGTTTTACTGTGGTGCTTCACTACAAAAATACTTTTCTTCAACAATAAATATACCTATACTTTTTAACTGGCTACAAAAAACCCTTTGCAGAGAACTGAGAAAAAGATGAGTTGAATTGACTACCCATGCAACCAAAGCTGAACAGAAGGAACAGAACCCCCTGACAATTCAAAGGGAGAAGCCTAGTATCATTCAGCAGTGTTTTCATTCAGTCTTTTGCTGCTAACTCGTATGAGTGTACGTTCTTTTATTATACAGCCACTCCATATTTCAGTGTAAAAAGCACGATAACTGAAGGTTAGGTTTTGGCAACGCGCCTCTCCTGCTGCTCCCAAAATACTGAAGTGCATTTGGAATGGCAGTCTCCCTTATCAAGAGCCTCTGACTCACACGGGGTTTTCTTAGCACTGTTTGCTGAAGTTGAGCAACTATGTGGGAGATTTTTTTTCCTTTCAAAGGAAGCTGTTAGTCACAGCTAATAAAGAAAAAGCAAAAACAAAACCCAAACAAAAAATCCCACCATCACCCCCAAAAAATCTAAACGCCTTTCAAAGTCTTGCACACGGAAATAGAGGGGGTTATATATTGTACTTCTGGGTTTTGTCATTAAATTATTAATAATTTTTCCCAGGTTTCTGAGACATCATTGTTATTAGAAGCAGGGATCCAGACCAAAGATCCCTGTTGCATTTTCTAGGCCAGGGGAGGGATTTTTTCTTACCTCTCTTTGTCTGCTGCAAGGGATGGGGGACTAATCTAAGAAAGCAAGCTGCTTCACACACATTTGAAGTTCCTAGTTTCCTGTCAAGGGAAGGGAAATTGGAAAGCCAAGTTTATATTAAATGTTAGCTAAGAGGGTGATGGGGATAAAAAAACAGTGTGTCCTTGGTAAGCAGTGTAGTACAGTTAACTCGCTACTCACTGTGCCATGGAACGCAGTCTGGGTCCAATGGGGAAGGGGAGGGTGTTTGCTCAAAGACAAGTCTAACTGTTTGTCTTCAAAGGCAGGTCTCAGCTAGCGGCTGCTGCCAGGGTAGCTAGACTGGTTTGCAGGGAAGAGTAATCACAAGACACGCAGCTAGCTGGGTCAGTTTGACAAGCAGGGGTTTGCAGCACCTCAAACACAGCAGCAAACAATAACAGGCAGGTAAAGCTGGGGATGGCAGGTTCAGTTAAGGCTTGCTTTAGATGGAGGGAGGGAAAGGGCTGCTCCCTGGGAGCACCTGGAAGAACTGTTTAGCAAATCCAAGCTTATGATGATCTTGACACCCCTGAGTGGCATATTAGGCCTAATATGATGAAACAAATCAGTGCTTGTTAGAGAAGGCTGGCAAAATTTTTTAACGTAAATGTTGTGTTGCTGCTTCTGCATTAAATACCTATTGCTCAAAAAAAGAGCAGTAGTCCCAATGTCACATTTATTTCTCACCACTCATTTCCTCTTCCCAGAGGGAAACCAGAGATGTTCACCAGATGCTGGCAGCCTGTCACATGAGGAAATGTGGCTTCCAACAGGTAAGTGGCAATGTAGGATACTTTTAACACACTGAGCAGGGCTCAGACTTTACCATAGAGTCCCAGTCAGACTAACCTGACCCAAAAATGTCCTCACCGGTTGTTGGAACAGTTTTATCCATCATTTCCATGCTCTTCATGTATGGTGTGATGATTTGGAGCTGATACAAAGCAGGTCAGGTTGGCAGTCTAGGGAGCAGTACAGGGAGATGATTTCTGGTAGACTGTTTTCCCTTACTTCCTCTGTTGTCACCTGCAGTAAAGACATAGTGTCTATATGTTGTTGAAATCAGAGGGATTCACAATAAAGAATGGGGTTGCCAGTATTTGAAGGCTAGCTAAAAAGCAAGGTTAAAACTAGGTTGGGACAAACCTGAACACACTGTTTCTTTCATAGATGAAAGAAGCACAGAGGAGAAATCGAGGAGAAGAAACCACAGTCCCCCAGGAGGCAATACTGCAGAGCCGCCCCAGCTCAGAGAGCCACAGGACGCTGCAGAAATTGGATGAGAATGAGCCTGAATGGCAGGAATCCTGTAAGATCTTAGATGGGGCTTGAGAAATCCTAGGATTCTGTGGGATCATCTCAGTCTTTCTCCTCACACACTGGAACTGAATAATTGGTTGGTGGGTGTACTGGTGAGAAATACAGCACTGCATAATATATCACAGCACTGAGTCCACGCAACACTGGGACTAGAGCTGGGCAGGAAATGGAAAATTTTCCTACAGATACTATATTAAAACAAGCAACAAATAGAAATCACATGAGTATAGCCAGGATAATTAAACTAGAAGCTAGCTTTTTGTAGGTCTTTGCAGTAACCATTGCTCTCAAGGACAGGATAATGGGTGACAGGGACTAACTAAAAAGGGTTTTCCGTGCTTGACATCCAAGGACGATCCCACCTAAACAGGCTCCTGCTGCCCTGTGTCATGTAGTGAATGCAAAAAGATACAAAGGAAAACGGCAAACACATATTTTCCAGCATGAAACTTGCGGTAGTATCCATCGCTGCTGCCAAATACTTCCAGAAGGAGAACCGGAGGCATTTTTTCCCCCGTTCCTCCCCTGCTGCTCAGCAGATGGCAGTGCTGTGCTACGAATAGTTTACACTTCAGGCTAGGGGATAGCCAGGGTCAGACCGACCGGAGAGCTTGTTATTCCTGAGACTCCAGGATGAGCTGGACCTAGACAATCAAGGCAGTTTTACAGCAAAAAAAAATAAAATATATCCAGTCAAGTTCTCCTCTTTCTGAACGAGTTTAAACAAGACCCCTTCCACTCTCAAAATATGACCAGCACTTTCAAATCCTTCAAAGGACTGCTTTAGAGTAATTCCAGCTGCTTTTATTCCATAACCCCTCCCCACTGGCTCTCATGAAAGGTATGACAGAAATGTATGTCTGAGCCAGGAATCAGTATCTAAAACAGAACCAAGTAGTCTGTAAGTTCAAAGGGACCTACCTGGTGCTCAAAAAGAACTCAAGATGTTTAATCTCTTGAAGGTATAAGAACTGAACCCTGTTAAGTAGCAGATACCAAAAGTGAGGGGAGACACATGGCAAATGGCCTCACAATTGAGTGCAACCTTGTGAAAGAGGTTATTCTTCCACTTCATCAAACAGGCGGATGGCCAAAGGGCAGCAAGCTTAAAACTTGCCTGCTTGTTCGTTCCTGTAGGATTCCTTTTTTCTTCCAGTGCAGAAATCCAAGGCAGCAGATGAGAAGAGACGCTCTCTTGCACGGCAAGCCAGGGACGACTACAGGAGACTCTCACTGCAGGGCATCCACAAAGGGAAGCAGGCAGATATTTCCAAGGGTGCCACGGCAAGAGATCGGCGACCACTCCAATACCCACCTCTCCCTCCTAAGCCTAAACTTCTACCTCCTGTGATGTCAAACGGGAGAACGATTCGGTAAGGAAACCCCTATGTGTGCACTGTGGAGGGAAGAAGGGGTTAGATTCTTCTGCTCTAGCATGGGATGGTTGAGATGGGAATGGTTATCTCTCTTTCTCACATGGAGAAGACACCCCACAGGGAAAAATGCAGAGCCTAGGCTATATGCCAGCCTAGGATGTGATGAGACATACTTGTTCACTACTAAAATGTAACAGGTTTATTTAGTAGAGTATCCTAAGCCTAAAGTGCATACATGTTCTATGCTGAATGTCTATTGAAAACCATATAATATTGCTGACAGTTGCACTAGTGTAAGTTCAGGGCTGTTCTTAACATTCTGAACAAAAGGGAAGTCTTGCCAAGGACTCAAAAGCCATCGTTTGCATTTGATGCACTAATCACAGTCTTTTCAAACAGGAAAGAGGGAATCCAGAGGACAATCTCCAATTCCACTGAAGAAAGCATCATCAGGTGGTTCAGAGAGGAGCAATTCCCTCTCCGAGCTGGCTATCAGAAAAACACAGACACAATAGCTCCTTGGTTTCATGGTGAGTCCTGAGCATTTCTGCCCCAACCCAACTCTTTCAGGAGCTGTTCCTGCTAACATGGCTGCTGCATAGATTGGGCCCAGGAGCTTTTTGAAGATGGCTAGGTTTTCCGTTTTAAATACCTATGAATGTAGTTTAAATTCCCTTAGCATAATGAGAAAGGGCAAGCTGAAGTGTTAGAACAGAGGCCAGATCTTCAAAATGTCCTATATCTTTATGCCACTCCTTCCTCCCTGTACTGGATGCATGGTCACTCTGGTAACTGTTTGGACCAGGGTGAGAGAGATTTGGGCACACCTCATCCTCAGCCCCAGGTCATTCTCCCTCCATAGGTGCTCATCATCCATCACCTTTTCAGTCCTACTTCTAATGGGTCATCATGATCCCATCCATCTCTGCTGCTTTGGAAATATCTTTGATGTGAGACTGTAGCAACAAAAGAGTTATCCTCTTGTAACTGGGCTTTTAATGCTTACACAGCTTTCTGACAGGACCTATGGTCGCTGTCTGCCCAGCCCTGCTGTACTGGAATCAACATACAACACACTGCAATGCTGTTCTCTCTCATAATGCAGAAGCTGTCCTTTTGAGCCATGCACATTCATAATCATCCAAGTCTGGAGAAGTTACCATAATGCTAAGTTAGCATGTTTGCTGCTAGCAATGGCAGTACTGTTCTTCCTGGTCTACTGGGCAAGAAGCAGTGCAAGGGATGGAAGTGCCACGGACCAGCTTTGGAGCAGTAAAGCAGATTTCTTGTGAGAACTGTTCAATCCAGTCTTGCACATGTGTTTTTCTCCCTTCAGTTTTCTGGTTTGGTTTTGGACAGGTATCCTAACCTCTAAGAAAGCAGAAGAGCTTCTGAATAAAACAGTACCAGGGAGTTTCCTGGTCCGGGTCAGTGAGAAAATCAAAGGCTACGTGCTCTCCTATCGATCTGTAGAAGGATGCAAACACTTCCTCATTGATGCCTCCAGTGACTCCTACAGCTTCCTTGGAGTGGACCAGCTACAACATTCGACACTGGCTGACCTTGTAGACTACCACAAGGTGAATATCTGGCAATGCATTCATTAACTGCTTAATTGCCTCAAGGCCCTTCAAAATAAGAAAGAATAGATTCAACTGGTTTAAAGTAGGCAACCAGACCCATTTCAGCTGCTGTTGGATATCCAGCTGCTCCGGAAGGGTATTCCAGCCTGATGGGTACATCTCAGGTGACTTAAAGCATCTCAGACATTTCTGACCTGACTCACTTGCTTCCCCTCAAGTATGCAAAGCACCTTGCACGCAGGGCTCCAGTTGCATGCTGTTCAGTAGAAATGCTGGTAAGGTGAGAGGTAACAGCATACTCCTGCAGACTCCTCTTTTTTTATTCTCTCCATGGTTGTGGGGTCCTGGCAAGTTGGGTAAGCAGGGAATCCTGCTTGCCTCCAGCTTTGGCATGAAAGAGACCAAGGTATCTTTATAATGTCAAAGCAGGCAAGGTGTAATACTGAGCAAAGATAAAAAAATAGAAGGGAAGGAAGTAGGTTGGCAATTTTTTCAACAATAACAGCAATACAGCAATATTCTCTAACACTGACTGCAGTTACATGGGCTCCAAGGAGGGTCGGATGGATTATTCATTCCTTTATTGTAAGATCTTCCCAGGCACAGGACAATCATTTTGCCTTAAGGTTCATTTAAAATCCATGTTTCTTTTAACCAAGTGCCTAGCATAATACAGACATGGCTAAACAAAATGGGACATGAGGAAAACATCTGCGCTCATTTGCTACATGGAGCGCTACCTGGGCTACCTGAACTTGCTTCTTGCATGGGTTTCACAGTTCAGACTGAAATTGTTGAAAGCAGGGGCAATACAACTACTGGTACCAGAGCCAGGGGATTTAATAGATACGCAGTCAGGCTTTAAAGATAGAGCCATGCCCACAGCCTGCAAAGAACCCTACAGACCCCCTGCACTATAGCAGATAGGGGGAGGATGAACCCACTTTGTGAACTGCCCTAGTGGGTTCTGCTTATCACCCACAAAGTGACCACAAGAGAAGGCAAGTTCCCATCATGCACCTGCTGCCAGGGTGGAGAATGAGATGGGAAAGAGAGACTGTACTATCAGGGAATTTCCTTGTTAGAACAGGGCTTGCCTGAGCAGAGGCATGTGCTTATTCCAGTATCCACCCTTGTCTCTCCCACAAATGCAGTCGGGAGCACAGTTCACAACCACCCTGTCCTGCTTACCTGCATGCTGCACAGTCCTTGCTCCAGCACTTTCAAGGCAGGGCAGCATTTCACACCATAGAAGATGTGGCTGCTTACGAGACAAGCACAGCTCTTTCCAAGAACTGCCAGAGTCATGTCACTGGGTTACTGCACCGAGCACAAACATTGCTTTATAAAGACTTTGTTTTATGTGGGTCCCTCTGCAAGTTCCCTGGGACACTAAGCTGTCTCACACAGATGAACAAGACCACACTGTTACAGAGGCAGGGAGACTGTTGCTCACCCTGTGATGCTGTGATAAGTAGGGTCCGTTTGAAAGGTGGTGCTTAATCATATCCTTTATCAACAGGATGAACCCATCACTTCCTTGGGAAAGGAGCTGTTGCTTTACCCCTGTGGCCAAGAGGACCAAGAAGCAGATTACATCTCTCTCTTTGAATGAGCCTCCCGGTCTCACTGTGCAGCCCCATGCTCGTATTCACAGACTGAACTTCGAACTAGAGCTGTTGATGCTTACTTGAAATAGTTGCCATCAGTGCCTCTGTTTTATATCCTTCACAACAACACAGTGAGAGTATAAGTACTGTTGTGAGCGGTATCAACTGAGTTAATGGATGCATCAGCCCAGCAAGCTGCAAAGCACTTGGATGCATCCTGCACAGTGGAGTGAATGAAATGATGAAGTAATCAATTGAACAGGGAGATACTGCCACGTATTTTCAGTGGGTGTTTGCAGATTTCCTCGGGGACTTCTGTATTCAAGCTGCCTTTTGTTCTTGAATGCCAGGTTGTGTGCCATCTGGGAAATAGATTGGTGTCTACAGTTGAATGAGATCATACCTTCCTGAAGGCACAAAACAACTTGGAGGGGGTGATTCATCCTGATACAGTAATTTGCATAATGTGAAGATAAATCCTGTAAAATGCTGTGCCCTTGGAATCAAGGATGTTCAAGCCAAACATCCAAGCAAACCCTCTGTGCCTTTCAGTGAAAGGTTTTCTTTGTGAAGAGGGATTTTCATGAAAAGTACATTTTTAAAACTCCTTTAGCCTCTGAATGTAGATCCTCACCCTTTTAACTTGTATTTAAGTCCCACACTAGCCTTTCTGCATAGAGAGAGATTAGTCTTTTGAAAGGGAAAGGAGAAGCTATATAGGAATTTGTATGAAAGACTTCCACATGCACAGAACCTAAAAGATGTAAGAAGCCGTGCCTATATCAGTATTAGTACAGTTTACAGAAGAACCTTTGCCAGCAAAGAATGCTATTTTGCAAAATGGAGCTATTTATTGCAAGTTGTGTCCAGATTACTGAGATGCATTGGGTGTAAACTTTAATATAGAACTTGTTCTTTCAACATAATATTCTCTCTTTTTATCTGTTATGCTGCTCTTTAAATATATACTTCAGAATACTGTGGGAGAGGCTGGAAAAATCACATAGCAAATGAATCCTCGCCCAGGTTCCCTCATCTTGGTGTTGCGCGTGACAAACTGTACAGCTGAAGGTTGTGGTACAAATCTGCAAACAGTTTTTAGAGATACAAGCCTCAAATCGTGAACGAGTCAATTTGGTTTCAGTTGGTTTACTTGTTCCCTTCTTTCTGTTGGGTCAGGGCTATTCTATTGGGTCAGGGCTTAACTTGAGGAAGCAGTCAGAAACTTCAGTCTTACGTTGATGTGCGTCTTGCAGAATACAGACTCAAAGAAACTGTTACAATCATCTGGTCTTAAAATGTACAACTCCGCTGATAGGTGGTTTCCATACAACGAAGGAGGAATAACAGCATTCCAGTTACAGCAGGTTTAAGTCTGGAGATAAAGCCTTAAAGTGAAATTCTGAAAGTGACAACACTCTGGCAATGGAAGTGACATAAGGAGCTTCTTAAGGCACTGTATCACATGTATCAAAGAGATACTTGCAAAATAATCTGCAACAATCAGGAGAGGTGGTGCCAGAATATTTGTGTGTGTGTGGGGGGGGAAATCTCTCTTTCCTTCTCCAGGAACTGTTTCTTTTGAAAAATACAGCTAAAATGAAAAGTCACTCAGAGATCCTAGAGAAAAGGTAGCACCAGTGAAGCATTCTCATGTGAAGAATGTGCCATAGTTGTTGTCCTGCTGGGTACTATTTGAAAACACAACTTGTAAAACTCCCACAGGGGCTGGATGACATGCTTGCTAAGATACCCAAAGTAACAACGTGTTGAATTTACAGGTGTCAAATGCTTCCAATTACAGAGTAATGTAGATTTGAAGAGGTCTCTGGAGATCATCTGTCTATCCCTGCTCCGTAAGTGCAGCCAACCTCAAAGATACCTTAAGCTGAGGGCTTAGGGAAACCTAAAGGAGGATAAATTAAAAACATCATGGAAATATTAAGGTTAGGCTTGAAGCAGGCTATGATTATGAAACTCTCCTAAAATACATTTCAAATTCAGGTTAAGGGGGACTGTAGGAGCAACTATTATCTTGGAGCAGCTGAGTTACCATAGCTCTCATATGTATTCAACAAGCCATACCCGTCTTCTCCTGTTGTGTATTTAAAAAGTTACTCCATCAAAACAAAGCCCTTTATAAATAATTTATCATGCAATCTGGGAACAAAAAAAGTCCTTTGGAAGACCTACTTGAGTTATTGCTGAAGTTTTTATGGTAAGTTACGTATTTGGGGGTAGGGGTTTTAAGCATACAGAGTTTCCATTCTTTCTGTTGTACTTTTGCATTGGTTTTGCACATCTGGTGATTTGCAAGGGATTTGCAATGCAGATCATATGCGTCCAGCAGAAGAAAACCTCCTGTAAACATGTGTCAAGGGAAAAGGTACTTACAGTAGCATGGTTTCAGCCTGCAGATTGGGCACAGGGTGCTTTCAAAAGAGGTTCATAAGTTCTCTCCAAGTAAAACAACAAATAGCATGTTATTCATTGTTCAGTTGCATATTTCTTCCACCAGCTTTTTCAAGCCAAAAACCAAATTAGAACCTATTTTCAGAATACTTTGAATTAATATGAAGCTATAAACCAAAGAGAGAAGCAGCATGTTTCAGCATGCAGGTAAGTAAATAGGATTTCCAAGCCCATGCAGTTTTTGTTGGCTAGTATACATTAAAATGACAAACAGTAGCCAGCATTAAAAGAAAAATGCTTTATAAGAACAGTAACTCATGCTTTCAACATATTTAGGCAATTGGAAATAATCTATTAAGAAGGATGCACCTATAATTATGATAAGAGAATTTTCTTGGTCCAGTAATCCATCACAGAAATTTATTTTGTTAATTACAAAAAGCTTTCTATGCTCTCGGCAAGATTCTACATTTGGTTTAAAAGGAATACTTTGGTATTGATTAATGGTCATTAATTTTGTTATCTGACATTCAGTGTTTAAAGCCTCCAGCTAAATCAGTACTGCAAGTTGATATATATATATCCTTTTCTTCTGCATGGTAAAGCTTCTGTCTCCCAGCACCCAGACTGTGTAGAAAAATCCCTTTACTTATCTGAACCCAGTTCCCATTCATAGGAAACACAGATCTGCAGAGCATTTTTCAAGTCTTGGAAGGCTGTTACTATTTCCTAGTAAGGCTAGAAGTAGAAAACTTGAAGTATGACAAAATAATTCCCAAGCAAAACCAAATTAATTTAAAAATAAATCTTGAGATACTTACAGTATTCTAAAGCAGAAATACACCATCTGATTCATGTGATATAACATGGCTCAGTGCTTTTGGTTTGCTGTCTGCAGAAGAGAACAAGCACTACTTTCCAGTGTTTTTGAAACATCACACTTGATCAGTAGGGCTTTCTCCTAGATTTTTGAAAGCACTTTCTGAGGTGCCTTTTGCCTCTGAGTGAATTGGGAATACCCTGTCAGTTCACTGCTGTTGCTACCCCACCCCAGCTCCTTGAGCGAAGAAGATTTTTGGTCACTCCAGCTTAATCATGGTTAACAATCAGATGGCATTCCCAGAGCAGGCACTCTGCCCTTCAAAATATTCAAAAATAGATCCTTTTAGATATGTCAGGCTAGATGTAGAAAGTATCTCATTATTATTGACCCACCAGCGGGTCAATCCTTTAAATAACTGTGCACATCTTCCAAACATTTCAATGGAAGAGCACATCCATTTGTTATTGTGAATACCACACTGTCATTTATATAATGTTTATTGCCTCTGTGACCTTGAATCTCATCAGGTGTTCAGGTCTGCCCCATAAGCAAGTGCTGAAGAGTCAGGCTGACGGAGTACTTAAAAGTCCTATTAAGAAAAAAAAAAACAGAAGGTGGGAGAGCAAGCGCTTTCCCTCATCTGCTGCTGCCGCCATCCTGCTGGAATCACCATCCTCTTTCAGTCTCATCTCATCTTCTCTTGTTAGCAGCTCTTTTCCAAAACACCATACAGTCCAATTCAGAGGGGTTTTGCCTCCCTTTTCTGGCTTCATGTCTTCTTCTTGCTCCATTTCTGTCTGTGCAGGTGTGTCTCTATCTCTTGCTTGAAAACAAGCATCCCAAGCTGGCCGTGAGAAGCCTCGTTCATGGCCTTGGACTGCATGCACATTTTGTACTGCTCTGGGGTCAGCTCGTCCAGGCACTGTTTTTCATGCCACAGATGGAAAAGACCCCTGACAGGCGTTCGGATCACCATGAGGTTGCTGTGAATGTATTTGCGGTACAGATGTACATCTTCACCACCCCATCCTTTAATGTCCAGATCAAAGCCACCTGATACAAACAAAATCCAAAATAAAACTAGAAATGTATACTAGCAAACTAGTGCTGTTGATTGTACTACAGCTGTTCTCTGGCTCCAGTCAGCCCTTTAAAACAGACGGACTTTCTGCCAACATCAAAGTGTCCAAATTTCTTAACTTCAAATCTTTCACTATCAGACAAAATTGCTTTATTTCAATTGAGCAGAGCTCTGATTCTGGTAACCTCTATGACACCTAGGAATAGTCTGAACATCTAACCAGAGCTCTACTGCAAATTAGAGGCGTAGACACACTAGCCAAGGAAAGGGAAGCCGATCACAGTTTTCTCTATCTCAGTAAAAAGACAAATGTATTGGAGTGTACTTTTCTTACCTATGTTGATAAAATCAGATCTGTACTGGCAAGTCATCCCAAACCCAAAGTCTCTCCAAAATCCAGTTTCTTTCTTAATAACCTGCATGGAGGGAAGGGAATGTTTATATGGGAGTAGAAGTGCTTTCAGTGTGAGAAGCACACTGAATGTGGGCAGAAATAGAAGCTCTTTAATTCTTCCCCATGGAAATCCGTGGCTGATCCTGAACCAGTTTTTGTAGATAGTGCACGTTTCTGCCCAAAAGAATCAGCTGTGTCATTAGCTATCATGGATAAACCCCTGATCCACTCCTGCTGTTGTAGACCAAAAGGATTCATATCACATCTCTCTATGGAGTTTGCTTCCTTGCAGACAAAACATCCTCCAAAATTATTGGTTTCTATGGGATTAAAATCAAATGTAAGAAACATACTGGCAAACCAGGGAAGCCAAACTCTGCTGTAGACCACAGGAGCTCTGGAAGAAAACAGTGGTTCTGATCTGACCACACAACTGACAGCTTTTTGATTGCCTTAATTTTGACAAAAAATAGGAAAATGGGAAGAATAGTTTCTTACTACAGAACTGCTAAGTCCAGCTAAAATTGAAGTCCAGAAATGTTAGGTGGTAGATATATATCCCATAAAAGCCTTTGTAATGATGAATGTGCAGTCTACATTACTGAGATAGACCATGAACACATGTATTGCAGGTATAAAATCAGATGAGCAAAAAAGCAGGGTTATCCTTTTCAAAAGCAAATATCCAAGTATATTTGACCATAAGGTCATAATTTAAGTGACCTAACCCAGTCTGGTGACACACCCAAGAGCTTCAGGGGACCGGGACAGGTATTTAAATCCCCTAAGCAAGTCAGCATTACTTGTCACTCTTGCAGGTCTAGTTACAAACCTACCCCTTAGCAGTTATTTTTGATAATTTTGGCTTCACTTGCCACAGAGCTACAGAAGATGAGGAGACAATTTCTATTTCTGGATTTACAAATCCCAGCATTTTCTTTACCAAAAAATCCTCTTCCAAAATAGTCTCTCCTGATTTCTTGTTCATGCCTCCCCTTTTTGTTTATAACTCTTGTCACGTCAATGTTTTCTATCTTACTGCTTGTGTGGCTATTTCTTTCTTTTCTCTTTTCTCCTTTCCTTGACAAAGCCAAGCTGCTGCAGAAGCCAATTAAAAAGAAACAAGATTGTAGCTGTCAGGTCTGCAATGTAGCAGAAGATCTCCATGCTGCTGCCCTTACAGCAAGCTACTCGTATGCATTAGCATTATTATTTCCCATTAGTGCAAGTGGCTGCTGCACAAATCAAATTCTGTCAAAGACCGCTGAAGGCTTTTCCTTTTTTTCTTCTCAGCAGCCCAAGTAACAGGACAGAGTGCTAACAATGTCTTCTTTTAATGGCACAGATCTGGCCTCATGCCTGGAAACTAATGTGGGCTGAAAATATAAAAATCTACATAAAAATTAGATTGGCAGTACTTCTTTAAGTCAAGCTTTTCTGACATAAGCATCACATTTTACAATTCAAATATTAGCTATAAATATTTGCACAATCCTGAAAACGTGCTTTTGGAATTTATGCCAGCTTGAGAGCTAAACTCTCATTTCCTAAGCACAGTCCTTAAAGCCTGAGAATCCCTGATGGGCTCTCATCAGAGAGAGAAGAGCTAATGTGAATCCCATGGTGTTATCAGAACAAGTTTCATCAAAGAAAAAAAAACAACAAACAATAGAAAGGATTTTCCAGCCTCTTCAGTAAAAGACTTTCTGGCTACCTGTTGGATAACACAGGGAGCAGTAGACAAAAAAGATTTTAAAATATTTTGGTTGATTTTTCAGACTCTATTTCTTCATTTTTCTAGAGGGATTGCAGGAAGTTGTGGTAGTGATGACAGAAGACTGGACTCACACCCCTAGTGATCTTTTTCTGCTGTGACTGTTGTTGGGCTCACAACAACCCTAATTCTTACCTACTGAAAACAATAGAAGTTGGGATGCTCTGGAGACAGTGTCCAGCCTGGGGCACAATGAGCTCTGAGAGGTGCAGTGCCTGGCAGTAAGAAGGGCAGCTGTGCCAATCTGGGACCTGTCCCAGAGAAACTGAATGAAGCTGCATAGCTGGCTTATGCTTCAATTTGAAAATTCAGCCACTTACCAGTGCTAGTGGGCTGAGGACTGGGACCTGCTGATTATGGAAAGAAGCAAGAGTGGAGGGTGGACATAAAGGGAAAGCCGTGACTTCTACCACCCCTTTAGCTTCAAGACAATGCAATGCCAGAGCACAAGAGAGTGGAGAATAGAATCTGCAGCAGCACCATGTAATGGCTCTGCCACTTGCTTCTTCCTCACAACAGCTTCCTCCTTATCAAGGAGACCTATCCCATTTCAACTACATGTTTTAATAGTATGCGTGATGGCAATGTTTTTAAACATAATGCTTTGTTGTAACACCAAAGATAGCAGGTGAGCTGAAAAACAGTGGAGTTAAGCTGTGTTATGTCAGCGCCAGATTAAAGCCAGAAGGGACAGCTCCAAACATGTGATTTGACTCTGAGACAACATGGTACATTTCAAAACATACTGTCTGGTTGCAGGCAGTTTAATGATGTGGGAGAGGAAAAACCACTGTAGGTGTTCAAGTAAGTGGGGAAATAATTGTGACAGCCCCTGGAATTCTGTTTTCACTGACTCATCTAAGGATATGTATGCTTTTTACAAATGTGAGCTATCGAAGATGCAAGCAAAGAAACTATGCAGTAATAGGAAGAAACGAGAGCAAGATCAGGGACTACCACCCCAAGACAGCACACCATGGAGGAACTGTTCACCAATTAGAAAATCCCTTCTGTCAGAGAAGCAAACATGGTTTAAATCCTTAGGCTCCGTGTATAAAACATCAAACAAGGGTTAAAATAAAGGATACCAAGATACTTCCCTGGGAAACATAACTGCAAAACTGCAGTAAGGTGACTGCTATAGTTAATTTTGTCTGTGTGATGGTGGCTGTGCACAAGGAATACGGAAATGCTACCCAAAAGCATATGCACTTTAAAAAAATGTTTTCTCCAAATAAAAGCAGCCATTAAGAGAAGCATGTACTTACCAGCTGCTGTTTTAAAGATGGGATGGAATCGTGGTGGCCATAAATTATACTGGGGTTATATTGGCTGAAGAGGACAGGATAAAACACCTTCTTCCCTGGAAATGACAATGGGTTATTTATTTTCTTTTAAAGCTGTATAGAACTCACTTCTCTCTCTTACAAGATGCTCTCCAGTTCAGACCAAATCCAAAATCACACAAATTTTGACTGAGCCTATATCCTTTGAGTGAGAATATGAATGCGAGGATAATATAATTAACAAAAAGATCTTGTTCCAGAGAGCACAGCTGCTGAAGAAATTCATCACACTGGGAGCAGGAGTGTTATAACCTTTCAAAAGCCAACCAGCAATGGAATTTTTATCCTCTTAATTAATTCTCTAAGTTTCAAGAATGATTTACTGCAGCTTCATTACCGATTCAGAGAAGAATACTCTGGTGAAGACTCTTACACAATAGGTAAAAATCTGTTGAAAGTTGAAAGACAATACACTTCATGAGTAGCAGTACCTGGCTGTGTGTTCAATCTACAGGAGTTTAGGAATTCAGCTGTGAAGTATATGTCCACGTCACAAAAAAAGAGAACAACATTGTTTCCTTTCCAAAATCGAGCACCAACATCTAATCCTTTGCCCCTGGAAAATTCTTCATTCAGCTGGATGAAGGTGAAGTTCTTGAAGTTGGCTGACCTGAAAGAAAATATTGAGCAACTGACTCTGTGCTTCTAGCTCTTAATATATGGGTGAGGAACCCAGTATGAAACAATTAACCTAGAAATCTGTAATGTCACAGTTCTAAGAGCAGTTTGAGGGAAGAAATGTGCACTTTGAGATTTCCACTATGTCTACATTCAGAGCTTGACCTGTGTACTCCTATGCTAGCATTCTTTCTTTGGGCAGACCTCACAAAAATCCCAACAATGCTTAGATGGGCAAAAATACCGTCAGTAAGCAAATATAAAATACATGTGGTTGTATTACTGTACCTATACAAAGGTCTTCTTCCCACATGAAGAGATACCAAAAGACATCACTGCCACATGATCTTGACAAACACAGCAAGTGTGCAAGTAAACACAGACCAGACCTGGCCAAAAGCATCTAGTTCCTGTGTGCTCTGCTAATATTGTCTGCACATGCCCTTGGAAGCCAACTTTCAGTCCTAACAGTTAAAGTTACTTTCAAAAGCACTAAAGAAGTTGCCAGTGTGAAAAAAAAGCTGCACTGAGGTAAATTCATTAACATCTGCTTTGTGGTTCTAAAAACCAGCATCACAGAACCATAGACATGGCACTGTCAGGGTAACACCGGTTTTATCTGATACAAAGGAAAAAAAAGCTGTTTTCACTGATGCAGTTTAGAACTTTTTGGTACAACTACAAGTCTGGACAGCTATCTAGTCTCCAATTCATGGTACAATTGCAGTTTATAAGCAGCACACATCAGATATTTGGGTACTTACTTGGAGGTATTTTCAAGTATTGATTTGACTTCATTCATTTGTTCTTTTCCAAAATAAACTACAGTGAGGTGAATTCTCCCATCCTGCTGAATGCCCATTTCCCTAGAGAATAGAAACAAATTTGTGACTTGTGCCAGAAGTTAGCTTTCTTCAATAACCTACAGCCACTAGGCAAAACAGAGTAGGGTGAACTTTGGAAGGCATCCCTGAGGGCACGATTCACTGACAGAGATCCTTGTCCTGACAAGGGACTCTACCTCTGTCAGATGGGACAGAAGATTATATTTCAGGCAGATTAGGAAAATACACAGCAGTTTTTGTTATATTAATAGGAGGATCCCATTAAAATAGGTCATCAAGCCCCAGGAAGAATGATCAGGCAGGCAATAACTCTAGCATTTAGGAGAATATGAGAGGTGGAGGTTAGAGAAGCTATATATACCCACCTCTTAACCTTGATTTTTTTGATAATAGATATTTCAGAGTTCAGATCTTTGGCATTCTGTTAAGAAACATTTACTAAAATCTAAGTAACAACCAGAGATCAAGCCAGGAGCCTAAGCATAGGACCCTTATGAATCAGTGCTAGACATCATGCCTCACTTGTACAAAGTTTAGACAGCAAGAGTTAATCTATAATCATCAGAGATCAGCATGACCAGAGGGTGATTTCTCTCAGTCTAAAACAAGAACCTCTTAGATGGCTAATTTAGACAAGGAGCCTAATTTTAGATAGCTGTAATCAGGCAAAACAAATCCCTTTGTAAGAGTCAGTATCTGTTGCTAACACAGTCTTTTCTGGGCAGCTATTTAAAGCTATATATCAAATAAATTCTCCTCCAAACATTATCTCCATGCTGAAAAATAGAAGTTTGAAAGTGACTATCCTCAAATACATTTCCTTCTTGTCTTTTATTGCCTTAATCTTTTCTCTAATAGCACCTAGCAAAGTGTCTGGGAGCACTAACTCCCCTTTTCCTTAGAAATGTTCCTTTGCAACTAATAGCATGAAATTCTCAAGTTGCCACAGTGAGTGGGCCCCAGCAAAACAGATTGAGACACATAAGCCAGGTAAATGCAAATCAGAAACCCTGATGACTGGAATATAATTGCTTTTACTGCTCATCACAATGCATTAAGCAGCCAAATGCCTTTCAGTCTCTACAATAATCTCAAAAATGATTTCTTAGTGGCACAATGAAATATTATGTAAAAGTAGTATGATTTTTACTGAGTAAGGCTTGATAACTTCTAAAATTGCATTCTACTTTCCAAGTAAGAAAAAATGAAGTCAGCACTGGAATGGGAACCCACCTGAAATTCTGCATGAATTGCCGAAATTTGCTGGCTCTCTTGGCCAATGGCACAATGACATTAATAAGTGTGTCAGCTACATTGACATTTTCATTTTTCACTTTCATTACAGGACCAAATGGTCGGAATAAAACAATCTTCTTGAACTGATGCTTTGCGTCTCCTTTGAACGTCAGCTCGTACAATGTGCCTTTGTCTTTTTCAGTACGGTAAATCCCTACATGAAAACAAAAGAGAGGAGACATTGGATTAAAGTTAGAATCCTTGGAAGATGGTAGATAAAAAATGATGCAGTCTTCACCTGCTACACATAAGCTGAAAGGCAGGGGAGGCATGAGATAGTTGCTTGTAACCTAGTACACAATCCACCATCCACTGGAGGAGGCTGTTACCCTGGCAGGGCCTCAGCCCTGGGTTGCAAGAGCTGTTTGGTATTCTCACAGGCACATTCCTAGGCTTGGCCAAGTTACAAACCCCTGAAGGTTACCAATTGCTCACACCCAGCAGACACACTGTCCTTATTTTACAGACTGCTCCACTTGGATGCTGCAGACATGCATGGTAATAGTGATACAGAGGGACTGTGAAAGGCAGCCTGCCTCTCTGCAGTATAAGTGATTAGGCCATCTCCCAGAAAAGCAATTTTCCTGATGAGCATATTCCTTTCCTCCTTTCTGGGAGGTTCTCTGGAAAGTCCCCTAAAAAACTATGCAACCAGGCCCCAGCAGCCATCAACTTTGCCCACCACCAATCAGGACAAAACTCTCGTTACTCATTTCTCAGGAGACTTGTTTTTTTCTGGCAATGATGCCCACTCCTGTGTGAGTAATGGTCTGCAAGGATGACACTTCTCAGAGTTTGTCAGAGGCTAGACCCAGGACACACATTAGACAGTCTCCGAGGGTATTTAATTCATACAGGCATCTACTTACTTCCTGTATAGAAGGAACTTGCATACAGTGTCGATCATGCCCCACTGAAATACTATTCTGACACCTGAAATGAGATAAAGTTGGCAAAAAGACTATAGATTTTACCCACTTTAAATGACGCTACTGTGCATACTGATATAAAGCTTTTACATAGTTAGATCCATTAGGTTTAAGAAGGAATAAGTAAATGTTAATTTGAACTATTTGCTAAGCCATTGTAAATATCCTAACAAATTCATCAGTAGAAGAGTATAATTGCAATGCCTTCCATTTCTTGCAGAAACTCAAGAGACAAAGCAAAACTCATCAGGAAAAAAAACACCTTTGCTTAACTTGTTTCTTCTTTTTTATTCCTCCCCATCTGGTTGTGAAGAACAGCTTGACCAAAATAATGCCTTTTTTTTTTTTTCTTTAAATTCTTTAATCTTAAGTCATCTTTTTATGTATAGCATTGCTGTGCATCTGACCCATAGATTGTCAGCTCTCTTCGTATTTCTTGTGAAGGTCTGGGTCAAAGGTTTACTTGAACTGCAAAGTGACATAAACTCTAAATCTTGTATTGTGGCTTTAATACTGGTATGTTCAGAACAGCCAAAAAATTAGTGAGGTAATTTTTTAATTTCCCTGGCCAGAGCTCTGTGAACTGTCTTATCTTCACCATCACTGTGTGTTTTATTCTTAATGAACAATATATGCAGATTTACTGAGCTGTTATTCACTTCATGTTTTATTTTTAACCTAAGTTGATTCAACAAATGCTCCAACCCTCCCTCCAGAGTAGCAGATGAACCTAGTGAGATAACAGCTCCATCATTATTTTATTGCTAATCTTTTAAAGCCGCATCCTTGACTCTCCTTAGCTTTTCCTATATAGTCTGTGCAAAGTACAGACCATGAACTATATCTGTTATTAAAGTTGAGCCTGCACTTGAGATCATCTGAATGGTGACCTAATAGTCCCTGTATTTCCTCTTCCTGGTGGCCAGAGAATGGAAATCTGGGCCTTTGAGTTCAGCTCACCCATTTATTCTTTGCAGAAAGGCTGCTGATGATTGGAGCATGTTGCTGGGTGCACTCATTTATTCAGGCAGTTTTTGAACACAGGTCTTGCCAAGGAAGTTTGTGCTGTGGAAGGGTAAGGTAGCCTTTTGACATTAAGCTGAACAAAAATATAAACTAAATCTGATTTGCATTTTCTCAAAAGAGAAACAAACAGGAGTGTTTCACAGGTTTGACATAGCGAACTGACATTTTTTCATCGCAACGAAGATCTAAATTAAATTAACCAATTTAATAATAGCTACCATGCAACATCTGAAAGTCTTCGCTTCTATATCCTCTTCTACCCCTGTCAAGAAACAATGACCCCCACAAATACTACTACCCCAGAGATACGTACATTTGTGGAATAAAGGAAGCTTTCCCAAGTAAGCAAGAAGCACCTTCAAGCAGAATGCGTGTTGTGACCCAAGGGATCCCTCCTAGTGCTACACATATTGAAAAAGGCTGCTTCTAACTCTGCAGTTTTGTCCTTGTTCAGAACTTCTACTATAGCTAAAAAAAAACCAGCTTAGGTGAAGGCAAGGTTCCCTCATGCAAGTTGGTATTCCAAAAATTTACAGTCCTACCATTTTACCTTGAAGAGAACTGTATGCAAGTTTAATGCATACCATTTAATTAAATATGGTTATTCTTGATACAAATTTAAACCATTTGTTTTCCTTTCCTAAGCATCTTCTTTCCTTTTTTTAAGTATTTTTTTTAGAGGCAGAGAACAAAATGATTTGCCCAAGGTCAGACAGTGAGCCCTGGAAATAAGCCTGAATGTCTTGAGTCACTCCAGGGACTCACCCAGCAGAACATCCTGCTTTTCACAAGATTCTTCCATTTCCGAAAGCACTACTTCATTTCTGCCATCAAGACCTTTAACATGATTCAGAAACATGCGTCAAGCAGTCTCAGTTCTAAGAGGTGTCGCACAAGGAGAGGAAGAAAGTAATCTCAAAAAAGTAAAACAAAAACCTTTTCCTGAAAAGGTTGCTCCTGGAACAAAAGCCTTGGAAAGGCCAGATGTTCACTATGGATAAAAGAAGGTCAGTTGAGCATCTATTGCTTCCATTACAGCAGTATGTTTCAGATTATGCACCATTCCTTTCAGAAGCAGGGAGAAAAGTCAAAGTCTTTGGAAATGCAATGTAAAAATAGGAACAGGAGCTTTGAGCCAGCAGAGAGACTGGCCCTAGAATGAAACGGAGAAGCAAAGAAAGACCTGGGTGGCCTGAAGGGTTGACTAAAGAGCGGTAAGTGTGCAGTCTTCAGAACAGCAACTCCCAGGACTCTCTAAAGAAATGGAAAATACCTGATCTCTATTCAGCAGGGCAGGCAAGCAAGATTCAGAATATACATGGCAAAGAGACATGCAACCTTAACAAAGTCCTGTTGAGTGCATGACAATTTTAGCCTCAGTTCCACAGACCATAGGTTTCAGGTCTTCCACTGTAAACAGAAATGCTCCTTGGACCAGAGCTCATTACTTATATTCTATTAAATATTTTTGGAACCGCTATTACAATTTATCAGTATTCACTGTCCCCATTTTAACTCAATATGATGGTGGTCTTTCTGCTTCATGTACAGTAAAATACATCATCTTATCCTTTGAGGAAGAGCATTATCCTTTCAGTAAGCTTCCAGGGCAAAATTGTATCAGGCAGCCCACCACCAGTAGCTGTCATCTTGAGGAAGCAAAGCTACTCTTTTACATTCACCTCTGAGACCATATTTAAAACTCCAGGGTTGTGGTTTAAGCCCAGCCAGTCCCAGCACCATGCAGCCATTCACTACCTCCCACTGCAGCAGAATGGGGAGGAGAATAGAAAGAATTGAAACCCCACGGCTTGGGATAAGAACAGTTTAATAACTAAAGTATAATATACTAGTAGTAGTAATAATAATAATAATGATGATGGAAGTAACAAGGGGAGAGAATACAAAACTAAAAGGGAAAAGGAAAACCAACAATAAACACAAGTGATGCACAATACAGTTGTTAGCCACCCACTGACTCAGCCTGACCTGAGCAGTGATCTGGGCCTTGTGGGTGACTCCCCCCAATTTATATACTGGGCGTGACATGCTGTGATATGGTTAGTCTGGGTCAGATGTCATGTCTCTGCTTCCTCCTGGCCTCCTCACTGGCAAAGCATGAGAGACTGAAAAGTCCTTGATCAGAGTAAGCATTACTGAGCAACAACTAAAACATCGGTGTGTTACCAGCATTGTTCTCAGACTAAAGCTGAAACACAGCACTGCACCAGCTACTAGGAAGGAGAAAAATAACTGTTACAGCTGAAACCAGGACATCCAGTCACGAGAGAGTCACATACTTTAGGCAGGAAAACTTATACAGCATATTTGACAGTGCTGTGGCAGGGCATTTCTGAAGTGATCCAGGGATTTTCTGGAAGTGTTCCTATTGGGAGAGAACATCACCAGACAGTGATTACATTCACGTATGGAATGCACCACTCAGGCTTGTTAGAATCTCTAAATTATTAACTCCATCCTTGAGAAAATGAATGACTTGCAAATCTATTCAGGTCTGCTGCCATTACATAAATTAATGATCAGACCTGCAGTTCTGCCCATTGAGCAACTGGCTTTCTATTGGAAACAGAGCAGTCTTTTGCCTGCTTAGAATACCCAGAAAATTCTTATCTTTTCCATGTTGTTTCTTACCAGCTCCTTGTAGCAGAAAGTGAGTGAGCTTGGTATAGAAGTGGGAGGAATAAGGAGGAGAGGATTATAGCAGCTGAATAGCCCAAGTGCCTCTGTGAAGAGAGAAGCAGACCAGCAGCCAGATGGATACATTTCAGGCCCAAGGGAGAAGGTGTGGCTCTCTTGGTTTAAGTAAGGAAAAATGGAAAATTCCACCATGTGTCAGCTATTAGTCCTGGAAAGAGAACTGTCTGAGAATCCTACCCAAATTTCATGTAACAGCAAATCTGCTGAGAAGGAGTTTAGCTCAGATGTAAGGTACTAGGGTCACAATCTAATTCCCACGCATAAGTGGTTCTGTCTAGAAACTGCAGAGGATGCAACACTTATTTTAAGAGATCCCAGCCACAGAGACAAAATATTTATCCTTAAATGTAAGAAGTGTTTGGAGAAATGTTTTCCCTCTGCAAAGACAAGACTAAAGTGATGGAATGGAAAAGAGGAAGAGAAACAGACCCTAATCAAATTTACTGCACCAAACTACCACTCTGCCTATTGACATATGTTAACAATGAGCTAGTATAGAAAAAGTGCTAGCAGGTACCAGATGTGACTCACAAGAATAGGAAAAGAACAGACAAGAGGCCCAAGAACGCGAAATTAACTTGCAGCACTCTATATACTAGTAAGACTAGCTAGTGAGATCAGCAGCACACTTGAGTAAAGCCAGTGTCAAAGGCTTCACTGAATATTCAGAAACAAAGACGCAAGTCTAATGTATCAAGAGCAGCACTTCAGGTTGTGGATCCTGTCTCTGACCCTGATTACCTGATCTTCATTTCAGCACATCCCTTCACCTGCTCAACCTTAAGACAAGGGCATCAGACCTACCTTTAACATGTGAGATGCATACACCTTTTGTGCGCTATTGCTAGAGCAGGTGGAAGGTAAAAAGCTTACAGGGTTAAGTGGCACTACTTTCAGTGCAGACCTGGGCCACATCTCCCAGAAAATTCCAGCTATCCTGGCCAGTTCCAGAAGTGAAAACAGCTGGCTTTGGTGGCTGGATAATTCTGCTCACGGATGCTGTATTGCTGAATTCGTATAAAGCTGCCAAAAGCTGCCGTGGAATCCAGCCTGTTACTAACTTGTTATGTAGGCAGTGGCACCTGCAGAGCACTGTCTCCAAAACAAATTCTGAGTCCAAACCATACTTGAAATGCAGAATAGGAATAGAAAACTCTCTTCTCCTGTTCAAGTTACACAAAGAAATACATTTGTTTGTGCTATGATCAGCAGTTTTTATCATTCTTGAAGAATGGAGGCTGGGGGAAGGGGGACTGCCAAGAGATAACAGAGATTTTCAAGGGAACTTTGCAGAGATATTTTCTGCCAAGTCAGCACAGCTCCATCCCTGCATTTGCAAACAAATCTGTTTGCACTACTAAGAATGAGAATTTGTTCCTTGCACCTACAAGAAGCTAGGGCTTGTCCTGTGGGGGAGGACACAAGGAAAGTTTCTTGAGCTCAGGCTGAGCTGCATGCAAGGCTCCAGTTTCTTAAGCTCTGAGATGCATGCAAGGCTTTCTCCCTCTGGAGTATTTCATCATGAGTGAGAAAGCCTGCAAGGCCGTTAGTGCATAAGGAATCTCCACAGAGCCAGCACTGCAGCGCGCATCCTTTCCCATGCCTTTCTGCACACCACATTCTGCTTTGCTCCTCAGGAACAGCACTGGTACCCAGACAAAGCCCTCTGATTGTGCATAAAGGTAGGCTCTAAGCAAAATGGTAACTTTATTGGAATATTAAGCAACGTATGGCAGGAAACATCTCCTTTCCCCTCGCCTCTCCCGGTGAAAGAGCTGGTGCCAAGCATAGATGCTTATTCAGCTCCTATAATAAACAGTAGAAACATATTTTGAAATTATAAAACAAACAACAAACAGAAAAGAGGAGACCAGAAGCACATAGCTCCATAATGCATTCAGATGCTGGCAGCCAGAAGCACTTCCCAGTTCCCTGCCATGCCCTAGTCCCATGTCTGAGCCAGAGGAATTTGACTGGTGCAGAGAAAGTACCTGCACCAGCGAGGAGCCAGGACCTACCTCAACAAGGTCTTTACACGCTGAAAACTGTCTGTATCAACAACAGAGACATCACAGCTCCTGAAATACATCTGAAGTACTCCTGAAATACACCTGGTGTCTCTGCCTGGCTGCGAAAAAGCAGCCTGACTGGAACCAAGTAAGCACTTTGGATTTAGTGACAGAATAAATGAAGACCAGTCACTGTAAAAAATGGCACTTTAAAAAAATGGCACTTTAAAAATCCACACTTACTGCCTCAATATTATATATTAGAGTAAAAACTGTTTAGATCCATTTTAGAATCCAAGGGCTGAGTTGCACCACTCCTCATATAGGAGATACCCTGCAAAGGTTAGGCTTTCATAGTCATTTGAAGTTACAGGTGATACCAGCTGACTTACTGAGCTCCTCAGCTGCTGTCCTCAAAACCTATCTTGCCACTCTGACTCTAGCAGAGCTGTGTAGGTGGAAATAAGTGTAACATTGGAGTTTGGATTTGGACTGCAGTTATCAGTCTTAACAGTGACAATAGGTCTGGGATTGCAGCCTGGTCATTCACCCCTTGTTTTGTCAGTTCTGAAGCAAGTGCTTGACTAGAGAGCTGTGAGCACACATTAGTGGTCACTACAAGAGACTGGCAGGCACTGTTGTCACAAAGTCCAATTCCCCAGCAAAGCTGCCATTCTGCAGTTGTACCTGAGACAGCATCACTGGGTCGCAACATTAACATCATCCCAGGCATCTGTGCTCTGAGATAACACCCATCTCCCTCAGCAAAGCAGTCACACCAGAACCCCTCACCAGCACTGTGTAGACCCTTCTAACCTCCTGTCTGCATACAAACCTTCAATGAAGTCAGAGGCTGTGTACACACGGTGTTTTGCATTGCCATTCCCCTCTGGATTGTTCAAACTCCCAACAGCTAACTCTATCACCTCTATCAACTCATTTCGCTTATCCTTCCTTACAGGTTTCTCTTCTGGGTGGCGCGTCAGCCCTGTCTCCAGCTGGTACACCTTCTGAAGAGTAAAGGTCTCAAAGGGCACAACCGCATACTCTGTGGACAGCTTAATGCCGCTGTGCACCTCAGCTTTGTCTATTTGGGAACGGAGGAAAGCCAGCAGATTAGCCTGGGCCTTCTCCGGGTTGCTGTGGTCAAGTCGAATGCCCAAAGGGTCTGGGTGCTGGTCCTGCATGTTCTTAAACTGCTCACTCCTGCCCTGGAGCTCAGCCTTCAGCTGGGCAATTTGTTTCTTCAAACTGATGATGTAGTTGAGGTGATACTCTTCTCGCTCTTGCAGAATGGCTTCATATCCCTCCTTCATAGTCGGACTGTGCACCCTGGGCAAGGAAAGCTGCTGATTGTCACCCTTGGGTGTGCAAGCCAACATATAAACAATTGTCACCAAGCAACAGGCCACCATCAGCAGGCCTACAAATCGGGGGAGAAATAGAACAAATCTTCGGCGGAGAATCATCACTCAAAAAGCAGTCTAACCCCACACATGCAACAGTTCTTACATCCACGCAGTGTCACAGAGGCCCCTGGACTTGGAGTATTCTTACACAGATACATGTATGTACAGGAGCTGGCTTGTCAGCTCTCTTAAAACATTTGCTCTGCCTCTATATTGGGCTCTCTCTGCTGTTTACCCAACAGGACCAAAAGACAAGCTCTGAAGCAGACAGGACACCTCCCGATCCTCATGGCAGCACCTTCACTGCTGCAATCTGTTCAGCTGGTTGCTGCTGGAGCCTGAGGACCTGAAAGACAAATGACAAGGACAGTCATTTAGGCACTGAATTAATCTGAATTTGGTCATCCAGTCCAAACCATTAAGAATGTTCTAAGAATTTACCTCATTTCTCAACTGCTTTGAGAAGAGAGAGAGCTCTCTCTTTGAGAGAGCTGTGAAGTGCTTGTGGACCCTTACATGGGAAATCCTGTATGCATGAATTTAATTTTAATAACATGACTTCATCCATCGCCAATGAAAAACTGGTCCAGGCCTCAACATCTGTCATGATTTAGAAATTTTAGGAAGTCATCATCTATTACTTTTTGGGGAGATGTTAAGGTGCTAAATTCATCTGAGCAATGATGAAGTGTTCTGCCTCTTAAAGCACTCAGATTTTGAGTGCCACAGCTACCGCATAGATTTCAGCTTTCAGGCATGTTTTTCCAAAACACCAGGTGGCAAATGTGGTTCTATTTGAACATATGAAGCCTGGCCTGGAGCAGAAATTTGATAACCAAGAGACTAGAGACTATTATCGAGGCCAATCACTGCAACTAGTACTGTTTGACATATCCTACCAGATGCTCCCATTAAAACTAAAGAAGGAGAGAGAGGATTTTTTAGGAGCATTCAGGCCAAGTCTTACTCAAAATCAGGGGAAGCTTTGTTTCCAGCTAAGGCTGACAGCATTGCACACTGTGTTATCATTTTAAGGCTCTCTTCTGTTTCTCTTAACATTATAAAAAGTCTTGCAGCAATGTTCAGTACTACTGTGTTTTTCACATATGCTCTCTGCTCAGGAGTGAAGACCACAGAAAAGGTTTTGGGAAGCTGGCTTAGGTATATTTTTAAGTAAGAGAAGTTAAAACTGGGAACGTTATAAATTTTAGTAAGATTTCCTCATGTATACTTAGAAGCAGGACAGAAAAATTAGATGACTGAACACAAATATTGATCCAGCTGTAAGCTACATCAAAAATTGCACTGAGAATACTACCAGTGGGATTTTCAAAATCCCTATTTTTTGGCCAAAATCCATGCTGATGCAAGGAGCTTCATCATTTACTCAGCTGATAGTAGATTTAGGCCAAGGCTGAGTAATGTCCTAGATAACACTGATGCTACAATGTTAGACTCAAACACAATCAAATTAATTGAGCAACCCTGCTGCTCTCCCCTTGCATGCATGTATGACACTATGACACTTGAGATTCACAGTCCTTTTAGTCATACACCGTTGCCATCAGGTCCTTAAGTAAAAACAGGTTGTCTAAGATGAGAATATCAGAGTTATAATCTTAAGTCAAAGTCTTCTGTAGGATGTTCTACGAACTGCTACAGGATTTCCTCCCCACGCCTTGATTGACTATTGCTCTATATATAGCAGCTATGCAGTCGTATTTATCTTTGAACTGTTATCAATATTTTATCAGTCTGAAGAGCTTCTAGGAAAAAAAAATGCACTTCTAGAGTAAGAATTGAGGAGGCTAAAGTGAGCTATGAAAATACTACTGTATTTTTCTCAATGCTGTAATGCTGAATGGCTATTATAGTATTTAGAGGATTCTCCAGAAAATGTGAAATGAAGAATTGTTGATGTTGAAGAAAATATTCAAGCAGCAGGAAAAAGGACAGGATGAAGTTGGTGCCCTTACCTTTTTGCTGTGATCTTCTCTTTGGAACATCTTGGTCTGCTACAGCTACTTCTCAGCTTTCCACGATCATCTGTTTATCTCCCTTCTTATGCCCTTCCCAGAAAATACTTGTACTGTGGAAAGCACCGTCAACCTCAGAACACCTTTTCATTGCTTTCACATTTACCAGCTGCCTACATCTTCAGTCTGCCTCCTGTGTGGTGAAAGGCTGTAGTGGAGACGCTTCCTATGGTTGCACTATAAAAGCTGGCCTCCTGCAATGTAAAGGAGCTTGTCAAAGCAGGGAAAATTAATCTGGGCATTTCTAACTCTACAACAGATCTGGCTAGAAGACTGCAAGAAGGTAGTGTGCAGTGAGACAGGGTCAGGAAGTGGTAAGATGTAGTACATAAAACACTGCTGTGCTTGTATGCTTCACTTCACACAATTAGTCCATTGACAGAATTGGCAGAAGCTGAACATCACTGAAAGGATTAGTTGTGCTAACATGGCATAAACTGAAATTACATCTCAATGGCTTAGATAAACATGCAACTTCATTTCTACAAGCAGCAACAGATTCGAGTTTTGGGTAAAGAGCTCTTCAAATGTTGACCCTAAAATATATGTGTGCATATATAGCCATCTTCACTAAAACATACTAGGTCTCTCTTCAGAGAACTCTCTTTCCTATAGAATCATAGAATAGTTAGGGTTGGAAAGGACCTTAAGATCATCTAGTTCCAACCCCCCTGCCATGGGCAGGGACACCTTATACTAAATCATATCACCCAAGGCCTCATCCAACCTGGTCTTGAGCACTGCCAGGGATGGAGCATTCACAACCTCCCTGGGCAACCTATTCCAGTGCCTCACCACCCTAACAGGAAAGAATTTCCTTCTTATATCCAACCTAAACTTCCCCTGTTTAAGTTTTAACCCGTTACCCCTTGTCCTATCACTACAGTCCCTAATGAAGAGTCCCTCCCCAGCATCCCTATAGGCCCCCTTCAGATACTGGAAGGCTGCTATGAGGTCTCCACACAGCCTTCTCTTCTCCAGGATGAACAGCCCCAACTTTCTCAGCCTGTCTTCATATGGGAGCTGCTCCACTCCCCTGAGCATCCTCGTGGCCCTCCTCTGGACTTGTTCCAACAGTTCCATGTCCTTTTTATGTTGAGGACACCAGAACTGCACACAATACTCCAGGTGAGGTCTCACGAAAGCAGGGTAGAGGGGCAGGATCACCTCCTTCGACCTGCTGGTCACGTTCCTTTTGATGCAGCCCAGGATACGGTTGGCTTTCTGGGCTGCAAGCGCACACTGCCAGCTCATGTTCATTTTCTCATCAACCAACACCTCCAAGTCCTTCTCCACAGGGCTGCTCTGAATCTCTTCTCTGCCCAACCTGTAGCTGTGCCTGGGATTGCTCCGACCCAGGTGTAGGACCTTGCACTTCTCATGGTTAAACCTCATGAGGTTGGCATCAGCTCACATCACAAGTGTGTCGAGGTCCCTCTGGATGGCATCCCTTCCCTCCAGGGTATCAACCGAATCACACAGCTTGGTGTCATCGGCAAACTTGCTGAGGGCGCACTCAATCCTAGTGCCCATGTCACCCACAAAGATGTTAAACAAGACCGGCCCCAACACCGATCCCTGAAGGACACCACTTGTTACTGGTCTCCAGCCGGACATTGAGCCATTGACCACAACTCTTTGTGTGCAGCCATCCAGCCAGTTCTTTATCCACCGAGTGGTCCAATTGATGTCTCTCCAATTTAGAGACAAGGATGTCGTGTGGGACAGTGTCCAATGCTTTACACAAGTCCAGGTAGATGACATCAACTGCTCTACCCCTGTCCATCAGTTCTGTAGCCCCATCATAGAAGGCCACCAAATTGGTCAGGCAGGATTTCCCCTTGGTGAAGCCACGCTGGCTGTCACCAAGCACCTTGTTGATTTTCATGTGCCTTAGCATGCCTTCCAGGAGAATCTGCTCCAAGATTTTGCCAGGCACAGAGGTGAGACTGACTATCTAGTTTTCTGGTTTATAATCTCAGCCATCAAAGATGCATATTTAAAAATTCTTCAGAACAGTAAAATAACTGAGCCACCATTCTCATAACAAGAAATTCAGGCTATGAGGATTGCTGCCCTCTTCAAAGGGATTTTGACATCATGACTGGAGGCATCTTGACAACAAGCACTTATTACGTACTCTCTTTTTTTTTTTTTTTGCTATATCTGTCTTACTAAATCGTACTGGTGGCTTCAGTGGCACTGTCTTAGAGGCACTGACTGATATTTAACTATACAGTTGTTACTGTACATCCTATCTCATAGGCATGCTTGTGAAAGCAGTCCCAATCCATGTCAGTGCCAAAAAAAGCAGATTACTTTAAGTCAACACTGAAGGTGGTCACAGCTAAAGCATCTTAACTGGATAGACAGTGCCAGAAAGCTAGGGATGGTAACTCCTCCTAACAACCGTTCTGTTGATTTCACCAGACCTACACAGTTTCACACCATCTGAGAGAGCCTGAGATCAAGAGGAGGCAAACTGAAATGTCAGTTTTTTTTCCAGGAACTGACAAAAACACCTCTGTATTTCACAGCAGTCAACTGCATCAAATAGTATTAGTCTATTTGCAAAGAGAAGCTTTAACGACTACCCAGTGGTTAGTCTGAGAGACAAGGAAAAGGACATTAATTATAAAAAAGTATCTGTTTGCAAAAACATCTTCAACCTCAGCTCAACCTGTTAGCACAGCCAGAGGTCAGCCTAGCACACAGGGGCTTTTCATTTCAAGTGCCTGAGCCCAAAAATGAGCTGAACACAGAAACGGGTTCTGTCACCAGCGTAAGCACTCTGTGAATGGCTCCACACAGTGGAGTGTGCTGCACCATAAGGAGTGGCAGAACTTAACAAAGTTGGTTGGTATGCACCCGCCACAGATGTTACCAGCATCTGGATTTTTAATGGGCTGTAGAGATAAAGGAAACTTATCCCTTAACAGAAAAGACAATGTATATTAAGTATGAATTTTTGACTCCCAAAACCAAAACTGAGAATTTGAGCTTCATACTCCCCTCGCTCTTCATGTTGAAGTCACAAACGGCTGGCAAAAGAACAGTTATATTTGCAGAGGCAGCAATCTCCCAACACACATGGAATGGGCAATGCCAAATAATTACATGCTTTCTGCTACAGCTTCCTATTGCAGGTTTAACTCAGACTGGTAAGTACCATTTTAGCTCAAAAAACTTTTTTTTTTCTTCTCTCCCCCCCCCCCTTCTTTTTTTTTTATAGAGGCAGTGAATGGCAGAAGCTGCAATTAGTTTTCTAGTAGGTGTTTGAAATATCTTCACTGAACAGCAGCACATGTCACAGTGAGATTTCATTAGAATCATATTAGTCTTCAGAATGAGCTGCAGGGAGGGGGAAACAGATGTTTCACCTGGACTTTAAGTGTACACACACACAAAGAAAGACAATCTGCAACCACTTGGCATTTGCCTTGAACTTTTTAATTACGAGTACTGCACATACCACTGCAGACAAATCAGTCTGCTTTAAAAGTTAGGGACAAGATTTTGCCCCCTAAACCCCTTGATAAAAATTCAAGCCACTGAGCAAAATGGGACAAGGATGAAAATCGAGTCTTACACAAGTGTTTAAGGTGCATGGGGAGGGAATGCAAAAAGAAATTATTTCTCCTTCAAGCCAAATTATGATTTATCAACTACTCCTCAGCCTAGTTCATCTGAATTAAACAAAAGGCAGAAATAAAGGCAAGAACCTGTCTGATAAACTCTGTGCACCTTCATAGCCTCTCTGTACTGCATTCCCTCTTGGGCTGACACTCACACATCCCAAACAAACCACTTAAAATCCTAATATCTTGTTTGCAAATGATAGAGCACTTGAAACAGGAGTAAAGGATTGTTAAGAAATAGCATCCAGAATCAAAATGCTAACTGCCAGTACTTGAAGACAGTAGACAACTTACTGCAAAAATATTCATTTCCTAATCTTCAGTTCCAGAGTAATCTTCAGCAGATTCTACTCATATTTCCATGCATACTCTCAAAGTGAGTCTCAGTCTCTAACCCACCCACAGAAGGCAGTTGCACCATCCTCCTCTATAACTGACAATTACAATCTGATAATCTTGCAGAAAGGTTACAACTATTAGAAGCAGTCTTAAGCAGAATAAGAAATGTTCAAAAGCCTTAATGTTCCTGGAAATACTATGTTTTCTTCTTGCGAGGGAGCTGAGAAGTGGCTGGCTTTACATTTAAGATACTGCTATATGCTTCTCAGTCTGTGTTGTGGTTTAAACCCAGTTAGGTAACTTGTTCACTCACTCCCCCCTTCTTTCCCTCCCCCTACTCCCAGAGGGACGGAGAGGAGAATCAAAAAGAATGCAACTCCCACGGGTTGAGATAAGAACAGTTTAGTAACTAAGGTATAACACAGATCACTACTGCTACTACCAATAATAACAATGATAAAGGAAATAACAAGGGAAGAGAATACAACATCTCACCACCAGCCAACCGATAACTCACCCCCCCCAGCCCAACCAAGCTCTGACCGATACCTCCTCCAACCCTGCAGTCTACCAGCCCTTCCGGGTAACTCCCAGTTACATCCTGGGCATGACGTGCTGTGGTACGGAATAGCTCTTTGGCTAGCTTGGGTCAGGTGTCCTGTCTCTGCTTCCTCCTGGCTTCCCTTCCTCCCTGGCAGAGCATGAGGCCCACAAAGTCCTTGGCCAAACCAAAACATCACTATCAGCTCTGTTCCCAGGCCGAAAGTCAAAACACTGCACTGCACCAGCTACCAAGAAGGAGAAACATGACTGCTACTGCTGAACCCAGGACAGTCTGGAAGTTAAAAAAAACAATGCAGAAGTTTTAACTTTTCCCTTCGTTGGCAATTTGGATCATAGTGTGGCTAATTTAATTGGTTCCCTCCTATCAAGAGGAGTAACTTTCCGTAAGAGTACCACCTGACACTTCAGCCCTATATTCTGAGGTCTTAGTGTACTCACATTAGACCATCCCCTTACATGTAACAAAAAACTGCACAGAAGTTTAACATTAGTTAAGTTCTAACCACACCTGAAAAGAATCAATAAAATATCTAAAATTATCTCCACACACTGATAGCATCACTGTTTATTATACATAAGAATTATTACTTTAAGTAACTGCAACAACACTAGCAGAAGTGCTTTCTCTCCCCCAGAACAATGTTATGTGTGAAGACTTGGCAGTTTTCCACAGATCAATAACCTGCAATTATAGGAGTCTTTATTAGGAATGTTATTTTTTGTATTAGACACTCAGATTTCCACCTTACAACCACAATGCGCTACCCCTCTCTGCTAAACACACTGACTTGTAGGTGTATAAACCTGAACTTCCACAGCACAATTGTTAGTCGGAGGTACTATAGTACACTTCCAAAAGCCTTTACTGGACTTTCCTGGAAGTTTCCAACACTGTTTATCCTCCAGAAGGCAATGTAAGAGATGCATGTCCTGTCATGATCTCCAGTCTAACCTGGAGATTCCCTTCTCCTCTCCTTGCCAGAAATCCCCTGCTACAGCTAGAATCCCCTGCCACCAAGCTGGATAGTGAACTTGAGCTTCATTAACTCCAGCATTGCTGACAGCAGAGGAGGTTTCCTTCCTTCTGAGTCCAGCATGTGTGAATGGAGGAGAGACGTCTGACTTGCACAAGCCCAATGTTATTCTCTCATGGTAATGCAGAGCCCTAAATTTTGTGCTCTCTGTACTTAAAAGGAAATTTGCTGGGTAGTGTGGTATCAAGACAGTCCTTCAAATAAAATAATCAAGAGCAAAGAGGACAAGAGAAAAACAACTTGGTATACCAGGTATAAAGGTTTTGATGTGTTATTGAGGCTGAGCAAGACTTAGCAGGATAGGGACTAGTACTGCTGACCAAGATCACTGTTCAGCTATGGTTTACACTACAAAAGAAAATCAGGTTTCAGACTGCAAACTAATAATCAAGAAGCCAGAAAATTACTGCAACCTGGTTGAGTACTGAGACAGGTACCCAAGCTCCACACATAGCTCTAAAACATGCAGCATTAACAGTTCTTATAGCTCACCTGTTAACCCCCAAGCTCTGCTGATCTGCATCTCCCTATCAGTCTGGTCAGTACTGATGGACAGGAAGAGACCAGTCCTGTGACTCAGCCCCCATTTCCTTCCTCCTCCAGGTTAGCGCTTACTGTGAATCAACAAGTGCCACAGAGTCCCATTTAGTTCATCACTACTGTTTTGGTATGTGGTTTTGGTCAAAGATCTATCATTTCCTTGATATATCAGGAAAGATTCTCCTAGCAATTCTTTGAAAAGCCCAAGCTTTTTACCTATTTCAGTTAAATATTTTTTCTCTTTTAAGAGAAAGTTTCCAAATATCAAATGAGACCGCATCTGGAATATTGTGTCCAGTTCTGGGCCCCTCAGTTCAAGAAGGACAGGGAGCTGCTGGAGAGAGTCCAGCGCAGGGCAATGAAGATGATTAAGGGAGTGGAGCATCTCCCTTATGAGGAAAGACTGAGGGAGCTGGGTCTCTATAGTTTAGAGAAGAGGAGACTGAGGGGTGACCTTATAAGTGTCTATAAATATATAAAGGGGGAGTGTCACGAGGATGGAGCCAGGCTCTACTCAGTGGCAAACAACGATAGGACAAGGGGTAATGGGTACAAACTGGAACACAAGAGGTTCCACTTAAACTTGAGAAGAAACTTCTTCTCGGTGAGGGTGACGGAACACTGGAACAGGCTGCCCAGGGAGGTTGTGGAGTCTCCTTCCCTGGAGACATTCAAAACCCGCCTGGACACATTCCTGTGTAACATTATCTAGGTGTTCCTGCTCTGGCAGGGGGATTGGACTAGATGATCTTTCGAGGTCCCTTCCAATCTCTAGCATACTGTGATACTGTGATACTGTGATCAGAGAACCACAGACTCATTGGGGTTGGAAGGGACCTCTGGCAATCATCTGCTCATCTGCTCCAATCCCCTAGCAGGTTACACAGGAATATGCCCAGTCAGGTTTTGAATATCTCCAGAGAGGGCGACTCCACGACCTCCCTGGACAGCCTGTTCTAGCGCTCTACCACACTCTATGTAAAGAAGTTCATTCTCATGTTGAGGTGAAACTTCTTGTGTTTTAATTTATGGCCACTGCTCCTTGGCCTGTTGCTGGGCACCACCAAAAAGAGTCTGGCACCATCCTCTTGGCACCCACCTTTGACATATTTATATGCATTAATGAGATCCCCTTTCAGTCTTGTCTTCTCTAAGCTAAACAGACCCAGCTCCCACAGTCTCTCCTCATAAAAGAGATGCTCCAAACCCCTGATCATCCTTGTGGCCCTCCACTAGACCCTCAGTATCTTTTTCATTTTCTTATTTGAGGCTTATATAATATTTGAATCTCACTGACTTCACCTTCACCATTAAACTAGTCAATTCTTTATTATGGGAACTTGAAAAGATAAATCACAGCAAAGCTTCTGCAGCAAAGGTCCAGGCAGAGGGGTAAAAGAAAGAAAGACTGTACAAAAAATTAAATATAGAGAGCCTATCTACTTGACCATGAAATGATTTTTCCAAAAGGGAATTGAAACAAAAACCCTGAAGACAAGCGAAGGAACTGTCTTACAAAACACAGCTATCTACGACGTTTTACTTAAGACAATTGATTTCCATAGAATGAAGATGTTAGCTTTGCATGATACACTTAGATGGATTTATTTTTAAATAGAATATTTCAGTTGGTTGAGAATGTCTACTTTGTTTTAACTTACCAAGTCACAGTGCTTCAACTTTTCATTTCATGTTGGTTTGTGGGCTTCTTTGAAAACACTAGAGCACACACAGGCCCAGATAAAACATCACTTCTGGTCAAATAGCTCTTTTAATTTTATGAAAAATGTCATCACATTTTTATATCCTTTAACTAAATAATCCAAGCCACATTTTTGAGACACCTGTTCACAGTTGCTGTGGTTTCTCTCATCCTCAAATACTTCAATTTAAACAAGTAGTCTGATAATTTACAGCCAGAAAGATAATTTCACATTGATCATCAAGAAATTTCAGTTCCTTCATTGAACTCTATTAGTGTCTGGGATTAAAACTAGTTTATCATGGAGATTTTAATTGCAGTTATTGCATAGCTCTTAAATAAAAGCTGTTCAGCTAGAAAGCATTAAATGTTACAAGTTCATAGAAGAGCCACCCTGATTGTCTAACACAGAGTTGATTGATGACATTAGTAAAGACAGTTTCCCTTGTTAGTAAAAGTTGTCTTTTCTTTCCCTCTTTTGTTACACAGAATAAGTAAACTCAGTAGGCAGGTCAGCATTTCCTGAAGGGTTTCAAGGAGCTTCCCTCTTAAAACAACGACTTCAGTCTTCAATCAGAAGCAAAGCACTTTTCATGAAAAATGATTAAAAAACATACACAATATGAATCTCCACACTTTTTTCCTCATTGTGCCACAAAGTCATCTGCCTTGGTTTGATCTAACAAGTCACATATCAAAGTATCAAAGTATTCACATACCAAAGTATTCATGTATCAAAGTTCAACCAAACTTCTTTTTTTTTCTAAAGAGAGTTCATTTTCTTAAAGACAACAGCTTCCTGAAATTAAGTGCATTTATAACAGCTTCAAAAAATGGGAATGGAAATAAGAAAAAAAAAAAAAACAAACCAAAAACCACAAAACTACCAGAGTATTGGAAGAGATTTTTTTAAGAGAGGAGCTTCGTGCTTCTGAGTCTTTGTTTCTGTTCATATGGAAACTTACCTGCAAATGATAACATTAATTTTTATTTTAACAAAGATTGGCTATAATCTGTGCACTCACAGCTATGCAGGCTAATGAAATAAAAAGAAGAAACTGCTGCTGTGCCTTCACAGATTTCTCCTTTTCCCTTCTAGTACAGTTTCCTGTAGAATATTAAAATCATACCATTTTCAAAAAGAACCCATGGTAGTTTAACTTAGAGGACAATATTCCCACACCCAAGCCAATGTCCTTTAGTCTGCCTCTTTTCTAGCCCCTTAAAAAGGAAATGCAGCTGTTTTCTGTGGCCTTCTACAAGTGTACATTGTCCCATTGAATTCTCTGAAGTTTTTACTGTAACCGTGCAATGCATTCTGGATTAAAGTTTTAAACAGTCAAAGTCCTCAGCTCTGGGGCCCCAACAAAAGAAAGATGTGGTCCTGTTGCAGCAAGTCCAGACAAGGGCCACAAAGACCATCATGGGGCTGGAGCACCTCTCCTATTAAAAGAAGATGAGAGAGTTAGGCTTGTTCAGCATGGAGAAGAGAAGGCTCAGGGGAGACCTTGTACCTAAAGGGGGTCTACAAGAAATCCGAGGGGGACATTTTACAAGGGCATGTAGTGACAGAACAAGAAGGAATGGCTTTAAGCTTAAGGAGAGTAGATTCAGATTAGACATTAGGAAAACATTCTTCACTGTTAAGGTGGTGAGACCCTGGAACAAGTAATCTAGAGAAGCTGCGGCTGCCCCATCCCTGGCAGTGTTCAAGGCCAGGTTGGATGGGGCTTTGAGCAACCTGGTCTAGTGGAAGGTGCTCTTGTCCATGGCAGGGGGGGTAGAACCAGATGATCTGTAAGGTCCCTTCCCACCCAAACCATTCTGTGATTCTATGAACTATTAGTCCTACTGTTTTCATTGTTAATAATCTGCACCACACAGCTGATGAGTAGATATTAATAAAGTTTCTGCAATCTCACACATCACAATAACTGGAAAATTCAAAGAACATAATTATCTTACAGATCCTGGGACAAGGATACAATCCTAAACAGAACTCTCCCTTGCTCACTGTAAGCAACATGCATTCTGGGAGATTGACTCACATTACCTAAGGCTAGGCTCTTGCACTTAACTACTGAATTGTAGTTTAACCACTGAATTGTAGTTTAGATTGGATATAAGGAAGAAATTTTTTCCTGTTAGGGTGGTGAGGCACTGGAATGGGTTGCCCAGGGAGGTTGTGAAAGCTCCATCCTTGGCAGTGTTCCAGGCCAGGTTGGATGAAGCCTTGGGTGGCATGGTTTAGTGTGAGGTGTCCCTGGCCATGGCAGGGGGGTTGGAACTAGATGATCTTAAGGTCCTTTCCAACTCTAACTATTCTATGATTCTATGAATTTTCTCCCTGACTCCACCTAAACGCAGCAAGAATCATGTTTCTGCTGGGAGCCCAGGGAATTTACCTGGCTAACAGCCACATAGTCTGTCAGATGCCTGTGGATGGCTGGGGCAAATTCTTCCCAAGCCCACCTGTTCCCCCGAAGAGCTATGCATAAGCATCATCACACTAAGCCTAATGATGTAAAAGTTATTTTACATCATTACAGTGTATTCATTACTGCAGAAGACAACAGCTGAACAGAGGTAACATACCAGGAACTCCTGATGACTTTGACACACTGACTTGGCTCATATAAGACTGATTCAGTGTCGTTTATTCATTTTATTTGACTACAGCCACTTGTATGTGGCTCCAGTATAGTACGTCGCTCCAGTAAGAACACCACACCCAAAATGGACTGAACAGAAAAGGGAAAGAATATAACAAAACCGAGATGTTCTTGACCTCCCCTTTGGTTTTATACACCTGCTTCTGCTTTATCCCAGATATTCAACCTCAAAATGTAGACTTGACTTGAAATGGAAGAAACATGCACCAATCTGAGTTAACAAGCTGCTTTCTAGCTGAGGAGTCATACATACATCCATTATTACTGGCCTAAATATAGCAATCTTTGAGAAGCTGTTAGAATAGCAAAATGTGGCATATGGATGCAAAAGTAATCTGTGGATAAAAGGAAAAGATGGTGAAAATTTGTTTTAAACAGATAGTTATATAAATAAAGCATTTTGTCCCAACTTTGAGTAGCAAAAATTGCCATCATTATTAATGATGTCAGAACCAACTGCTCTGTCTGGGGTCTCACTGCTTTTACTTGAAAATTGGCAGGCTTTCAGGGAGTGGGGTCAGCTCCAGACAAAAGCTATGCAGATTCCTAGCACTCTTTGAATGCTCTTCAGGTATCCTTTCTACCCATTTTGCATATCTACACATGATAAACCTCTTGAGAACAATGGTCCTTACTGCTCAACATTTTGCAGAGTGGAAGTCAAGTCCAGTTGGGCCATCAGTGAATTTATTGTGACAGCAAGGCAGCAAATACAGATCATGGTCCATAGCTTCTTCATTCTCCATCATAGATTCACAGGCCATTTTAGAGGCCCCAGCAGAACTAGCCTGGCTGGTCTACTTATTAGCACTGATAATCAGCTCAGAAAGTGTAAATATTGTACAAACCATAGCTTTAGCCCAGAAGAAAAAGAATATTAAAATACTAAATATCTTGATATTAGGACTCCTCCAAAATCTCTTCTTAGCCCTCAAAATTAGGACTGTAAAAGTAAATACTGTGCACATATTGCAGCCACACAGGAAGATTCCTCAGCTGCTGTTAGATCTGGAATTTCACATGAATCTGTCACATAGGAGGAGAAAGAAGGAATTTGAGGAGCAGACACGAGACAAATACCTTGGTCAGGATCTCACAGCATCAGTTTGCATTTCTTTCTTTTAAGAAGTGCACACCTTTAGTGTCACTATTTTGATGTGTGCACCTTTTGCTGGGTGGAAGCTCTCCCCTCCATCCAAGCACACTCTCCTCTGTAAATGGGAAACTGGTTTAAGGAGCACAGCTACAGACAAAAACACCGAGTTGCTGTTATAGGATTGGCTCTTCTACATCCATTAGCACAGGAAAAAATTACTTGTGGCCTAAAGGGAAGGAAACAAGAGGAGCAGCTGAGAAGCAACTTCCTCAGATGGTGAACTGTGCATGGAGGTCCCTGTAATATGGGTCCCTAATATCCAGCCAAAGGCAAAAATAACAGTGAGACAGCTTACTGTAATGGGTAGGAAGACTTGCTTTTAGGCAGCCTCCTTTTCCAGAGTAATTCAAGCTAAGAGTCATTTCCTGAGAACACATTCCACTAGAGGCTTATGCAATAGACCATTTGCAGCACACTTTACAGCCTGCAAAGATAAAAGCAAAGTTCAACTGCTCATACTCCAAAGCACTGGCAAAACACAGTCCTCCCTCACCCCAAATCCACATTCTGACACACCACCACAGAACACAGGCTATATTCATTAGTCAGGTTGGTTACCAGGCTTGATCCATTTGAGTCTGCAAAGCTGTCAAAACAAAAGTCACAAAATGACCAGAAAATGCTTCCACCATAGCCATGACAGACAGCCCAATTTGTTCAGTTTAAAAGCTGCGTGCATCAAAAGCTTGCGATTTTAAAGACCCCAGCATGTCCATTTCCTGGTGTTACAAACACCTGATCAATCTCACCTGACAAACACTGTATCCATCACTGAGAACAGCAAAAAGGCTTTCTAAAAGATACACCACCTTTTCCACCAGTGTAGCAATGATGTGACAAGATGAGGTTTCGCCCACAACTGAAACACTGCCCTCTCAGGCTACTTGAAACAAAGGACTTGCTAAAAGGAGATGGTGTACTGTGAAAGTAGAGCTCAAATTTGCATTTCATTAAAGAGAGTCATGGAAACGCATCACATTAAAAAAAAAAAAAATAAATCATCCCACAAAAAGGATATTACTGGGATGGTCACTGGAAACGTTTTCCTTTGGAAAAAGGGAAGATCCCCAAGGAGTTAAGGTAATGATAACACAATACTCGTAGAGGAGCATTTGTAATGGGTAGCATTAGTTCTACTGTAACTATCAAGACATACTTCCCTGTGTCATAGATGAAATATACTAGACAAAACACCGCTGTCCCACTATCACTGTCAAAGAAACATAACATCAAGAACGCAGACACTACAGCTTATTTAGAGTTGTCAGATTAACATGAGGAAGTCACACAGATTTATCAGTAACTCCTGATAAATTAAATGAGAAAGCATTTACAATTAGTAATTTATTAGTAATTTTCTCATGAAAACAACAGTCAGCTGTAGTGATGGAAAGCAAACCTTTTCGCACATCTGTTCTTATGCCTCCTAGGTAGATTTCAAAGGCACAACCTGCACAACATGAGAAATGTTTTCAGAGCCTTACAGCTGGATACATTTAGTTACCCTTTCCTTCATTTTTTCCTGTAAACATGTACATTCTCAGTAACTTTTCCCATTTATTCTGGAATGCTATAAATCTAATCAGGTATCAGGACACTTTGGATTTGTCTTATTTCTCAGATCACTTGGAAGATACAATACAGACAGTATCAATGTATGAGTTAGGTGAATTAAATTATTACTAATGTCATAACAATTTATTGTAGAAGTTTTAGCTTCATTTTAAAGGGGAAAAAAAAAGCTTTTTCCAAGGCTTAGAACAGTATTAACTGCTTTTCAGGCAGTGGTTCTTTGTATAGTACTGTGTTGGTTCCAAACATCAGTACAGGTGTACTATTACTGAACGTTGCAAGTAGACCATCTGACAAGATGCCACAGCCAGGAGCCATTATTTAAACCAGTCCATGCCCTAACTTCATTGACAATTACAGTAACTTTTTTTTTCTCTCCTTAATTCCTCTGTTTAATCTCAAAATGTCATATCCCTCTGATTAGGTCAATACATACACTCTAACAGAACATTTGAAAACAGCAAGTACAGTAACTTCCTTTGTGCCTGCACGAGGTCATTAAAGAAACACAAACCTTAAAATTCATGACCAAGCCTATGCCATTTAAGCTCAGCAATCAAATTGCAAGCTTTCTGCATGCAAGAGGGGAGATGTAACTTCTGCCAAGATGACATTTATACTCAAAGTAAACAAGCAGCACAGCCTGCATTTCCTGACGTGGCAGGCTGTTTACAGGTTCTGATTTTCAGGTGTTGAACACTCAAACCATAGAATAGTTAAGGTTCGGAAGGACCTTAAGATCATCTAGTTCCAACCCCTCTGCCATGGGCAGGGACACCTCACCCTAGACCATGTCGCCCAAGGCTTCGTCCAACCTGGCCTTGAACACCACCAGGAATGGAGCATTTACTACTTCTTTGGGCAACCTATTCCAGTGCCTAACATCCCCTCAGAGTAAAGAACTTCTTCCAACCTGAACTTCATCTGTTTAAGTTCGAACCTGTTACCCCTTGTCCTATCACCCCAATCCCTGATGAAGACTCCCTCTCAGCATCCTTCAGATACTGCAAGGCTGCTATGAGGTCTCCATGCAGCCTTCTCTTCTCCAGGCTGAACAGCCCCAACTTTCTCAGCCTGTCTTCATATGGGAGCTGCTCCACTCCCCTGAGCATCCTTGTGGCCCTGCTCTGGACTTGTTCCAACAGTTCCATGTCCTTTTTATGTTGAGGACACCAGAACTGCACACAATACTCCAAGTGAGGTCTCACAAGAGCAGGGTAGAGGGGCAGGATCACCTCCTTCGACCTGCTGGTCATGCTCTTTTTCATCCTGCAGCCCAGGATACAGCTGGCATGTAAACAAGCCATACACTTGTGAAAACACAAACCACATGTTCCAATCTGAAACTTCATTCTAGGAAACAGAAGGGACTCAGTTAAATTGTAGATTTTGCTGCCCTCAAGTATTCCTCCAGTCTGGCCATTAGCACTGATACACCCAAGCATAGCAGTGAACACACAACTCCATTTGCTTTGCTGAAGGGGTAGAAAAATGTGTTTAGAAGGAAGAATTGAGGAGTAAACAAATGGAGACACAAGATGAGGGTGTTTGTGGGAACCACTTAGAATGACATCACTGCTAAAATAACCTTGCAATGTGAAGAAATTGGCTGCAAGTAGGTTCACAGCTATGAAATGCCACAAATCCTTAACATGGTTTGAAGCTGTTTTGCTGAAGGGAAGGAGCCATAACAGCTTGCCTGGATTCTGAAATGTGTTTGGGAAAAATGTAAAAAAAAACAAAATCAAACCAAAATGACAAAAAAATGACAAAACCAAACCGAATCAAGCAAAAAACCAAACAAACAAAAAAAAAAAAAAACCAACAAAAAAAAACACAACCCCCCCCAAAACAAACAAACAAAAAACAAAAGACACAACAAACCCAAGATGTACATACCTGCAGACAACATCAAGAAAGCCTTAGTGAGCACAACAGGGCTTACTCAAGTGACCCTCCTATTTTCAAAGTGCAGCCTTTACCAGTAAGTGACTGTCAGCTTTTGCTCTTCCCAAAGGCAGGCTGGGTTACAAAGCTCTTAACACCCCTCTTTCCACCAAGTATATTTATCTCAGCAAGTCCCAATGGGTCTGAATCCAGCTACAACAAACCTTCTGGGCACTTGTGACTGTTATGAAATCGAGTGACTCAGCCAAGCTACATCAGAAAGATAGTATCTTTTATTTGTTCACAGAAACTTAATAGCCAAGGGGGGGGTGGTGGTGGGGGGGGAATTGCAAACCTCACAAGCGTCAGAAAAGACACATCCTTCATCGTATGAAGCTTAGCCCTTCTCTCTGACCTAAGGCAGGTGTTGCTATATGGCTGTCTCCTCATACACTTCTGACTGTTCTGCCTCCCTTCTCAGACCCACAGCTCTGTTCTTCAGAGACTCTTAGCCATCTGCCCAGTGATGCGATTGAATTAAAGGTATCAGCGTTTATATACCACCATCATTTCCCAACTTATGTTCCCATTGCCATGGTGAGCAGCAACAGAGCCTGAAAGATAAGGTCAAAACATAGCCTAGATATCTCCCACAAGCCATCTGGAAGAATTGCTTTCTGAGGAATTCTCTGGCACATATTTGCACTTGCTCTGTGACCCAAAGCCAACCTCAACTCAGCACTCTGGACTCCTAACTGAGCTCCAAGGACATCTGGGAACAAAAGCCATCCCTACAAATCTTGAAAGCATACTCCTCTCTTACCAGTTCCTTATAGGTTATCACCATTATCTCTCTAGTCTGTGTCAGCCTCATTCTGTTTCCTTCCACAGTGTAGGAGTCAAGGTCCCTGGCACATACCTGCACTGGCTTGCCAAGCACTCCAACATTGTAGGAATCAATTATCGTTTTCCAACTGTCAGAAACTTTCCAGCCTATCCTTGCACAGATTACAATGGTAAGGTATTACAATGTATGTTGCATCTCAATATAGTATTTGTGAAGACAAAGAGAATCTCTCCCCCAGTTACTATACCACTGAAAATGAAATGTCATTCTGCTTGTCTTGGATTACTCATAGATAATGCAATTAGCATCACAGTACAGTTATGTAAACTGTTAATCAAACATCAAGACAGAGGAAAAAATAGGAGATGTCAAATAAACTATGGAAAGAGACATGAAGTACAGACTGACAGACGGCACATGCTGAAGTGCTGCAGGAAAGATGAAAATTATTGCAGTAAGCATGTCAATGTAGGCCAACTTAAGAGGGAGGCTGGCCACCTGGTGAAAACCTAGACCAATGCAGGTGTTCAGCTTGCGAGATTGTGTCCTGGAGACACAAAGCATGGAGCACCAGAAAGGCTGGAACAATACTGACATGACACTCTCTGTTCTGTCTCAGCAAGAGTTAAATCATTGGGACCAGCTGAAAATTGGATTTTAGTGTTTGCCGATGTACCTGAGTATTAAATAGGATTATTCAAGAGATGAGAACAGAAAGTACAGTATTGACAATGGTGTCAAAATATCACAATGGCGATACCACAACCCAGCTTGGCATCCTAGACTTAAATGAAATACGCACTGAGCAGACTGAAGCTTTTCACTTCTGTGTTATCTCCTGTATCACCTGAGCCATATCTGGATTAGTCTTAAGACAGCATTTTGGGATCTCTATGCTACATGAAAAGTAAAAGAAGCTTTGTGTCAGTTTTAGCTTGGGAGACTGGTTAAAATCCAATGCTGACTGCAGCCTATGTGGAATCAAATGCAGACTCAGGACTTCATTTTGACTTAGGTATCACAATACTAAGACATCAGCTGTTTCTCTGCTGTGAATTGCAACAAACCTTCTCCATTAATAAGTTTTGATGTCTTAGCTGCTTTCTGATCTGAATAACGATACAGTTTGGAAATTCTTGCTCTCTATCTTAGAACACACTCTTGAGGAGTCTGTGAAAAGTTAATTTTAATCTGGAACACCAGCAAGATGCAATACAATCAAAAAAACCTGATCAAAATTAGGAAAAAAGACAGTGTGCTAAGGAAAACAACTAAAGATTTGGCCAGAAAACAGGCATTACTCAAAGGAATCATAGAACAGTTGGGGTTGGAAGGGATCTTCAAAGGTCATCCAGTTCAACCCTCCTGCAGTGAGCAGGGACATCTTCAGCTAGATAGGTTGTCCAGACCCACATCCAGCCTGGACTTGAATGTCTTCAGGGATGGGGCATCTACCACCTCTCTGGGCAACCTGTCCCAGTATTTTACCACCTTCACTGTAAAGAATTTTTTCCTCACATCTAGCCTGAATCTCCCCTCTTAAAATAGGGGAGATGGTTTAAAACCATCACCCCTCACTCTATTGCAACAAGGCCCTGCTAAAAAGCCTGTCCCCACCTTTCTTACAGGCCCTTTAAGAACTGAAAGGCCACAGTAAAGTCTCACTGGAATCTTCTCCAGGCTGAACCACCCCAGCTCTCTCAGCCTTTCCTCATAGGAGAGGTGTTCCAGCCCTCTGATCATTTTTGTGGCCCTCCTCTAGAACCTTCTCCACCAGCTCCGTGTCTTTCCTGTACTGAGGACACCAGAGCTGAAGGCAGGACTGCAGGTGGGGTCTCACAAGAGTAGAGGGGCAGAAACACCAACTTTGACCTGCTGATCTCACTTCCTTTGATGCAGCCCAAGATACGATTGGCCTTCTGGGCTGTGAGTGTACATTGCCAGCTCATGTCCAAGAGAAAACTGCCTCATGTAATAGAAAAAGTGACAGTAAAGACTTGTGAAATTTTTGTCTGCGTCTCTCACTTCAGATCAAAAATGCCCTTCAACGTTTTGTTGCTTCAGTCCTAAGAGACCTGAAATGCTTACCTTGAGCTACTATTGAGCATACAAATCAGTTCAATGAAAAAGACCAAAAGTTTAGTAGAAAGTGCATACCATAAGCTTAGGGGCAAAAATCAAGAGCTATGTCATTCAGTAGGCAAAGATTTCACTACAGACACTCAGACTTAGAAATAAGCCCCCTCTTGAAAAAGCCCCATGCAAGTAAATGAGCATATCATAAGGAAGAGCAAAGGCTCTCACTGCATTATTTCTGTGGGAATGTATCACTATCAAACTTCCATTAAAGATTTTTTAATCTAGGATGGAACTCCAGAAGGAAACTAAAGAAATAGACTTAATCTGCTCTGTGAGTACCAGCACTTCTGTAAAACAAATAGGGCAGTGATTAAGGACTTTGCAGTTTCCAACAGCTTTGAAACCCAATCTCATACAATATAAATACAGGCCCATGACTCATCCATCCTCTTTTCCACACCTCCTCTGATTACATTTGTATCATGCATATTAGAAAAAATATCAAGACAGTGCCGTTTGCTGCACTACAAGTTGTAGAAGCACAAAATGGCATGAAATGCCTAAGCCTTTTTAATAATGCTGCTGTTCTCCACTGCAGATCACCTGGCATGCCCGGCTTGGGTCTTTGAAAAAATAATGCAGTCACTCCCTGATTAAATTACTCCTGGAGTGGAAAAGACATTGAGCAGCCTGCCTGTTTCAATTGGCTGGGTAGGGACTGAGCTCAATGAATATGGAAATAATTGGAAATCCTAGACCAATATAGAGGAGGAGGAATATATGACCCAAATAAAGGGCATGCTGGAGTTGCCTGAAAGTAAAATCAGTGTTATAGCAAACAAGAGAAAAATCCTTGGCAGTGGGCATAGGAGCTAAAAGACAAATAAAGATGACTTCAGCAAAATGCCAGGGAGTTTCAACAGAGATGAAAAGCTGCTTCAAAAGCTCCTTACAGGCTGTCATCCTAGGAAAGAGGTAAAACTGAGAATTTGTTAAATCCTAAATCCTAATTCTAATCTAGACCTTTGTGTCTCTCTTGCTGTTGAGGTTTAGTAAGTTTACAAGATTACTAAGCAATTGCCAGCCAGGTTTCTTTGACTTGGATTCTGAAGCTATGACCTTATTGTAGACAAAAAATTTCAGATCAGAATAGAAGAAATGGATGACTATGTTAGAAAAACTACACAGCTTTACCAGCAGATGATCTTGTTTTCATCAACTCAAGCAAATGAACTGCAAAGTAGGTAAGAAAATTACAGCCCTGCATTGACTGGAAAAAATCCGTAACATACCTCCCTTAAATCTCTAAAAAAAGCCTACATTTTCCTTGGCCATGGCTCACTTGCACACCTGTGCTAACCAAGTATAACTAGCATTGCAGTGTTAAGAGGTATGTTTGGTGAGACAGAAGCGTTCTGCTTCCTACATACTACCTGCAGCTAGAGTAGAAGGCATGTTCATGCATCCTGTATAGCACTGGCCTTCCCAGCACATATATCATTCCCTGGAATTGCTGGCAATCAGAGGATGTTACAGCAACCTTCTTCTACCTGGCTGTCATAGCAAAAGGCAGACCCAGAATCAAGGGAGAAAGGCAGTTTAAACCACAAATGCAAACATACATACACAGTTCTAAACTCTTCTCAACTCCTCAGAAAATTAGGGCTACTGACTCATTACAATACTTTTAAGAGGTTCTGAGATGAGCTCTGAAAACACACTTTTGCATGTACTTTATATTTGCAATGATCTGCTGTCTGAGTATAGCTAGTTCCTAAGGATTTTATGAGTGAAGTTCTTTTTAACCTTCTCTAATGCTAAGAAATTTTCCTTTCATTCCTTTAACATTATATAAGTGCTTTTCATTTCCTGAACAATTCTTGGAGAAAGCTAGGATATTTATGGAATAGCTTATTCATTCATTCATAAATATATATGCTTGGTTCCATTAAGCATGAGAAAACTTCACCACGGAAGTATCTCACACTATCCCACAAATTGGAAGGTGACATGTTCTTTAGGCTCTTTTCTATGTCTGTTGTTCAAACAAATCTCTACATCAGTTTCTAAGTCAGTAACTACCACTTTCATATTAAGTGCATCAACCTAAAATACTTCTGGCTTAATTTGCTAGGATTTGAGTCAATATTCTGATGTGTTATATATTCCTCTCAAATGATTTTTTAGCAGTCTGATGAGAAAAAAAAACAACAAAACAGTGCAGGTAATCTGATCCACAATATAAACTACTGTATATTTTGCTAAATATTTTTTACAAGCTTTCCAAAAGTTGATTTAAAATCTCTTTCCTGAAATCAAGAGGCTTAACCTTCTCACACACAAAGTAGTAAGAACTTTCCTGTAAAAAATGCACTTCAAAACTGTTAACTTTATTTTTAAACTATTCTAACTTAAGAGGAACGGTTGTCTTAAATACTGGTTCCACATTAAAAGTGCCTACAGGAAAGGCCATTGGATGTGCCTCCTTTCCAAATCAATACAACCCTTAAAGTTTCCTGCTGTGAAGGATGTTAGTACCTATGTGATCATCCTAAATGTTAATGGAAACAACAGCTGTAGGATACATGAAGGGAAAGAACCCAACTATAGACATATTCCGCACTGGACAAGTTGAACTCTACCTAATTCTGTTATGATGACCATGGCCAGCACTTTCACAGCTATCTTCTCTGAAGTAAATTTGTTATGGAAAAATGCTGAAAAATCTCTGAAATGGGACTAAACCCCAATTTTAAGGCTGAAATATCCTGCCTTGTAACTCCTCTCATATGTAGTTGAAGTACCACCTTGGTAGAAATAGCAATACAAGTAACATAACATCTACTTACCTTTCACCATTTGCATTCCAGCAAAAGATGTGAGTGCTGGTCCAAGTAACATGTGAAATCACTGGAGCCATTTGCTTTAGTACATGCATCTGGGAGTCCTTTGGATATTCAATCACTCCTGTGGTTTAAATATTTCAGCCTGCTATTCTTTATCAACCCAACTTTGAACAGCAGTGATCACTTGGTAAACCTTGTCCAAGCCAGGTGAGTTACAGATGGCTCAAGTGTTTTGAAAATGAAACGATTCTTATTTCTAAATATGGCCATACAATAGAATACAAACTAGCAAGCAGAGCTCTGAGGTGAACTGCAGGAGGCTTAAATCCTGCTTCTGGTTTTGCCACTGGCAAGACTCTGGGTGAGTCTCTTCACCATATACAAAACAGGAACAGTAAGAGAATTCCCTCAAACTCTGGGCAATATTACAAACAGATGATTAATAGGGATATCTGGCTGCAGGCTTTTGGCTTTGAAAATCTTGATCCAGCTTCTCATGCTGGAGAGGAAGAGAGGATTATTCACTTTAAGAACTGTCAACTATTTATAGCCTTAGATATTAAAAAAAAAAAAAAAAAAAAAGGTTTGCAGAATATTTGCAGAAATAGCAAGCCAGAAACCTATGGCTGCCTCAAGCCTCTCCGGCAGAAACAATTCCCAGTGGTATCTGCACACTGTTCCAAAGTTGCCGGAGTGCATATTGTTCCACGTCTTCTTGCCAGCAAATTACAGGACCACTTTTGGTCACAGTGGAGAGGAAAAAGGAAAACAAATATTTTTCCCCCAGGGTTTCACTTCAGTAGAGTTTTTACCAGTGTTCTATTATCCTTTCTTTCCGAACAGGAGGATGATGCTTCATGTCCAATGACTAGTTTATGTTTCTCTGTTATCAAGGCAATGCAACATGAAACTAATAATGTAAATGGAGGGGTAGCCCACTTCATCACAGGCACAGGCTTGGAAATGAAAGCTATCACCTCTTCCATTTGCTACTGAAGATGATTCATGCTTTTCTACTTCAAAACATTTAAAATAAAATCTGAATGAGATGTTGCCTTGAGTCTTTTGCAGTTCCTTCAGTTACACATGTTCAAAGATCTTTTTCCACTCTACTGACAACCCCTCAACTTCCACCTGTTTGGTGAGAAATGGCTATTTTTCACCTTTCCAATTAGCTTAATAGCTAATTTACCTGATGGATCACAACTAGACAGCAGTAGTGGCCTAAATAAGTGAAGTTTTCCCTATTGTTTTCCCACCCCGCCCCGAATCTTTGCTGGATATTGACCAATCTAGCTCACAAACATCACTAGCAAAAATTAATTTACTTGGATGTCTGCATTGCTTCATGCAACTCAGTTGTTCTTACTATGCTCATTCCACTTCTGCAAGCCCCTTCTCTTGAGCTGGGAGCAGGACACCAATAGAACTGGAAGAATGCCTACATGGCTTCAATGGGACAACAAATCTGCAGCTTCATAGGGTAAACTGAGTACTGTGTTAAGCAGCACCACTGAGTGCTGCAATTGCAGAGTAATAGGCCCCAATATAAGAAGGACATGTGGCAAGTCCAGAAGAGCACCATGAAGATGATCAGAGGCCTGGAGTTCATCTCCTATAAAGACAGGCTGAGAAAGCTGGGCTTGTTCTGCCTGCAGAAGAGAAAAGGCAGCTCTGGGGAAAACTTACAGTGGCTGCCCCACCCCTGGCAGTGTCCAAGGCCAGGCTGGACGGGGCTTTGAGAAACCTGGTCTAGGAAAAGAAGCCCCTGCCCATGGCAGGGGAGCATGGAACTGGATGATCTTTAAGGTCCCTTCCAACCCAAACCATTCTACGATCCTATAAAGATCCTATCAATGTTTAATGCTAATGTATTCATAAGAACACTCCCATTGGCTTTAATGCTGCTTGGCATGCAACAGTTACTGTATCACAAGTCAGCCTAAAAACCATACACCTGTTGATGATGAGTCAGAAAACAGAATCCAGAACTGTAACTATTCTAAAATTGAGGAGCTAAGCTTGCACATTTGAAAAACAAACAAGCAAAAAAACCCAACAAATGACACCCCCCAAAACAAACAAACAAAAAAGGATGAATAGCAAACCAACTATTGCTTTCAGTGTAAGGAAAAGTACTTATTTTACAGAACTGAATGTTACATTTCTTCCATAGCTTCTAGTAAAGGCAAGAAGCTATGTGGTCTGGGCTGCTTCTGACAGTCTACAGAAGAGATATAAATAATCCATGATCATCTGTCAGTCTCAGCCCATGTAGTTAAATGTATTTAGAAGTGGTTACACTGATGACCCTTCAAAGCATGGACTCAAAATTTCTGAGGAAAAAAGTGAAAGAAATATGCTAAGTCTCTATAGCCTCATCACTGATTTCTCTGATGCCTTCCAGTCACTAGAAACTTAATAATAGGCATCCATCCAAACAAAGAACATCACAATCAAGAATTCCAAGCACATTACAGCTTGGAAAACCAAGCTGCCGTGTCTGTGTTTCCTAATGAAGGTGTGAAACAACACCTCTTTCTGTACCCCTGAGCTGTTACTACCTATAGCCATAGCTTAAATGAGTAGTTAACGGGCCGAAACAAGTGGAAACCTGATATTAAGGCCCTAACTTCCAATGTTTTGCTGCAGCTGAGGTAGAACACAAGGAATAAAGTTCCTTCAGCTTGATGAACTGGCTCATGGTATTTCCTGAAGCAGATTCTGACAACTGCTATTGAGCTGGCCAAGATCCCTGGAGGTTGTGGGAGACAGTCAGTGTGTGGTATTTTTATCCAAGTCTTTATTCTCAAGCCTAAATGCAATCAAGTTGCAATGAAAGGGTCCCACTCAATCCACTCAATTGCATGAAAAGCAAAACCACTGGGGTTCACTTAGGCCCTCCAGCAGCATGGCATTCTGCCAAAGGCCTCTCTTCAGATATAACTCCTTAGTAATATTATAACAGTGCTGATAGGCCTATCACACACTCAGCCTAAAACGGACACACAACGACATAATTTGGGTGAAATGTTTGCACCCTGAAGAGTTAAGAGAAAAGCAATTTGCCAAGTGTGCTACAGACACATTTCTCACTAACACTTCAGTTTATGACCCCCACGTCTTTTATCCTGTCACCTATGTCAGTGGGCTCATCCCTTAACCAGTAAGGCATAGACCTCTGCTATCTTCAGACAACCAGTCTTCTGTCTCAGTGAAAGGAAAAAGCCAGTCACAGCTCTGCACAATACTGAATATGTTAATACACTCATTGGTACAGAATACAACACAGCATGAAGATATTTCTTTTGGAGAAAAGTCCCAAAGGGAAGTGGTTTATGCCCTTATTGGCTAACCAGTCAAGAGTAAGAAGGTAATACATACTAATAAAGATAACTTTCAGTCTCCAACAATAAATAAGAACAATGATGACACCTTGCCTAGATAATCACAAATGAAATGGGTCTGGGGATAGAAGACTGCACTCTCTGGAAACTTTTGTAGAAAAGACTGCATAAGAAATGAGAAGTTCCTCAAGAATCAGAAAATTGCCTGAGGCATGCTCTCAAAGACATGCTATGATGGAGCCTTGTTTCATCAGAGAGTAACTGATGGGAGACCTGTGAACAGGCATTTTTCCAATGGATGTTGCCTGAGAGGTAAGCTATGTGCAAATAAGAAAATCTTGTCAAAAGAGGATCAAATCAGTAGGACTAGGTAAAACTGTTCTAATATAAACTAGGTATAAACAGACTAAGAAATTTTGCCTTTTATTTTTTGTCTCTATCTTGCAAAAGTGTTTCTCTTGCCTATTTTAACTGTTACAAATGAAAGTTTTTACTGCATTTCCTCTTAACCTGGCTTGAGCTGTGATTTAGACCAGACAACAGCTAGCTTTTCCTTACTAACAGCATGGCAATCCATTGACCAGGTCACTAGCATAATAAACAAGCACCCAGTTAACCTGACACTGTTCAGGGCATGCAAGGAGGAATGCAACAAGCTACAGATTCTACTATGTTGACCAGATAGAAAGCTGGCACTATAAAACACCAGGGAAACAAATACCTTTCAGTAACCATTGATAAGCAAGAAGGCTGGAATCCAGGAACACATGGCAGCACGTTTCAACTCCAAAGATTCAAAAAAAACCATCAAGGCACCTACATCATTTACATAATTTATCCTCCTTCCCCATTCATGCTTTCTGGCAAAATAATGTCAGTAGAAATGTCAACACATCCACATCACGGTGTGCTAGTCGCGAGATTCCCTTTGAATAACAGGTCTGACTACCTCATGAACTAGAGGTCAAAAGGGAAGGAACACAGCCCAGAATGCCCTCTGCCAGTTACGGTAGATCAGAGATGGCATCTAATTCGTTGAGAAACTGGTTCAGAAAATGTGTTATATAAAAACTGTATTAGCTCATTACACTGCTTAATTTTATTTTTTTAAGATATCTAACTTGAGATAATTTCAACAATAGGGAATAAGATTTTTCATTTTTTTGACAGTAGAAAACAGGTTGCAGACATAAGTTGTGTATTTGCACCATGACAGGATATGGCTTTACAACCCCCAAAAATAAGATGACAGAAAATGCTAAGAAGATTTAGGTGTGATGTTGACTGAAGAATGTTAAACCTCAATGGGTTTTAAAACCACCTTTGAAGGGATTTATTTATTTGAGTATTATAAATGCTTATAGTAGTATTTTTGCTCTGTGAGATTAAAAAGAGTTCTCTGTAGCTTTGTAACTCTATCTTGTACCATTCTTTACCCCATAACAAGCAAAAAGCCTCTCAAAAAATGGTTAAAAGACACATCTCTTGACTGGAGCCAGCACTATTTGGAATTCAAAGAGCAAACAGCTTCAGAGATGTGAGGAGGCAAATGAGCCTCCTCATTTTTCTAAATTAAAATTTTTTGTCGACTTGCAGCACAGCATGTCTGCCTTAAAAACGGCTTCCCCTTGTAAGGGGTGTCACAAAGATTTAGGTTGATTGAACAACAATAAAATTGCAGAAAGCATGCATCAAAATCCTGAATTACAGAAACTGTAACCTTGCTATAGAAAAGGCAAAAAGATAAAAAAACCTCCCCTGAATGGCAAGTTCTTACACTGCTTGAAAAGAAACGTAAACAAGAAGTAGTATTTTCTAATTCCCCAGGCACTAATCATAACTCACCAACAGTTGTGTCCCATACAATTCCATTTGCAATGCAGTTGCACATGGCCAATATTGCAGTGACACCTTTCAGCTGTAATGAACCTCATAAATAATGATTCAACCTTTTAACGATATGCGCTTCCTATAACAGGCAACATTAAATAGATAAGGAAATAAACAGTCCAATACGAATCATTATTTTTCTATTTTATTTTGGAGCGCTGTTAAAAAAAAAATACACCAAAAATGCACTGTATATGTTTGAAAACAATTCTAGTTAAGTTAAACATTACCATAAAAGTCATCATCTTACAAGGAAAGTGATTCACAGTGGAAACAATTTGTAGCTCAGTTTTACAAAGTTTGCCTAAGAATTGCCTACCCAGGGCAAGAAATCCACTCACTCACAAACTTAATGTGATAATAATAGAGGAGAAAACCGAAGCAATTTCAACAATGATCTCTCATTAATGTAGGTTACACAAGCTAATAGAAATATGCAGATATGTAGTAAATATTGTTGAAATAAAAATACAGGATTTTAAGTGTCACATACACAAGGAACAGCTTTGTGACAGATACATTCACATTATACCAACAAGAAAAATAGCAACAGGATAATCTTAGCAACTATAAATGAAAGAAATACTGCATCTACTTCATAATTTCATTTCAGAGATACGGAAAGAAGATTGCCTTACCTCACACACAGCTTGAAGAGAGACATTAACAATATGTTTACATCCTTTCCTAGTTCCCTTGACAGCATCTAAGATGAAATACAAAACTGCAAATAACTATCTTCCCTGCAGGCAGCATGTGCTTAGGAGTAACATGCTTCCCAATAAAGTGCACTGAAAAGAAGTGGAAAAAAAATAATTCAGAAAGACAATCCTGGCAAAATAAAAAGGCAAAAAGTTTATACTTCAAATTCACAGTAAGTTTTATTGCATTTTGAGGGAGTAAAGACATTCAGGAATTAAATAATACAGACATAACTGTGATGTCACCTCAATTCTCAATAAAATATTAATTTAGTACATGTGGTTACAAAAGAAAGACAGTAAATTCATCTGCGCAGAACTCAGTCACTGAAGTCCTGAAAAGGTTCCGATTCCAGTAGTAGGCACACATGGGCTCACATGATACGACCTTATTAATTTGTTTTTCCTCCCAGACTGCGGTGCTTGCTAAAGCTACACCCAAACGTTAAATGCCTTGGTCAAGAGTTCATCTACTGACCTGCAATGAAAGCCTTGTGTTCAGCTCCAACATTTTCTAACAGCAAACAAGAAAAAAACGGTTTCATGGAATGAACTGTTAAAAAAGAAAATCCTCACATAAGCTTTCCCCAAGGGAGAAGAAATATCCACAAGCTTTAAATTGGCCAGGCGGATTTAAGAGGAAGCAAAAAAAAAAAAAAAAGAAAAAAAGAGAGAGAGGCAGCTCTTTCTGTTGCGTCAAAGAGCCCACTGTGCAATAGGAACAGTGAACAGAGTTGTTAAACTGGCAAGCTTTTGCTGAAGACAGCTTTTCAATATGCTCTCAGCATCGTCTCCCAGGGCTGGCTGGAGACAGTCCCATTCCTCTTATATGAGCTACGCTCCTTCAAGAGGCAATCACTCTTAAGGACGGTTTCTATAAACATGCTGTTCAACTGGCTTTGCTGTGCAAAAGGATGGTAATCACACACATAGACATACCTGCACTCCTGTATCAGAACTGCATGCTCCAGGGGAAAATGGAGGCGTATTCAAACTAGTGATTATCACCTCAGATTCAGAGCAGCATGCTACTGATGCCTGCCTGCCTGCCTGCTAAAACTCCTTTCGCTGCTTCTAAGTGTGCTTCAGTGTGCTGTTGGAAAGCAATTTTGAAAGGAACAGTACTTACAGAGGAAACCTCTCATGCAATTCTACTGGGACGTTGTAGTCCAAGCAGCGCTCACTGATTAAAGGAAATCAGTAGTCACATGCTGCTGACTAGCTCTGTGTTTAGTGCAGAGAGCTCGCATAGCCACCAGAGACCATAGCTACAAGGGATGAGCTAACTGTCACTCACAGGAATGACCACTATGTGAGTGAAAACACCTTCAGAGGCTGAAGCAGCGTATTTACAGTGACAAGAGCAAGAAAACCGGGCAATCTGGTTAAACTTGAATAAAGCCACATTCATCACTATATACATGGCATTACTACACAGATCTCTGAAGCCAAGAATACCACCCTGCATCCCTTTTACAAACCATGGAGACCTAAACAAAGGCAACTAGAGCACAGTCCAACCTCCTTCAATCTGTATCTGGTCAGCTGAACTGCTTTCTGGGCTTCCCTGCCTATAAATGAAACCTACAATGGCTTTCTCAAAAGAAAGTTGCAGACACCAACATTCTGTGAGGTGGACGCCACTCAAGGCACTGCACACCTGCAAGATGTGTTCAGAAAGAACCTACAAAAAGAATGGGATTGGTAAAAGGAATAAAAAAGGAGAAATATAAACTGTGGAATGCACTTTTCAACGTGACTGCAGGATTAAAAGCAGGGACAAACATATGCAGCTGGTTAATTTAGAATTTCTTTTCTATGTCTACACCTTTCAGAGTTGCCGCATAGACATTATGAGCCTGAATACGTGGGAAGGCAGCAGGAGGAAAGAAGTATGTCCAGCAGATACATTCTGCCTATATATTTTCATATCCAGTTCTTTCTCTACTAGGAAAACTTCTACATGGAAAAATTATTTCTTTAATGACTTCTCTTCAAATCCCTCCAGGTGAAAATTGATTTCTCTCCTAAAAAGTGTTTTCATAAATGGCAGAATAAGTTTATGGATAAAGCACATTCAATTTACAGTGAAATATGGTGTTTTCTAAGCTTTTAGCCCTGTAAACTGAATGCAAGGTCCTATTTGTGCACCAAGCACTGTGCTGCTGTATTATGCTCTGAACACACTGGACAACTCACCACGTACAGAGCTTCAGCTGTAGTGTCACTGGATTCATATAAGCATAGCTTTGGCCACATGAGAGTCTGGTGATTAATAATTCCGTCCCTGCTGTGTGAAAGATAATGACAGTCTGGTTCAGCTTCCCAGATCTAAAAGCTAGGGAAGTATTTTAACACATCTCATAATAATAATACCTGCTTGTAAGACTACCTAAATGTTTTCCCCTATAAACACAACCTCCCCACCGCTCATCACTCTCAAACTGCAGGCTGAAGGAAACTGATCACATCTGTTCTTTGCTTGAAATGAATTTTTGGTTTATCTTAGGACCGTAAAAGAACAGTTATTTGCACTTTGAACAGGTGGCTGGACCAGATGATCTCCTGACGTTCCTTTCAACCTAAATAATTATGTGATTCTGTGAAATGAGGTCAATTATTAAAAACTGCCTTAGGCTACTGAAGAAATTAAGTGGATTGTGGCCAACTCTATTGTTTTGAAGCCAGAATTTGGATTCAACTGTGAAGATTATAGACAACCCCAGAGTCAAAGATCTCCACTCCGTCATTTCATGAGAAGCTACAGAATCTGTTGAAAGATGCACACTTGTACTCACATTGCCCCATAAGGTTATTAACAGATACTGCCATATGGAGAGGGATGTGCTGGATCCCACACATCTCATGCTGTTCTATTCTTAGGTTCCAAATGTCCTTTTGGTTTTCCTTCTGATCTATAACACAGACATCCAATCTCAATCTACTGTCCTTCAACTGCAAAGGAAAAACAAGACACTTGGTCTCAGCCTCAAATTCTCAGCGACTGGCAGCCCAGACAACACCCCTCAGCTGTACAAATTGCTCTGCACAAAGCCCAAGGACACAGAATTGGTGAAAAAAAAATCCACAAAACAACAAAACCTTCCACATGATTTTGCATAGTTTTTGCATAGACCACACAGCTAGCTCAACACAGACTCTCTTCTCCAAGGCTTCACTCGTAAGATACTAAAGGAGGCTGATCCTTTTCAGATTTTTCAGTATCTATGCAAAGCTTTAGAAAAGAGAATAACTTCCTTGTTATCATATCATGCAGCATAGCAGTTATCCTAACCCTTGCACCTCCACATCACAGACTGCTTTAACCCATACTACGAACTTGACTTACTAGCCCCAAGTACTTGTAAATACACCAGAGTCCTGTGTAATCAGTAACAATCTATGGGATCAAGTCAGGAAACCCAACACAGAATGGATGCTATCTGCTAGGATTATATCAGTGCAGAAATTTAGAAGATGGAGACTGACATTCAAAGCCCTCTGCCACTATCCAGTGCCAACCTAATGCCTTCCAAATACTCTCTGATCTCTAGAGTCACAGTTGCCCTAATAGAGCCCCTCAGTTGTGGCACAAAAACTATTTGTGGTGCTACAACCAAGGTCTGTAATACTGCCTTTGTGCACATCACACATCTGTCCTTATGCTGTGTCAACTATACAGCCTGGATCCACTACATGCTTTTGCTGTTACTAAGAGACCTTCCTCAAGAAATGCATGTATCTTCCCAGGATAAAAATCAACCTTCACAGCATTAGATGACTAAACTGCCTTGAGGTCAGTGCTGCCTATTTCCTCCTACAGAAGGTTACAAAGCCTCTTCCTGATAAACAAGGCTCACGTAGGCATTTCAGCTGGGTCCTGAACTCCTGCAGGAAGGAGGCTGTGTGCACTTTCAGTTGGCTGGCTAACACCGAGACCTTCAGCATGCCCTGCACTGTGGAGATCAAAACAGCACAATCAGTGCAAGGACTCAGGAAAGCCACTTTAGGTGGAGAGGAAATTTCAGACCTTGACATAACTAGCCCAGCCCCACCAGCTCACAGGCTCAGCTCCTGGGATGTGATATGTCTACGCAGTGCCACGGGCACAGTGCTGGTTTAAGCAAATCTCAGTTGCACATTGTTGAAGGCTAAGTGCATTTCTGTGGTGAAAGGTTCTGTTTTCCCTTGGCGTCTGCTGTTGGAGACCTTGATACTGGGCATTAAGAACCTTTGAGAAGCACAAGGCCAGGCAGTAGCATCAAGCACCATTATATTCATGACACTGCCTATAGGGCCAGAAGACAAGTTTCTTGAGGATAGCTTGGAAAGTCTCCTACTAACTATCTTTAACAGCTGCCAAAGGCTGAAAAGCAGGCCCCTTTCACCTTGCTCCTACTATTCTCTACGGTCAGTCACAAGCTTTGGGAGCCTTGGCTACACAAAATTGCCATAGTCCTCTATGCCCATACAAGTCCTTCTAACTCCAAACTTACTGCTCTGCAAGCCCTCCTCAGCCTACCACCACACTCAAAAGTCTTTACACTCCCTTGCCACTCTGGGCTCCTTGACTCTCGCTGGCTCCAGACAGTGGCCACCACAGACACACAGAATCATACAGTGGTGTGGACTGGAAGGGGCCTCAAAGATCTTTTGCTGCACGCAAACAGTTGTGGTCAATGGCTCAATGCCCAGCTGGAGACCAGTAACGAGTGGTGTCCCTCAGGGATCAGTGTTGGGACCGGTCTTGTTCAACATCTTTGTTGGCGACATGGACAGTGGGATTGAGTGCGCCCTCAGCAAGTTTGCCGATGACACCAAGCTGTGTGGTTTGGTTGATACGCTGGAGGGAAGGAATGCCACCCAGAGGGACCTCGACACACTTGTAAAGTGGGCAGATGGCAACCTCATGAAATTTAACCATGACAAGTGCAAGGTCCTACACCTGGGTCGGAGCAATCCCAGGCACAGCTACAGGTTGGGCAGAGAAGAGATTCAGAGTAGCCCTGCGGAGAAGGCCTTGGGGGTGCTGGTCGGTGAGAAAATGAACATGAGCCGGCTTCAGTGCGCGCTCGCAGCCCAGAAAGCCAACCGTATCCTGGGCTGCATCAAAAGGAACGTGACCAGCAGGTCGAAGGAGGTGATCCTGCCCCTCTATCCTGCTCTTGTGAGATGTCACTTGGAGTATTGTGTGCAGTTCTGGTGTCCTCAACATCAAAACGACATGGAGCTGTCAGAACAAGTCCAGAGAATGGCCACGAGGATGATCAGGGGACTGGAGCACCTCCTGTATGAAGACAGGCTGAGAGGGTTGGGGCTGTTCATCCTGGAGAAGAGAAGGTTGCGTGGAGACCTCATAGCAGCCTTCCAGTATCTGAAGGGGGCCTATAGGGACGCTGGGGAGGGACTCTTCATTAGGGACTGTAGTGACAGGGCAAGGGGTAACGGGTTAAAACTTAAACAGGGGAAGTTTAGATTGGATATAAGAAGGAAATTCTTTCCTATTAGGGTGATGAGGCACTGGAATAGGTTGCCCAGGGAGGTTGCGAATGCTCCATCCCTGGCAGTGCTCAAGGCCAGGTTGCATGAGGCCTTGGGCAACATGGTCTAGATCTTAAGGTCCTTTCCCACCCAAGCCATTCCATGATTCTATGATCTAGTTCCACCCCCCCTGGCACAGACAGGGACACCTTCGTCCCACGACCGAGAAGGGCGCAAAAGGCAGACACGTAAACGGTTCTACAGCAGCCCCAATAACCCCCCCGCCTTCAAAACGGCGACGTCACCACACCCCGTCAGCGGCGCGCCGATGGCGGGGGGGAGGAGCAGAGGAGCTGGGCACCCCGCCCCGGCTTAGCGGGGCGCATGCGCGCCGCCCGGCGGCCGGTCAGGGTACAAGATGTCGGCGCAGGGGGATTGCGAGTTCCTGGTGAAGCGGGCCCGCGAGCTGGTGGCGGGGGACCTGTGGGCGGCCAAGGCCTGGCTCATCACGGCGCGGAGCCTCTACCCCGCAGACTTCAACATCCAGGTGAGCGCCGCCGCTACCGCACCGCCGCGACAGGAAAGCGCGGCGCGGGTCCAGCGGCCTTGCGTCGGGCGCTGACTGCCTGACTGACTAGTCCCTTGTCCAATGGGGGCGGAGGGGCGGGGTGGCCGGTGGTCGCTGTGCGGGCTGTTGCCGGGTAGTGAGGGAAGGGGGTGTTTCTCTGGCCGGAGGCAGCCACAGTGCCTGTGGCTGGGGTCCAGGTCGGGGTCTGGCGGAGCGGTCTGGCCTGGCGTACCCAGAGGGGCCCGACCCAGCACCCGTGTTCTGCAGCGGAACGGTCTTTTGCAGGCTTTGTTCGTTGCTTTGCATTGCAGGGAGGTTGTAGGGAAACGCAGAACGTATGGAAACACTGTGGTGCCACGGGTGCCCAGGTTCTCGCTGGGATGTCCAGAAGTGAATAAAGAATAACTAAGAAGATTAGAGTGGCGAGCCTGTAGCTGCTCGTTGTGTTTCACTGCAATAAAATCAATTCCTGTGAATGCTTTGTGAAAGAAGTGAAAAGTGTTCATAAATACCAGGTTGCAAGGGATCTCAGGAGTCATCTGGTCCAACCTGTTTGGCAGTATGACCTAGACTAGATGTCCTAGCACCCTGTCCAGCTAAATCTTAACAGTGGCCTGTGTTGGGGAATCTACCGTTTCCCCGGGGAGATTATTGCAATAGCTGGTTGTTCTAATGAAAAATGTCCCTCTTGTGCCTGTTTGGAATCTCCCCAGGAGTAACTTGTGCCAATTACCCCTCATCTTTTCCATATGATTCCTTGTACAAAGGGAATCTTCATCTTCTTTGTAGCCGCCTTTTAAATACTGGAACATGGTGGTAAGGTCTCCCGTGAGCCTTCTTTTCTCCAGGCTGAACAAGCCCAGCTCTCTCAGCCTTTTCTCAATGACAGGCTTCCCAGTCCTTTGACCATCTCTGTGGCCTTCTCTGGACCCTCTCCAGGCTGTCCACATATTTTTGGAATAGCAGGGACCAAAACTGAACACAGCATTCCAGGTGTGGCCTGACAAGCACACAGTGGAGTGGGACAGTGACATCTTTATCTGTGCTGGTAATGCCCTTGTTGATGTAACCCAGCATCCTGTTGGCTTTCTTTGCTGCAGCTGCACACTGTTAACTCACATTGAGCTTGCTGTCCACCAAGACCCCCAGGTCCCTTTCCACAGAGCTGCTCCCAAGCTGAGTACATCCCCAAGTGCTAGGGTTTTAATAACTGAAGGGAAAGTCCCTTTCTGCTTCTTGTGTTTGCACATGCTGAAACATTTAGGTTTTGAAAAGAAAAACCCAACAAAAAAGACAACCAAACAAAAAATGCCTTTTCTAATAGAGATCTAAAGTACCTCTCTTACTATGGCTTCTGTAATAGGTTGCGTTTTTGCACTGCATTTGACTGGAAACAAACCCTGGTCAAAAAACTCCTTGAATTCTCACTAAGTTTCTTATTTATGTAAAATTAAAGCCAGCATGTTAATAGTAAAGTACTTACCATACAGAATTTTATTACTAATTTAATGTGTGATTAGGTAGTCTAAACACAGCTCTTAATTTCTACAGAAAGGTTGCAGTCCTTCAGTTTTCTGTTATTCAGGCTGCTGTGGCAAATTTGGGACCTTTTTTAGAATGGAAGGACAATCTGATGCAGAAATGTGTTCAAGAAAGCTGATTTCTTGTTCTTCCATCTTGCAGTATGAGATGTACACTATTGAGAGGAATGCTGAAAGGACAGCGTCTGCGGGCAGGCTGCTCTATGACATGTGAGTAGTCAGACCTGCAATTCTACAATTATGCTAGGTGCTTCTTTCCATAAATGTTGGAGTTTCCAGAAATACAATGTGTGTGTTCTTGGAAATCCATGTAGGTAAATTAAGTAGAAAAGGTCTTCTTAATTAAAGATAAACAGTAAAAAGGAGGGGTTTATTTTCCATTTGCCCATTCCCATTTATAGGAAGGTTTTGTCTTGGAAACAGATTTTCTGATCACTGTGTATTCTTTGCCTCAAACTTTATTACAGGTTTGTGAATTTTCCAGACCAACCTGCTGTATGGAGGGAGATTAGCGTTATTACATCAGCATTAAGGAGTGACTCACAGGACAAGCAGACACAATTTTTAAGAGGTAAGGATTTTGTTTAGTGAATAGAGAGACTTCTGAAGGAATCTAAAGATAAGACCTCTGGTTATGTACCTTGTGTAGCAAGTAAATGGCGGTCTTCGTAACTTTGCTTGGGGGCTGCAGTTTTTTTTGATCAGTTCAGCATTAGAGGTTTCATTCAGTGTGTTAGGCTTAGGAAATAAAGGGACATAAGAAGTTGATTCTCATTGCTTTGTCTCTGATACAGGTAGACTTAAGTCTGCCAGAATAACAAGCACTTAGAAAAGAGATTGTGTAGGGAATAGGCTTAACAGGGTTTAGGAATCATAATCCCATTGATTGTAGAAAGCAGTAAATGATCATGAAAATGGGGTGAATTCGTACATATGAAGTGGGGGTTATGAAAATGAACAGTGACAGGCTTGGCGTTTACTGCTGGCAACCACAGGAAGTTTTGAAAGCAGGATTTACACCTTACACAAATTATAATCTGTTGTTTGAATATGTGCTTCAGACGCTCTAAGCATAAGCAGTGTGTAAGTCTGTATACAAGCCATTCCAGCTAAGGAAATGCTTTCTTTTTCATGGGGTGTGTTTTTTTTTTCAGAGAGAATACGTAAAACTTGCAGGGAGAGTATGTTGGTTTCTTTGGTTTCTTTTTATTGTCTCACTAAATTGGATATTCAAATTGAAAAAAGATACCTTTTAATAATGGAAGTATTAATTGTAGAGGTGAAATGTAAGTAAAGCATAAATGAGCATTCTTGGAAAAGCATCTTAAAGTGTCATATTACAGTCATTAGGAATCTTTTTGTGCACACAAATAAACACAGATAAATATTCATCTGGTATTTTCTGAAAGAAACAGAGGGGTTTTTTTTCCAGACGTAGGTACTAAAAGCAGAAAAAACCATAAGGGAATCTCTTTTGCTCCGCATGGGAAGGTGATGGTGACAAGGCTTTTACACTTTGTCAATAACGTTTACAATTCAGACATAGCAAGTTAGAGATTTTAATTTTATTTTCTTTCTAAGGATTATTTGAAACCCTTCCTGGTCGGGTCCAATGTGAAATGCTATTGAAGGCTACAGAACAGTGTTTTAACACATTAGAAAGGGCAGAAATGCTGCTACTACTTCTGCGACGTTTCCCAGAGACTGTGGTGCAACATGGGGTAAGAGAAGAGATGCTCATAGTGACCATTTAGGATATTGTGAGTGTGTTTCTTGACAGTTTTCTGAAATGTATTTTCTTTGCCTAGGGAGACGGTGAGTCTTTTTACTCATGTTTAATTGTGGCTAATAGCTCAGATTGCTGTATCTTGAGGTTACCACCAGGGAAAAATTGGGCAGAAAAAAATGGAAGCAAATAAAACAATGTTTTCTTTTGTAAATTCAAAAAATATTCCACGCTTTTTAAAAAGTCAGAATAGCACAAAAAGAGTGTGGAGGAGTATTACAGTCTAAGAATATTGCTTCATCTTTTTGTCAGTAAACTCTTATTGAAGGCAGTGCTTTGAGGTTATGACTAGACTATAAGAAACAGCATTGTTTGCTCTGACTTGTGAAGCTACGGCTGGAGCTGTGTAAATAGTGACCTACTTTATTTAAGGATAGTATAAAAATAGTTTGAAGAGTATAAAGTCTTTTAGTTCTGAGACTGACTTACACAAACTTGTACTAGCATCAGGCAGAGTGCAGTTAGTTACTACAGCCTAGATGATAAGGTGCAACTTTAAGGCCTTGTAGATTTCAGTTGTCTGTGCATGTCTACTGATACGTTTGCATGTGTATTTTTTCTTTTGGTTGTCTTTTCCTGTCCTCTGGCATTGCTTTTCCTTCACCTGTTACTAAGTAGGGATAGTTTAACTATGAATTTAGAGACTAGCACATGCAGTTGGCATGTATAGTGAGTTGCTACTCATGCATCCACTGAATTTGAATTGCAGTTAAAAAGTTTCTAAAACCACTGGTCCAGTGTTTGATTTTCACCTCTGCTTATACAGGTAGGCCTTGGAGAAACGTTATTAGATGCTGAAAGTATTGAAGACCAAGAATCCCCAGTGAATTGTTTTAGAAAATTATTTGGTAAGAAAATATTAATGTTCTTGTTTCATGATACGCTTTTTAGTATGGCAACATTCTGTGTTCAGTAAGCTACTTTCAGGCTATTAAAATCAGAAAATCACTTTAGTCAGAAGAAACTCAGGCTACATTAGGCCAGGTGGGCTATATGGTACAAATTGGTCTTACAGCTGTTCAGGTGAGGTTCTTTGTAATCTTTTGTGGTGTATGGTCAGCCAGAGATGGAGGCTTACATTGATGACTGAGAAACCTTGCTTAGGACAGATAGAACAAACCCCACAGATCTAAAGGATTTTTTGTTTGTTTTCTTTTTTAGTTTGTGATGTTCTTCCTCTGATAATTAACAACCCTGATGTTCGACTTCCCGCCAGCTTGTTATATAAGTACCTGAATAAAGCAGCAGAATTTTATATTAACTATGTAACTAGATCTACACAGACAGAAAGTCAATATCAAGGTAAGAATATTGTTACAAAATTAATCTTTCATAGGCTGTATTTTATTATTTTAGTATTACTGAAGTGACATCCATAAATGAAACAAAAAAAAGTCATTACTTTCATGTAGTGCATCCCATAAACAAGGATTAATAGTAGTAGTTGATGTTTCTTAGTTCTTTGATACCAGATAACAATGTCCTTATCCAGGCTGTCAGTTCTCTTGTATGAGGATGCAGAATTGCCTATTGGTCCCTGGTAGCCTTCTCAGTAAAGAGTGGTTACCCTGAAAGCTCCAATGTACCTGTCTCCTCCTTGAAAATAAATAAGTTGCTTTGATTTCTTTATGAAGACAAAAATGTGCTGGTTTTCCTAGGTTCACAAGACTCCTCTGATATTATGTCTCCAAGCAAGCGTAGCTCTCAGAAATATGTAATAGATGGTCTCACAGAGAAATCATCACAGGTTACAGATCCTTGGGAGAGGCTATTTAAAATATTGTCTGTGGTGGGAATGAGGTGTGAATGGCAAATGGATAAAGGAAGAAGGTGAGAAATTTGTATTTTTCCAGGTATTTCTTCTCAAAGAGAATTTGGCTTTTAATTCTCAAAAAGATGGGTTGAAGAAAGATTTTAACATGAGAACATTTTGTGTAAAATCACTGTAGGTTTTCTTTTAACACTGTACAATGTAAAGCAAAAACATGGATTCTGGGAGCAATTTCAAGTTAGTTCCTAAACTAAATCTTGGTTGATGAAAGTTATGGGTAAGAACTATAGTACTGTGGGGTATCCTTCCCCAGGTGCCTCAGCAAAGAGAATGATACTGAATGCTTAGTGAAGTTTCACTGGTGTGCACTCACAGCTTCCAATGACGTACAGCAGGGGGATATCCTCAGCCAAAACATTAAGCTTTTAATGTTCACTGTACATTCTTTCCTTTAGTTTCAGAGTCTGTGTAAAATTCTGAATTGCTGTCTTTCTTCTTCAGAAGTTTTGGTGATATTTTACATCGAATGAAAGACCTCTGCAGATACATCAGTAACTTTGATAGCGATGCACACATTAAATATAAGAATCAAGTAGTATATTCCACAATGCTGGTCTTCTTTAAAAATGCATTCCAGTATGTCAGCAACATCCAGCCATCACTCTTTCAAGGTTAGTTTCTAATGTTTCAACTTTTGTAGAGTTCTTGGTGATTTCATTGCTGATGTCTGAAAGATCTTTTCTCATTAGTCTTTTGAAACTATCATTTTACAGAGTGATATGGGTCTTCTTAAAAATTCTCCCAAGCCAGCAGAAGTAGTCTTGCCAGCAGAAGTAGTTTATGACAACTGCTGTAGTGCATCAGACCAAAGATCAATTTAACTTAACACTGTGGTTTCAATCTTGGTCAGCAGCAGTTAGTTGTGTAGCAAAGAGAAAAGTAACAGAACAATGAATTCTGTTTGGCGTGTTACAAGAAACACCCCTAGGGTTGATTGCTACTCTTTTATCAGCATAACGTGTTTGTTTCATTTTCTCCTTTGATTCTTTGGAGCTTACATTTTCGTGGCTTCCTTCAGTCAAAAGATTGTACAAAAGCTTCCACAAAATAAGTGAAGATATTTTTGCATTAGGAACACACAACAGATTTATAATTGATCAAATAAAAACTGAATAGGAAAAGATTTCCTGAAATTCACAAGATTCCAAGTTTGCTGTCTTTGTCTAGTATTAGCATGATATTTAAGGTGTGCTTTGCAGCTTAATCCTAATTTGTAATTAATTTGTAAATTGAACATTCAAAGTATGAATGTTATGTGTGCTTTTTCCTGTCCACTTAAATCTGCATTTGGGGCATATCATGATTGCCTGGAGCACCTTGGATTGCTTCTTCAGGGATTTACTGGGTTTTTCAGGGATGGCCCAGAAGCTGGAAGTTGCAGTTTGTTTAGAACTTAACTGGAATAGCACCACAAAGAGGAATTTTCAACTCTTAGTAGTGTGCATTTTCTGCTTCTTTACTCACTGTTAGGGAATCCCTTGCAACAATAACAATACCATAGGTAATTAGTACTTATTAATACTACATGGTAATTACCATAGGTAATTAGTACTTATTAACACTACAGTTACTGATTCATGATAAAATTGTGTTGTCTTGTGTCCACAAGTTTCATTTCTATTTCCTATGTGGAGCAAATAATCATCTGAGTAATTAAACACTCAGTGCAAATGATGGGGTTTTAAACAACTTTCTGTAAAGTTGGGTAATCAGTTGAATGGTGTCAAGATAGCTAAGCTCAGAAGACAAATAACATGGCAACTTGTATGCAAAGAACATGCAGTCACTTTAACAAATACAGGAACTGAGTTGGGTTTTTTTGTTCTATCCAGAGGAAAGAAGAGTTATGGTGGGGCACTGACATACTTTAACTGTGCATATAGTTTTAGCTGCTTGATTCTGACTTGAGGAAGAAAGGAAGCAAAGCACTGGTGAAAATGCTACTTTGTAAGTTGTACAACTGAGTATGTTAAAGCTCGTGTTTTCAGACTGAGCTGCTAAAAAGAGATAGCAGTGTAGTCCCTTCAGTGCAGCATTTCTGGTACCCTTTGTGATTTTCTGACATCAGGAAAATATTTCCAAGGCATCTTCTACTTATTTCTGCTTTAGCATTAAAGTCCAGCAGTATTCAGTGCCTTGCATATCCTTTCTATCATTAGGGCTTTTCCTCTCTTTCTTTGGAGAACTCACTTTGGTAATGTAGAATTCTATGTATTTTGGAAGTGTAGTGGTGGGGGAAAAAGCTGTATCCTCCTTAATTCTGATCTGATCTTTGATCTATGACTTTCTTTTCATGTGCATGGACTTGGAAAGAAACCTCTGGAGAGAAATTTTTTTCAGTGCATTTTCTCTTGCATAATTCATGTCTGCCTTGCTAGAGACTTGAGAAATGAATGAGGCAATTCACACCTCTCCTAACTTTCATGCTGCCTGAAGGCTTGGCAGGAGTCACTGTTTGGGCTGATGCTTCTAGGGTGTTATTTATAAAACTCTGTGCTAGAAATCAATTATAAACTCTGTAAGCTTAGATTCTAGAGCTTGGTTAGACACAAACACAGCATTGCTCTTTGTATGGCTTTGTAACTTCTAGTAATATAAAAGAAGGCTTGCAGCCCAAGTCAAGGCTGAGGTTAGGTTTAGTTTTGGTTTAAGATTGAAGATTTTGGAAGAAATGCTACAATGATCTTGACTGCTACTGAGAAACAAGTATTTATTTGGAAAGCAATGCAGTTAGTAGTCATTCAAAGTAGTATGAGTGAAAGAAAAACCCACTCTTTTCTTCTCAGGTGCTACAAGAGGCAGCTCTTGAGATTCTAGTGATAAAACTCTTCCAGCATCCTAGTTGTACTTTCATGTGTGGTTCTCATGCATGCTGTTTCCTGCATTATGACTTGACTCTGTTTTCAGTTTGCACAGGTTAGAGTCCAACACAGCAGAATACATGGTAGTACAGGAGAGGTGATTTAAATGTGTTGTAGCCTTTGTGTAAGGGACATTTCATGGTGGTATTTAGTTGAAACAAGTCAGAAGAGAGAATATTATTTTCTAAGCATGCCAGGTTGGTGATTTCTTGTAAAAAAAATTCTGTTGTAGTGGGCTTCTTACACATTACCCTTGGGTAGATGGAAAAAGCTTAATACAGGTTCTTTTCTGTCAAGAGATGAAATGAATTGCCCTTATACTAAGCTCTGAAATTAATTTTTTTGCATTTATGCATGAGGCCTTAGCCTCATAGCTTTCTACAAATAAATGCATATACTGAAAATACTTGTCTGCACTACTGTCTTGTCTAGTGGGAATTTCAAAAAGGGAAAACAGATCAATGGGTTTCCCCTTTCCTTTATATTTCTCTTTGTCTGAGCTTTGCACACATATATATATATAACTTTATTATGCAAAAGCACAAAGTGTTTTCAGAAGGAAAGCCCTCTCAATAGTGGCCATATACCCATGTTGTTTGAGATTAAGAAGTGTTGTCACTATTCTATATCTAATGAAACTTAAGCACCAAGATCTGAAATTACAGGTACCAGATCCCACTGGATGTTCTGTGACACCAGTGGAAGTAGAAATTAAGCCTTTTGTGCTTTGAAATGAGGCTTCTTTAGAGGCTTTGGGGAGTGATGATGGGCTCTGGCAGTCAACTAAAGGTTTAATTCTGTACACTGAAATTAGTGGGGACAAAGCTGACACTGAACGATACTCAGGGAAATCTTGTGATAAAATATACTCACTTATTTGAGACATCAGTGCCTGTCAGCATATTGCTTTGGTTTCTCATGTGAATGTTTTGAGACCATTGCTGTGCTTTGCCATGTTTGTGGCTGTTAACTTCAAAGCCATTTGGTTTATTGTACTTACATAAAAGCAAGTAGTGCTTGATAAGAGAACAGCTTCTGCCTGAGTCTATCTTGTGCCTGTTGGAAAGAAAAAGATTCAAAGATATTTTGAAGCTCCCAGGCAAATTCTTGTGGTGTCTGGGAAATGCATTCTGACCTTTACTGTAAGGCTGCTTTGAGAAAACCATAGCTTTACAAGCATAGTTTAAGCTTATGCAACTTAAATGAACCAATTTTAGATTGTTTTCTCTAGCATTGCTCTAGTCATTATTTGTGAAGGAAATAAAACCAGCTTGATGTAGGCATGAGATCTTTCAGATCAGTTTAGAGCCATCTTGAATTAATTTATCTTTAAATTCAGGTCCAAATGCTCCAAACCAAACCCCACTGGTTCTTCTTGAAGATGTGACCAACATCTATGGTGATACGGATATTGATCGTAACAAACACATACACAAAAAGAGGAAACTTGCTGAAGGAAGAGAAAAGACAATGGTAACTTTTCCAGACTTTTTTGTTCTTAACAAGAATGGTGCAGGTACTGAAATTGAGACAAAAGTCGTTTTAATATAGATGTAATAGATGTGTTTTTAGAGCTATCCTGGAGTAGCTGTTCACAACTACAATTTTCAAAGATTTTTTTTGTTAAAGCTGGCAAGAATAAAATAATTTTTGTAGCAGTTGCTGTAGACATGTGTGTGCTGAAGTGAATGCTTTAACTTGAAGGAGTTCAGCAGAAACTGCAGAAGCTGTTAGAAATGGTAGGTATGTCAGTCAGGTGTTTTACAGCTAAACCTCCAAACCAATTGACTTTTCGTGATTGAAACTGTGAATACATCTATTTCTTTAATAGTAGAAACCCACAGTTTTATAGAATTTCTCTGCTGGTGGAAGTACACAGAAGTACAAGAATTACATTTTCTTTGCATGATGCCACTTTAGGTGATAAAGTGTGAAGTATGTACATACTCCTAACAGATAATCTGGCTGAAGCTCAGTGGCAGTACACTGCATTTAACAGAATAAATTCTTTTGGGATATTGTTTATCACACTATACCACTGAGTTTCTTGGTAGAAAATCAGTTGTTGTAATATTAAAACAAGCTAAGCAAAAAAAGTCACATAACAGCACTTGAACTAGGACCTTGGCATCTCTAGTACAGAATTGTTTTCTTGTGTTCAGTGGAACTTCTGTGACTTTAGAGTCCTTTGAAATAAGTGTAAGTTAAGAAATTAATCTCTGTTTTAAACTGATGCTTAAGCAGAGCTCAGATGATGAGGATCCTTCTGGGAAGGCACGAAGTCGACATATTACAGTAAACAAGGCAGATCTTGCAAACTCTATTGAAGTATTAGAGAGCTTTAAACTGGCAAGAGAGAGCTGGGAGCTGCTCTATTCACTGGAATCACTAGACAAAGGTAAGGCTAACTGGAGGCAGAGTTGCATTTAGGCTTCATTGCTGCGCGTAGACGTAATTTTACCGTTGTTAAAATATAATTCCTGTCATTGTGAATCCTTAAAATTGAATTTACTTTGGGTTCTGAGTATTTTTAATTGAAGTTCTAATAAGAAGCTTTATCAGTTGTTGCATTTCTGAATATTTTGTTCCTAGATTTAGTTATTTATTCGCACCCACTTCTCTTGGAAGCAGCCATTACTGAAGGAGCAGTTGGTTAATAGTAGTGCTGCTATCTCAGTGAGGATGTGCTGCTAGCGGCTGCTTTACTTAATACTGAAGATGTGTCTTTAATGTGTCTCTCCCTTTCAATAATATCTGGTGTGATAATCTTCAGAGCAAGTTTCTCTTAAAAATGCAGGCAAATAGTACCACCGAGCTGCTTTTGGATTTGTTCGACACTGTAAATCAACGTATGATTGTATAGGAAGAGAGTATCTCATATTTGAGAGATTTCACACTCTTATGGTTTTGTTTGGTTAGGGTTTTGGTTTGGTGGTTTCTTAATTATTATTAAATTCAGCTATTTTTTTCTTCTAGATAAGTGAGCTTTAACCCAAAGCCATGAAATGCTTCATTTTCTCTTCTAATTTTTCCTCTCTGACCATTTATGCAGAGTTCACTAGAATTTGTTTGGCATGGAAGACGGACAGCTGGCTTTGGTTAAGAATCTTTCTTACAGACATGATCATCTACCAGGTAAAAAAAAATGTAGAAACTAGTAAAAATGACACCATTATGTTGCTCTTCCTTCTTGTGAATAGCTGTTCTGATTAGCCAGCTGACTGCATTAAGTATGTACTGATTTTATCCTTTAAAGCATGACCCTTATGGGGATGGAACCATACCCTTCTTACCACAGCTCAGGATATTCCTGTCCCAATAGCTGTTTGTTGAGTTTTGGCATATGGAAAAGATCTCTGTGATGGTATTTTGACCAGTAGATGTATATAGTGTTATCACAGTATCACAGTATGCTAGAGATTAGAAGGGACCTCGAAAGATCATCTAGTCCAGTCCCCCTGCCGGAGCAGGAACACCTAGATGGTGTTACACAGGAATGTGTCCAGGCGGGTTTTGAATGTCTCCAGGGAAGGAGACTCCACAACCTCCCTGGGCAGCCTGTTCCAGTGTTCCGTCACCCTCACCGAGAAGAAGTTTTTTCTCAAGTTTAAGTGGAACCTCTTGTGTTCCAGTTTGTACCCATTACCCCTTGTCCTATCATTGTTTGCCACTGAGTAGAGCCTGGCTCCATCCTTGTGACACTCCCCCTTTATATATTTATATACACTAATAAGGTCACCCCTCAGTCTCCTCTTCTCCAAACTATAGAGACCCAGCTCCCTCAGTCTTTCCTCATAAGGGAGATGCTCCACTCCCCTAATCATCTTTGTTGCCCTGCGCTGGACTCTCTCCAGCAGCTCCCTGTCCTTCTTGAACTGAGGGGCCCAGAACTGGACACAATATTCCAGATGGGGTCTCACCAGGGCAGAGTAGAGGGGAAGGAGGACCTCTCTCGACCTACTAACCACCCCTCTTCTAATACACCCCAGGATGCCATTGGCTTTCTTGGCCACAAGGGCACAGTGTTGGCTCATGGTCATCCTGTCGTCCACTAGGACCCCCAGGTCCCTCTCCCCTCCACTGCTCTCTAACAGGTCGTTTCCCAACCTATACTGGAACCTGGGGTTGTTCCTGCCCAGATGCAGGACTCTACACTTTCCCTTGTTATATTTCATCAAGTTATTCCCTGCCCAACTCTCCAGCCTGTCCAGGTCTCGCTGGATGGCAGCACAGCCTTCTGGCGTGTCAGCCACTCCTCCCAGCTTAGTGTCATCAGCAAACTTGCTGATAGTACACTCAATTCCCTCATCTAAATCATTGATGAATATATTAAATAATACCGGTCCCAGTACTGACCCTTGAGGCACTCCACTAGTTACAGGCCTCCAACTAGACTCAGCCCCATAGACTACAACTCTCTGGCTTCTCTCCTTCAGCCAGTTCGCAGTCCACCTCACTACCTGATCATCCAGTCCACACTTCCTCAATTTAGCCGTGAGGATGCTGTGGGAGACTGTGTCAAATGCTTTGCTGAAGTCAAGGTAGACCACATCCACCGCTCTGCCATCATCCATCCACCGTGTTACTTCCTCATAAAAGGCTAAGAGATCGGTCAAACATGATTTCCCCCTGGTGAAGCCATGTTGACTGCCCCTCATAACCCTCTTATCCTTGATATGCCTTAAGATGGCACCAAGGATAAGGTGTTCCATCACTTTCCCAGGGTTATATATAATGTTATGGAAGGAAAGTGCATTTTATTCATCTAACGTACATTATATTGGAACACAGAGAAAAATTTTCAAGCAGCAGAAAATTTTAACAGGTCTCAGTTAAAATTTATCAGTCTCCTCAGAAATCAGGGTGATTGTGCTCATTCCAGATATCATCTATAGAACAAAGCTTGTTTTTTTATGTTTATTCCCTTGGGGGTCTTTTATTTTGCCTGTACTTTTACTTGAACAGGAGCTATTTTAAGCTTTATTCCTCTAAATAAAGTAATGATTAACCCTGAAGAGCACAATTATTTGTTTCAGTTACAAACGTGATTTCTAAGCCGGCTTTTTAAAGCAGAATTCTGTTTGTCCTCTCACTGCCTTGCAAGCAGTCGATCTACACCCATCCCTGGAGAGTGTTCTAAATCAAAATTCTGAAGCCCTGTTATTTCGACACACTATGTTTTGGAAGCTTTCTCTAAGGGAAATTTTATTTCTGTCTTTCTGTCCAGTGTATACAGAAGATCCTAACACTGTCCTTTTGTATCTTCTTTCTAAAGGGGCAGTACAAGAAAGCAATTAGCAGCCTACATCACTTAGCAGCTCTTCAGGGCTCTCATTCTCCACAGCAAATTACAGGTCAAGGATCACTAGAAAATCAGAGAGCACTAATCCAGTTAGCAACATGTCATTTTGCCCTTGGAGAATATCGGGTACGTACAGCATCCCATACACTGGTTCTTCATCATCTGGCCCTGTGATTCCTGTTTGTCTTCTTCCTTTGAAATTTCCCATTAGCTTGCTTTCAACAGGGTATGAAACAGTGAAAAATCCATGCCTCATAAGGAGAAGAATTGCACTTCCTGGCACATTAACTGTCCCGTAGCATCTCTCATAGATAGTCTGGTAGTTACGATTTTTGGGGTTTAGTTATGATTTTCCATATCTGCAACTGTTTGAGTTGTCCATAAAAGTAACCTTAAATTTGAAGTCCTTAACTTTACTGAAACAATGTCAAATACTGAGGGGAACATTTTTAGGTATAGGCTTCATGTGGCAGGGGAAAGAAAAGGTTTATAGAAAAGAAAATACTGTGAACATCTTAGGAATTAGTTATCAGCTGACAGTATAAGAGACTCTAGAACAGTATTGTCTGGGCTGACCTCTGAACTTGCTTTACGTTTGCAATACATACTTTGTGGTTTTAATATTACAGAAGTGCATGGTGGTCTTAGGTCAGTCAGTGTCAGCACTTATAATAAAGGCTGTGTCTCTTAGGATCTAGCATCATGCTAGTACTACTGAGCAAGTCTTTCTGTCCCTTCTGGTTTACTAAGTTTACTGGAAATGTGATAATATCCCCACAGGCCTCTTAGCGTCTGTAGGAAATAGCATTAAAAATTCATTGCATTTCTGTCATGCTGTCAGATTGCCATTTTCCTTTCTATTTTTACTACAGACAGAACAAGCTTTTAAAAGCTATTCTAATAATTCATTTGAAAACTTAATCCTTCAAAGTAAAATAGTTTCTTATTGCAGTTGTACTGATCTTAAACTCCTGAAATGAAGAATGTCAATACATATTTTGTTCACAGTTCAAATGACTTGGGCAAGCTCTCGGAGATTGTTTAATGAGAGCTGCATCTTTCTGCTCAGCAAAACCAAGTTATGCATTAAGTCCACTCAAGTTCTAGCAGAATATTTTGTGATTGTTTTTTAATTTTGCATATCTGAAATTTTTAATCATATATGAATTTGAAGAATTTCAGTTAGACTTAGCATTATCATGTCCCTATTGTTCTTTTTCTAGCAAACCTGTGAAAAAGTGCTTGACCTCATGTGCTGTATTTCACTTCCAATACAAGAAGGAGGTAGAGTACAAGAGGAGCAACCTAAAGTCAAGTCTAAATTCAGGAAAGGTATGGCATTGCTACTAACCTAAACTTAGTGTCAGTTCAATTTAGTTCATGCGTTTTCATTGAGTATATAGTTCTTCTCCTTCTGGATCACAAGAAGAGAGGAAGTTTTTTATCCCCTCTTGATTTTGTGAGTGGCTTTCCTGCTGGTACCTATTAAAGTATATTGGTGGCAAATTCCTGCCACAGGAAAAGAGAAATGAAGAAAAGATTTTAAAATGTGTAACTTCATGTTTTGAATAATTCATAATATACCTCTAAGGTTTTTCTCCATGCCTGAGATTTGGCAATTGTAGATTTCTTTTCCTCAATTCTAATTTCTTTCAAACTTCAATCATCATGAGACTGCTAAAGAGGTGTATGCTAAACTGTTCTGTTGCAGGGTCTGATTTGAAGCTTTGGCCATGTACCAGTAGAGCAATCATGCCTTACTGCCTTCACCTATTGTTAGCTTGTTTCAAGGTAAGCTATAAGGCTTTGAATTCTATGCTGTCTCTAAGACCTAGTTGATGTATCTGGAGTCTGGAAACTGCATGGCCTCATCAGAGTGGTATGATGAGGTGTGAAGGGCTGTGCTTCCAGTGCTCCTCACCTATAGAGGTTTGTGGAGGCTCTTTTTTTTTTTCCTTTTTTTTTTGCAGGGGAGGGAGTGTTGGTGGAGGGAGGGGAGTGTTCTCTTTTTTTCCTCTTATATTTGTTTTAGTTCTGGGCAGGGAGATAGAATTAATTTCAAGATACTTTTGTCTGTATTCAGACTTCCCTTATAGGTCAGTGGAGAGAATATGTTACTATCTGCCTGGAAATAGGCTGGAAATGTCCAACCTATTTTAAATGTGCATATTAAGGCAGAATGAAATATGGTCCTAGACAACTTCTTGTGTATTTGCACAGATGTAGGTGAGATGAATCCTGTATATTTCTAAAAGTAACATGTGTTTCCTGATTGTCTCTATGCCCATTTTTTCCCTGAAGCTCAGAGCTTTCACAGACAGCAGAGATGATATGGCGCTGGGCCATGTAGTTGTTCTGCTTCAGCATGAGTGGCCAAGGGGTGAGAACTTGTTCCTGAAAGCCATCAACAAAATCTGCCAACAAGGAAACTTCCAGTATGAGAATTTTTTCAACTATGTCACGAGTATCCTTTCTCTAACCAAGAATGTCTTTCACATCCAAAGCTATGTGCTGGGGTGTTGAAAAAGCCATTAGATAGTTTCAGCAGCAGTTCTGTCCCTGAATCATACTCTGTGTTCATTTCCATACCATGCAAGCCTCTTGTAATAGGTAGTGCACAAGGGACTGTAAATGTGTCACCTGTTCTGGCACCTGAGGGTTCCCTTAAGTACATTGCAATTGCACTTCTATTCAGAAGAACAGCAGCAGCTCAAGCAGTCTTTTCAGTACAGTTTGTAGGGTATTGTACTACAAAGTTGTTATTGGAAACAATAAAGTGGTACCTATGCTTCAACGAGTTGAATGATTTTGACTGTTGTTCATGAAATGCTTTGCATGGGTAAGATAATGAGCTATGTCAAAGTTAATGCAAAGCGTGTCTCATTTCTGTACTCAGGTATCTGACATATGCTCGGATCAGCATGCGCACACGGACAGTTTAATGTTTAGCCTAAATAGATGTGCAGCCATGGTCCGTAGGAAGCAAGGGGTCTAACTCCTATCCGATACAACTAAAAAACCCTCTGGTGTTAAAAGAGGGGGGAGGGAAAGAAGAAAACCTGTATAAAGGAACCAAAATAGAAAACTAAAAAAAGTGGTATGTGCCACTGTGGCAGCATTTCCTTCAGTCCCAGCTTCAGTTTGCACTGCTTTGATAACCTGCAATGCAGGCAAAGTAAATAAAAACAACCAGGGAATTTGTTTGGAGAGAGGAGATTTCATTACCTCTGTCTGACTCTACATATAAAGAAATGAAGAAAGAAATTGACTGACGTATGTGTTTTTGCTCTTTAAAAAGCCATGAATTCTCATGAATTTGTGGAGGATTAGGAGTACATGCTTTGATCTTCTTTATCACTTTCAAGAACAAGATACTTCAATAGCTGTTCATTTTGACTGTCCTTTCAGCAGTGTGGCTTCAGGTGTGAGAGATAAGAAGGAGTGTTCTCTATTGTTTTATTCCTACTCAGATCCTTAACATTTTCTTCAGATATTGATATGTTGGAGGAATTCGCTTATTTAAGAACACAGGAAGGAGGGAAAATTCATCTGGAACTGCTACCAAATCAAGCAATGTTAATCAAGTAAGTATAAAAAAGCATTTACTGTTTTCTTTGGGGTGGAAAAAATGGGAGTTGTTGGTTGGTTGGTTGGTGGTTGTTGATTGTCTTTGTTTTCATGTAATCTTCTGGATAGTAAGTTTGTCATGTCTTTGAGCTTAAAAGAATTGCATAAGGAATTCAGACAAGGCAGTGAGTTTTTTCTGATTCTCCTGCTGACTTGTGAGGGTTTTGGTGGTTTGTTTTTTTTTTTTGGTCTTCAACCTTAAACTCCTACTTTTACATAATTTTATTTCCAAGTATGGCATTTGCTTTAGAATCAATTGATATTAAAGTGATTACAGTATTGGTCTTTCAATCAGACACTTGTACTTTGCAGGAATTCTTTAAATAGTCAGGTCTGAGTGAAAGGTGGTGTTGCTAATTGTGCTGAAGGGTAATGCTCACCAGAAAGCACTATTTGTTGTAAACAAAGTTCTAGAAGACCACAATGATTGAGAACTTGGGTATAAAGCATAATTTAAATTACACTCCAGGTAAACTCTACTAACCTCTGTGTCAGAACTAGCAGGTCATCTCTTGCTATGTACTGAATAAGCTTATTCAGCTTAGCTTCTTATGAGATGCTGAAGAAAATAATTTAGATTAACTTCCTAGGTGTTCTTAGTTTTGAGTCAAGACTGAACAAGTATCTGCTGCAGGGTTTTAGTGGCAGAATGTTTTGGAACATCCTGGTTATTTATTAGAACTTGTGGTATTTTGCTTTGTAAGAGGGGGAGTGCTAAGTTTGTTGAAATTCCAGTTTGGGTATAGTATTCTGGCTATTCACTAACTAGAAATGGGCTAAAGTTTTACAAAACGTGGGATCCTAACATGAGACAACTGGATCCAAATTTAGACTAGTAGACAGATTTTCCAGAGTTCTAGGTAACCAACAGAGAAATGGGATACTAGATGTAATTAAAGAAGAGAAAAGGAAAAGAAGAAATACAGATGCTTATTTATGTGACAGAGAATTTTCTCGTCTAGGCTCTAGATTTTCAGTCTCTTATCCTCATTGCTTGTAACCAGCTGCCTGAAAACAAGAATCAGGATATGCTTTGCTACGTATGATGTGAATAAGCTTTGTCAGCAACAGGGCTTAGCACCCACGACTACGTCTGGTAACTTCTTAGCTGCTGTCTCAAGTTAGTTGCAATAGTTCGGTGCTATTTCTTTGAGTCATGGCTTCTATTTTGATTGGTGTGGTAGCTCTTACTTACAGTTGTGACTCCACCAGTCAGGAAGTATGTAGTGAGCAGCATCTCTAGCAAGACAGAAATCTCTCTTTGACCTCCTTTTGACCAGTGTTGTTTCCTGAATTAGGGAAATGCTTGTAGAAGAGAAGTTCATTGCTTACTGAACCAAAATGGTTAAATATAGCATCCAGCCAGAAAAGCCGTGTACAGTGTCTTTTATGCAGCTGAGATGTGTAGAACAGGAACCACTTCATCAGAGAGCTGATGGGAGGGAGAGTGTGGGGTGTAGTCCACTACTTGGAGATGCCATCTACTTCCCTAGCACCCCAGGCAGGTTTTTAGCTGGATGGCTGTGAGGCTCAGGATGGTGTCACCCAGAGGTATTGGCCTCAGGAGCACTGAAGCCCTCCCCACACTGATTTTAGATAAGTGTGCTGGCACAGCTGTTTCTTGGAACAGTGGTTAGTAGGCTCAAAATCTGATGTTTCAAAACTGTCACTGGTTCTGGTTGTATGAGCTGCTGCACCAACCTCCCAATAATGAGCAGAGGAAGCTCAGACACTGTGCAGTCACAAACAGGAAGACTCAATCTGAAGTTTGCCACAGCAGTGCAAAGACAAAGCAGTTACTCCTTTGCCTAATCTTTCCTCAGCATGAATGTACATAGCAATCCTGCATCTTCATTGATGGAAAATGTATTACGGGTACATGTTTTTGTAAGGATAGCTTCTTGTTTTGTGACTTACAGGACATTTCCTCCCCAGGTGAATTTCACATTCTTCTTCCAGTACTTTTACTCAATACCTACACGTTATAGGAAATTATATACATTTTTCAAAACCCAGGAGGGCAAACTGCAAGGTGGTTTTCAAAAGCTGAAGTAAGATCTTTGTAACCTGCAGACTTGCAAACAAGTCCTGCAAAATATATATGCAGCTTGTAAAAGCTCCCTTTGCTTGTATCCGTTGTAAGAATATGAGGGTCCATGGTTTTGGTTTTAACTGGTGACACAGCCAGTTCGTTCTGTTTGCAGCATCAGCAAGACTTGATGGTGAGCTCTGAATTCATCCAGAGTGCTTTGGAACTCCATTCTAGACAAGCCAAGTTTTGTAGTTCTGCCGTGTCAGTGGTGGCAGTGTTAGCTAGTGAGGTGAAAGAGGAGAACAACATGCAAGCAATGAGTGATTAATATCACGCTCCTCTTTTTATTAAATCTTACTCTAATTAGTCTAATCCTAGCCTAGTGAACTACGTGATGTGAGAGCTGAGTGTTCTGCCTCTAATCACTTGCCCACCACATCTCCCCCCTTGGGGACAGCGGAAGAAAAGCTCAGTGGGTTTGAAGGGAAACAATGTATGTTGAAAGTGTACTTTTTATTCTGACTGGGCACTTGGGTATGCCTAGTTATAACTGCAGACCTTGCAAACAGGAATGATGACACAGTTGTGCAGAATCCCTTTTGCAAACATCTGCCATTCTGGGACCAATAACATCTTGCTGTTTCTTCGTATTTTCTGTTCCCCATACCCATTTTTGCAAGCCCTGGGCTCATTCATGCCAAGAACTCATGAAAAAATCTCATTTGATTGAATAATTCTTGTGAATATTTTATTTCAGATTATTATAGACTGTTTCTGTACTATAAAAATGTCCTGTCTTTACTTGACATTTATAAGCATAGCTCTCCATCTGTATACGTCAATAAATTACAGATAGTAACCCAAATGCCCACCTGTGAGACTGGACAGTAGGCCCCCAACTCGGTATTATAGGCATGTAAGTGCAAGTCCTGCTTCTCTGCTCCCTTAGCATCTGTGAGGGCGCCTGGCAAGATTTAGGTTCTGTATATAATCAATTTTTTGTTTCTCCTTCAGTGGGGCACTGGGTTTGCTCTAGGCTGTACATAAGTTATTTTCTTGTTACACACAGCACACAGAGACAAGGACTGAACTGTGAAATTCAGTCCTTGAACATGCAAGAAGACAAACTATCTTTCAGCTGAGACACCTTTTGGTGGCTAGTTCCCATGGCCCTGGCCATAAATGGGAGGTTGTTCCGAGTAGGTGTTTGTGCTCTGACATTGTGCCATCCTCTAACAGCCAGTTTTGTATGTAGTTTGAATTAGAAAAGGTGAAAAAGGCCATCTGTAGGCTAATGAAAAGAAACGTAGGCAACCTGTAACACACACTGTCATGTACTCAACTTGGCCCATACCTGCTGTGTGCATTCACTCGGCTTGGGCTCAGCAGTAGATCCCTTCACTCCCAGTCGTGGGCTCACCTTGTTCACTGACATGCTCTTGCCAGCTCTGCAGGGAAGCTGTGGTATCCGCAGTGCTCCTCTGATTAAATCTTCTCTGTCTGACATGCTTCCTGGGAAAAGCTGGCACAGTTCATCAGTGTACAACTGTGAATTGGTTTTGCACTACCACTGTCCTTTCTCCCAGTGTAACTGTTCAAAAGTATGGGTATATGTTTAGACCACAGCTGCAGAACAGCCTTGCAATGAAATCTGGGGGTACTTGCATGCTTGGTGCTTAGGGTCCTGCACCCTGTCAGCTGCCCGGTGGTCACTGCTGTGTGGTCTCACCCAAGTTCTTTTGTTGCCCCTTTTTCTGGAGTTGTTGTGCACCGGAGGGGGAGTTGGTGTGTGGGTGTTTGAATGCTGCTGTTTGCTGTTTCTTAAAGGACTTCTAGCCCTCCCATGGGGTTACTGCAGCAGGAATTCATACCTGTGCTACAGCCCAGCATACAGACTGCTGACAGGTACCAAGTGGAAAAACCCCACTCATAATGTGCTGTGTTTTGTCAACATGTTTTACTGCCCATGGTTTTCAGCAATTTGTTACTCAATATTTATCTTTTTATTTTCTTCTCCATTTGTACCTACATTGCCTGGCAAGCCATGTTGTTCTATGATAACATTTATTTTTCTTTTTCCCATAAGTTGCCAGTATCTGTGTCCTTTCAATCTAATAATCACTGTTGAATTTAAACACAAATGTAGAAATCCTCCAACATGGTACCAGTGCTCAGTCACATATTAGCAAGAGTATAACCCTTTCTTTCCAAGATACTGGTTACTGGATCAGTTCATAGCTACTTTTATTCATTTAAAGTTGTTCTGAACTCTGTTTTCCAGCTGTTACATGACACACATCTTCCAAATTGCTGCTGGCTTGCTCAGTAGCTGTAGGTTGGATATTCTCCTTTAGGCTGTAACTGACCATAACACTCGGCTGCCAGCAATGTTTTAAGATGGAAAACAGGGCTTACCCTGTGACCTCTGAATAGGCTGGAGTATTTTCAGTGCAGTTTTGCTTCTCTCAGGCTAGCTCATCAATGAATTGCCCACTATGCTCCAGGCTAGCCTCTTTGCATTTTCCATGATACAGAGGTCACTGCTGTTTTGGCAGAGCAGTCTCTTCTCAAATGCTGGATGTGCTGATTTAAATGAAGGTAGGGGTGGTGGTGTTGGCGAGAGCAATTCCCAGACTTTTCCTTTTCTTGTTTCCAGCATCTCTGGCTTGGCATGGCTGCCCTCACCCTTATGTTTCTTTTCTTTCGGTGGGCTTGCTGGGTTCAATCCAGCTCTTCTCTTCTTAGCCATGACTCAGACTTGTCTCAACATCAGCATTGTGCATTTCTCTCTAATTTATGCTGCTCCTCTAGTAGCACTAGGTTTTTAGTTCAGGGCATAACTTTTGCTTCCCTTCCCAAGTATGGTTTGCAGGTAGATGTTACAACATTCTGCACAGTGCAGGTGAATTGTAGTGCTTTGGTGCTGCAGAACATTGTTTTAAGGGCAGGAGGGAGGATTGAGTGCTACAAGCCAGGGTGAGGACAAAGAACTGTTGATAAGAACAGCATCTAGCAGGGCAATAATCCCAAATTTCCCCAGCCAGCATCACTTTAGCTTGCTCAGTAGCTGGGCCTTTGTTCTGCTTGAGAACAAGTTCTGAACTTCTTCTGAGAATACATGTAATCCCCGGCTGGTGTCTCGCATCTCCACAAGAGCTAGCTTCTACTGACAGAGACTCACAGCCTGGCTTGATTTGAGCTTTTTGTTGGCCTGTGAAGCATTCACTGCACCTTTCATTAGTCAGAGCTATCAGTGCCCTCAGGATAATGTAGCTCCTTCCTGCACATTCCTATCGGTACAAGATACCCTCTGCTCTTCATGGTGGTTGCCACCTGTCCCCTTCTTCCACAGAAAGCAGGTTCATCTTTTCACTCTTCTTTCAACCCCAGCCATTTATAGAAGTGATTACAAGGAGGAAGTGGCCTGGGCAGCAAAGGTAGAAGGAAAAAAAATAACCCACAACCTTTCCCCAAGCAAGAACACACTGTATATAACTGGGTTAAGACACTGGATTTTCCTGTTAGCCAGAACAGCAACATTTTTTTCCCCACAACAGTCATTATCAAAGTAGTGAGAGTACAGACTTTTATGGAACCTTGTAACTGTTGAAAGACTTGCAACTTATTAAACACATGTTTTCTTAAGAAATAGCATAGCACAGGCTATTTGGCTCTCCATATATAAACTCAGGTATGGACAGTAGATACATAGTAAGCGACATGCAGCACCTTTTAGATTACTGTAATACACCAAATAACCATCACTTGATTTTTGTCTGTCTTTCTCTCCTTTATGGCTTAAGGCATCACACAGTTACCCGTGGTATAACTAAAGGAGTGAAAGAAGATTTTCGCCTGGCCATGGAGCGCCAGGTCTCACGCTGTGGGGAAAATCTCATGGTGGTCTTGCATAGGTTCTGCATTAATGAGAAAATACTGCTGCTGCAGACTCTCGCTTGAATGGACTGCATCGTGATGAAGCGCCTCTTACAGAGAGAGGGCAAGGCTCTTCACTGTATGAACAGCATTGTGGCAGTGAAAAATCACTTGTCCAGGGAGTCAAAGAAGTTTCCTATGAGGTACAGGTTCTGCAATACACAAACACTGCTCGCAGTGTTTGCTACCACTTCATTTTCTTATGTGGGTAGATGAAACTTTATAAATAAAACTTTGTTTAAGAAGTCTTCTGTAATGTCCTATTGTGGGTTTTGGAAGTTTTTTTGCATAGCATTATATTAAGGTGTGTGTCAGTTCTTTCTGTCTTTATACATACACAGAGAACATAGCAGGGCATTTCAGCCTTTTTATTAGCACTGGTGTGGAAATCCTGAGTTTCAGAAAAACATTATCATACATTGAGTTGGTCTGCTATCTATTCCTTTTTTGGCCAAATTCTACCTATACTGCTGGTTTTCTGATTCCATTTATAAAGAGGATTGCTTTGATCATACTTTGGTAACACCCAAGTGATGATACAGTTCGATAGGAATTGGCCTCCCTGCACTCTTTGAGTGCAGCACGTGAAACTCGGACCTCATCCATGCTAGAGGTGTGTAACACAGTGGCCCAGACTGTGCACAGATAGGCTGCCAAACCTGTAGCAGCAGCATGCTGATTAGTAAGCCAGTAGAAGAGATCTTTGGCAGCATCTTCAGCAGGATCCTTAACCTAAGGCTTTGATCCAGGACCAAATCGGAAGAAGACGATGAGGAATGCTCAGCTGAGTCACCACTTTCCACAGCATGCCGTAACACAGAGGTGCTCCTGAGCACTCCCTGTCTGCAGACTGCAGGGCTGAAGATGCTGCCAGTGTTCCAGAGTCAAAAAGATGGCAGAGTTAAATGTGAGGTGGTAACTAGCATGGCACAGGCATGTGGCGGGTGAAAACGGTACATACAAACTCTTAACCAGAGTTAGGGGGTGCCTTGTTAGACACAATTGTTGTCATGGTGTCATTCTGTAGTCACCACCCAGATCCCTTGCTGTTCCCTTTGTAAGCACCATCAGGCTGTCCTTGACTGCCCAACTGCTGCACTATGTTCAGTTTTTCTAGGTGAAGGAGGGAGATCAGTAAAATATTTACAAAGTACAGAAAACAAAGAGCAACCGCAGCAAACTAATGAGGTTTTGCTAAACAGGAAGATACTGTCCCTTAAGTCACATAAAAATCTTGATGACAATGTCCATGGCACTGTAAACTTGAACTAGAATCCCTTTTTAGTAATGCACATGAGTGGCAGTGTTTCAGGCTAACCCACCTCATCCACTTGCCTCGTCAGAACCTAGGCTTGCTACACCTTGGCCACCGCTCAGATTTTCCAGAATATCCTTCTCCTGTAAAGTACATAGGATATTATGACCCAAAGCGTTGTGGCAGTGAGGTTCTGAGTCAGATGCTCTGCGTGGGATTGACTGTCTTGCATCTTCCACTTAAAAGGGAAATAATTTTCAAACACTTCATGTCCAATGTAGACCAGGATTGAGTTCATTCCTGAAAGTAAGCACAGGTCATACCATCTGAAAGAGCAGGCATGAGCTTGCTTCAGAGGAAGCAGGCAGAGGCATGCCAGGCTTATGAAACAGAGTGCCAATGAGGCAGTAACAAGCTAGTGTTGGTTGTCCCAAAGATGCTACACATGTGTTTTCAAAGACATACTGAGGGGTTCTCTGTCCCAAAACATTTATTGAAAAGAAATACAGACAACCTGTATGCTGAACACAAAATACAACCAAATCAGTATCCAGCAATTCTACTGATGAGAATGATCACAGTTACTATTGTCTTCAGGGTGGCCAACTGCCAACCCATTTGGTCAGATCGATTGCCTTCGCAAACAAATGCTAACTGCCTTTCAAAGCTCTGAGATTTCTGATAGGAGATGCAATCCTGTGCTGTCACCCTACCCATATCTCTGTCCAGACACCAGAGCTGCTGAAAGGTTCCCTCTGCTGTGGGTTTGCATTCTGTACTCAGATGTTTCTCAAGAGTCCAGTGTGGTTAAAACCACAATGGGATGCTTTGGGAGACACGCTTATCTAAAAACAGAGACAGAACTACACAGCTGCCCAGGGGATTTTGTCTTCCCCATCTTCAGAAGTGGTACTACTCTGCTGACAGGCCTTTGAGTTTCCCATTAGGTTACCCAAGTCTCAGCAGTCCTTTCCAAAACCAACTACGAACCAGCTGTGGTATTTTGCGTGGTACTAGGCAGCTGTTGCCTGGGACCTTAACTGAAGATAAACTGAGAACAGGCATTGGGCAATAGCAGCTTCCAGCCCTCATTTAAAGGCTTTACAGTCCCTCTTCCTAAATATCTGAAGTGTCCCAGTTCTACACAAAGATTCATCTCAAGTGGCACCCTTCAGGTTACCTCATTCTAAATCCCAACAAAGACAAGGGAAGTGAAGAAAACATAAAAGGGTAGAATCAGTGCAGAAAGAATTGGAAGGAATACATTGCCTGCCATGGCTTTACTGACCTGGGTAGAAAAATGGAGCACCTGACCAGAGTCTCTTGACATCCACAAGGTAATACATCAGCAGTAAGAGGATGAAGGCAAAGCAGCTTGTGGTTGTCACATACGATAGCGACCTACACGCATTTTCAGTAGAAAGGTTATTTAGGGAACTATGTGATATGGGCAGATCTCAATATAAGAAAGGCAAAGTATTCTTCAAGGTAAAATAGTACTTGAACAAAATCATACTAAAAGTTGTATCTCTTTGCTTACCATAAGTTCTTGTTTATGGGAATAAATCCATCTTCTTTAGAGCATTTTGTTAAGATAGCAGAAACAATTCCCTGAAATAGAAAGTTGCTAAAGTTTATGCAGCCACTGCAACATGTTTCAGAAATACTAAGTCTGCATTGCATAAAAAGACATGTCTATTGAAGAGCTACGTATCCATCTGACTTACCATTACAATGCTCCATATGGCAAACCGACTCATAATTTGTTTGTGCTGGTCTTTGTAGAACAAGATAATTTTTCCTGCCTAATATAGAAAGAATACAGAGAATTAATTAATGCCCATACATGTAACTACATTTCAAGAGCCAGATACATTTGCTGCCAGCCACCTATGCTAAGACGGAGAACACAAACAGGATTCATACCAACCAAGTGGCTGAAAGGCTCAGAATGGGCACAGAAGGGGAAAACAAAAGAATGCAATAGAGGTGGGTGCACCTTTTCTCCTTTTCGTGCTACGTTAACACTGAGGAAGGGGATGACCAACTTTGTTAGCTTAACACGACATGACTTGAGCTCTGTCTCCTTCACCAAGAACTGCATGAAGGAATGCCACCCATCCCCAGCCAGCCAGAACAGCTTCTCCACAGCTCGCATTGCACCCTGGCTTGCAGCACATGCTCCTTTTCATGCCGCACTTAGAAACATGTCCTGATGACTCACTCCCCAGGGTCACACTGATGTTCCAACCTCTGCCCCGCAGAGATTCCCCATCAATTTGTACCCAGTACTACATACAGTAACATTTCATTCTCAGTTCAAGAGTTTCACTTTGGTTAGGAGCTCCTGCATTGACAGAAGGGCCAGCAACGGCCAAGTAGAACTACATCAAAAAGCATCACGATATCCCATTTAAAACACATTGGTGAGCTGTGAGCTTTTGATGTTGGCAACGCTACTGTGAACCCCTGCCTCACTCATGCCTGCGATGGTGAGCACACCCACAGCACCTGTGCAAGGTAGTTAACACTGTGCATCCAGCAGAAAACTAGCAATTGGGAACATGTACAGCTGTGACCTTTAAAACTGCATGTTTGAAATGAAGCTGTGAAGTGTATGCATCTCTTGGCCCTATTTCCAACACGCGGAACCAGCCTACTCCCAGCATAAGTCCAACCATAAAACAAGAAAAGGAAGGTTCTGAGTGAATGTTCTGCAAACTTCTTATGTCCATCCCTTACAAAAACTGAGAGAAAATCTTAGTTTATATAATGCAAGCTACTGCCAGTTTAGGTTCCACTTCTCTGACACTCACCTCAGTCTAAGTCAGCCTGAAAGCACTGCTCTGGAAAAGGTTTTGTTAGAACCAGTCTCAGCCTTAAATAAGAAAACCCAAGTTTCCTCCCCACTTCTAAGATTCCTTCAGATCTTCCCATTGTAGCACAGAACGAGAAAGACAAGAGGTACCTGCAGTCCCAGAAAGGCCATAAAGATGGTATTTATGGTCCCCAGGATCCCTTCAGGATCACATGGCATCGTTGTTTGGTAAATCACCTTAGAGAGAGAACAGTTGTCACAGGACACCTGAACAACCAATCTTCCCTTCCATCCTCCTACATGTACCATTCCCAGGCTCGCTCTGACAGCTATGTTCAGTGCTGACCTGGGGTACATACTGCAAACCAAAAGCTACTTACACTTGAAGAGGGATGCTGATATATATGCTTTTCTCCAAGCAGCAAACGATCAATGTAACCAGCCGCTCCTCCAGTGCAGTTGGGATAGTTCCCAAAGTCTCCAATGCCCCCAGGACCTAGATAGCCCCTAGGACAGAAGGAAACAGGTTATGGCGCAAAGTGTTGGTACACCCCACCTGCACAGCAGCTGACCCACTGGCCCAGAATACTCAACGCTCCATGTTTTCCCTGGCCAGAGGCACACAATGAAACACAGGTCCTATGTGACACAGACCTCATGGAGATTTTAAATCCTCTTCTTTAAATACAAAGGAACAATGATGTCACCTTTATAATACCTGGTACTTTGGTACCAAAGTGAAGTTTTTTCACATGATGAATGCTTCCCTTTAACCCTGCTGGTGTAAAAGCTTTCCTCTTCATTCTTTCCCTATGGCTAATAAAGTCTATTCTCTACTCAGTAGAAGTAAAACAATCTGATGCCCCATAGAAAGTAGTCTGGGTGCACAGTCTTACCTGGGACAACCTGGCACTGGTAACAAAAAGGTCAGGCAGAGCCAAATCGCTTCTAACATCAGAATGAAAATCCACTGTGGCCAGTAGGGGAGAATATCCTGCAGAGCAGGACACAGTGTCTCCTGCACGAGATGGAGGGAATGGGGTATTAGCTGGCAAGTAAAAACCATGCCCCTAGGGACATCCTGTGCTTCCTGGCAAGCAGTCCACCAGATACAAGAAGGAGCCATTGTCATTACAAAACTGGGCTCTACCAATAGACCTTTCATCTTCACAAACGACTTCCAGACACTTAGTTACTTGGGGGAGGTGAAGAAACAAATCAAAACAAAAGCCCACAATGTTTTTGAGCTTGGAAAATGTCAGAAGGAATTTTGATTCATGAGCAGAACAAAAGCCTTTTGGAAGAGCAGGCTCCAGAAAGGCCAAGAAGCAGTATTACTTTCCCCTACTGTGAAAAAAACACTGCCAAAATTAACCGGACAAAACACAAGCCACAGGACTCAGCATACAGATGCCTGTCCCTGGGGTCCCTTCGCAGTGGAATGTCATCAGAAGTGCCTGGGAATGCCTGCTTCCAAGCAGCATCTGAATGAATCAGTGAAATCTTTAAATACAGCAAACCTAGATGTGGCAAAATGCAGTATGGGACACGGAAGGGTGCATGTTCCCTGGAATTTTTGCCAGGTCACACTGCACTACACATCAGGTAAGATGCTACGTGATTTCATTTCTCATGTGCTCCTTTCTGCCCAAATAAGAGCAAAGGCTCCTAAACCCTACTCAAGTATCACTTGTCATCTCCCCACATAACTCACCAAAGTCCCACTCTCAGCACCAGCTCTTGTAAACAGGAGTTCAAGAGCAGCAACCACGAGGTATGTGAATCCCAGCCTCTGGAGCACCCCAGGAATACGCAGATTATCCCATGACACTGGAAAACATGCAAGCAACAAGGAAAAGGAACAGACAGGGGGTCTTTTGTAAATAGGACAGTTACACTTCCCCAGGGAGAGCTGAGACCCACCTCCACTCTGCCACCCCACTTTCTGGAATCACAACCCTGGAACAGTCAGCACTAAGGTGATAAACAGTGGTCAGCACAGGGGTCAGAGAGAATTGCACTGGTGCAGAGCTGAAGAGCACTCTACAGAATACCATCAAACCGCCTCCATGCAACCAGTCAGTACAGCAAGGCTGACACTGTTTTCCTAACAGCCCAGCCAAGGAGGTGGGAACAGCTGCAGGAATGCAAGGAAGAGAGCAAGTGCCACTCACATGGTCCAAGGCAGTAATTGGGATTCACAACTATGATTCCCAGCAAGATTAGCAGAAAACTCCTCCAGAGGATTTTCCCAAGCAGCTTCTGTTTGGAACTTCCCCACCTCAGCATGGAGCTCAGTGACAATGATATCGATGTCCCCATGATGAACACAAACCTGGAGAACAGAGCAGACGGGAAATGGAGCTGGCAGATGTCCCATCACACATGTGCATAACAGCAAACACTAAAGCTAAGAAAGTAGCCTGCACTGGCCCAATAGCAATGCATGCATGAAGTGAAATTGGACAACCAATTGCTAGGAATTCCCAGACAACTGAGCTTGCACGATGGGACCTTTCCACCTCTTTGAGTGGTCAGTTGAGGCAATAAAGGTCAGGGAAGCAGCTGCATTCTGTTTTTTTGCAGCAGTGCATATGCTACCAAAACTTCCATTATCCCAAATTAAATCAGCATCCTCAGAGCAGTGAAACACAAGCTGCAAAGCTGATTCAAATTCAGAACTGACATGCTCCTCCCCTCTAGATCCGGCTCACAGTTCAAGCCCAGCTCCAGGAGTAACCCGCAATTGCTAGTAGAAGCATGCTAGGGGCAGACAGGATAATTGCTTCCCCATAAGACCATCCTCTGGTTATTGAGACATCAGCTTAATCCCAAATTCCCTTGGCTGTTTTATCTCTGGACACACATCAGTCCAGCTTTGAATCTTGCCAAATTGATCACCTTCAACACAGTAGTGTGGCAATGAGCTCCTCAGGGATACTCCACTTCCACTGCAGGATAACCCTGGACGTCCCGCTAACATTGTGTCGGGGAGGAAGGGGAATGCGGGGTGAGCAGAAAGCACTCAGCTCTACTACTGGATCATAAGGGTGATGCTGTTATCTGGAGGGGCAGATTCCTATCAACCCTTCAACACAAATTCACCTCTCTAAATACATTTCCACATGGAGGCAAGATGCACACAATGTTCTCCTTGTAACTTCTCACATACAGAATCACTTGACGCAAGACTACTCTTCAGGAAGACTTACCATGGAAACACCAGATCTGCCACTGTTAATCCTACAGAGAAATACAAAGGAATACATTATTTCACTCGAACCCTCCCTAAATTTGAACATTATTGTTGAGTTTCCAGAGGACTTGCAGGCTGCTTGCCAATTATTTGATGCCCCCAAATCTAAAACACGTTATAAATAAAACTTACAAAGAGCTAATCATCTTGCTTCACTGCTTTTTACCATCCTTCGAATCAGGGTCAGAACTGATCACTGTGTCTTGGGAAAGATTTCAGGGATGGGATCCTTGCTGTTCTTCACTAGGGCAGCACAATGCCTGACCTCTTTCCTAGTAGCTTGCCTATCAAGGCATTATGTTTGTGCAGCATTGAGTACCATCAGCTTGACTGTGGCCATTAAACAACATAGAAAGTTAAAGTTGTGAACCTGTGTCAAAACTGAAAAGGCTACACACACAGACCGTGATCTGAAATCACACCATCACTGTGTGATGAGCAGGGCTACACATGGCTTTGCCCATTAACCTAATAAGCCAGATACTCGGCTGAGGCAACCTGGCAGGGTGTCTTAGTCTAAGTCTTCAGCTGAGCAACAGCTCGCTGCAGCATCTACAATGCCAGCCATATCTAGGTATTGCTGCAGTTAAAACGCAGATCAACTGTCTCAATTGTACTTTACCATTCCAACTCTCGTGTTTGAAGAACCAGTATTTTCCTCCTCCATAGTTAACAAACACCATAATTATAAGAGAGAGCCTAAAAAGACAAGTTAAAAACACACACAAAGTACCACATGTCAATGAAATACATATATATGAACACAAAGTCAGCGTTTATCCCCATTAAAACATTTATAACTGCGAGATCTGGTTCATTTTATTTTTAAAGCAAGATTATGTACAAAATCTTGAGCTTTGCCAACTAGGAAGCAGCATTTCAGAGATCACGGGTGGTGGTAAACCAAAGTAAGCTCCTTCACATAGCATTTTCATGCTGAACATATGTTGCTCTTTTCCTCCCTCTGCCACAGCTTTAATGTTGCTTCAAACTAGATCAACTGCAAAGTGTTTTGGAAAATCCAAGAATTCAAACATTGATTATCTTCCAAGTAAAACAGACCCCCCTGAACTGTCCATCTGCTATATATTTCTGTACACTGCCCAACTGCCATTGGAAAGATCTCATTCCCCTTGGAAGAGTTACATCTGAGCAAGGTATTATGCTCACCCTCGGAACGTGTCCAGGGAACGCAGCCGCTGCCGAGAGGCTGTGCTCCACAAATGCGGGGTGAGATCACTGCTAACGGAGTCTGCTGTGTTTGGGGACCCGAGCTCCTTCAGGAACAAACCAGACACACAAAGGGCAAGTCAGCAGCTGCATCAGCTGAGGTCAAGGAACAGAGGTCAGCAAACATTCACATATAGCCTTTGTCTTTTTCTCCTCGTCTTCCTCAGCCTTTTGCTTCCCCACTTGCTACTTCTAACCTGTTCATGGCTCCACCATATAGCAATGATATTTGCAGATGTTCTGCACTCCACCTTCAACCAGGGTGAAAACAACAATGCTCTGAAAAGAGCCTGTGTTTGAGACTCATGAGATCTGGGTCCAGTCCAATTGGCCACAGGCTTGCCATCACTGTGAGTGCTGCTTTACAACAGAGCTGAACAGATACAGCTGCTGATTCTCAAACAGGATCCATCCAACCAGCACTTGTCTGACACTACACTGTTCAGAGAGTTAAACCAGCAGAAAATGAATCCTTTTAAATGCTGGAGTGGCTTCTTTACAATCAAGTTGCCTAAATCACTCCGATCAGCCCCGGTGACAGCATAAAGAAGCAGACATTGCTGTAACACAGCTATGGAAATGAACAACTACAAGAATTGTTGTAAAGCCGACTCCCAGGTGTTTTGATTCTAGACAGGTTTGGACCTCCTAGAAGTGAAGCCCAGACTGTGATGATCTACCTATATGCTAGTACAAAACACAACTCACACAGAAATGCCAGCTCTAGGGCTGCCAGAGAAATCTTGACTTTAGTATAGATCCTGCTAGAATTCCTACTGCGCTGGAAGCAGACATGAAGGCTGGCATTTCTTCCCTTCCATCACACTGACTGTGTCAGAAGGTAACATGTTTGCTTCAAGGGAACTAGAGAGGGTACAAAGCTGTATGTCCAAGACTTTCAATAGCTCCACTGGGAAGCCACTAAACTTGTGTGGAAACCCAGCCTAGCACTCTCCATTGACATAAAATTGCCTGTCTGACATCAATACAAGATTTGTCAAATGAAACATGCTCAAAGCAGAACATGATTAGTAACAAACAAGCCCAGATATCTAGATAGCGTATGTTCCTTAGAGATGAAAACACTACAGAATGCAGATTAAAGATACTGTGGTCACTCACAGAATTAATCAGACGATCAGTTTCTCTGGGGTTCAGTTTCTTGTAAACCCAGTTCCTGACTGCATGAATTCTGGAAATTAGAAGCAGTTTAAAACACAAAACAAGACAAGAAGTACTTTATAGCCAAATTCATCTTGACATCAACTATAAATCAAAAGTTGGGACAGTCGCTATTTCTGTTTTCCCAGCTCCTACACACAGTACTGGAGTTCAGCCAGCACCTGGGACCTCAGTAAAGTTCAGCTGTGTAATAACACTGGCACAAGCTCAGGTTTTGGGGGCTTTATCCTCAGGTTGTTTGCAGGCAGGGATGACTCACATCACTCAGTACACAGGATGGAAGGCTGCACATGCTACACACACCCATGTCCTGCTGCCTTGTACTGCTGATTGAGGGCTAGAGACCCAGGCACAAGTCACAGGAGCATGAGGCAGGGTCTGCAGTAACAGCTCTACACACAAGCTCACAAGGCTGCAAGGTACGCCCCGAGGGAAATCACATCACTCTATTCATTGTCACATGGACAGCTACCACAGCTTACCTTGTACATGACAACCAGGTAACAGGGCTACAGTGGGACTCCAAAGCACTAGCACACCATGAAATGTGTTTTTAAACTGGTGGCCCCTACTTCATATGCAAGGAACTGCTACAGTACTGTTATACTTACTTCATCAAAAGGCGCCCGACAATCAGGATAGTGAGGGCTCCCGTGTAAACCAGGAAAGCAAAGAGAATAGCTGTATGAAAGAGAAAAAAACACAAGTCTATAAATGACCTAACAAAACCAGTCAGTAACCTGGCCTTCGCCAAGCGTGACACAAACATGACAAAAAGCCCAACCCACCAAGCATCATACCACCTTCTCCATGCAATACATAGCCCCAGCCTGAGTCCCAGAGAAATAAACAAACACAACAAAACTCCAAAACAACCCAAACCAAAAGCAGGTTAGTTTTGACGTGCAGCTACATGACTACGTATCTCAGCATAAAAAAAAAAAAAAGGCAAAGTAAAACTGCACTGCACCACAAGGCAATCGGGAGAAAAGAGCCGACATGCTACACATTCTGAAGAAGAAACTGGAGACTCAGAAACAGTCTCAACATGAAGAAGAAAACAGGGGAGAGGGTAATATCCCAAGTTTGCAAGCATGGACATTTTTCTTTACAGCTGGAAAACTGGACGGACTGAAGAATAACCTATATATGAATATATAGATGAAGAATAATGTAAAGGAAAAGAATGGAAGACATGTAGGTGAGAGTTTGATACAGCCCTGGAAAAAGAGATGAAGAAAGATGCAAGACGTGAGACTTAAAATTAAAAGCACAGCAACAAACAAAAATCCAAACACTGCATGAATTGTTTCCCATTTTGTGGGGAAGACAGAGGGAAGAAGAGGAAGAATTGTATGTACATACATTAACATGCAGGAAAACAGGAACTACAAAAATGCCTCCCTCCAGACACATACCCACTGATTTTTCTGGGTTAATCCCTGGGGCAAAAAGGTTGTGGTTGTACAGTGTTATGTGAAGAGGCCCAATTCTAGTCAGGGCCTCAAGGTGGGTGTATAAAACATAAGGAGGTAAGATGCTGAGAGAGAAGAGAGGCAAGCCCATAACACATCTTCAGCACAGCATGAGTAGCTGTACAGGCTTTGTTAGGAAGTTGGTTTCGCTGGGAGACATGCAAGTTGTCGAAAGGAAGGGGAAACAGAGGATTACATACGGAGATAGCTGTTGACAGGGCCTTCATTGATGACTAGGTCACAAGAAACAGTTTTGGTGCTTGTACTTAGGGTCTTTACCACAAGGGAATAATTGCCAAACTCTCCAAAATGATACTGAATCCTGCAAAGGATAAAGGAAAGGGAACTTGCTGAGCCATCATTGCTACGTGCAGGTATCACAGCAGCATCTCGGGGCCTGTAAACCTTGATGCTTGTACGAAAGGCAAGCCGAAAACTTGGCCTAACAGTGTGATCTACCAAGGAGCCGCCTGGCTCTGCCTTTGCCATCACCAGCTCTTGCCCAACACAGGTGCATTACCACACATGTGCTGCCTACCTCATCCCCTGTCTTTGTGAGCCACACTCTCTGCAAGAGAAACCAGGCATGGGCACATGCTGTCTCCACACACACCATTTCAGCTCCTGCTGGTGCTTACATCTTTTCAGCACAATTGCAATGTGTGCCACAATTACAGCAGCAGGGGGAAAACTGCACTCTAAACAGTCAGGCACTAAGTGCCCACAGGGCTCCGAGGGAAAGAAAACCAAACACAAACCCAAAAAGCTTACAATACATAAACCCCAAACAGGACAGAGCTATCCAGATGTTCCCTGGGGCTGTGCCACGTACTTGCAGAGCTCCGTGTCACTCACAGAGCCGTTGAGCTGCAGCGTGAGCGGATGCTGGGTATCCACCACTACCTCCGCCGTGCCCGGCTTCCTCAGGCTCCCGTTGCTCGGTGGCACGAACGCCAGGAACTGATACAGGCACTGTGGGAGAGGAGCGCGAAGGGAGCCCATCAGTGCCACAGGGGGGTGAAAGCGGGTCTGTTCGCATAGCGGCCAACACCCGGGAAGATGCCGGGGGCTGACTGGAGCCGCTCCCGCCGCACCGAAGCAACCCCACAACGCCACGGGGAGCCGCCGGGAGGGCTGAGCGGCCTCGCCGAGGCCCGGGGCAGGGGTGTCCGAGGCAGGACGCGGGGGTGACACACACACATACGGCTCCCGCCGCTCACCTGGTGGCAGGAGCCGGAGCGGGCGGCGAGGAGGAGGCCCTGCATGGGCAGCTCGTTGCGGACGAGCAGCACGGCCTGGTCCATCCGCCCCGCGGGGCGCCGCTCCACCGCCCCGGGCCCGCTCTCCTGCGGCGGGCCCCCGCTGTGCGGCTGCGTGAGGCCGGGCGCCATCAGCAGCGCGCCCAACGCCGCCGCTACCACCGCCGCCCCCAGTCCGGCCGCCGCCGCCGCCATGTCGCTGCGCTCCGCCCCGGGGCGGTGCCGCCGCCGCCGCCACCACCACCCTGTGCGGCTGGGAAGCGCGCTCGGTGCTGCCCCCTCCCCGGGGGTGCCGTGCGTTCCGGGGTCAGCGGGCCTGCTCGGGGCGGCCGAGCCCGGGCCATCCCACTCAGGTAATCGGGAGGATGAGCAGCGGGGCGAGCGCCGAGCTTGAACCGCTTTTAGCGTAGAGCGCTGCCACGCGTGGCCTTCCCTGTAGGCTGCAGGCTCAGAGCTGCAGTGACACGGTCCCCGCGGCGCTCACCCCCGGGCTGGGAAGAGGGTCCCGCTCAGCCTCCGTCTGCCGCGGAGGATGCAGAAGGCACGGCCATGGAAAAGAAACCGCACTTTGTTAGGAGGGAGTTTCTTCCCAGGGAGGTATCCTCCATCTCATTGTTGTTACTGCTTGTGGCTGTCCTGCTCCTTAATGCCCTTCTCTACCTGTACCTCAACAAGTTTTACAGCTCTTCGGGACGTGGCGAAACAGACCCCAGTCTCTGCCCTTTTGGGTACTTCAAACTGGGAACGGTGAAGAATTGTTCCCCGTGGCTCTCCTGTGAAGCCATAAATAGGGAAGTCAGGAAGCTCAAGTGTGTTGGTGAAGGTGCTGTGAAAAAGGTGAGTTTGGTTTTCCTTTCTTCTGTCCTGTGGATGAAGAGCTTTCGCTGTTTGCTGGCTAATTAAGTATCCTCACAACAGCTCATTATTGTAGACATATGGCTACCAATAAGGTGCAAAGAACACGCAGGAGAGCGTGACCAGGTCCACCTCCCTGACAGTGAATGACATCCAGCTACACAAGCAAAATCACAGAGATGGGATGAGTGTGGTACAGTTATGGCAGAGTAAGACTGGCGGGTTGGGTAGTGTGAAATAATTTAATCCATCTGCATTGCCCATTCCAAAGACAACTTAGGAAGCCATGATGCAATTATGACATCTGTCAGTACCGGCTTGCGGTGACAGGTACATGGCCTTACCTAAAGGCTTGACTGTGACTGGTGATTGGTTTGAGGTTGTGAATAAGCAGGTCACTCAAAGGTCAACTGGTAGAAGAAGGCTCTCCACATCTTACGTGTTTCTTGTGTGTTCTCAGGTCTTCCTCTCCGAGTGGAAGGAAAACAAAGTGGTCCTTTCACAGCTCACCAACCCAGAGCTGAAGGAGGACTTTCTCCATGGACTGAAGATGCTGAAAGCACTTCAGAGCAAGCACGTCGTCCGGCTGCTTGGCTACTGTGAGCAGCAGTTCACAATCCTCACCGAGTACCATCCTCTAGGGTCTCTGAGGGGCCTGAATGAAACTCTTCACATCCCCAGGTATAAGGGGATGAACACCTGGCATCGCAGGCTGATGCTGGCTATAGACTACGTGAGCATCATTCGGTATCTGCACAGTAGCCCTCTGGGCAGCTTAGTGATGTGTGACTCGAATGACCTGGACAAGGTCCTCTCTCAGTATCTCCTAACAAGTGACTTTCATGTCCTGGTGAATGATTTGGACGCTTTGCCTCTTGTGAACAGGAGTGCTGGCAGGCTGGTGAAGTGCGGTCATCGTGAGCTCCAGGGCGAGTTTGTAGCTCCTGAGCAGCACTGGCCCTATGGAGAAGAGGTGCCGTTTGAGGATGACCTCATGCCACCCTACGATGAGAAAACAGACATCTGGAAAATCCCAGATGTCTCCAATTTCTTCTTGGGCCATGTTGAAGGAAGTGACATTGTGAGACTGCATTTGTTTGACATCCATGCAGCATGTAAGAAGAAGGACCCAGCCGAAAGGCCTTCTGCCCAAGAGGTCTTAGACACCTACAGGAAGGTTTTAACTCTGCTTATTCGGGAGACAGCCATGCCTGGTACTAGAGAAATGTTATAGTGAATCATGAGACAAACAACATACTGAAGTTGATGTCCTTCCTATTTATGTAGCTTGCCTGAAGGGCAAAATCTCTGTCCCTAAAACTAAAAAGAAAAGAACAACTGAACTTGTACCTCTTGATTAAAAAAATAATAAATCCAGGCAATGCTGGAGTTCTGTAAGCCTCCCATTGGTCTCTTTAATCTATCATTGGAAGAGGAGGGACAAAATTGAAGTTGTGTGGGTGTGGGGGGAAGTTTGTTTCTTAAGAAAAAATAAATCTTCTTTAGCAACATTTACACAAAAAATCTTTGAGAAAAATATGGGAAAAGAGTTAAAAAAAGTACTGCTCCACTTAAACTGCTTGGCAGAGAAGTGAAGAGCAGAGACCATGGCATGCCCCACACAAGCCTTGTGCTGATTCCTGTGGCTTTGGCCTATGTCTTTACCCTTAAAGCACTCACTCACTTACACATGGAGTAAAAGCAGTGATCACTCAGATGAGGGTACCCGAGTTCACTTCAGATTTTGGTGAACCCTGATGCCAGAGCCTCAGCAGCAGTCTCTTCCCTGCTGGATAGGGAATAGATTGTTTTTTGGAGCTGTACTGCCATTGCTCTGTGGGCCCCGTATCCCACACCAGCAAGCATGTGGCCACTTTGTAAGCCAGCAGATGATGCAGGTCCTGAAGGGACTGCTTACAGACGTGTGCTCTTGGTTTTCAAGCCTTTGCCCCGTGGTATTCTCAGATGGGCTCTTCGGAGATGAAGCTGTAAAACACAGCTCTAATCCACCGAAATCCTGAGCACTTTGGAAGAGAGATGAAGCATATCTTTTTTTTCATTCACTTATCTTTGCTGAGTGGCATCATGACTTGATCAAAGGGAGGAAGAACAAGGAACTGAAAGAGAACATGACTTCCTACTAGAGCAATGAGCATTAAACATGAGCTTTGGAAAAGACCTATATCCAGAGCATACGAGTCTGAAGTGAAAGCCTATTAAGCACAGAGAAAGGCTGCTTCGGTGTGTTTAGAAGACAGCTTTTGATACCTACATGGATGTTACAGCCTGGTACCAACAGCTGGAGAGGAATAATAATGCCTTAACCCAGCAGCAGGCTCTGTTTGGTGGGACTGGGATATACTCGTTTCTTTGGTGAAAAAAACAGTACTATTGAATGAGAGATGTAGACTCCTAACATTACACACCTGTGGACTTTCTGTTCTGCAGACTAAGCATCTGAAAGACCTAAGGGCTTGAGACAATGTTCATGTTTTGACTTGAGAGGTGATTTGTAAGCAGAGAAGTACATGATCCTTTCCGCTGGAGAGTTTGACTCTGTTCTTTGCTGTGCTGGTGTTTCTTTTCACCTAAACAAGCTGTGTTAAGACTGCACTGAGAACATGCAGTCAGTCTGAATACATAATGTTCAAATGCTGCTACCAAAATTTTATCGTAAATGGGAGAACTTTCCTGAAAATGGCTAAATTCATACCTGATTTCATACAATGCCAGCAGGAGCCCTTTAAAGGCCGCTCATTATGGTTTACTTTTCCCTCTGGGCAGTCTATTTTCCCTGGCAGTGTTCAAGGCCAGGTTGGACGGGGCTTTGAGCAACCTGTTCTGGTGGAAGGTGTCCGTGCCATGGCAGGGGGAGATGGAACCAGGTGATCTTTAAGATCCCTTCCAACTCAAACCAGTCTGTGATTCTATGACGGACAAGGACTTGCCAAGCTTCTTATGCTGGTCTCTCTCAGTTAAGACAAGAGTCGGCTTGGATTCTTGCTCCATTGTGTACTGTTGCACCTTGCAAACAGCCACATTAATTTCACAGAGTGAAAAACAAATGAGGACAAATTCTGATTCTGAATAATTTTCTTGCCGTGAAGCTGTCTCTCTCTGTTTATGGATGAAATAGTTACAATTATTTAAAAGAAAAGGTGTCTTCCAAAGCATTCACCCTGAGCATCGGGTCCTTCGCATGTCTCTTCCCCATTCCCTCTCCTTCAGCTCATATATTGTCCAGCGTTTTATTTCATTATTACATTTTATAATGTAACTTATACAGGAATAAGTTATATTTGTTCTGAATACAGCATTATGAAGTTTCAAAGCTTCTTTTCCGGTACGTTGTTTCTGTCTATGAGGAAACACTAGATGGCAGCATGAAGGTCAGCCTACCATTAGTTATTGGCAGTTGCAGACTCCCGTGCCCAAACAGCCGGGATCTGCCCTTGGAGCCAGTAATTTGCTAGCAAACTTCCATAACCCCCTAAAAGACCTCATTATGTTTGCATTAGTGAGTCTGTAGTAACAAGACAGATAAATATATAAAAGCTGTCAGAAGAGCCACACATGAAAGCTGAAAGGGCTACCTCCCCTTTAACTTGCTCGTGATATTTTGTGTACTTTACCATCCCTTAAATCAAAACCTGGTACAACCTTAGTCAAGTCTGAGTGTCACCTGCTTTCAGCTTTTTCAATAAAATCAGAGGAATCTGTGCCTTCTCCATCTTTCTGCCCTTCCCTACTAACCCCTTCCCCAACTCAAGATTACATGAATCCCATCCTTCCCACATTTCCAGCTTCTTTTCCCTTTAAAGGAAAAGGCAAGGCCTCATGGAGAGGGAAAAGGAAGCAGGATAGCCCTATATGCAGTTGCTTCTCCTCTTTCCTGTTGCCTCTGCTGGGCATTACAGTTTTCACCACCGATAGCCTTGGATAAACATCTGGGGGCTTTGCTTCCTCAGCAGAAGCAGCTTTTACATGCGTGGTGGAAAACATGACAGGATGAAGAGCAGGAAGAGGCCTGTTCTCATCTGGAAGCCTGAAATCCTCTCCTTATCCACTCCCCAGCCAACTTCAGACAGATGGCCATGACCTTCCCTGCCAAGGCCACTGCCTAACCACACCTAACCTTCCCTGCCAAGCTCTGCCTAACCACAGTATCAGCTGCTGGTTCTCATCTCAAGCACAAATGAAGGGCCCCACACTCCTGAGATAGTTACTGACAAGTTTCCTATTGTATCCCTGTTTCTCCATCCCAAAAGTCCAGCCAAAGAAGCTGCACAAAGACAGAGGCCACACAAGGAGAAGAACTAGTTTATGAAGTTTAGCCCTTACCAGGTAGGCTTGTACCACAGGATACAGAATGGAAACAGAGCACAGTCCCAGATTTAGTTCAAACCCACTGCTCCTTTCTTTTTCTGAGTTATCCAAAGAATAGCACCGTCATAGTTACGCTGTTTTCCTGTCCAAACTGCCTGCTGGCTGCATGCTTCTAGGTGGATAAAGTCTGATGTAGATGTTTCCCTTTGTGTGCCATGGGTTTCAGATTACATCCTGAAAGCACTCCTGTAATGCTAAATCCTGTACAGGTGAGCAGCCTTTATGGCAACATATCTGTATGTTCAACATCATCAGAGATAAGAAGTATTGCATGCGTATCCACACCAGCTGCTCTGTAGGTGGGGGTAAGTGCTGAGGAAATAAAATGGACTATTTACTTGAATAGCTGTTTCATTGGTTTTGGATTGTTTCTTTTTTGGAAGGATATGTTTAAAGAGTGTGTTACTCTGTATTTAGAGTGGTACCTATTCAGTCTATCAGAAATTTGGAACACCACACAAAGTTTCTGAAATCCTATCACAAGCTCTAAACCAAATATTTCCCTTTGGTGCCACATAAACAAAATATCAGATCATTATCTTTGCGAAACAGTGGCAGTGCTGTTTGCCAGATATAATTTGTGAGATATTTGGCAGAATTTGCAACTGTAAACTGATTCTATCATTATGACTATAATGTCTTACCAACAGTCAAGAGACCCTGGGAACAAGAAAATGTGGTTCTCGAGTTCTTCTAGCATGATATAATGCATATATTTGTAGAGTTCATCCAAGTTAATTATATGGTAGATGGTACTTTTAACAAAGAAAAAGGATATTATGGTTTTATTTTAATTGGGATACTGTATACTTGAGATGACCACGAGTTCCAATAATTGTCAGTCTTTGTTCTGAAGCCTACAATCCAGTATTTATCAGGATTAAATTGTGAATATATTTACAGTACAGCGATATTTATGTCTCAGCAATTTCTGATTCTGTTTAGCTCTTGGTAACTCAAAATCCATTAAAAATTACATATTTATATATAGAAACACACATGTATTCTTTGGCCATAATTTTCAGAAAAACGAGCTTACTGTTAAATTCCAGCATTCACATTTTGGATGTGAAGCAACTGGATTTTCAAAACTGGTAATAGCAGCTTTTAGTCAAATTTATAGTAGTTGCTGGATGCTAAGGACTTTTAGAGAGGGAATTATTTCCTTGTAGAGCTGGAAGATCTTTTTCAGCAATTCTGGTGATAAATCTATGGGACTGAAGTGGGTGCTTTTATCAAGTACTTGCTAGATTTCTTTGTGGAATGAGCAAAGTACCCATTTTTGTAAAAAGCTGTAATTTTTTAAAATAATTATTATTAAATCACAGAATTTTTCTCCCCAAGAGCTGGTTGCTGTGAGGGGTGGTGTCTAACTCACAGCTGAAACACCCCAGGCTTATTTGCTACTGTGTGATGTTGAAAATCCAGCTACTAAGCTTGGGTCTCCATTGGCTATGTTTAGCTTACAGCAATGACATATACCGTTGTTACGTATTATTTGTTTGGTGCCTAGATGCTTTGGTCACAGGCCAGGATCCCGGAGGTCAGATCCTATACAGGCCCAGCAGAAAATGACAGTTGTTTCCCTACAAGCAATTTTAGTATAAGAAACCAGAAAACAACTGGTGTCCTCATGCACCAACAGCATACACAAGCATTGACTATCCCATCCCACCTCATACAAGCTACAATAAGTATGCTACATGATCTAAATGGGCAGGTCACACCATTTCTTGTGCATGTAACAGCAACTGCAAGGCCTGATCATATTCAACAGCAGCTTGCATTCAAATTCTTGAAGGTGTTTCAGGAGTCCAAGACTGAAACAAAAGCCCAAGCTATAAAAGGCAGCAACAGTGTACCAACATAAGCTAACCTAGGCTTAAGAGTCAAATAACTTTGGTGTTTGAACCAGATTCCTCAAGGAAGTCAGGCAGAAGGCCTGCACTACAGAACTCTTGTTGCAACAGGCCAGCAAGGGGGAGATCACCCCTTTTTCTCAGGTTTGTAAGGCTGTCACACTCACTGCAGCACCAGATATTGTGGTCCTCAACCTAACCCTGTCCTATCCACAGCTTCACATTTGCTGCATTCAGAGTGTTCTATGAGGGAAGAAAATCTCTCTCTGTCTGTCTTCTAGGTCGGGGGTGGGTGGATTATCTGGGCCTTAAATCAAGCATTTAACTAAATCAAACAGATCAGGCACTTGCTGAGTGAGGCACGGTCTGTTCCCATGTGTGGAAGCTGCAGAGAAAAGCCCAAGACTCAAAGTTATACTTTCTGAATGCAGGCCTTTGTTTCCTCCATATGGGAAGCTGGGTGCAGGGTTCTGGAGCATTCCAGCATCTTCCTGGGTTGTCCAGAGCAGAGCTGCAGGGTTAATACAAAAAGAGCCATTAGCTTAAATGCAGCTTCTTTACACCCCGTACAAGGGAACCTGAGCTCAAGTGAGATCTAGAGGTAGTAGTGAAATACGAAGAGTACCCAAGTTTTACTTATGTTACTTATTCTTTCCACTTTTTGGCCAGAAATGTGTAATGCTTTCTTGTCAGGCCTGTTAGCAGGAAAGTTCAACATACTAAAAACCAAACAAAAAGCCTCAGCTTCACAAGAACTGTTTGAAATCCCTGAGAAACCACATTTAATTAACTGTCTTGTGTCATGTTGCGTAACTGATAGACTCTCTTACTATTTTTTTTCCCCCCTTTTAGTGGTTTCCACAGTTCTGTGCATGGGTGCCATCCCCATTTAATGACCTAGAATTATGTCTAATTGCTATTCTACTCTTATTTCCCACACCATGTGAGGCAGAGAACTTTTCTCATAACAGTGCTTTTTATTTTTTTTATATTGTTTTCACTCATATCCTTTTATGCCCTGATCTGCGGCCTCTGAAAATGAATTTGTTCTATAGCATGGAAAGAGAATGACTTGGCACATCTTGCACTGAGAAAATGGTTCTCCAAAGGACAGAGCTTCGCTGGGCTGGTTGATCATTTGCAAAGCGAGTGCTATCCAAGCAAGGTGTCCAGACTCCCTCTGCTCAGTAAGGGGTCAGCACTTCCTGGAAGTGCACAGGGAGGCTCATTCTGAATGTTTGATGTAGGCTAGATAAATCATGCCCTAAAAATACTTGTTTTTTCCCCCTATTGTCTTACAAAAGGTGAAGATAAATAATTACAATATAAGCACATGCAAAAAGCAAAGGGAGATGAACCATATCCACAACGTCTACATTGTAATAGTTCTAAGTGTCGGAAGGAAGATATGGTAAAAGGAAGTGTCAGGGCTGGAGGGGGATAGAAAGAAGCAGGAGTGTAGCTCAAACATGCCCCATCAGGCAGTACAAAAATACCAGTGTGTGTGTGTGTGTGTTAGAACATCCCCATCCTAGTTAATCTGCACTGAGTTCACGTGCAGTTCTGACCTCTTTTCAAGTTTCTAAACTGAAATACTTACTTTGCCCCACCTTTTCTGCCAAAGCATAATCCTAGAATTGTGCTTTTTGGCATCAGAGGCCATATGGAGCATAGGAGTAAGCTGTGTTGCTGCAGCATCTGAATGTCCAGCAACCCCCATTTTGGCACACACACACACAAAAAAGGAGGCAAGATTTTTGAGAAAGTACTGTTTTTATTTTGCAACCTAAACTGTCAAATTTAGTTGCTGTGTGAAAATCAAAAGCTTGTGACAATCTGAACCTCTTTTTCTCTTGCCACCACATACCACTGAGCTATACAGAATCACAGAATCATAGAACCAACTCAGTTGGTAAAGGCCATCAAGTCCCACCACTACACCAGCACTGCCAAGTCCATCGCTAAACCATGTTACTGAGGGCCTCATCTATGTTGGTTCTGAACACTTCCAGGGATGGTGATTCCACCACTGGCCTGGGCAGCCTGTTTCAATGCCTGAACACCCTTTTGGTGAAAAACCTTTTCCTAATACCCAGTATAAACCTCCCTTGGCACAGCTTGAGGCCATTACCTCTTGTCCTATTGCTTGTTACTTGGGAGAAGAGACCAACCCCCACCTCACTACAACCTCCTTTCAGGTAGTTGTAGAGAGCAATACGGTCTCCCTGAGTCTTCTCTCCTCCAGACTGAACAACCCCAGTTCCCTCAGCTGTTTCTCAGACCTGTGCTCCAGACCCTTCACCAGCTTCCTTGTCCTTTTTAGGTCCCACACGATTCCACTGCTACAGAGCGGGTGAAGATGCTATTGCCCGCACCCCTGCCAGGCTTCCGGTGCTGCTGTATTCACACCTCCACCCACCGACGGCGTTTCACCTCAGACGCTAGCACCGTGAAAGAACGAAGACTGTTCGTTCCCCTAGGAGAAAAGCAGCTACCTACTTGTGTCCTGCCCCCATGGACCGGTAACTAAAAGTGTGTGTGGAGCGCGTGGGGACCCCTCACACCGCCCCTCACGACCACCCCGCTACGGTGCGCCTCACACCCGCCCCGACTGCTCTCCGTGACGTCACTTCCCGCCGCCACGCGCCCGCCCCTAACGGCCGGTGTACCCCATGGCGGCGGTGGCCGCCGGGGCAGGCGGCGGGTCGGCTGCGCTGGGCGATAGCGACAGCATCGACTACTCGGTGCACGAAGCGTGGAACGAGGCCACCAACGTCTACCTACTGGTGGTGCTGGCCAGCCTCGCACTCCTCGTCTACGCGCGGCGGTGAGCGCAGGCCGGGGAGGAAAATGGGAGGGGGGGGAGGCGGAGGCGGAGCGAGGGCTCCCGCCAGGAAGCTGCCGCGCCGGGCCGGGCCGGGCTTCTCACCGCCTTGTCCCCCTTCTCCCGCAGGAACAAGAGGAGGATCATGCGCATCTTCACCCTGCCCCCAGCCGCCGAGACGCCGCCCGAGCCCAACTTCTACGACAGCATGAAGAAGATACGGCTGCGGCAACAGCTGGAGATGTACTCCATCGGTAAGTGGAGGAAGGGAAGAGGGGGCTCCTCCCTCCCCGGGTGGCCTCGGCCTGCCGGCCCTCGTGCGGTGGGGACACCCCGGCCCTGTGGCACCACGTGAGCAGGGATTGAAGCATGAGCAATCATGGATTGAGGGAGGGAGCAGCCAGGCGATGCCCTTCTAGCTGTCAAAATAAGGCTGATGTTGAAGGTAAAAAGAGCTGGGAATGCCCGAATATTGCCAAAACGTGGAAGGATATGTAACAGTTGACAGGACTGTGGAATCACAAGTTATTCAACTTTGTAAATCAAAAATAAATGGTAATTTTACTGTACTGACAAGTATTGTTGCTCCCATCTTAATACTGAAGGTCAGGATGGGAGTAGGAATGAGCCCCATGCCTCTGATACTCTGAGGTCCAATTCAGAGTACACCTGTACTTGCTTTGCATCTGCCATACATGCATGCCTAGAGGGAGTATGGGCAAGAAATACTGAATGAGTTGAAACCCACCTTCTAAATATAAAGAGTAAATGCAAAGGTTTTTAAACCAGGCCATTGGATTTTGTAGAAAAAGAAAACAAGGCCAGACTGGATGGGGCTTTGAGCAACCTGGTCTAGTGGAAGGAAGCCCTGCCCATGGCAGGGGATTGGAACTAGATGAGCTTCAAGGTCCCTTCCAACCATAACCATTCTATGATTCAATGAAAAAAGGATGTCCTTCCTACGGAAGAATGCCTGCTGATGTGGTGTTTGTTCCACCACACATAACTCTTTGATCTGCCTTTGCCTTGCTAACCAGATTAATTTTGGAGTCAGTGTAGTTGTTAGCTTGTGGCTTATGTATTGTGGAGGAAACGAGTGATGTGGGGATCAACTGTATGACTAATAAGTCATTCAGGTCATCTGTAATAGTACTTCTGAAGGCATAGTCTGTTTTTTTTTTTTAATATAAAAAGGCCTAAATGGAATCATAGTTCTCCGCAGTTAATTTAGTGACATTTTGCGATGACCCTACCACTGAGCCCTTCCAAGGCCTTACAGTAAAGGCCTAGCTCCACCCGGTGACTGAAACTTTGCCTTGTGTGGCTAAATGATGACATTACATTGTCTAATCTTAAGACTACTTCTTGATTGTAACCCTGTTTAGACACATATATATATAGGTATGCATACATGCACACACACGTATACAATAAATGGTATAATCAGTGTTGACCGGTGTTTCTTTTTTTCAGCAAGGAAGTATGAACAGCAGCAGCAGCAGCCACCAAAGCAGACTGAAAGTGTACAGCTCTCAGTGGAGTGAAGCCCACAATTGTAGGAACTCAGGAGACATTTCCAGTGCTGATGATAAGAGCCAGTGTGGAGCTATTTCCAATGCCTTTTAGTTGGTGCAGAGCTGACGGCAAGGGGGAAGGGAAGGGGACTTTCCTAAAAAGTTTGCTCTCTGTAGCTTTTCTCTGAGCCCCGTGAAGCAAACCGAGGGCTACTGAAACAGTCCGCATGAAAGCACCCAACGCAGGGCAGACCTGTTCAGAGAAACCTTTGCGGGTACAGAAGTGCAGTCTTACCCATGTTTTAAATTATTTCTGTCTGCTGGCATCTTGGAAATTAGCTCCTGCCTTCTCTGGTAATGGCACCCTAGAGAAAGCAAGGCAGAACCTGTCTGCCTACAAACCCTCCTGTTCAATTCAGTGTTGAATGTGCTGAATGCATTCAGTGAATGTGAATGAAGACACTGTGGCCTTACTGCCTGGTGAAGGGGAACAGTGTTGCGAGCCAGGAATGTCATAGGCGGCAGCGCAGAGAGATTCTGCTCTGTGTTTATATGGGGGGTGTGTATGCAAGGCTGTGAAGCTTTCCTGGAGGAACTTTGGGACCGTGAAGTACACAGTGAATTGCATGTCTTGAAGACACTGAAAGCCAGTACAATACTGTTAATAGCAAAGGTGGTTAGCTTAATTTAGTTCCATTGCTCTGAAGAATGGGATTGTCTATAGAAATCTGCATAAAGATGGCAGCTTAGACAGAAGAGACATCACACCCCCGTTACTTTTATTTTCTCGGTAAATCACAGAATCGGTTAATTTGAAGAATACTGCAGAAATTACTTCTTAATAAAAGCATCTAATCATGAAAACTACTCGAAGATGTATCCTGCTGTAAATCCCAACAAAGTGATTGGCCAAGTAGTGAACAGAATACTAACGAACAGCGTAGAGAGAAGTGAGCGTATGGCCAGGAAGCGCTTTTTTTCCTATTTGCTTCTAAATTCAGACTTGGAGCAGTGGTAAGCACTGCAGTTCCGTCCGGGCATGAGGAAACCTGGCTTTGTTCACCAAAGGGTGTTTATAAGATGGCAGTGATCCATGGGTTGGCGCCCGTGGGGACATCAGCGCGGAGACTGGGCCGTGGCAGGGGTCGGCTGGGCAGCTTCGCCCCGGGGAAAGGGCCCTCTCGGGTGATCTGTCGCCCGCGCCGCGCAGGCGGCCCCTTTGGGCAGCTTCCCCTCTGCAGCCGAGGGAAGCAGCGGCGGTGTTGGCGGGAGACAGCGCTGCCACCATGCCGCGACGGGGCAGAGGATGACCGCGGAGCCGAGCCCGTCCCGTCCCACGTTACTCCGGCCGCTCGAGGGCCTGGCTCCGCGCCTGCTCCCCGCTACTTGGCGGTACAATAGCCCAACTCCTGTGTGACCCCCGTCCCATTCCCTGTCCAGCCTCCGGAAGCAGCGCTCTGCCCCCTCTCGGCGACTTCACTTCCTGCCGCCGCTTCCGCCTCCGGGCCGCGCCGGCTGCTGTTACCGCTGCTGCCGCCGGTGCTGCTGCCGCCGGTGCTGCTGCTCGTGCTGCTGCTCGGAGGGCGCCCGCCGGGCGGTGAGTGGGGCCGCGGCGGAGCACGCGCGCGGGGGCGCCCCGCCCCGTCGGCGCGGAGAGGAGCGCGTGGCGGGAGGGGGGCGCACCTCGGGGAGGGAAGGGGCCGCCTGAGGAGAAAGGGCGGGAGGGAGGGTAGAGGAGGGGGCCCCGGGGGCAGGCTGCGGCCGCTGGGCTGGGTGGGCTTCCCCTTCTGTCCTCCGCGGACTCCCCCTTCTGTTCTCCGCGGGCACCCTCTGCCCGGCGTCACCCCGCTGCTGCCGCAGCGTGGTCTTGGCGCCGGGAGCGGGCTCTGCCGTCCTTCAGCTCGGCAAACCCGAGCGGGCGGGCGGGGAGCCGGCAGCTCAGCAGAGCTCCTCCGCCTCATGGCGCGTCTTTTGTAGCGCTCGCCGGGCCGCTGCCCGCAGCAGCCAGCTCCGCATGGCCCAGTAAAGCGGCGTGTCAGAACGACCCCCTTCTTTCCAGTTTACTAAACCCACCCGTCTGCCTCCCTGTAGTGATTCTGTAATTTATAGATGATACAATGGCTTGGGTTGGAAGGAACCTTAAAGATCATCTGGTTCCAACCCGCTGCCACGGCAGGGACATCTTCCACTAGACCAGGTTGCTCAAAGCCCCGTCCAGCCTGGCCGTGAACACTGCCAGGGATGGGGCAGTCACAGCTGTGCCAGTGTCTCACTACCCTCATAGTAAAGAACTTCCAAATATCTAATCTAAATCTCCTCTCTGTCAGCTTAAAACCATTCTCCCTTGTGTTGTCACTGCATGCCCTTGTAAAAAGTCAATCTCCAGCTGTCCTGTAGGCGCCCTTAGGTACTGGAAGCTGCTTTAAGGTCTCCCCGGAGCCTTCTCTTGTGTAGACGGAACAAGCCCAACTCTCCCAGCCTGCCTTCATAGGAGAAGGCTTTCTAAGATTGTAACTTTACAGTTCTCCCATTAGCTGAGCTGGGGCACCATGAAGCGCTTGGAAATCTTGAGTGACTTGCAGCTCTGCTTGTGTTCATGGACCTGAGGTAGTGGCACAGGTATCTCACAAACTTACTTGGTGAAGGCAATGCATTTTTAAGGAGAAGCAGCAACAAAAGCAAAAGCTTTTCCCAGGCCTGCACCTTCTTTATATGTTAGGTCATTAGGAGAATGCTGCTTGGGCCATCAGTGAAGGACAGGTCATGTTTTGTTTTCATGACTTACGTGCAGCTATTGAAGTTATATCCCAGCAAAACTATACCCTGCTTTGTTGGAGGTTTTTATATTTCAGTTTTACAATACAAGTATGCTTTGGAACAGAAAGTGCAGTCGGCTTTTGAGATTTTACCTCTAAATTTCTGCAGTGATTTTTAAGTTAACTCGTGATATTGCACTTAGAAAAAAAAAAAGCTTTCTTTAGCTGGTAATAAAAAATAGGTGCCTAAAAGCACAGAGTAGAAGTAATAGGTCTTCATTGTATCCATTTGTAGTCCTTGGGCTTGTAGGCATGCACAGAACAGGTTTGCAAAGTTGTTCATGCTGAATTGATAGAGGTTTTGGATGGGGAAAGCTTGTGACCTTTAAAAATATTGTGCCAAAGTTATCTTTGGTTTCATTTAGTTTTGCAAATGCTGTACAGAGGCAAATCTTTGCAGCTTACCCAGCGCTGTTTTAAAAAGCTACTATAATATGTAGATTTAAGTTGATCACAAAAGCATGTGAGGGAACTGCTTTCAAGGCAGTTAAATCTTTGTGTCTATAAGGCACTGCAAAAAAGCATTAACAGGTGTCTCTCAATTAGAATGTGGGTGTTCTTGAGAATTTGACCACTGTCTTGTGCCAATGGGAGCTGCTGAACAGTCACATCTTTGTAAATGAAGTCTGTAGATGGAAATACAACTGTGATTCTATTATCTGATGTGAAAACTATAATCTGTCAAGTGATGGGAAAGTTGTCTCCTCATAAGTACAATGTGGCTGGCTAGGTTTTATACTTGGTGCTGCATAGAAGATCAAAGCTTTTCAGATAGAGCTTTATAAATTTAGTGACAAGGCTCAAGAGGGTCTTAAATATTTAAGCTATGAGCATGGCTGTGTTTAATGCTGAAGACATTGTAAACTGTGAGCCTTGTAGTGAAAATATCTCCCTGTGCCGTGAGCATTTTGAGTTTCAGTCCTGTGTTACATACCTGGATCCTGTAAATTGGCATGTGCCAGCTGAGCCTAGATGAGAAGGTAGCTGGTAGCAGCTGCCCTGGTGCCTTATGGCCATAAGAGTTACAAATTTTATTAGTGTGGTGCTTAAGTGGTGCTATACTTGCTCTCAAACTTCACTTCCAAAACTGCCTGATGAACTGAAAAGACCTGCAGAGAAGCCTTTGCTGTACCACTTGTACTGCTTACACCGGTAGAAGCTCTGAAAATGGGGAGAAGATTCCAGTGCCTTCCTCTGAGGACAGTTTGAGGGCAAGCATCTTCAGTGCAGTGTAAAATTATTCACTGAGAATATTCTAACCTGTGATGCATCTTTCTGTAACTTGCATTTTGCATATATATGATTAAGCAGCATTGGCCAAAAGCCTGGTGACAGCACAGGGCTCTGGAATGTCTCCCTGTTGCCTGGGCAGTTTATTCATGTTAGCTTACTTCCTTGAGCATAATCGCTCCTTTTAAAGTCCTCCTGAACTCAGGAGTGCCACTGCTATTGAGCAAGCTGAAATTATACACGCTGCAGAGAGAAAGGTGAGTATGTTGCAACTTAACCTCTCTGCCGGAGGAATTGCAAAGATTTTGCCCCAGCCCTAATTACTACATTAAAGGGATGAAAATTGTCACTACGTGCCACCTTCAATGGGGAAGAAGCGCCTTGGTGGAAAACCTGTTATTAACTTTGTGATGTCTTTGGCCTGTTGTGCCTAAAGAGCAAGAGCGCTTGAAGGAGGCTTGCTGACAAAGCGGTTGCTTATGCTCCAGATCGGAAGTAATGATCAAAAGATATTCCCTTTCCCCTCCAAACACAAACCGTGTTTAAGTCATGGTAAGGAACCTGAGTGATGTCACCTAGTTTATCAGCCTAGTTGCTCAAACAAAAAGGCAGCACTTCATCTTGTCCTTGAGACAGGGTTGCCACTGGAGAGCAGAAGGTTTCAGTGCCTGAGGCTCCTGAGAATGGAGGTAAGATCCTTTACTTTGCAGCCCCACTTCTGTTGTGGCTAAAGAATGCTAAGAAGTTTCTTGTAGTCTAAAAAGCTCCATCAGGAACTGGTGTGGCCTGAGTTGGTGGGTCTCCCTGCTGGTTGAGGGACAGATGCTGAGTACGACCAGAGGCACTGACTGCTGGCAGAGCACCCCAGAGCCAGGGTAAATGTCTCATGAGAAATCTGTTGCTGGGGAATGGAAATTGGTGTTACTTCTTCCGTGACAGAAGACAAGAAAGGAGGAGGAAGAAGCCACATTTTGTGTTAAGAGCAGAAGGCTCGGGATTTTTATAAGCAGGAAGAAATCCTGCCTTAATACCCCCTTTTTTTAACTCTTTAATTAAAAAAGGCTGATAAAACTTCTTGGTGCTCAGTTGTCTCTGAAATCTGTGTTTACAAGGAAAAGGCTAAGAACCTTTCTAAGAATGAAGGTGTTTTGCTGGATTTTGCAAGGAATGTCTAAACCTTGGGTGTTGCTTTAATAAAAATAATTCCTGATCTTTTTATGGAATATCTAAATTCTGGGCGTTACTTTAGTAAAAATAACTTCAAACTCCAAGATTAATAGAGTTGCTAAAAGGAGTTAGTTCTTAATGAGTAAAACAATAAACTGAACTTGGAATTTCTGAACCAAGCCCTAGAAGGCAATTTGTGGCAAAAGCTCTAGGAAAGGGGAAAAAAATCTCATTTTTATAAAAAAGCCATATAGCTTCTTTCTCAATTATAGCTAGGCAGTGCTTTGAAAAGTGATTCTCCCCTTGCAGAGGCCTGGGAATGAGATGTTTTAGGAGAACTGGGTTTAATTTTAATCTAGCAGTAAAATGAATTAAGAATCCTAAAAAGGGGCTGCTCAAATTAGGGATTTGCTGAAATTGGAGCCTGAGAAAATACATTTGTACATCTGAAAAAAAACTTAGATCCTGAGCCTGTGAAGTAGCAGTCCTTTTGAGTTTCTGTCAGAATTGCTGGAACTGGTTTTGGGCATCTGTGGTATATTAAAGGTATGCATGGACCTATAGTTTGCTCCTGAGAAAGACCGTGGTTTGGATGAGATTATAGAAACATTTGTCTCTTTTGTAATGGAATAGAAGGAGTATTTTGAAAAGACTCAGCCGGCAGGATGGCTGTGTTACCTTCTGAAATATCCTCTGGATCATCCTGAAAACACAGTTTGTAATATGCTCTTGACTGACAGCATAGGGTGTGAAGCATAAATTCCTGAGCAGGGAAGATGTATGTTGGTTGTGCAATGGGAGCCTCCATGTGATGTCGTTATTTATGGTGCTTCTCTCAGATGTCTTTCTGGGACCCGAACAGCTGCTGTGAACTTTGCCCAGCACAGAGTTTGTGCTCGCTATGTTTGAATGACTCTGTTTTGCCGTTGCTCAGGTTGTGATGCACGCTCTGGTGAGCGATAATAATAGAACCAACTTCTGTGACACTGGTTGTAAAAGCAGAGCAGAACTTAGGGAATCCTTTAATTGATTTATGAAAAGCTTGAAAGAATATCATCTTCTGTAGCTTTGGTGTCAGGGAGTGAAAATTCAATACATCCAATTTCTTCTTTTCATACTGTAATATGGAAGGAAGGATGGGTTGACAGAAGAGAAAGACTTGATTTTTCCTTTCAGAGGGAAGGGTGGAAGGGTAGAGACAGTGGCGCAGGCTTTTTCAATCTTATCTCTTTTCTGCATAACCATCTCGTCAAGTGGCAGCAACTGTGCTTGCAGGAGCTTTCCCTTTCTTTGGTAAAAGAGCTGTGGCTTTTTAAACATCATGCATTTTGATATGTGGCAATGCCATTGCTAAACAGATGCAAATCTACAGTCAGATAAGGCTTGGAATAATTGATGTTCTTAGCTCAACTAAGTAACCAAGTTCACATGATCTGTACGAGGCCAGTGGATTTTTTTTTCTGAGGCAAAGTATGTGCTGCTTGTATCGCACATTTATTTAAAGCTAATTTTAGCACAGCAGATTGAGAATTCTAGCAACCAAAAATACCGCTGTTGAGTCCGTTAAAAGGTTTCCTTACCCAAACTCTGGCTTTGTGTGTGACAAACCGAAAATATTGTGTCTTTTTTACTTTATATTCAGTAACAACCCAGAAGCAGTGAAAGCATTGCACTCAAGGCCTCCAAGATTACTTTTGCCGTTGCTGATGGGGGAATTGTTCTGTATCATTACTGTCTTCTCTTTCAACCTCAGCAAGTCCTGAAATGCCAAAGGCAAACCACTTGCTGGCTGATCAGAGGTGCTGGAGATGCTGGTATGGCAGTCCTCTGATACTTGTGGCTTGGACTGCTGTTTGAGCATTGCCTAAGAGCAATGAGTAGGAGTACGCAGTTCAGTATGTCGTCTTTGCACATGTGAGATAGAACAGGAAAGCATTTATGGCCTCCTTCTAGGTGTTAAGATTATCGCTCTGGAGCAAAGTTTCTAAGACTGCTGCAGAGGTATTGAACAGTATGGGGAGGTCACTGAGAAGTGTGCAATGAGACAATAACGTTGCTGTTACGAGTTGTGATTTTTTGACTCTAATCAGTGTATGATCCTCAAACAGAGACAAGAGTTGCATATGGTTGTATTAATGAGCTAACAGTTGGCAACATGGTTCTTATTACCAGTTCTATTAGTGCTATTTTGATCATTAAAGAGCATCATTTGTTTATGGACCATAGGCTGGAACAGGAGTTTTCCCTTGATCAATTGCTTGCCTGAAGATCCTTCTAAAGAAGGATGAAGTGGTGTAATTTTCTTTTTGGTTGAGGCAAAGAAGTATTCTCTTGTCATAATTCACCAGTTCCAAGCCTGTAATTAAAAAACTTGTGGTAAAATAGTGATGGCTATGTGGTGTTTCTTACAGATACTGTAAAAGCGCTGTCATCTCCTTGGGGGGCCATCTTCCCATGAGATATCATCTATACCTACCTACTCTTTCTCTCCTAAAGACTTTGGTATTAAGAACCTGTGGCCTGGCATCCAAAGTTTTAGCTCCAGAGGCTGAAAGAAGAAAATTTAGCCCAAAGAGTTACTGAAAGGACTATGTTTTGTGGACATGAGAAGGTCCTGAACCTCAAGTTTGCCTTAAGAGTCTCCCTTCCTTGTCTGTTGTTTGCATACACTATTATATATGTGTATATATATTATTTTTATTTTTTTTTTCCCACTGATTTTTGGTTGAATGAAGGTGTGGCTTTATACCTTGATGCCTTTTGCAACTGTTGTGTGAGCAGAAATGGCAGTGACTAGTCGCACTGGAGTTTTAGTAAGTACTTGGCATTATAATCACAGTGAATACATTGTGAGCTCATCCCGAAGTAACAACACAGGATAAAGTTACTATTGCACTGAGGAACCTGCAGTTCATAAGAACAGCAGCCCAGGGCAAAATGGGATTGGTTTTGCTTGGTTGGACACTGTTGTTCTTTATTCAGGCATGGAGATAGGAGGGGAATTCTTTGCTCAGAGGGAGAGGTTCCTGTGTGACCTTGAAAAGCCCAGCATGGTATGCTTCTTCTCTGTTCTTTTATAACTAAATGTATCCAAATTTGTCAGGGGGGGTTCAAAGAGAACCACAGAGGGCGAAACAGAAACAGTTTGCTTATAAGGAGGGCAGCTCTGGAGTGGAAAACAACAGAAAAGTGAGCTTGGAAGACCTGGAAGAGGTGAAATGTTGTTAGAGCTGGTAGGGGCTAGCTGATCCCAGCAATCTAGCCTATAGAAATGTTGCTGCATAACTGATAGAAGATGCTAAAATGTTGCCTTAAAGGCCCTCAGATTATGTTCCCACTCTGTAACAGAACACAGTGTGGCGTGGGAGCTCATGGCACAAGCCGAGCTGGAGCACTTAGAAGGGTAAGAGGTGGTGAGTACCTGGGTTAGTTCCCATAGTGCAAGAACAAAGGGATGTTTAAATGAACATTGGAACATTTGAAACCTGGCATAATTATATCACATGATATTACCGAGGCCAAAAGTTTAGTTGGATTCCAAGCAGACCAGGACATTCATACATATACAGTGACAATGTCCAGAGTTGCAGTAAATAGGATTAAAAATAAATTAAGCATATTAAACCTGCATGCTAATTGATGAGGTTAGGAAGGAATTTCCCCTTTGGGTGAATTGCATCATTGTTCACTACTTGTGCTGTTCCACCTTATGAAGCATCTGGTGCCGATCACAGGAGGCATGATTCTCAAACAGATGGACCAGCAGTCTGACTTGTTGTGGCAGTGCTTAGCTTACCCTGCCTGGGGAGGATCTTGTTGAAAAGGTTTGAGAAGCATTTTTATTTTTTCAGGGGTTTCTGAGGCCACCTGTGCTGCAGTTTATGTCTGCTTTTCCAGTTTTTATTGGTAAAAGAGGACAGCTGTTGACCAAATGCCTTTAATGAATCCTGAGAAGTGCTGCTAACATGTCAGCAGCAGCCCCTAAAGATGGAAGCTGTGATAAGCACATAAGGTATTGCTGTACTGCTCAGTAAATTGAAAAGTAGCTCTATGAGAAGCTGAACTAGTGAGGAGGAGTTTGCTGCAGCTTTCTCAGTTTTGGTGGCACTGTGATACCTTAGGCATCCTCCCTTCTTTGTTTTCTTTACAAAGAAGTGCCGTTAGCATCCCTGTGCCGTTAGCATCCCTGATTTTTCCAGCAGCATAGTGTCTGAGCAGCCTCTCACTGCCTTGTAGTTCTTGGGGTATATTTAATCAAAATGTGATGTATCCCTGATGTTTGTGAACTGGGCACATGGCTTAGGGGGCTACCTTGGTTATTTATTCTATAAACCTGTTGTAGGAATTGAGCATCTGTGAAATCTCTACCCTTTTCTGTCAGATTAGGTTGCAAATGGCCTTATAAGTTACGTCTCTGTACATGGGACAGTCAATATGGTTATGCAACCTTGGAAAACAAGGAAAAATATAAGTCTTCCAAGCAAGTTGCTGTGGAATACTTTTTCTCTCAAAGCAATTAGGTGCATAAACAGTTACACCAAATAACGGAGGTGCATGTGCCTTTAAAACATGCACTGTTTAATCTGAAGACTTTCCCCAAGGTATAAGGGAAAGGCTTCCTTGCCAAAATACTGTAATTGAATTAACAGTCCGTGAGGTTTCTGTGTTTTGTTACTGAGCTACAAAATTCTTCTGCTGGTGTTGGCTGCTGCGAAGATCAAAGTCAGAACCACCGGCCTGCCAGTAAATTGTCTCTTCAAAAGAAAACTGGAAATTCCTTGGTTGTTTCAGGTGACAGCCGGTGTCAGATCTTTCTGACAATAAATAATCTTTTTCCGCAGTTCTCCTTCCGCATGCAGCAGTGAGAAGCTGGGATGTCTTGTAATCTGTATGGTGCATATGCTGAGTGTAGACATCTGAGTAACGAGTAAGGATGTCAATAATAAATTGAACTACTTGTCTGCAGTTAATTTCTGGTGCTCTGAGAGAATATGGAGTTATGATGATTAGGGAACAGTGAAATCGTGGTTTCTGTTTCTTGCATACAGTGATCTTCATAATAAAAGGTTAAGTGGTGTAAAGTAATTGGGTGGTATCTGGACATGTTCTGGATGCCCTTCTAATGGGACATGTGTGGCTGCCTTGGTTTTTTGTCCTCTGTAAATCTGTGGTAGTTGCCTTTCCTGAGTAAGCAATAGCATGTTTCTCAACAGCAGGCATGATCGCTGAGGGACAGGTTTTCAGGACTGTTTGCCTACTAAGCACTTTTAGGGGTAAGGACTTCTTCAAGAGTTCAGAATTGAGGGAATATGTAGTTTTCTTTGACATATAATCCCTGCACTGCAAATACATTTCTGGCCAGTTATTTAACAGCTATTATTGCTGCAACACCCAGAGTGTTGTCAGAGGGTTTTTTGCTTTGACCATCCAAGGCTCAGTTATCATCTCTACTGCAGTATGCAAGAACCAAAGCCAAGACTCTTTGTGCTTGGATAGGACTCTGTGTCTACAGCTGTCCCTCATTTCTAGTGTAAGAGAGCTGAAACAAACCACTGTTTTGCTGGGATGAGTTGGCAAAGAAAAGGACTATGCTGTCTTTCAGAGTGAAGTGTGCCCTATGTATGGAGCACGTTGCTGTCAAGTGCATTGCAGAAGAAAGGAGGATTTCAGAGGGAGGTGGAATTCTGAGAATTTGAGAAGGGTAGCTGATAAGAGGTAGGATCTGCTCTGCCTCTGCTAGGAGGAGATTTTGGTGCTAATGTTTATTTTAAAATGGGAGAGATAAAATTGCTTTCATGCTTCTGTCTCACTGAGAGCTGGCTGGCAGGATGCTTTTGGTGCCTGAGGGCTTGATGGCTGGGGAGCATTGCAGAAATAATTTCTGCTGCACCCCCTCATTCAGCATTTGGGCAAAATCATGAGGCAGGCAAATAGCTTGGGCTGCCTGTTTGGATGCAAGATGGCTGCGTCTCCATTTTGTGGATGAGTCATCCCTCTGCCTTTTTGTTATTAGACTCTGAACCGTGCTGCAGTTGGCTGTGGGCCTGCTCGATCATAAGTTTTGGATGGCAGAAACGGATAAGCAAGTCCCCTCCACCCCAACCCCAAGCTTTATGATGTGATTTTAGGGACAAAGACACATTGAAAATACATTAGGCCTTTGTCACCTTGTAGTTCAGCTACTGTAATGCAGAGGAAGCATCTCCAGTACCTGTAAAGTGTGTAAAAATGCAAACATATTGTGGAAGTTGGGTAGGTCAGGGAGCGATGGGAAAGTAGAGGAGAGGCTTACATCTTTGTTTTCCATCTCATTTGTGGGCTGGAGCTCTACATACTTGGATAAACGGGTCCTGAGTAAAGATAACTCACACTGTTTTCAGTAGTGGATAAGTTAGTAGATGGGTCAGTGGTTTCTTTTAGTTGAGCTGGCTGCCACAGACTAGTTCTGCAAGCTTGGCACCTGATGATGTTTTCCACAGTATGTGAGGCTAGCTGGTACAGGATTTTTCCTGCTCGTCATATCAGGAACAGAGGCGCAGATTAGGAGATTGCATTGGTCACCCCAGTTTCAGCACATGATATTTACGTACCTAGTTTGGCAAAACTTTGCTTTTGTGAAAGGAACTCTTATTTCCTAAAATGAACTTGAATGAAAGTTGGGATTTTATTAAAGACACAGAGGCATATTATTATTCATCTTTCCTTGCTTCATCCCTGTGATGTTTCCTGTTTTGCTTCTTGAGATACAGGTGTCATGATGAGGAGCTTCTCAGAAACAGAAGTGGATGATGAGTGGAGATGAAGAAATCATACATTTAAGAAGTTGGCTCAAGTTTCCGTTACAGGCATGGAAAGTTTCTGAGACCAAGCCATGTGAGAAGAACATGAGTAAAGAAGAGGGAGATGTAGACCCAGACTTTCTAGAAGGGATTGCAGGATTTGAGAGGACGCTGCACAAACGTCACATAGTTTGCTTGCTTACTGATTTACCTGCACCCCTGGGTTGTAACACTTTGTTTGCATATCTGTTTGGAAGTTGAAAAATCCCCTCATATCTGTGTCTTTAATATAATCATGGCTTCAAGATTGTTTTAGGAAGAGCAGAACACTGCTGTAGTTTTGATTTGTGGATTAGATAGCTGCTGCTTTGTACTTGAAATTGATTATGTTTTTTTGTGGAAGTGTGCATTGAATATGGAGAAGATCAGACCATGACCATTATGAAACAGGAAATCAAGGGTTTTGCTTGCATTTAATAAACAGCTTTTGCATACAAAGTGTAACAGGTTCATAGGTAAAAGAAAAAAAAGGTAGTGTTAGTCCTCTAATTTGAGTAATGCTGTCCTTAGATACCAGAATCAAATATTCATCAGTTCAGTCTTTTTTATTTGACTGTTGGTCACAATAATACTCTATGTAGGTAAGATTTCTTGGCAGGGCTGAGGAGTAATACATTACTTAGTATTGAGTTAGGGGAGAGCTTTTCAGAAAGGTAGAGGTTTTTTAACATCTTGGCTGTTACATGAAATATTATAAGGAAACACTAGCTATGCTAGTCCAGCAACTTACAATGCTGGAATATTGTAACATGAACAGACTTAGTTGCAGTAAGTCTCCAGTATGGAGGTGCTAAGACTTCGACATATATGTATTTAAGATATTTAAAATGAAATATAATTTCCTTTATTGGACAGTGTTGCTGGTAGAGCAAAGAGCATCTTTATTTTTCTTATGAACTCTTATCTGGTCCTTTATCCTTTAATAAAAGGCTATGGGTATTTTTTCATGCTGACTGAGTATTTGGCCTTTAAGAGTATATAATTAGGTAGAAGAATAAATGCAGTTGTTAAAGAACTGTTTTTCTAATGAAAATAGTTTGAAATCATATAATTTTAGTTTCTTCCGAATAGATGTGATTAGTGTGTTGGAAATAGTTTTATAGTCGATATAAAGGGAACAGTTGAGAGACAGTGGCTGAGAATGTGTCCAGCTATTTTTGTAGCTAACGGTTATATTTTTTCATTCTCTTTACTTAGATATTTCCATACAATGGAACAGCTAAATTAGAACTGGATTAAAAGAACTATTTGCACTTAGTAATATTTATATTCAAAACAGGTTTTATTGTACAAATTGATGAGTAAATCACAATGACTATGATAAAATCCTAGCCTATATTATTACTTTGATAAAAATTTGAATATGGGATAGTGTTGTCTGTATCATATACAAATGTTTGAATGGATTTTTAGCTGCTGAAACTGAAATCAATAAACTTTAGTTACTGTTGTTGACTGGAACAAGTAAATCTGCACATTTCTATTTTCTTCATATTACTTCTGCCTCTACATTCACCTAGTGTTTCTTTCAGCATTACTACTTCCATCATATTTTACCTTCTTTAGATCTACCCATGAGGTACTCTCAGTGTGGGTTTTTGCATGTTCTTGTGGAACACTTTCTTGATGGAGAACTGTGCCTCTGAGTATGTGCTGTTTACTTGCCGTTTTCTGAATAAACCCTAGAGAATTCCAGGCAAAATAAAACCCTAGGATTAGTAGAGTAGCTAGTGGGTCAGTTCATATTTTAAACATATTCGTCAGTAACTGATGATTGTGTTTTAAAGTTGGTACAGATACAGAATGGTCTTCTGCACACCTAAATTTCATGTTAGATTAGTGATAACAGTGTATCCCTGATTGAATGTACATTAGTGAACAGTATAGTCTGTGTTCTGGATTACTTTGGAGAATGGTAAATACTTTTTGCTTGGTTGAGAAATTTTTAAAGCTGGAAAGTGTTGTGTTTATTTTAGTACCTTAGTACTTCAGATTTGAAAGAACCAAACTTGTAATACAGCCCAAATTGATTGTAATCTGTGTAGTTATTTATATTACATGAAGTGATTCAAAGGTGCTCATGTCTGCTGAAGTTTTAAAGAAAACAAAATCAAATTGTGGGAGATAATTGGTTAAACAATTGGAGACAGTGTTGATAGAAGTATTAAGCACATTTTGGGAGTAATGTATTCCACCATTTCTGAGCAACTGTTTTCCTCACATCATTTTATTCATTTGGTGTAAATCAGTATGTGGTTAATTCAAGGCTGAGGAACTGATTGACAGTGGAAAAGACTGCATCATTAATTTTCCCTTTTTAATTTATATGTAGGAGAGATGGAAGAGGAGACAACTTCTGAAGGTCTCGGTGACCAGAAACAACCAGTTGTTGTTATAGAGTCCTTGTTTACTTCTTTAAAAGAGAAAATACATATTTTTTTTCTGAGCATTCAGTGTTCTTTACCTGATGATCCATCTGCTCATTTGTTTTATAGGTAACAGTAACTTTTCCTTATGAGTATAACAGAGATAGACTGTGACCCCTTCCAGGTCTTGCAAGAAATGTGCTCCACGTGTGCTTCCATACTCCAGAGGACTCTCTTCATGTGGCATGTTTGTCATACCTGGCTTATTTTTATTTCTTCTTTTTTGGGTTGTTTTTTTTGCCTGATTTTTTTTTTTTTTTTTTTTTTGTTTCCCCCACTACTTCTGCTCTCTGTGAATTTGCACCCTGCCTTGGAATGGTGTGGCCCTTCTCTCAGTGGTTGTGTGGAATGGTGAGGTCTGTGTCAGCGCTTGTCGGGTAGGGAAATGCGTAGGTCTAAAGAAGTCCCCATTCAAGCCTTAGTGGGTATAGCAGGACCCTGGCATGGCTAGCTCTAATTCTCACCCTTCTCCAGAAAGGCAGGAAAGAGGAAGGGTTCTTCATGGAATCCCCTTTGCTATTCCTGACCTTTTCAAGAGCATCCATGCTATCTTTCTTCCACTGGGTGACCATTGGTGTGGTGTAATCCATCACTATCATCAGCACAGCTTAGCTATAAACACCTTTTCAGAGGATGAGGCACACTAGCCACTGGCACTGTTTTCTGGTGCCTTGTACTCAAAAAAATATGTTCTGCTGCCTTAAGGACTTTTTCTTCTCTTTATAGCCTCTGTGTCAGCAAGCAGAGAAATTCTAGCTGTTCGAGCTCTTGTTATGGATAAATACGCTCGGCAGTTTACTGGAGTCAATGTTTCCTGTTATCCTGCCCATACCTTTGGGAAGATTCTTTGTACTGCACATGGATGTAAGGATTGGACCACTAAAGTACAAAAGCTAATGTTACCAGGCTTTGCTCCCAGGCTAGGAAAAGCCCAGATAAAACATGGAGCCTTCTCCCCATGACCAATAGCTCATCTGAGGGAGAGAGTTTTGGTAACAAGATCCCTGACAAAACCGCTATATTAAGCTGGTTTGTAGGTCTGCTTTTCCTATGATTTTAGGTTCTAATTCTCACACAGGGGAAGCATTGAAGCAGAGAGCAACATTTTCCTTTGTAGAGGATAAAGCCCATTTTCTCTTGACTTGCTTCACAGGATCACATGCCCTTAGTAAGTTCTCTTGGAAGGGTTTGCTGAGCCAAGAACCCAACTATGGGACATTTATTTGGGCATGCTACACTGGTGATGATTTAATTCCTAGCCAGTGTGACAAATCTGTTGGCCACCTGTTTTCTCCAGCAGCATCATCAACCTACGGTGAAGCAGATGGCATGTTAAGTTTGCCTTGTAGGTGGAACTCAAGGTTTTTGCTTCACTGTCATGCTCTTCATGTCTCTAGCAGCAAAGGCTACAGGAGATAGATGTGGACCATTACATGGACTCTGAAGAACAAAGATGAGCAGCTGTTGGATTTTGAAGGGGGAAACATGCCTTTTAGTTGGCAGATGCCATTCTTTGCATGGTCTCCAGACAGCATTGGGCACAGTCAACCGCCTTCAGTTGTAATATTTGGTTCCTATTGCTATGAAATGAAGCTTCCATTGCTGTTTCCACCTTTGTATTTTTATTACTGTAATACATATAGAAAAAAATCCCAAACCAAATGATTTCCATTGCCACAGTGTATTGGCCTCATCTATTTCTACTTACTCCAATAACCCCGATCAGCACCTGAGTGTCATTGTCCCTTCTCTCTTTGGTTATACCGCTGGTCCTTTTCTCCTTTTGGCATTCAGCTAGCTCACTTCAGCAGTGCTTGGTGGTGTTCTGTCCTGCTGGCCACACTAATTTTGGAGTCTGTCAGTGAGAGCCAGCCAGTGTGGTTTGGCATGTTGGTAGCTACTCGCACACTCCGGCACCCTTTGAAGGGAGAGAATTGCTGGACTCAGGGGAGCCCCAGCCATCTCTTCTGGCTTAAGAGGAAAAGGCTCCACCACGGTTATTCTCTGAAACCCAAACCAGAATGGAAATGGCAGGCAATCTGGGGCTTGAGGTGTCACGTTTCCTTTATCTGGAAAATTTGCATTGTTGACTTTTGGCAAGCACACTCTGGCTTGTTATCAAGGGGATCTTTGCATAAGCCTCTGAATTTGTAAAATGTGTATTTTTGGATCACCACTGGAGTATTTCATGGGCAGTTTTTTATGTTCTGTGTAAAGTCGGTGTAGGTCCTTCAGTATAATGCTTCTCGAGTTGTCAGCAGTAGCCAGGGCTCTTTGAAATACTTTGCCCGTGCTGATTGCTTTATTCAGATATGTGTCTGGGGAGGGGAAGTGATGGATTAAAATCAGTGAGGCTCGCTTCAGCTGTTCACCAGTTCCCTTGGGCTTAGTATGGACATAGTATGCTCAGTCTCTGGTGAATCAGCCTGAGTCCCTGGCAATATGAGTCCAGTTCCCAGCGCTAACTGGATTAGTGCTTGATTCAGGACTGGTCAAAGCCTTGTGCCTTCAGAATGGTTTCCTGCCTTTGAACTCCTCTTGGCTCGGCTTGGCCTTGGGCTTGTGCTGTGGCAGGGGTTGGAGCCAGGCTGGCTCTCCCAGGCCACACAACACCCACAGCCTGTGTCATCCTCTGTGCCAGCCTTGGCCTCTGGCAATTCCAGTTGTGGGTTCCTCCTTTTCATTTTCCCAGAGCTTGCTCTCTTGATAGACGAGTGTGATCTCAAGCAGAGTCACGCTCTGTAACATGGCAGCTCTCCCTGCATGCCTGTGAAAGCACAGCCGACTCGCCTCAACCATTGGGAGTGGAAATCTTTAAGCTGGGGTGGGACATCATCTTTGAGCGTGTGGGGACTTGCTGGAAGAAAGTTTGGATGACAGTGTGACAGAGTTCAGAGCCATCAAGAAAGCTCACCCAAATGGTTTGCTTCCTCAGAGCAGAGGAGTTGCTCCATCCCTGAATGCCAAGCGACTTTTTAATTTTCATGTTTACCACATTAAGACTTTCCAGAGAGTCCCTGAGATGCTTTTTCTTGCGGTGAAACATGGAAGCATGTCTCTTAACTCAGAGATTTATCCTGATAGATTACAGAATGTGTTGGAGCTTGCTACCCAGTATGCAAAAGCAGATGTGTTTTTATTGGTTGGAGATGGCTTTTTCCAGCTTGAACTGTGTTTGCAGCTATCTGCAGAGCAGATACTCAATTTTGTTGGTGTTCGTTATGCGCAATGGAGTTACTGAAGCACCCAGAAATGGTGCTGTGTTTGATAGAGCTCTGTTAAATCTCCTTTAGTCTCAAGGACCCAAGGGCTGATTTCCAGGTAATGATGAGCGTGTGGTGCTCTGCTTCATGTCCCCTATGGTGTAGATGTCATGGGGGCCTTCAAAACTAGAAAGAAAGGTATTACAAGAGCTGTATTTCTTTGAGATGCTATGTTATACCTGTGCAGTCATCTGCCACTGTTTTGATTCTTCTCATTAATTTTATTTACTTTGTTTGTAGATTGAAGGGAAATAAGGGTTCCCAGGCAGGGTCAGGGACACAAATACTGATAAGGGAAACAAAACCTCCCTGGTTTCAGCTGCTTATGGCTCCAAATTTTAGAGTACCGGCAGGTATGTGAAAGCCTGAAAGCTCCTGTTGCTGGTCAGTAACCTTATTTGAGTTGGTACAATGTAACTAGAACAACACCCTTCAGCTTTCTGATGTATTTTATTCTATTTCTGTTTCTGACCAAAGCAGTTTACAGGTATTTGGGTTCCAATTCTGGCAGGTTTTTATGTTAGAAAATTAGAATCACTCCCCGTTATTTTCTACTAAAAAGGTAGAACACGTTTTATTAGAATAAGCACATATTAGAATAAGCACAATCACTGAAATATGTAGCCTTCCCATCTGAATGGCAAAAAAGGCCAGTAATATTTGATATAAAAGTTACATTAAGTTGCAAATTAACGTTGTTTTACTGGTTACTGGTAAATGAGAACCTGGGGATCTTTCAGAAAATAGCTGATGTGGAAATGCAAACTGAAGGGGGTTTAAAATTAGTTATTGAAATTGGCATGTAGTATTACATTATTTAAACCAGAATATAAGTTTTCCTAGCATGGGTTTGTCAAATCAGGCAGGGATCTCTCAGTTGTGGATTTACCAGAATAAATTTCAATTTTAAAGAAATTAGGATATCTGATGGATGTTTTAATATATAATATTTATAATTTCTACACATATTTGATTTGATGGGAACCAAACTTGTGCTGCCGTTGCCAAAAGCCGATCCTCATAATTTATTTTGTGGTCGTATAAATTTTCCTTTGCCTGCTTCTTTAGTGGTATCCCAAATTGTAACTTTTTAATGGTCAACCTATCTTGGCTTGAATTTTCCCATGCCTGAGGTCCACAATGCTGATTTAGCAGAACAAAAACTTTGAAGATATTTCCTTTTCTCTGTGCTGTTTATTATATCCTTTTCTTTGCGTGTAGACCGAGCTCTGAAGCTTAGGTCAACAAGAAACCACCGCTGTGGTCGGGCTGGCTCGTGGGAAGCGGCACTCAAATGATTCCAGTTTGTTATTCTCCGGGGTCTGAAATGATTCCCACTGGTCGGGCCGGCAGCTTCTGGCTTTTGAAATCTGTGTAGATCCCTCGCAAATAATGTGTCCTTTCAGCAGTCTTTTTACCTGCATCTGCATGCTGGTGGTGATTACTCTAGGCCTTAGTGAATGGTCCTTTAAGGAGAACTAGGGTGCGTTTAGCACTTACTTGGGCAGCTTGGGTTTGAGCTTTTCCAAGGCAGACATCAACAACTTGTCAGCTATAAAGAGAACATGAAATAATATTTTGTGTTCTTTTTTTTTCTTTATAAAGTTAAATTGAGTGCTCCAAGAAAGTTTCTGTGTTTATTTACTTCCTCAAAATCTTGGAATCCAGACCTATAAATGCAGGCTGACTTAATGTTTACAACTATGATAGCTCTCAATTGAATTGATTGACACTACTCATGCACAAAAGAAAAAGTATTATCTTTAGATCTGCAGGAAAAGATTATTATTATTATTGTTAAAATACGTTACTTTTGTACATAAGGGAAAACCAGTGTTCACTTTTCTAGTGAAAAGGCTTTTTTAGAAAGCCTGTTTACCAGCTATTACAGAAATAAAAGACTTTGCAACCAGTCTGAAGAGATGCAGCTTGTCATGAAGTTAGCTATATTGTAAGCTTAATAGTAGGTGGGTATTTACCTTAAATGAAGAGTCAGCATTTCTTGCAAAGAATCATGGCCTCATAATTCTTATTTTTATTGGGGATTTTTAGTGTCATTTCTGCATTGCAGATTTCTAGCTGGAGTTTTGCCTTAATTCTTTTTAGAAGATGATGTAGGCTTACTGATCCATGTGAGTTTTCTTAAGAAATGTAAAGCACTTTTCGTATTTATTGCTTTATCCCTGAGTATAATCTGCAGCTGAATATAACCAATTTAGAAAACTTTTGCATCCTTGTTAAAAAATATCTTTTATTCAAACTTGAAAAAATAGATGAGGTAAGAATTCTGTTTCCAAGTCTGTGTTTGCAAATATAAATCAATTATTTGGTTTTTCTCAAATGTTCAGGATGCAGGAAATTTACCAATTTAAATTCATGTTGAAATTATGATTCCATGGTTTTCAGTGACTCAGAATGGAGTAAAACCTAACAGTTAAATTTAAAGCATCTTTTATTAAAAAACAGAAATGTGCTCAAATAAATTGGTGTCTGTTTGATTTCTAAACTAGTGACAATTTTGATTTACATTACTTTTTGCTGGATAAAATGGCTTAATTGTGTTATATAGTATTAAAGCAAATATTTTATACAAAGCTAAGCCGGGTGCTTTTAGGCAAACACTATTTTTGCCTTGACATACACGCAAAAATGTTTCCCACTTAAAGGAAAGTGGTTGAAGGAATTTGGATTGGGTAATTTAGGTCGAACTGTTGAAAGTGAAGTTGCTTTCTTAGGCATCAATCCAGTCAAAACTAATGCACATCTTTAACTTTCTGCAGTCTGTGTAGCCTGTGAGACCTCTACTGACATGGATAAAGTATCAAGCATGCAACATCTTTCCTGAATTGGATGTACATACCCTACCATCACTTGCACTTGAGTTAAGCGTGCTTGCAAACAAGACCTGGGGCTCCTCAGAGATTACCTGGTCTCACCAAATTGCCCAGCCAGCGATCAAAAATGAGATTTCCTTCCTCATTTATGCCTATGCTTGAGGGGGGATTGGAAAAAAAAGGAATGTTTTGTTGCTTTTAATGTGAGCTTCATTGGATTGGTTTGTCTCACTAGTGCAGTCGTGACGCAGTGTTGTGTTTTATCAGTGCCCACCCCCAGCAGAATTCTTTGCTTAAGAGGAGGCAGATTTTCACCTACTGAATAAGGCTCTGGACTCACACTGATGCTTCTCAGTGTTGTCTTGTGTGCTCTCCTGTGCCGGAGTGAATTTTATCCCCGGACTGCCTGGTGTAAGTTATAGCCCTCTTTCTACCCTCTGGAAGTTTGCATGTTCAGTGTGAGTGTGCTAAATGATAGGATGTCTATTTTAGACTTCAGCCTGTATTTACAATCGGGAGAGCAAGTCGCTGGAAGAACTTAGCTCCTTTTCTTTTGAAACAACTTTTAAATACTGGGTGAGTTTTAAAGATTTCTCTGAATGTCTTTGTTTTATAAAACATGTTTTCCATAACCATGAACACTTGTTTTCTCTGAATGGATCTTAAAAATCTGTAGTGGTGAATCATAAAAAACACTTGCTTGTTAAAAAGACTTTGTTCAGTCATCAAAGGATCAAATTGTCTTCTAGTTAGAGAAAATTATATTTATCAGCAAATGCAGAAGGACCTGTTGATACTTTACCTATCTTACTTGTTTGTAGAGCTGCTGTTTAAACAGGACTGCTCTCTGTGGTTTTAGTGAATGTTTTCGGCAACAGGATCTTATGCTAAATATTTTATGCGCATTTTTGACCTTTCAGTGGTGAGAACAGAGGTTGATAGGGACTAAGAAAAAGAAGCATCCTCTGGAACTTTTGGGAGCTGGCGGTGACAGTCCCTCTCTGCGCTGTTAAGCTGGATGGGAGTCCTTGGAAAGCTACCAACTTCAGACTAGTTTCCATATCAAGTAGTGGCATGAAGTATGCTTAAACACATTGTTAAAATAGGAACTGATTGATACAAAACCTGCTGCTGCAGATGTGGCAATATTTTTAAAGTAAGTCAAGGGTGCTTTTTCTGTACTGGAGCACTAAACTTGCGTCGCGCTTGGCCTTGTGACAAGTCTTGTGCATGTAATTTAGAGCCATATAGGCATGTTCTTGGTCTTGAACCACTTGAATTAATACCATCTTTCATATGAGTGTAGTATTACGGTTTCAAAGTAGATAACTTGTGATCCTTGTGGCCCAAGCATGAATTGGAAATGATAAGGATTATTGATGTGAACGGTATTAGTAGCTTTGGTTATAAATCAGGCTTGGTTTCTATGCACCAATAGACAGGAATGCCAGATCTGGCATGAGTTTATATACACAGGTGGGAAGCCTGACAGATCGGTTTTATATAAAGAACAACATACAGAAATTAGGGATGGAATAACCTGCTAGAAGCTGCTGTCTGGTAAGCATTTTAGACAGGCTTTTCAGCCACTGGTAACTGGAAGTGAACCTGCCTGTCATTACAAATTCAGTGCTGCTGTCTATCATGTAACGTCTGCTGTTTTCAACACTGCAGGGGAAATTGTCCTCCCCTGTCTGTCTTGTCATAACGCAGAGTGGAGGAGTTGTAAGAGTTACCTTGAGAAATGCTACACTAGCTGCTGTCTTTCGAGTTTTGCTCATACTTGGGCAACAACCAAACAGTTAAAATTGGGACTTGTGGAATTTCTGCCCTGTCCGGAGCAAGAGAAAGTTTTCAACTGCAGCATGGGGTAACTTCTGAGAGCAGAACTGCATACAGCATGATTCACATATGGCATGAGCAGCATGATTTACATATGGCATGAGCTGCATATGGGGTCATTTATATACCTTTCAATGTTCCATGAGTGCAGTAGGTTCTTCCCTTATTTTCTGCAAAGGGAAGTTTAAAGGACATTTATGGGGTCTCTGTTTGTTTCCTTTCTGTCAAACAGTTGGATTGCTGGTAGGTAGTGCACTCTGCTTCCATAGACTGAACTTCATCTGAGCTGTTAAATTTGTCCCTTTTAGATGGTTCTGCATTCTCTTTAGCAGCAATTTGGCAAAAAAAAAGTAACAACTGACATCCTAATTTTTCAAATTTCATGTTATTTTTCACCTACGCTTAGATTTCTATTGTGAATAGTTTCCAGAAGAGCTGTCTTAGTAAATGTCCATATATAAACATGTCCTAAAATGATCTCGTGGTTACCAGGAGACCCTGACATTTTCCTGAGGATTCACTTGTCTTACTGCATGAATCAAGGTGCTTCCTTACCTAGGTTTTGTTTTCATTTCTCCCTTAGGGAAGCAATAGCACTTTCTGTTGACAGAGTTATAACAAGTTGTTAAGCTAGCAACAAAATAAAATCCAAGGGGGGTGTCTGGATCATCTGCCAGCAGGGCAGAGGGACGTGCTTAGCATTTCCAAAAATTAGATTTTTCTCACTGAAGTGCAAGTTCTGTAAGTTTTTAAGTCCACTTAAGCAGTTAGAAGCTTCAACTCAGACCTCCCAAGTATAATACACTAATTATCGATCATAAGAGAACTGTATTAGCTAAAAATCTTGCCTTGGCATAGAATTAGCTTCTTACAACTTGAAATTTCATCTCTATGCATCTCCCTTTGCACTAACAGCCACCAGAGAAGAATGCTTCAGCTTTAGGTCCTGCTGAAGCTCCCCGGTGCTAACACAGTTCCTCTGCCCTGCTAATGCCCAAGGGTGAGTTTGCAGCACGGCCACTGCAGTGCAGGCTGGGCTGGTCCAGGAAGAGTTATCCAAAGCCTAAATAGGAAAATTAACTTTTCCACCCAGAGTCTGCTGCATTAGCGTAGTGCACCAGACTGTGGAAGCCTTGGAGAGGCGGTATGGATCCCGCAGGTAAATGGGAGGATTTCCTAGTATCTGCCAGGTCAAGCTGAATTGCATTTGGCATGCAGAGGCATGCTGATGAAATATAAATGGGTGCGGGAGAGAAACAGGCTAGTGACTTCCAGCTGTCATGCAGAAAGCAGATCTGCTGTTCCCTACTATACAGTGGCTTTTTCCAGTTTCTTTTTCGTCCCAGGAACACGAAATACCACAGGCTCTTGGGTTAGATTAGGTGATGAGGGGCATAGCTCAGTATGTCTGAGCATGCCAGATATATTTTGGGCTCTAGAAAGAAGCATGCTTCGAGCTTTAGTCTGTATTTAGTCACTGGCCTACTTTGCAGGATATTTTGCATTTCTGAAAACTTTCTCACCAGAGATGTGCCCCCTTTTTTTCTTTCCTTTCTCCTTTCTGTTTCTGTCTTGAAACAGTGAACACCTCTTACAGTTATTGAAGGTTGAAGGTAGTAACACCTGGCCATTCAAATGGTGCCTGCAAGTTAACTTTTAAACGTGTGTTTACTCCCTTTCCTCTTTTCCTTTTGGTTTACATCTAATTAAAGGCAAGGCTTGGCCATCGTTGTGCTCTGTCACTTGTGCAAATGCGGTAGAGGTCACGTCGAGCCTCCCAAGTCTTGAAGGAAGCTCTATTTCGAACTGTCACCTTGCATAAAATGACAGGAGAGGTGACTTCTTACTTAAGGCATCCTTTTCTCACGAGGTCATATATCCCATTTCACGGGGAGGGAGATTATGTGGCTGCCTCTCTGAGCCCTTTGCCAAGAGCCCCATCAACAGACTTCGGGAGACTTCATGAGGAGTTTTAGGAGCACACGTACACACACTTGAAGTCTTCATTTCTTTGGGACCATCTGGAGTTCTCCTCCCCCTCCCAGGGAAGCTAATAGAGGCAACCTTGTGACTTAGTGGTTTATTTTGGAAGCTGCAGGAACTCGCTGTGGCCAGAGGAGCCAGATTTGGCAAACGTTGTCCCATGAACTCTGTTGCAGTGGGGGAATGTCACAATCCCCCTGCTCTTCCTTATCCCAGATAATTGGGTCACCACAGTAAATTGGTAGGTTGGTTGATAAGTGGAGAAAAGACAGATCTCCGTTGGGAATAAGGATGTGCTTTCATCTTGCGGGTCTGAAGGAAACGGGTCTCATATAATCACAACGTCTATGCATGCATAGATCTCAGTAAGCTTTGCCCATTTTCAGGAGAGGAAACTGGGGCACCACAGCTAACTTGGCAAAGGTACTGTGTAAATCCATGCAGGATGAAGAATGTAATCATTAATCTCCAGGATCAAGAAAGGACTGTGGTCCAGCACGTCATGTCCTAGCAAAAATCTCATATATATAATAGAAGTTTTTAGTGAATGAATTTAACAGTGTTTTGCATTCCTTTACAGGCAAACAAGTGCTAACTTTAATTGTTTCTTCCAAATATTGTTAGACTTCTCTGTCAAGACCTTTTTCACTCAATGGGCTGTGAGCTCATGAATTACAAAAAGGCAACAAGTCTTCAAAAGTCAAAAATGCATTGGTGCTTCGTTTTCTCACGTTATCTCATAGTATAAAAATCCTTATACAAATGTTTTTAGTTGTTAAGACCTTCCAAGATGTTATTTTAGAGTGTAAGGCATTCAAGGATTGATGTCTGCTTCATGTCTGGAAAAGACTGGAGCAACAGTTGTTCAGCCAGTTTGGAGCCTGGAGAAAGAGAGACGGACCTCTTTTCTGCTGAATATGTGTATTTAGAGAAAGCATCAATCCTTGACATCAACTTACAGGTTTTCTTGGAAACACTGATGTGTAGATATGTTATTTTCCTGTTGGTAGTTCTTAATGATTCAGCATTCTGGGAATATGTGAATATTGCCATTATGTCAGAGGTTTCAGAGACCCTTCCTCCTTGCTACCGCAGGACATACATTGCATTGGGGTCATCGAAAGAAATTAAGCATGGTCTCTTGAAACTGTTGGTGTGGGTATTTTGTATGAGACTGAAGTTACTGTGGAAAAACTTAGAGCAGGAGATGGGCTCAGGGCTTTTTGTCTGATATCCCCTGATCTCTTGAAATGCTTCTTAATACGTGTGGAGTTGGCTGATGGGTGCTTGCCGCTAAATGTTCCTTTAACCCCTTGCCACCTCCAAAATGCCACTTTTCTGTAGCCAACCATCATGGATGGGAAAGAGGGTTGCATGGGACGTCTCCATGGCAGCTGCTAGCAGAAGAGAAGCAGGCCTCAGAAGAGGCAGGAGGTTTGAGCAAATTTCCTTCTAGCTTTTGACCATCTTGATATCAGTGTGGGCCCTATACTCTGCTTTGCAGTCTTTTGGATGGTAACGGGTTTATTTTTGAAGTCCCTTTCTGTCCCTTTTTTTTGGTGTGAAAGAGCTCAGATTAGACTAATTAATAGCTAAATGTAATTCGAAAGGCAATCACAAAACTGAAACTATTAAAAGAAATACTATGTCTGTAACAGTGGGTTGAATATAATAACTATCAGCAATTTCTCTTTCCTATAATTAGTTACCAGAGAGCTTAACTTTTTAGTTAAACTTCTCTAAATCTGTAGGAATGTATGGGAATATTGTGATTACTGTGCTGTCTCAGTGACTGAGAAGCTATAAGAAAATTGTATTACTGCACGGGATGTGATAACAGCAATAGATGAATATTAATGCCCTTCAGAGTATTTTCAGTAGCGTTCCCTAGACAGACATATAGATTAAGTCATTGTTCAAAGGAGGGCATCCCTGGCTGCAGTTGATAAAATGTTGAGAGCTCTGCTGAGGATGGTGAAGGTAGGTGATAGACATCAACTGGGAATCAGGCTGTATGGTATGGTCTATATGTTCTGCATATCTTATACTCACTGCGTGCAAAGAGCCAAGAAGAATCCTTCCTCTAGGAAGAGGGTTTATCACACTGTTAGGTAAACTCAACACAAACAAAATGCCCAACCTTTCTAAATCCTTTTAAATTGCTCAAAAGATTTCCTAGCTCAGTGATACTGCAAGAAACATATTGCTTTGGAGGTGACCTAATTTTAACCTCTTCTGAGTTGCTTTATGATTAGAACAGTCACATGCTGAGGTAGGACCCCATTAGGGGGTTTAATTCATCTGTTTACTTCTGAAAACACACACTGTTACAGGCTCTGCTGAGAATTCCCCTCTTTTCTTTCTTTCTTTTATTTCTTTTTTTTTAATTTTATTTTCTTTTTTCTGTTTTTTTTATTTTTTTTTCTGTTGCAGGACAGAACATCGCAGTTGTACCAGTTTGGGAGCAAAATATGGAATGTGTTTCACTGCTGACCGACGGCAGCCAAATGAACAGTATTTATAGTAGTTTGAAAATCAGCAGTTAGCAGTTTCTTCACATTCTAACACTACCCAGCACTTTCCAGAGAGAACTCATTGTTTACGAGAAATCTGCTTTCCAAATCCGTGTGTCGGTGCCCTCCAGCCTTGCCTATTAACTATTTGCAAAGGGGAAGCTAATCTACAGTTTGGGGAAAAATGGCGATGGATGAGTACCTGTGGATGGTCATTGTGGGGTTTATCATTGCTTTTATTTTAGCCTTTTCGGTTGGTGCAAATGATGTTGCCAATTCGTTTGGAACGGCTGTGGGCTCTGGTGTCGTTACTTTACGCCAGGCTTGCATTTTGGCTTCGGTTTTTGAAACCACTGGTTCAGTGTTACTGGGAGCAAAAGTAGGAGAAACAATTCGGAAAGGTATCATAGATGTTAACCTGTACAACAACACCGTCCCACGGCTGATGGCAGGAGAAGTGAGTGCAATGGTTGGTAAGTAATACTTTCCAATTACAAGTAATGTTCACTGTGTGTTTGTCATCCGGTTTGTTCGTTGCGAATATTGTTAACTAAGTCTTCACATCCTCTGGACTTGCACGTCTGGTTTTGTGTGCGTGCAAGGGCCTGTATTCCTTTTGTAGTCTCCTGTGTTTTTTAAATGCTCCTAATAATTTAGAGTTTTGAATGGTTCAGCAATTTAACAAATAGAAGAAAAAAAATGTTTAACATAATGGCTCATATATATGTATTCCTAGGATGCTGGAAAAGATAATCTGGAGATTTTTATGATAGTAAATGGAAAATATGTAAGCTTTTGTGACCATATAGAAGGTCCTACACAAACAGCAGTTTGCCGTAAGGACAAGCAGGAATTGCCTAGTTTTTTTAAAAATTGCATAAAATCCAAACATGTTTCCTTAAACTGATTGTCCAGCTGAGTGATTGCAATTAATCATACGCTTGCTGTTGGCAAAGCTAAAGGATCAGTAAAGATAGATGGTCGCATTTAAGGTCTGTTTAGTTTTTCTGGCTCAAACCAGCAGCAGTTCAGCATACCTTAAAGTCTGCTCCGAGGTGCTTTTATTTGCAGTTAAGTTAATCTCCCTTTAGAACAAATAGCATATTCTGAGGTAAGTAACATTAAGCCACCGTATTTACTCTTTGTTTATATGCAAGAGGCTTTGTGAGCTTTTGGAGAGCTCCCTCAAGGATCAATAGCAAACCTGCTTTTAAAGGGCAGGAGACAGCAGGAAGGAAACCCTTTCACTGTAGGAGAGGCAGCCCAGGCAAGGGGCCAGCCTGCCTGTCCCACCACCAGTTCTTCAGCCTGGGAGATCCATGGCATCCCACAACAGGGCAGTGCGATTTATATGAGTATCGCAGCTTCCTCTATTTGAAAACTCAAAGGTTTTCTTCCTTAAACATCCTTAAATCTAACTTAAATATTATTTCACCTACCTCCTCTAACCTCCCACGGTTTTCAGGCAGGACCTGCACTGAGATAGCAGACCTCTGCACAGATTCACCTACATGTGGTTAATTTCCCATTTATTTAGGGAAGTGGAAAAGTTTTGCTTTTTTATTATTTTGATGGATCAAGATGGACATTGAGGACCAGCTTCTGGACTTGTCTGAGGTGGCTTTGTGTGCTTGAGGGTAAGGAGATGGTTCCCTTGGGCTTTCGCTGCTCCTGAGCCTCCTGAAGGTTGGCCACCTTTCCTTTGGCCCAAGGGGAAGAGGGAACGATTAGCAAGAAATCACTGCTGGGACCACAGCCACTTCCCCAAATGGCCCCTCTGTGAGGCTGCCAACTTAAACCACATCAAATGCTCTTGGGCACTCCCTATCAGTTCTTCTTTCCCAATGTGTTGCAAGGTCAGCTGCAGATTTCTGGTCTTTACCTTGAGTTCTGGGGTGGTTTCTTAGTACCACTCCACTTCATTTAGCTCTCTGCTTCCTGAGGTAGCTCCATCATTTCCCATGGACATGTACCCAGAAGCAGCTTACACCATCTGAAATGTAAGTGATCGGCATCTTCTGACCTTCACATTCTTGATGTTGACGGTCCCTCCTTAAGGAAGGGTCCTTTTCTTTTTCTGCATCTATTTCTGGCATCCTGATCCTGACCGGTCAAAGTCTGAAGTTTCAGATGCCCCCTGCGGAGGCAACTGGCCAGGAGCTCAAAGAAAACAACTTATTTGCATGCGTATTTACATAAGCCTGTGTGAACTTCATGACCAGTTGCATTCCCTTCCTCCAGTAAGGGCATTAAGAAGAAATTCCACATTTTAAATCTCAGAATTAATCACAAGTTACAAACTGCAGATTTCAACTTTTCTCCCCTCAAATCCATCCCCAGTTTTTTTTTGGACGGATGATGCTGGTTTTCCTGTATTTTCTCTGGGCCTTCCTGGATGTTTTCTTTTCATCTTTCTGTTTTTGCTCTGCATTTACCCCCTCACCCCATCATTCCACCCCATTCTCTCATGCCTTATGAGCATGTTTTTGCAAATGGATTTAGCTTCTGTATTTTAATGAGGCTTAAATGAGTCAACAGTCTGGGAGAGACCAAAAGTCTCTGTATGCTCTTTCCAGATGTTAGTGGAAGATCCTTTGATGCTTGCAGCAAACAGCAGATGGTGATTTTCAGGGCAACCTTTTCTCTTAAGAGAAAAGGAAGCAGGGAGCGATGGGATTAAAACGTTAATATATAACATTTCTTAATAACTCACAGTGTATTAAAATGTTGTTTGCTAGGCAGTTGGGAAGCTAGGGACTGTCGCTCTTGGGAGTGAATTGTAGTACTTCCCTCACATTAACTCATTGTCAGCTTATTTCCAGGAAGTGCCCAAGTGTTGTTCTAGTGGTCCTGGTGGGAGCTGAAGTCAGCAGCTGGTGCAGCCAAGGAGGTGCCACCAACAGAGAGGAGATTGCAGCTGGGATTAGCAAAGCACCGTCCCAGTCTTGCAGGTGGTGTGGTACTCGACTGGGGGCTCTTGGCTGGTGCTCAGCACCATATCTTTAAGAGTGGATGCAGTGCCTTCAGCATCAGGGCAGTGTGACATGCACCCTGAGCTGAAAGCTGGCATTGGCAACTCTTGGTCAGGGCAGTCCGCAGCCAACCCTCTTTCTTTAGGGATAGCAATTGGGAGGAAAGAGTGTGTGGCCATGGCGTCAGCAAGCATGAAGAGTCTGAATCTGGGACTCTGTTACAGGTCTAGTGACCCCTTCCTAGGTTAGTTTTGCAAAGATAAAAATCGGGAACGTACATTTCGTGTCACAGAGGAGTTAAAGCTTTGGTGTAGGTAGTTAAGGCATTTCAAGCCCCAGAGGAGAGTCCCACTCTGACTTGATCTCAGTTTATTTCCGTTCCTTATTGTGCTTCCTTTAACTTCTTTAGACCACACATTGTCCTTCTCAGACTATCCATCAGTCCTCCATCACTTTCCCTGTTGCTTTCCTGTTTGTTTTCAAGGTGAAGTTGATTAAATAAGAGATAGTGTTACTGTCCCTTTATTCTCCTCTCCCCCAAAACAACAACCCAGCCCTCACTACACATTTGCAGCGCAGCTGCTTGGTTGTATTTTCCTTATTTTTTCAGGCTATTTTGTAATTACATATCTGTGACTGGCTGGTCTGTTTATTTGACTCTTCACAGATGTTGCCATCTGTTTTCTCTGTTACCTCACTTCCACTTGCTGGTCTCTAAGTTCATGTCAAAGGTTTAAAAGTTTATTTATTTTTATTTTAGTACAGGGGAAGAGAAGCCAAAAAATTAAAGAGCAGGTGTCCTTGTTAGATCTAGAATCTCCAATAGCAGTAGCAGTACCAGTTGTTTTGGCATAGTACTCCAGGAGAGATCAGTTTTACAAACTGGTTGACTTCCAAACGTGGCCACGTGTGATGCCAGCAAATTACCATTTGCAGATGGCTCCATTTCAAGACCTTCAAACCATTCTCTCCTGTTGGAGCTGAGGATGGAGGCTGAGATTTTGAGTAACAGCATATGTTCAGTCGCCTTGCTTTACCACCTGTGTCTGCTGTAGATCTGTTTAGATAGGTGGCAGGAGCCAGAAAACACAGGATCTCTCATGGCAGTTTGACTGTTGCTGTTGGGGTCTCTTTACACAGGAAGATGTGGTCTTAAGGCCATGAAGTCTTAAGATGAAGAAGAGTTCTTTTTAAGAATTCTCTGATATTAGGCGAGATCCACAGAGAGCTTGTGTCACTGCCAAAATGGTTTTGGTGTCCTTAGGTTAGTGCCACTGCAAGAGGAGCAGGGAACCTAAGTCTTGCAATGTGGAAATGAATCAGAGCATGGAGCTGTGTGCTTAAGGTTTTGGTGGCTAGCTGTGGTCTCATCTAACTACCAAAAGTTGGGACTGAAAACAAATGTAAGGCATCCACTCTGGTGCTTGGAGTCTTTTTCTTTTTTCCCCTGCACTCTTGGCAAACATCCTTCCTTGGGATGACTGTTGGGACACCAGACATCGCATTTACTGTACAGACTGCTAGCCATCATCCCTTAGTATGGGGATCTTATTTCCTTATACCAAGGGTATCTTTGGTTACACCATGACTGAGATAAGCCTTTTCTACAGTTCTGAGTTTCTCCAATGAGCTGCAAATGAAGGCAGTGAGAGTCCTTATTCCCTCCTCAGTTCACTTTTCCTAAAAAGGACTCTGGACGGCCACATGTCACTGAAAGGAGGCGTAAGAACTCCTTGACCCCAAATCTGAGCCTTTCTCTGGTAGCATCTGAGTTCAGGAGCATGTGTAATTCATTAGTGAAATGGTGGGTGCCTCCTCACTTGGAGGCTTCCAGGTCCAGCCCTCAAGAATGAATTTTTTAAGCTTGATGCAGACTAAAAGCAGTTTGTGTATTTAATCTGCTGCAAATACTGAAAGCCTTCAAAAACAAAAAAAGCAGGACTGTTGTGCAGTGCAAAGAGCTGTTAGTAATAAAAAGTTGTAAGTAAGATGCAACATTCAAAGCGGCTATTAAACTGTCTTAGTATCTACTTTTAGAGACAGAACAGGAACAAAACTCTCTTTAGGAGATCTCTGTTGTGTATGTGGAGTGTAGGCAGTGCTCGTAAAAGAATGTGGGTATGTGGCAAAGAATATTCTGTGTGAGGTTACTGTTGCTGTTGTTGTTTGTACCATATGCTTGGGTTTTTTTCCTAGGTTCTGCTGTTTGGCAGCTGATTGCATCGTTCTTGAAACTCCCGATATCGGGGACCCATTGCATCGTAGGTGCTACGATTGGATTTTCTCTCGTTGCAATTGGCACACAGGGAGTCCAGTGGATGCAGCTTGTCAAGATTGGTAAGTCGTGTTTCCGTTTATGTGTGAGGCTATGTGAAATAGTGTGCACTGCCTGCAAAAAACATTCCCTGAAATCTGCTTTGTGCTGATAGCACTCCCTCCTTAAATGATTTTCCACCCCAATCCTGTCATTCAGAGGATGCACTGGTGCTGTGTTCTTAAAGGGCTGCTGTGTGTCTCCAGTGGAGAAGGGGGTAAAACATAAGCTGCACTGCCCCAGTGTAAGCTGAGAACACACTGTTCCTCAGAGCCATGCTTCAAGGTGACATTCCTCCTCTTCTAATTCTTTCTGTGGCAGTTCATACCACCCCGTTCTTGCTCTCGACAATGCTAGCCATCATGTGAATGCCCACAGTCATGTTTCTCCACCCACCAGCTTCAGGGAGGTGAAAGCTGGGCATACACAACATGTTTAACTTGCAGCCTCCCATTGGCAGGATCAGCACAGCCACGCAGGGATGCGAAGGAGTTTTCATTATTCTTTTGGAAGCCTTGTAACCCAAGTCACAGCCTAAACCCTGTGTTAAACACAGTGTTTGATGCTGAAGACATGGAAATACAACTGAGTTTTAGAGAAGTTGGAGCAATGCTTGTTTTTTTTAATTCTGTTGAAAGTAGAAGGGAGTTTGCAATGACAGCAGAATCAATGTTAACCACGCTGCAAACAGTAAATCACTCTGGATGAGATTTCCAGAGCTCTGCCCTAATCCAGTTTTATTGAAATCAGTGGGAGTTTTACCACCTACTTCAGTTAAATCAGTCCTGGACACTTGCAAATCTGGCCTGCAGAAAATGTACGTGTGTTATTCATTACAGTTGATGCTGCCATGGCATTTTGGAAATGGAGGCAAGCAGCATGGCATCCTAATAGATGCAGTTGCTTTCCACTTGCTTGCAACATTTGTGATCATGGTGATTAGAAAATTACAGGGCTTTTTTGGTCCCCTTTGCATCAAACTAAAAGAAACTTTCCTGATGGATTTGATTGCTAAACTTGCAAAATTATCAGAAAATGCTTTGGCCAATATTTCTAATATTGCCTAGTATTACTTTGATTTTCATGAGTGTCACTGGACACTGAGTTATACCAGTTGTAAGTAAACATACAAAACATTCGTTCCAGTTGTACAAGAACTGTTTTAAATTTATGGCTCATCAACTGCTTACTTAACTATTATGCAAGAATGCTGTTTATTTCTTGTTTCATTCTTTCTCTTCTTCTACACAGTTGCCTCTTGGTTTATTTCCCCACTGTTATCTGGCTTGATGTCTGGAGTCCTCTTCATGCTGATTAGATTCTTCATTTTAAACAAGGTAAAGAAATCTCACTGTTATAATGAGTGCTTGGTATGAAGGCTGTGTTCTAGATTCCCATTTGAGTGCTGGCATTTCCAGCGTTGGAAGTTTGCAGCTTGGGTTTTTTTATAGCCATTGGAACTGTACTGCTCTTAGCAGTTCTGAAAGCTCAGCATAAGTAATGTGGCAAGTATTTAAGGCTTAGAAGGTGCTATGTAATAATTAATACTGTGTATTCTGTTTGATTAAAGGATGGTACATTGAGATTGCATCTGTATTAGTATAAACTTGTTGGTATTGACTCAGCCTCATGATGGTCATTCTGACTATTGTTTAAACAGAACAACCATCCTTTGGAGACAGCCAAATCGGTATCTCCTAGTTGTGGAATTTAAAGCTTTGGTTTTCTAGCACATCAGACAGTAGAAGGTGGTCATCTGCATATTTCCTAGATTCTCAAGAACCCTGGATCGATGGGTTTTAGTGACCTCAGTCAAAAGTGGCAGTTTTGAAAGAACATCAGTACATGTATCTTTAGTGCAGAAAGAGGATTTGCCTGCCACCCAGCATGAACTGGAAATGAGAACACTTATCTGCTCTTTCCATTTCTCTTGTACCATTCAACTTGCTAAAATGGGGGAGTGCAGTGCATGACAGTGACCTAAAATAAGGGACACTATATTAGCAGTTATACAGGGAAATTAAATGCATGAGAGATTAATTCTTTTGCTATAAATAGCACCACCTGTAACCTCAGATTCATCACTCTTTATTTTTGATGTAAATAAATGTCAGTGATAAAAGCAGATGATAAATCTGATCAGGCTCAGCTCTGAATTTAAAATTCCTCTAGTTGCATAGAGGATGAGGAGAAATTCCTTTATTGCATTCAAAACCTAATAACTTGAGAAATTAGTCATCAAAATCACAAGAGCTCTTGTATAAAAGCAATGTATTTAAGCATTCAAGAGGCAGAAAGCTTTCAAGCTAAGGAAATTGTCTTCTGACTGCCATCTGTGCCATTCACAACGTAGTAAGATCTGTAGAGCCTCTGGCATAAGCTGGTAGTGACTCGTGTTGTGTGTGTGCATATAAAAAGAGCAGCCTTTTAGCTTGTGAGCCCATGGCCTGGTGTAGGGGTTCATGACCTTCTTGGGGGTGTCTGTGAATAGCAGCTGGCCCTGTGGATACAGCCAGTGCTGCATCATGCTTCAGGACCAAGGCATAGTGCAGGGTGGCTGCAGCCATCTCTTGGCTCCCTTTACTAGCTCGTGGCAGCAAGAAACAAAACCGCATTCGCCAGCCCTTAGCTTTGCCAGGCTCTTTGCAAACACACGGAGCAGCTCAAAAGACCAAAGCAGTCTCCTCACAAAGGCTTTTTAACATGGCTCGCACAGTGCATTTCCGCTGCGCCGTCAGCTGAGCCTCTTTCCTTGTGAGCACCGAGGGCACGAGACCGCAGTGGACAGTAGGCACAGTAGTGGACTAAACATTGGATGCTCACTTTATGCATGCTGCCTGCTCAGTATGGCCAGACAACATTTTGGAGATCTCTGTTAGCTGGTGGAAGGTGTTAGATCGTCTCAGTTGAAACTGAGAGGTTAGGAATAAGTTCTTGTGACGGGCGCGTTGCACTGAGGCATGTAGCCAAGCCCGAAAATGTCAAAGCCCTGTCCTGCTGGGCACCCTTCAGTCATGTCAAGTGAAAGGGACTCCTCACCTTGGAGACAAGATAGGTAAGAAAACACTCCCAGAAAGAAACCTGGTCCCAGATCACCCAGCAAGTCTGCAGCTGACCTAATAGTACAACCTGTCTTCCTGGTCCCCATTAGCAGTATCAAGCCAGAGCACTAGTGCTTGCCAGGACCAGTGATGCAGATTTGGGTGTAACCAGACAGGTCACCATCCTTTCCTTACCATCCACCCGAGCTCCACCTAACTGGCACTGACTCAAAAGCACGTGTTTTCCTCATGGTGGTTCATGCTGACATTAATCTGGTGGAAAATCCTGCTAATATTTCCTTTTTTTTTCCTCTCTCCACAATTTCTGTGCAGGAAGACCCTGTGCCCAATGGTCTCCGCGCACTTCCAGTGTTTTATGCTGCTACCATAGCTATTAACGTGTTTTCCATCATGTACACGGGGGCACCAGGTGAGTGAGCTGTCCACAGGAGGGAGGCATCCCACAGTGTCTAATGATGCTCTGCCAGTGTGCTGTCAGGTAGCTGTTGACATTGTATGTTTATTTCCTATGTTAGGAGTTGACAAAGGCAAAAGTAAATCATACACCTCCCCACATGCTTCTATTTGTGCATGTGTTTTTGTGACTCCCTCCTGATCACTCCAGTTAGTGGGGGAGAGCAGAGCTACAAAAGAAAATCCCTTTTTAGAGGAACGGGAAATACTGAGCTGCCAGCTTCAGCTTCATGAATCTGAGCACGCTGAAATCAGCAGAGTCACTGTTCTGGCAGATCTACCACAGAGCTGATTAATTAAGTTTACCTCTTTATGTCCCTTAAACGATATGAAGCCACAAACCTGTTTCTGCATTAAATGCACCCTTTTTCTTGGGTGCTGTGTTTTCATTGCAACTCAGTAGGAAGAGGTAATATGTGTAATTTTCAGGACTCCTTTTGTATATTAGTGTATTTTGTGTGCATTTATATGTTTGTGTTTAGTTGTGTTTACTTATGTTTGTGTTTATATTTGAACTTATGTTTGTGTGTTTACACATTTATGTTTATGTGTTTGTATTTATGTGTTTATATTTAACTTTACTTAAGCAGTTTACGTTTGAACATGCATTTGCAGCAAAAGAGCTCAGAAAAAAGATGATCAATGATCTTGACTACCTTATTGAAGACTCTGGTCATTAGATTGGATTATTGTGGAAGAGAGACACATGACCATGTCCCTGAATTAAAGAAAGCAGCCTTAGAAAGGGACCTTTTCTGAATAGAAATTTGTTTTCTCTAAAACTTGACACACAAGATGCACTCAATAAACGCAGTCAGTAGACTCTACTTCACAGTGTTACTGAAATGAATAAAAAGCTTCAGAAGTTCCCAATTTGAGGGTAACATAACTCAAGTACTCCCTTTTCTTAAGTCTAATTGGCTATGTATCCAAGATGTCTCACAGTAAATCAGCTGTATAACCAACGTTTCCTCATCAGTTGTACTGCAGAAGTAGGTCAGGCACTCTGCAGTGACTCATTAAGCAAAATAAATGAAATAAGAATCTTAATGTCCCTTCTGTTTCAGCTCAGCAGTCTCTGAGTGTGTGAATGAAAAGGTGGGACTTTGTTTTTGATACTTGGGAAATACATATTTACTCTCCAAGGCCTCTGTCATGGCAACATTTACTTACAAGGATGAACTAATCACATAGATTTCAAGACAAGCATGCATATGGGGGTTTGAAAGATCATAGTCCAAGCTCTTTCTTCATTAAGGGTCTGATCATTCAATTGAACAAGTGCAAGGAGCCTTATGGGGGGGATACTTAAGGTTACTGGCATGATTGCACATTGCAGGACTGAAACCTGGGCTCTCAAATGCTACATTTAGCTATTATCAAGCAAATTATGGCTTAGATTAAGCTAAGCATCAGGCTTTATTAACCAGAGCAAAGGTCAGGTAAATACTTACCCTAATGGGCAACATGGTCTAACATGCATTAGTGAATAAAATCACTGCAGGCTTGTTTTAGCAGCCCTCATGTGGGAGTTTTTCCCCTGCCTTCTTTGGAAATAAAAACGCAGTGGGGTAACGGAATTGGAAGACTAAACCTGTAAATTATGTCAATTAGACCTTTAAATACTGCACTGATATATATGCTAAAAATTATTAGGTCATTCATTTTGTTTTTGAATACATTGTGAACACAGGGTTTTCTGCAACAGACTGGTCTTCCGCTGCCTGAGATAATTAAGTCATGTTAACTTATGGTTGCTTGGGTTTTATTTCTTTGTCTTCACAGTACTGGGATTGATATTGCCAATGTGGGCCATTGCTCTAATATCAGTTGGTGTATCCTTGGTATTTGCTGTCTTAGTCTGGATTTTTGTGTGCCCCTGGATGAAGAGAAAAATAGAAAGTAAGTAATTGCTTCATGAAATGTGGGTGATGTAAAACCAAGAGAAGTTTCATTGCAGAGCTGGAAGTGCCCTTGAGAGGTCACCTAGTCTGGTCCCCACCCACAAGCAGAATGTGCTTAAACTATTCCTCATGTATTTGTGTAACCTGCTCTTAAATGCCTGCAGTGGTAGAAATCCAAAACCTTGTTAGGTAATCCATTGCAGTGCTCACTTTTTCTGGACCTCAGCAGAAACAGGATAATAAATCCTGGAATATAATCCGGTTTTCATGTTTTATTAAGGAAATGTTTAAGAGGAAAAATCTGGAAGAATGATTATCTTTAGGTGACTTTAACTTTGCAGTCAGTTGGGCTGGTCGCAGCTTTAAGCTGATAGTGTTTTTCTTGTTTTCTTTGCTATTCAACAAACACAGCATTTAAAACGTAGAGAAAAGTTTCAGATTTCATTAATAAATAAGCAACTCAGTGTTTCATATCATTTATCTATTCTGGCAAATTTTGTAGGAAGTTACAAAGATGCTTTAGAATTTTCTCAGACAAATTTAAAGATAAGCATTAGAAATAAATAAAGAACGTGTGTGAACCGGAGCCAGGTTATTGTATCCATGCTGATCTATGCTGTTAATGCAAATAGTGGAAACATAAGCAGCTAGACAGATAGGTTGCGTTTAAAATTACAGTACTGTTATTTCCTTAGGCCGGTTAAAGAAAGATGCTGCACTGTCAAGGATATCAGATGAAAGTCTTGATAAAATTCAAGATGAAGAAACACCAGTCTTTAAAGAGCTTCCCGGTGCCAAAGCATCCGATGAGAGCACAGTTCCCCTTACTGGCTCAGTAACAGAAGCTGCTGGGGCATCAGATACTATTGCAAATGGAAACCATCCACGTGTACCATATGGTAAGAGACTAAGGCAACACCAAGGGCTTATATTCTCCCTGTTTCAATAGTGTTTCTTAACTGCAAGTAGGTCTCTGTTACAAATGGTAAGTTAGTGTTTGTGATTTCCAGCTCAATCCCTCATCAGCATTTGTTGGGAAAGAGGCTAAGTTACAAGTGATGTTTTGTAGAAAGGACTTAAAAACGATTATACGTTGTTTGCTGTACTTCAATGTTAGAAAATGCTGAAAACAAAAATTACTTTCCTTTTTGCTTTACTTTGTGCCCTGAATAGTGTTTCCATCCTTTTAAGCGGTGGAAAAATACAGAGAACACAAATTGCTGATGTATGAAGGTTAAATTCACCATAAAGATGATTAGCGTGCTACCACAGGAGATGAAAGATTTGGGCTTTAGTTGATAAACGTATGACCATTTGGGGTATTTCCACTAGAAAAATCTCACACGTTGTTGTTGGAACGTATATTTATAAGAAGCAGGCTTGTCAGCATAAAGCTCTTTTTGTTCTCGTGTAGTGGGATTGTACCCCCACACACTTAGCAGTCGGCTGACTTTGATATCGCTTTGCTAACATCTGCACAGCCCTGTAATTTGGTTAATAAATGCCTAACATATTCAACTGCTGCTTACAAAATCATGTAAGTCATGACATGAAGCCATGACACATGCTTCCAATTTAAAAATAGCTAAACCCAATTCTGTATATTGCACAGGGGAAATCCGGGAAGTAAGGAAATGAAACAGTTTCTTCAGAAATATTGCCTTAGCTGTGATACATGTCTGCAGTGTATGCTACTGTTAGATGTATACATTGTGAATAGTTAGCATCATGTTCCTAGACATAGGATGTACAGAATGCTGGAATAGCTGAGGCGATCTTTCTGCAGCACAGTAACTGTTTTTCTTTTTTAAATTATTTTTAAATTATGTAAATGCCTCTCAAACGCAGTTACATTTGAGGGGTAACCTCATCTTCAGTATGAAATTACAGTAAAACACCTTTCCGGGTTTCCTCATTATGCCTGTTCAGTTCAAAAGCTCACAAAAGTAGAGCTTATTTTACAAGAGAAGAATTTTATCAAAATTACTTTTTCAAAGAACCTGAGAATTTCACCTTCAAGTAGCACCTTTGAATAGCTGATACCCAGAGACTTGCTGCAGGTCATACAGCGTGTCTGGGGGAGACCCAATGGTGGTACAATGCTCTTTTTGCACAGAAGATGAGAGAGTTTATTTTGCAGTGAATTGAATACGATCTATTGCAAGTTGATCTTTTTTGTCCAGCATTCTTGGATTTCTGCCTGTTTATTGCCTCACAAATTGGGAGGGAGGGGCTTTCTGCATTGCATTTCATAGAAATAAAACCTCCAGATCTCTGTCGTTTTAGGAAGGGCATTTTCAATGACGCACACCTCAGTGAAATCACCTGTTTCCAATGGCACCTTCAGCTTCGATGGCCAGGTGAGGAGCGATGGCCACGTTTATCACACTGTGCACAAGGACTCAGGTTTATACAAAGACTTGCTCCACAAAATACACCTGGATAGGGCCACCGACGAGAGGCCTGCTCAAGAAAACAACTACAAACTGTTACGCCGCAACAACAGTTATACGTGTTACACAGCTGCTATCTGTGGCATGCCTGTGCATTCCTCCTTTAAGGCAGCGGATACGTCAACTTCAGAGGACAGTGAGAAGTTAGTGGGAGACACTGTTTCCTACTCCAAGAAGCGAGTCCGCTATGACAGCTACTCCAGCTATTGCAACGCAGTGGCCGAGGCAGAGATTGAGGCAGAGGAAGGTGGGGTGGAAATGAAGTTGGCCTCTGAACTTGCAGAGCCTAACCGGCCCCCAGTTGAACCCGTGGAAGAGGATAAGGAAGAGAAAGACACGTCTCAGGTCCATCTACTTTTCCACTTCCTCCAAATCTTAACAGCCTGCTTTGGATCCTTTGCCCATGGAGGTAATGATGTCAGGTAAGAGGATGAGATCTCACAAGCCAGCGATTTTGCAGTTTAAGTGCTTGGAGCAAGGTTTGCCAGCTTGGCTGGTAGGAAAGTGTATTCATGTCTGCAGGCAGATGATCATCAGGGCTGTGTTTCGCAAAGCATGTGACACTGATGGCCCTGGTGCTTTCCAGAAATTGGGCTGCTCAGTCATAGGCTTATTTTCTTCTCATTATTAAGATCTTTTTTAGTTGCTGCTAAATAATTTTGCAGTAATTAGTTTAATTCAGGTTTAATTTTGATAAGCTTTGAGGCATTGAGACTCCCCCTGGCATGCCAACCATTGTAAAAACAAACAGGACAGTCCCAGCCCTGCAGAGTTTGCAGCCTTTTTTAACTGCAAGATCAGAGACCATCAGCAAATGAGAGGTTTAGACTACTTTTGTTATGAGATAGATTTCATCTTTTGTCATATTGTGAAAAGAGGTGTGTGAAGAATGTCTTCATTTTGATTGCTGCAGCCCTTAAAGACTTCCCTTTGCTGAATCTTTTTGAGTTTTCCAGGGTCTAGGGCTGTGTGAGGCAGTGTATCACAAAATAACCCAGAAAATCTAACAAGCCTTAACATCAAAGTCCTACTGAAGTTAGAAACTGCCCATACAACTTCTCCAGCTGCCACACCTCTCTTACCAAAATAAACTAAGTTACCCCTGAGGCACGTTCCTGTGCCCTATGCAGAGAGGGGACATGGGCTATGGCTCATCTCCTAGTGCTCATTAAAGAAGTTTCCCATCTCCAAGCATAGTTCTGGCATGCAGTACTCCCCAGCAAGAGTTTTATCGAGAGCCACTATTGCCACTGAGTTGCTCCTTGAGTTTGGAAGAAGCCAGTGAGTTCATCCGCCAGCTGTTTGGCTTACGTGTGTCTGTCCTTAACTCCTACAGCACTAACATCATTTCCCAGGAATAAAGGAAAAGGATCATGCTCCCGAAATCTTTATCTCATGTTTATGTTGACTCAGGCAGCTGGCAGAGTCTTGAAGTTGGTCTCAGAGATGTTTATCTGCAGCTCTTTCTCCTCCATCATCTGGTCAGACCCTGGTGAAATAGTGTCTCTTCACTCACTCATTTGCAAACCTCTTTCGCTTTGAAGGCTTGGCTCTGTTTTATTTGACAAAGTACAGACTTTTGACTAAAGGACATAGGATGTATGCCAAGGATGGAGTGTTTTATACCTTCCTTGTCTGCACTCCCATTGCTCATCTGCTTGTAACATTGCTGTATTTGCAGGGCCCTTTTGCACCTTGCCATCTTGCTGGAATGTGGCTGAAGGGCAGTTTGGGTGTTTTGCTCTGCCCCTGGAAGCACTGAGTATTTTTCCTTTAGGATGTGGCTGGACTGCCTGTTCCCTAGGCCTGGAATGATCCACATGGTATTTAATGGGTGATCTTTCCTGTATTGTGATAAGGCCCCCTGAAGGCCTTATCAAAGCATTGGTCCTTGTTTGGGTTGTAGCTGGGGCCATACTGAGTCCCCTTCCTGCTGAACCCTTGCTGTGCCCTGAGGGTATTTGTTTCAGCGTTTGCAGTGGGGCTTTGCAGTGTTTGTAACTTTTATAGTCCTCCTTAGGCATCTGGGCAAACACTGCTGACTCAGCAAGGAGAACAGTTATTGCTCCTCAATCTTGTTTGCCATGCAGTTTAACTCACAGCCTATCTTGAAAACATTTACAAACGTGTCTTCTCCCATCCCTGCCCATCCAGTGTCCTGGGAGTTTGGAAGAGGGCTTTCTGAACAGCTGCCTTGGCTTCACTCTTGTTACTACTCCCTTTGTACTTGCAAGGATTTACCAGGTATCACACCAGGCAAGAGCAAAGTCCCGTGGAGGCCTGTACCCATGCTCTGCAAGTGGCCAGCATCAAGTGCCAAGGGAACATAGGAATAAGGACTAACACGACTGGTATTTGTTGTAATGTACGCTGGGTAATACCGTTCCACAGAGTTCATAGCCTATGCCAGTAGGTCCCCCTGCCTCTTTATTCCCTGTAGGTGATGTCTGTACATACTTCTCAAGGACTCACATGTTTATGCAAGCATCACTTGCCTTTTTTGTAAGAGGTAGCAGAATTTGTTAGAAGAGATCTGCAAGGATGCAGTCAGTTCAGAAAGCAAATTTGTTGTTGAAAAGAGGCAGCCAGGATGAAAGACAACATTTGGACTCTATGCTTTGTTGCATCTTAAAGTCCCCCAGAATTCTGCATTTGGACTGGCTTGTTGCCTTGGCAATATCCTTTCCTGAAAAATCATACTTTTTAGTGTACTGCAGATCTCTGTTTCTGTCAGTGATCCTACCAAATTTGCCAGGAAGTATGTGTTTTTATTAAATGCTTTTATTCCAGAATCTCTTCTTAAGCTGAATTCATGTAATTGCAGAACTAAGAACAAGTTAGCTTTGTTTTGTCAAAGCTGATAGAAATGCAAGGTGGTCATGGGTGTAGGACTGGATAGGAACCCATCCTTACAGTTGTACTGCAGTCCAGCAATAAGAATTAAAGACCTTTTTGTATGCCAAAAAGGTTGAGTAGATAAAACACTGTGAATGCAGATTTCTATCCTGTGGATTATGTAGCAGAGGCATTTTGCCAGTCTTTGTCTAGCAGAGCAGAAGACTTCTTACTGGGCTTTTGGCTCCTCCACGTATTGCATAAGGATCTGCAGAGCCTGAAAGGCAGTGAGCTGTTTTAAAAATAGTGTGGTAGAACCTAGCTAGTATTGTGCCTTGCTGTCCACATTTCTGTAGAAAGCAAGCCTTTGAAGTCCATCCTCCACTGAAGGCTGCTGTCTTTCCATGTCCCTCCTTCGTTCAATTTCTTTCTCATTTTAGGTGCTGCTGTCAAGCTGCTTCTCAGTTTTTTTCCCTCAGCCTTAAATCCTGTCATTAAAATCCTTTTCCTCTGCATTTGGTTTTAAACTCCTCATTCATGTATTTAGGGCACCTCCATTGACCACATCTTTTCTTCTGGGTTTGTTTCCTGCATTTTCTTTCTGCATCCTGGAACTCACTTGTTCCTATGCTTTCTATGTATTTTCCATCAGGCTGTTTGCTGGTATTCCTTGAAGGGACGGGAGCACATAAGAGAAGCAAAGAGAGAAAAATTAAAAGCTAATACAAAAATTAAAAACTGCAGGTAGTTAAATGATTCACCTGTTTTGGAGCATATTTAAGCATGAGGCATATGGTATGGACTGATCCATGATGCAACTCAGAAACACTTTATAGAGCAGAAGTGTCTCATATAGTTTGGATAGCACTTTAGTGGGCAAAAAATCAAAGGGAAATCTACCTTGTTTCATTGTCCAGGCTTCACCCCTGGACCTGGAAGAGCTAAAACAATATTTTGCCTTTGACTGCAGAACTAATTCATAATAAGGGTAGCTAGGCCCCACTTTGTTCCAAGATCATGCTTTTTAGCATCATGATGATACCAGCTATGTTTGCTGTAGGAGCTGATGTTTGTAGCAGTCAGGGCTTGTGTTTGGGCTGACATCAGCAGGGATCCTGGCTGGGGCAGTTGTGCGTTAAAAGCAACAGGGAGTCATGGTAACTCCTTGTTTGGGTGACTGTTTTTTTGTTCAGACCATCTCCTCCTGCCCCCCTGCCATGGAGCTTATATGTGCTGTGTCAAGGATGCTGGAGCCCTTCCAGGGCTGGGACTAACTGAGCCGGGCCGAGAGCCTTGTGACACCATCGTGCACATGGGCTCAATGAAATCTAAAGAATTTAAAATCCCAACTAAATGTGTTGGGACAGAACTGCTGCAAAAAATGTTGTTGTTGAAGTTAATTAGTGGCGCTGAGTGAGCAGGTCCCACTGGCTCAGCACCCGAGCACAAAGGGAGCACGTCAGGTCGTTGCAAGGGCAACAGGAGAATAAAAAGGGCAGGATGGAAAAAAAGACCTGGGCCAGGAGCATGACACAAGGAGGACTGCCAGCTTCCTAAATGCTTGCTGAGAGCCAGGTTTCCCAAGAGGCCAGGAGCCTGGGCGCTGTTGGCCAGCGGGGATAATATGCACGTACGGTTGAGTTGGACTGAGCTTATTTTCTGTAAATATGGATGGGTTGGTTCAGCAGGAATAATGAAGCTCCGTGCTGCAGCCACAGCAGCCTACCTGTATAAATAAATGTGGGTAGTGGGGGAGTCACTGCAGTTGTAAGGTTTATGCTGTGTTTCACAGTCTGGAAGCATGTCTGAATTAACTAGTTCCTGCAACCAAGCGAGCACAGGTGGGCAGGCTGTTCTGGAAGTGTCTGGAGAGGACTGCTAAACCCATAGCTATCTCCTGTGCTCAGCACAACACTGGCTGTGGCTGCTTTGCTACTGGGTTGGGAATGAGAAAGCTATGAGCAAACTGTGTGTTGGCCCCACAGCCCATCCACGCAAATGAGAAGATGTTTTTGTTGACCCAAGCGTTCCCTGGAGCTCATTCTTCCTTGAATGCTTGCATTTGAAGCAGGTTGACATACAGAAAGACACTGTAGTTCCACAGGAGTTTTGCTGATTAAAATCTGCTGTTTATGCTGTGAAAAAAGCTTGAGCCTCATGTTCCTACACACCCGTCTGTGCATGTGCTTAGTCTCTTCTCGTTCAGATTTCTTCTCCTATAAATGGGTAGCCTCCTCTGTCCCTTCATACCTGCCATCTCCACCTCAGGCCATTATTCCCACTGTCACAGGAGAAAACCCAGGAATGACAGAAGGAGCGGTGTGCCCTGGCTTGTGTCTAGCAATGGAGAAAGGTTGGTTTATTATTGTGGTGATGGCAAGATCCATGGTGCTCCATCTGCAGAGGGTGACCACAGACCATGCCACCCACCTATGTCCATGGATGCCAAGGGGCAGGTATTGAGGTTTAGCTGCTGTAGTGAGGAGAAACCTGCTTGCAGACTCTTCACACTTGTGCAGGGGATCTCAGTTTTGCTAAGTTCCTGCTGCATAAATTGTTTGAATGTGGCTGCTTTAATTAAATTTCATGTGGAGGATTTCAGGACTATTCATACTTCAGTATTATTGGAAAAAGGGGTTATTCATGTTAGAGTCTGCAGGTAATGCCATGTAGATCTATGGCATAAGCTTGACAAAGAGTGGCTCTCTTATTATTCAGATGATACAGGCTACATTACTGAAGACAGGATTTAAAACTATTTCAGAGCTATTTTTACACATTCTTTCAGTATTTTAGGGAAACTGAACTACTACCAGATAGGGCATTAACTATTGAGCAAAGCAATGCAAGTGAAACTAGGCAGTAACGTGCTTTGCCAAAATGCAGGGAAAGGAAACTTCTCCTTTTGCCTCCCTACAGGCTTCACTAGATTTTTAGGCCAGAGCACACAAACAGCAGTTGGACTTGTATTTTCTCCTTTTCCTTTAAAAGCAATGGGGTTAAAGAAAGGAAGGGCCAGAATATTGCCAGTATCTTATTGCACACAGGGAGCTTAGTGGGAATCAGTCTCCTGGCTAAATAAGGAGTCTAAAGGAGCTATAATAAGGCTGGATTACAAAATGAGTATTTCTTATTTCCTCCTTGAGTACTGCAGTCAAGATCACTTAGAATATTTAGGAAGCTAATATGTGCATTACAATTACTGAGAGCGGCCTCAAATCTGATTTCTTCCCTTTTTAATAGCAGTCTGTCCTGGAACTGCAGTTCCAGTAGATATGAATCTTCACTTGTGTCCTTATTGTACAGGTACACGGTGTCTTTGTTGTGCCGTGCAGGCCAGCCAGAGAGAAGCAGCAAGCAATCGGGGGGCTCTGGTGGGCGCAGGAATCCCTCCTCATCCTGCTTTGAGCAGGGCCCACGACCGGGCTTGCTGGGGGGGGAAGGCTGATGCTGGTGGGCAAAAGGAGAGGATGGACCTAGTCCTCCAGGGTCCAGGGAGTTGGTGTGTCAGGGCCAGCATTTGCAGTATGCAGCGATAAGCTGCAAAAAGAATACGTAGCCTTCCTGACTCATTAACGCACACAAAGCTTTGCACTTCACAGGGCACAGCTGTGACACACTGTTATTGTGCTATGGTGTACGCACCATTTCAAAGTTGTCTGGTTCTTGGAGCTAAGATAAAACTCTCTTGATAATCTGAGATCTCTGGAGATTAGAACATAATTTTTTCCTGTTGGTTCAGACAGGCGTATCTATCTTGCATCCTTACTCAACGGGGTGATGTCTCTAGGCGTAACTGCAGCACATCCAAAAACCTCACCTCGCTTATTTACCCAGTGGAAAGTTCGTTTATGAAATCCTGGTTTGGGAAATAGTCAAATGACTAGGGATTGTGTAATTTTCTTTGTAATATTTGAAGCCTAATATAGATGTCTCGTATGGCTATTCAGTTTTAATCAGCGCTAATGTATGTCTCCAGCTTCTTTCACTCAACCAGAAAAAGTTGCTAATACACAGCCTCCTTTTTCAGGTAGCAGAGAATCAGTGCACAGTCATCAAGTAGCCTGTAGATTGTGCCTTATAACATAAAGCTTATTCAGAGCATACAATTAGATTGTCTTTTTGAGCAACTCACTACTGCCCTGAAATAAGCAGTGAGGTAACAGCAATGTTGCTAGTTCATAAAACATTACGACAAGTTTGATGGAATTTGGTGATAGAGCATTCAGCTGATGGCATCCTTCCATTACTGAAAAAAAAACCCTTTACTTTTTACTTAAAAAAAAAAAAAAAGTCCAAATCAAAATGGTTGCAGTTCTTCCTCCAGAGAAGGGCCTGGGCTCGTGATCCAAGGGTATCTGAAAATCTCTGCTCATGTATGTGTGCATGGGAAACTCTAAGCCTGTCTCAATGTAGCTGAATGTAGGGGTTTTTTTTTTGTTGGTAATACTATCTGTCTCACAGGGAAGAGGAGAAGCCAGCTCTATTTATAGTTCAGATTCACTGTCAAATGCTGTCTTTCACAACAGCTTTATAAATGGTGCGGGACAGATTCTCAGCTGGCACAAGCAAGCAGAGGAAGAGAAGTTGTGCCAATTCACATTAGTCGAGAGAGCTAGCAAAATCATCATGAGGGGCAGGCAGCACTTGGGAAGCACTCAGCAGCACTTCGCTGAACCGCTGTGACACACGTCTGCAAGTACAAGCATTACTGTAGATGGCATTTAGTCTTGTACCGCGCCTCCAGGGAAGGCAAACAGCCCCTGTGCACCACCCCTGTTGCAGTGTCCTGTGTCCTGTGAGTAACCGGGGCTGGCAGAGCCCACAGAGATGGTGAAAAATACTGGGCATGGAGAATACACTTCATGACAGGTAGACTCAGGCTGCTGATGCCATAATGTTTTATAAATTCATCCTAAAATTAACTTGGAATGGCCATCCTCATGCTCAGTGGGAAGACGTGTAGGTGTGCAAAACTAAAGTTTATACCGTGACAGGAGTAGCTTACCTTGGCTTTTCAACCCAGTAGCTAAATAATGCAGTAACATCCTTGAAAGTGCTTCAGTTACATAGGAACCTAATGGCAGTTTTACACATAGGTAGATGTTGGTAGGGGTTCAGAGCCCTGGGTGACCATCTCAGACTTTTTTCTACTTCCTCTAACCTACCACAAATAGGACTTGGAGCTTCAGCACAAAGCAGAGTTAGTTAAGACAAGTAGAAGAGCTGAGTGGGAGAGTAAGAGAAAATCACTTCTTGAAAATAGACTTGAGGAATGAATCTTTGCCAAATGAATGGAAGATTTGAGGTCTTTTTTCTGCTTGTCGTGTCTTGAGTCAAATGAGATGGAACCAGTGGGAAATACTGTGAATGCTACATTCCCATCTAGCCAGCATCCTTGTGGTTCATCTGCTTAGTCACCCAGCTGTAGGAGACATCACTTAATTGCAGGAGGTCTCAAAGCAAAGTCTCTAATCTAACAATGTCTTTTTATGTTTTTATTGTGTTGTTTCTATCTTACTCTCCTGTTGGGACTTGTCTCCTATCAGTGAACTCTTCTTAGTCCCAGGGATGGCTGATTGCACGTGTTCGTGGCAATGTCTTGAAGCTGATGTATGCAGTTCATGAATCAGATGCATTCATTGTGAGCTTTTGGCAGTTCTGTGGTGGCACAGGCCACCATTGGCATAGGAAGTACTGGTACCACAAGTCCCTAGGACTGGACCTACTCAGCAAATCCAGAAGCTGAAGGAGCCCTCTGAAGAGCCGTGATGGTGGTAGATCAGTTGCACACCACTGCCAGTCTGCTGGCTGTTGGTAGCCACTTGCAGGCATTTGGGCTGGGAGATGCCATTGCCCCTGCAAGCTGAATGTTTAAGTCAGGTTGAACGTGATTTACAGGTAGAGGAGAATGTCTCTCTGGCATAGGTAACCAGTAGTGCAGATACCCCCAAGTGAAAATGCAGTTAATTAATTGCCTTTTTGCCTTCCAAGCACATATGGATCCAGTGCTCCTCTGCTTTCTTTTTCTACAGGGAAGGTATCAGAAATGCTGCCTCTGTGGGCCTCAGTGTCATCTCTTCTGATCTGTTGGGCAGCATCAGCCACTCGGATTCTCTGAGACTGAGCATAAGGGAGCTGAGCTTTGCCTTGTCTTGCCTTCCATTACCACAAATAAGAAAATAACCTTTTCTTCAAGGATTAAGCTTAGTTGATTCACAGAGGTGTAGCATTTGCAAATAATTAAAACTGGATTTTAGTATAAAAGAGCACAGTTTGCTGCTATAGTTTTTTAAGCCTTTTCTGTCTTCCCATTTACATTAGGACTGACAAATATCCATTCATAATCTCTTCAGAACAGTTAGGAATCAGTGCCTGGGCTTGCTCCTAATGTACCTGTTATTTTCAACAGGGAGGTTGTCCCATGTCATACAGCACTAAAAGAAGGGATGATCAGTTTTCACTTCAACTGATCAATGTTTTAGTTGCCTTTATGCATCCTTCTGCATTCATCAGTTGAAGGTACAGCGAATTACGTTTCTTTTTCTATGCGCAGTAAGGCATTTAAATGTGCAAATAATTTAATCCGCACCTGAAAACACTGCCAAAGAAGTTGCAGGTCAACTTTAAAATATTAGAAATGCTTCAATCAAGAACTCCTTCTTCCTTGAAGGTAAAATAACTCTTGCATTTAGGCACTAAGGACTTTCTGTCTAACATCCTTTCACTCATGCAAAAGCTCAACAAGTAAATGCATACTCAGGCACAGTATCAGACCAGAATTTTAAAGTCATTTTTGCTAGTGGAAATCACTCTTTATTTAAAGTGTATTTAGTTCTTTATCATACTACCCAGTGTCTTGAAACCCACTGGATTATATTATCTATGTTATCTCACTAATTTATTTTCATCATCTTTCTCAACTGTAAATCATTCTCTTCCTTTTTATATCAAAGGGCATATTCGAGTATTTTAGTTTGCCTTGAAACTTGAATGTTGTTGTGTGTTACTTTGCAGGACCTCTTCTCAGGGTTTAGAGCTCGATTTCTCAAGGACCATAAGAAAGGAGGGTCTTGTGTTGCTTAGATGAGCCGAGCTTTGCAATGCTGAGGACCCTCATCTCTTGACAATTAGCACTCAGCCCCTAGCATCTTGTATCTAGTAGAGATGGGATTCAAATCAATTATTAACTGTCAGTTATGGTGGGTTGGTTTGCACAATATATGATGTTAGAACTGGCGCTTACTCCATCTGTGCGCTTTGGAGCGAGACCAGGAAGCTGGTCCTGGCTGCAGGGCGAGCATAGCTGTCAGTCCTGCCTGCAGTGCTTGCTGTGACCATCTCTCCTTATCGTTTTACAAAGAGGGGAGCTTCCTGCTGGTTTCAGGCTTTTTGAATTACGTTGGACAGGTTTGCTCTGCTCTTCTCATGAAGCACTTACCTCTTTTCTTACGCTTTTGTGGTTGAGGATAAATGCTGCTCAGCAGGGGAAGCAGCTACTCAGTTTAGCAAAAGAACTGCAAAAAGAAAAAGGGGATGTTGAAGTTCTTAACTCCTTTTTTAGTATTTAAGCCTCTAAAGTAACTGGATACCAGCTTTCATGTTTTTCCTCTAACTCTTATGTCTAGAAACTTGATGCTTTTTCAGAATAAACAGTCAGAAGTCTTACTCCAGGCACTGGAGATTCCAGCCACCAATATCAAGTGACCTGCATTAGGAGTGGGGACTTCAGTGTTGCTGATTTCCAGTGTTTCTTTAGACAGCAGCAGCAAGGTAGAAAAAAAGGCTTACACCAGCTCTGTGTCACCAAGGCACCCTCTCTGATCCAGTCTGACTAGCTCTACAATGTGTTTGAAGTGGTCTAAGTCACCTTCCCAGATGCATTCTGATCATATCTCCAAACATTAGAGGTTGTCAGACTAGATTATATTTGTATCTTCTTGTCTGCGATGGTAATTTTGTTTCTTAATTTCCCTCTTTGACAAAAAAAGCTAATTTAATACTTGAATTTTAAAGATGCAGAGCTCTCAAATTGCTATATTTTAATATAACTTCAAGTTAGTACTGAAAATACTAGTGTTTGTCCCAGAGCAAACCTAATGAGGTATTACTGACTGTCATTTCAGGAAATGATTTGTAAAAGAGAAATTCCTCTCAGCATTTGCTGTCAGTGTCACTGTCAGTGATGAAGTGTCAACTGAAAAAGCAACATGATAAGAGTCCCCTGCTGCAGCCTTTCCAAGCGAGAAAGGATGTTTGTTGCCTGTAAGGTCAAGTCAGAGCAGTGCTGCACACGCAATGAAGAAAAATCATACAGAAAATAAGAGACTTCTTTCAAGGCAATTATCTGCAGTTTTATAACTTGGGTGGTGCTTTTCTGTTTCTCCAGCAATGCAATCGGTCCCCTTGTTGCGCTCTGGCTTATCTATGAGCAAGGTGGTGTAATGCAAGAAGCGTCGACTCCCATCTGGCTGCTGTTTTATGGAGGTGTTGGGATCTGTGTGGGTCTCTGGGTCTGGGGTAGAAGAGTTATCCAGACCATGGGTAAAGACCTCACTCCAATCACACCATCAAGGTAGGTGCACAGTTGTCATTACAGCTGTGTGAACTCTGCATGTGAACCAATCTGAGAAGTTGCTACCCCAGTGTTTTGTTTATAATGCAGTTTTCTGGATTTGCTGTGCTTTGATTTTAATGATAACTGGTTTTAACTTCTCTGTCTTTCTGAAAAATGAAAGAAAGAGAAAAAGGAGAGAGAGTGTAAGAATGCAAAAAAAGCAAGAGAAAAAAAGAAAGAAAAGGAAAAAAGATAACCCTGTAAACTAATACGGGATGTGTTTGAGGTGTAGAGGTCTAAGTGAACAGTCTCTTGCTGATGACCTAATTAATGAGGCAGGAGGCGCATTTGGAAATGGCAAGATTACAGTGGCTTTCCCAGTGTGCTTCAGACTATTAAAACCATATGTATTTATTACAGTAATATTCATCCTTAATGCGTACTCGACCTCTGCTGGTGCTTAACTGAATTACTAATTAGGCATGATTCACCACAGCGTAGAGTAGTAAAAGTCCATGATGCAATGAGCCGTGCAGCCGGGTTACTCCAGATGACTAGCCTGTGCCATTCCCATTATTCAGCCCTTCTTTGTTCTCTTAACTTATTCCTGTGACAAAAATCAGTTGGAGATAAACAGTCGAAAGAAGAAACGGGTAAGGCTTTGGCACACTGCAAGGTATCAGTCCAAGCTGATGCAAAGAGTGATTGTGAAGTGTTTTCTTATGCTTCCCGCAGTGGATTCACTATTGAGTTGGCTTCGGCGTTCACAGTTGTGGTAGCTTCCAATGTTGGACTTCCTGTCAGTACTACACACTGCAAGGTATGCCTTTGCCCAGCGACTGCAGTCAAGGCAGTCTGGACTATTCATCTTAAATTTGTGCTGCTTGAGCCAGCAGATAATGGCACGGCGAGGGGAAAACAGCCCCTCGAGGAGGACTGTTAGGCAGAGGTGCCTCAGCACCCCTGGAAAATAATCACGCTTCCAAAAAATGCATTGGAGTTGTCACAGTAAAGTTGCTGCAGTCGGGCACAGTGTGAACTCCGTAGCTGTGGTTAAAGGAAAACAGCACTTACAAAAATGCGACCTCAATTTTAAAGCAAACCGATTACAAGGGAAAGCCTGGTTTCCCCCGACGGTGCCATTTGAACCTGGTTGGGTGGCGTTTCTCCTTGTTCAGGGGCTGCGCACCATTCATCATGTATACTTCACTTTCTTGATAAGTGCATGGCATGGGATTTCCTGCATATAACTCTTTTACTACAGGTTTTCCATCTGTCTTTTTTTTATTTTTTTTTTATTTCTTCACAGTGGATTTTGCATTGAAGTAATGTGTGCGCTAACGGTACTTGTAGCCTCAAATGTGGGTATTCCAATAAGCTCCACCCATTGCAAGGTATTGGAGTTTGCAGTGATCACATCAGTAAATCACATCAATAGGACAAACCATAACAAAATACAAGAGATACCAATTGTTGCAGGCTGCCTTCACTATGCAATGTGCCATACAGACAGCAATGGCAAAGTAACAGTGACCACTTTTAAAGCCAGTACAGCTAAGCAAAGTCAGCATTAGAAGTAACTGCACAAAAGTCTGGAACATCTTTCACCCTTTCATAATTGTATCGAACTAATATAGACATATTAAAATAACATAGATTTGTAGTTTGTGTGTCCCAGTTATGTGTATTTTAGAGCCACCTGTATGAAAAAAAACCCACTGCTACATCATTAAGCTAACATTTTAATGTCTCTCTTCTTTTAAACCAACCTGTCCTCACTTTTGTGCATTATAAGACAGAATATGGCCCTTGTAATTAGTTCTTTGAACAAGGTTCTTGGCTTTAAAAAGAAAACAAAAGCAAAACACTGACCAGTTCAAAGCATAGGTATAAGCTGGGTAATGAGCAGAATTTAATGATGTCGTATGATACGTTGTGTGAAAAGACATTTATAGTGCTTATAGGCAACAGGGAGCATGTGGACATTTACACTGCTAGAAGAATATAGTGGGAATTTGGAATTTTGTTCCCCAGGAAATTCCCATGTCAAATTCCATCTTTCTTTCCTTTGCTTCCCCATGGACTCCCAAGCTCTTGGAAGCACAGAGCTGTCTGTACCCCATACCCGCTGGCAGGGTGAGTGGAAGGCCCTCTGAAATCAGAGACCCCAGAGTGGCAAAGCCCCTCTGCTTTGGCACATACCACCAAGCCCTACCAGAGCCAGATCCTGCAGGATTCGCTGCTGCACCCTGGGGACCATGGAGCCCTTCCAGCTCTGGCTGGGGCAGGAAGGTTTTGGGGGCTAACTGCTCCATGGAATGGCATGCGGGCTGGCAAGAAGTCAGGCATCCTTGCCTGTGACATTGACCTGGTTTCCAGTGAAAGAGTCAATGAAATCTACACATCCTGCAAAACGTCCCAAGTTGGTTCAATTGGCCTTTTTCTAGTGAAAACAATTTCTTCAGAAAGCTCTCCTCTATTGCAAAATCATTTCTTTCTTCTGCTGTAGAGCTCTTTGAGAAGCAGCCAAGACTGAGCTGCTCTGAAAGGCTGTTCAGATTTCCTGGCATTGGCCGAACTCTGGTTCCACTGAATCAAGTAGAGAGGGGAAAAATAATAACAATGTGATCCACTTCTAAAAATGCTAGCCTGAAACCAGCTCCCTTTAAGCTGACTGGTATATCAAATGCATGAAGAAGAATTTGCCAGGGAGAATAATACAGCTTTGATTATCCCAGTTGTGTGCCTGAAGCACTTCTAGCCAACCGCTGTAAAAGAGAAAATAATACACTTTGGTGCAGACAAATAGACTGAAGTTAAAAAGAAAATGTCTTGGAAGCCATAAGCTAATGAGAGTCTGGCATTAGGAGGCATTCACTGATTCACTACAGTTAAAAGCTTGGTCTTTTCTAACTGTGGAACAAAATAATTCTCTTTAAAAAATACTTCCATAAAAGCAGGTAACATGGTTAGTCTGTGTCTGCTCCCTGTAGTTTACTATATCTCATTAGATGGATCATTCTTAATGGGAAGATGCACTTCGCAATAGGATTAGGCTGTTCCAGGATGTCACATTATTATAACTGACTGACTGTTTCACCAAAATGAGATCCTGAGTTGAAAGATCCAAAGTGATGAACATAAGATAAAAAGCAAACACCTGTAACAGATGTATTCCTTGTTTTCTTGAGGGGCCCCATGAAGGAATAAAAGAACTATTCAATAACACTAATCAATGGAACATGTAGCAATTAGATAAACCAATGGCAAAGAAGTGTGAAACACCTGAGGTGGAGAGAGACCTGTTCGAGGTGAAACAATAGACTGTAATGAAAATGACCAGTTTGACCACATATGAAGGAAAACTCTAAGCAGCAGCTTTCAGGTCTTGGAGCAGATGTGGTCGCAAACAGGAAATTGGTAGCAGGAAGAAAAGCATTAGCTTCTGAGACAGTTTCATCAAGTCCTCTCATATCAGGACTTGCATTCGGTCCTAAATCAGAGGCTTTGCTCTGTGTTAGGTAGTCACTGCCTGCTACGCCTGTTCTAAATCTACAGCCCGGCAGCTATTCCATGCTCCATGCTGCTGAGAGCCTGAACTGCACCTTTATCCTTGCCACTAGTCAAAGGGGGGAGGAAAGTCCCTCTGAAAGTCTCCAAGTCCAGAGGGCCTGAGGGAAAGACCTAACCTTTTGAGCCTCTAAAGGAATTTGTGAATCTTAACACAGTAGCCACATTGCTTTGCCTGCAACCCTTCAACTTCCCTTAGGATTTAGCACTAAAAAGCCAGTGTGGTGTGAGTGCATACCTTGCCTTTCTGCTGCTAGTTAGGCAAATAATAATGATGAATCTTACACATAGAAGCTGTTATTTATTCTACAGTGAATGAGACGTGGAAACAAACAGGCATTTCTCAGCTGTAACAGATGGAATGTGTTCACGTATGGATAAGATTAGAGGGCAGGAGTTAAATGCTTTTTCTGTCCAAAAGTGACTTTGCTGAGGTCATACTGTCAGCTCTGATTTGCTATTAAGATTTTGTGGTTTTGAAAAATATTCTCTGTGTTGCTATGATGGAATTATCATGTTCTGTGTATTGTCATGATATGCCATTGCACAAGAACAAGAGGGCCAGAAGCATTTCTATAATGCTTTAAGCAGAGCATACTGAAGGCAAACTGCACTGGTTTCAAACAAATCTTGAAGTAGCTGTCATCTGAAATTCTGCAGATGGTGTAGTGTCCCTACACCCGAGTTTTAGCAACTCTCCTAACCTCTAGTTCATCAAAATCACTATTAATAAACTAAACTCTAATAATGTGTAAAACAGATTACCAATGCCATCACTGCTGATACCTTTTAAATTTCAGGAAGGACTCAGAGACTATCATACGCAGACTGCACGCTCGCTCAATGAGCAATGCTCCTTGTTGCAAGCATGACAGATGGATGCTAAGGACATGCCAAATGTAAAACACAGCCTAACAGCTGAGCTGCTGAAAAACCAAATGCTGGTTCCTCAGTTTAACTCTTTGATAGAGTCATAAGTGTGGGGTTCCTCTTAGCTGGGCACCCCTAAATACACTTACACCTTCTAAATACAGAACAGCATACTTTCCACTCAGGGGAGTATTCAGATTAAATATTATCTAACAGATTTCCCTATTGGATCAAGCTTTTTACTGAGGCCTTTTCAGTCCTAGAATATCAAGTTTAGTTTTCGCTTCCACAGGTAACTCCTTTCTCCAAAAAGAAATGTTAAGCGGTAGTTAGAAGTTAAGTAGGTGTTAACAAAAGATGTGGATTTGATGTCACCATTCTAGCTCTCCCTGCTTCCCTGATCTCCCAGCATTTATCACTTTCCTGGCTCTGCAGGTGGGGATCATCCATCTTCTAATCTGTAGGCAGGGACTGATATTCCCATTAAGCAAACAAGCAGGGAAGAGGAGGCAGGGATGGCATTTCAGGGAGCACAACCCCAGCTGTGTCTTGGAGTTTCCTTCAAAACAGGGTATTCCTTCCACATTTCTTGCTGCTTTACAGTGTGGTTTGAATAGACTTGCACTGATGTACATGTTTTTGTTGACCACATGGAGGGCCGCTTCCACGGCAGAAAGAAAATGCAGCATTTCTGATGTTTTTGCATTATTTTTCACCAGAAATGTTTTCATCAGTCCAGTTCTTTCTTAAAAAAAAATAATATTCTCAGTTTATACCTGAGCTTATTAACTGAAAATACATGTGAAGGGAGAAAAGGTTGTAGCTTTCCCCATGCTGCAGTATGTTTTGTCTTCAAAAGCACTGGTCTCTTGATGTCTGTGCAGTTTGCATGTCCCATAGCATCAGCCTGATGTCTCTGTGCACAGGGAGGATTTTAACTCTCAATGCTTTGCTTGGCTGCCTGGCCCAGAAGGGCTGGTTTTCTCAGAGGGTTTGGACTGAGGAGTTTGATGTTGGGCAGCTGTACTGGGTCTAACCTTGCACAGTCTCTCTACTCCCTGCCAGGTTACCATCTCTGTTACAGGGTGGACCCAGCTGCTGTTGCTGTCCTGTTTATAGCCTGCAGTATTGAAATAGTAGGTTCAGCACCTGGTGGGTGAACAGGCAGGACAACCCAAAACAGCAAGAGGGCAGGCACGTGGGACAGGAGCTACACTAACCCAACTTGCCCAATGCCACCGTCTCCAGCAGAGCCTTAAAAGCAGCTTTCCCTTTACTCTCATGATTTAGAGCACAGTCTGGACAGACTTGGAGGATGCTTACCCTCTCCCCTGCAGACTAAGTAAGGTGCTGTGTGAGTGGAGGGCTGCCTGGGTTGCCCTCTTGGCTGATCCAGGAGCCAGTAGGACAGAAAAACACGCAAACTTATTTAGTGTCCTTTGGCTGAGCCCAAGACCCATGAAAGACAGGAGGTCATTGAAAAAAAAAGGTTAAAGCATCCTGGAAGTATTGCTGTCCTGCCTCCCCACCAGAACAGAGCCACCATCAGCAGCAGCAGCTCTTTTATCTCAGAGTATTGCTTGGTATCAGCTGACTGGCATTGGTGTGGCTGTAGGCACCTTATAGGCTCTTAGACCTACTCCTCACATCTTGTCTCTCCCTCTCTCTTCCCTGTGGTCCCAAGGTCGGCTCTGTGGTGGCTGTTGGCTGGATCCGCTCCAAGAAAGCCGTCGACTGGCGCCTCTTCCGCAACATCTTCCTGGCATGGTTTGTGACTGTGCCGGTGGCCGGCTTGTTCAGTGCCGGGGTGATGGCACTGCTGATGTACGGGATCCTACCTTACATCTGAAGAGCCTCCTCTGCTGGGAAAAGGGGAAACGGCCAAGCTACTACCAAGGGGAGAAGCGTTCCCGTGAAAGAACTGGTCGGAGAGGATCCATCTTCCATATCTTAACTTCTTATCTACTGTACATAACAATGTGTCATATTGGTGACATGGTGATGTGGTGCCATTTCTTATATATTAAAGAAATATATATACATATAGTAGGTAACAATACCTAAGTTATATTATCAGTGGGGTGAAAATAATTGCCTAGAATTTAATATTTAGTAAAATTTGTACATAGTGTATCATTTCGGTGGCAATTTTTTAATCTTTTGGAGAAGAGTATGGATTAGGAAATGTTTCTTGTCCATTTGATATAAGAAGAAGCGAGGTACAGGACTGCGTAACACATGAATTTTTTTAAAGCTATTAAGATACTGGAACAAAATAAAATGTGCAGAAGTGCTTTTCATAAAATAACTTTGTTCATGTCATATTGATCTTTGTGTATCATAGCGTAATGGTTATGGCTGTGTAAATACTTACCAACAGTAACTTTTAAATGGTGCATTTCCCTTATATATTTTGGATAAGAAAGTTTAGGAAGTACCAAAGAAGCAGGGGAATAGCTTGCCGATATTATGTTGTCTACACATGTGGGTGTGTGTTGTGTTTCCCCACCTCTAACTCAATGTTGTATTCACCAAGCTCCTGCCAGCAAGGCGGGGATAGTACTGTTCATGTCTTAATGTAACTTAAAATGAAACAAAGCAAAAAGCGCACACAAAAATACTTAGTTCTCGTTACTTAGTAGGCAAACCACAGTTCTCCATGCTAGCTGATAGTAGACTGACTTCATTTTGTGGGTTGAATTTGAAGTATCTCACTGCTCACCTTCTACCCTTCCCCTTCAAGTCTCAGCTCCTGATTGCACTGCTATCAATTCCAGTGGGAGAACAGACCCTTAGTCTCCCATCTTTCTGTCCATCCAGCCACAACCACACACTCTCAGGTACAGGAGTGGGACCGTGGGGTGCATGGCAGCACCATGTACAGAAGCAAAGGGCAGCAGCAAGTAGGAACTGGGCTTAGCCCTAGTTTTACAGTTGAAGGTATGGGCGCCCGCAGGAGTGCTGCCCCACATAGGGGCTGATGTGAGGAGCATGGCAAGGGTGCGAGCAGATGCTGGGTTCCCTAGGGTGAGCCCCATCCTATGCCACAGCCTGCCAGCCACCTGCCATGCTGCTGACTGAGAGGAGGGAACGGGAGCCTGGATCTTCATGAATGGAGGTGTTGTGTGGTAACCGGCATTTGGGATGAGATTTTGTCATGGCAGCTCAGGGGAAAATGGCTAGCTACCTCCCCTGCATGGCTTTGGAAAGCACAAGGTTACTGTTTTGTGGGTGGGAGGCAAAGGGCAAGGGGTGCCCGGAGGAGATTGGGAATCTATTACTGTTTCAATGCTGCTAAATTTTTGATAAAATGTTCTTGGTACTCCATTGTGACTTTTCCATTGGTCATTCATACTAAATTTATAATAAAAAGATAAATGGCCCCTATCACTGTTTGCCTTTTGAGTTTTTTGAGCGTGTCTCAGTCATGCCAGCTGTAATGGGAAGGCTCCATGGGCAGCTGAAACCTACTCCTTGGCATCCACCACCTTTTGTCCTTTGTCCACTGTGGATGAAACAGCTCTGTGCAGCACTGACAAAAGCCCCCTTTTCTTCTTGCTGTCCCAGCGGGCCCAGCACCCAGCCTTCGCTCTGCATGGGGCTTGGCTCATGGCAAGTGTTGCCAGCTCTGTGGATCCTTCAGGTGTGTTCACTGGGCACTCGCTGGCTCCAACTGCTCCCCTGACTTCCTTTCTGGGTGCCTCTAAGCATCCCCGCTGTGGCAGTACAGCAGCACTCAGTTTCCAACCCCTCTGAAACCCTAGACCCATGGTATAAATAGCGCTAGCAAACATGTGGGACTGAGGATCAGCAGCTGAGTGACCAGAGCAGCCGGTCAACGCACAATGACAACCTGGGACCTGTGGAACAGGATAGAAGAACTCACCCTATCTTAGCACTTGCATAAACAAATGCCTGCCCAGTAGCCCAGCAGCTTGCCACCTTGATTTATCTACAGAGGCAAATCAGACTTCTCTTACTCCAGAGGCAGTGGGCTGTGCCAGATCCAGGGGTATGTGATAAATCCCCAGCAAAGGCATCTGGGCGTCTGTCAACACACATGCTGATGAATAGAACTGTTATGAGCAAAATGGCCAGCAAGGCAGCATCTCTAAAATATCCTCACCCCAAACACAGTGACCTTTAATCTGGAGGGAGATGGAAAAGTTACTTTCTCCATGTCACAGAGGTGTCCTTTGCCACCCAGGGAAGCAGAATCACCACAGCAGAAGCTGGTGAAATGCTCTGCAAAGATGGGCATGATGAAAATGTCCCTCACTCGGGCAGCAATCAAAATAAGTACATTTATTACAAGCGAAAACTTTTAACAGAGGAACTGCAGTCTGAATTTCAGAAACCAAAGTGTCTACTGTGGCTCATGGACCACTGGTATATTCTTGATTGAAACCAGCCTCGGAAGAAGAGCCAGGAGGCAAGGTGTGAAGGTGCTTGTAAGATTGTAATCACCCTCATCAACCTTTTCTGGTGCCTCCAGCCTCCACCCCACTTACTTGCCAGATTTCCCAGCTTGCTCTGGGAGTTGTTTCATCCCTCCATGTTTGTTTGATGGTCACTGAGTTGTTGTTGGACTTGTTTTGCCACCAACCCTGCCCTGCTTGTGGTGGTTGGCAGTGTGCCCCACACTGGTGAGGCTAACCTGTGCACCCTGGTTTGTCCTCCATGGAGCAGCCTTATTCTTCCAGCACCCTGCTGCTGGCCTCCTGCCTCCAAGGTAGGTGCCCTGTGCACTAGTGATGGGTCAGACTGGCTGAGCACCCCTTGGGGCAGGGGGTCTGCCCATGCCACAGGTACTGAGGCTGGTTTTGGTGTTGATAACTTAATGCTCCTTGCAGGGCTGTGTCTGGTGTGAGATCCCAGAAAATGCAGCTGGGGAATGCACGGGGCAGGGCAACACAAAGGTACAGGGGACTTAGTTTGCAGTAGCGGGACCTGAGTGGCTTTGTGAGAGCTCCTAGCCCAAGCCTGGGGACCTGGGTGTCCCCACACTGGAACGTGGCAGAGCAGCGGTTGTAAGATAAGCCACTGATACTGGAAAAGACGTGGATGGATAGCTCTTTGGGGGAACCTGTCTGAATGACAGTCTTGCGCATTTTATGTGCTGGCTACTTCTCTAGTGAAGGCAACTGATCAGAAAAGGGTCTTTTGAAAGGTTTAAGGACCTCTGGTTTTGTGCTCTTCCTTTTGTTGAGCTTGCTTTAGTGACACTAATGAGATGGCCTGATGGATCTGATGGAGCATTGATTCCATCTCCTGGGCACCGAAAGAAAGTCAGAACTGGAGAAAGATTTTATTGCCACTGCAAAGCTTTGTAAGCGTCTTTCTTCTAAGCAGTACGGCAAACCAGAAAGGAATTATAAAGAACAAATGCATGAACCATGCTTATCCCAGGTGAAGTTGTACAAATAACTAAATATCACACACAGCTTAAATTCTGATATCTTGGATCTTGGGAGAAAAATCGGTTTCTGTTGCACTGAACTAAATTACATTTTCATGCTGATTGACACAACCAGACTTTGCTTCTACTTGTCTTGCAAAAGTAACCATTATCTGACTTTATTTAGTTCCTGAAGCAAGCTGCTGAACTAGTGATGCTATTATAGACACTCTGTCTTGGGGTAACATTGGTCTGAAAGATACGCATATTGCATCTCTTGTTCAACTGAAATCTTTTAAAAGGGTGTTATTTTTCCTAAGTGAAGCAGTATCTTTTAACTTGTACAAATAGCTGTGCTGATACCATTTTTTGTGTGAGGGGATGAATGCAAGTAACAAAAGCTTATTTCCTTCCTTAACTGCAATCACATTTTAAAACAAAGTTTTAAACCCAGTTGGTGCCTGGAAACCGAGCACAGCGCATGTGTGAGTTCCACAGTTCCTTGCATCACCCCCAGCTGACACCAACCAGCCAGCTGCAGGAAGATGAGCCTCAAATCATGACTTCTTATCTGCTAGAAACCCCAGACTTGAGGATGTGACATCTGCTACTGCTTGGCAATGGTGCCACAGTGCAAATATCTACTGCCGATCGTTATTCATTGCTGTGCTTCAGAGGGAGGAAAAGAAGTGGTAGGTGTCCAGCTGATGGCCAGTCCTTTTCATTGCCAAGTTGCAGTCTGCTCCTGTATGAGATCTTCCAGCACAGCACCATGGCACATGCCAATTCCTTTGTAGCTGCTGAGCCATTCACAGCAGAATTTGAGATGCTGCTAAAGAATAGGATCCTCATTTCTGTTCTCTCATTGTAAGGGCAGTTGGGGTTTCCAGTCTCTGAAAGCCAATTCCACCAAACAGTCCATACCACTCCTCCAGCACAGAGGGATAGGATGCTTGTACCTAGTGTTGGGAAAAGGCAAGGAGGATGTAGTACACTGCTCCTAATTGAACCAGGAAGATGTCCATAACTAAGTGGTAGAGCACTAAATCATTTTTGGGTGATAGCAAAACTGATTTCCTGTTGTGAGAGAAGTTCTGATCTTTTTTTGCTTGAGGGCAAAAATATATAGGAAGGTTAATCTGCAAATGTTATCTTGCTATCTTGATGTACTTTGTAATGGATGATGTCTTGATCTGACAATTTTGAGGATCCCCTTGATTTCTATGGGAAGCAGGCACACCTGGAACTGCTCAGGCTTTCTTGTCTGAATAATTTTCTACATGTGGTCTCCTTCCACTCATTCACGCTTCTCACGGATTCCTGGTGATCTCTGCAATGGAATTGCATGTGGCATGTCTTTCATGCTCATGGGCTTATCAGCGTAAAGCTGACAAGTCCTCTCTTCTTGGCCTCTGACTGCATGACAACCTGTACTAAGTCTTGGCTGCTTCCAGACAGATGACAACTTCTGTTTCCCACAAGACCAGGGATGCTTTGTTACACTGATGAAGTGCTGTCACAGAGCGCTGGGGCTAAGTGCTGCTCAAAATATACCGGAAGTAGTGGGGAACTGGCACAAGAAATTATAAAGGGGATAAAGGAAACTTCAGGCTAGACCCAAGCACTGTGAAGAGCTTGGTCACCCTATGGGGGTAACTGCACAAATACAGCTGACAAGCTTTGGATGGCAAACAAAGGTGAACACACACAGTTTTCTTGGGTCACAGCCGTGTGTTGTATCTATCTGATTTCCAAAGTTTAGACAGTTTTCCTAAGCACTGTGAACAATTTGGATACAGAAAGCTGTGCCAAGACTCTCTAAGACAGCATTCTTCAAGAGCTGCAATATGTAAAGGTTAGCTAAAAAACTTTCTACTTATTTGGGTTACTGTTCCTAAACACTGCAGAAAGATGTTAAAAGACTGTACTGATTTGCAGGCTGTTCTCTTCCATAAAATCCTGTCCTTCCTATCCCATCTTTAGCCCAAATAATGTTCATCCAGGCAGAGTTCCCTTTCCTTTACAAAGACTGAAGTAAATGCTCTCCTATATATCATTTGAAAAAAGTCTGGATGCACTGAGTTTTATGAAAGATTTCTTACTTGTTTGCTTCATTCTTTCATTTTGGGTAGTTTACATCAAACCAGTGTAAAGATATTTCCTTTGTTACAGAAAATGATACCAGCTCCCCTTCACATAGGAATGTATAGAGACAAAAAGTCCTAATTTGAACGATTAAAGACCCATTAACAAATGTGAGATGTTTGCAGATAGGGTTGATAAAAACCAGCTAGTACTGGGATAAGCAGAAATGGTAAAAATAAATGAGGTAGAAAAGACATAATACAAAAGCAAAATAGTCTTCAAAGATCAAGAGGTTGTGATGGAGACAGATACATAATGGTGGAAGTACAAACTGCTGGTGCAAAACCGTAAGAGAAATGATTCCTACAGGGATGACAATGGCTTTTTCCAAAATTCACCACCTTACATGGCCTCTGTTAGAGCAGACTCAATTTGTAATCTGTTATTTTAATCTCATACCAAGATTAGATATAGGGCAGAGGGTGGCCACTGACTTTTCTGATGGGGGCCATAAGAAGGATGGTCACAGAGCAAAGTGAGCAGTCTTTCTCCTGCTTGAAGCTATCCTCCAGCCTACCAAGGGTACTTGCTCATATTCTGCTCAGCCAGTTTAGTAGTACTACTCAAGGACTAAATTTCCACTCAATTTAATTGAGAAAGGCTGTAGGGCTTTACTGCTATCATTGTTTAGCTGTTATTTTTCCTCAAGCTGTAATTATTACTGCCAATGCAATTCAGTGGGTAATGGAGGAAGTCAGGATTGTATATGCTTCAAAACCTCTCAGGTACTACCTACCCATGACACCTATTTCTGAGGCTACCACTCTGAAACATTTTCACTTCAGATATTGGTCATTTACATTTGCCATTAAGATTTTGCATATAAAGAGCTAATAAACGGTTTAATACATTCTCCATAAAGTCATAAAATCCAACAGATCACCAAGTTGTTTCTGCCCCTGGCCTGTAACCATCTGCAGCATTTGCTGATGTATTTATAACTACCTAGAGATAAGTAGCATATGTGATAACACTCATACTCACTTATTAACCTTATATAGCCCACTGGAGAATGTTCTTTTGATATGAAGTTGAATAACAATTTTTTTACTCGGAGGACATAAATTCATTTTCATTTACAGCCTCAGTAACACACGTAGTGAACAAACTCGCTGCAAACCTTCTGATAAAGTAGAAAATACTGGGCAAGCAAAATCTGCCACCCTTGGAAGAAAAGGCTCTGTAAGGCAACAAGTTTGTTTCTTTATCAGTCTTACCAAAAGAATTTAAAAATAATGAATTATCCAGGAAAAATCTGGGATTAATATTGCAAAATACAGAGCTTTGATGTAATTATTTTGTATGCCCTGCTTACAGAATTCCTACTCAGTACTACAGCGTTAGATTCCTTCAATCAATTAAACAGGTAGGTTTATGATGCAAAATAAATTCAATGGAACTTTGGACAGTATTTGCTTGTTGATTTGTCCTGCCTTCAAACTGCAGTGTACTAATGCAAGTGTGCCATCAAGCGGTACAGCAAGAAAGAACTTGGCGAAGAACTGATCCTCAGTAGCTTAAGCCTATTAATACAAGAGACGAAGTATTCCCTGAATGCCACCTTTTTATCCGTAAATAGCAAGTGACAAATATTGATACACCACCATAACAGTGGATGGGAAAGAATTCTGTGGCTGGGATTATGGGGTACATAACTACAGGAGCAAATGTACGCTAATTCAAGAGGATAAGAGGCTCTTCTAACAGGCTTACATAGAAACCTAACCTTTTAAAGTCTGCCAAAGTCCCTAATAATCATAGAGCGTGGTGTATGCTCTATATAACAGAATGACGTAGCTCCTGAATGACCCTTCTGAGTAACTGATGAACATCCTGGCTTGCCCAGATGATGCTGATTTCAATGTACCTCAAGCCAGCCCAGAAGGGAAGCTGCCACTGTGATCTGGGACCTGCTGGTAGTACCTACTACATACACCTATATGGGGACACCTGGGCTCCTCCATTCTCCTCCTCTATTGCTCCAGCCATGCTGGAGCTGGTGCTTCAGAAATGTCTGACTGGGACTCGGAATATGAAAGGATTAATTTAGGTACAGGAAGAATTCTTGTTGGGGATTTCTCTGAGAACCTTCCATCATGAAACTATCTCTTACATCTCAAACCTGAACACATCAATCCCTATGATACTATGAGAAATGTTTTACTGATTTATTTTTTTTATATCCAGATTAACTTGACCACATGCAAGGGAAAATTCATACTTCAGGAGATACTAAGGTGCCTGTACTCAGTAAAATCACTAGAAATTAACTGTCCCTAAATACCTTTATAAATACAGTATTAGGCAATATGAATCAGAGCATATAAGTACACAGACTGTATTAACACACTGTTGCCCTTGATAAGACCAAGAGCGTCATAAAGCTAGTTTTCAGACCAGCCTGGCATATATTCCCTTTTACCTCATATACATACACACGCACATATATATGTATGTGCGTGTGTATATATATGTGTACATACACATATATACATGTTTTTACACACACACACACACACACACACATATATATATATATATGTATGTCACTGAGTTACCACCGCATTTTCCATTCTGGTGCAGCTGAGCACCAGGTACTACCCTATGCAGATATTTTTCCCTGGATATTGTCTGATGCCAAACACATCTCAACACTGCCTCCTTCATTTTATGAAAAAGGCAAAGAAGTTGTGTTACAGTGCAACTGTAAGACAAACATCATGGTTAGTGGGTAGTCACAGCTGTGCTGAAACAGACATTTGGAATAACAGAATAGGAAAATGTCAAGGAAAAGGAACAATATGAGCAAGAACTGAAGAATTGTTTGGAGAGCATCAGTAAGTTGTTAGCAACACAGGCATGTTTGAATCGGGACCGCAGTCATTTATTTCCTAAGAAGAAACAAAACAAACCTTTCCAAAGCAGCTTGTTCTCACTGTCAAAAGCACTAAAGAACATTCAGCTTTCCTCTTTTTCACTGACTGTGAAGACTTGCACTCAGTGCAGTTACCCATGGTCAGCTGAGCTGGGATATCTGTCTGCATCTGTGTTCTTGCCCACAGCCAACCTCCCCTGGCAAAAAACGTCACAGAAGCATAAATGGGGCCCTCATTTACTCCTTGGGGAGCATCTGTAACACTGGCATGCTGAAATAGCCAGGTGTGGCATTCTCTTCATTGTCAGTATTTACATGGAGCTGGAGAGGAGATGGGAAAGCAGAGGAAGACAAGCATTGGCAATACACTGTGTGTCAAATAGAGGAATGCTGCTTTTAACGGTTAAATGGCTAGAGAAAAATGAGACTTTGCAAAGATTTTAAGTGACCATATTTGCGTGCTATGGGATTTGTAGTCCAGGAAAATCAGGTGGAAAAAACAGAGGGAGTTTCAGTATTAGTATACAGCAAACAGTAAAACCTATTGCATACTACAGCCTTTCTAAACTGCTGCTGAACTGCGGCAGGGAAATGTTCATCAGAAGACAGTGGCAAAGAATGAAAAATAATTAGCAGATGTGTACCCAATTACCTGGGAAAGGAGGGAGGAATAGAGCATTAACTAAAAATACACAGCTGAAAGCATTCATGATTAAAATTGAATTTATTTTCTCCTCACTTGGAAATGAAATTATTCTCTCCCCACCTGCTGGTTGGTGAAGGTATGGCTAGGACAGAGGAGGCTTGGAAAGTAACAAGTGAAAAGCAGAGGCTGTGCTTTAAAGTGTTCAAAGCAAGTGAACATCAGAACTTCAAAACCTTTTCCAAGATGGTGCCAGCCCCACTACCGGGATGAGCAGTCCTTCTGTCTGTCACTCTTGAGTGACTGCAATGCTGGTTCATAGAAAGGGCAATTCACCTTTGCTCTTGAGCTCCCCTGTTGTAACACTTTTTTTTTTCCTCCCTCTTTAAGCATACCTTAAATGAGCTTTCCTCCCTCTCCCACTGTGGATAATGTGATGCACAATCCTATACAGCCAGACTGACTCAGGCTCTCATGTTCTGCAGAAGTCAGTCTGAAGTTTGCAGCTAACAGATCTGTATCAAAGAAGGGTCATCAAAGCCAAAGGCAATGTTAGAGGCAGCATTGCATATGTACTTATGGTCCAGCTATATTTGCTATAAACCCTATCCTGAGCCTACAAAATTGAATTTGAACCCTATTCATACAAACCTACTTCCCAACAATGTATTCTTAAGCAGAAGCTTTACAAGCATCTCTGTTTATGTATACAAACCTTCCCCAGGGAAAGTGGGCCCAGAGTTCAGTGAGTCTCTATGTACAGGTTGAGCCACTGTTCAAAGGTTCAGAGGATCAGAGCTAATGGTGTTAGAAATCTAAATGGCAGTGAAGTCTCTCAGAGCAGTAAAATGGAACTTGTCCACCTCTTTTCACTGTCTTACTTATGAAGTTGACTTACATCAGGTTTTAATCGAATTTACCTTTTCATCTGCTCTTCAAAGTTCTTGTCTCTTCAGTGTACTTTAAATTGTAAGCCTTCTCTGGTTTCCAAGTTGACCAGGTTTAGGGCTCAGAAATGGGGAGTCATTCCTGCATTATTTTTGGGGGAGTTGGGGGATGTTTTTGAAAAAGAGAGCCTAAATCCTGTGGTTTGGGAATCTGAAAACAGGCCCACTTGGGCAGTTCTAGCGTTTTAAAATGGAGACGAAATTCTGTGTTGCTGGGCTCAGAAACAGACACCAAGTCATGTTTTGGGGGCTTGCCACTAGGCTCCAACTTTTGCCAAGTTTAGGGCCCAGAAATTAAGAGTTAAACGGAAGGAATGTGTTGCCTTTTCGGGGGCCTTCGTGGGGACACAAAAAAGGCGCTCCAAGAGCCGGGCACCAGCGGGTAGCGAGGAACTCAGGACTTGGGCCCGGCTCCCCGCCCAGGTGCTGGGTTGGAGTCGGTGAGGCGGAGCTCCGGGCGCGGGCGGGAAGCAGGCCCCGGCCCTGTCCGCGCTGAGGACCCAAACGGGCTCGTCCAGCTGGGAAGAGACCGAGGAACCGGGGCCGGGACTCCCGCACAGGCTCCGCTCAGCCTCTGTAAAGGCTCCCGAACCGAGCCTAGGATATAGCCCAGCACCCTGGCCAACGGCTCCGCCGGAGGCTGCCGCGGCGGGTCCCAGAGCGCCTGCGCGGGGCGGGGCCGGGCGCGTTTGAGGCGTTTACACGGAAGGCCCGAAGTGGCAGGCTTGAGGCTGCACCTCCTGTAAAGCTGGCTTCAGCGGCAGCGGTTTCCCAGGCCTGTGGGGTTTTGGCTCAGTGGGTAATGAAGTACATCAAACAGTGCTCCCTGTGGTAGTTTCTTTGTGGGTTACGGATTTACTGACTAGGAACTGGGTTTGAATCATTTAGTCCTAATGCAGAAGCGCTATGGAAAGCCCTGAGGTGATAGCAGTTGTGGATTTTCCGGTGACTTGGATTAGATCTGAATCATTAGCGAGACCTGGAAAGGCTTCCCTTATGCCCTGGCTGTTTCTGAACTGCCCATGGAAAGGGAGGAAAGCGCTACAGCTGTTGAGCAATTTCTGTTGAACTGAAAAGGGAAGTGTTGCTCACATCACTGGCCATGAGATTATCAGCTTTTATGGTTAGGAGTAATTCAATGTCCAACCCACCAGGATGCTTGGAGCACATTGCTACAATATACAGTCTATTGAGCAAAACAAAAGCAAGCAAATAGCATTTAGTAATAATTAAAGAGCCTAATCATTTAACTCCTTTCTTTCTTTCACTGCAGTGATGCTAACACAGATAGTATCAGCTTGATTGTTCGATAGGGAAAAAATACCACTCGTGCTTCCAAGCCAGAGAAATTGGATATTTGGAAACAGAGAACAGTGTTAAACAAATTATAAACTGCGTTATCGCAGAAATGAATCTTCCAGCTAAACCAGCCGAAGTCAGAGCAAAGATGAGGTTAGTCTCTTTGGGTGATAGGCACCACTGCAATATGTTTCCAACCAGGGCAGGGAAAACAAGCAAAAAGGCAGTCTCTGCAGACTAAATGTATGTCCCATCCAACCCCCTGCACTGATGTCTCTGGAATGAGACTCAGTTCAGCTTTTAGTTGTAGCTGCAACACAAAGCTGTAAGAAATCTGCTTCAGAGCCAGAGCCCAGTCTTCTCCTCTTGCTTGGCATGCAACCATCCCATAGCATCTCTTTTGGAAACAATCAAGCTTTACCCTAAAGGCTGTTTCCAGGTTTTGTCACTGATGTTACTGGTTCAGAATGTTACTCAAGTAAGGGTTTGAAATTTTTGCTCCTATCTATAGTTACTAACTGTACCTAATTGTACACCACCCTTTCACTTAGTCCCCCACCCCCCCATGCCTTGCCTTCTGCCTTCATTTTACCTTTACAAACAAGGTAACATTTTACCTTCCATAAGATTTTCATTAAATCTCCTCTGTATCAGGTTGCTTTTATATAGAGAGAGAGGGATTAACAAAATTCAGTGCAATGCTATGACTTGTTATATGGTCATAGTAAAAATACATTGTTCAGAACATCCTAGAATTGCTTTTTCTGCTATCCATATATTATTCATGGCTCTTGTTTATCCTGTGTTCAACTAAACCTCTGGCTATACTCTTTTGCCACTTGGAACAGATGAGCTCTTTGAGTGCCTTCTTATGAATTCAAAGGTATATGGTCTTCCACATCATACTATGAAATTTACCACCTTTTTTTTTTTTTCAACTCCAGGCCTTAACTCCATGCATTCTTGCATAATCCTTCCTATTCTGTAAGTTTATCAACACACCTAATTCTTGACCTATCATCAGTACTTCAAATATAAACAAGATAGGTGTACAGACCCCACTGCAAACAACTCTCCTACAAAACTTCTTGCAGTTTGACAGCTTTTCTTTGTTTTCCATGTCTCAGTTTGAGTTACTATACTTTTCTTGCCATACTGTAAAAATACTTTACTGATTTACAGGTAGGCTAGATCTGTTGCATTTCTCCTGGCAATGAAATGAGTTAACAAAAATGGCTCTAAGAAATGAATTCACAGAATATTTTATCTAGTTTGGTAAGTTTTCTATTATGGTAATAACACAGAGCACATGTCTCAACTAAGTTTCAGAAAAGCACAGTAGCTTCCTCCTAACCCTAAGGAATCTGGGCTTCAGGCAATCAGTTCAACAATTTCTAAGTTCAAAAGGCAAAATAGGAAACGCAAGCAAAAGATACAAATGTGCTAAACTTCCTGGACAAGCCAAATACAGGAAAAGGGTTAAAGCTATTTTTATTTTGTTTTTTAAAGGAGCAGACTCACATATGAAAGTATTGAAGCCCCATTATGATTGCACCAGGCTCAAAAAAGCTGGGCTTGCTGAAGATAAGCTCAAAAATAAGCCATGAGGCACAGAAATAATTTTAATTCCTTTTTTTGCCACTCTGCATCCAGCAGAAGTTAATGCTACTGCAGAGCTTGGTTCCTGCTTTGCACTTGAGACAAATAAGAAGGGAGCCCCACTGTGCTTTGTGATGGCTTTTCTGTGACCAAGCAGGAACACGCTTCAGCGTGTAAGAGTCTAAAAGTATTCAAAAAATGCTCTGACATAGTTAGTTTTTGGAGAAAATCATGATTGAACTGATGCAGAGAGGTACTATGAAAGAATTCTCTCAGTACCAGGACAAAGCTGCAGTCTGGCTTGCACACGCCCAAGCTGTGCATTGCTGAGAAGAGCTAGAAATCTTCTGACAGACAACAGAGCTTACATACACAAACCAAATGAAAGCTCAGCTTAGTTATTCAACAGGTAGCTCTTCAGAGCATACAGAACTCAGCAGTCATTCCAGACCTATTTTAAATCATCTACAGCTGATTTTGTTCTAAACTGATGGATAACATGCATGTATAAGTTGTACCTATTGGCTTTTTGATATTGCTGCCTTTCACTACCAAACATTCCTCTTTGTGATCCTTAAAGTCATCCAATAATTCATGGAGCTGCTGGAGCAAGTCCAGAGGAGGGCCACGAGGGTGATCAGGGGACTGGAGCACCTCCCATATGAAGACAGGCTGAGGAAGTTGGAGCTGTTCAGCCTGGAGAAGAGAAGGCTGCGTGGAGACCTCATAGCAGCCTTCCAGTATCTGAAGGGGGCCTATAGGGATGCTGGGGAGGGACTCTTCATTAGGGGCTGTAGTGATAGGACAAGGGGTAACAGGTTAAAACAAACAGGGGACTTTAGACTGAATATAAGGAAGAAGTTCTTTATGCTGAGAGTGGTGAGGCACTGGAATGGGTTGCCCAACGAAGTTGTGAAAGCTCCAACCCTGGCAGTGCTCAAGGCCAGGTTGAACAGAGCCTTGGGTGACATGGTTTAGTGGGAAGTGTCCCTGCCCATGGCAGGGGGGTTGGAACTAGATGATCTTAAGGTCCTTTCCAACCCTAACTATTCTATGATTCTAAGAATAGAATTCTTACTGTCTGATCCTTTGCAGATTAAGATTTTGGTTTCCAAAGTAATTTCCCTTACCTAATAATTCAGCTCCTTGCTACAGACTTTTTATACCTGGGAATTATGTTCCACCTATCTTGGGAAGATCGCTACATTAGAAAACAGGGAATTTATTTGTGAATTAGGACACAAAAATGGTCACTTTCCAACACCCATTCTGGACCGCATGCAAACTCATGTCCTTTGTACCTTCATCACCCACACATCAATTAGCAGCTTTTTCCTCTACGAGGAAGCCCTCAGCCATTTGCCAGAGACTAATTTGGCTCCCTTCTCACATGTACTAATTAAACCTTCATGCAAATTAGGCTGAAGATGAGCCCTTTTCCCTCGTAATGCTTTAAAATGCGATTAACAGTAAATGGCATGTCTAAAATACGCCTAGACATAGATAGGTTCCAGAAGCAGAAACATTCACTGCAAGCAGTGTTCTTTCTGTACAAAGGTGATGTGCCAGGGCAAGCCAAGAAACAATTTGGCTTAATTAACTTACATTTAATGAACATAAAACCTAAACACTCTATTCCATATCATCTCTATTTCAAACACTGTCTGACTAAATCCCTTGGACTGTGGCATAACAGTCCTTTCCCTTCCATGCCACTTGGACTCCCGCTATTTCAATAATACATGGGACTGGGCAAGATGTTTTCCCCAGCACTTGGATAACCTTGGAAGGAGTCAGTTCACCTGAGGATGCACCAAGAGTATCCTCCTCCGCAGCCTCCTGTCATCAAAAAGGCTTTATCCAGTCACATTCTTCCTGCCACTTGGGGGCTGCGGAGAAGCTGCTTTCACTAAGTTATGTGGGAGAAAGCATCATCTCGGCTGCTTCACTTCCGTATTAATTCAAGGATATACATAGGCTGATAAAGATTCTGACAACTGTATACGAGACAAGAACATTATCTGGATAGTACAGGACGAAAATTTGAAGATACCACAAACTTGCACACAAGTTACAAACACTATTGTAAATCCAATTCTCCTTTCACATTCTCATCCCCTTTTGGTTCCTCTGTGTATAGCCAAGCTGATGAAAGCTCAGTTTCTTCAGAATGAGTGCAGAAGGAACGCTGATGATTTTATGTGCACTTGGGAGACAGTTGTTGAAAGTAACAACTTTGGCTGGAGTTCAGGCAAGTTGGCAACCTACCCACCTGCATGAGCTTGAAACAACCCTATGCTACATGGCTGCTTAACCCATCTATTCTCAAAATCCTGGTGCCAATCTACCAGCAGTCCTTTACCCTGCAGAGCTGCAACACTCTCTTGGACCTTCAGCAACTGAAATTACAGTTTTGTAACCTTCATCTAAACTAGCAGATAAGCACTGTAAAAAAGTGATTACCAGCATATGCATGTTATTTAAAATCCTGTCTGTTGTTTCCTCCCCTCTGGTGTTAAGCAGGCATGCTGTAAAACATAAAATCCAACTGAAAATAGATTGTCTAGGTAGGTTTTAAGATGACTGAATGCTGAAAAAGCATGAACCCTTGGGCACAGAGAGACTGTTGTAGGTGAATGGCCTCAGAGAAGACAACACTGGAGTGAAAGGAGAAAAATAACAAGAAGGGAGAGGCTAAAAAATAAACTTTCAAAGCTTAGAGCAAAGCATAGGATGGAAAGAATTAAAGAATCAAAGACAGGCTGTTCCTCAATTTGCATGCATTTGATAAAAGGCATGACCAAGATACTGGAATGGAAATAAAACCTGAAGGCTTGAATTTATTCAAGCAGTGAGTCTTACTTATTCTGTGCACAGTCTGAAGGACCAAAATTCAGCTTTGCTACTTTTAGAAAACCTGTACTGCTTAACTCACTGTGCATCCTGAGCAACACAGATACACTTATGTGTCTGGCAGAATGAACACCCTTCTGACCTGCAGAAAGAAAAGAATGAACAGTTTAAGGGGGATTTGTTTCTCCGCTAACTGCAAGTTAACCAATTTCAGTAGATAACTGAATGCTGCCTCATGTCATCTGGGCCTACCATATTTTGAAAGGAGTCAAGTAACCATGAACAAAGCACCATAAAGAATTCACAGTTCTCATTGATGGCAATGTTTTTTATTAGAAAGAGTAACAAAGTGCTTTCCACAGGATTCATTTTATACAGAGTTTTTAAGAAATAGGGTTTTTCCTTTCAATATGGACAGGTTCAATGTGATATTTTTCAGTGCAAATGGGTTCTCCAAGGTTCTCCTACATGTAGAGCTTCTTCTCTGTACACAGTAGTTCAAACACGTCTGCATTTGGTGGCTGCAAAACAGTACTGAAGAGTCCATCCTTTAAAAAAGAGAGGTTATGTAAAAAGCTTTCAATATATTACACGGACCAACTGGAATTACATCATTTGTTGTTTAACACAGATTTAAGGGACATAGTTCCTTCATACAGTTCTACACACAGATGCATAAAGGTTCTATCAAGAACAGATGCTTTTGGTTCTATCAAGCACAGATGCTTTTGGTTCTATCAAGAATAATCATCATCTATACCAATATATATAACAGTATCACTTTTCACTATATAGACAACAGTGAAGTTGTCTTTTTTTCTTTTCTTTTTTCTTTTAAAATTATTGTCCTGTTTTTTAGCTAGGGATAGGCTTTGAAAGCTTGGTGCTTCCTCTGCCTTGGAGCTACATCTGGATGAAAGGAAGAACACAATGTGAGGACTGTTCACCCATTCCCCCCTCAGTTTTGGCACATGTTTATGATCATATTTTTTATGACACATATAAACATCATTTCACCACACTCAATTTTTCACTCTTTATGCCTGATTGTATCCCAGTCCCCTTTTTTTCCTTTCATGCAAATGACAGGGAAATAGTACAGCAATAGCACAAAATTACAACCGATGATTCTGTGCAAGTTCTTATATACAATGGAATGTATGAAACCAAATGGGCAAAGGGTATCTTACATGCAATACATTATTTCATTTTCAGTCAACCTAACTCTATTAGGGCTATTTTTTCACATTTTTAAAACTTAAAAATTTCATAGAAGGACAACATGTAGCAATTTACCTTTAAGAAAAACCATCTAAACATTCACTTGTACACAGTCTCAGTCCAAAAGGTACCTTTCCCTAGAGTACATGTACACAAACATAAAGATTAGAAGAACAACTGAAATGATTTCATGAGTGAAACAGTCATAGTTATGCACATACTAAAGGGTTACATGCATATAAGCAATGTCCTCACTGAACCTGTCAGTCACACCCTGGGATCACTGTTTCCCATTCATTATATACATAGCAAAATCACAACTTCAAGGAAATGCTACATGCCATCTCACAGCACAGCAGCTTTACACAAGAGTACTACCAGAACAAGGATATAACAGAGACATTTTCCTACAGGATGAAAGGAACTGGATGAGATCCTCTGAACAATAACTTGATTGTGGAGAGAAAAGAAGGATTTTCTTTTTTTTTTTTTTTAGAAAAAGAACAAGATGCTTTTGTAGTACAGCCCTTATACAAAAGGGTCTAGGGAAAGAACACATATAAATCACCATTGTAGCTATACAAATATACAAAGGTGTAAACAGATGCTCTGCTTTCTAAGGGACTTGAAACAAAACCAGTTTATCCCTAGGCACTTGTGAGTACAGAGCTCCTGCCTCTGAGTTCAGCCTGCACTTGCTGTTTGCTTTGCGACTTCCAGCTGTGAGTAACAAAGCCCTGTATCCAGAACATCTTCTGTTGTCAAACATTTCCCTGCCACCAGCATAACTATTTAAGTAGGGACCAATGAATGCAGGTTGCCATCAGAACACACAGCTGGGCTTCAGTTCCCCTCATGTGAAGACCTGGAGAGGAGACCAGGCTCCTCAAAATGTAACTAATTCATTCATTACAAAAGCAGAAAGACACCTCTACAGATAATATTTAGGCATAGACAGACTTTAAAGTTCACGTTCACTGCCCTAAATCACACTTATTTCACTAATAGGAAGGTCCATGAGGACTGGTGCCAAAGGTCCTGGAAATAGAGCTCAGCAACCAACATGATCCAAGTAGGCACAAAACAGCCTTGAGAATCCAGTTGCAGGACTGGGACCATAGAGAAGCTCTCCTTAACTTCAAAAGCCTCTGGATAAGAAGCATTTTCAACTAATCTACTGTTGATCTCTGTGAGTATAAAAACGTTTAGGAAAAAAGTCACTGCAAAAGGTTAAGTAGTTCTCTGTACATTTCACATCTATTACGTTGTATAAATTTATAATTTTGCTCTACCACAGAATTCCATTTTGCAATTAGGTTTCTTACTAAAAGTTATTAAATTGGTAGCCTATTCAGTAAAGAGCGTCTCATTTTACTGTTTTTCTTTAAATGAGCACATTCAACTTGGAAATACCCAGTACACCCCTGGTGTACTGAGTATTCACCCTGGCTCCCTAGGAGCCAAAGTGAATTGTGCACCTGCTCTTGAATGTGTGTATCCTATTCTCCCATTTGTGTTACCTGTGACATGCAACTACAGATATGCCCTTTTGTTGTCTAGTGTGAAAATGAATCATCATGAAATGACCACCTGACTTCGACTGCATTCTTGCCCTGCATGAGGAAACGGGTCTGATTTGTTTATGTACACAAGGCTTCCAGCTCGTGTTTGGTCCACACTGCAGCAAATGAGGGAAGTTTTAAGAGATCTGGTCTGATATCTGTCTGGATGCTCAGACACTTCACACGCAACCCAGAGGAAGCAGACAATATTCTATCTAGCACTGCCAATTGGAATGGCAGCTCTCCAACACTGCAGCTGTAACTACCTACAAAGTCCATGAATTATCCAGATATTTATCTTCAGCAGGAGGGCTGGGGGAAAGAGCAAGTATAAAAAAAAAAAGAAAGAAAAATAGCAGCAGGAGCAGAGTACATTTCCAAACACAAGGCAAAGCTACATTAGACCATTTGGCCAACACAGGACTGTGATTCCTCCTGAACAGCTAAAGCCTTGTGGGAAGCTACTAATATTAGCATAAAAGAATTTTGCTATTTTGCTAGCATAGCTTGTTTCCGAAGGGAAAGCGTGTTATAAACTATACTAACCAAAGATACTTTTGTGTCAGGAAGTTGCATTCACCTTATGACCATTTGTCATTGCAGGTCTGTTTGTTAGCAAACCTCCCTCGTGCAGATTTACCTTTTTAGTGAAAAAAGAGCCAGTTAGGCAGATTCAGGGAACAAACAGCACATGAGCCCCTCACAACACTGAAACAGGACACTCACATTGAGTGCCCTTGTAAAACCAGGCAGGAAATTTTGAATATGCTAGCAAGAACATTGCAGGGGGAGAGGGCAATGATAAAAAGCCAGTCCTTGGACTAAGGCCCCAAGAATGCAGAAAACAGTATGCTGGACACCATTATATTACAAGCATGTCATTTTTTGCCCTTCAAAGAAATAGTAGGGCACTGCTGACTGCTTAAAATATATCGTTTTAGTCCTCCTCGTCCCAAGCATTGAAACTTCAATGTAATGCAATTCAAAGGATTGCAGCTTTTGATGTGCCACCCTTTCACTTAAACTCATAAATCCACTGACACAGTGACAGTGTTGAAATACCTTATGTGAACAGCATATATAAAATTTCACTGTTGTACATAAATAATGACAAGGCACAGAACAGCAACCAGTCCAAGAGCTTGTAGGCCAAGAAACCAGAGCATGACCCAGAAGAATATAATTATTACAGGTTCTACTATCCGTTCTCCAAAGTACATCCTTGTGAAGCCTATTCTGATGAGGCTTTTGTTTAGTTCGCCAAAGAGAGTCCCCATTTTTTTATAGTCGTCTATTACAGGTTCTGCAGTGTGGTTTCTTTGTCCTTGTTGGACCTGCAAAAAGAAGACAAAATTAGGAAGTATCAGTCGTACAATCAGTTCCTATTACTATGATTCGGAACAAGTCTCAGCTGTTTCTATTTGAATGAGTGTAACTGAGATATCCATGCAATAGTTACTCTGAATTGAGATGTTAAATAGTTTGTGACTTCAGTACAACATTAAGGATGACACTCACTTGTTCAAAGTTGGGACATCTGAGATCATACTACAATTATATGACAGCCTATCTCCCCTCCAGATGCCACTCTAGAGGGATAAAAAAGCTCTCCCGTAGGTCATACATATTAGCTCTCTGTGCAACGTGGATGTCAGGTCAACCAAAATGAATTAGATGATGCCTGTAATTTCAGGAAGGAGATCTGTCTGAAGTAGATTTGTTATAAATTATTTCCAGAATATCTTCAGAACCACGAGAATGACACAACACTATTAAGCATGACCTATAAAGCATTTTGCACCAAAGCACAGGGAACTGAAGGGAAGAGGAATACTGGATTTAACCAGGAAGGAAGCAAACATCCATCCCAATGCTGGTGTAGAAAGCTATGAAAGTCAGGCAAAGGAAGACAGACCCAAGGGCCGCACAGACACAAAGTGGTGGTACAAAGAAGCAAAGGAGAAGGGAAACAAACACTACACTTGTTCCCAGAATCAAAATGATGGGGTAAATGCATAGGAAACCAAAAGCATATCTTTAGATAAAGATGCCACATTTAAACATCACTGGATAAAACACACGACTGTTTCAACATGTAAGTTGTAATTAGATTAGAGCTTGAAACCTCACTTCACCTTCCCCAGTGTTCAGAGATCCTTTGCACAAAACCTTATTGCCTTGTGTTTGGGTGTGACATCGCGAACACGCTTTCAAGATGATGAACATGAGTTTTCTAATCCTTCCGTTAGGTAGCAATGAAAACACATGCAGCAGGTACCCATCAATACTTCAGTCAGCTAATCAATAGGTCCAACAAATGGCCTGCCAACTCTCTGTGCAATTAACCTATTCCTTGAGTCAAAGCAAACACGTATCTTCAGTTTTGTCTTCAAAGATGAAGGCTATTCTGCATCCCTGGTTACACACCAGGGTCTCACTGGAGAAACAGCAATTCCTTCCCACAGCAGTGTAAGGCTCTTCATTAGAGAGCAAGTAATAAAGTGCATTCCCATCCTCAACAAAATCCAGTGAAGACCTAAGGAAACACTGTTTTTCTAGGCTAGACTTTATGCCACAATGAAGAACCTTCTGACTAAATAAAGGCTGGGTAAAGCACCACAGATGCTACTGAAAAAGACACCAACAAAACCCTTACAGTCCATCAGCTGCATGTGCTTGGGTATTTTGCTTATTCATAAAGATTTTGGCTAAAGCTTCAGTACTGAATCCCAGAAACGGAAAGGTGCACTAAGCCTAAATAGTAATGAATATTGTGTTCAATTTTTCTGGAGGTTATGCCTTGATAGCCACTGTCCTGCCTCTTTCCAGCCCACTTCTCAGGCCCAGGTTGTTTTCTCCCCCTAGTTTTCCACATTTTGGTTTTAACTGTGCTTTATTTAATTCCAGTAAGTGTTGTTTCCTCATTAATCCCTCAAGATTAGTCTCTTCATGAAAGGCAGAGCCTCTTGCGAGCTGCTGGAGACTCGGCAGGGCTGGGGGCTTGCCATGCAGGAAGCCAGTGCTATTACAGGAACTCTCATCCCACTAATCCGAAAGAGCACACTGAAGCAAATTATTGGCCTAAGTGGTTATGCCCATCACACCAATTAGGGAAAAGGATGTGCTGGGAAGGGAAAATATATTTGTTTGCTTCCCACATGCAGAGAATACAGGGAGCATGTCCCTGTGGGATGGCGGCAGAGGGGATCAGAGTGCAGCTAGCATGAAGTGGTGCAGAGACCGCTTTTGGGAGAAACAGTTAACGTGTGCAGGAGAAATCACTGCATTCTCTAGCAAAGTCACTTAGGCTTTGAACCAGTGGCCATTGCAACCAGGAGAGGGGAAACAAACAAACCACTTTGCCTCTGGATTATTAATGGTACTTGGTTAACGCCCTGGAAGTCTTCACACAGAGCAAGGGAGCGCAGCAGTGGCAAGGAGGCTGCCAGCAGGCACATGTCCACAAGCTCCATCTCACTGGCCCAGCTAACTATGATTAACTGTATGTGTCCACACTGACAATGTCTCTCATGGTATGAGGCAGCTGTAAGCCACAGGATTTCCTCAGCAGCCCCATTCTGCTTTGATAACCTAACAGCACAAAGTTGCGCAGTCTCTTGAGCAGGGCACAGAGTAAATTCCACCTTACTCATGCTCTCAAGGTCTTATTTGCTTTTTAAAGCAAGACTTTATCACACCTTCTCCTACTCAAACAAGGGTAGATTCATGAATTCCTAAAGCAAGTACACACATCAAGCCTCTAGGCACAGGAGAAGGACAAGTGTGTGCTTCATTACAAAAGCAAGTGTCAAGTTATTTCTCCTAAACAGTTTCAAGAGCTTACAAAACCATTCAGAATGATCATGGAAACGCTCAAGATTTCAAAGTCTGCTTCAGTTAATTCAGGCTAAGTATGTCTTGCTTCAGGCAACTCAGCAAAACCAAGTGAAGCTGAAAACAGATGATCAGCTGTAAAACCCAGATGGTGTACTTTTCTTTACTCTTGTGTAATATTCCACATGCTGGACAAACACATTTCCTCAGAGGTGTACCTAAAACAGAACCATTAGGGCAAACACCAGTAACGTTACAAGACTCCAGACTGCTAAAAAATACTAAATAAGCTGGCAGCTGGGAGTTTTCTCACTGATTTTCAGGGTGATAGTAAACTAGCATGCAGTCCTTCATATGTGCCAGTAGATCTCAAACCGTATCTTCAGAACCAAATACTACTTTTTTTCCCAGAAGTACTTTTCTAAGTGTTATTTTGAAATTGGTTTTCTTCAGCAAGCAGAAGTTCCCAGCTGACTCTTCATTTCCATAAGACTATCTTCATACTAAATCTTGCTGAATCAGCCTGAAGCTTGACATAGACACTACCATAAAAGAAAAATGTGGAAAGAGAAAGATACTATTCTGAGCAGCCTCCTACTCCAATAGAGCTGCTTCAGTTAAAAGCAAAGTAAGTTCCTGTTTTAAGTTGCTAGTTTTAAAAATCAGCAACTCAGTTTTGGCTTCATGACTTCCATTTTTTCTTTTGTGTATCAAGAGGGAGCAGAGGGAATTTCTGTACCTGCACTAGCCCCCAAGAAATCAGTTTCAAGGCCTTTACAGCAGCAGTTCTCATAGCTAACTTACTATTCACGGGGGCACCCCCAGAATTCATTTGCCACAATGCAGGAAGGAACATAAGAGAGGTCTACTTCCTCTGTAGTAGTTTATTTGCCTTTCCTCCCTCTTTCAAAGAAAGATAGGCATGATGAAGAAATTCAGAGGGGCTGGGGGAGCAGAAGTGCAGCCAGAGATCCAGCTGGATATAGATGGACACATGCCCAAATTACCTCCTGAAAGGAGAGGAACAGAATACTGTCTCCTGAACTTCTCTCCCATCCTTCCTTCAACTGATGGAAAGACACTCACCCAATAAACACATACAGGATTATTTCTGAAGGAGAAAGAGGCTTCCCTGTGTGAATGAAGCTAAAAAAGAATGTATCAGAAATGCTGACTGCATTTGTTTCCTCACCTAATGTTATCAACTTCTGTAATGAATTACTTCTTACTGTAATTTAAATTAATTTTACATCTATGTGATTTTATTTTAGGTATCAATGCACTTACAGCAAATCACACTAGCAGATTCCTTTATACAAATGTACAACCACTGTGTATGACTTCATTGGCTGAATTTCCTTTTCATTTTATATTCCTTAAGTGCTTCCATATAGTGCAAGTGTTTTGTTTGTTTTTTTTTTTTTTTTCATTTAAAAATATTTCATAGAATCACAGAATGGTTTGGGTTGGAAGAGACCTTAAAGATCATCTGGTTCCAACCCCCCTGCCATGGGCAGGGACACCTTCCACTAGATCAGGCTGCTCCAAGCCCCATCCAGCCTGGCCTTGAACATTGCCAGGATGGGGCAGCCACAACTTCCTGGGGCAATCTGTTCAGTGCCTCACCACCCTCACAGTGAAGAATTTCTTCCTAATGTCTAATCTTAATCTACCCTCTGTCAGCTTTTCAGGTCCATGTCTGTCCTGGGCTGAGGATTCCAGAGCTGGACGCAGTACTCCATACTCCATTTTGTACTTGGTTTCTATTTATTTGAAATTAAGCATAGAGCTATCACATGGAACAGAAGAAGTATCTGATCTGGCCCGCTGCTCAGCATGTACGTACAGTGTTCTCCACAAGCCCACTGCAGTACCAAAAGATTCCCATCAACCACCCATTTTTCTCTTGTCTTTTTGGATGTTTGGTGTTATAAAATTCCCCTTCCTATTCAGGACAGCCTGTTTTTCATCAGCAAAGATGTTGTCTGCAGTCTCCCACTGTTTACTGGCAGAAAGGCAGAACTTGAAGATCCAAACTCTGAAAATATTTAATATGTAAACTTTGTAACCAAATTTACCCAGCTGTTATGGCCAAATGGCTTTGGATGCTTTAAGGAGAACCATGAGAAGCCCTCTCAGATGCAGGATGTCAGAAAGGGACCTATTTGTCAGAATGAAAATCTCAGAGGACATACTAAGTGCAAGTTCCATCCACTTCCAGCACAGCTGGTGCTCCTGCATCAGCTTCTGAAAAGTGCTTCTGAAAAAGATCTCCCATGTAACTGATTGTTTTCCTGGACTAGCTTTAAAACAACAGAGAAGGTAAAGTCAACTCAGCCTACTGAACTCAATGAATGGCCGTCTGTGGCTTTACCAGTTATGTTGGCTTTACCAGTGTTGTGTTGAGGATGAACAAGTGTTGTGACCACTGACTGCCCTTGCTTATGGCAAACTTCCCCCACATTCACTCAAAATCACTGCTGCCTAAATTCAGGAAAGCACATGATAAGTCATGAGCAGAGGTCACACCACTCCAGTCTGACAGTAGGAACTTTTTCTTCCCAGTGTGTTTTGACCATGAAGAGAAACACGAGATCCCCTAAGAACATACACCCCCAACCCCACCCAAAGAAATTATCTTTGCAGTGATTCATATGCTTCATTCTGGGAGAGAAGGATCAAGTTAGAACTGAACTTTCCACAATTGTTTAAGGCTGACCTGTCTGCACCTCCTAAGTATAATGAATGATAGAATAACCAGGTTAGAAGGATCCTCAAGGATCAACTGGTCCAGTCTTTATGGGCAAACCATAACTAGACTAGATTTCCAAACACCCTGTCCAGCCAAATCTGAAGTGTCCAGTGTTAGGGAATCCACTACTTCCCTGGGGATATTATTCTAGTTACTCTAATGTAGCCAGTTCAAGGTCTTTTCCCTTCGAATTGCTGGGAGCACATAGTTCCATTTGCAGATCACAAGTGACTTTGCCAAACCCTTGGAGGATGCAGAACAGAAATGGATCCAAAGGGGACATGAACCTTCCCAGCATACCTGGGAAGTTATTTCCCTGTAGCTAATCAAAGAGAGCATGGAATGCTCTCTCATCACAGATGTAGCATTTCTCTGCTACCAGCAATGCCAGCTCACTGAAGGACAGTACCAATGATGTCCTTACACAAAGACTAGATGCCCTTACACAGCATTGCCAACAAGCTCTCCCTGGAAGCCCCTGCAGCTCCTCTTAGGGGCCCAACTGCTGCTGCAGCACTTTCCTTGGCAAGCAATGGGGGCCAGTGCTCACGCTCAGGACACCCCAAACTTGCTGGATGTGGTGGGTTTGCTGGCCACACACGGATCACACATGACAAACTACTGCAACATCTCTGTGTAGGTGAATCTTTGTGTGCTCAGGGTTGCTAACCCTGCCAGTGCTTATCCCTGGAAAGAAGAAAGTGGCCTGAAAGGAGGAACACAAGCTGCTCCAGCAGCTGTAGCCAGTGCCTCCTGCCAGCCTCCTGGAAGAAAGACAACCCTGCTTCATCACAAACTTTGACAGAAGGCTATGTAATGAGGTGCTGTGGGGCCACCAGAAAAGGCAGCAGTGGGCTGGATGAATTCTCTGTGAGGACCACAAATGACTCAAAAGCAACTACAATTCTCAGTCCCATAACCTCAGCACTGCACTAACCGTGAGAATGGCTGTAATTATGGTCCTGCCTTCCAGGCATTTCATCTGCTGAAGCAGCAGTTTGGTCCACAGTTTTCCACACTCAGCCTAAGGATGTCGAGTTGTTTTTTTCACTTTGGGATTGTTTTGCAGGCGTGGAAAAAAAAAATCTAGGTAACTGACTTAAATGAAATTAACTGGGTGAAGATCAACAGCCTAAATTCCACGGGAGGAGAGAACAGAGGAACACAAGGAACCTGTTCCCCCTAAAGATTCACACTGTTTTGTTAAAAGAAATTAAAAATCCATTCAACTACTCTGAAGGCACAAGATCCTTCAAAACAAACCAGGTAACATTCCTCTTCCAATTCTGAATGAGTAATGAATTGAAGAAATGCAACAGTCTTCTGTTGCTCAGACAATTTGACAAATTCCCACCTCACACTCAACCTGACAAGAGCACTGGGCTGAGTACAAGTCTATCAGTTTCTTTTTTTTCTCTTGCATCAGCTATCCAAAAGGGCATTACACAAACATGAACTCAGGTAATGGAGGAGAAAAGGCCAACGGACTGGGAAAATAACTGCTCTCCATGTAAAAGCTTGTGATTTTGAAGTCGAAAAAATGCTGCTGGGCAAGGAGGGCAGAGAGAGAGGAGAGCAGGAAAAAGGAATCCATAAAGATCATCTCCAACACAGAAAAGCGGCAGTGTGTCCAAATTGTTTGTAACATGCCAATCAGTTGGTCACATTTACAGTAAAAAGGAAAGAAAGAGATGGCACGTTTAAAAGAATTATTTCTACATTAGATAGAAAACAAACCCCTTCTGAGCTTAGCAGCAAACTTTTGAAAGTTTAACAACTTCCAAATGAGATGTTAAAAATACAAGGCATAATGAGGGACCTCGGGGATCTCCCATTTACACGCCCACCCACACCCTTCCATTTTTCCCCCCCAAATAAAAGGCTTCTCTGCAGTGTTTAACTGCTCACTATCTATTTTACTCTGGTGGTGGTTATTTTTACTCCAGGGAACAGGTGGTGTGTCTGACAGCTGAAGCCCATAGCCACTTAAATGTCAAAAAAGCCTCAGAGATGTGACTTCAGGAACATGCTTAATTGCTGAAAAATACTCCTGTATTTTGAAAGTTGGAACATTTAACGTTTAGCAGAGAGAGCCTCACAAAGTCATCTCTTTTTAGAGGATACAAACCAAAACTGAAAATACTTCAAGCTCAATCTGTCTTACAGAAAAATATGAGAAGAAAGTGAGCAGATGACGGAGAGCAGGATGGAAGAAACCACAAGTTCTCTCCTCTCCAAAATAAGAGACCAACTTTTGCTGGGTGCAGACAGGGACACGTACCAGTCAACATAAAGCTACAGATATCTGATAGTTAGGCAGCCAGCACTGTAAATCCCAGAGGAATGAATTGCCCCATCCTGAGAGTACTCAACCTGCTGACCACTCTGCCTACTGCCATGGATAGGCTTTGGAGATTAACAGCAAACAGCAAGTTCCTAGGTTGTGGCCTCCTCTTTCTGGCAACCACAGTCTTGCCCCATAGCAGGGTACCAGCACAAAACCCTGGGATGCACAAGTTGGCTGGGTGCAGGCTTTCTGCCTCCTGCTCCTCCACATATACAAAGTAGACAGTTTCATTACTAGTAACATCTGGCACGCAACCAGGATTTCACCCTGCCTTCTCAGGCTTAAAAATGTTTCATATGTTTACCTAAAAGAACGTGAAATTTGCCCAAGAACAGCAAATGATTTTATTGGAAATGTTTCTGATTTTCCTCCTTTCCTACTATAGCAGGAAGAGATCGTTATCCCCTCACAATCCTTTGCTAGCATGAAACTAACAATTAGTATTTGACCTTGCGAATGTAAACAGTGAAAATATCTTGATAGTCAGCCAAGAGACTGATTATTAAGACAAGATTAATTTCAACTGTCTGCAGGAAAAAGCAACAAACAGGTTCATTTCTCTAGGCTATTTTTAATCTGATTTAATCTAATCTTTAAATATGAAAAGATGAATAGATTAGAAAATGAGGGAGAAAAAGCCTCACTTCCAAATGAAAAAGAAGACGGAGAAAAACTAAGTTTACTTGTTCCTCTGGAAGAAAAAAGCAGATGTAAGAAAACTAGCCAAATTCTTAATACCTAAAGTACTTTACAACTGCTGCCAACGGAAGTGTCATATTTAGAGGAATTTTAAGTAAATAAAAAAAAAATAAAAAAAAAAAATCACAAAATGATGATTGGGCTAACCTTCATTCCACAGCAAGAATCTAGACACATTAGTAAAACAGAAACAAGATGTTTCTATAGAAACAAGCAACAACATCATACAAAAAGCAACTGCACTGGACTCCCTTAGTCAGCTTTTACTGCAACTCAAGTTTAGATCAACAGTTGTTGGATCAAACTTTTAAATACCAGTAGTGGTTTTGCGTTGAGGAGGTAAAAAGGCTTTTCCAGATACTGAACTTGTGCAGATACTGAACTCTGTGGAAGGCATAGAAGGCTTCAAGAGCAATAGAGATTTCTCTCAATAGACTGTGGTCGAGTCCTGTAATTTCAGGAGTAAACTTCCCCATGAATACAGTTTGAGATGAGAAAGTGTCACAGACAAGAACCCAGCACAGGAGAGGAAACCTCCCTGCCCCATGTTAAGATCTGCTTCTCTCCCTGGTGTTTAGACTGTCCCTTTTGCTCTTACTAATGTCCCTGCAACTTGTTCCCATCCATGTTGCCATTTTACATAGAGACCAGACCAAACCCAACTTCTAATCCATCTTTTCCTTACACCTGCAATACTTCATTTCCATAGGATTTTGTTCATCAAAGTTCCCCCACTACAACTGGTCAGCTAGACCCAGCAAAAGGCTTGCAATCCACTGTACATCCAGTGTGGTATCAATGCACTGGCTTGCTGAAAAGCATCAGCTGTTAGTTTGTTTTGCCTTTTAAAGAGAAAAAACTTCTGTTCACGTCTCTCTCCAGAATACTTTTTTCTTTAAGAAAACGGGATATTCACATTATTCAAGCAGAGCATGCTATCCTGCTTACTGTAGGTGCTACAGGTATGTTTGAAGGGCTTGCCTTTGGGTATTTCTTTTGTTTGTTTTCTTCAAATCCTTCTAAGGTTCAGAAACCCCATTAATGCTATTTAGAAAATTATTATCACCTATTATTTTGTAGCTATGAATGTCTGCAGAATTAAATTATTTGTAGAGCCAGAACAAATTTGGGATTAAGCCCTTCCTCTCAGGTATTACTATTTTTGGTTTGGAAACAAATCCCAGCAACTGCAAGCAGGAGAAACCTACAATTTTCAGATTATCTGGGCTTGGAATAAATTAGAAATAGGTTTCTAGCCTTGGGCACCACAGTTTCCATACATACAAGTTTACTTGAAAACATTCTTGGCCTCTATTGAATTACGACCAAAATGATGCCATTCCAGGCAACAGAGCACACATCTGTCCTATATTCCAATGAACAGTAAAACACATGAAGGATGCCACAAGGATATCATCCTCTAGTTTTGTTTCTGCTCATTCTTTTTATGCTGGAGAAATACTAGTGATACTGGAAACTTATTAAAAAAATCTCAACAGCTGAACTTAGTTGAAATCACTCATACCTCTTCAACATAATTCCCAAAGGGAAACACCAAGGACTTTTTATAATTGCTCCTCTAAACGTGAAGCCATCTATTATTAGATGAAATACTCCACTTACTTAGAGAGATAAAACACTGTTCAAAATAATAATAAAACATCCCAAAGGGTTACAAAGGCAGGTTAAAATGTGATTGTCTAAGCTGATTTATCTACTTGTGAATACTTGCATTGCATATCAACTCTGAATTTTTGGAACTAGATGATCTTTAAAGTCCCTTTCAACACAAACCATTCTGTGATTTAGATATTTTCTAGGAGAAGCATTGGTTTTAGTTTAGAATCTGAAGTGCTATCTGACAGCTATGCATCCTAAACTAGCATTAGGTGGAGATCCTGGCCTCACTGAAGCAACTGGGAATTATGCCATCGCCTTCCATTTGGATTACAAATGATTAAAACTCATTACTGCCCAGAAAGACAATTTTCAGTACAGAAGACAGCCACGGTGCCATGGCTTTCAGGAGCCCTATTTGCTGTAACAAAGCCTGGCTTCAAAGTTGTGTCTCTTGCTAACACCACCTTATGTCCTGCTGTTAACGCAGGACTTTGGTGTCACCTTTTATTATTACACACTCACCTGCATGTCACCTTTCTCTTCTTATTTCAGTTTAATTTATAGGTGTTGATGAGATTTAGAATGTAGCAGTATGACAAAGGCTAACCTATTTTAGAAAGTGGGCTAGGGAAGGAGATTTGTGGTCCTTAACTCTCGCAATATTGAAAACACAGGACAACTTGTGCATCTGACCAGTAACTACCAACAGGTAGGAATAAACTGTGAGCTCTCAGGGTGAAGCAGCAACCTCCTCCTATGGCTTCAGAAGCAGCTGAGTCTTCTGTTGTATTCACATACCACTTGTGAACAACAGCAGTGCAATGTAGGTGCAAGAAACCACCCAGGTTCTGTGATGCTTCAAAGACTAAAGTAAACAATTATTATCTTTGCATGCAAACCTACAAAAGATATTAATCACATGATCAACCAGTTCAGCTTTTAAATCTAATCACTGAATTACACAATTCTACAGTCCACTGCAATTCCTAAGGTTACATATAACATTTAGTAACCTATCCTTCTATTCTTTTAAAAGTGTACCTGTCAGTAATTTCATTAAGCATTGTCCTTGCTGATGTAATAATGAGCTTCAATACAAGACAAAAGCCAGAGGGTTTGGCACTAAATAAACAGATTTCTTTCCTATAGAGTACTATCTTTAAAAACAACAAACACTGAAGGGTGTATATATTATTATTTAGGTCCTACTTGTCAGGAAGGTTTTCTTTTAGCATTGTGTTACTAGGTGTGATCTTAAATTCAGTTTATTTTGGAGGAAACTGGGAAAAAAACCGAATCACACCCAGGTTACAGGCTCCAGATCCTCATCAAGAAGCCCTCTCAAAAAAAGGCCAAAGGATTTGCTGTCATTCAGGCTTTACTTTACATCAGCTGAGAGAATTAAGAATTTACACCATGGTCAAAGCAGATTCTGACCGATTTATTTCTTTTGCATAGCACATAGCACTAAGCTGGCACACACATTTATACTTCATGAAAGAACATGAAGCAGGAAAACACAGGCTGAGGACCAGTGGTTGCGTTAAGAGTGTAAACACCCTCAGCAAACACCAAGGCAATGCTAGGCCTCCATGAGGGACTCCAGGTAAGGACCCAGCCTAGAAACAGGATTCCTGCCTGCTGGAACGGCAGGGTTCAGCAACATCCCCTCCATGAGAGCAGAAAGAGCAGGTGAAACCGAGGCTTGATGAACCAGGAGCCCTTTCAAATCAAGGTGCGTGTCTTTCTGCTCTTGAAAGGACAATCTGGGACCTTCTGTCAAAGTCTGCAGCATGTGCACGTACCACTAACTCCTCACCTAGCTTTAGTCCTCCCTAAACAGAAAACTAAAATACTCTTATTTATCAAATTATGATTATTTTTACTGTTTTTTGATAAAATATTCACATTCTCTAGGTATAGTAAATAAAGCCAACTGATACTCCTGCTGGCACCCTCAGTATGCAAAAAACCCATGCTACGACAGTGAAATGTTTCCAATAAACAGGAAGGATCTTCTCTTTCTTCCTAATGGCCTATATAAATTTTTTGCCTTGCTATCTTAACATTACACCCCAATCACTACCAGCCACAATCACTACCTGTGCCTGAGAATAGTGGGAAGAGAGCTTCTCAGGCAAGCATCCCTGCAGCCACCCTAGCAGTAGCTTTACCAACTTCATTTAAAGATGTGTTTAGGCGACATTGGAAAGCAGTTCTTCAGCATGCACCATCCTCTGGAACCACAATTACACACCTATCACTAACAGGGAGGCAGCGGTAACCTGCAGGGAGCTCCCTCCTCAGTGTGGAGTTACAACCAGTTTGGCAGCAGTAACATCTGACATGATCTGATGCAACTTTTAAACCTTCCTTTTCAGGGAAGACAGCAAGCCAGAGTGTGTTTCTGACTCTCCTCCTGCTATATCCCACAGGAGGGCTTGTGGACACAGAGAGGGGAACTGCTGCACCTCTCAGCGCATCCCACCTTACCTGGCATTCAGGTACATGCCCTGCTCTGCCCTATTTTTCTACAGAAAGGGACAAGGAAGATGCACTGACTTACATAAGTGGTTAACAAGTGAATTCTCAAGTACCAGTGTCTTCCAGCAGTGGCCCACTTCTGGCTGTAAAATCTGGCAGGTACCATCACATGCTTTTAGATACGAAACTATTCTATCTGTGGAAGGGTTGACTTATGGTTGAGTGCAGTCACAACCATTTTATGAGATTTTTCAACAGAAATTATTCAGAAATTGAACAAAACTGTCTGGAAATTACTTTGGTATGTACTCTAGGAGCTCTGTCTGCCCCTGTGCAACTATCAGTGCTATCGCATTTCTCTTAACCGCTCATGGCATTTGCAGTGGATCCTCACATGTAAGTACTGAATATGAAAAAGGTTGTGCTCTGTTTTTCTGTATATGAAACATCAATAAAGGTGCATTAAGAACTCTGCCTTTGTCTAAGCACCAGGACAATGCTGTCTGAGAAACAAAGAGTGCCTGGCAAGCCATTTACAATTATCAATAGGGAAATGTACACAGCTTTTTTCATTTCCTAAGCAAAAGGCCACTTCCATCCACCATGCCACAAGAATGCATACCCTGAAGAATGCAGACAAATCAAAGAATGTGTGGATATGTTTCTCCAATGACAATATTCAGTTCCAGAAGCAAGAAAACAATTGAAAGCTTGATATATTTAAGTCTTTAAAAGAAAGACTGAGAGCTGAACTATCAGAGGATGGCAACAGCACCCTAAAGATTGCCAGTGAGATATTCCCACGCGACTGCTGTGCAGGGACCGCCCTTGTACATCTGGAGAAAAGAAGGCTCAGGGGAGACCTTATCATCATGTTCCAGTATTTAAAGGGTGACTACAAAGAAGACGGAGACTCCCTTTTACAACGAGTCACAGGGAAAAGATAAGGGGTAATGGGCACAAGTTACAGCCCTGGAGAATCCAGCTGGACCCAAGAGGAAATTTTTTCACAATGAAAACAACCAATCACTGGAATAATCTCTCCAGGGAAGCAGTGGATTCCCCGACACTGGACACTTCTGAGATTCGGCTGGACATGGTACTGGGACATCTAGCCCAGGTCATGCTTTCTCCATAAACGCTGGACCAGATGATCCCCCGATGTCCCTTCCAGCCTGGTCCTCTATGACTGTAGGATCTGTTTCCATCCTCTCCCACTCGGATTATGCGTCTCGGCGGGAAGAACGAGGGTCAGGCGGGTAGACGGCGGGGGGGGGGGGGGGGGGGGGGAGTGTATGCTCTAGCATCCCGCGGGGGCAGCCCCACGCAGCCGGGTTGCATAAGCCCCGCTCAACGGCGATGCTACGGGTGAGTCAAAACGCTTTCACGGTTCCCCATCGCCTGACGGCGGAGGCACCCCCGTCCCCGATGCTGCCTGCAGCCGCTGCCCGCCCCCCCGGACCCCTCACCTGCTCCTCCTGGCGCCGCCGGTGCCGGGCGGGCGCTGCCAGAGCTTCCCGCTCGCACTCCCCGAGCGGCTGTGGCGGTGTCGGCAGCAGCAGGAGTTCCGCCGCCGAGCCCATGGCTCCTCCGCGCCCAGCGGGACCACTGCTCCCGCTGTTACCGCCGGGGCGGGACCGTCACGGGGTACGGGGCGGTGCCGCGGAGAGTGAGGAGGCGGCTCCGGGCCGCGGCAGGGATGTGGGACCTAGGGGAGGAGGAGCTTTCTCCTCCTCCTTTTGCTGCTGCTCGGTGCCGCCTCAAGTGGGAGCTGCCGAGGGCAGTTGTCTGCTTGCTGGTGATTAAATACAGCAACAACCCAGTTTCGCAAGCGTTGGTTAGAACCGGGAAATGCCTGGTGTTTAAAGAGTTAATTTAGCACCGCTTCCCGTTAGTGTGTACCTGGGGAGGAATGCTGGACTGGCACCACAAGGTGTGGCGTTTGCTGTTCCTCCCAAGAAAGAGGAAACTGCTCTTCTGAAGCTGCTCCTCTTCTTAAAACCAGCGGATGGACGCGAGGAAGAAGGAAATGCAACAGCAAATCCAGAAGATAATGCTTTAGTGTCTCAGGGTGACAGTATGGAGGACTGAAATGTTAGTGGAGATGTGCCACCACACTGAGGTGTGCCTGGCTCCTGTGCCCAGTGGAGGAGCAGCACTGTGCCTTTGAAGAGAGGGAATCATAATATCACAGAATGGTTTGGGTTGGAAGGGGCCTTAAAGCTCATCTGGTTCCAACCCTCTGCCATGGGCCAGGACACCTTCCACTAGACCAGGTTGCCCAAAGCCCTTCCAACCTCACCTCACTTCTGCCAGCCCTGCATGTGCTGTCAATGCAACCACCTCAGTACAACACAGCAAGAAGCAGCCCTCAAAAGTGTGCATGGCATTTGCAAGCTGTGGCGGGACCACTGATGGCACCTTTGTGCATCTTTCTCCTCATCCAGAAGCCACTTCATATATTAATTGTGGCAGGTCTGCTCAACTCTTTGTTTCCAAAGAAATTATTCAGAAATTGACCAGAGGCACCAACAGGTTGTGTGGCAGTAGGATCCAGTGGAAATCAGACATTCAGATGAATTTTATATAGCTCTCTGGTGGCTGAGTGTGGAGCTCACTGTTGTTTGGAGGGGATTCTGTTTTTTGCTTTTCCTGTTGTTATTGTTGGGCAACAATCAGCAATAGCTGTAGGAAACAAAACCATCACATAGAAACGCTCATGTGTGGTGGTATAGTCACTTTAAAAATGTGGAACAATACACAAGCCACACCAGTTGTCAGGCCCTTTGGTTTGGATGCAGAGGTTGAGGCCAGCACAGGGAAAGCTGTCCTGCGGCTCCTCTTCTGATGGAGCAGCTGGACGCAGCTGCTCCCTGACGTGCAGAGTGGCCAAAAGCGGTTTGTCCTGATGACCTAATTGCTTGTCCAGAGTTCTGGTCCATGACCCATTTGTTAACAGTGTTTCTCAGGATCAGGGACAGGCTTGGAGGAATATCAAGCTGTTGAAAAAGTGCCCGTAAACCATTGCAATCCTGTTGGCATGGGGAAATACTGGACACCAGGAAGAATCCAATGGACATCCACTACTGAGGGCTGTCATGATGTATTCCTGTGCATGACGTGGCTGCTCAGCAGCAGGTCTGTAAAACATTCCTGAGGTTCTCTGTTCCTTCGGTCATTTGTGAAGAAATAGAGTCTCACACATAGCAAACTCTCTCTGAAAAAAGATCTTAAATAAAGCATTGATTAGGTGTCCCTTTCAGTGAGTTTTTTGGTACACTTCAGTACACTTAAGCCTCTGCTGGTTTATGGATCACAAAAGCTTGTATTAGATTTTGGTTTTTAGTTGGTGCTGAGGCTGCTGTTCTGTACACCACAGCTTCTGGTCCCTGCTGCCTCTCAGGGTGACCAGTGACTGCTGTGCCAGGAGTACCATAATGTGTGCTGTCTTTATGATAGGCAAAAAAGTCACGTGCCAAAAGAAATTGCAGAGATGCAAGTTAATGGGCAGTTTCTGCAAAGTAACTATTTTGCATGGGGCAACCTGCAGTCTATTTGTAATACATATACAGACACAAATTCTCCCAAAAGTTAGAGAGGTCCCCTTGCATGACTCTGTCATATGGGGGGTCACTAAGGAGAGTTGGAACCTCATGATAAAAGTCTATAAATCAGGGGTTTTCTGAACAAACAGTGGTTGCAGTAGGAGGGAGAGCAAATACTACAGCTTTGCTCAGAGGTGGGACAGGCTGAGTGTACTGGCCTTGTTGAAACCTGGACTGCAGAACATAGAAACAGCTGGAGCAAGTGAGACTGCAGCTCCCTCCACATGGGTGTCTGCTCGCTAATCATAGCCAATAGTAGGGTAAAGAGTAACATGCTGCAGCAGTGCTTCTTGAGAGTACTCTTTTGGCTTCCAGTAATCTGAGGTTCAAAGACTTTCTGATCCCAGGCGCTGAGTTGGATAGTTGGACAGTGAGGGCAGTATTTCAGTGGTGGGATCAAAGGCAGAAGAGGGAGGGCATGCTACCACAGGGATCACATGTGGCCAAGTCATTCAGAGTGCTATATCGGCCTTGTTGCCCTGAGGAATGCATCTCTTTCATCCTGCTCATTTTTCCCATGCCCTTGGCATTCACTAGTACTGCTATACTGCTGTCATGGCTGCGGCAGTGAGCCCCTCTCCAGGGATGTCAGCTGCCCTTTCCCTCAGTTATTCCCCGTGCCTGAGGGCATGAACGCGAAGATGACTCCTGCCAGAGTGCAGGCTGTGGTTTGATGGTACGATAAAACCAGTTTCAGGCCATTTAATTCCAGGCCGAAAAGGCCATAAAGACCTTTGAACCAGCAACGACACATTGCTTGTTCAGAAGTTTGTGATAGCTAAGTACTGTGCATATGGGTTTGATGCCAGAGCAGGTACTGTGCATCCTCTCCCTCAGCTGTCAGAAAGCTGGCATGAACACTACCAGCAGCCTAAAATTTGGCCTTACGTTCTAGCCCATTTGGCGGGTACACAATTGTGTGCCTACATCAGCTCCAGACCAAGTTGGGCCTTTCGGATTATTCTCAACACGGAACTTACCCTTGTGGGGACTCAGAGAGGACAGCAACAAGATACAGTGGATGTGTCAAGTCCTCACCTGCTTCCTACCTGCCATTTCCTATCAGTGGCAACTCAGCTAACTTACTTCCTCCAAGTATGTGGTTAAGGACACCAGGGAAAAAAAGATAACTTTTCGTATGCATCTAACAGATGCAACTGACTTCAGTACGAGATTCATTCAGATTGCTGAGTGCACAGTTTAATCCTGAATCTTTCCAAACTCCAGAGTCCATTTAAATATTAAAAGGCTTGGAAAAAAACAGAGGTTCTTTAAGTCTCTGGTAATGGAAACTTTTGTCATAACTGGGAAGAGGTCAATGTGGTTTTATATAGTATAATGGATTTACTGATGAATGTAACATTTCAAACTCTCTGATAGATTTTACCTACTTTATATTCCAGATGTTAATATAAGTAAATTCTCTAAACTCTCAGACAATTTGTCCAGTGTGCCTATGCAGCTTATGGTGGTCATTGGAGCTCTTACAAGGATTTTTGAAGTAAAGCTGTTAAGTTCTGTAATTTTCTTAGATCCTTTGAGGATATTAAGAAATACAAGAAATGGCTTTTCCAACACTGGAAACAAAGTGAACTGGGAGAAATTGGAATTCAAAACATGAAAATGTATCAGAGTATACTGAATAAAAATGAAATGAAGCAATTAATTTGGTTCCTTTTTCTTCCATGTATAATGACAAAAGGACATTAAAGATCAGCTGCCATTAGCAATCCCTATTCTGCAATAGTTGATATATATCACACAATCTCATTTAAGGGCCAAAGCAAAATGTACATGGGCTTATATATACAGGCTCAGAGAGAGAGAAACAAAACAGTAATGGAGAAGTCCTATTACAAAAGGTCACCTGGAGCACTTCCCAGCCACTGGGGGTAGTTTTCTGCAGTTACCTTTTTTAATGCATTTGCCAATCTAATTTTTATTTGACTTTATATATATATGTGGTTTTGGGTTTTTTTTTGTGTCTCAAGTGAATTTTGCCGTTTCCCTTGGATATCATTTTGCAGGATGAAAAAAAAATCAGCCCAGAGTTCCCCCTCCCCCCCAGCTTTGAAGTCTAAATTTCCCCCTTTTTATTTCATTCTATTTTCAGGTTAGATCAATTTTTCATCCTTGATGAAGGCCTGATTTTTCTGCACAGGCTCCTTGCATGATCAATATTTACTTCTAACCCCATTAGGATTAGTAAGGTTCTGTTGCAAAACAACCTTAATTTTGCTTACTTCAGTCGCTCTGATCTTAATAATAAATTCTTAATTTATGACCTTTCTTCTTGGCTACTGTTTGAGAGTTTTGATTTCTTTGTCTTGCTATGAGCCTTTTATAAGTGCATACTCTATTGCAGTAAGAACTCAAAGCAAGCAAAATAAATGCTTTGAAAATGTATAGACAGTTGAAATTCACAGCAATGTATGTATTTATTTGCTTATTACTGCAGGACGCTAGAAGTATGGGTCCAGTTTGCTGCTTGCTGCCACTCACAAGGTTCTTGTGCTTTCAGCAGTTCTCCACAATAATGCAGCCTTTTCTTTTTGCAGTCCTCTCTGCTGTGTTCAATAGCAGTAAAATGGTTCTCCCTGTTCTTCTGTAAGTTGAAATAAGTCTGATGGGCCACTAATATAATGCTTTGTGCAAACCCAGTGATGTGCTGTACCAGTTTCACAAGCTCCTCTCTGCCTCTCCCTTCCTCATCCATGCTGGTGGCCTATCGCCCTCCCTCAGCTGTTCTTGCAGACTGCATAAGGGTCCCTTCTGTGGGCCTGGAGGGAAATATATTGGCCAAGTATTATAAAGGGCTTGTGATCATTCCCAGCCTAGTCCCATGAATAGTTTTGTTTCTGCTAAAGCAGGATGGTGCTTTGAGTCATAGGAACAGAAACAAATGCCTTGAGGCATGAGAAAGGGAAGGGAGAGGGAAACTCCTTAATAAAGCACTGGTGGTAAACACTTTACATGAGGATCTATGACCTCAGCCCCAACATTTAATCATACTTCCTTTCCTCTACCAAGAATCAGTTTGTGTTTACGTGGAAAAATGGTTGGTGCTTGGTTGCTTGGCTGGTGGTTATTTTCTTTTTGAGGACAAGTGTACTTAGGCTACAGGCACTTTAACAAGTAGGGGTTGGTGATGTAAAATTTGTTAGGCTAAAATTAAACCCAAGCTTTTCTTAATGTGGCACCTAATGTGCTGTCATTTTTCCAAGTGCAAGTAAGTACAGTCCAGAAGAGTAGGGTACTGTTTGGGGTGGTTGTGTGTGCCTGTGTGTTAAATCTCATATGGACAAATGAAGTACGGTTATAAGTGATTGTGAGTGTATAAAACTTCAGTACAGAAGGAACAAAGGGGATGCTAGGTATGTGGCAGCCGAAAATATCTTTTTGTTAAAACTGGGAAAGATTACGTTGATTCCTGATTAAAATCCTGAGCATCCAGGCAAGCAAAAGGGATTGCAGTAACCTGGTACTCTCAAAGAAATAGCAATGAATTTAAAAGAGCACAAGGTGCACAGGATAAAATTTAAGAGGCATGGCCTTTGTCAAAGTAGTCCATTGAGAAGGCTTCCTGACACCCCAGAGCGGGCAGATGAACAGACATTGGGAGACAGACTGACGAAACCCACACACACTTCAGGTTTTGTTTTTAGCCTGCAGTAGAGACAGTATTTTCTTTTCTGACAATAGCAGCCTGAGAGAAAGGTCTGTGTGTGAGTGCGTGTGTGTAAGACTCAAGCAAAGCCTGAGGTGTCAGGACTATGCTTGGTGATGTCTTCAGTTCATGTGGCCCCAGTTTCAGTTTCTATAATTAATATAACGTAACTACAACTCTGATAAAGTTCACCCAAGTGAGTTAATAAAGGCTCAGAAAGGTCTAAGCAATATGTCTTAAACTTTTCTTTTTAACAAAGCCTACTTCTTTGAAGCTCTCACATACTCTTGTGCTTCAGGGAAGGGAGTAATAAATTAGGATCTTCATCTTGCACTAATTTAAAGTTTTCTTAAAAATTATCTGAATAATTCATGATGGGTACTTTATCTGATGAATTTTGCCTCTCTTCTTTGCTAATTGGCACTGAGCAGAGGAAGTTATCCTCAAATGTGTTTGTTATTAAAAATTATTTGCTAAATCTTCTTTAAATGAAGTTCTGGGTCTGCAGCTCATCCACGAGTAAATCTCTGTGAGTACCTGGCAGTCATCCTGCGAGACAGGAAAGTCAAACAGGATGTTTTCCTGACTCAGGCCTCTCGTTTAGTGAGAGCCCCGGTCCCTAAAGTGGTGTTCCAGGTCATAATGCTCCAGGGGTCTCTTCTGGCTAGTTCACTCACATTTCCTTCCCAGAGGAAATGGATGTGGGCAGAAAAAAGGCAAAGTCACCCTGAGGATGTACCTGGGAAGTGATCTGCATCCCAGCTGAACCACTGACTATTTGGATAAAATTTCCATTATAAAAGGTTAAGACTGCAAATTTGTTGGCTGTGTCTGGGGTATATGCCAAAACAGCTGCCTAACGTTTGCCCTGTTTAACACCACAGTATCCTGGGAAAGAGGATGCAAGAGTCAAGAACGTAGTCAAAGAATACTTAGACACATAAGGATGTAGGATGGATGCAGATGCAGATAATGCCACACTGGGATTTTTAGAAGTGGCCTGAGAAGTTTAATGAAAATCCCAGGAAACACCTACTTGTACCTTTGGGCACCTGAATAACCTTTGAGCCTGGTTAGAAGTAGTGTGAACCATTATCCTTTGAAACCTTCCTGCTGTTTCTTCAGGTCCTAGCTATCTACATTTCAGTAGGACTGAACTAGGCACTTCCTAAGGACCAAATTATTACACTTCAGTTCTTGGACAAGAAGAAATGATTATAAATCAAGTCTTTAATAATTTAAACTACAGAAAGTGCCAAAGTCTCAGAATTCTCTACTGGATTGAAAAAAGCAATACACAGTAATGCAGCAGAGACCTATTGTGATGACAAGCTATACTTTAACTAAATCACAGGACTTAATTAGCACTGCACCAGACTGGGTTCAGAGTAAACTAAAACCTACTATATGATTAACTCCTCTGTGCTTTAGTAAGAGAAAGGGAGACTGCAAATGGAAGCATCTGGCGCCTTTCAGAATTTAATTAAAGAAATGCAAAGAAGCTACAATTGCTGCTACTATTCCTCCTTGGGGCATCTAAAGACAAACATAGTAAGTGGGAAAGGAGAAACTCAGAAACATGAAGGAACACCCCCCCCCCCCCCCCAACAAATCCCAAATAATTGAGTTTTTCATGACTGTCAAAGCCTTCTGTTCCTCATCTCCTGAGCAAATTGGCTCATATTAATCTATTAAAATACTGATTATACTGAATGAGTTCTGCTTTGAAATGACTGCTATTTTTCTTTAACTCTATTTTTCCTTCTACATCAGTGTTTGAGAGCTCATATAAAAGATCATTATGAACTTCCATTAGAGAAGCAGCTATTAAATCTTTAAAAAGACACTCAGGGAACAAGATTCAGCTTCAGTGGAGATTGTACCTAGACACAGTGAAAAGACTTACCGTGCCTTGATGACTTATAGTCTAATTATGGAGAGCTGGTGTAGTTAATAAAAAAATAACTGAAGCATTTTAGCTTTTAAAATGCCCTAGGATTTTTTGGCTTTTCAGATTGTTTTTGCGCTTCATATTCAGGGAAGAAATCCAAACAGAATGGAGTATATTTATTGCTGCTGAAGAATTGTAAGTCCGTTCCAGTGATGCATTTCTGTTTTGTTTGTTAAAAATAGGAAAGAAAAATGACTAATTCCAAGGGAAAAACAATGGAAAAGGAAATTACTGAAAAGGTTTTCTAAAATCTAAGTTTCACATTCTTGTTTGTTTCTTCATTCCTCCCTTTTTAATTACTAAAACTACATAGGTCTCTTTAACTCTAAAAAATATCAGAATATGATAGTACTGAGTTAAACTATTTTATTTAATGGTGTTTCCACTCTGGACAGCTATCCTGGAGCATTCATAGTAGAACAGCTTATTCTAGTTCAATCGAATGGCAACCAGCCCGTCAGACCAGCTCTGCTCATCTAACAGATGCTAAAATAGCTATTCAATTTAGACAGACTCAGGGCAGTGATTTTGAGAGGGAACCGCTCAGTAAGTTAAGACACGTAGTGAAGAAGGAGGCAAGGTGTTGAACCCATGCTTGTTGTTAATCCAGAATTTTGCTAAAACTAGAATGACCTTTTTGAACACATTTTACCTTTCCTTCTAAGTGTGGTTCCAGTGAGATCCAAAAGCCAGCTGCAAGGAAGAAATATGTGCTGCTAACGCTTAGTGTGGCTACAACAATAGCAATCAGAGAGTAGGCAACAGCACTCTATTTTGAAGCTTGAAGGAAATACTTGGTACATGATTGTTAGAGAGAAGAACTGATGCTAAAAGCTGCAGACACCACACAAGTCTAATGTGACATTACAGTGCCTGTGACACTGCAACTGGTCATTTGAGAAATGCTACTTTACCTGCAGTATTCCATATGGATCCTCAGCCGGAATCCACTAACTACAGAAAACGCCAGTCAGTTTCATCACTGTCATAAAAATGAGGATATGACCAAGCAAAAGAATATGGAGAACTTGTGTTGCTCCAAAGCAGCAAAGACTTATTGTGTAAAGCAAAATATCCTTTATTTTGGAAGTATTTTTGTAAAGAAAAATGTCAGAAATTTTAAGAAATGATTACACTCAAAGCTTCTGATCTTTGCATTTGGAAAGGCAAGTGCTGTGAAATTGAACTAAACCCCATTTAAATTCAAATTACTTCCTCAGTTCAATGCCTTTCCTGGTCCTTTTCTTCATTTTGAATTCCTGATCAAGTTATATGATCTTTAGCTTTTCAATTATAATTCCCTGCCCTTCCTATCTGATTGGCTTTTCTTCTCTTGATGTCAGCTGAGAGATTTTGTAACTTGATGAACTTTTTACAGAGGCATTTCTGCAAACCACAGTATAAAATTATGAGGTTGCATGCTAAAAAGCTGCAGTGAACTTTGACTGTAGTTTTCAGTTTGCAATTGTTTAGTAATGGCTATGGTATATATGTGATGCTATGAAACAGTGCTGAATCCTTTAAAATAGCAATCAAATAGTGCACACCACTATAAGAAGCCCTTTTCTGATCGAAGCAGCTAAAAATCTAGGCATTAGGAGACTTCCTGGTGTATCAAGTTCACAAATGCACAATACTGTGTCACCTCTACTCTTGTGAAAAGGTGTATGTGAGCTTAAGCTCTGCTTTTAGTCCTTGCCTTGGCAGGGAGAATGTGAAAAAAGACATTGTCATTTGCAGCTCCATGACTGAAGGTGGAACCAAGTGTTCACCAGTGTCTTTCCTTTGAAGTGAGGTCTGGAAGGGAATATATGTGCCTGGAACACAAGGAAAATTTCCTATCAAAGAAATTGGTCTGTGACTCCTTCGTGGTGGTGTTCTTCTGAGATCCTGGGTTGAAAGTCTGACACTGGGTGGCATTAGGAGGAGTCCCAAAACATTAAGGGAACTGCTTCTTATTGAGTTAAAATGTTTCTGAATGTCTATGTCTTAGCCTCATCTTTACTTTTGTTACCCATCCCTCCTTTCTCAGTAGGAGCACATTTTCCTCCGTGCCATTTTTTTCTCTTTCCTCTCTGAGGATACAATCCTAACACTCTCAAACATTTAATTGCTTTTCTTTTTCATGGCTTAGATATTTGTTTGGTGTTCTGCAGTTAATCAGTCCCATGTCCAGGGACCATGTTTTTTAGCATATTAGAAGCACAGGCTGAAAAATGAGATGTCCTAGTTTTGATCACCATGGCAACAATGATAAAGTACAGTCTTATTCTCAGTTTTAGAGTACTATTCCTGTAGTATTTTTTGGAGTGAATTTGGTAAAGGTAAGAAATGTTCCCCTTTAATTCCTTTTGCAAGGTATTCCAAAATTAATTCCAGGTTGAGGGAGAAGTTAGAAGTAGGGTGGAACTAGCAGGATGGGAGTTACAAAGGGAAGTGGAAATGACAGCAAAGGGAAGGTCAGAAACTGTTAGAAGGTTTTAGAAATTAGAGATTTGCAGAAGGTTTTACAACAGATGTTCATCTGAGACGTATAATGAAGCAGGATAATTAGAAGAATACAACTACATCTTGAGGGTCTAAGGCATAGCAGATAGAGTAGATTTCAAGAGAAGGAGCCTATCTCTGTAAGCAAGACTGGAGTGTCAGTTTTCATATCAGTATTTGTTTTTAACACCTGGGCTAAAATTCATCATGAGTACACTAGCAAAGCCTTTCAGATCAGAGACAGCAGCAGCATGATTCCAGGATGCTGTTATGTTTCTGGAATTACAGTTTATTACTTGAGCTGCTTATTTTTACAACTGTAGGCTAATTTGATCTATCATTTCTAATTAAGTGTCTTCTTCCAGTGACAGTATGGGGTCAGGCAGATTCCTACCATGTGGCTTGGATTAGCACACAGCTGCACTTTGTAGAAAAGCTGATTTAAGCAAATGCCCTGGAAACAGTTCTCCTTAACAGAAACAAGTTTGTCACAGTAAATGGGACTTATGTACCAGTTTTGTGCATTGACAAGGTGAAGCCTTACTGTTTCTGACAAAGAGATATCTTAGATACTGTTTTCTTACAGGCACTCTCGCAGTCATTACTCATCCACTGAAAGTGAGCATTTTTGCAGCTCACAAGCTAATTATATTAAAACCTGCTTTTTCAGTAGAACAACACTAACCAGGGTTCAAGAAATGTTCAATAATTGTACATGTATTGCACTAAGGAGACAGAATCTTCCATTATTGTAACAAGAAGCAATGTGTACAGAGGTGCTTTCAGCATCCTGTCAGAAGCCTGGAAAGTAAATGGACTATCAACGCACAAATGGTTGTAAAACGACCCTGATGTAAATGAGCAGAAATACAAGGCCAAAATGTGGACTGGCTAGTCAGGAAATGAAACTTCTGCTCTGGTTCCATGTCATCATTACAATATTCCCTATATTCACCAGCTGGGACAGTGAGAGAGACCTGTCCTGGTACAAAAGCCTCAGCAGATCGCTGTGATCTCACGATGTTGTTTCTGGGAAAGCTATTACTGTCAGATTGATGCTATGGAAAGAGGGGAAAGATTGAAAAGGTCTAGAAATAAGGCCTGAAGTTGTCTTTTCAGGAGTGTATTGGTTGGGGGTACTAGGGTGCACTGCCTGCTGCTGCCACAAGAGGTGGATCTCTTTCACTGGGGAGTTTCACCTTCCGTCAGTAACTTGCACATCACCTATACCTTATGTACATACATTTACCTAAAGATACTCGGACGTAGTAATGCAAACTGTGCAAATAGGATAAAACATTTTTAAACAACATTAAACCACAGTTTTTCACAGGAGATTGTTAAAAGCACAGTTTCCAAACTCAAATTGTGCTGCTCCCACCAGAGATAGTATTTTTCCTCATTTATACTGTACAAATATCTTCACACTATATTAACATATGCAGCCTGAATTCCAGCTGGTATGGTGGAAAGGAAACATAAGACCATGTGCGTATTGGACTAAAATGGAATCAAAATAAAGACTTACGAGTTTCATACTGGCATGTCTTCCATCAGTGCAAGAACCTCCTGCAGAATGAATTGTACTGCCTCTTTGGCTTATTTATAATGCAAAATTCTAAGTTTTTCTAATTCTAAGTCACTGCTACTCAGTGACTGTCCCCTTTTCCATTTACCTCTTCTGTTGCAGTAGATAGAAATCATTCACCATCACTCATACAGTTCTTCTAAAAAATTAGAGAGAAGAAAAACAGTTTGTCCTGCACACTGCAAATAGATCCCCCCCCCTCCCCAATGCTTCTACCTTAGGCCAAGTTGCTTTACTTTTAAGCCAATAACAGAAATCCCATTCCCTTAATTAAGAATCCCCTCCCAGAAGAGATCTGGGTAGATCACATTTCCAGAAACAGATCCTTGCTCAGTACTACTTCACGCTGCAGTTTGTTTTGCCTTAAGGTGATTTTTGAACACAGGAGCCCTGTAAAAAAGTGCCACCTGGTGGACAAAATGAAGATTTTATTTTCTGTTCCCCACCTAAGTTCCTGACCTAAAATTTCTCCTTCCAGCAAGACCTGAGCTGCAGAAACCTCTAGGGAAGAGACCTAAATAAATTAATTGAAAAATATCTATATCTAGCTCTTCATATAGATACGTTTGTTTTAAAAAAGCTTTTAGGCATTGTCAAGGTGCGCGTCTATTGCTCCTTGCTACTATAACTCCTGCTGTCATTAAGAGTGCTGACAGCTGTAGTAAGAGCAGCTTCTGTGATCCTACTGCCAAGAAATAGAAGTCAAGTAATGTGAGTAGCTGGAAACTAATCTTTCTGAGGAGGGAACCTTTCCTCTAACTGACTGTTCTCACTGTCAGCTGCAGAAGTAGTTTTGACTAGTAGCGTTTTTCTCTAAGCTTCTGCAAGAGCCTGGTTTTTCACTAAGTCATATATTGCTGCTAGGATCCATGGCATGGGGTTTGGAGGAAATGGGAAAACCAGGAACTCACGAATGATTTACACTTGTTCAAACTCAATACACTGAAGGGCTTGATTTTGTGGACTTAGCCAGGTACAGGAACTACAGCAATGGAAAATAGATGCATGAGGGCTTACTGTATCTGGATCTGCTACACTGAACAAGACAAACTCTATTCACCATCAAGCTCATGAATATTTGGGCCACAAGAGCTTTGTGGAAGATGCCAAATACTCTTCACTAGACATTTATAACACAGTCTACCCCAAGAATGTTTCTTTCTAACACTGACAACTCCAACATAATGGCTGAAGCCCTTCACTACAGCTCATTTTAAAGTAATTCTATCTCTAACCATAACCATGTTAAAATTGAGGTCACACTGACAAAACTGCACTCAGTCACTAGTAGAGCTCAACAGAATATTAGTGTCCTTGAACATGGAAATTTCTCCGATCTTTACCATATTGGGCAACACTGTTAATGTATGGACATAGAATATACATAACAAGGTTTCTAAAAATGGATGAAAATAATATAACATACATAACCACCATATACCTATATCCATATGCAAAACGGGTGAAGTTGTACAGGGACTCATTTAGACCTTAGCCACTGGGCGGCAGTATAGATTAACGCATGTAAAAATGACCAGTAGTTTTCACAGTATCACAGTATGCTAGAGATTGGAAGGGACCTCAAAAGATCATCTAGTCCAATCCCCCTGCCGGAGCAGGAACACCTAGATAAGGTTACACAGGAATGTGTCCAGGCGAGTTTTGAATGTCTCCAGAGAAGGAGACTCCACAACCTCCCTGGGCAGCCTGTTCCAGTGTTCCGTCACCCTCACTGAGAAGAAGTTTCTTCTCAAGTTTAAGTGGAACCTCTTGTGTTCCAGTTTGTACCCATTACCCCTTGTCCTATCGTTGTTTGCCACTGAGTAGAGCCTGGCTCCATCCTCGTGACACTCCCCCTTTATATATTTATATACACTAATAAGGTCACCCCTCAGTCTCCTCTTCTCCAAACTATAGAGACCCAGCTCCCTCAGTCTTTCCTCATAAGGGAGATGCTCCACTCCCTTAATCATCTTCGTTGCCCTGCGCTGGACTCTCTCCAGCAGCTCCCTGTCCTTCTTGAACTGAGGGGCCCAGAACTGGACACAATATTCCAGATGGGGTCTCACCAGGGCAGAGTAGAGGGGAAGGAGGACCTCTCTAGACCTACTAACCACCCCTCTTCTAATACACCCCAGGATGCCATTGGCCTTCTTAGCCACAAGGGCACAGTGTTGGCTCATGGTCATCCTGTCGTCCACTAGGACCCCCAGGTCCCTCTCCCCTACACTGCTCTCTAACAGGTCGTTTCCCAACCTATACTGGAACCTGGGGTTGTTCCTGCCCAGATGCAGGACTCTACACTTTCCCTTGTTATATTTCATCAAGTTATTCCCTGCCCAACTCTCCAGCCTGTCCAGGTCTCGCTGGATGGCAGCACAGCCTTCTGGCGTGTCAGCCACTCCTCCCAGCTTAGTGTCATCATCAAACTTGCTGATAGTACACTCAATTCCCTCATCTAAATCGTTGATGAATATATTAAATAATACTGGTCCCAGTACTGACCCTTGAGGCACTCCACTAGTTACAGGCCTCCAACTAGACTCAGCCCCATAGACTACAACTCTCTGGCTTCTGTCCTTCAGCCAGTTCGCAGTCCACCTCACTACCTGATCATCCAGTCCACACTTCCTCAATTTAGCTGTGAGGATGCTGTGGGAGACTGTGTCAAATGCTTTGCTGAAGTCAAGGTAGACCACATCCACCGCTCTGCCATCATCCATCCACCATGTTATTTCCTCATAAAAGGCTAAGAGATCGGTCAAACATGATTTCCCCTTGGTGAAGCCATGTTGACTGCCCCTCATAACCCTCTTATCCTTGATATGCCTTAAGATGGCACCAAGGATAAGGCGTTCCATCACTTTCCCAGGGATGGAGGTGAGGCTGACCGGTCTATAGTTACCCGGGTCCTCCTCCTTGCCCTTTTTGAAGACTGGAGTGACATTTGCTTTCCTCCAGTCCTCAGGCACCTCTCCCGTTTCCCAAGACTTGGTGAAGATGATGGAGAGTGGTCTAGCAATGACTTCCGCCAGTTCCCTCAGCACCCGCGGGTGCATCCCATCTGGACCCATGGATTTATGGATGTCCAGATTGCTCAACTGGTCTCTAACCCATTCCTCACGGACTAAGGCAAACCGCTCCGTTGACCTGACTTCATCTGAGGTCTCAGGGGTACAGGGCTCTTCAGGACTGCCTGCAGCAGAGTAGACAGAGACAAAGAAGGCATTCAGTAACTCTGCCATCTCTGTATCTTCTGTCACCAGGGCACCCATCCCATTCATCAGTGGGCCTACATTGCCTCTGGTGTTAGTTTTATCTGCCATGTATTTGAAAAAGCTCTTTTTGCTGTCCTTGACCCTTCTCACCAGGTTTAATTCTAAGGAGGCCTTAGTCATCCTAGCTGCCTTCCTACATCCTCTAGCAGCAGCCTTATATTCCTCTCAAGTGGCCAGCCCCTCCTTCCATGACCTGTAAACTCTCCTCTTCCACTTGAGCATACCCAGCAATTCCCTATTTAGCCACGCAGGTCTCCTGGCCCTCTTCCTTGACTTCCTACGTGTCGGGATGCTCCGATCTTGAGCTCGGAAAAAGCAATCCTTGAATGCCAACCAACTATCTTGGGCCCCTTTACCTTCAAGCAGCCTTGCCCATGGGATTTCCCCTATCAATTGCTTGAAAAGGCCAAAGTTTGCCCTGCTAAAGCCCAGGGTTGCAATCCTACTTGCTATTCTACTGGTCCTACCACACAAGATCCTGAATTCCACCATCTCGTGGTCGCTGCAACCAAGGCAGCCCTCAACCCTTACTGCTTCAACCAGATCCTCCTTGTTAGTGAGGATGAGATCCAGCAGCGCTCCTCTCCTGGTCGGCTCATCCACCATTTGCAGGAGGAAGTTATCATCCATACACTGGAGGAACCTCCTGGACTGCGGCTGGGTTGCCGAGTGGTCCTTCCAGCAAACATCAGGGAAGTTAAAATCCCCCATGACAACCACGGCCTGTGACTGTGAGGCCGCTCTCAGCTGCCTGTAGAAGGCCTCGTCAACTTCCTCACCCTGATCTGGTGGTCTGTAACAGACACCTACAACAGTATCCCCCCTGCCAGCCTGCCCCTTAATTCTCACCCACAGACCCTCAACTCGTTCGTCATCTGTCCCTGGACAGAACTCGGTGCATTGTAGTTGCTCCCGTACATAAAGAACAACCCCACCACCCCTCCTGGCTGGCCTGTCTTTCCTGAAGAGGACGTAGCCCTCCATGACTATATTCCAGTCATGTGAGCTGTCCCACCATGTCTCTGTAATTGCCACCAGATCATAGTATCCTGACTTAACACAGGTTTCCAACTCCTCCTGCTTATTTCCCATGCTGTGCGCATCGGTGTACAGACATTTCAGGGAGCGAGCTGAGCACACCGATTTCACCCTAGGATTGTAGGAGGCCTCCCAGTCTTCATCAGTTCTGGAGTGCTGCCCCACTGGGGCAAGCCCAGCTACAACCCCATCCCCCTTCAAATCTAGTTTAAAGCTCTCCAAATGAGCCCTGCTAATTCGTGCCCCAGCATCCTTTTGCCTCTGTGAGATAAACCTTGCCCACTTGTCATTGTCCAGACTGGTGCCCTATAAAACCAGCTGTTATCAAAGAATCCAAAGCCCTGCCTGCAGCACCAGTCTCGAAGCCAATCGTTTATGTACTGAATCTTCCCATTCCTTCCCACATCATCAGTGGAAGATGGAAGGAGTGAGGAGAAGATCACTCGAGCCCCAGACTCTTTCACCATCCGCCCCAAGGCCCTGTAGTCTTTCTTCATCCCCCTCAGACTGCGGGAAGCAGCTTCCCCCTCACCTGTCTGGAAGATCAGCAGCGGGTAGTAGTCTGTCAGATGCACCAGGTTGGGGAGTGCCCTGGTGATATCCCTGATCCGGGCTCCAGGCAGACTACACACTTCCCTATGATGAGGGTCAACTCTGCATATCGGGCCCTCTGTTCCTCTCAGAAGGGAATCGCCTACTACAATGACCCTTCTTTCTTTCTTATCAGAGGCAGTCTTGAGGTGCGAAGTCGACCGCCTTTTCCTATGTGGCCTTGTAGGCTGGCCTTGCCCCACATTCTCACCTACCTCTCCTTCAAGATCCAGGGCCTCGAACCTATTACGGAGGGACACCTGGGGAAGCAGGGCAGGAAGGGGGGAGGGTTTCCCATGACGCCGAACTGGAACTTGCTTCCAACCCTCATCGTCTTTTTGGTCCCCTACCTCTGCGCAACAACTACAGGGCAGGGGCTGTCTCGGGCCATCCCCCTCTGTGTGAGAAGGCAGGGGGTCCTTCCCCTTTTGGGGGGTATCTCCCTGGAACCGTTCCGACTGGCACACCAGGGAGTTACTCCACCAGTCGATCTCCCTTTCACACTCCCTGATGGTCCTCAGTGTCTCAACCTCCTCCTTAAGTCTTGCCACCAGGCTAAGCAGATCTTCTACCTGCTCACACCTCACGCAGGTGGAATGCTGTCCTCCCTCCCCCGGCAGCAGCAGGCTCTGGCATTCCCTAGTTTTGTATTAATTCTGTAGCAAACTTCAAAACACATACCAGCTCCTTAAGAAATGTTGTAAAAATTTTAATGTTTCTGTATCAAATCAGCAAGACACCTCGAACAAAAATACATCTCACAAGATTCCACCGTGGGTTAAGTGCATTATTTGTAGCCAGCTAACCACGAGGAGAAAGGGTACATAAAAAAAATCCTAGCTTTTTCCCTTACCTTATCTGTCTGTGATTAGTAAGGTTCAAAAAATGCAGTTTGGCCATTGTGGAATCTTATATAAGGAGCTACAATATGATCAACTTCTTCACATTGTGCCATACACTGGAGCTGAACTGTATGGACTAGCTATAGGATAAGTTCTGCTTTACATAGAATTACAGAATGTCTGAGGTTGGAAGACACCTGTGGAGATCATCTAATCCATGCTCCCTGCTTAGGCATGGCACCTGGAGCAGGTGCCCAGGACCATGGCCAGCTGGGTTTCGGTTTCGAGTATCTTCAAGGATGGAGACTCCACAACTTCTCTGGGCAATCTTTGCCATTGTTTGACCACTCTTGGGGTAAAAAAATCTTTTTCTTGTGTTCAGATTTCACATTTTTTAATCTGTATCCATTGCATCTTGCTCTGTCAGTGAGCATGACTGGGAAGAGCCTGGCTCCCTCTTATGTATTCCCTCTCATCAGGTGTTTATATACATCAATATAAATTAATGTCATTTTTGCTACTGTTTCATATGAATATGGAAATTTTAATTTGGTTCTAATATGACAGATTCATTTTATAGCTTCAGAACCATAAAAAGAAAGATTGTATGACTACAGGCTGCAATACTGAGTGCATTTCGGGGAGCTACCAGCTGTTGCAGAGTAAATCAGGTAAATCAGCCTGGTTCACTTCCTCTGCTGTGTTTGACTTCAGCACGCTCACGTGATAATGTGGTTGATTGCCTTCACTGACTGTTAAAAAGATTATGCCAAAGTGAATCTGGGTAACTTACAAAAGGGCTAGATATGCAGTATTTTGGCTCCTTTTCATGCAAATGAAACAATCAGATTTTTTTTGAGTTCCACCTGGCAGACTTGAATTCATGTTTTTTTTTTATCCTCATGTAATGATCTTTTGTTTTACCAGGTATGTATAGATCCTTCCAAAATAAATGAGGCCATTGTACTGCATTGTACTGCAGGTTCTCTCTTGGATTTATTTTATGTTGATGGGGGAATGCCGAAAGATGATCAGGAAGAAAGCCTTTTCTAGATTTTCATAATTTAAGAATGTTTTCTCTGGTGGGAAGGGAAATACAGCACATTTAGGAAGACTAAAAAGTTTTCTTCCGTTTATCCTTATTTTACTTACATTTTTCAAAGTTGGGTTTTTTTGTTGCCTTTTTTTTTTTTAATGGTTGTCAACATCCTCATCAATGTGTATTTTGTAGAGTGCTGTGTAGATTCAGAGTATTATAAGATGATTTTAAATCAAGACTGGACATGAGCTATAAAGTCCAAAGTAAAACAGTAAGGTGTTTTCAGTCTCAGGGTTTGTTTTAGCCTGTTACATGAAGAGAAGCCAAAAGCTACATGCGACTGTGAGCTCACCACTTACGAAGAATAAATTCTATCAGTGTTCTCATTTGACTGCAGTACTGCCCTTTAAATACAAACAAATTCATGAAAGTTCATGCTCTTAATTCTGAAGTCTATTTACTGGTATTCATAACATAGTGAGCATGAAAAGTGTAATTATACTCTAACTGAAACTACCTCAGTCTTACAAAACCTTTCCCACAGATTCTAACTTCTACCAGTTTATTTTTGACCTCAATTTGAATCATCCTTGATTAATATTTGCAAAATCAACCAGTGTTCTGTCCACTTTTATTTTAGCAAATATTTTTGCATTGTGGGACCTGACCCCTCAGGGAAAATGGAAAGACTCCCTGCACCTCTGTTGGCGCAGGATGGGATCATAGGGGCTAATACGGAAAAGACTTTTTTTCCATCACCTTTCATCCATTTTATATCTGAAGCAAGTCATGAGTCCTCAAGATGCATTTCCTCTTTATTTTCTAATATTTCTAGAGAAGCTTGATCTCATCTACTCCTCTCTTTCTGTTGAGGTGTAACATGAAGATAGATACAGTATTGAGAAGCACTGTGAGGGAGGGGAAGTCTCAAAACCAACAACAAACTCCAAAACAACAACAACAAAAAAGCTGTCATTTGCTTTTCTGTTTTTCTCATGCAGAAATCTCAATTAGCATAGGTCACGGTGTGAACAAGTATGTGATGCTGCAGTTCCCTTTGCCGTGTGATGGTATATGTGATACAATAGCTATTTCCTGGTTTTGTAAGTATTGATATATTACATAAAAAGGTTTGTGGTTCTTTCCATAAAATAATAACATTAAACCCTTGCATCTTAATATATTACCTTGAAAACTAAAAGAGTCAACAGTTATTTTAGGAGGCTATCCAAAGGTTAACCAGATAAATCTAAAATTATGGTCGTAAATAATCCAAACAATGACCAGCTGTAGAAACATATGGTGCTTCTGGAAGGGCCCAAACCATTTGCAACCTTAATTCAATGTAAACCTCCTGTTTGGAGTTCTGCAGTTGAGGTCTTTTGTGTCTGCCTTTCGATGCGTTGTTTCTTCAAAGGTGAGATTTGTGTCACAATGTGTGAAGCTTCTTTAACCAGAAACAATGCTAAGCCCAGCATGCATGACTCACAGAAGAATCTGGATAGTTCTTGTGAAATCAGAGGGGCGGTTTATGGAACTGCAGTTACACAAATTGCAACCAAAAATAACAAGCCTAGTTAGCCTTAATTTCTACTGCTGTTTGCTTACCACTTGTAGCACCAGTCAGTACCTGTTAATGAAATTGAATTGTCTTAGTTGAATTTGCTATTACAGACAGGTGAAAACAATACATTTTGATGCCCACTTTTGATTTCTCCCTATTTGTTTCTAGTGCAGCTTCAATTACTTCGGTTACCGGATTTGTCAGAATCAGATGCTTTGTGCTTGAAAGGTACCAAGTTCCTGAGCTGAGTGTTCTGAAACAGTCACCTGAGTGAAACAACTTAAACAACACAACTGTGCAGGGGTTGGTTTCTTTGGCAGCATACAGGTTACCTGAATGATGATGAAGTCAATAAAGGAGTGTGCAGACCAGGCAGTGCTTTTGTCCTCCCAGTGCATAGGCTATAACTCCCAGTTATAGGGCCTTTTTATTGCCAGTTCCTGTTAGGAAAACAAAAAAAAAGTGGATGTAGGCTTAATGCTAGGATGTGTTCACTGTGCAAGTTCTTGCCAAAACCCATCTTTATGGAACAAAAAAAATGATTGCGTCATAATAATTTGAAAGAATTATGTGAAATAAGTGCAGGATATGCTCACTCCATGTAATTTATTAGTTCCTGTGCTTCATCAATCTTCAGTCTCTTCTGCAACAGTTTATTTTTTACTTTCATGGTACTGAAGCCTGCCATTCCAAAAGGAGGTAAAGTTATCCAAAGTGGGAAAAAATGTCTGAGAATTTATGAACTAGATACATGGAGACTTCAAGTATCACAAAAAGGTTAAATCGAGAGAAATGGTGCAATAATTACAACTCTGGGGCAGCATAAGGTAGGAATTAAAACACTTCATACTCTTTCAAAAATATATTAGAACAAAAATTTAAGACTCAGTTGCTTACTCTTGCTCTAAAATTGTTGATTATGGTTGTCTTTGATCTCATTCAAGAGCCAATAATCAGCTGTATTTATTTACTTGATTGGCTTGTACCCATTCAGGATATTTATGACCGCTGATAAAAGATGCAAGTCACTGGGTGGAGATATTTCGGACAGAACAATGCCTAATGAGTCACTGAAAATTAGGGAAAATTTTTTCTTGTAACCCCTTATAGAGTCAAGGTTAACGTAGCAACATTTGCAGTTCCAAAGACTAGATCATGTTTAATTCATGTAGCTATGGACTTTTGGGACCATCTTTTGAATAAGTTGAGAGTAAATACCTTTGAGGACAAAGAAGTTAATATGTTTTACAGAATATGAGCAGGGGGAGGAGCAGAGAAAGAGAGAGTGAAAGAAAGCATATGTGAAGGGAATAAATCTGTCTAGACCCCTAGAGTACTCCAGAGGAGATAAGTTTTAAAAGCTCGCATAAGAACAGCTTCCAAATATTTGTGTAAAAGGCCTCTGTCACTAAGGCATTGGAAGTTTAAAACAATACTAAATAAAAATACCTTCACAATATTTTAAAGAAGGAGGAACTGAGCTGCAGGGACAGATTTCCCTTGCCCTTCAAGAAGGTTATACCAATACAGAGCCATAGATGTGAGAGAAAGCACTTCATGTTTGCATTGAGATGAGTGGGAGATGCCAGTAGCCCCCAGCCCGTGCCTGGCTCTGATCCCCTGGGAGGCAGCTGAGAGTGTCAGAAATAGCACCCAGTATTGTGAACATGGAAATGAGTGTTCCCCTCAAAACCTGGGCTGCTGAGCAACGTTTCTGTTAGCCCACACATGCTTATCAGCTTATATCAGCCAAGTATTTATCCATTGCTTCTGTAGTTCTTGTCACTTTTATCACTGTTCATTATTATCTTTTTATGAGTTAGTGATGCAGAAATACATTCCAGCATACAGCATGCAATACTTGCTGTCCCTTTGAAGAAACATCTCCAGATGGAAACTGTACTTCTCTGGTGGCTGTGTTTACAGTGATTTCCTCTGAGAATTGAAAGAGGTGGATTTTCTTTACAAGAATTATTAACTCCCAAACACTTCAGGGCAAAATGGCAAAATATGATTACTGTGTCTTACTGCACATCTCAGAGCTTAATGAGCCATTTGGTGTTCTGAGGATGAGTAATTTATGTTGGAGGAGTGACTTTGCTGAGGTCTTTCTAAACTGATGTGTGCTTTCCTAGACAGTATGCTATTACTAAGTTCACTTTAGAGCCTTTCCCAGTAGTGCTTTGTCTTGAATTGTGCTCCTGTGCACTACTGTAATATAAATATTTCCTAACCACATAGTGGTAAGGCAGAATGATTCAGAGCACTGGTGGCATCCTGAGGCAGGCCCAGGCACTTCAGGATTTTCTGTGGCTGCATCCTGGGAGTTGGTCCTGAGAGAGCACATGGCCCAGTTTGCCCAAGGTGCCTTAAGAGTCTGCTCATTCTCCTGTGCTTTGGGGTTCTCTTCTTCTGAATGATTACTAAGCACAGTTGATCCAGAGAAGTGAATTTTAGGTACTTTCCTTTTGCAAAGTTACTTATATATAGATTTGTTTACACATAAATTTAAACCCATATATATTTATAAAACCATATTAATGTAAAAATGTAGAAATACAGATTTATATCTGTTTTTCCAATGGCCAAAGGAAGAAGAAATAATGGAAGAAGCACAAAAATGTCAAAGAATTATGAAAGATCGGTTTCTGGTTTGCCAAAGGTCGACTTTATCTTGATGACAGTGAAGATTTTGCAGTAGCAGAAAACATCAGGCTTTTGTTTCATTGAATGACTTCAAAGATTTTAAATAGCATGTTTTCTGAGATACCCTTCCAACACCAAGGTAAGCCCAACAAACAAGCCAGTGAGTAGAGTGTTAGCATTTCTGTGCAGGAAGAGAACTAACTGTGCTACTTTCAGCCTTGTCTTTCCATTAGTCACTGTCTAAGCAGGAGCAGCTTAGAGATTTTTCAGTATTGGCACATCGCTCCTGCATCTCTGTAGCTGTTGGTATTACTGAAAGTATTTAATTGTTCCTGCTACTTCCACACAAGATGTGTAAATGACTGTTCTTTTCATTAAAATGGAAAAAAATGCACAAAAAATAAAGCATGGTCAGTTTCTGCCAAGTAGGATGGCTTAAAATATGTTAAGCAGGCCTGCTTGCAAGAAATTATTTCAACTTTAATTCAAACTAGTTTCAGTGATGTTTTTCACAAAGAGTTGTGTCAGTGTTCTCACAATTTTATATGTCAATCCTATTTTTTGACTGACAATAACCTTAGGGCTATTTCAAAGGTATTTTGAATTCTCTTCCTGCTTATAAATATTTCTATCACCCAAATAAGGACTGCACAATGGAACAGAGGTGTCAAGTTAGCATGAGCATTTACAGATTCAAACAGTACAGCTATCCCACTATTATCTTTGCTTAAGAAAAAAAAGAAAGCAACTACGTCCCAATAGACCAGAAAAGAATATTCTAGAGTTGCTTCATTATTTCAATGGAATTGCAGTGAAATTAGTAAGTTCAGCCTAATCATCACAGAGTTAGAACAAAAGTCACACCTCTTGCATGTCTGCTAGTGTCATATTTGCAGCTGAAACAATGACTGCATGAGATGATTTTTGAATTCCACGACAGCTGTGCTTACTGATTCAGCACTACATTTTAAGTTTACAAATCCAGTGTCAGAAATCAATGGCATAATGTTCTTACAGTAATCTAGGGAAAAGTCTTTTCTAAACCTAATGTACATCGTATTTATTCCTGAAATCTCATCAGCTAATCCCTTAGAAATAAATTGTTGTGCTATAAATGTCATGTATTTTCCTGTCTATGTTTTCAGTTCTAGTGAATGTTTCTTTTTCTTCTACCTCTCTGGAGCCAAAGAATAAGCATTAATCTTCCAGGAAGATGGAAGACTCCTATGCAGAGTTCATAATGAAAAGTATGCAAGCATGTATTACACACCTTCAGCTGAGTACACGTTGCATTTTAAGCTGTTTTTCAATAGACTTATGTTGAGGAGTCAGTCTGCTAGAGAAAGTCCAGTAGTGTATATGATGTTTGTAAGCAACTGTAAACCATCCAGAATTAATCTGGCATGGATTTTATTTGTATAGTTCAATGGAGTTTGGATTTGCTTATGTAAGATTTGACAGAAAACCCCAATTAAAAAGATATATCGTATTCATTGCACTGCTCCTGAGAAGAGAATGGGTAAGCATTAACTCTAGAATTATTTTAACCCAAATCACTAACAGTATTATATATGTGCATAAGGTTTCTATTGCAAAACCCACTTATTTTTTGTGCTGAAGATGGCTGCAATCTATTTTTTCACAAGTGCCACTACATCTCAGTCACCTCTTTATTGCCTGGATCAGTCTGGGACAATTAAAATTGCTCAACTCAGAGATGGAACAGGTTTACAGGTAACTATGCTTCCACAGAAGTTACCTGAAGGTATTTTGAAAAATATATATGTTCATACACATGGTCATTTAAACCTTCCTGGTTTTGGACTCTGCAAGGAAATTCACAGCAGTCCTCAGGGATGATACTATTTGCACACCTTGTCCCTCAACGTCCAAGCATGAACTGGCCCTCCTTGCTGGCCTTTTGGTAGTCCAAGCTCTCACCCTAGATGTTAAGCTATCGTGGCTCTCAGGAAGGCAGGACCTACCACAACATATCAGATGATTTTTCCATCAAGGCTAGGATTTTTTTTTCACTTGCAAGTAATAAATATTCAATGTTTCCAACAAAAGTAGAATATCCCATTGGACTAATATGGGGTAGAAATACCAGGCTGATGCTACCTGGTCTGTCTACCTTTCTAAGCATGCTAAACTCTGTGTTTACAGGCAATTGGACTATTCAATTGTTTTGAAAATCAGTTACACAGCCCATGTACTCCACATGGGAACAATCTCACTGAGATTTTCTCACAAATGGCAAAGAGGTTCTACCATTCCCTTTGTCACCAATCAACTGCAGAAGAAAATTCAGATTCAGTGCTAAAAGCTTATTCCTTGATTAACGGTCATGCCAATCCATAAGTTTGGTTTGGTTACATCTCTAAATAGAAAAGTTCATGAAACAACTAGTACCCCTCTGAAGAGTCAGTGCAATAACTGCGTTAAATATCAGTGCTTCAGAGAGATGCTTCATTGTCTACCATCAGCATTGAGACCCTGCCTTTAAAAGTGACTTTGCATCACTGATACAAACCCCTTCAGGAGCCAATGGGAACTGAAAATTTAGTGCAAGAAATTTTACTATTCATTGTTTGACAGTAAAAGGGCACTTGGCTTTAATATTTTCCTAATGGCTTAACTTGCCAGTTGTAGTTTATTAGAAAATTAAACTACCCAGAACGTGATTGCCAAAATTAACTAACTATGAGATCACTCATTTTTGAAAGAGAGAAATGAAACTCTGCTTGCAGTAGAAGTTCAGACAATTAAAATGTGAATTCCAGATATGACCACAACATTAGCATCGCTTCTTCATGCAAGCTTAGAAGCCTATCTTTTAAAATAAGTTATGTATTCAACAGAGGAGTCAGTTCTGAACCTTGCTCCATTTTTAAATTCCTATCAGGCAGCTCAGAAGCCTGAATGCTCTCATTTCAGATTTGGCCAAAAATAATGAAAATACAACAGATAACATAAAGCTTAGTTGTATATCTGAGTATAAAATGGCCTCATATAAAATGAGGTCAGCTTGGCTTATGTTATACTCAGAGCATAAGTGAACACACTGAACTATTTTAGTTGTTCTTTTTGCATGCAGATCTTTATATATATTATGAAAGGCATTTATGATATATATTGTCATTTCAAGTATTCTTGCCAAGCAGTTTCTCAGTCTTTTCATAAATTTAGAGGAACTACAAAACAGTTCAGCACGTTTAATAAACATACTTTATATGGAAATAACTTTTTGGATAGTAGCAAGATACAGTTTATCTTAGAAAGTTCTGCTTTAGCTTTGCAAAAGCAAGCTAATCATAATCTGATTTAAGACCTTATGCTAATCATAATTTGAATGCAAATGCAAGCAGAAATTATCTGCACTGATAGTCCCTTACTGCACTTTAAAGACTTCAGATAAATCTGGAATGCACTCAGAGACAATGTTTTAGTGAGAACTGAGAATACATATATAAAAAAAAATAATCTAAGTTTGTTAGAGTGATGGGCTAAAAAGTGTACTGTGCTGCCATGGGACACAGAGTACGATATGATTTAGGCAAGTGAAATATGGCACACAGTGCAGTAAGGGAAGAAGAAGTACACTCACTTCTGCTCTCAGCTTGTAAGAGCTCTGTTGTGCATGCTTTGATGAAAAGAAATGAGCCTATTTGCCACAGAATTTCATGGAAATAAAATTCACCCAGTTTGCAGTTGGTGAGATAGCTCAGCTACAACACAAGAAGGCCTGACAGGGAGAGCAGCAGTGGCAAGGTCTCACATAGTGCTGGTGTCTTCTCCTCAAAGCCCCGTGCAGCATGCTTGTGCAGGGAATGATTTCCTGGCACTGCTGCTCCTAAAGCAAGATTAAAGCTCTTACTGACTGCTGTGACCCCCTGAGCTGCCTCCTTCTAGGGAGCAAAAGGCAGCAGAAAAAGCAAAGCTGCATATTCCAGGTTGATTGTTGCTAGGAAAAGATCAGAGAAGATGGAAGCAACAAAACCCCATAACTCTCCTTTATCAATAAATGCAATAATTACTTGTTGTTTACTTGATGGGCCAAAACATACTGGGCACTGTACCTTCGATTTTCCACATTCTTATGTCTTCTTTTAAACTGCTGCAATTTGTCTCGAAGTGTCATGCTCAAGTTTTAGTGTATGCTTTGCCTCCTGCTTCATTGCATTTCCAAGGCTTGATTAAGCAGGTTATAATACCTTAGAAGATGTCTACTGACTGCTACATTACTGAATGCCTCAGCATCTTGCTTTCTTATATACTCATGCTTTCACATTTCTAGTACTTATTTTCTAGCCCCCTGCAAAAACATTAAGTTCTATTTTCTTTATCAGTCTTCCTCCCATCCCTTCTCCGCCAGACCTTTTGTGAAAATTCATTTACAATAGGGTATTCCTCCAGGCTTAGCTGTACTTCTTTGTGAGCTTGATAAAAGGGAAGTGAGGGCTTTATGGTACGCAGAACTGCAAAATATTCTGCTGTGTGACTTTCATACGCGTTAATTAATCAATGCTCTTGGTTAAAAATTAAGCAAAATCTAGAACACACTACTTCTAGAATATATTACTAGAATATACTTATCCTACTGCAAGCAGGAAATTGCCTTTCTCAATTTTTACAAAGAGCTCCCACCAGATGTCCCCCTTTCCCCACCGAAGTGATGAGAAAAGGCTATTTAACTGGCAATTTAAACCCCTCTGTAGTAATTCAGTTCTTCATTACGCTATGTATGCTGTAAAATTAGTTACCATACTTGCACTTTGACACAAAGAGTAGCTGCTTTTATGCATGATGCAGTAATAGCCTCAGCCTGTAAGAAGAGTACATAATCTCAAAGTGTGCTTTACATCTAAAGAGCTTGGCCAGGCAGAGCAGACACCTCCTTGCTTGTCTCACAGTGCATGGGAAAAGACTGGATTTTTTCAGGTGCCTGTTTTCCAGCACTCACAACTACATGAAAACTCACTGGGATTGATGTGAGTTACTTATTTTTAGGGAAGTGAAAGAAAGACGAAGGATACATTTAAGTCTTTTGGCCTACTCATTAGGAAGTTTTGATTTCTGCACAGAGAAGTGCAAAAAGTGGGCTAAGCTCATGCATCTTTACATAGTTTTAAAAAGCTGAATAAGAAATAAACCTCAGGGGCAGAACTATCACCTTTGATACTTCACAAGAGTGCTACTTGGAATATTTATTCTGATTTATCATTCATCATCACCAGTTAAGCAAAGGGCATGTCTTAGCATTTACTGTAGCACTGAATATGACAACCTAGTTGCTATTCCCACCTATCCCTTTGCTAGCATAAAGTGTGCTTTCTGATCCTTAAAGAAAAGGGGATCATTAAGGGAACAATGAAGAAATGAAATTGAGGACAGAGAGGTACAAAGTTTGACACAACAAAGCCAAAATACTTCAGAGAGACTTCAAGAAGAAATAACACACAACTGAAATGGGCATTGCCATGAGGGGAGAATTTTTGAAGGGCCTTTTTATTAACATGCTGGCACATATGTCACTAGCCATTAGGGTGCAAAAATGAGCCTGAAAGGTTTTGGTTACTCTTCTCAGCCAGGTTTAACTTCACCCATGGATGCCACAATCAAAATCACTCTTTCAGATACAGCCATCTTTCTTTCTCTGCATACACCTGTTTCCACTCATTTTGACAGTTTAGAACTTAATGTGGAAAGGGCAGCAGGGCCTGACCATCAGATCATGCTTACATTCCACAGAATCCGAGACAAACAGGAGAAATGAGTCCATGACACCTATTTCATAACGCACGCAGAGTAATGGGATATTTCTGGTGCTTGAGTTCTAGACGCTGACAATTAAATGTGAACTTTTATAAGAAGAAGTGTTCCTATTTGTTATCTTGCCAACCAAACTGTGAGGCAAGATGCAGTGAATTTATTCTTCTGGCACTGCTTGTCACAATGTTGGCCAAACCCACAACCTCAGTATCACATGGGGTAAATTGGTTTAAGGGAATTGAGAGCCCATGGTGAACCTAGACAGTTTTTAGACTGGTTGAGAATAGAATAGTATGTGCAAGCCACATGGATTAACCCATTTTTCCTATTTTCCTACAAGCTGTAACCTCTGTGTTGCAGGTGGGAGCAGCACTGTAAATATGTACTCTCCCTCCCCTCACCCCCCAAAAGGTCTGGGAGCATGAAGACAGTGAAGTATATTTCCTTCCTCTGTATCCCAGCTGCTTATGTATATAGCAGAATATTTCTTTCATCTCACCTTGTGTCACGTTTACACTGTCCTTGTACATCCCTTAACACAGAGGAGGTCTCTATCTGATAAACACATTGAATGGTTCAAGTAATAGTAATAACAAACAGTGGAGACAGCTTGACTGACATAATATATTTACAGACTCAAGGTGTAAGGAGCAATCTTGCAGGGTGCTTATCTGCCAAATCAATGGCCAACAGTACTGGGCATAGGTAGTATTTTACTGGCTTAACCTCCTGGTTCCCTTCTCACTTACTTCATGCAGAATTCTGTCATGTAAAATCTGACTAAACTCAAAAGCCTATGTGAGGAATAAAAAGGGGAAATCCGGTTCATAAAAGGATTTTCTTCAGCTACTAAAAATAAATAAATTCCCAAACCTCCACTGAAATTAAAATGGACATTTCAAGTATTCTAAGACATGATATAGATAGATAGATATTCTAAGATAGAGCTACCCAGTTGTAGCTCTAATGATTATGATATGAGCTTATGATTTGTATAAAAATGGCAAAATTACTGTGAATGTCCTGCTGGATTTTGCAATGAGGAAAAAAAGGAATTTTTGTGCTTTCTGGGTTAAGGATAAACATAACTGATTTATGATTAACATGAAGGTCTAGGCTTATCTTCCAAATATATTGTATTTCACAGAGAAACAAGGATAAAGGAATTTTTCCCATTTCTATTGTAACAGGCTATTTGCAAGGCAGAGCAGCTAAGAGCAATACTGGTGAAAGCTCCTACTAGATGAAGACTTGACATCGTTCATGCTGGATTCAAGTCCATCTGTTGTACGGCAGGAGAAAGATGAATGGGAGGTCGAAAGTCTAAAGAATAACATAAACAAGGTTTTTAAAGGACATACTTATAAAGTAACACTAGAGAAAACAGGTCCATATCTTTCTGTCAGTTCACCACAAATTAATTAAGCAACACTGATGAGTAAGCATTTCTTATAAACTAATAGGAGTCAGAGGTTAGTAGTCCAAGTTTGTTCCCTGGACCATCAGTTCTTGCCAACTTTATATGCCACTGAAGTTCCTTTGACCAAGTCTGTCATTGTAGTTTAGGTGTTAAAAAATAAAAGGGTGAAAATTTGGGAAAGCTGTATCAATCATAAGGAAATAGTTATTCCTAAAGGGATGTAGGTCTGATGCTGAGAACATCAAGATCCACCAATTCCCACCAATTCCCTCTGGAACTCTGTTCCTCAGCAGCTGACAAATACTCTGGCAAGTCTCATTGAATCACACCCTCAATTTCATGCCTTTGGTAGCCCAACTCAGATAATAACAGAGAAGCTGACTACGTCTTCGGGCGTTTCAGGCATCCTCAGCCATCATGAATACAAATGGCAATCAAATCACAGCCGTGGGTCAAATTTGACACTCTGCACTCAAGCCCAGAAACTCTTGTTTTACATTCTCCGGAGAGGTCTCTTGGAAAGCCACGCAAAACTGGACTGTTTCAGAGAAAGTAAGAACAACCTTCTGGAAACCTGGCGAGTGCTCTCATTAAACGGGAGGGTTTACATTTTAAGCATCTCTTTTGAGTACTAAATAATTCTGCAGCATCCTACCTTGTTCAGCAGCAAAGACAACTCCTTGCAATTGGAAGATGGATGAAAAAATGCGTGAATCCACTGTTAGAGAAGAGTAAATATGATTCCAGCCATCCCATGTGACAGGATGAAAACAGCATTTAGTTGTTATCTTTGTGTACATCCGATCCCTTACTCTCTCCAAACGTTAGACATGTCATCTGTGGCAGGGGAGCCACACTATGTCTATATGGCTGGCTGAAGTGCCAGTCAGGCTGCAGAGCTCCCTGGCATTCACAATCTGTGTTCAGGAGTCTCTAAATACTAGGCACTAGTTTAACCCTGATTAAACTGCTGTCTGACTCTCACTGGCATTGATGACAGCACTGGCTACAGCGCATTTCTCCAAGACTTCCTCTGAAGCTTCCTTGCTCCCTGCCCATCCCGGGGGTAATTCCTGGCAGTGTATAGAAGGTAGCAATTTCACTAGGTTGTTTTAAACACTAGTCCTTATATCTAAAATCTCTGTTAGCTTTGCTAAAACACATGGCACTCAGGTCCTGGGTGCTTTCTAAATGGCTATCAATGGACTCTGCACTTAAAGGGCAAATGTGAAAAGAGCAAACCGAACACATATATCATATACCTTTTAGGGCTGAGACATTAAAAAACAGAAGCCTAATCTTTGGAATTTTTCAGTATAAATAACTGAGCCTGTATATTCAACTCCTGGAAAAGTCTTCCACACTCTTACATGGAATCTTCTCTAGTAGTGTTTTGAGGAAAAAAAAAAATCCTCATCTTTCCACACTATCATTTTCACTGTTTTCAATTTATCAAAAGCAAATGTAGCCTATTAAGAAAAGTTATCCCAGTGTATTGTTCTGTTTTAAAACACAAGGAGAAATACAAGACAAGAGAGAACATTCTGTTTCCTTGAAAAATTAATTCTTTGATACAATTCATCTTGTCCACAGTTATTTCTTTTATTAAGAATGGCTTTCCTAACTTGTCCAGTTTGATATAAAAACATCAAGGTGGTAGCCACAAAATAGCACAGAGAGGGTAGCAGCCTGCTCTGTCTGTTCCTTATCTCCAGAAGAATTGAAATTATGGCCACTGAATCAGGGTCGAAAGCTGTGTTTAATGCACTCTACTGAACGTTGATCTCTGTATATTTTTCAGATGTCACTAGACAATGCATGCACAGTGTTTTAAGAGTGCAAAGTATGGTTTGAAAAGTTACGGTATTTATTAAGTGCTAAGACCTTCTCTAAGCTAGTGTACAGTGAAATGGAGAAACTCTTTCTCTAGAAGAGTTGTTGTACTTGTATTCAATTTTAAGAGCAGACACACTAAAATATATCGGATTATTTAAACATTTCTAGTTAACGCTGTTGCCCTACAGAATAACAGGAAAGGAGACATTATAAACTTCAAGCTCTTACTGAGCCAGGCAACTCTGTGTATTCTGCAGTTTACAGCCTCTCTCTGTATTGATTAATAAGATACATAGCCCTTAACCTACGTTCTTACTTAAGCCAAACTCCATGGCATTTTGCTTGAATAAACACTGCAAGGTTGCATACCAAACAAAGAGAACACTGGTCCTACTACTGCAAGAGAGCCTTGCTGACCATCAGTGGTGTAACTCAGCCAGGTACAGCTGAGTCCTTCTGTACATGCAGAAAAATTCCAAAATGCTTCTGAAAATAAACCCATTTTTTCTTTTGCAGATGTCAGGGAATTTTCTGAGCAAAGAAGATGCGTTCCTTCAGTTGGTGCCTCAATACAAGGGATATGACCATAGCTGCTCAAAACACTACTAACAGCCAACTTCAAATAAGCATGGAGAGAGACAAGGGAGCTGGCTTTTGTGGCTGCCTCCCACATCACATAGTCAAGTGTGATGAGTGACAGATAGCTGTATTCACAGCTGAAGTGAGCTTCACATGACTATGATTTCTGTGATACTGAATATTTCATTATGGTGTATGCATTTATCAGCAAAACTTGGTAGAAAGAGGATAAAACCACTTAAAATGTAAAAATGGAATTTCTCAGATTTGTGTTTCCCTTCTACTTTTGTGGCTAATGTAAGCTAAACAGTAATTTTATGGTTTTCAGCCTAATAAATGCATTGACATGCAAAGCCTGCATAAGATTGTCATGGTTTAACCCCAGCTGGCAACTAAGCCCCATACAGCCCCTTGTTCACTTCCCCCTGCTGGGATGGGGGAGAGAATCGGAAGGTTAAAAATGAGAAAACCTGTGGGTTGAGATGAAGACAGTTTAATAGGTAAAATGAAACAAGGAATTTATTACCCACTTCCCATTGGCAGGCAGGTGTTCAGCCATCTCCAGGAAAGCAGGGCTCCATCACCCGTAACGGTTACTTGAGGAAACAAATGCCATCATGCTGCATGCCCACCCCTTGCTCCTTCTTCCACCAGCTTTTATTGCTGAGTACGCTGTTGTATGGTATGGAATGTCCCTTTGGTCAGTTGGGGTCAGCTGTCCCGCTTGTGTCCCCTCCTAGCTTCTTGGGCACCCCCAGCCTACTTGCTGCTAGGGTGGTGTGAGAGCTGGAAAATGCTTTGACTCTGCGTAAGCACTGCTCAGCAGTAATGAAAACATCCCTGAATTATCAACACTGTTTCCAGCACAAATCCCAAACACAGCCCATACCAGCTACTAGGAAGAAAATTAACTTTAGCCCAGCCAAAACCAGCACAAAGATGAATGTGTTGCATGTTCTCATATGTAGCAGGGTAAATATTCTTTAAAGCTACTGGTACATAGTCTATGATTTTGCTTTGAGGAAGAAAATGTGAAGTAGCAAGAGAAATAAGGGATGGCTTTAGGCTTGTAATAATCAGTAAATTCTAACACCAGTGGATGTTTGCTTTTCTACTCATACTCCTGAAAAAACTCTTTGTTATTCAAAATATTTTGCCATGGTTTAACACAAATAATAGATGCATTACTCACTGCTCTTTTTCTTTTTTTGAGGAAATTCCAATTATTCCCTTAATATTAGAAAGTGTGACCAGGAATCTGAGGAAGGACTGGTGCCCAGGAACTGAATTAGACTTCTTTTCTCTCTATGCCTTCAGGGAAATCTCTACTTTCCCTATGCATAAAAGCCTACATATCTGCAAATTTTAATTAGATGGAGTACAACACCTTCAGGATTGTAAGTGCCAAGAATTATTATAATCTATGACCTTCAGCTAATGAAGGAGTGCCCCGCTTTTACATAAAGCATGTCAGGTATTAGATCATGAACCTGTTTAAGGGCTCTATTCTGACACAAGCTGTGCATGACCTAGTATACTGGTAAATCCTTGCTTACACACATATGCAACACCGTTGAAGTTTGTCAGGTTACAGTGATTGTCAATGCTGTAATGTTTATATTCATGCGATAAATACATGCAAGTCAATGTTGTAATGTTTATATTCAGCTTTTGCAAAATCAAAGCCCTTTGTGAGAAGCCCTGTGACAGATTTCAAAGTAAAGCAGCATGATAACCTTTAATTTAACACATCTCAAATTGCTAGATCAAATGCAGATTCGGACATGTTGGAAGAAAAGCTCTGCACTGCTGCTGATAGCTAAAAGAATCTAAATAATGTGCTCTGATATGGCCTTGGGACCTTTTACAATTTCCATGGAGAGTAACTAATTTTTCTTTATTTCTGTCACTTTTTCATAGTTAAAAGATTTTTTTTTTTTCCTTCTCCCCTAAAGCTCATAATGCGGCCAAGAAGCTGTTGGGAACAGTTAAATCAGTGTATAAATCCCCATGGAAAAGAGTCCACCACACATTTTGCATATCTCAGGGGTTCAAGGACAGTGGGCAGGAATCTGATCTGTGTTACAATAATTTAAAACTGGACTAATTTCAGTGAACTCACTGGCATTCCTCCAGATGTCAGTCAGAATAACAGAGAGCAGAGTGTGGCTCAGGAAGTGAAAAATAAAACAGAAGACCTGTGTCTTTCACCATTGATGCTGTAACTTGTGACAGAAACCTTCTCCGAAGCAGCGATGTGCTGGTGTTCCAACCATGCTGAATTCATTTACTTTGGCAGTTTCTTGATTGTTCCACTGTCTATTTATTTGAAATGGAAACCAAGTCATGTTGCCTGCTCCTTCTCCCGGCGTATGATTACACAATACATCTTCCATTTTTTCCAATCAATCACTTCCCAGTGCTATTTTCTCATTGTGTACCACAGTTCTTGGCTTTTGGAGATGTTTCCATCTGAACATGAGTGTAAAGTTAAAACTTAAAAATAAGAGAAAGTGTCTATGCATTTGCAATGTGTGAAGAATGTCTGCGTTGTTCCATGCATTTGCTCGGTCATTTACTGACAGCTGATTTGGAACATATGCTTCTCAGACACCGTGTGCTTCTCAGTTTTGGGTGTTAGAGCCAGAGATTTTAGTGTCAGATAAGCACAAGTTGTTTCTCAGAAAGAGTCCTGTCATTGTTATAGATATCTCCTAGTTGGCTAGGTACAACCACTGTAATGTGACTGCTCAATATCAGAGACAGATGAACCCAAATTTGGTATTCTCTGGATTCTATTCAAATTGTTCTGAGGTCAAATAAAGTAAAAACTAAAATAAGGTAGATAAGAGACAAGTCGCATCTAATGAGTTATACACCACGCGTTAAACTGCATTTCAAAAGGAAAGGAAATGCAGTAGAAGGATGTTTCAATTTTTAAAATGGTAATTTAATCCAATTAAAATATTTTTTCTGTCTTCTAAGTTCAGCGCTCCCACATCTTGGTTAAGAGAGCATCCTTAGACAAGTTATCTTACGCTTATTATATAGATGTAGAAACTCAGGTATGTACATTAAAAAAACCCAGCTAAAGCCTAAGATCAACAAGCAGGCCAGTGAAAGAGCAAGGAATGATGTTTAAGAGACAGGAATAAACAGAATAAAGGACATATCTGAAACCAATAAAGGCCTCAGATAGTGAAACAGTGTGTTGCAGGTGGCCACCGTCTTCACCCAGATGCTGACAAAGTTTCCTTCCCTGTTGAGGCATAGTTATGCATGCCAGCATCTAATGAAGGGCACAGATCCTGTCAGCAACTGATTTACCTTGGGCAAGTGCTTCATCCATCTATAGGAAAGCTGCAGTAAAACTACCTCATTGATCAAGTAATCACTCAGGTAAAGCGCTTCTGCCACCAGGAGTCTGTCACTGCCAAAGGGTTGGGATTTCCTCATATTCCAATAAATCTTACTTCTCTGTCTCTTAGATGACTGGTGTTTCTCCCCACTGGCCCTGATGACTTTTTGGTCCTTTCATGACACAGTACCTGCTAGTATCCCTTCCCTGTCACACTCGCCTTTTGCCTCTGTTGTCTGGACTCCTCCTACTGACTCAAGGCACTGTTACTGTCTTCTCTTTCTTGTCCCATTTCATTCAGTAACAAGGAGCCTGACCCTATGGCCAGCACCATTTGTTTGCTCTCCACAGCTTACTTAGTCCCCCTGTTCCTCCACTCGTTTTACTGACAGAGAACGGATGCTTTAAGGAGGGAGCACTGCATGATTTCAGAGCTCTTGGGAACTGCCACTGTATGGAGGCACTGTTCAATGCCTCAGACAATGGCGATGGAGGCTTCCTGCAACATTGACCTCTGTGTATAGTGGCCACAACCACTTCTGGCTGCAAAGTCACCAAATCTTTGTTAAGTGCTGCAGTCACAAATTACTGAAGAGCTGATTTTGCTAATGCTGGGCCCACGTCCACCATCCACCTCTTTGACAGCTACAGTTGCACATGTACACATACGCCGGCCATGGGTGTAAAAGGCACCTCAGGCAGAAGAAGTGAGATCATCTTCCTGGAGGATAGTACAAATCCTACAGATGTGAATGGAGCATCCTGGCAGACACCCGACACATGCATGGGGCTCATCAGGCTTAGAAGTGCAAGGTCTGCACTTTTGTTGCCCAACATCCTGAAAACGAAGGGGCAGAGCCTGGCCAAACATAACTTAGGACAGTATTGTTGCAATGGTAAAAGTGACGTTATCACACTTCCCAGAGGAGCTAGTTCTATTGTCTTCAATGCAGTGTTAAACCAGGTGAGCGAGCCAAATGAATAAAGTGAGAACTTTAAAGGGAAAAGCAACAAAACAAGAGGAGGAATTGTTTTAAAATATGTTTGTGATTAATCCCTTTCTCTGCTGTTTTGGGGGAAGACTGCCACAGCTGCAGGGTATGTACATCTCAACCCACTGACATGCTTAACTGAAAGTGAAAAAGCAAGGGGCGAAACCTCCACTGGACTGGCATTTAAATTACACCTTATTAAACAGAGAGGTGACATGCAGAGCATATGAGTTGGGACTTGTTTTTTTCAGCATCTGAACACCCATTTGTAAAACTGGTTCTCTCGTTATTGTGTCAAAATGAGAGATTCCCAGCAGGGTGGTTGACAGGTTAGACAAAGAGTCCTGCTCAGCAATAAAATAGTTATGCAGGTGTTCTCCAGTTTTCCCTCCAGCATTTGCACAGAGCATATGAACTGTGCTCAGGCCTGATACACTCTTGCCCTATCTGGGATTTGATAATTATTGCTCTGGAAGTGGAGAAGAAATGTTTGGACTAGCACTAGAATAGGTGAAAAAAGGTAAGAGGGTCAATAATATTTTGCTTCTCAGGAGGGATGGTGACATATTCAGTGTATCCATTTGTTGCAGTAAGTGCTGGTAATGTTTTCTGCATTAAGTACTGACTTCAGAGATTCAGTCTATTAGAAAGATCATAATTTTTCTTGAGAAATTTATGTCCAACATGTGCCACAGGTACAGGCCAGAACTAAACTAGGGATAGCATGGAGACCATCTACAGCGAAAGCTGTTCCCTTCTTTTATGTCCTACTCCTACTTGTTAAACGTTGCTTCTGGCCCTATTTTCTTACACAGAATGACAAGCCACAACTAGTGCAGACAAGAATTTGGCTTACTTAAGGCATATTGATGTTAAAGTTGCAGGCTGTGTCAGATGGGCTTTGGGAATAACCATTTCTGGGGATAAGCATGAATAAAAGCAGTTCCCCAGTGTGTGAGTTTCACCAGTTCTTGGGTTCTTTAGAGAGTACAGTGCTCTGTTACAGCAAATTATTCAAAGACATTCTCTTAAAGAAGTGTAAAAGAGGAACAGCTTGACTGACAAGGCCCTGAGTAACTTCAGGTAGTCTGTTCTTATTTAAATAGAGGACTCAATGAGGTGACTAGAGGTCCATGCTATCTGAATTATTCTATGAATATGTGAAAAGTATGCTATTTGATAGAGACAGATGCTGCTGCTGCTGTTCTTCACTGACACAATACAAAGCTGCATCTGTCAGCATCCCTCTTCACAGCCACCTTTGGAACTGTTACTAAATACAATCAGATTTTTATTTTTTTTTAATTAGAAATAGCTTGTGGTTATTAGCCATTCATTCAGCAAACAATAGTGTCTCAGTCCAGTCAGCTGCACATGTGTGCAACCAAAGCACTAGGCCTTTCCAGCAAGAACATCCCTTATGAAGCATTGCCCATACTGGTGTCTAGCAAAGTGTGGTGCAGCCCAAGTATGAGTTCACACTCTGTGATTACTTGGAAGGCAACTTTGAAACAGTTGATCAGTAAAGATGGAATCAAATAACTGATGTGAAAGAGCTTGGGGAAGGGAGAAGTGAGAAGCTCTGCTTTCATCCAAATGCTTTTTAGATGTTATGATTTAGTTCATTCCTTTCTCCTCACCTTTTGATGACTACGTATCTCTTACAGATTTAGGATGACTCCTCGTTTTTCTCTCTCTCACTCTCTCTCAACACCAGTTCTTCAGTGGCCCTAAAATTTAGTCATTAATACTCAGCAAAACCAGCCAGAGCAAGTAATCATGATGTGGCAACCAGGAGTGGTCTGTCCTCGTCAGTCCAGGATATAGGAAAAAACCTGGCTATGTCACTTTGGTTCAGACCTGCAGTACAGAACATAACCACAAAAAGTAAACCAATTCACTGGTAAGACCTTTGTATCTCGTGTGTTTTGAATTTAATTGCTTTTGGTGTTTGTCACCCTGCTGAAGATGCAGTTCCGTAGAAAGGGAATGCCTGCTGACACACCAAAAGGATAGGTGGCCTACCAGTAACACTAGTAGATACCAAAGGGTGACCTTGTTGCATTCTTCCGAGAAATGTCAAATATGATACTTTTTCAAGCATTCATAGGTAATGACACTACCAAATACTCTTTATTACCTAATATCATTCTCTGATAGAGATAGCTACAACCAGATGATACATCATTTTCATGAAAAAATCTGGTGGTGTGTTTTCAAAAACTACTGGTAATGGGACAGACATTTGCACATACAATTTGAAACAGGAAGAAATTGCTTATTCTTTCTTTCAAAACCTATGTTTATACTGCATTTATATTTGCAACCGTATCAACTATATCTGCAGGGGAATGCTTACCTGTATTTGATGATCACAGGACTGGGAATGCCAACACTTACTTTCTCAAATGCCAAGAACCTTTAACTGTCAGCAAAGCAAACAAAATAAACCATACGTGTGTGCTGGAGGAGTGGTATGTAAGGGAGAAGTGGATATAGTGATTCTAGTTCATACTGGCAATAATGGTAAATCAGGATGGATGACTAACAGAGTTTGTGAAAACATTTCAGAAGCAATCTTGTTACACCTCTCCCCCAGCACACAAAGCCACCTAGCCAAGAGGAAACATGGGGACTCAATCCACAGCATAGAAGAGAGAGGAAAGTATCATCTTGATATAATGTTGGAGAACTTTAGCTGCTCCATCTAACTGAAATAAAACCGGACCTGCATCTGAGACAATTGCAAAGATTGGTAACTACATAGCCAGCAGCCAAGAGAAGATCAACACATAGTGACAATTCCAGGAGAACAAAGACATTTGTTAGGCATTAATGGGATTGCTATAATTTAACAGGCAGTAATAAAAGTTCAGACAGAAAGTACAAATGCCTGGAGGGAGGAGCAGTTGATCAAGTATTACACTGTAGTGGCCAGCAATATGTCTTCTGCGTGTCCACATCACAGCGTACAAAAGGCAAGCTGCCATAATTTAACACAAATGAGCCCAAATTCATATAAAGAATTTAATGAAGTCCTAGGTAGTCACAAAGCAAAAAGTTATGAAAGTATGGTGATGGATGAAAAAATAACCTATGACAGAAACAGAATGGTAAATTTTCCACATTGCAAGATAACATGCAATGGGGTGTATGAAGCATTTAATTTCATGAATTTAGTAAGGACTTGCTTTCCATTTCTGTGAACACAAAGAATCTTAGGGCCATTGATACTGCTTATATGCCCAATTAAATATCAGACCACAAAACATAATCATTCAGACATATGGTGAGAAATTTTTAAGTACTTAGTAATGGTTTAAAGCCTGTGTAACCATTGCTGATCTTTGACTAAAATGAAACAAGCCAGCTCTGAAGACTTTTAAACTGGCATTAATCACACCCACAATTACTGCAAAACTCCCCATAACACTCCTCCAAAAATTATAGACTAGTTACAACCAGGCTGAAAAAATCAGAACCAGGTTATATGTTTTCATGACTTTCAGCTATAAAATATGTACAATTATTCCATTGTTACTCATTTTAAATATTTAAATTACTCCCCAAAAGAACAGTTACCTCAAGAAAAATAACCGCATCACTGACAAGACACTGGGTACTTTTTCCCAGGGTTCCCATTCATTGCACATTTTAGGAATTAAATGCTCCCTCTGTTTCTAAATATTTTTTTTTTTTTTTCCACATTGGCCTATAACACAAAACTCTCATGGGCATAAGCCATAGATTTGATGCAGAATTAATCACAGAATCATAGAATGGTTTGGGTTGGAAGGGACCTTAGAGATGATCCAGTTCCAGCCTCCCTGCCATGGGCAGGGACACCTTCCAGTAGACCAACCTGGCCTTGAGCACTGCCAGGGATGGGGCAGCCACAGCTCCTCTGGACAGCCTGTGCCAGTGTCTCCCCACCTTCACAGTGAAGAACTTCTTCCTGATGTCTAATCTAAATTTACCTTCTGTCAGTTTAAAGCCATTCCCTCTTGTCCTGTCACTACATGCCCTTGTAACAAGTCCCTCTCCAGATTTCTTGTAGGCCCTCTTTAGGTGCTGGAAAGCTGCTATAGCTCTCCTCAGAGCCTTCTCTTGTCCAGGCTGAACAACTTTCGACTTTCTCAGCCTGTTTTCACAGGAGAGGTGTTCTTGTATTATTGCAGCTGAAGTGCCAGCCTAAAGGAAAATTAATATATTAAATATTTTTCCACAGAATCGTCTACACAAAGTAGAAGTGTTTGAAATAAGCCTGATCCTAAGGAGATGTGAAGGAGGTGCTATTTTTAACATGAGAAGCAAATCATAGCTTCCAGTGTTTGACTTCCCAAATCCCTTTTAAGTTTCTCATTGAGTTTCAGATTGGTCTGTTTACTAGATCTTTTTCTCTAGTAAACCTGTATTTTATATATTTGGTGTGTTTGTGACATGACCTTCTGATCTTTCCTAATTCCAGTCCAAAACACTGAGGCATCCTGGCAACCTGAAAATGAATTTAAATGATCCTTGCCTTCATTTATAAGAATACTGCAAATAAATATTTATGCCTTGATAAAACAAGGCACTTAACTCTGTGCATAATTTAATCACATCCCTGGTTTCTGAAACATAAACTCGTAGCTACATGGGAAGGATCTGAGACCGTTTTCCCAACTCGCTTTTACCTGTTTCTTTTGTTACTTTGACATTTACACGTGCACTGGAAAATATTCACCGAAAAGTTCATCACGTGGATGTGATGGGGTGATGCACAGAGTGACAGCATAGTTCTGCTGTGGACACCTTGAGGAAACAAGGCTAGTGCATTTGCACAGCTCTGAACAGCAGTGAGGGGAGATCATTGCAGATAATTGCACATCTCCCCAGACTGGGGAGTAGCAACCAAACCCTGGGTCTGAATTCATCTGCATGTACTAGTACTGGAGTTTCTTTCCACTAGTTAACTATTGTCAATGTTGAGTTACAAGCCCGTTTCCTCTCTGCAGTATCAGCTCATGGATTTCCTTTTATGTTTGCGCTGCCTTGCTAGGGAGCACCTGTCTGTGCCGCTTTCTTCATTTCCTTTAAAATGAGACTAATAAATAGCAGCCTGCCTCTGCAGGACGTTCCTTTTTGTGCAATGCTTAGATCTTGTAAAGGCCTGATTTAATGCCGTCAGGCCCAGCAGAACCCATTCCTGTTAACGTTTGTAGTGTCTTGGAACATATGACAAAAATAGTTCTGTTCTGAGCCTCACCAATGCTATTGTTAAACTTCTCTGCTTACAGAGGTGCAAGTGCTCTGCATTTAGATCCACTGGTTAAGAGCCGGAAACAAGAGTATTTGTGTGGTGTCTGAGCCTCCACTGTTTCTCTTTCCAAAACTCATAGGAGAGTGTGATGTGCCCAAAAGTTTTTTCAAGAAAAATCTGGTACCCACAGATGCCAAAATTGAGGAAAAAAAAGACAATTTTCATTGTGACAGAGCACTCAGATCTCCAACAGTAGTTCAGTCATGCCCAGTTTTTATTACCTTCTAACACAGATGCATTAAGAGGTCTGCACGTGATCTAATAAAATATTTGGAGAATATGATATGCTGGCAAAGAAGCAATTTTCTGCTAAGATTGATGCCAGACTATCAAGTATTTAGATTATTCATCATTTTAGAAGTACACAATAGTACATATGCAGCTGATGTCAGAACTAAAGCGTAAGTTATGCAAAGCACAACAGCTTTGAAAATATATTGCCTACTATTAAGAAAAAGAATAACCCCACAGAATTGCAGAAACCTTTTTTCTACAAACCTTAAAAAAATCTGGACAAATTGCCAAGCTTACAAATATGCACACACATTCCACATATGGATATGCTTTAGTAATCATCTTTACAAACCTTTTAGGCTACACATGGCTCTAATAAATAACCCATTCACAAACAATATATTATCATCTAAAAAAAAAGGGAAAAAACTCCAAGCCCTTTCCATATAAAGCCCAACAGTTCTAGCCTTCACTTTCAACCCCCAGCTCCATGATCAATCATTACGTCAGTGTTCATTTCTCTTGGTTTGGTGTTGAACAATAAATGGAACAGAAAATGACTGAAATAATTAATATTGTCTCTGACAATGAGCAAAGCTCAAGGAAGCTGCCGAGTGACAGCTGAGGACAGTCTGCCCTCTGTGAGTTGCAAATGTAATACAATCTGAACTTTTTTTCCTCTTTTCTTTTTGAACAAAGTTCACATGGGCCCAACTGCATGATGGGAAGGTTCACATGTCAGTCCCTTTGTGTAAATAGTAAACAGCTGCACTTAAATGTTTTACCCCTTGAAGGACAATGCTTATTAGCTCGAGGTTAAGAGCCTTGCAGAAGGTCAGCCTAGCTACTGCAGAGCTGTGAAATATCATCCTTTGGCTATCTGCTGACATACAGTCAAGGGCTGAGCTAAGCAACGTGGGCAACATGAGCTTCACTGCTCATAAGATGACAAAAGTTGTGTTCCTTAACCCCCACACTATTAGGGCTGTAACTGCTTCTGCTTGGCAAGACGCTTTCTCAGACTTGATTCCATGAGTTTTCTTCACTCCCAAGTTTCACTGGAGTCAACTCTATCACAAATGTACGCTGCTTGTGTACATGAGAGCCAGAAAAAGACTTATTGTCTACGAGGCCTGTTTTGTGCAGGGATGGATGAAAGCCAGGAGGAGCAGCAGATGAGTCCAGGAGAACATATGACCAAGTGACTCAAGTTGTTCTCTCCTTGTGTGTGAGATCCTGAATATCAAAATCCATACACAGGCAGGTCTCATAGCAGGGAAAGACAGCAGTGCTAACTACTGAGTGATTATGTCTTTCTGGATGTTTCTTTTGAAACCGGGTTGCCCTTATGAGAAGGGCTAACAAAGCCTTTCCATACTGTGGATGTGGAGCTGAAGCAGGAGATACTTGGCAGGGTGGTGCTGGGACAGAGGGAAGTGAGGACCATAGCAGACAAAGTGCTGATGACCAGTTGTCTCAATTGGGATCCAATGGCATGATCTTGACTGCCCTGTCTGCGTTTCCTCCAGCGTGGTGATGTAGGTGGTGCAGAGAGACAGGTGACACACTTCCTCACCTTTCTCCATTTAAATCTGTGCCTGATATATCTAGCCAAAGTGCATGATATCATATTTATTCATGGCCTGTGTTAATACACCTACTAAATGGCACATTAAAATAACAGGAGGGTATAATTTGATTAATAGCTTTTCCACATTGTTATAATTTTCTTACATTTAATGAGGATTCTGACTTCTCAGATTTGTCAGGGTTAACAAGAACACGCACCTTTTCCTTGTCACGTAGGATTCAAACTTCTCATCTTAGTCTAAACATGCCCAATTTTCATTTTCTAGTACCAACACATTAGACATCTAGCCTATCCCAAGTTATGGAAGATGTATTTACCTTGGCAAACAAACTGTTTTGAACCTCACTGATGCCAGACCCTAGGCAGTACCGATTCTTTTTTTGGTGGTATGCAAAAGTCTTTCATCAAAATTAAGGCCCAGGCCATTCAAATCCTCATATATTTTAGCTGACTGTGACCATGGCTATGTTTCTGGCACACTGAGCAGCTTTTGAAACAAAAATAAAATGTTTTGTGTGGCTCTATTTTCTGTCTGTATCATCACTATGTATCTTGTGCCTAACAACAGAGTATACCTGCCTATTAAACTCAGTATGCTTAAGGGTACAGAGACCATTTTGGTTTTCTGCAGGTGGTTGCAGAGTAGTCCAGCACTCATTTCATGTACAAATGCTACTTGTTGACTCATGAAATATACAGCTGAATGCAGGCAGCATAAAAACAATTAATTAAAAAATCTAAAAAATAAAATATCTCCACCGTAAGTGTTCCTAACTCAGATCTGACTGCACAACACCATTTCCCAGCAAAAGAAAAAGTAAAAAGGTGTCTTGAGCTGCCAAAACTTTTCTGTTCTCTGGGACTAACACCATCCTGATGTCCCTCTTCTAAGAATGTCTTGGTTTTAGACTGGGGTCCTGAGCACTGCAGCTGATCTCATCTTTTTCCCACCAAAAAGAACTAGTGTCTAATCCAAACTGACTTCTGGAGAGTGAATCAAAGCACAAAGATTGAGGTTTTGTCAATGGGTGAGTAGTACTGACCCCTCCTATGAGTTTGACAGGGATGATAAAGGATCTCCCTATTGCCAGCGGATAAAGCAGGTTCTCCTTTTCCTCCACAAAAAAAGGTTTTAAGGGTCTCAAATTCAGATTTTCATAAGTGGCATTGCAATTATAAGTGTCCTATTACTGGCCTGTGAGAAATAACCCCAGCAAACTCAGCAACACTGAGCCCTGTAACACTTGATTGGAGAAGGCTAGAAGGGAACTGGGCCTTCTGCTTGTTGTTTGCAGTGCATGAGCTCACTATGGTTTGGAGACACAGAACACCACACTCTCTGCAGCTAACAGCCCTGAGCAGGTGGGCAGCCACATGTTGCACTAGCCTACATTTCCAAGTGACCTTCACTAGCAGCCCCATGCACAACATATTGCATTAATCCTTTCTGGAGGTCACAAAATCATGGCTAAGTGTGCTGCGGTACAGATCCAAGAGAAACAGTTGCAAATGCCTAGCCAGATGCAGACGGAAAAATGTGCTTTTCATGTAGCCTGTTCAGAAGACTGAATAATTTATTAGTGCATCACATGCTATTTTTCAAAACTATGCCACTTTGAAGGAAATCATATATTTTAAATTATAAGCAGGTCCTACTAACAAAGTGGATCACAAATGCCAAAGCAGACAAACCATTGTACGTCCGCCAATTCCATGTCGAGTTTGACTTTGATTACATCATTGCCAATGGATAGCTTAGGGAGAAATAGCACATCACAGCAATGAAATAATTATTGTTACTCAGTTTAAACATAACTGGGTGCTCTCAAATCTCAATAGAAAGGCCTTGAAGTAACTCTTCCTGGGGTGCCCCCAGTACCTCCAGCCAGCCTCTCAGTAACAGGCTATCAAAGGCTGCATAGCGGATTGATTCCAGTGGCTTTTCTGGAGCTGAGCGAGGTTGACAAATGAAATACAGTTTGCCTGTCTCAGTGTGGGTATTGTTTTCTGCCCTGTAATTCAGCACAGGTGTTGCAGGCCAGGAAGGAGACGCACTGGTAGAAGTGTGATAAGGAAACTCGTGAAGGAAACCATGCCATCAAAAGCTGGGGAGAGGAGGCGAGGCGAAGGGCGCCCTAGCCCCTGAGGGTACTGCTGGGCCCTGGCATTCCCCCAAGACTCGCAGCCTATCTCTAGGTACCATATGGTTTGAGGATGAACTTCCTGTGCTTCTAAGGGGTGGAAGAGAAGGAGGAAGTGTCTATGTATGGAGAGAATAATTGCTTCCCTCTTCCGCTCCTTCTCCCCCTGTGCCCTGAGCATCAGCTTTACACTGCCATAAGAACGAGGTGCTTTCTGATCTGCAAGGAGGCATTTATAGATAAAACATTGACTGAAATGCATGGGAGAGCAGAGTAAAAAGAAAACTGGGTAGCACCCTAAAAGTACATGGTGTACAACAGCAACAGCCTTACTGGCGTTGTAAAATGAACAGTGAGTTCTGAGGGCCTCAGGTCATCAGAATTAGTTTTATTCTGGTTTCAAGTAGGATCTATCCCATGTTTGCCCCACACTGGTTTTGTAGTCGTGCAGGAGTCTCTGCTTTTGTGCCTATACATGCAGTGACAGGTGATTTGTTACTATCCGCAGCCCAGCCTGCCTTACTATATAGCTTTTGTTGCACAGAACCATGTCAGAAGTCTGACAGTCTTCACCAAAAATTATTACAGCACATGATAAGCATCAGTTGTGATTGGAGCAGGATGTGAAAAATGGAGGCAATTTTGTTGTGATGTATCACATTTCACAGGCTGTATGGATCTGTGTTTTTCCTATTAAGTTAGTTAGAATTCAATTAAATTTTCAGTAGTAACGATAGGGCACTGAGTCAAAAAAAAAAAAAAAAGAAGAAAAAAGAAAGGAAAGATGAAAGATGAAAGGGCTTGAAGTCTGCAAAAGCCCTTTCTGGTCTATGGAAACTCCACCTACAGGCAGTTTTGCACCCATCTGCCAAAGAAAGCAGCGCAATATAGGCTCAGTTGTGGCAGCGGCGTGGGTAACAAAGACGCTCAGTATATGGCACAGGTTGATACATTGCTCCCTACCCTCATTATACCCCTAGTCTCCAGATTACATATGCCACTCCAGACAATATTTTTTCATTAGCAATCTGGATATGGTTACACAGAGAGCTGTAGTCGTGCGCTAATGAAAAACAAAGAAACCCTGCTGGTGGTCAAAAGTAAACTGTTCCTCAGGAAATTAGAAATTATATGCAACAGTGTCTGTGTCACATGCTTGTCTAACTTCTTTGAAGAAACTTCTTACTGACAAACGCAGTTGTAGTTCTCTCTTGACTGGTCATTTTTCTTTGATACCAGGGCCAGAATCATACTCAGAAGGCTGTTGCTAGTCTATAGCTTCAGCTGAACTGTCAGGATCTGGCCCTTACTCTGGGACACGTGTCCCTGTTTGAAGTGATAATCATTCGTTCCTATATTTCTGTAGGTAATCTGAAATGTGGAATTTAAAAATCCTGTCTCAATGAATACATTCAATCACATTACCTTAAACTGAAAACTAATAAAAATATCCTTATCAAACAGGATCTCATTAAAAAAGGTTATACCATTTTACAAATACAGAATTAGCAATTCAATTTCAAAGTTTGAGCTCATCTTTTCACAAAAGCTGCAGCAGCTTGAAAATGTCACTGGAGGTGATCTTTCTGGGTCAGATTTTTAGAGCTGCTCAAATGCTTAATTTTCAATGAAATCAACCTTTCAAAAGGTGGCCCACTTTTTTACAAGTAAAAGTGGGGAAAAAAGGAAGAAAGAAAGAAAGAGAAACTGGTCTTAGCAGTATTAAAATGTCAAATGAAACATGGTATGGCAGACTAATGATTTTTTCTCTTTGACTGCTCTACTTCGGTATTCTACCCTGGATGACGACCTTAGCCTTTGGGCTTCCCCCCTTCTTTCCTCTGAGCAGAACTATCTGCTCAAGCTTTCACCGGTGTGTTTGGCTGCACTCATACCTTTTTGCCTACCTCTCTGGTTAAAAAGTTGATTTTGGAGTTCACACTAGCAAAGCTGTGACTGCATGTATCATGTGTTACATACTTAAATATACATGTCTCAATTAGTCTTTTGCTTTGGTTTTAAGTTAATGTCAGTTAGAGGATTTCTTTCAAGTCCCACCAGAATCAGTCAAGACTAAAAGCAGTTCTTCATCCATTCCTGGTACAAAACAGGTTTTGTATCAGACCAGGAAAAACAGACTCATAGGAAAGACAGTGCAGTAAATCCATAACACATTTTCAGTTTAAGTTTTAATTTTCCTTTTCTTTGCCTTTTTCAGCTCCTCCAAGAGACACACCAAGCCCCTTCCATTGACATCTGTGGAACTTATTGCAGATATCAAAGTAAATCTATGGCCCACGTGGACAACTGTCATCTGAAGAGCATTTCCCAGCATATCCCGATTAAAACTTGTATGAATTAAAGAGTTCTCCAAGCTGATGAAAGGAAATCGCTCTTCCTACTTGATTTTCTAAATATTTCTGTGCAAAGCATTTTAGGGGAAATAAGCATTTCTAAGCTAGATGCACATAAACTTTTAAGCACAAGGAATTAAAAGATGAACACTGTTACGTCCTTATAAAACGACGCTGATTTTTATATTGGTTTCCTATTTCTTTTCCTTCCTCCTCCCTTACTTTGTCCTTCCGCTTTCCTGATTATTTGGGAGATTGAACATAAAGGATTTTTATAGAATCATCGTATACGTCACAGATTCTCTGTATTATTAGCAAAAAGCCATATTGCAAAGGACTTTGAAAAATAACTCCTTTCCAGTGGATTCAGCTTTCCAAACATTCACATCTTCATTTACCATTACTTTAAATAGCTTCATTTCTGTGGATGGCTGATGAGCTTCCCAGATGGAATATAAAACTCTATGTAGCTCTCGAGGTGCTCCTTTTGCTCTTTATGAAGAATAAAGGAAGAAAAATAGCTTTCAACTGGTAGGATTTCAATTGTTCAGAATACGGAAGCACTTCCAGACAAACTGACCATCTGAAGAGTTTAGTTTGTTTTGATGAAAGTTTTTAAAGATCAAAATAATTTTGTGCATAAAGAAAAGTGGCAGCATGACAGTACCTGGTGGATTAAATGAGTGTACAGTATGCTCTGTTGTTCCTCTGTTTTTTCTTAAATCACTTAAAGCACAGATGCTGCAATGCCTATGAGCTGTGAGGAACATGCTCTGCCCTTGGAAACATATTATTTTAATTGTTAAACAGCAAGGAAAAAAAAAAAAGTCATGTTTTTTCTCTATTCCAGCAGCTTTTGATCGAAGAACTAGAAAAATGATTTGTCACTGCAGCTCTGGCTACACTAAAAGCATTGAAGTCAATGGCAATCCTCGCAGAGATCCAGCTTCTGATTCCACCCCCATTATAATGGCCCTCATTTTACAAGCTGGGTTTTGGATAGATTTTCTTTGGAGAGTTCTGAAGATTTCCTGAAATTCTTGAACAAATTTACAAGTGAGAGGTGAAGAACTTCATCAAGGTGAAGCATTTATCTTTTAGTTCAGATAGAGTAACAAGTCAGAAAGATGCCATCTGGCTAAAAGCTGTGTTTAAGTCTCATGTTTAAAGGGTTTACTCCAAAGACCACTGAAGTAAAACAAAACCAAAACTCTCAGTGTCTTTAGTGGAATTTAGAGCAGGACCCATCCATGAGGAAAAAATACTGGAGTGGCAGACTAATCATCTGTTCACATTTGGGATTAAGCTCTGCTCCATATGAGACTGCTAGCATCCATAATAAATAGTTAGAGGCTAACACAGAGATGGGAAAGCAAGGGAGATTATGGGGACTCATTTTTATTTCATTTGTTCATAGCGCAGTCTGCAAGACAACAACAGAAAGGGGAAACAACTTTCTATTTATTATTATGGCTGAGCTGCATGTAATAAATTATGGAAGAAAAAAAGGCTGAGGGATAATTGACTGAAAAAACAAATGTCAGTTAAAGTAAACACAGCAGTTTCCACTGAACCTATTTGTAAAAATGTCAAAGGAGTTGAGTTGTTTTCCTTCACAATATTTGTGCTGGTATAAAGGGACTGTGGTTTAATTAAATTTCCCCACAGAGACTAGGTATTCCACTAGATGTCACTTTGAGACTTTGGTAAGATGAAGGACAGCATCCTGATGAACGGATGGAGCATCCCCCACCGCAAAGAGGATGGGCCGAGCGCATTCCCAGTCAGGAATATAATACTGGGGTATACTGGGCACAATGAGGTTGATTACAGATACATAACCATCTGCCAGGAGAAGAGCTGCATCTAGAAATGTGTACTAGCAAAGATTATTCAGCCAGTAGAAACCTTTTGCACTGCTCTCCAGGGAAGGAGTGAGGAGACCACTGTCTGCCAACAATCCACACTATCCTTCTTGCAGTGCTAAAGTGGGAACAGGTTTGGGCTTGGTAGGAAGGTGGATGGCTCTTGGGCAGTTTCCCTGTGCTTTCAGAGGATATTTGATGGATTCAAGCAAAATGCTGATCTAGCAACTGCCCCAAACATCTCTCATCCCTCAGCAGCAGGAACAAGGTACTGGCCCTGATGTGGACATTTCTTCCCAGGGCACCTTACAGGCAATACAAAGCAAATTAAAAACATCTCCAAGAAAGGGAAGTAGATGACTGAACTTTGTTTTGGAACTGCCCCATTCTTTTGGCAATCAGCCATTATTTAATACACCAAGCAAGGATGTCCAGGTTTCTCTAAATATCACAGGCTGAATATTGAATAACAATAGGGAGAGTAAAATATAGCATACTTGTTCTTTTAAAGGCAGGCGAAAAGTGAATGACATGTCTCTGTTCCCAGTAAGGCAATAAAAGAGTCATCACGGTGGCAGAACCCTGCCTTTTTAGCCCAGCCTAAAGAGGTTCAATATTAATCAAAAAAAGGGAGATCAAACCAAAACAAAACCCAGTTCATACCCTATAACAATGCTGGCACACAGATGTCTCTGAGTGGAGCAAGACCTTGTGTTTGCACCTACACTCAGCTGTGATAATCACACAGAATAGGCCGCTGGGACACAAAGATCCAGGAAATGTTAAAAAAAAAAACAACAGAAAAAGGCAAAAAGCACAAAGAAATATGTCTGCACATTAAATACGCTTTACCACATCTACTGCCAAGGATGCCTGTCCAAAGCTCCAGCAAGCTGCATACTGTTTGTGTTGTCAACAAGCAGCAGCTTTTGCACCTATGCACTTTTGTTTACTAAATATATGAAAACAATGGAGCTCAATTAAAAGTAGATTAGCCACACATGTACCAAAGGAATGTGTACTTAACTGACTATGGTGAATCTGGCTTGAATTCAATCCCCTGGAGAGGCTGCTCTGGCATGTCTGCAGAGGCCTTATTGGTATCCCATCTAGGCACAGCAGTGGTTATGGCTCCTCTAGAATATATTAAATGGATTGTATAATAACCATTGGGCAGATGTTGCAGAAGTTTGCTGCAAACACGCAGATGGGGCAGCAGATTATCCTAGGAAGGGAACCATGAATTGATGGGTTCATTTCCATTATTGCTTGGCAACGCGCCACATGCGTCACCAGACAGGCTGGAAAACCCCTTTCAAGGAACCAAAAAGAAAGCTTACACAGAGAGATGATTTATAAAGGAATACTGTCAACTGTGCAAGCCTACGGAGAGAATGTCCGAGGGAGTTTCTACTCCTGACTTTATTAATGAGAACAAAAGAGAAGGCAAGCAAGTAAAACAGCAGGCTACAGAGGAATATCTGCAAAATTATGGAATTAAACACATCTCCTGCCAAAGACTTCATGTCTTCAGTAACTACGAGCTCTTCTAAGCAATAATCTGAATTAGAGCTGTGTCCAACCCTGACCCTTTGATCTAACCAACTCCTTCAGTCAGAATATTCTAAATTAAAGATTTTCAAATAAATTCAAGCTTTATGCTGACATAGGTCAAAATCTTCCTATAGTTACAAATGGAAGCCCAATTTAGCATTAGCAACTACTGGTCTCAGCCAAAAGCCACTTTGGTGATTTATTTTTTTTCTAGGTTTTCTTGTGAAGGGCGCACAGAAGAGTTATATCCCACTTTCTTAAAAAAAAAAAAAATCAAATAATATGGAAGAAAATTCAGGTTATTTTAGAATAATTCACTAATGATAATTTTAGAATAATATTCACCAAACCCACAACTTTTATTACTTGGAAATATATGATTAGGACAGTAATTTAAGTGACATTGATATAAAAATTACAGAAACTGTATGAGTTAGATCATAATTCCACAAAAGCTATTGCCTTTTTAATTTTTTTTAAAGAAAGATTTTTTGAGGAGCTGACTTCACATGTGAAAAAGTTTTGCCTGACATAAGAATGGCTTCGTTGCTTTGGTTGATGAATCTGGCTTCCTAAATGATCATGAGGCCGCAGATTTGTGTGGCACTGCAGAATTATTTCTGGTATGTGACAGCTGGTTTGCTGGGGAACCCATCCCATTTTGTGACAATAATGTTACAACACTTATCTGCAATGCTATATTTGAAGCACTCTACAGAGAATTGACTAACCGGTTTAGCAACCCTACCACAATGGTTTTCATTTGTCCACCCAACTAAAGCAGATGAGTCATGGAGAGGCTAGGGGATACTCCCCAGAAGAACAATTCAGTGCTAGTTAGATATATAATCAGAAACTACGGGTATCCTTTTCTAATGACTACAATGAATTCTCTTTTCTTTTTGATGTAACTTAACTAAACTCCAATATTTTAACTAAACTCCAATGAACTGTAACAATAATAAAATATTTATCCTAATAGAAACTAATACAATTCTACCGTCACTTTGCTAAAACTCCTGTAGGCTCTGTAGAGAAACAAATAAAAGTTTTTGGAATCCCACCCCCAAAACAAAACACTCCAGTACAAACCCACCTTTCAAATAAATGCTTTATTTATATCATCAATGTAGAAATACTTTCATTCTCTACAATTCTATCACTTTGGTTAGAATTTCAATAACACAAGCAAGAAAATGACATACACTAAATCCAGGCTCCATTTAAGTAAATGGAAATTTACAGGCTACAAAGGAGCCAGGATTTTACCGTACTAGGCTTTGGAATGACATCTCTAGGCATGTATTAAATTTGCATACAGATTGTTGGGTCCATATCCTGTACCTTCTGTAGTACTTTCTTATAAGCACTCATTTTCCTTGGCTTTTGGCACAAAGAGTAGATACAGTATTTTGAGGTGGGGTGTGTGTGGGAAATACAGCACATTTGTTTAGTAAGCTATACAGAAATGTTCCCTTTTTCAGATTAGAAATAGTTCCATTAATTTAATAAGACTGGCCATGTATGGATAGAGATGGTGAAATTGGAACCCTTAAGAAATGAAGTGTTTCTTTGTGCATTATTGTTTTTAGAGAAGCAATGCATGTATCTTGTGTATTATCTATTGTGTCCTCAGTTATTGAAGGGATTAATCAAGCTCTAGTGGAATCTAAAGGTAAAGATGTGGACTTTAAATCAGATATGGACTTTGGTGAAATAGTTGAAAATGTCAACAAACAACTTCCACTTATTTCTCTTAAGTATTTCTGTAGCAATAATGGTTTGCTTTCAACTCTGTTTATTTCATTACATAGATATTCTCTACAAAATTCAAGATTTCATACTATGTATTTGCACACAGCTTCTTTCTATCAACATATCAAAAAATAATATTAAAATATTAGTAATTTTCATACAGTGGGAACTAAAATGAATGAACTCAATGCCCTTTTACAAGTCTGCTTTGCCCTCTTTCTCTGCCCATCAAGGGTTGCATATTACTTCAGTGTTCAACTGAAAAAAAGTACAACTATGAATAAATTTACACTCACATGGATTCCCTCTACATTACTCAGAATAAAGACCTAAGGCAACTCTATCACCTTTAAACCTAAAGCTAATTAGGTCTTTGCTACCTCTAGTATCTTCTGCAGCATAAACGTATCTTCTGCAGCATAAATGTATCTTCAGGCACAGAGAGATGAAAGGTTAAAATAAAAACCCCACTTACTTCAAGTAAACCCAGTGGGATTATGACCAGTTCAGAAAAGCATTAAATACACTGAAGTTCTTAGATAGCTGGTTTTCAAATGGATAAGAAACAGACACCGAAAACTTGCCTTAAGTACAATAGCTCTGGTCAAATTACATTGCTTTATAAATTTGGTCGAATTTAATCAATGAGTATAATTTTAAGGTGTATATGTTAGCAGAGTTACAGCTACTTGTCAAATAAATTGTTGGATGAATTCTTGGTGTATTTATTGTAAAACATTATTGAGAAACATTTATAAAACTTTACTGATAGTTTTTAGGTCTAAAACTTACAGCTGAATGAGAAAAGCCCCCAACCTTTTAACCAAGTAAGAAAATGACACCTACTTATATCTACTAAAAGAACTAGTGACAGATTTATGGAACAGGTCTTTATCTGTCTTATGTCTGTTTGGTGGAGAAAATGACAACTTGTACAAAAGGACCTTTCATGTATACCTACACAAGCACACACAGAAGTGGATCACGTACGTCTATTTAATACACAGACACACATATAGTACTTCAGAATAACACTAATCTGATCAGCAGGATTAATAGGAAATAATTCTGAAGACAAAAGACCATATTTTAATATGCCAAATATACCGATGTTTGGCAGACTAATATATTCAGTTTAGTTTATAATTCTAGAAATTATCATATTATGCATTACCCAATATCCTGTTATATAAACAGAATCCTTTTTACAGACTCTGGAGGTAAAGTATATTCCAAAGAGTTTTCAAATTAAAAAAAATCAATTATTTCAAACATATTGTAGAAAAAAAAAAAATCTATCCTAGATCCATTTCAGTGGTTTATTCAGGCACTGAAGAGAAACACCCATTGGACAGTAGAATAACACTCTTTTCAGTATCCAAGGAACACCCCATTTACACTCCTGCCAGCATATGAAATTACATCTTTCATTTTCATACTGAATGACAGCGAAACGGCCACTCTGCAGGGCTGATTTTTGGGAGATACACCCTCCCCAAGATTTTCCTCTCCTTCAAGTTAACATTTTCTCAGTGCTGCCTCTCTCACTTCATTAATTTTTTTTTAATCACATACATGTTTTAAAAATTTATTTGACTTCAGCTCTTTGGGTTCTACCTGCTGAAAGAAAGACATTCTAGTGGTTGCAATGCAGTTTCAGTCTAATTTAGATATACTAAATTATAGATATGAAATATTTAGATATATCAACGCACTCTTGCCGTACATCTACTCTGCCATTGACCTAGCAGGATTCATTTGTTAGACACTTGCTTCAATCCCAATGATTTTTTTTTTCAACTTAATTGTATGTGGGAAGTGGTCATATGAGACCATTACGTTGCTCTAAGATAAAATCTGGTGTAAGTGGTAAAATGCTAACAGGTCTTTGAAAGCATGTGATAGATATAAAAATGTTGCCTTTTTCTTCTTAGCACAGTGAACGATGCCTGAAGATGGAGCTGTTTACAAACTTGTAGGACAAAAGTGAACACATTTGTTTGCAACACAAACTTCACTTTAACAGGCACTGTAGTTACTTTTATTATGCATAAATCTGCCAGTTTCCTAAACTCTGTAACAAATTTATGAAACAAGGATATATGTATTATATATGTATTTTTCCACAAGTATTTCTAAAATGTTTCATTCCAGAAGTGAATAAATGAATTAACATTAAATGACTGTTAACTGACAAGAGGCTTGTATTCTTACTAATGTAATATTTATGCATGTTTTCATGCATAGTGTTCAAAGTCTCCAATCTGAGTTCTTTATTTTTTCATATTTTATGCCTATGTGTGGCCATACTGATTAGACTTTGTCATCATGTCATATTCATAGCTGACCTCTTTCATGCCACAAAAGCTGTTATGCACAGCTACAGATGTCAATCTTTTCTTGCCTTCTGCAAATCCAAGGTTATCCCCATGAGGGAGAATTTTCAAAGCCAGTTTAGTGTAGCCAGAAAGCAGTATGCTTGTATAGGATTTCTTTTTGTCAGCATGGCCATTGGTGCAACACCTATACTCTTTTTTTTTTTTCTGGTCTTTCTTAATCCTTTGATGTGCAAAAATGATTCACATGCTGAAGTTAAGCAGTACATAAAAACTGGAATTTTAGGTAATCATAAAAGCTGTCCAGGTACATATGTAAACATGTTATGTACATATTCAACATATATAGAGTTTCTACTGCATTTTTTACAGTATCTGCAAGAGCACACATACTTTCTTAGAAACTTGAAAAAGGGTTTTTACCTGGGTCCCTGTCTTTGCTTCACTGACAGCCATTATTATAACCTTAGCTTTTCATGTGGCTCTCACCTTCCTTCCGACAAAACATGCAATGTAAGCACTGCCTGAAGGTGCTCAATCCATTATTTACTTTAAATGGATTATCTCCCTGGATTATCTACCTATCTGATGTACAATTACTATTTTTTGTTGTGCTCTTAGACAAAATTTTGGCTTTGTAATAAATTGTGCTATTCTCACACAAGCACACACACACACTCACAGGCTGCCTTTTTCTTTCAGTTGCACCAGCTTAATTAAGAAATTTTAATGAAGCTCCAGTGTTGCCACCAAAAAAATTAATCTTACCCACCTATCTGAATATAAGCAAGCTGTCAGCTAATTTTTTATCTAACTTTTTAAAGAGCACTGCATAAATAATTCAAAATACCATCTCCACCTTGTCTAATTACAAGACTTAAATCCTGAAGCTTCATCAAGTCTCAAAACAAAAACAAAAGCAGAAACAATACTCAGGGTGTACTTTACTCTTTAGGGTAACTAGCATCAAACATACCTGAAAATACTTTTTATTTTGGAGCATGGCTTTGTACACAGGCCCAAGAAAGCCCAGCAGTCATTACTGACATTTGGAATAGCTGGTGAATATAAAAGGTTAATTGGATTGTCAGAATGCCCAAAGAAAACTCTGAATTCAGATCCAAGCGAGACCACATAGACCAAGTTTATTAACAGTTTCACATTGTACCCTTGCCCTTTCTGGGCCAATGTACTTCATATAAAAAAATCTGGCAGCAGTTTCCTGCTCTCATTTAATTTGTCAGTACCAAGATATATAACAACAACAGAGACATTGTAGTACAGCAACAGGAATGACTGCTGGATAAAACACAACTAACTGCCTATGGTCTATGGAGAGGAGACAGACAATACAGAAATCAGAGAACTGGTACCACCTGCTACAGCAGCACTGAGCAGCAGCCTCCTTCATTTCCATGGTGTCTCAGTTTTGTGCATTGAGCTAAAGTAGTCATGCAGCTCACACTGTGGGAATCCATTCTCTCAGACAATGAAGCTACAGAACACAGCAGGAAGATCTATGTCTAAAAGGAAATGTTTCACTTCACCTTCTTCCCTGTCATGCCCAGTGTTCTCAGGAAGTTTACAAGCCTTAACTTTACCTTTGGGTGGAGGCAATGAGATCATTTCTCTGCATGTTTTAATATGTCTTGCAGATTTTTGCTCTTGTCTTCTCACCACTGGGATAGTTTGCTCTGATTCATTCAGTTAATGAGTGAATCAGTGGTTAGATCTATTGAAGAGAGGACATCTGCAATCTACTCAGACTCTTTCTTTATGGCATGTTCTTTATACCTTTTTTGTACTTTTTTTTCTTTTTTAATATATTTTCTTACTTCAAAATACTCCTGAAAAATCTCATTTGCTCATTTGTTTTCTGTTATTCTACAAAACCTCTTCAGTCACTGGTATCTCGAGGTTTGATTAACTATTGTATTTGGGAGATAACAGGTGGCGAGAGAGAAAAGGGAAGATGAAGAAATGACTATTCATTGCACATCAGAAATATGAGTATTTGAAAGTATCTCCATAGATTTCCTTGGCCATATGTTCAACACAACTGTAAGATTTTCTGGTAACTATAAAGAGAAAAAAAATGCTATTGTACTTAGAATCTCTGATCAATTGTTTATCTTCACTGCATGTCATTTCTCTTCTCTGCCATTGTGAACATTTGACAGATAAGCATTAAGATAAACAATTTGTGCAACGCTATCAGCTTGAGATGGCTTGCTTGGTTGTAAATGATTGCAAGTTGAACTCTATGTTCTGAGCCAAAGGTAAGCCTTCCAATAGGGTCAAGGTCAGTGGCATTACCATAGGAAAAGATTGTTGTTCATTGAATGAACCACAAAAGAAAATGGTGTGGTGCCATCCAACACCACTGATAAACTTGCATTCAGACTCATGACATATAATAGCTGCTGACAACTTTTCTACTTTGCTTCTTCCTTGTTTTTAAAGTAAGCAATAGGTAGTTTCAGCAGATTCATGATATGCATTAGAATGCACTAAAACCAAAATAAAACTTGAAAACTTCATCAGGAGGCTTTGCAATTGATGCCTTATTGTACAGACTTCCTCCTCTTATTTTGCAATCCACACATAGAGGCCTCTAACAAAAATATCTTTGGAAAAATACTTTGGGACCATGAAATTTTCTTCCCCAATGGAGTACACAGTTTCCACAGTGTACTTTCACTGTTCTAATACTCAGAATTCCCAGGCATAGTATCAGTACTCGACTGCTTCCTATGCCTTTCCAGAGTTCTTTTTCCATTCATAGATTTCAACCAGCCACTCCTGTACTTTCAGGTAGACTCAAACTCCGTTATCTTCTTAATGGGCTCTTACCTTTAACTTCCCTGCATTGATTATTGGACTAGCTCCTGGAACCAGCTAAGGGAATTGAATATAGCATTGAATATTGCATTGAATATTGATGCAATAGCCTCTCTTCTCCTCCAGCTCTCACCTATATCCATTGAAGCTGTCTAGTGCAGTAGTTCACATATCCACCACAGAATTACTGACAGTCTTATCACAAAGCCATTGTAGACACCATAGAGTCTTCAAGTTTGGGATTTTTTTTTGTTTGGTTGGTTTTTTTGGTTTTTTTTTTCTTCCATCAAACTTGCATTCAGACAGCAGAGGCAAAGGTGATGAGGCAGTTCTTTTCAGCATGGCTAAGTCTTCATCAAACATTTTGCTGACAGTCATATCTGACAAGCTATGTGATTCCTTTTTCTGCATTCCCAGCCAACACTAATGTCATTAGCAAAACAATCTGCAAAGACATGCTCAGGAAAAGAGAGCAGCAAGGCTTTGTGCTACCTGGGTTCAGGCATCTTGCCCTCACTTTCTGCAGTCTTCATCATCTTATGCAAGGCTAAGTCAGCATGCCAATCTGATGTCCTCTTTGGTCTCAGCTGTCAGCCAGCTGCAACTTTGGAGAGCTGCCTTACCGCTTATTATTATTATTGTGCTGGTACTGCTCTTTAAATCTATAATTTATCTGCATTGGGAAATAAAATATTTTATTGAGATATACCTACATGCCTTGTGTATGAAAGGCATATGGCCATTTCTCTCCACACTATAATAATTTGTTACTTCACAGGACTTTGTGTTGTTTCATATAGACTAAATTGTTATGCTGCTTGTAAAAAGTTGGCTGTTACAAACCACTGTCTATTTCATTTAAGACCTTATGAATATAGGATTACTACATTCATTGTTTCTTTCTGTTCCCCTAGTGATAATACAAATACATACTGTGAAAAGATGGGTTTCACATCAGCACGGGTGACTCCAACCCTGGAAAAATGCCAGCTAACTTGCATACTTGGGGTAGAAGGTTTGCTTTGAAAAAGGTGTTTAAGATGAGTGATTAAACTCAGAATTAGCTTTCAAGAAGACATTGCACCCATTTGACTGATTTCTTAGCAATCATAACTCCTCTTAGCATAAAAGAGGAAGTTGTTATATTTTTACCTCCTTTGTTTTATACAGATACATCCAAGAAACTGCAAGATAATTTTCTCCAATTTATAATTACCAGCTCCTCACACACTGTTCATTTACCTGCATTGTAATTATTCAATATCAGAGAGCCTTTAATTGTTTTTTTTTTCACCCTATTATATTCCTAATATTAACAATAAGGGGTAGGATTCAAATTAGTGGAACAGTACAAGAACTTTTCAATGACATCTCTTTACACAAGTCCATGCAGAAATACACATTTTAAAACTATATTAAGTTGCAAAATAAAACAATCAATCAAAATTATTTCTTCCCTGTGAGGGTGGTGAGACACCGGCATAGGTTACTGAAAGAAGCCGTGGCTGCCTCATCCCTGGCAGTGTTCAAGGCCAGGTTGGAAGGGGCTTTGAGCAACCTGGTCTAGTGGAAGGTAACCCTGCCCATGGCAAGTGGGGTTGTAACTGGATGATCTTTAAGGTCCCTTCCAAGCTAAACCATTCTGTGATTCTCTTATGTGATTCTCTTATGTGATTACTTATAGTATTTATTCACTTTTATAAAAACTATGATTCTGTCCTTACATGCACGTTTGCACACATATTTTCAACAGCCATACTTTGCTCACAGCAGGTTTGGAAAGACACAACGTATACCTGTTTTTACTCTTGTATGATGTGAGCATCCCATGATCCACTGAACATCAGCCAAAAATCATAATGAATGTTCTGAATGTATATTCACACTCACAGTGCAACTGGGAAGGATGTCTATTTATACAACCTGCTCATGTGAAAGCTTAGAAGCACTTTGTAAGGACAGCAATTTTAAGATGTTTTCTGCATATTCTTGATCTTGTATTTGCCGAATTTAAATTCTGAAAAAAAGAGTACAACACATGTGCTCTGAATCTCAGCTAAATCCATGCGCAATATTCACACTGCCAAATGTAGGTTCAAATGTTATTGATGTAAATACTTATTTCTGCTTTTTTTACATGATAGGAAATATAAGAAAGAAGAGTCTGTCCCAACCTGGGATTGGACAGACATTTCCTAGCCAACATTACAGTGACACACTGAAAGGATGAAGATGCAGTCAAAAATACAGCTGGTACAAATAGGAAGTGACTTTATATTTGTGAAACATGGTTGCAACTGAGCAACAATTTTGATACAGATACAGGGAGTTGTCTTGATGCCATTTTCAATGCTCTCACTGAGATACATGCATTGGACAAAATTTTCTGCAAAATGTAGCAACATAAAAAATTGAGAATTGTTATTTTTTTTTTAAGTAACAGCCTTTCTTTGCTTTAGTAACAGTAGAAGGTTTTTCCCTATGTATTTACCAGTATGCTTTCATACATGAAGCCTCAGAAGCAGTAGATTACATAAACAGAAAAGGAAGACTGACTCCCTGCCAACAGTGTTGCAGAGCAAAAAGGCCCTTTACCTTTAATAGTCATTTTTAGATTTATCACTGTAAAAGCTAGGGAAGAACACAATAAGGTGGCAGAACATTGACAATAAATTAATGTAATGAGTATAACTTTTCCATTAAGGTTTTCCTCTACCTTTCATTAGATCTAGCTCATATTTTCAAGTTTGATTTCTGTAACAGTGGGTAGCTTTTCCTCTACTTCCTATGGCTGGTGTAGCAGCTATTCAAGAATGAAGCAAAAATTGATACTAATTACAGGCAGTCACAGAGGGCAAAGCTTAAGTTTAGCAAGAATATCACTCCTAAATATCTGATCTCCAGATATTTATTTTTCAGCAAACAGGACTTCTGTAATCAAGCCACACCTTTTGGAATAACCACAGACTTGTCACAGCAAACTGGGAGGGGGAAGATCTAATGTTATTCTGACCCTTGAGGATAAGGTAGTTAGGAAATCAGAACACAATGTGAACATTACTGTATTAATTTCCATAGGTAAAAAAGTTACAGTGAAAAGTCTGCCATTCTGAATAGCGACTATTGACTGCTTCCAGAAAGCATGTACAGATGTCGAAAGCGACTTTTCTACGGTTGAGATAGAAAAGATTCCAACAGGAATAGCCTGGAGGCAAAGAAGAAACTATTGAGGTGCAACCACCATAAAACCTGTTAAAAATGCTATAAAAATATTCCGGGCTGCATGGAAAGAGAGCAATAACTAAACATTTTAATTTGCTGAATAGTAAAGAGATTAAAACTTTTATCCCAATGAAAAAAGGACAACTCTATAATATGAAAGCATTGCTACTTTTCATAAGAGAATTTTGGGGGCTGGGCTGGTCGCCTTTGAGAAGGCTTCTTTGGCTAAAGAGTGGCAAGCTAAAGGATGGTAAGTGAAAATCACATTCCTTAGTAAGAACTGGCTGTGTTTCTGCTAAATCCTTGAATCATGGCCCAGTTTAACACTCCATCCCTGTGTTCTGCTAGCATAGCCCTCATACCTTATTAGTGATAATTAACTATGTCTCTCCCACAGTATCCTTTCTACAGATGGCCAACTGTGAAATAAAACATTTACTGCAGAGACAATGCTTCTCTATGAAAAGAATTAATTTCAAGGACTGACATGGTTAATTCAAATCAGGTATGTTAAAAAAATCAAACAAACTGAAAAATAACACCTTTGTGAATGAACAAAAATAGCAAGAATTTTTGTTACATTACCATGACTAAACCTTAAATATTTAAAAAATAAAAAATACAGGGGATGTTTCACTTCCAAATCCTGTTTTGTTCAGGTTCTTCTCCCGTTCCTACTTACATGGGTTTTGACCCTCTTTGACCTTAAAGGAACTCTAGAATATTTCCTACAGTACCAAGAATCAAGCCACAATTTGCTTACTGTTATTTCTGCCCCTCACATCCAGGCAAATATGTTTTTGATCCATGAAAAAATTTGGTCTTTGATCCAAGACCTTTCATTGCAGAAGATGTGGATATTCTAAACTCTATGGCTATTTTCTGTCATCTGAGCCATCTGCTTATGGCAGAAGAGAGAAGATGAGAATGAAACCCCAGTATTAGAGATGAAGGAGATTAAAATGCAAATAAATGACAGTACGTTTTAACACTGCCATGGTAGTTTGTATTTGACAAAAAGGCAGCATGGCAGGTTTTCCCCTGTTACTGTGGCAGGTCACCATTTCTAATCTCAGGGTCATGTCCAAGTTCTCTCTTTCGTAATTGCTTGGGTTGACATCTATTTTGACCTTTTTTCATTCTGGCCTCCCTGAATGAGGGAAGTCACAGAACCATAAAGAGGCAGAGGTTCCATAAAATGTCATAGTGATTAGGAAATGGGACTACTACCCCTATGGCCTTTGGTAAAAATGTATATATAATGTGCCATGATATTTTAACCCTTGAAAGTTGCTGAAGTACACATATTTGCCCTCTTTTGGTACCATTTGAGAGAGCTACTTTTACAATGCCTGCAGTCTTGTTCATCTGTACTTTGTGTTCTCTCTCTCTCTCTCACTAATATCATATACCATTATTAAATAGCATTATTATGATCCAGAGAATAATTTTATATTATAGAAAACTTCAAATATAGCAAAACCAATGTGAATTAAATGTTTAAGGCATAATTAATCACCTCAAATGATAAATTGAGAGTATTATCTGGTCAGCAATCCCTCCTACTAGTATGGTCTTTCTCAGACCAAGGATAGAACTTCTTGGGAGGTGTAAATACTGAAGTCTGTGAGATCTGAAAGCATATCAAACACTGACACAACATAAACAGATGTACTTCTCTTATAAACAAGGCACCCTTGGTGCTTAGCAGCCAGGTAGAGACCCAGATCTGGTAATATCCTTAACTGCTTATATAGCAAAACACATCTTTCTCTGCTGGTAGCAACGTAGTAGGTTATACCTTGTTTCTTGGTGTATATGTAAAATTACCTTACTTTTGTCATTTAATCTTATTAGTAAACAAATAAATAGCCAATAGTTTTTAATGTTTTTGACTAGTTCTTAGATTCAGTTGGTGGAAAACTTTACTCTCCATACAGCAAACCATAACTACACAATACCAGTGTAGTTAGCACACTGCACATATCATTACGCAAAACCCATTGCATACGGAAATTCATTAGCTTTTAGCAAGGCTGTATGTGGAAGCCAAGTGTTTTTTTTTTTCTTATTCAAAGGTACTTATGGCATATATTAGTACAATGATTGGTAGATTAGGCATGTAGTGTTGCTTAATGTCCTAGCTCTAATTTCCACTCAGGAGAATTTGGAAAGGATCACATAAAGGAGCACTGGAAATACCCGATTTTAAAGAATACGACCTGAAAACATCAGCAAAACTGGGGAGGTAGATCTTGAAAAATTAGTTGGTTTGCCTTGAAACTGTAGCATAGAAATATAACTTCATAGTTCCATATAATTGCAGTTAATTCGTATGATATTCTCTAAGGTAAAATAGAAGTCATAATGGCAATAAAACATTTTAAAAGGTGAGATAGTAAGTATCTAAGCTGTATTTCACTGAAAAATCTTGCCTTCCCAAGAGGTCAGTCTTAAATCTCCAAATTGTTTCAATGATAATGGAATAATTCTAATGTTACAATGATTTTCACAGTATAGTTACATTTTATCACATATATCTATTTTCTTTTGTTCAAGTCATGCAATTAAACACCATTAGGTACTTTTTTTTTTTTTTCTGTTTGATTAAACCATCCTTAATATTGAAAATAAGATGAATTGCTTTTCATGATTAAAATGTCAGAGCCTGGTAAGCTCTGGGAAGAGATCTCCTGATAATACATTTCCCCTCCATGAGGTCATAAAAAACAACGTAAGGACATTAGTGGTGTTTCCATGCAAACACACCAGTACTGTAAGATTACAAGGCATACCCACTATTTTTGTAGACTCTATAATACTTTTAACAGTGCAGCTGTATCCTGAAAATTACTTGCAAATAGTCCTTGCTTGCAGAAATAGTTGTGCTGGATTCTCTGTAACAAAGACACTGTCCTTACTCAAGCAACAAACCTCCCCGATCCATGCAGGTGGTATTTTGTTAGGGTTAGACCATGGACCTTGAAAAAAAAAAGGGAATAACATACGTTTGAAAGATGAGTAAATTTCAGTATAAAGAATTCCAATCTAACTGAACTTTGCAGGACAGACATAAGCACAGCTGGTTTTACACTCCATATCTCTGGTTAATGTTTAAAACAAATGAATGCTGAAAATAAGAAAAAATAATTTGGAGAGCTTCTTAGTGCCCTGTCAATGCGAGCTCTATTCTTGCTTGCTTTCTTCTCTTCCCAACCCACATATTAAGAAAGGAATTTCAGGTCTGTCTGGCATGTCATTCAGTGACAGGTTTTATAACATTTGGTGAGGGCAAAAAACAGATGCCAAAGAGGCTGGTTTAAGCCATTTTTTATTCTTGATAAGCATCCTTTGATTGGAAGTAACAATCCCTAAAGAAGACTAACAGGAAAAATTCCTGATTAGCCTTCATTGCAAGGTTAGCCTTGGTGATTAGCGCTAGATGCTGGGCAGCTGGTTCACCAGTGTGGCTGTATAAAGCTGTATGTATGTACTGCTACTCACTGGGACTCAGAGCAACCCTGGTGGGGAGCTATAGCATCTGTGGGGTAGACTCCAGCTTTATTTCAGCAGTATAGTGAGAGTCTATATTATTTATTTTCAGAGGACTGTGGGAGAACCTGTTCGCTTCTGTGGAGCACAAAAGGAACTGTGGGAAAGTGGTGGAGGCCTTTCATCAAACAAAAGGATTAGCCTGTTTCTCTGTGGTGAAGCAGGTGGCTGCCAGCTGAAGTATGTGCAGCATTTTTACTCTTAAGTTTTATTGCATCGAGACAGCTAGCTAACTCAAGTGGGAACACTAGGACATTTATGTGAATTACGAGCTTGCATCTCAACTCTCCACATAAGGCTGATGAACATCCAGGAGAATGAACATTCATATCAACTCTACTGTTCTGGAAGTACTTGTTCTCTAGGGGATCATACTGATACACTTCATTGCAAACAAGTAATCTTGGATGAAAAAGTCAGGTGAAAGAAAAATGATATTTCAGCAAGCAACTAAGAGAAAGAAGCATTTCTTAACCAAGAAGGTGGAAGAAAACAAAGCCTAACACTGCAATCATAACTAAATGACAAGTAATTTCCGTAGAGATCTGTCCATAAGCAATAGGACATTGTGCTTTCATTGGCACAGGCCCCCCCAACTCTAAACCCTATAAATGTCACAGGGAGAAGATAATTGACCTCATCAGGATCTATATCTTCATGCATTCTCACTCTGCAGGACTTCAAAAGCCCACTGTGCCAACTCACTCATCAGGAAGTGTTTATACAAATTTTATATGCCAAGGAAGTTGAGGCTCTTTTTTCCTAAAACCTTCCATAGCTGCGGAAAATCTGTACAACTTTGCTTCATTCCGTCTGTAGCCATACAATATGGTTTGTATACCATATTTACTTACCCTGTGTATTCCAGGGGCCATAAAATAGATGATACTCACTTCACAGCAAAGTCATATTAGCCTTAGTGTCACTGTTCAGTGAACAGCTCTAGGCGTTATTTACTGAATGTTATTCTTGATCTGCTTGTATTCTGAACGATTCATTTCCTTATAGTCTTACCTATCCAGTATCCATCTGTATCACAAATTTTGACCTGTCATTGCAAAGGGAGGTGAATGGAGAGTAACGATATGCATTCACATGCTTATCCAGTTATCCAGGTTGAGAGGCACTGACTCTTGATTTCACAGAGTACTGCAATTGTTTTCCTCTATTATAGCCATGCCTAGCTTGGATTTCAGATGCACTTGTGCATACTCACTCTTTTTATAAATTAGACGCTGAGCTCCTCTGCTGATTTTCAAGAAAGGGAATGAAAAAGTAGAAAAACCTGCTTTTAAAATGGCTTTTTTTCCGTAGAAGATGCAAAACTAAAGGTCATTCATTTAAGAAAGCATTTCCCTATAATAATTAGGTTAATATTCCTTCCTCTTCTTGCCAGTCTATGCTTTAGTTACTGTACATTTTTTAATTCCTAAAACAAAAGAACCAAGGGTTAATTCAAACCCACCTTTATTCTCCCACCTCACTTCTGCCTTCTCTGAGGTAATTTCATATTTTCAGTGGAACAACAAAACCAAGTCCTTCTTTTCCTACTCTCTAGCTGCCTTTTCTGTCAATGCTTCTATGGTTGTCACAGAGATGGAACTTTAGATCCTCTGTCCAGACCCAACTGTAGACCAGGTAACAAACAGAGTGGGTTGGGAGGCCCATTTTGCTGATGTTTGCTGAAATCAGAAGAACGGTGAAATACTAGAATCCAGGGCTCCTTCTGGTCCATGGATGATGTTTTTTGTTGGGTAAAACCAATCCTCTATACATGTAATTTTGCTATATTTAGTCTCATGGTCCTTTTTGCTTCAGCATTTCTCATTCTGATGATGAATCTGCAGTTCTCATTCCAGTTTTATCTTTCCTTCACCTCTGGCTAGTCACTGTCTCATTTCCTCAAGAAGGTCTACTTAAAAAGCTGAATTCGGTCTGCACTTGGCTCATGAATAGATTTTGCACTGACTGCTCCAGATGTATGATGCCAAGTGAAAACATTCTCTTAATCCCTCAGAAACCAACCACCATGTGCTAAAGTCTGTGCTGACCTGGAAAAATGGAGTTAGCACACTCCCTCCAGCTACATGGTCTTGGACAAAGTCACCTGAATAGCCTTGTTCTGATTTTCATAATAATCCCAGTCATATACTCTCATAGTATCTCTAGGGACTGAGTGCTTCACTCTGTTTCAACCTCCCATTTACTTGCTCCCATATCAATTTTTCTGTCCTTGCTCAGTCAGTCCCAGTTCTCCTTCTCTTGGTTCCTACTCCCGGTATTCACTTATCTACTCTTTCTGGCTTGTTTTCTGCACCTCTTTGCTCAGTTCTCCTCCCATAGCTCCTAACCAATTGTCCCTCTCCTTTTCCCTTATCTCTTTTATCCCCTTTGCTTTCCAGTTCATTTCACACTCTTCCAGTGGTTTTGTGCCTTTTTTTTTTAAGCTCAATCATTCACACCTCCTTTCATTATTCCTGTCTTCTGGCTCTCCATCTCCCACCAGCACCCAGGCCCCTTCTCAAACTCTCCTGTTCCAGCTTTTCTCTAGCTTGTTACCCCTTGGTTTCATCATTCTAGTTAAAATCTCTTGTCCCCACAGTCTCAGCAGAAAACTAGCCTATATTTGTCCCTCTGATTCAGACAGGTATTCAACCACAGTGCTTCAGAAGTGAGAGCTTCTGAGACCACAGTGGTAACAGACTGTACTGCTTAGCTTTCCCACATGAGTTTTCCTCCACCTGATGCAAAATGCTGCAGCAAAAGTCTTGAAGTCCCAGACCCATGTCTTCTCAAGCACCCTGTCAGACTTGCATCTGCATTGTCCAGACACAGAAAGGGGCAGAGAGGGGACAGAATATGGTCAGTTGGTCAATATCAATGACACACTTTCCAAAACCTTGATCAAGAATGGGGAGGTTTTCCTGGGGAAAAAAGCACATCTCTAACACAAAAATAATTCTCATGTTAAGTGTTAAGTGCCCTGTGCCAGCAACATTGATGTTCTTGTGGTGATTTTAATTACTGTTTGAATCCTTATAATCAGAAAAAGGCTAAGAATTTTGACTAGAAGTGCAAAAAGGAAAAAAGATAAATTCACATTGGAACACACACTTCCACTCAAAAGGTTAAAGCTTTGAAAAGTTAAAAAGATGTGAAAATAGGTCTTATAATGAGAAATGGCAACTTAGCCCATAACAGAACCAAACATCCTTCCTATGTGTTAAAAAGACTCCTTTCAAAAAGGCTGGAGAACCTGTCCTGAGGAGAAACCCCATGCTATTTAAGTAGTCACCCATCATTTTCTCTGCCCCATGGAGTTTGCCCTCCCAGAAGAATGGCACTTAATTTCTTGTGCTGATTGAAAGGACTCCACAAATTTATGAGAATCACGAAGTCCATGGATTCACAGCACCTCTCCCACATGTTCTTGCACAGATCATAAAATATATGCAGGACTGCAGCCTTCTATTCAGAAAAACTCAGGAGTTGTGTCACATCTTTTGGGAGCACCACTTACTGCAAAAAGCCCCAGGATAACGTGGGGTCATGGCTATCTACTTATCTCCAACATGGCCTTAAGATACAAATACTTTGTAATAAAACCCAGCTGGAATCAGCTATAAATAATAAGATCCAGCAAAAGCTGTCTATACTGTCATACATTGGTATTTTGGTAATGTCAAAGTAAATGAGATATCTACATTTGCCATAAGTGCACTGTAACTCCAAGTAGTCAACTTCTACTTACAACAAAACTGTAAAAGAAAATGAAACTAGATGACAAGGAAGTCTACTGTGCTCCTGACAGGCACTATAGCTGAGATAGCACCACTATGGACAGCCTGGTTCATTTGAAATCAGTTTCTTCTATTTACAGGTGTCATATATCAAAGTGAGAAAATAAGTGGTTTTGCCACTGGCTTTTGTCAAAATTTTCTTCTTTGAAAAAAACACACCTCACCTCCTCAAGGTACATTTCCCTTCATCTTTCTATCCATGCAGAACTGTCTCCACCCAGAATGTTTCATTATTTTTATGACCATTTTGCTTAAGAGGTGATGAACTATTAGGAATATTTGCAAGAAGTATCATAAAAATAGTATTGTCGGTGCCATGATGTAGCATGCTAAATTTTGACATGATACCAGTGACTGCAGAAACATCTGAAACACAAAGAGGTGATTTAGGGCCTGGAATCATCCTGGAATGAGCCATAATCTCACATTTCACACTACAGAGATTCCTAAATGGGATAGAAGTTGTTGTACCTAAACTCTTTCTCTGTAAACAGCTGAACAAAAACGTCATAGTCCTAAGGATTCTAAAGTGCTTCTAAAAGTAGATGTTGCATAGGAGGTAAAGAGAGATGTAGTCATTATTATGGTATAGTCCATTTTCTTGTTTTTTTTTTTTCTGACAGCATACTATAATAATTAAAGATGCAGAATAGCTCACTTTGTTAAAAGTTATCCTCTCTACCACTCTGAAATAGTTGGGTCCTAATTTATTTTATATATCTTACATATTAATTTACTCATTCATTCAAATCAGTGTAGATTGCTGCAAGTATAGAAATACAATAAAAACAGTTTTATAAGGCAGAATTTTATACCTTTTTTTGTGGGAGACTGTAGAATTAGCTCTGCAGGTATGTATGCCAAGCTGAATCTGCACATCTGTGAGCCCAGAAATAAGACCTTTGAAACCAGATATCAGAATTAGGAATCCGAAGCACAACTGAAGAAGAAATGAACTAAATCCAGGCACTTAAATCACTCGGACATTTCTGAAATTTTTATGCAAAATCTCACTTTAAAAAGGGTATAATCTAAGAAGCATGTTTATGAGTGAAGGATTCCTATGTTAAAATCTAAAGTAAATGAGCATTATCCCACATAAATGTACGACCAGTCAGTCACTATGAATCTCTGTAAGAATACCATGCAATTGAAAGGTTTTTCTTTATTCATTTTCTTCTTTCCCCACTCAAAACCAAATAAAAAACCCCATTCACTTAAGAAGCGATTGTCTGTAGACCTTTGAAGCCAAGGAGGGTGACAGCAAGGGCAAGAGGCTTATTTCGAGGGTCACATTTCATTTGCATAAGCAAGTAACCATAGGGCACTGTGGAATGTCTGTAAATGGATTTCATTACAGAAATTCAGCTTAAAGGGACTATAAATAATCCTCTGACAAACATTGCATATTGCTTCAAGTTCTTCTGTAATAAAAATATTTTAGTAACACAACAATCCGTGAAAGCAGGAAATGAAACAAGAGTTGCTGCACATCTTCCCTTTTCCTCTCTCAGGGCAACATTATATTGTAATATGTTTTAGAGCAAAAACGTGATCTTCATATTATTTTAGCAAAGTAATCCTACCAAAACAAGGTTATATAATTCCATATGGCCAGGATGGGGTAGCTAAACAAATACCCAGATCTTTACTAGCTCTTGTCCCTGGAGATCATCTGTCCAGCAGGACAGGTGTGCAGGCTGCACGGTATTCTGCCCAAAGGAACATCTCCAAATATATAGAGTGTGTAAATCTTTTTGGATTAGTTTCAGTGGAGAAGCCATTTAAAGTACAGATTTTAATGTGTTTACCTTTTTTGACCATATGAAGAAACAGTGACTGTCTCAAGACTGCAGTTCAGTCAAAGCATTTAAGCAACTCACTGATTTGGTGCACACTTAACTCCTATTTACTTCAGTATGGCCTGGAGATACGGTCAAAAGCTTTCCTAAATGGGGAGGAATGTACTCACATACTTAAATGTTAGGACATATTTAATGATTTGATACATTAGTCCCCAGCACTGTAGGGTGTTCAAAGCTAGATGCAGCTAGGTGGACAGCAGACCACTTATTTCACTTTATGCTCTGGACTTCCATGAGGGTCAGAAAGTCACTGGAGCTTTTGCGGCTTTCATCTGTGTAGAAACAAGTCCTCGGCAGTATCCCTTTAAAAAGAGTTGGCTTTCCATCTTTAGAGAGGAGTTTGGAATATGATCTCATCAGGACTTCATCCCCTTTGAGGTACTAGCAAGGTACAGCCCTATTCCGGAGGGCATGGAAGCTCTATTCTGCACTGGCAGTCACCTCTGCAGGAGAGTTTTGGCAGTGCCCCAGTCTGATAGAGAAGGCCTCACCAAGTAGCCTGTCTCTATCGTTTCTAAAAATACATTTGCAAAGAAAAGAAAAATGTAGAGATACTCTGCAAAAGGAAGGAAAAAGTGGGCCTTTAATGCAGTAATTTAATTTCCGTTTATGTTAGTTTTTGCTTCATCTTGTTTACCTTTCTAATAACTACAATTATTCTCACACTGGCATTACTGTTTTCTCTGGAATAGATGTGCTCACAGTGAAAATTCCAATTGAATCAGAGCATGTAACAAGAAAATGTAATCCATCGTTATTAAAAAAGACAGCTTACCTTTATCTGGGTGTTAAATAGTACAAATCCACGAGAGTCAGTGAATGTTTTGAAGTGAAAACGAGGGCGTTATGAAGGCTGAAGTGGATTTGTCACTGAATTATATGTATTACTTCAGAAATGGCCTAATGTATAGTTGGGGAAACCAAGTGTTCAGCTGTGGGAGAAGAGAAAAAAAGTTCATTTGCTTGTTTTCCACATTTTCAGAGACACTGAATAACATTTTAAGAATCAGGCTATTTTGTGGAAAATTGTGAGATGAAAAGGAAGGCTGATCCTGAACAGAAATCAGAGCTGTTTCACTATTCCTACCTGAATGCTGCTTCTGACTGTGTATCAGGAAATATGAACCAACTTGCTGTATGTGAAGATAGCACAGTCACAGGTACCAGCATGGAACAGCAAGTTCAGCAAGGCGCTCTCTGCCCCTTGCTCTCCAGGCAACTTGGGCAAATCACTTTACCCTCTTCTGCAGTCCCCACCATGAAGGAGGTAGTACGAGTTACTCATCTTTATGAAACACTTCATGGACTACACAAGAAAGCTGCAGGGATGCTACATGATTGTAGTACTTTGTGCATTTACCATTCTGAAAGAACAGTTGCTGTTGACAGTTGAACAGACTTACTGCACCTCCAAGTATAAAAATCTAGCATACTTCATTCCTACGCTGAGGTTGTTTGTATTAGAAGAGTGTGAAGCACTTTTGGCAAACACTAAAAAGAAAGCAAAATGGCTTTCAGAGAAGTGATTTAGGAATTTTAGGGCAAATTCTAAACTATTACATCTCCACATCTATTGGCAAAGTAGTGGTAAATTTGCCATGATGCCTGTGGAACCCTATTGTCTAGGTTCAAAACTAGGTCTTTTTTAGTCCACAGTTTACATAAATTTTTTTTCACCCACTGTCCTCAAATGAGGTGGCCTCACTCAAAATACTTGATGGATGGAGAAAAATATGTATGCATTGTTTAGTTTCTCTACGTATTGAGGATTATACTCCATGCTTAAGCAAGGAAAAACCACTTACTCCTTAACTAAATGACTCAGTACCTGGGCTGACTGGCAAGGGATGAATTTATAGAGAGAAAAATATTCAAAGAAAACAGATTGTGTGGTTCTACAGTTAACCAATAACAGATTAGAAACAGCTCTAATAACTTCAAAAGTGAAAGAAATTTAGGTCTCCTAGATCAAGAAAGAGCAACATAACACTGGATTTTGCTTAGGACAGAGAAGAATATGCTCAGGACTGAGTGGGAAAAATTCTCTTTACTGCAGAAAACCTCATTTCTCATCTCCAAGATCTTTAACTGTAAATTCTTTTCCTCTCAAATGACTGTTTTTCTGCTAATGGATTTTCCCTGTTCCTGGCAGATATCAATCTAGGATAAAGATCCATAGAAATTTCTTCAATAGAAGGCAATTTTTGAAGTAGAAATGGATTTCACATTGACAGGAGTGAATGTTAATTAAAAGAGTAAGATTTCTATTACAGCATACATATTCTACAATTCATTTCTATAACTGATCTAGAAAAAAGGTGCTCCTAAGTAGTGACAAGATTCCCCCAAATCTTTAAGGTTTTTTTTACAGATAATTCTAAACTTTTCGACCGTTTAAGAATGGAAAAGAATGAAGAAATCTGAGCTTCCCTGTGTGCCCACAGGGTAATCTAAATGAATTTTAGATTATCTGAAGTAGATCTTTCTCAATAGAGAATAGATGGCTGTAGCCAACTAGGCAGCACAGCAGTTGCCAGTATTTGGGTCTAAAGTATCCTTTTGACCTCTGAAACAAGGTACATCATGTATCCTTTCTTGTTATGATGGTAAAGAGGGAAAAAGTGTGTGCATGGCTCAGAAGTAAGTGGGAGAATTCTCTCACAGAAAGGCAAAATAACCCACCAATGCAGGTTGGTACTCCTGAATCTTTTTACAATCTTCTAGGGACATAAACATCTGTGCCGCCAAAAGGCAACTTGAACACTTGGCCTTGATGGACCTGGCACTGCATTTGACACACCATGATGCACCATTTAGTCTGCCTCTTTCAAGAGCAGTTTCATTTGGTTACCACTGTCTGTGAATTAGGAAAAGGAAGTGTATGTGGCACATGCATCTGGAAAGAGAATAAAGTAAATCAAATTATTCTTGAAAGGAGACAGAGATAGTGAAGCTGGGGATCTCTGATTTAGATGACTTGAAAAAGTGAGAAAAGGTGCAGAGCTGCTGAGATCGAAGAAATGGTTTTGTTAAACCCTGATCAGCTCATGGACCATTTAGAAAAACAGGCAAATAGTGGTCAAGTGCTCACAATGAATTATTCACCCTGTTCTATTGGAGTACACAATTCCAGAATGCTAAATTAGGAGTTAATCAGGATGCAGTCTCTCACTCTTCCTGTTTGGCATTGCCATTGACCTTATTGCTAGAGAAGCTGCATATGGATACAACAGAGAAATAGCAAAGCTTAAGTAGCATGCAAAAATGTTTAGGTTTTAGCTGGCAATGTACCTCCTATAAGTAACAATCATCAGACAAACAATGATCAAAAAACTTTGTAATATTTAAAGGAAGATGTGGTTTATATTAATTATGAAAAAAGACAAATTCAACAAAGTTAGCAATTCCTCTCCCAGGCATTTGGTATAAACATCAATACTCTGGAGATAGTAAATCCAATTACATTCTTCTAATGGAAAATAAATAGAAAAATATGTAATGAATCCGCAAGGTGGAAATCATCAGAGAATTCAACAACTATTTAATATCAGAAATCATTTAAGAGAAAGATAGGGTTATCTCATATACCAATAAAATCATCTGCCATGGCAGTCTTTGGGTCGCTAAGCAGACTTTTCATTGAGCAGGTTGCACAATGGGGAAACTAGTGAGACCTAATATCACACAGGATTTGCAAAGCACAGGTCCAGGGCACACAGACTAACAGAGCATTCATTATATATGCCCTAAGAAGCCCTGGACTGTCTCAGAAGTATCCAGCATTATATACAAATAGTCCCTCAATGCTATTCCTTCATGTAACTTTGGTACAAACTACACAAGGTAGGTACACAGCGTACACAAGATGATGCTTTCCAGGACTGGAAGGCTCTTGCCTAAACTGAACTCTCCTGTATTCTAAAGCCGGTGCTTCTTATTTTAAAGGCCTTAGTCCAAAATATCACTGTTTCTCTAAAAGCTCCAAAAAGCCTGAATTTGGATTTCCAGGAATACAGAAGTATTCCATGTATTTCTCTAAGGAACATGACCATTAATTGCCAGAAGGCATCCCTGTTTTTTGCATCCTCATCTTCAAAGGTGGCATGGACTCCTGTTCACATTTTGACTTAGACCAAGAAAAATTAACACATTTTTTTTGTGTATTTACTGAGTATTCTCTATAGGGATAAGATTTGCCTGTATAACTCCCAATCAGGTTAAAGATTTGATGTCTTCTCAGATAAAAGTATCACTGCAGCTTCACCTGAGTAAAGTTTCTCACTTTAATGATAACTACAAGCATTCATCTGAAGCAAACCAGATGTATGCTTGTAGATGTCACTGTCAAAATGTCACTGCTCACCTCTGCCAGGTGGGCTCTGAAGTAATGTTTTTAATTCTGGTCCTCAAAAATAAAACAGTAGCTTTTCAGCCAATTTGTTTCTTTTTTCATTTCCAAGCACTCAAATACTCTTTGGGAAACATGTTGCACAAAAAAGTCTTTGAAGAGAGGAAAGAAATATGCTCTAAAGAAACATGTGAGAGCTCTGTATGTAAACACACTTGTGCAAACAGGAAATGGCAACCCAGAAGGTATACAGCACTTGGTTTCCCAATCTCCACTGACTGATCTTGCCCAGTTCTCACTTTCCCTAAATTGTACTCTTATGTCAAGCCAGCTCCCAGAGAAGAAGGGCAAAGTTGCTCACCTCTGCTAATCTTCAGTACTCATAGCTGGGCTGTTCTGACAGATTCTGTTTGGATAACTGCCTTCAGCTACTGATTCAGCAGAAGGCTTGCTCTGTTGTGAGAGTATAGTTACATACTCCTGGATTTGGAAAGCAAATAAGCTTTACCCTATTCTGCTGTCTGCTTGCCCATGTCTTTCTGTGGAGTCAGGTCTCCTGCTGGGTTCTGTAATTGGCCTTCCAGATAAAATAATCCAGAGAGAATAGTAGCTTGGAAAGAGTTCTTAATCTTCATTTTAGTGTTGTATTTTAAGACCACTTTTTCCTTTTCAGCTTCTGGGATCAGGGCAAATTTCCCAACATTAGCTCAGATGTTGTCCCACCAGAATATATATATAGCATATATGAGCAGTGATTATCATTATCAATTATCACCTATAACACCTTAATTCTAAGCAGAAACTCAATTTCTTATTTGAGGGAATAATAGGTAAAAAATATACTAAACAGAACTAAAGATTTTCCTTTTGTGTTCAATGGACAGAAATGGATTGTATGACATTAAATCCTTAGCATACCTACTGAACAGTGTCTACTCACAGCAACTCAGATGCTGGACCCAGGAGTATAATTTTTCACTCTGAGCATTCTTCAGTTGCTTAAATATAATAAACTAACATTGCATTCATTTAGCAATCCAGCAATTGTAAGAGTATTTTTATACTACTTGTTCCAAGGAAAGTCACGCTATGTCCTTAAACAACTTACTAAATTCATTAGTTAACAATTTTCTCAATAGCCTTCTCTTAATAGATATTTTCACCTATCTACCATACTCCAGAAGAAAGTAAAGTAAAAGACTAGCAGGAAAATATGCAATTTAACATTAGAAAAAACACGGTGTTCAATTTACTGCCACCTGATTTTGCTATGCTTATACTTTTGGTGAAAAAGGGGAAGCATAAAGATAAATGTATGAGGACATCTGCCTACTTGGATTACTTCTATTGCAATTTAATTATCAATTAACAACAGTTTAAGAAACTTGTATTAGCTATTGGCCTTGATCTTTTGTCTCTGTGTACCATTTAGGAAGTCAGAATACAGGCCTCATAACATTGCACTTATCAATTTTATGATAAAGGTATAAATAATGAATTCTTTCTATCTGCTAGGTATGAACCTGTTCCATGTAAGGTTTTCTGTGTAAGCGTATCTACTGTGGAGGCACCCATTAAAGGACTCACAGGTAGTAAATTAAACCTGACTTCAAAGACAGCCCTACCTCAGACAAATTAGGCTACAGAGATAGAAAAGGGCAGGCACAATCATTAATCTATTGAAGGCCACTTTCTGAAATGTACTATTGTTTCTAAGTTCAATGACTATTTCAAGATTAATCGTTCATAGTTTTGCAATGTGTCTTTATATCTTATGCACTATTAGGTGATAAAATATTGCATACTGAAATCAGTTCCCCTGTATTCTATTTATCTTAGCAAGTCAATTGCTTCAATTCAAAATAAATACAAAGTTACTCTGAACTCGTGATGTTTAAAAGTTAATTTGAATTAAATATTTTTTACAGTGAGGCTTACAAAGTTGAACCTCCTGTGAGATGTTGCTTGGGTATAAATCAATAACTTTATAAATTTACTAGATCTGCTTGTCTTACCATCTGCACCATCACCTAGAGTGCTATGAAGAGGGAGAAGGTCACAGTAGTTCTGACTGTACACTAGTCCACAGCAGATGAAGAACTGACACAACATTTTGAAGAGTGTCTTTGTCCAGCTTTCAAAATTCCATTTCACTCTTAAGAAAATATGAATAGAATTTTTTGAAAGATAAGTCTTGAGTTCATTGGCCGAGATAAATTATCAGCTTATGTTAAACCGCGTTTTCTTCCCAAATAGTTTAATAAAACAAAGTATTGCTCATCTGCAACAAACTTTATTTTTTTTAATTTTACTGCATTTCAGCTTCAAACTTTTCAGAGCATTTTATCCTCTTTTTTTTCCTTTCTTTTTCCTTTTTTTTTTTTTCCCTAAATGTAGGTCAGTTTTAAAAACAAACCCCTGCTGCTACAGGACATATAAATCTAAAGATTTCACAAAAAAATAATCCTGGAAAAAACCTGAGAGATCATTTCTTTATGTACAATGCAAAAAGAGAAGACATTTGTCAAAAAAGCACGATCTCCCCACAAGCCTGGGAAGTATCATCTGTGAGGAGGCACTGAGGTGTCAGGCAAACCTCCACCCAAGACATGTGAATTGTGTGTTACAAATTGGTTTCTTGCCCACGAACGCCTAATGTGGGATCTGGAGTCACGATCACTTTTACTTCCCAGATTGAGAAGTGCCTGGGGAAACTCCAGGTATGTCAGTTGATTGGGAAAGGCAGTATGGGAGAAATCACAGAAACAAAAAAAGATGAGAACCGGAACTGTAAGGTGTCCTGCCACTTATCTTTATCTGAAATAGGGTCAGGTACGTGACAGGTCCATGCAGCCTGTGGAACAGTTTTCATATTTTTACAAATATATATATAAAATTTATATGTTAAATATTCAAATATATATTATACATATTTTAATACATACTTCATATTTGTGAATTCTGGTTGCTCAGCAGGGTGTAAATTTTGTAGATATTTTGGCAAAGCTTTGCTATTTTACAATTTCTTTCTAAAGTAAGTGACTTCTACTGCCTGTCGGTAGCTCGGGCAAAGGACTGAACTGAAAGCAACAATAAACAGACCCTCACTGCTGAACACTTTATTGTTAATTCATAAGAGAAGTTATTTGCAGAAACACAGCCTGCCTGCTGATTTGCTAAGTGAAAAATAGGAATGATAGCTATTTCTCTATCAATTTTAGGATTTCACAGTATTCACAAATGGGATGGTGGAATTATGCTGATTTGGGCAGCAGAGCACGTTGAAACCATTCTCCTTCCTCACAAAGTTTTATACTATAAAAACAAAGCTAAAAGCTTGAAGCAGAACCAATGCTGGCATATTTGTTCAGCTGATCCAAAGATGTCAATGCAGCCCATATCATTGAAACAAAAGGGGCTGCAGCTTGTCCTAATGACAGTGAAAATACAAACAGACCTAACAAACCTCCCGTGAATTGAATATTTAGCATAAGTATTTTTGAAACCTTGACTCAAATGAGTTTAAGTTAAACAGCTACTTTAAAAATTGAAACTTCAACTCTTTTCTAGAGACAAATTAAGATATCAGCAAACTTTGCATACCTAACAGCCTGTATGAAATACATTGAAATCTTTAACTTTTTTTTGCTAGCACACTGAATCTTTTCACCAACCATAGAACCTGAGCTGTATTTAACTTAGCATGAAATATGTAAAGGCAGAAGAATGTAATGAAAATATATCACTTCCCAGACTTGTGAATGCTGCTGAACACTTTAAAGACAGTACCATGTGTGTGTGTTTGGGTCCTTCTGGCCACCTTGGCCTGGCCAAATGTTTTCCATTAACAGATTTTCATTAATAAGTAGAAATTGGATAAGTAAAATTATTCAAAAAATTAGAAGAAAGATGCTCAAGGTGCGCTACTGTCAAATCTGGGAAAGAAAATCTTGTCTCCCAGTGCCCTTTTTGCTGGAACCCTCAGTTTCCTCCTCATTCCCATGTATTAAGCAAGTTTTTTAAACCTATTAGGTAAATTACAAAAGTACTCACTGAAGGGTAATTTGTACTTATGGTGTGTCCAGAAGCTCTTCAGGGCCTACCAAGCACTTCCTTTTATATTCCACGTGGTGTTTTGACTGTGCTGTATTTACTGGTAAAAAAAAACCCTCCTGAGATAGGCAGTTCTATAAAACTTACCACACATCTGTTGGATTTTTGTTTATGTATTGAAATGTAATTGGGCAACTGGAGAAAAGTGGATTTGTGAGGTGTTATTTTCCTAAAGATTACATTTAATATTGTTGGTGTACCCTCCATAATTTAGTTGATTAATAATATTTGATCTAAACCCAAATTATGACTTCCCACATATATGACATAACTAATGAACTGTGAAAGGAAAGCTGTTCAGATGGTCACCAATAACCAATGCTTAGTTAATCCTTTAAATAAACCAGAGCTCACAATGTGTCCCTTTGAAGTCATAAATAATGTATATTTTTCTTTTGACTTTTAATAAGCCAGTGGAGTTCATCTCACAGTCTCCAAACACATATATTTTATTATGGGCCTCTGCAGTTTACTTTAATTAGTGTGTCTGAGTGCTTTGGGAGACTTAGCCCTACTGAAAACAAACAGAGTCTTACCATCTATAAAACATTAGCTCCCTTTGGTTTATCCTGATACAGCCGAGGCTCAGTGAGAAACACATGGTGTAAGTAAACACTCATAATTGCATTAGAATTCCTGGGTGTATTGGTAATTCAAACCCTGTTTCATGATATTGTTAGAGCAGTTAGAGCAGGTTTACCAATCTCCTCGCCTTCTGGGATTTCATGAAATTCCATTTGGAGCGAACTTTAAATGACAAATCTAATAGAAACAGCAATAGACAAAACAAGCCACAGAGGCTCCGAAAAGGAAGCACACTGCTGAAAAACCCCTTGATGTGAGTGTGTTCTGTCATGTCTCTGAAATTTCTCATTCCTCTAAGCACGTTGCTGATGTGTTAATTTTTGCATAGGGTGGGTATGCCTGTGTCTTTTTCCACTGTTCCCTGCAGAACTTTTGGTCCAATCTGTCAAACAAACTGACATTCCTATTATTCAGTTATTTTTTCCAGAAAATGAGACAGTCAGCTCCAAAATGAAGCATATAAAACAAAATGAATACTATGGTTTTAGTCAGATGTTGAATGACAACAGGCACATTTTTTAAGAAAGGAAGAAATCACTGTTGAAGGCTTTCCACTGTAAGGAGAATTTAAGTAATTGAAAATCCTTCATGTCTATCATTTGCAATTTCTTTTTCCAAAAGAAACAAAGCTTCCCTATGAAACAGACTGAATAAAAATAGAAGCAGACTCTAGAAAAAAACACAGATATTAGGTTTAAACCAAATATTATTCAAATTAATGTTGGTCACCAAATTTCACTCTGCTTAGTCCCAAGCCCCACAGGTACTATCTCTGCTTCTTCTGGAGTTCTAATGCAATAATGTTAAAGAATAAAATGTTGACTTCTTTTATGTTCCTTCCATAATCTTGATGCGAACATACTGTGACTGTTTAAACACCAAGATTATGAATTCAGTTTAAAATGAATTGCATTTTACTGTTTCCCTGGGAAAAAAAAAACAACACATTTTAAAGGGAAAGGACTCCAGTATTTCTATGACAAAGTTTTCCAAAATACAAAATGGGTCCTCTAGACAAAGATTTTCAGTGACACATGACTTGGTAGCTTTACAAAACAGCAGAAACTTTGTATTAAAAAAATCACAGGAAAAAAAGAAGTCCAATTTTCAAAAGCAGTTCAGGGTCAGGGATGTACATCTTTATGTAAAACATTCTTGCCTGGAATCGCAATGCCTACCCCTAACAAGGGCTACCCCTAATGTTTCTTGTAGTCTTGCTGCTCATGAAATGCAAAATTATTTAGTTAACATGTTATTAAAAACATTTAATTAACAGTTTTGACAAATAAAACAAAAAGACATTTCATTCTGCTGGCTGACCCTTGAGATCCTCTTGAATCATTTGTACCTTTGTAGAAGGTGGTCCTTCTATATTTATTGGTATTTGTTTTAGCATTGGCTTTGTTGGCCATTATGTTTCTTTGGTTTGCATCTTCTGCTCTTGCTTCTCTGAATCTCCCCTCTTAAACCTGTTAAGACATTTCAAAAATCTAATAATTTTCATTACATGATGTTTATAAGTCCATGTCGTTGTTTCATATTATAGTGATCAGTGCAAACAGAACACTATCAATAAAACCCAAGCTGTATCTGTGGAACTCAGAGAGAACTGAAGGTGAATGGCTGGAGCTATGCTTCCTGTGCTGCCCCAGCAGGAGAGAGGACAGTACTCTAGGGTTACCTACAAAACACAGTGATGTGGTGTGCCAAGCCAACCTTGGTGTGACCCACACTGCCGCAGTAGCTGTGGTTTCCCCTTTTGAGCTGCGAAGTCCCGGAACTATTTCAGAGGGTTTAAGCTGAAGGTGTGAACAAGAATTCACTGCTCATTTTCCCCTTAGAAATGCTAAGCCACTTGTTAGCTGTAGCCTACATATGCAGAGCACAAGTTTGGATGATTTACAGCTGTATTTTCATGTTTTGCAGCTGTTTTGCTCACCCTGTTACCCTGTTAGCAGGGAAACGTGTGCAAATGGGTCTTTCAACCATGTTTCTGCCAGTGGAAAATCAGTTGAAAATCATCAGCTCTACCACTACAATATACTGTCTAAACAACAATTTTTGCTGTGGAGAATTGGGTCATCTGGCCCCAAATCCACACCAGTTTCATGCATGAATTGTGCTAAATGACTGTGGCTGGATGAATTCAGGATGCTCTTAACCACCAATTAAACTTACATAAATATACAACCTCTGATGCTGAGACTCTAGCAAAGCTGCAGTACTAATAAGGTTTGCTGAAGCCATAATTATAAACCCCTCTGCATGGAGTATTACCTCTTTAGTATATTCATCTACAGAAGTTATGCTGAAATTAAAAAAAAGATAAACCAAACCCCCATTTGTCAAAACACACCATATTTATAATATTAAATAATTGAAGCTATAAGTAAATATATATACTGTTGATAAAATCGAATTATTAGGCAAAGCATAATTGGGGTTTATTTAAACTGTGATTGACTCCATTCATCTGTTATCCCAGTGGATATATAAAGATAAATTATTTTCTTGGAAATTGAGACACAACCTTTTTTCTTTTCTTTTTTTTTTTTTTTTAAGATATTTTTCTTATCAGGTTTTCATTAGACAAGGCAGCCTGCTTTATGTGTTTGTACAATTTAAGTAGGCTCTTGGTCTGTTTGTTAATACATCATGTTTATTTAAAACTCCTGAAGGAAGTTATTAATCTGTCAAAACTTTAAAGGTTTGAAGCTGATAAATAAATGAACAATGCTAAATAATTCTTTGTGTTGTCTACAAAAATACAAAACAAGTCTTACTGTTCTTCTCGAGAAGGTGAAGCCTGGATTGCTTTAAAATTACTCAATATTTGCCTACAGTACACAGCTGCCAAAGCCTGCACTGGCTGATAAGTACACCCACTAGCTTAAACAAGGTGCCTTTCTGACTAGAAATGTTGGTCAGGAATCAAAAATATGCTTTAATCCAATTTTCAATTTCGTATCACAAAAGGTGCTATGGAATAATTGCCATTTGCAAAAGAAAAAGACAAGCACAATTAAAAGCTGAATCTCTAATCCCCCTGCCTATGGCTTAGAACCGGAGCCAAAAGAAATATTGCCTTAACAGGTACATTTCCCCTGGGGGGAAGCACACCCTCGACCACCTAGCTGGTGAAATGAAGATATAATAAGATGTTCAGGTGTATCAGTGGCCAACAAATTGTGTGTTGGCTCCTGACAGAAAAGTCTAGAATTAGTGGGTGGCAAATGCAAGCCCTATCTTCTGACAGTGGCTGTTTCAGTGTGGTGGCAAATCACAAAGTGCTATGTGCCTGTCTCCAGCAGCCGAGGCACATACTGGCCGTGAGAAAATCTGTGTGTAACTGACACTTGTCTAAAGAGACACTGGAAAGTGATTGAAGGGCAAAATGAACTGCTAACCACTAATTAGACTAATGAACAGTAAGGGTGGATGACAGCTATTGCAACAACACACTGTATCTCCTGAAACAAAGGCTGTTATTAACAGTTTCAGTTTGTGAAGACTGAATCTATTACTTTAATACTTGGGAAGTGTGGGCTTAAAAATATTTTCTCCAGTTCACTGCAGAGCTCCCCTGTTCCTGCAAACATTTTGCTCACCAGCAATAACCCAGATATGGTAGGTGAAAGATTTTATTTCCTTTTAGCACAAAGAACTTTTTTCTTGTATCTGGTTAATTTACAAGATAAAACTGTTTCTATTTGTCTAGATTAACAGACAGACCATTACGTCTTGTTTTAACCTGCAGCAATTTTACATTTTTCATGTAATCTCCAGTAGAAACAGTGTGAATAAGATTCTGTGACCAGGCTTTGGTGCAGGCTTCAGAATGCTTTCAGGACTTCTTAGAGACTACAGCATGGATCACTTACGACTAGACAGTGCCACTGTGAAGTCGGGAATAGATAATCGTAAGTAACCATATTGGGTAGAGATGGTATTGCCGATTTCTTCTAGTTTCTTGTGCAACACCTCTCATTTTTTAGAGCCCTAACTCAATATGAGAGAACCTTAGCTCTCGCTTAAAAATGGAAGTTACCACCATCTGGCTTAAGGACAAAAGTTTGAAAATGCAGACCTAAAAAGTCCATAAATTACCTTGGTTGTTCATTACAGAACTTCTAATGCTATCTGGATATATGCAATTCAGGTACAAAACGTAGGAAGTATCACACATCTTCTGGAAAAAACACACTGTAAATTTTTTATATGACAGATTGTTTCTTTACTCTCTCAAAGTGCCTGTAAATAGACTGCCAGTATTTTAAGCTTCCTTTATTTTATGATGATTACTAATGCTGTGTATAAGCCTCAGGTTGTAATAAATGGTCAGCTACCACTATTCCAAACTGAGGTACTGAACAGGCCTGTACATGATCAGCTGTGGTCGCTCTCATTTTGCAGTGCCCTGATTTGATAGTCATGATTCTGACACAGAAACTGTGAAAACTGTTTAATTGCCCAGAAGAGGCATAGAGCACCTTGGCCAGTGAGAATTCATTCGCATACTGCCTGCCTCCCTTTTGGGACTATACTGGCCTTGGCCCTTACACCTGCTCTATGAGATTTACTAACTTAGTGAAGAGTTAAAGTATCATTTTCCCTCAAAATTCTTAAGAAATAACATTTAAATATCAGTGTTATAAATCTTCACTGTACTCTTAATTCTGGGCAAGCATATGCATGTGAATGCAAAAGTGAAGCCGTTTCAGAATGAGAGCATTCTTTACCAAAACTGTTTTGTGGAATTAGTCAGCAATGAGACTCAGGAATGCGATATCATAATCAGCCTAGACTCTGCATTTTCTGAGCTAGCAAGAAACCTGTTATTTGATCTCAAAGCCATATTTTTCCATTGCATAAATAAATATTATGGGACTTCAGGGTCAAACAAGTATGGTCTCTGCACATACCGCAGAAAACAAAGCTCAATCTATTCAATTGCAGTTCATCTGTGCTTGGTAGTATCTAAGTAGGCCACAAACTTACAGGATGAGTGCAGTTCACAGGATCTTTGAATCCATTCCAAATCAAACAATCCTGGCAACTGTAAAATATTCCCCTTTTTTCTGATGATGTACATTACGTAGGTTACATTTTGATAGGACCGTATCAAATAAATAGAAAGGAGTGAATTAAAGCAGAATCTATTCTCTTTCTCTTCATCTGATAATAGACAACTGGTCATTATCACGTTTTCCAGTTTAAAGAACACATCTGTTCAAATTAATGTCTCCCATGCCAGTTCAAACTATTCTAGGATTTTCTTCAATTCAATCATGCCTATAAACAGGCATCTTTCCTCAATGATCACTGCTGTATTTTACTGTATGTTCATACTTACATATAAATCCACCTTTTTGTACATGCTGTCTGAAATAGAGGCATCCTCTCAATTCTACCTACATACATCTACAATTACTAAAACATTCAAAAAGCCATAACTCTATTAAACCGACAATCTAAGTTTATCCTGTGCTTATTGAATTGGTTTATTAGACATAACCATAACACATTCCTAGATAAAAAAGGGCATTGGCTTGGCCTGGTTAAGGGAGTGGCCTTTTTCAGTTATTTTAACCTGACAATGCTTTCAGGCCAGAATAATGCGACAGTTCTTTCAAAATGAAGGCTTCCAAATGGTATGTAGGCAGCACACAACTCCTTTCCCAAGTTAAGATTTTATTGATTCAGACAAGAGACCCTGGAGGATGTGCTCTAGTCTATATCCAGAAAGACTGCTTCCAAAACTTATGAAAATGGCTTAGGCTTTATCAACAACAAATGTAAATATTTTATGATTCTGGACAAATAACAGCATGATTAAAATCTGTAAGAATTTTACCACTCATTTCTCTGGGACTGGAATGTGAATTTCCCTCTCTGAATAAAACTATCCCCAAATCCTGGGGCATTCATACCCAGGCACAGAATCTTGCAGTGATTTGCAAACATGAATATAGCCTCTGAACATCTTTACCAGGGAAATTTTTCACATTTTATAGATGGGAGTATATAAGGAATTTAAAGGCCTAATACAGAATAACATTTTTGATACTGAAAGTAGGTGTTAAAGTTAAGTAAATAGGATCAAAATCTTTATGGGCTGCTGGCTAATTGGTACAGTTTACTCATTTTTAACTTGCTAATTTCTAAAAGGATTGAGATCTAAGAGCCCTCTTGCTTGTTTTGTGCTCTGAGCTAATCAGTCTAATGAGCAGGAAGGAGAGTGCTCGCTAACTCAGGTCTTTCAGCTCAGACTGTGAAGGAAAACGGCTTTTGACTAGAAAGCTGGAATTTGTGTTAAGATGCTGGGGCTCAGATGAGTTTCATGGGCTGGAGGCTACCGCAAAGAGGAGGAAAATGGGGCAGGAACAGAAACCACGTCTGTAATATTTGCAAGAGTTCACGTTTCGTTCCTCAGAACACCAAGTAAACTAACAGATACTATGAGAAATCAGTGGTGTTGCCTGTAAGTAGTGGTTTTATGTATCCAAATATGGGGAAAGTGGATCACACCTTCTCTTAAAGGCAAGTAGAAGGGGGATGAAATATTTCTTTCTATAAGACCATAACATAATTGTGGTAATTCCAAAAAACTTATCTCTTTCAGTCCTTTCTAAAATGCTAAGTATTTGCTAAGACATGCCCTTATGAATAAAATCAGGGCTGATTCTAGGTGATTCTAGGTAATTCTAGGGTTAGCTCATTTTTTCGTTCAGTCTACCAGCCTATACACTACAGCCATTTGGAGTCTTCCAGAAAAAACAGAAATTACATTTCAACAGGTGTCTTCAAGGTATGGGAACAGAGTGGAGTATGACTGATATAGGGAGGCGAGTCAAAAATAACACTATGGATGTCACAGCAGCAAAGATCAAAGTAGACTCATCCCTGATTTTGACTGCTTTGTATCTGAATGAGGCTGGTTGACTGAAATTTTAATTCAAGTTACTTTACTGGAGTCTCAGAAACAGCCCTGACATCTAAATGTCAATGATGTTTATGTGATTTTTCCAATTCCAACTGATAGGAATTTTGAACCTGTGTTATACACTTCAGTCCCTGTTGGGATGCTAATTAAAAGCAGGCAGAAAATAGAAATGTCCACAGAAAGAAAGCAGTTATATTTTAAAAGTGATATCAGCATTTCCAGGAAGACATTTTTCTCCTTTTGCTGAGTTCCATGCCTGGGAGAAACTATCAATTCCCAAAGCTAAGAGAAATACATCATACTAAATGCAAATATTTTGTTTTGGAAGTTTATGAAAGATTCAGTCTGAAATGTTTTGTTTAAATTCATATAGACTAGAGATGGATTTTTTTTCCTATTTGCTTAGAGGAAGCAGTAATTTCTTCATTAAGATAAAAAAATCTACCATTAAAAGACTTCAATTGAAAGAATAGAGGAAACATTTAGTAAGAAGAAAGCTTTAAACCTTTTGAGATTTCATGCACTCTTCAGTAAGATGAAAGTAACATTTTTAAGTCCTAGGCTCACTTAGAAACATTTTGAGGTGTGCTGTTAACACATCTCATCAGCTTTTTGCACTCCAGAGCCATTTCAAATCTTATTGTGATATATTTAGCAATACACTTAAAAGATTACCACTTAATCTAGTTAAGTAAATTTGACTTCAAGCAAGTGTCTATCTGTCCATCCAGCTGCTTATTAGTTTTTGTTTCTTTGGAAAAGAAAGGAAATGAAAATCATTGAGGAAAAAATGGGACAAAAACGTCTGATCTTATTCAGTTTTTCTTGCAGCTGTGAATTTTACTAGACAGACGTTTTAGTAGATGGATTATTGCCATTAATTCCAGTGGGACCAAGTCTTTCCGGAATGCCTTATTTTCTATGGTTGACTTTATTTTAAATAAAAAATATTTCTGGCTTTGAAGACCCAAAGTGAAAGGAAGTTTTGCCCTCAAGTTCAAAGACTGCCTAATGGAATCTGAGATGCCACATTTTCACTTACTGCTGGATTAGGAGAAGAGGGAGGAGGTAGAGATGCACTTTAAGAAGGTGATAGGCACCTGTAGGTATAGCAGTCATCTTTATGTGACAGAAGAGTCATGTAAGAATGCAGAGAAATCTTCTCTCTTGCCTTTCAGAATGCAACTCTACCTAGTCGTGATCCCAAATATTCTATCAGTTACTGTAGCCCATACAAATTTGATGTCCATGGATAGAAACATTCTAGACTTGTACCAAGAAACACAGTCCCCATTTTTAAAAAGGCAAAAAATGAAGACTTAGGGAACTACAGGCCAGTCAGTCTCAACTTTGGTGTCCATCAAGATAATGGAGCACAACCTCCTGGAAACTAAGCTAAGGCACGTGGAAAATAAGATGACTGGTGACAGCCAGCCTGGCTTCACTAATGGAAAATCATGCCTGACAAATTTGGTGGCCTTCTCTGATGTGATTATGGTGTTGGTGGGTAACAGAAGAGCAACTGATGTCATCTACCTGGATTTCTGCAGTACCATCCACAGGGGATCCACTAAGTCAATGAGAATCTTGATGGCAGAAGGGGGCCTGTGGGAAAGCTGGAGAGGGACTTTTTACAAGAGCATGCGGTGACAGAACCAAGGGGAACAGCCTTAAACTGAAAGAGAGAAGATTTAGGCTAGATATAAGGAAAAAATTCTTCATCACAAGGGTGGTAACACACTGGAACAGGTTGCCCAGATTGTAGTCCAAGCTGTGGCTGCTCCCTCCCTGGAAGTGTTCAAGGCCAGGTTGGATGGGCCTTTGAGCAACCTGGTCTAGTAGATGGTGTCGCTGCCCATGGCAGGGGGGTTGGAACAAGATGACCTTTAAAGGTCCTTTCCAAACCAAACCATTCTATGATTCATTGTGTGATTCAAACAGGAGCCAACTGGGGTCCAAACTCCACATCCTCCAGTTTCTCAGTTTGCTTGGTATCCAGCACTTTTAATTTTGAAGCATCGGACTTGCAGAGACAGACGTTTAATGAAAGACAGAAAGTATGCAGAAGAATAAAGAGTGGCAAAATGCACTAGAGAATAGAAGTAAGGTTTTACAGACCTTTAACTCTAGCATTTCTCGAATTTTCACCTACATTCTTCAGTAGAGTCATTAATTTCTTAGGTTTTTGAAGTAAAACTTGAACAGATGACATTGGTGGCAGGAATAGAAACAGCCACTAAAAATACCATTGGTTAGCTCTGAAGACAGAATGTCAGCACACTTTCTATTGCTCATAGAGGGGTTGATTCAAAGTCTACCAAATGTGATGGGGATATTTCTACTGACTCCAAAGGTCTCTAGACCTCATTCTGTAAGAACTGAACTTTTAGTGCTTATACCTCATGACACAGAGTATGCAGAGCAATGGGAAGTACCTTTCAAATTATTATTATTGGGCTTTTTTTTAAATTTAAAACTTGTGGCATGGACCCAGGGTACTTAAAATCTTTGTAACCCTCAATGGATTTTGCCAGAACACCAGTTGAGGTCATAGAACTTTATTTCTGCCATATATTCAGTTTTCACACTTCGAGATACCAGACTTATTAAAACCCCCCAAAGAAAACAGTTGCAAACATTCTTTTTGTAACCACAAAAATTGTGGTATCTCTTTTGTTAAACAAAAGCAACAGTCGGTTAGGAGTTTTTTGTTTACTTGCTTTTTAAGTCAGGAGATCTTAAATTGCTTTGCATAAAACAGCAATATTTCATAGCTGGGGAAACAGGCAAAGTGACTGAAAACGCGTTCACAGAAAGCTCAAAAGTGTGAACAGAATTCAGGTTTATTAGACCCCTTTCTGCATCTCTGATCACTAGACTTTGCTACACTCTAGTTCATATTGAGGAAAAGCTTAGACACTTTGGCTCAGAATAAAAAGTGCAGTTTCTGCAGCAGGGAGGAACCAGGCTTTGGAAGTCTGACAATGCAAGAAATGAAAAAGGGCTTTTAGAATGGAAATTCTTATGCTACTGCTAATCATTCTTTCTATAAACACAAAGGTATGTCATGAAATAATTAAAGATAATTAAGTTGTTACACTGCTATTTTAAACACTAAGATTTCATTTGCATTAATAATTACCTGCATGTATGTACATGGTGTGATCCCTGCAAAAGTTAGTAATTGTCCTTGGCTTAGACAGCAATGACAGTAAAACATTGCCTGAAGGAAAAATATTGAATTTGAAATTATTTTACCTTAATGAAATATCAATTTAGATTTTTTTTTCCTAGCCAGCTTCACTATTTTCACACTAGATTTTGTGCATTTTCTTCATTGTGGAAGGTATTAGTAACTTTGTTGCAAAAGCAGCATACTGATAAACAAATTATGTTTATCTTTTTACCTTCTTACTTTGTCTCTCATATAATGTGAGGGACACCTTCAAAAACACATTCACTGCTATGTACTTTCCCTAAAGAAAAACCCATGAATTTGACATCAGCTGCCTTTTAACTCTCCATCCTTTTCTACTACCTGTGACAGGAATTTGTGGTGATGTTCAACTCAGTGCATTTTCTGCCATAAAATCCCACGCAGTAGTGAAGAAAACGGAATAAATAGGAGGGAAGTCAAAATAGAGTGACAATATGAAATGGAAGACTTGTATTAGCAAAACAATGATCCTAAAATATCATCTCTCATCTATATGCTAAACATTTGGATTGCACTTTCAGTTAACAAATTCTTGGAGGCTACTATTCACTGTAAAAATAAGCACCACAAATGCAGCCAAGCTAGTCCATTTAAATAAGCATGGAAATGAGACTATTTTGCCAGGTAGATAAATATTGTAAATATTTATACTTGTAAGAGTAACAGCAACAAAAAACTACAGAAACCAACTACAGAGAGACATCTCATGCATGCATGCATATGTGTGTTTTAACCTGTGATCTATAGTGGTTGTTAATAGCAAGAATGCATTGAATCTTAATTGTTACTACTATCCTTATTCCAGATCTCAAATAATAAAGGACACCTGAATTGTGATACCAACTTGTAAGAGAGCATTGCAGGCTAAAATTGCTACCTTCCTAGAAACAGGTTATATTGATAATACTGAGAATACCGAATTAAAGTTACTAACAAATGTTCCTCTGATGCATTCTAAGAGTCCTATCTTTTGACTCAAAGAGCTCCAGAAAACAGCTATCATATCACTCTTCAGTTATGCTAGTTGAAACCTCACAGACCTCAATGAGAGGGTTTTGCCCTATTGTATGCCCCATTGAACAGAAATGAAGCCCGCAGAGAAAAGTCAGTCAAGGAACTTTTGCCTTTAGAGTTGCAGGCAGAGTGCAGAGTCCTTTTTTATGTTTTTTTTTTATTTGTTTGGTTGGATTAGTTTGGTTTGGGTATTTTTGTTTGCTTTCATATTTTTTTTTCCCCCTGTTGGCTGAGTGTGGCTGGAGAAATGAGAATTTTTAAGAGAACTTTCTCACTTAAAATGACATATTCTGCTAACTTACTTAAGTTCTTATACAAAAAGTCAGAGGGGCTTTGGCAGTAAGTTCAGGCAGTCTGTGCTGTACTCAAGAGCACATCCTGTTCCTTGCACTGAGATATCTGACATGTCTGTACTCATATCTCAAAGCTACTGCATTAGTGTCAGGAGAATGTAGGACACTTTCCTACTTTTTGTAAGAGATGGAAATGAGAGAAAAGAGCTGATCTTTTCTGGTATACACTACATGTGACACAAGTCTGGAAAATAGCTGGATGGAATTTGTAGTTTAAATAAAGAAATGATCTGATCTTTTTATTATTAAATAATATATTCATCAAATTTCATTACCCTGCTGCTGAACTTCATTTAAGAGAAGGCTAAGACTTTACAAAAACCACAGGAAGAATTGTATGGAAAAGAAACTGAAAGAAATACGTGAAAAGTCAGTCTGACAGCACTAAAATCATAAAAAAGGTAAGGGAAAAGAGAAATTAAAAAGAGACAGTTGCACTGATGCTGTTTAAGTATGTGATACTCATATGGAAGACTGAAAGAACAGATGGCAGTGAGAATAAATCCAACAGCTGTTCAATATACTTATATTATTTGTGCCTCTGGAGACTACTGTTAATTTTTTCCTTATCCCCTGCCACTGAGAAGGGTATGGATAGGGGTAATCTTTTACTGCTCTAGCAATTTTGTCTTCTCTACCACCTAAGTAGAGCTATGAATACTAGAGATAGGCCTACACTGTCTGATTAAGATCATTATCTTGATTTCAAATGTTCAACACCTAAACAGTGACTAGGAGGAGGATTCTGCTATTCGGTGATGTATGGACATCTATGGATACAGAGATGCATGGGTGAAGTGTGAAACATGAATCTTGGTTTGGAGTCTTAATATTGTAGTGTTTGGGGAGTAAATCGGTGGCGTACACTTGTAGTTTGGTTCACACTCCTCTGCTTGTGAGGATATATATGGAGGTACAATGTAATGATAATGTAACAGTAAAAGTAATGATATAAAACAGATTATAAACTATATATCTTTATTAGTTTTAAGAATTTGAGAAATATAGGCACAACACGAAGAATGGAAAGAGGAATCTTGGTGCAATAGCTGTCCCTCTAAAGAAGTGGATGACACAAATCATAAATACTCTCCCAGACATCTAATGCACTGGGGTCAGTACATGGCATATGATCACCTGAAGTGATGAGCGATACCTGGTCTAAAATGTTTGATTTTTAACAAGTGCAATTAATTCAAGTTAAAAAAATAACACTTTATTCCTTACAGATATCTCTTTATGTTGTGTTAAGCAACAGTCTTAATCCTTCTCCTTATCCCCCTCAAAAAACTCAAAGAAAACAGAACTTCTTGGATGATGAGATAAAGCTATTCAAATGAAAATATGTGCCAGCCTTCTCCATCTATGAACATGTGATAGAAATTTCTTACTGTTCTCTAGAACCAGCTAGAAGCTGATTCACAGGAATGGTGAAATAAAAGCAAGATGGCAGTGAAAGGTAATTTGGGCTTCTGCTACAGATATTTCAGCTACTTACACCACTTCTAACTGATTCTTCATGAAGGGTTGATTGCTCCCATTTCCAGTGGCTTAGGAAGATACCAACCTCTTTTTTTTAAAAGACCTGTACTTTTGTTAGCAAACATTAGCAAAATACAAATGAGACCTGCTGGTAGTGAGCCAACATGTCATGCCTGAAAAGCTTTTCTTTCTCGGTGTAGCTGAGAACAGATGAGTGACATTCAAGAGCCAAAACAGTATTTTCAGGATATCAGTTAATTTGGGATCACTGTGCGAGCTAGGGTTTATTATCAGTCCTGCACTCTCCTAATAAAGCTCTGCTTCTGGGTCCTTATTTCAGTTAGCACCAGCACTGCTGACATGCATCTGCTAGAAAGAGGGCAAGGAAGCAGGATGATGAATTGCCTTAGTTCCCGTGAAGACCACGAGAGGTCACTCCAGCTATCTAGACCACAATTTCTCAAAAAGAGTTTTTAAGGATTTGATAGAAAGGACTGCCTGTTCCTCTCCAAGTTTTGGAAAATTACCTTTTCCAAACAAGTAGGTTTCCCTCACTCGAATGCAATTCAAAGGTTATTTACAATTGATTCATAAAATAAAGAAGCTTAAGGAAGGGTTTTTATAATTTGAAATATTTTAACTGATCCAATAAACCAAATGAAGAACTGTACCACCATGAAATACCTGGATCTGAATTCTAACACAGAGAGACACAGAAAGGTGGTATCATGTCTTCAGACTTGAAGACCTGAATGTCTCCCTACCTCTGTTGTGCTCCCTCCCCTTCAGTCTTTTGTTTCATCCTTGATAAAGTTTTGAGAAGAAACGGGATGACAAACAGTGCTTTTCCGTTCCCTTTGTTGTGCCAAGCAGGATAAGAGCATGAGCAGGATCTAGTGATTTGTGACAACTAGAAGTTTTTCCCAACAGGAAGTCAACAGACAACATTTCAACTTTTATATCTTTGAGGTGACTGAAGAGCACAAAGCCAACAAATCCTAGTAATACTCATCCCTCTAAAAGCAAACAAGCAAGCAAATAAATTACATTCTAAACAAATCCCAAAGCTATGCTACTGTTCAAAATCACATCTAGGGATGACTAGAGTTCAATTTTTGACTTGACTTTGCTTTGCTGAAGCATCATTTTGATCACTTACCATTTATACTCTGAATTCACTATACTGAAAAGATAGTAAAGTTAAAGTCCTGGGCTCCAGGGCCTCTGTTTATTCTGAGAAGCCTACTGTACACACAGCCAATGCATCACACAGCTTACTTAGAAAAACTTTAACTCTGTCCTACTGTCAGTTAGTCTTTTAGCATTATAGCTTTCCTTGATACTGTCATCACATCTACCTGACATGATGGCAAGTTTTGCAGTGCAATCAGTTGTTTGCTTACACTGAGATCTCTGGTCAGCAAATAGTATGGTAATGTAACAACACAGCTTCAGACCAAGAGGCACAACATTGGCCTCTAGTTACCTAGACAGAACAATTTTTCTAATTTCTGAGCAGACCACCAGATCTGTTTGATAACACACACAAACCTGAAAGAAAGGTTTCAGATGAAGAATTCATCACCATAGTTTCAGGTAAGCTACAGAAAAAGTGATATCCTTTGATAAAAAGCACACACTACTCAGAAAATGGCCATGGACCTGGGTGTGAGAATCCAATACATCTGTGAATTTTGGTTTAGTTCTTTGTGCAAGCCATCACAATTCTTCAGTCAGCATGATCTGACTGATAATCATACTATACCTCCTGTACACCTACAGTTCTCCAAACAAAGCTGATATTAATTCTGAATTTTGTCAAATTAAATTGAAGCAAAATATTTCTTTTGTGGGAGAAAATGCCTCCAAAAACACCAGTAGAAAGAATGAGATAATGAGTTTGCACCTTAGCCATGAGATCCACATAAAAATGGATTCCTAGTGCTTATGAAAACAACCAGAACATGAGCTCTCTGTCAGGCCTACTTCTATGTAATAAACTTTGTAGTTTGGAAGAAAAATAGCTTAATTCTAACTGCAGTCATACAGAGTCATCCATGCATATGCCATCCATAGAAAGGAAGCTTTATTATGCTTTTTTTTGCAGGTAGATTTGATCTCACTCTCCAGTGTTAACATAAACTGTTGCAACTAATGCACGCCCAAAGTTACTGGTGAAGGAAAGACACTATGAAAATATGCTGAAGTTCTATTTGACAACCCAACATTTACCACTCCTGTACAATTACACAATGGCAACCAGATTGTGATAATGGAGTTCGGCTTTTTCATGAAATTGAGAAGTTCTTCAAAGTGATACTTTAAAGTAATTTTTCACTGCAATTAGCTCTAATGCTTGAAGAACATTTAATACTGTAAAATGAAACAAATGAACGTGGACTTTACGAAATAATAAAACTCCCTGTATCATATGAACTCTATATATCAAAAAGACAGCTGATGAATAACTCTGATAGAGTGCATATGGTAGAAATGGCAACCACTCAACCCTCCAGCACTGGGTGAACCTCGGAATGTTTGAAAGTTTTGTTTTGATCACCTTCCAGAAAATGAAATTATTATCTCAACACAGCCCAACCTCTTTGAATCTATAAATCAATTGTGTTATGAACAGGTTTTCTTGTAAGACTTTTGACACTTCCTGGTTTCAGACAAGTTGAAAATGCCAGGAGAATAGTCTTAAAACCAGTATGTTCTAATTTTTATTTTATTGAAAATTACTCATTTACGAACACACTGGAGTTCATCATATTCATCTCATGTTGTGCAGGGATGCAAAGAATGCAAACGGCTTTGACTGCTGACATTTGATTTGGCTTGTGGAATTAAAGTCCTATGAAGTTTAGAATTTCTGGTTTCAGCGAAGCTCACAGTTCTGTACTGTATCATGGAAACTTACAAAAAAAGTTGCCAAGAGAAGCTGTTAATCACACCTAGCTTTGCTGCAAAAGTTGTCCATATTTTCTGCTCATAAGCAGTCCATTTTTATCTTCAGTCTGGGCTAAAACCTTATGTGCTGGCATTTGCCATATCCACTAGGCTTTATTCTTGGGAGACATAACTATCAGGCTTGTCACTTCTTTCTCTCCACTCTCCTCATCCTGTTTGCCTAGAAGTACTGTGAATTGTCACTCTCAAACTAAAATGGCTAAATTTTACCTTACTCCTTCCTTAATTTCCACAGGCTGCTCAATTGCTTGCTATTTTCTGCTCCAGAGAGAAAGGAACCACTTTTCCCTTTGCATTCACATCCAGGATCTGGAAAGCTTGTGTGAAGGCAAGGGGAATTGTCACGTCTATGTTAGCTGACTTACAAAAAGCTACAGTCCTAGGCTTTAGATGTTTAACTTCTTTTCCACACACTGACCTTATTAACTGAAGTATGTATGGATGAGTATTGATGAGCGTAAGACGTCTCACAGAGACAGGATAACCTACTTTGCTGAAAAAGCACCAACTTAGTGTGGGTATTATGAGCAAAGATGACTTGCAGTTACTACTGGTGCCTTTTCAAAAATACTGCTGGACTGAGCACATAGGAAAATCTGTAAGAGTTTTACTTTCCCTAAGCCTAAAGAATGACTGCAGGTCTTTATTCTCCTACAGCAGTGGATCTGCTTCTTCTGCGAGTACTCTTCAAAGGCAATGATCAGTCATACTCTGTATTTCACAAGATGTATAAACAGTCCTGGAAGAATCTTGTGCTAATTTTGCTATTTCCTTAGAATGTCAAGTTCAGGCATCTCTAAACTTAGCAGCTCACATCTTAACAAAACAGTAAAATTTAAGCTTCTCAAGGCATGCACAGCTGTAATGCAGCCTCTGGTTTCTAGGGACCAAAGGTCAGCACATTAAACTATTTGGGATAATTCATAGAACCTCTTTGGAGGAAAAAAAACAACATTAACATAAAAATAAGCCATGTTTCCTGAAAATGAATCAGAACATTTTATGATATAAAACAGTATCCCACTGATGACCCAAATCAATTACTTTAGTATGTTCAAGCTCAGACTTAACTCTACTCTGTTTGACTCTAGGTCACACAGCTCTTTTGTTACAAGATTATTTTTTTTAATAAGTAGATTTGCTTTAATTACGAAGTCAACTGCCTTGAAAAGTAGAAAAGATCCCCAAGAAATATTTCTGAACAGCTGTGATATGAAAATAATCAAACCATTTCCCACAGCATCGTAAGCAGCAATAAAACCTTTAATAACAATAAAAATGTGTGTGAAAATGTGTTGTCCCTACCACATTTGAAAATAACTGACATTTGTCTGCAGGGAGTGTAAGAGGTTTTAACAAATGCTTTTTGAAGTGAATGTTAGTAAAGCATTACAGGACTTTGCAGAACTCAGCCTCAAATGTCCAGAAGTTGATATCATTTACATAAAAGACAGGTTATTCTTAAGACAGTATTTTCACCTAGCTTCACTTCTTCAATGTGGCTTAATCATTTCTGTTTTGGTTTAAATAGTGCTTCTTGCTATTTTTGCATAATAGTGGAGGTAACTGTTCTAATGTGCAGTGATAAAATTTCCAGTTTACAAAACAAGAGCTGCCCACTCATGACAAACAGAACCTGGAGAAATAATCTATATGCAAATATGAAGGCAGGGAGGGGTTCTAATTTGCATATGGTGGGGTTTTGCTTGTGGCAGTTCTCAACTACCACACGTTCATTTCCTATACTAACAGAGACATGGAAATGATTTAGATGTGAAGTTCACTGTTAAGCTTGGGCTTACTGTCAAATTAATTCAGCTATTGCTCATAACGTTAATTCCATTCATGTAAAGTGCAGAACTGAGAGCAAGAGCAAAAGCTGAAGCATGTGTTTGTGCTTGCATGTGTGTATGTCTGTTCATCTGTGTTAAGGGGACCTGCCCCGGTCTGTTTTCTTAGCTGGTGAAAGACTTGTGATAGCTGTCACACTATACTATTCCAAAACCAAAGATTATAAATGGCCTAACTGATATCTTGTCCTCTCTCCTTCATACAAATTCTCCAAAAACCCCAAAATCCAGATCCGGGTGAGACACATGACCTGGAATGACACAGGCACAACTGAACAGGCACATGGCAGGAAGCCTGAAATACTTCAGAGTTTTTGTGGGTGAGTATTCTCCTCTGACTTAAGACTTGCATAAAAAATAAAAGAAAAAGTAGCTGTTTTTAAACCATGAATGACTGCGATTCTGGTGAGGGGAATAAACCCATTGCAAAGAGCTAATGACCTAGAGAATGTATTTTCCTTAACTCTAACTAAAAGATGCATGAGTAGCACATTTCCAAATCTAAGAACAAAGCTAGTGAGGAATCATACAAGTCCTGACGAACATCAAGTTGGATGCAGAGCAGCTAGTGCCATGCAAGAATATGCTCTTTGCATTCATCACAGATTTTGTGGAAGTGTTCCACAAGCACAAATGAACTGCAGTAGGTGTTCAGGGACTTGATTAGCATGGATCCATTGTCTACAAGGTACTTGGATGTGCTGTGTTTTTACTGCTATGGAGAAGGACTGATGAGAAGGCATATTCCAGAAGAGATTCCTTCTGCTGTGCAGTACCTTCCATAGGGGATCCACTAAGTCAATGAGAATTTTGCATGGCACAGCACCATTAAATATCCTAGGATTAATTCAGTTGCCTCACTGTGAACTTGGTACAACTACGAAGAGAAATGAATAGTGAAGATGACAGAATGATCTTTTCTGAATCCCCGTGCTGTCATGCAACATGGATAAATAATGAGAAATAAGTTCTTGGCAAATGCTAAGTTTGGCTCCTCAGAGCTTAGACATAATGGTAATATGATATTCAAAGAGTGCAGTGCTCAGTCAATTAGATGAATAGCCTGTTTTTGCTTGTCCTTGTCCAATAAATTTGAGAACAAATGACATTAAAGAAACCCAATTATTTCTGCAAACTACATACTGGAACCTGGCAGATGACTGAAGGATATTAAATGATCCTTCATAGATACGCTAGTTTTGAAGGGGGAGCTCTTTGATTGCAATGCAGCGTTAAACAAGGCAAGAAATGCCTTATATAGTTCAGAGTTAATCCAAACCCTTGTTTTGTTGCCTTTTCTCTGCTGAACAGCTCAGCTACTTATTAGCCCTAAATCAAAAATGCAGAAACCTGTTGGTCTTTTCTGCCTAGCTCTATGTGCTATATAGAATTCCTGTTCTGCTGCCCTGAAGATAGCACACAAATAAGCTTTAACTAATAACGTTTGATCAATACACTTATAAGAGCATGATCTCCTCAAACTACCAGCTGCCCTACAGCCACAAAGGGCAAGACAATATAAAAAAAGCAAAACTGACTCGTGCTAATTCCATATTAATTAAGCTTCTCTTGACCTGTCTTGTGTATTCTTACGGCAACAATGGAAGATCTTTGCATGCAGAGCAGCAAACATGCTCTTTTAGGATAATTTCAATAATATCACTATATCAGGAAGATTCATGCCCTGAATTCATGCCCTTAATCAAGTTGCAGCATGTTAGAGCAATCTAGAGAGGGTGAATAAAGCTATTATTCATTTCTGCATGAAAGCCAATATTATAGCTTAGTACAAGGCAAAGGGTACAATTTTATATGTGCTTGACTACAAGCCTTTTTCTTCCTTCACTGTACAGCACATACGAAACCTTTTTCTTTACATTATATCATAACTTTTTTAGGCTTGAAATATTTTCCATGGTTATTCACACATACACTATCGTAATAAATGTAAACTGAGAATCCAGCTATCAATAGGCCAATCCCTTGAAGGTTTGTTTATGGCTGAGGTAAACACATCACCAAATATAAAGCTGTCAGCTTGTATGTTGCCTGAACATGATCAGCTCATGCCTCTACCTGAGGCAAGGCAGTGGCCTCTTACAGTGATGGATTTTGGCCATTAGCTCCAAATCAAAGTCGGTTTCAGTTCATCCATCTTTCTAGAACCTCAGCAAAAATGTTATTTGAAAATAAACACTGGCTCTTTGTCTCTTTTGTCAAAAGAGCAGCGGGGGGCTGATCTACATGTCACTAAGTACATCTCCATTTCTGCTGCCACAGCAGCAGACTCCTGGAAGCTGCGCTGCTGAATTTAGGTATTTTGTGTACTTACAGTGCTGAAGTGCGGGTCTGGAGGAGGAAAGATCAAAAGTACTACTCCTTTCCAGCAGCACTGAAAAAAGGTTTCTCATAAAGTCAAGTCTGCTGAATGTATAAAGCAGATTTTGATACTTAATCTCTCAGTCCAGCTGACCAACATTTGACTTGAGATCAGGAAGTGGAGGGAAAAGGCCTTTTAAAACCGCTTTTGCAAACCCTGGGGTATCAAAACAATAATTGCTAACAAAATAAAGCACCTGAGGGATAGCTCTATTCTATAGTAATGTGACCCTGATCCCGCTTTAGGTGCTGAACACATAGAGATTCACAGGATACTGTAACCACAGTAGTACCTAGACTTGACCTACATCAGAAATCAAGGCGACTTGGAATAGAAGTGACTTTTCATCCCTGGAGGGTTTCTATAACAAAGGATAGGTTTACAAATGGCTGTTTAAAATGGAGTTAGCCACTGGTGACTGTCCAAGGGCCTGGCCTCAACACAATTAATTCAGAGCAGCATCTCTGTCTGCCAAATCTGTGTTTGCAATGATAGGCCTGCAGTATCAAGTGTTTTCAGGTGCTTGAGTCAAGGATTAATACAGGGAATGGGAGTTAACATTTGTTAATTACTGAAGTCCTGTCTGCCATACCCTAGGCAAGCTGAGTGCCAAGGCAGGTTCAAGCCCCAACTTGATAGATGCGAAAGCTCACCAACCTCTCACTGCAGAGTTGTGATGTGCTGAAGTGAGGCCTTTCTCTAAAATGACTCCAGTTACCTCATGTTTTGTGATGTTTTAGGCATTCTTTTTGCTCAATTTTCCTTTCAATTTAGTAAATGATCTTTCTAAAGAAAATACCCTGCTGCTCCAAGCACAAGCATCTCAGAGTGTTTGGTTTTGTGGGTTTTTTTTGGGTGTTTTTTTGGTTTGTAATTGTTCACACTATGTTTTCACAAGTTTGACTAAGAGACTCCTCTCAAAAAAATGTTTGCATCAGTATTGGAGTTGAGTTTTCAGGTGTTGGGGATTACCCCACAGCCCTTTCTTCTCTGATATCTCTTTAACAGTGATTTTCCATAACCTGCCTCTCTTTGACTGCCTCCCCCAGCTCTGATCTGACCGGAGGCAGGGAGGCCTCTGAGACTGTGTGGGTTATTTGAGGACTCCTTCTCCAGAGCCATACTGCAAAGAAAGGACAGTTTATCCTTGTAGAAGTACAGGAATTATTTAAAACAAATAAGTTTTGATGTGGCCTTGTTGCCATGGAGTCTTTTCCCCTTTGTTCTTCATCATCTTCATCAAGAACAATGGCAAATTTCCAGCTTGTTTGGCTGGGAATGGGCATATTCTTAAATCCAAATAAGACAGTTATTGGTAACTTCTGATGTAAAGAACCAAATAAATGTGATGGGGAAGCCATTAAAGCTTGGGCTTAGTTTCACTGCTAAGGCTCAGGCATTAGTGTCTCTGTGCACTTTGTTGGATAAATACATGTTGTGAACTGAAGTCGATATTTTTCTTTAGCATTTTAGGAGCTAATAATTGTTACCAGGAGACCTTACAAGGAAAGCTACAATGTTCTGGCTTTTCCTTCTGGGCTACTGACTGACTTGTCTCAAGAGGAGAACTTGGAGAGATCTCCTCCTGCCTTCTGTTGAGAAAAAAGAGGATACAGTACGAACTGGGAAGTCACCTCATATAGAGTGTCAAAAGTGACCTCACTGTAGATGGTACAGCTGGCTGAAGTCTGCTGGAGCCTGCCCTACTTCTGCTGGGTCAGATTCCTCCCCTTTTGTTATTTGAGCTTCCTTCTGAAAGCCTGGTCTGCCTAAAGGAGTAACATGACATTCCCTTTCTTTGCTCCTCAATCAGAGGGGCCTTGCTTTCTCATAGAGGGCTGGGATACACACTAACCTGAGCAGCTGTGAAAGTGAGGTGAAGATTAAAACTTTGACTCTGATCATACATTTCAATGTGAATGAAGGAAATAAAAGGGAGATTATTTTTCTTGCTACTTTTCAAATTTCTTACCCATGATGCAGTAGTGTTTATATGAACCCTGATGCAGTTGACATGTTTCTGTCCTATCAGGTGCAGAAATGTTTAGTCTTCATCCTAAAAATGTATTTGGGGAAGGTAGGAAGGAAGGGAGGAGAAGAAAAAAAGTAAGGGAGAGAAAATCAGTTTTGGATGGTAGCAGATGTAGCATGTCAAGTAAGAAACACAGAAGTACTCTTCTGGCTGCAGTCTGGCACTTCAAAGCAAAATGAAGAGGCATTTCAAAGAGGATACACATTATTATTTGATTAAGATTCAGCTTCCTGGATGAAATGTGCATACAATTATTACCATAATGATAGTAGGTTTCATAAGAGAAGTTTAGTCTCTTTGTTTCTTATTGGTTCATATTAGCAGTGGGTTCAACCTCCTATCCTATGTATGAACTTCCACTGTTTTTTTGAATTTGCATATACGAATGGGGTGCCCAAAACTAGCTGCATCTTTTTAGTTTTGAATATAAATCAGCTTCACATGGGAGATCTAGCCCTAGATTTGGGGTGTGTAGTGAAGTTGTACTCAGACAATACTTACACAGGACCTTTTTTGCATTTCTTACTGATGGCTTTCTGCCTTTCTGCCATTTTAGAGTTAAGTTCTCACAATGAGGCTGGTGAAACACTGGAACAGGTTACTCAGAGATGATGTAGATGCCCCATCCCTGGAATTATTCAAGTTCAGTTTGGATGGGGCTTTGAGCAACCTGCAGGGGAGTTGGACTAGATGATCTTTACAGGTCCCTTCTAACCCAAACCATTCTATAATTCCTTGATGCTATGAAGACTCAACATACACTCAAGTATAAGACTACCTCTTGCCTTATTTCCTTACACTGTTACCAACAGTTGTGATACTCAGGTTTTTTTAAACCTCCTAATATTATATTCAGTGTCTTTAGAGACAGGCATGCTAATATTGCTCAAATTTCTCTTCTTCAGTTCTGCTGAAGACCAAAAGGAAGACTTATTGCCTATATAAACCAAGTAGATTCTACATGACTTTCTGTGGGGGCCATGAATAGCTTGTCCTCAAAGCCTGCCAGGGACTTTTGACTGCTTTTCTCCCAGCTAAACTGAGATATTTCCAGTCAGATTGCAGAAAGAACTTTAAGAATTCAAAGCCTGAACATACCACTGCATTTTGCCACAGTTCAGCTTGCAAATTACGTTGAAAAAACATAATTCTTAAAAAATCAAATGTTTCTTAAAAATTCTTAAAAAATCACTGCTCCCAGTCAAAACAAACTTCTGAGGAATTCAATGGAAAGACTTTAGTAAATCCAAACTTGAAGCCAAAAGCAGAGACAATCCATTTCCTACAGGTCTTATGCCCCTGTCATCCCCCCAGTCCTTGGCCTGGTAGAAAATTGAGGAGTGTGAGACACAACCTAGACATTCCCATTCTGAATCAGAGCAGCAGTCTGTTCTGCCTGGAGCCTTTCCAATAGCAGTGGTCAGTACCAGCTCTTTCTAAGGAAGGACCAATGGTGGTCACAGATAAGCCTCGTCCATAGAAAACTGTCTCAAACCCTCTGCAAGTGGGTTAACTATGCCTAAACTCCTGTTTCCCCTCTTGTTTTCCCTTGTCTTTTAAAAACATTTGCTATTGCAGACATAAGTATTTTTTAATGCAAATGATTATTCACTTTCTTTCACAACCCTTCTGGCTTGCAGGAGGAAGTTTCACAGGTTAACAAAAAAAGCTTTACTGGCTTTAAACTTGCTGCCGACTGATTCTAGGGAAGCTCCTTTACTCAGATGTCATGAAAGAAAGGACTAGAAAAGTTTCTTGTATTTACAACAAACACTGTTTTCAATCGCCTTAACGTACTTTCTTCTCCTGTCTAAAAAGCAATAGCACAAAATTAAGCAGCCCAAACCTTCTCTGTTCTTGTGTAGGATTCAGTGCAACTCCTTGAAATACAGACTTTGCAATGTATTTATGACTGAAGAATGAGACAGTCTGCAAAACACAGATAATTTTGGATTGCTATCATATTAGAGGCTATAAACAAATAGTACCTTATCCTAAATAGTTTATTTTTTTCCTGTTTCTAGATATATTGGTTTCTCCAGCCAAAAGCCAGAAGAGGTTTGAAAAAAAGTTTAAATCACCTCAATGTCACCTCAGGTAAGGAGTCTCCATCAGAGCTCTCTGAATGTAGTGTAAGGCAATATCACATGCAGTAAGTATGAAATATAAGCTGAAAAACACTGAGGAAAAAAATTGCTTATTCTTCAAGTGGTCTTTCACTCTTTCTGTTATTCTTACCTTGGTCAGTACCTTTCTTTGCTTAAAGCAGTAAATATGTTTAAATTCGTTCAGTAGACCTGCTGTATTGTTTAGTTTCTATCTAAACTCACATTTCTAGGAAAAATTGAATCCATGATGGTTTTTTTCCCCTCATATCTAAAGGTTTCCTAGTGACTCTACACTCCCAGTGGACCCTTCAGATTAAAAAAGATTAACTTAGTGCCTGGTGGACAGGTATGTATTTAAGCAAGGCAGCCACTCAGGAGGTACCTGAAGCTTTGGTTAGGTAAGGACTGATGAGAATGCAAATACTACATTATCTTTTCATGCAAAGAGAAGATTCCATTTAGCCAGCATTTTAGCTATTCTCACAATTTAAAGTTTTGCATCAGTGAACACAAATCACACTTATCCATGTATAAATTAGAAGTGCTTATGCTTCTTTGTGTAAATACAAGTTAGGTTATTTTTAGTGCTAGAAGCTGTATCTATCTGTATTTATCAGGTTAACCTCTGAAATAAAACAAGAAAACAAACAAACAATAGTTTTAGTTGCATAAGGGAGCCACAATGTGATGTCTCTTGGAGAAATGGAAGCAGAGAACTTTAGTAGAAAAGTCCCTAAGTTAAATAGACATTTTTGGTTTTGGTTTTGTGTTTTCCAAGTAACATTTTTGAAAAGCATCCATAAAGTGTCTCTATTAAGGTCTGTCTTTTCATCATGCTACCTGCATGAAAGCATGTTTGTGTCCTGATGCAGCTTAAGTTTACGATTTCTGACTGTGGTAGATTTGTATCTTGATGTGATTACCACTTATTACCATTTAGAAATGCTTTTCACAGGTTTTTCCAGGTTTTACTTTTGTTTCTTAAGATCAGACACTGCAGGCTTTAAGACTGGTGCCACAGCTGGTCAGGCTTCAGATGAGGGAAAGAGGTCCCCGGAGTCTGATCGAAGTCACGCTGGCTTGTGCTTAGAATCATAGAATCATATCTGAGATTCCTCACTGGATCTGGATTTGATTGGTGTCTGGCTTGGAGTTCTTTGGTTTCTCTGAAATACTGGTATTTTATATGTCTACTGAGTGAACTGCATTTAAACTCACTGGTTTCTGTGCCAGTCTTCAGTTACCAAGAGGTGCTTGAAAAAAGAAGTTGAATGGGACTCTACTTCTTGGGCATAGTGCTGGGAAAAAGGAAACCTGTTTTTAAAAATCTGATTTTATAAAATCTGTGAATCCCAAATGGAAATAATTAGAATGTGAAGCCTACTGTCTGGACAGAACAGAGAAATCTAAAGGAATTTGTTTTCTTAGAATAGCATTATGTCAACCCAGAGGGAAAATGTCACTCGGCTGCTTGACTCCAAATATCTGGATGTGAAACCACTGGTGGCACCCACTACTTGATCACACTGACAGATTTACTGCTTGCTGCAGAGCTGCTGCTGCTGCATGATGGAAATGGCAGGTGCACTCTGCTACAAAAGAGGATTTCTGTCTCAAACGTCATCTCCATGCACATGTGTGACTAAGAGCAGCTACAGGTCACAGGGGGACAGATTAGTGTTTATAGTGACTTATGAAGAAATGTTGCTATTTTCTTTAATCTTCCCAAGGACAATCTCCTTGCTATCCCATGGTTGCATACCAGGGCAGGGAGATTGACCAATTCAGTGCCAGCTGAAATACACTAAAAGTTAGAATGTGGTAAGAATTATTGTACAAATAAATGATATGCATTGTGTACTATTCAACAAACAAAGATATCTTTCAGTTCTATGGAAGATTTGGACTATAAACCTATGGATTCTAAACCTATGAAAACAGGATACAGAAAAATCCACTGAAAACAAAGGAAAAAACCTGAAATGTGTTAAGTGGGGTCAAATCATGAACCAAGCTCTACATAACCCCAAAGACTTGTTAGTACTAAGAATCGGAAACTGTATTTTAGAGGTGATATTTACAGAATCAGAATAGTGCGGGTTGGAAGGGATGTTCAAAGGTCATCCAGTCCAAACCCCACACAATGAGCTTCACCTAGATCAGGTTACCCAGACCCACACCCAGCCTGGCCTTGAATGTCTCCAGGGATGGGGCATCTACCACTTCTTTGGGCAATCTGTGCCAGTTTCACCACCCTCATTGTAAAAAAATTTCTTCCTCATGTCTAATTATGTAAATAATTACTGTATTGCAGTATGTATCTTATGAACTGCTCAGGGTTCAATCCTACTTGCTTCACTTGGCTACGGGTCCTCTGCAACTGAGTTTCCCCTTGTACCAATCCAAAAATCTCTTGCCTTCATCCTTGCTTGAATTTACATTCAGTTTGTGATTTCACTGAGGTAGGAATACTGTATTTGGAGTGAATCAGGTTGAGATTGCTCCATTTTACTGTTACATCAAAATAACAAGCAACCCCCTACCCCCAGCTCTCAAAATTCCTCTCTCAAAGTCTTTTGATGTCAGATTGTAGTCTTACATATATAATTTAGAACTATATCTGGGTTTCAAATGCCCAACACTTTAAATATATGTCAGACAGCATTGGACAAATTGAGCAAGTGGAATTTGCCCTATTTCTATTTGTATCTGCCTGAGATTCCTTCAAAGACTGGTGAATATAATTTCAGTGAATTCTCAAGGCCAGTTTTGTAGCATAAAGATTCATTGGGACCAGATTCCAATCACCAATGCTAGTACCTTAATTTTTTGTAAGTACAGTATAACACCATTTTGGCAGAAAATGATAATGATGTTTCCAGGCAAATTCCCTAGTACACCATGTCAGCAATCTTGATGAGGATCCAACAATTCTAGGATATTATAAGTGAGTCATACAGTCCTGTCATTACATCAGCTAGTACCTCTTGCACAAAAGGGTGAAACCAGAGATATCTTCAGAGTCAAAAACTAAGGACCAATCTTATCTTACACTATCTAATGCTATTTTACAAATTTCATTGAAGTTCTTTCTATAAGTAAATTCAGAATGACACCTCTAGGTTTTCATTTTGCCGGGTTTTTGTCATAACCTTTTCTGATTTAACATACAAGCTACAAGTAGCTTGTATATGTTTTCATAACCCACATAGTGTTCTGTTATTGGAAGGATGACACTTGTATTTATATTGCTCCTTTTTTGTTTGTCTCCTCACTGTCCTTTCAAACAACACCTGTTGCTGCAGAGAAAAGGCTGTGAGCAGCATGTGTGTGACTTAAACAGGTACTCAAGGGATGCTGAAAGAGGGCCAGCAGGCACATTTGATGTGCTGTACCTTCACAGCATTACCTCAATTTGGCATTGCCTTCTATAACATTATAATTTATTTCATGAAACTCTGCCCTTCATTTATTATTATATTTTATATGAGATGGTTATCTTTGCTCTGCACTGAGGATTGTGCAGTACCATTCCAGAGCGGTGAACAGAAGCCAGCTGCCCAAATGGTGTAGGCTTGCCATGTGGCTTCATTGCTCTCTGTCAGTAGATAACTGTGATGAAGAATGACTGCCCATAGCACTTCCTTTTCCTGGGATGAGGGAAACATGCAGCTAACTTAAAACATGCAGTCCTGTCATAACTGGCAATACTGTGGAAAAAAGTGACCAACTTTGAGACACAAAGTTGTGAAACAGTCTGGCCAGTGGCACCACTGATCTGAACCCATTTTTGACAGCACATTGTTGGTTTTCCCCATTTCTGTAGGTGGGGGAAAGAGGAAGGGAGCTGTTTTCATTAGCATAAATACTTCTTTAGTAGTCACCAACAAAAATTGCAAATTAAGGTTTGAAAAAGCCTACATGAAAAGTTTGATGTTTCCCATTACACCACTGCCAAACTTAGGGGAGAGAAGATATTAAGAGAAAAATAAGGCAACTGCTTGCTTAAAAGGAGTTGCAGTTAAGATGCAGTCATCAAGATGGTCACTTTGATATTGTCCACCCATCCTCTGGTATTATTTATTCACAGAAAAGACAAAAAAAAAAAAAAAAAAGCAGATTTCATGAACAGAACAAATGCCAGAAGTTAGTATATGGCTCACTCTTTGTCTGGGATATTTTTGCTATAAACCAGAGACAAATACTTTTTACACCTTTCCCCTTAAAAATGTGTCTATTCTATACTACACATCTTTTTGCCATGTGTCAAACCTTTTCCTTGCATCTGCAGCTGCCTAACAGGATCTCATGGAGCTGGACTGTTATCTTTCTCTTAGTAGTTCCACAGCAATTTCCATGCAATACATTGAGCGTGTAAATAATTTTCAGCCTGTTTTAAGTTCTAAATCACCATAAAAAATGATGCTAAATATAGAATAATCAGTAATTTCCAAGTTTGATTGTAATAAGTACAAATGTTTTGCAAATAATGTGTGGTATCTGCTTAAGGAGAAAATCAGCTCTTCTCAGCTAAGCAATAGATTTTTCAAACATGATCAAGATATTAATAGGCTAAATCTAAACTTTTTAGAGCCAAAGGAAGGCAGGAGTTATCTTCCAAACCTAATTTCAGAGAATTTCAGTTTCTCAAACTCGATTTTTACTATATTACAAATTATCAACAACTGACAACGCAGAGAAAAGACCCAGGGAGGTATACATTTGCACTGATCATGCTGTACTGGCAATTTTAGTCCCTACCTGTAGGGCTCATAAACCACTAAGGCCAGTGCTCATTCTTATAGTTATGAGTAAGTCACAAAAAATCTGCTGAATTGTAAAAAAAATAGTGAAGAATCAATGGGTACCAGTTGGAAAACTGCTCTGCTGAAGAGCTCTCCATTGAGCACAGTCACTGCATATGTTGATCACTTACTGGTCAAGACTGAACTACCCACCGGTTCAAGATGCGAGGCATAAACTAAAAGGATATTATTATTCTACTGCCATTGCCTGCTGACATACCTCTGGATCTCATGCAGTTACGAATAATGAAAACAGATTAATAGATTTTAAGCCCAGAAGTGACCATTATCATCATTTTAGCCTGACCTTGCATTCTAGCAAGGGTAACAGGATATTACACAGTTTTGCGCCCTCCAAAAATTGGCATTTGAACTGCAGCATATTTTACATAAAGATGAACAACCTAGCTTGATTGCATATGCTATTCTTATCTAGGTGAAAAATTGAAACAGGAATTGAGTAATGAAAAAAGCTACCAGAGCCTGCTACCAGAGTCCTGTTGGGAATATATGGAAGAGTGAATACTGAGAACAGAAACTAGAATGACAACAGAAAAATGGATCTGAGCAGGATCTTAGAAGCTAACCTACAGAAGCATTTCCTCTCAAAGGAGAGAGTAATGCTATCATAAAACAGTGTCTGATTCACTGAATGAATGAAAGAATTCCTGCTAACATCTGTAGTTGAGGCCACCTGTTTACACCATGAAGCAAGTAGAAGGATTAATTTTTTAGGAGGCTAAGAAAGAGGGTTTTTTGTTTGCTTGTTCTCAGGGAAGAGTTAAGGATAGCATTCATGATCACAGCACACACGTTTCACAAGACACACAATCTTACACGCTTCAAAGCCACAATAATTGCTCACGTAAACTTGATTTAGCTAGAAGATGTAACAATATGTATTAAAGTTGATAAAGCATGCTTTGAATCCTCTACTGAATGACTTTCACTGACCTCTTTAGAGAAAATGTATTCATTTGTGGATAGTTTTCTATCCGCAATTTGGAAGGTTTAATATGGAAACTTTTGCAAGAGTGCACTTGAAAAGTAAGGGTTCAGCAATACACTGAAGACAGAGGTTACTCGTGAGTAATACTGAGCACACATATGCTGTGGTGGGCCACAAAATCTTCTTGTACTATGCTTAAGACTGTTGAATTTTTACTTTGTTTCTCCTTTCCTTAGGTTTTGTAATAGTCACTAATTCACTGTGGTTGATATTCAAGATACAGTTTTTGAGAGAATCACTGGGTGCAAATACCCTTACCTGATAAGAAAATATGTCCTATTCCAAGAGCACTGAATACCACAGAAATGTGTGATGCTAGTAAACAGGAAATAAAATGAATGATGGGGATACCCCGAGAAAAACTCAGCTCTCATAGGACCAATATGTAAACATAATGAAGTGCTGGCAGCAATCTGGCATTTCTCTAGCTTTGGGGAATAGAAGGTCAGGGGTCTAATTGTGCTGCAGAGAGGAAAAGATGTGGGGATGTGTTAGGACCAGTCTTAAGAGCTGGAGCTAGTGAATTAGTAAAAAAAAAAAAAGAAAGAACCAAACATTTAAACAACAAGGTAGTGAAGAGCAGTGTTGTTCATGAAGGGCTGAGGCAAACTGAAACATTTCAATATATGACAAAGGTACAAGGGATGGAAATGTGAATATACTGTTAAAGAAAGATGTCATTTTGAAAGAATGACAGGTCTGAAGCTAGAGATGTGCAACTGATTTAGACAGAATCCCAAACTGAGATTAAGGTAGGTCTGTGTTCTTAGGTATGCAATCCTTATGGTCAGCTCCAAAGCCTCCTCTTTGCTATTAGAATTAGGAATTCGCCTGGAGTCTTTTTTTATTCCTGAAGATCTGCATCACCATTTCCTTCAAAGCACACTGTTGCATGTGGTAGCATACTTCTTGTAAGAGGTCCTTACGTATATTCGACCAGATATTAGCCAGAAGCAAAGCATAACTGAAAGCATACACAAATTTAGAGATAAGAATGGAGTGGAATAGAAGGGTACCTTTCAAATCTATGCCAAGAACACAGAAATGCAGTCCTCATAACACAATTATCACTGTAATTTACTGATCAGTGGGGCTATGTATACAACCAGAGAAAAATGTAAAAGGAGATACACACACACACACACACAGAAAGCATCCTTTTGCACACTTATGGAGGATGGTTACTGCTCCAGAGAGCTTCTTTTCCTAAGAATGTTGCTCAAGAATTGCTCTAGTTGCTTGAAGATAGCTGGTCTCACCTTGATCTGTCCCTGTTAAAAGTTACCTGTGCTGCAGGTTACAGTAACTGGAAAACTGCCATCTTTACATTCACTTTGGCCAGTGGCTTTGCCCAGAGGATGAAAAAAGTCTCAGTATTTGTTGGTTTATCCTTGATATGTCAAGGAAAGAATAATTCTTAAACCTTTTCTAAAGAGGGAGTATTAGAGCTGGAAGAAGAAGCCTTGGTAATCTGGAGATCTTCCTCTGGCCAGTGCAAACCCACAGACTCTTCCCAGAGATATCTGATTTAATTTTTTCAGATTGGAAATAACAAAAATATGGTTAATGCCAAGAACAGAAGTCTTCCTTTCTTTTTTTTAACATATGCTTCACACTTGATAGATGGCAGAAGTCAAAATAAGTTTCTAAAATATGTAGTTAGAATTCTTGCTTTATAGCTTGATCCTGGTCCCAGTTAAAAATCAACTGGAGTTTTGCTACTGACCTCTGCAAGAGGAGAGCAGGGCCTTCAAATTGCATAGTAAAATATTCTTTATTCCTTTCTGGTTTAATGTCTATATAGACATAGGCTGGAGTAGGATGAAAGTGTCAGTTTTTACATTTAAGGATTTGTGCTTTATGAGCCTTGATATGTTAATGCTTCCTCTGGGGCTATTCTGGATGAGTGCATTGCACAGGTGGCCCACTGCAATTTATAGACACAATAATTGAACAAGAGAAGTAAGAGACAAGAGTGTTTTCAGCACATGGGATGCAGCTGGTTCAACTACTTTAACAGGAGGCATAACTTTTGTATGACAAAGTCCCTTTCTAAAACATAGGAAAAAGGACTTTTTTCACCGAGACCCATGTGCTACTTTTTTGCACTTACCCAGCTTGCTTCACATACCAGAGCATGCTCTGAGAGTCACTTTGTCATGCCCTTAAATGAGCAATTTACTCTACTATAATTTATACTGCTAAGGAACTCTTTTAAAACAAACATCTGTTAAACCAGGAGTTGACCTGAAAAACACGTAACTTCCATGAACTGAACAGTCCCATACCAAGGAGCAGTAAACTTAGCAAAATGACATAATGTAAAAAAGAAAACAACTATTACAGTTACTGTTAAATAAAACTAAACTCAAACTAACACTTTCTTTTGTCTCCTATTAGCTGTTTGTATGGTTAACTTGGAAGTTTTTCTTGAGAAAACTGCAAGGTGCTCACCTACAGCCATTTATCTTTCTGAAATGTAAAGTAGGAATAAACAAACTACTGCTACAGGCAGAATCTGCTAGGAAAAATTCTAAACTACTTAAGGATACAGAGTGAAATGCAGGAAGTATTTTGGTTTCTTTTTTTTTTAAAGAAAACACTTTCTGTATCTTAATCTGTGTATTTAAAAAAGGAAAAAATGTGATTTTTATTCTATTAAACAATAACAGTAAACAGACAAAAATCAAGTCTTGATTGCCTGATGGCATGCATTCTGATAACACAAGATTTGTCGCAATCAGGGTTTGAGGATGGAGGCAAGAATCTTTTACCATTTCTGCGATACAAGTATTTTAAAAATTTATTAATTCATTTTACATGGAGGTGTGCTGCCTTCAACAAATGTTCCAGTGATTAGTGTCCCTTCTCATAGCTTGAGGTATATCAGATACAATTTCAGGTTAGGATGTTTTGGAAAATAAAAACTTAATTACCACAACTCGGTGCTTACTCACAAAAACTGTTCTTATTTTAAAAGTTAATTAAACACTACAATTAGACAATTAGCTCCATTTTATTCACTGCTTCTTTGTCTTAAAAGTAAATAATTCATTGCTTAATACCAAAAAATTTTAATTTGTCTCTTTGCATGTTCTTCAACAGTAGAATTTTTAAGTTCTCCCTGATTAAATCCAAGTTTATGTTATTGCAGCACATAACATGGCTAATTTCTGATATACTAGATGTGTGTGTGTTCTTTCTTACATCAATGGGGCAAACTAAAAGACTGGAGACACCGCTCAGTACATATGTAATGAAGCCATGAATCCCTGACTCTGGTGTACTTCCAGGTTTAGACAGTTGTAAACAAGCATCTGTATAACCCATGTTCTCATCATATCTGCAATTTAGTGCCAAGTTCCACAATCTTAATTTTGGCCATAATTAATTATTATAATAAACACATGAGAGATATTTTTTTCTGTTTCACCATAGTGTACATAAAGACAGGGAGGGAGTAATCCTATCATCTGATTTTGGCATTAAGTACTTATGTATATGCATAAGAATTATCATTAAAACATACATTTATGACACAGTCTTCACGTACATCAACAAAAAGAATTCTACAGAACAAAGTCAAAACAACATCATCACAATACTGACAGAGGTGGACAATTTACGCACACTTCAAGCCTCATCCCCTCACCACGATATTACAACACAGATTAAAAACATAAAAAAGGTTACTGAAGTCCATATGCTTAAACATCTTACTGAACTGGGGCTACAGGCAAGGATCTGAGTTTAGAAAGAAAAAAGTACACATAATCTCAAAGCAAGCGTTTTCTTTTAATAAATAAGAACTTGCATTCAGCATGTCACAGATTTCTCCAATAATGTGTATTTACAGTTCTGTTAGACGGATTCCTGCATTATCCCATTTACTCCTCAATAGCAATCTTTCTCTCCTCTCATTATCAGAAGGGCAATGCAGGGAAGAGCATAGTCCTAGATAATACACTGATATTGTACAGAGCTCTATTGCATACCGCCACGATTTCAACTTTGTTGAAATGCCCAACGAAGGGAAGAGGATGTCACAGTGGTAGCAAGATGTTCTATAGATTTCCAAATAATTTAGTTACTTTTGAGACCACAGTGTGACAGAGTACTGAAGCAGATATCTGCTATTAAGCTCACAACATAAATGACACCTGCTTTGGCATCTTGCTGTCTATACAAGCTTCTCTGGGCAGAACATCTTTTGCAATTAAAGCTGTAACTTAAACAATCACAAGTTTCCAATCTGTCTCATGTATTTATATGCTGTTCTCATTTCACTGGAGCAGCTCTTTGTTGCACTAGGCCACCTGGGCAGGAAATGCTCCAACTATCCAACTATCCTTGGCAGTTGCCTTCACAGCCACCTCCATGACTTAATTTTCAGCAGATCCAAGCATCTACCTTTTCTAACTAGAAGTAAAAGCCAGCCTATTTCTGCATTTCAGGTCTGCATATTAAGTAGAAGAAGAGGAGGCCTGATTCTTCATTTATTGTTAATGACTTTAATTAGGTGCTTTAGATAATTTTACACTTAGGTTTTTTCTGCTAGGCTGCAGGAGTAGGGACTAAGCTGAGACTTAAACTTGTTCCACACCTAGTACCAACAAATTTAATTTCTCTCATGCATTCATTATAATCAGCACTAAAAGCACCTTCACCAGAAATAGTGATGACATAATTATGACGGCATATATCTGAGTGTATCTGAGTTTTTTGAGTTCTGTACTGACATAAACTTAGGCATGCCTCTGGGTCTAAGAGTTCTTCTAATTCTAAAAATAGGTTCTGCACATTTTTCCCTGTATTGCAGCAAATTTACAATTCAGTTAAACGTTGTTTATAGAAGAGAGATGAAGAAAAGAAATTGCTCCTTGCCTGTGCATTCTTCTTGCTCAGCCAGAGAGCAAACAATTCTGTTTTGCTCATTGATTACAAAAATAGTTTCTTGATGACTTGTTAATTTGATAGGTCAAGCAATTTATTAGGTGTTTCCTGTGTTTCCAGCTATAGTCTGCATTGCAAGGAAACAAGTAGTGTCTGTGGCATGGAAGATGAGTCTGTGTCTGATGAGAGCCATGTGTAACAAACTCCCATTTTTCATAAGTGCTGTCATTTTACAGATGTATGACCCTCTTCTCCTGGTTACAGAGGAGGGGGGCTGGGGGAAGATAATGTACAGGGTTCAGGAGAGAAACCCTTGTAGGCAGAAACACAAATCATGTCATGCAAACCAGAACAGGCTACAGGAACATCACATCTCTTTACAGAAGACAATAACAGATAGGACAGAGAAAGATGGAGTCTAAGATGATTAGGAAAACAGGAATGGTTAATGGATAACAGCAACGTGGCGCCAAGCAGTTCATTCCATGTCATAAAGATATGAGGCAACACAAACAGAGAGCAGGTAAAAGGTCCTTGAAATTCATCCAATCAATGCAGATGCAGATTTGTGTTCCCAGTATATTTGACAGAGAATAATACAGACTGTGGAAAAATTAATGTATTTCAAATTAAGTCTTTTGTTTTCTTAGCATCTCTTATTCTCAGTGTGCAGTATATCATCTCCAATATGAAATTACTTTTTTGGCTTTGGTTATTTTTTTTAAACAGCTCTTGTCTGCAAATTCTAGGCACTTTCTTTTACCTTCAAACCCAGGGTCAACATGTACCTTAGGAACATAATTTCTCTTTTACATCAGACCAGTAAGCTGGAGGAAGAGCCTGAAACACGTGGGAGTAATTCCACCACACTGCTCACCTCCTGTGGAGGTCCCTACTGTACTACTATTGCTGCAAAAATCTGAGTGGCTCCCATTGCACAGCAAAGGCATAGAGGGATCAGTGCTACTAAGCCCCTGACCAAGATAGTACTCAAACCCTATTGCGTACATATATGGGGAAAAATTATACTTTCCCTGAAGTATAGTAGGGAAGACTATACTTCCTGACTTGTATCTGAGTTAGTAGGGAAGATAGAGTAATCTCTAATTCTACTCTGCTCCATTTAGGACACCTATTTTTATTTTCTGTTTCAGTAGAAAAGTACTTACAAACCCTCAAATATTGATTAGCAATTTGTGGCAGCTCAGTTTTGCATTACTCAGCACATGTGTCACAAAGTGCTAATCCTGGAAGAGCACTGAGAATTTAATTTGTAGTGATACAACTGCTAAGACATCAAGGGTTCAGCATGAGAAGTGTTTGGGACTAAGCTATGGCTGACTTGGGGGTTTGAAGGGAAAAAAAAATCCCTGAAGTCCTCACAGATCAGAAGCTTGGATCCCTGGCTTGCACATATTTGCAAGTACATTGTGGATTTTGTACAGCCATCAGGTTCTCAGGAGAAAGCAACAGGGCATGACCGCATCTTTTGAATCAAACAGAATTTGTCTGAGAATCCAGCTAAAGAGCTTCTGCTCTTTCTTTTCACATGAACACTCCTTGTAAGAAAGGCAGCAGTGTGTAGTCGGTGTAAAGTGACCATCAGTAAGTGGACATAAGTAACTGAAAACTATTAGTATTGGATAACTCTTCAAATCCAAATGACAGAAAACACAGGAAGGCAGCCAACAGGCACTTCAGTAACGTGCTTGTTTTTCACTAAATCATTTACTTCTGTTGCAAATGTTTATCCTTACTCAGGCAAAGATTTCATTGACTTCAGTGGAAATTCTGACTGTACAAGGAATGCAGAATTTTTTCCTCCTGTAAACAGAGGTTCTCTGGAATTGCAGCCTGCACATAATAAACCTCTCAAACAATTCAGACCCATCATTCTAATTCACTGTGAACAGAACTTCAGTATATCTCAGTTAACAATAAACATAGGCTCTCCTCCCAGTCCTATTGAAATCTATGGCAAAACTCCCAGCGACTTCAATAGGAGCTGTAGCAGACCCCGGGGCTTTCAAAGACCAGACATGCAATGGTTTAGCGCTCTGCATACTAGAATTACAGGTCAAACCTTTGGTTTTGTAAAACACAAAAGAGAAAAAGAATGCATTTTCTGCCTGGTTGATGGGAAAAAAAAAAAGTAACCCAGCCCTAACAATCATTTAGAATAAAAAGTGCTACATGGAGAGCATGAGCCTCATATCACTCAAATCAATTTTATATACTCATCCTATGATAAAATTCAGTCAATATAATGCTTCCCCACAGGTTCCAAATCACTAAATGACAGTTAAGTAGCATCATATGCCCCAATCAATTACATATAAAAGCTAAACAGATCAAAATAAGTTATATCTAACCTATTATAAAATAATGTTAATTATTGCAGAGTTAAGACTAGAATTAAACAGCAAATGATGTGGTTTGCTAGATAGCAAAGTTAGGAAAACATACTACTAAATCTCTGTATGCCGTGATTACATCACATTTGATAACACTGTCCAAGATGCTATTGTTTATTCTTTAGATAAATGTCCTAATCAATAGATACATGAAGACAAAATAAGAGTAATTAAGAGAGGTGTATTTGACTCTCTATTGGTACATATCTATTGAAAGCAAACAGAATTCTCATCAGCAAAACCTACTTTGAGTCTAATTTGCAGATTTTCTTTTGATTTATAGCTTTTAGAAACATGTCAGGGATGTGGCAAATATTCAGGCATTTGCTTAGCTAAAAGATAAAGGGCTATAAAGCCAGCTGAGATATGACACAGAAAACAAGGCTTGTCATAGTATACCGAAAACTGCAGGTCACCTTTCTTAATGCCCAGAAAGAAGTAACATACCCCCCACTGCAGAAGGGTTTATGGAGAAAGAGTCTCTTAAATGCATGGTTCTTCACATGACTTTTTGCCATTGACAGCAGACAGAGCAAATCCTAAAAGCTAATGTGTTCATGCCACTACTCCATTAAAAAAACAAATAAAACTTGTTAATAAAGACATATAAGGGAAGTTTTCACACCTGAATCAGCATCAAGCTTTCATTGTATGAGGACCTCTATCAATACATAGGCTCACTGTGAACTGGCAGTACAGAAATAACCAAATGCTTTTGATCCTCAAGGCATTTCTAAACACATTTCCCCAGGCCGCAACACCACTCCAGTTCAGTTTACCGCAACCTCTAACACTTGCTGCAGCTGTCTGATGAATCTGCTATAATTCAGATCAGTAAAATTATCTAGGTTTAAGAAAAAAATCCCCAAACACTCCCAACTACTCTCTCTCTGCTCACCTCACCTAAAAAAGCCTGAGGATTTAAAACATTATCAGGATCATTTCAGTAGGTTTGTTTATAGCCTGGCTTTCCAGACAGTTACCTTAGCACAGCTGAGGAGGGCACAAACTGTGATGTGGGATTGTGAAGCTGGAGCAAAAAAAAAGAGAACTTTTCATAGTGGCTTTGCCACTGTCAAATCCATGAAAATAAACTAAAGTCTGTTTTTTTTTACTTTGACAAACTATGTACTAAACAGAAATAAGCACGTAAGGAAAAGCTCAGCTTTGCTTAACTCAGGGAGTTACTCATCACTTCAGTGAGGACTTCACCTTTTACATCTGACAGAATTTGTCTTTTCCAGTGCAGGCAGCAAGGGTGATGGTATGTGTTATTTTCTATCGGCTATGAGTGCAGGGCTTTCCCTGCCCCTAAAGAAAACAGCCTCTGAAGATCGGACCAAACATTAATTTTCTGTTCAGTATTCCTGGAATGCTCTCCTGCTTCCTTGGACTTCTTAACTATTTGCACCTCACAGGATCCTATGTGTAAAGTGGGTGTTAAAATATCTATCTCACATGACACTGATAACAATATTTATGCTGAGCTGAGAAACTAGAATGAAAGCAAGTACAGTATAAATGCCTAGTTTTGTTCATACTGTTCAGAAAAGCCTTTATAAAATTAATACTTTGCACTAGGGACCTTTCTGACAGACAAGGAATGAAGCTAGTGAATGGAATCACATCAAAAGAGACCCTGTGTTCACCCGTTCTCCCTTATTTATTTTCTGGCATTATCTTTTTCCTTCCTATCTTTCCAAGGCCCAAGGCATAAAATTTACATTTTCTTTGCATTTTATCCTTAAGAAGGAAAGGAGGGAGGGAGTAGGAGGGGAAAGTAACAGAGATAAAAGGAACAAACAGCTCTAGATATCAAGCAGTGTAACCAATTCCTTAAAGTTAGTCTGTGCTTTTGAATATTTTATAATTTATAAACTGGAAACACATTATGCTTTGAGTTTCAAACAGCAGCTGAAGTCACATGCCTGCTCTTAACCTTCTAAGGGATAAGGAAACTGACAGATGAAAAAATATTCACTTGTTATTTTCAGATGATCCTGGTGGTGTTCCAAATTTCTGTGGCAGGTGATGTGGAAGGGATTTGGGGAGAAAAACGATGAAAGACCTTTGGAAAGATACTTGAGAACAGCTTTCAATCCTGTCAAAATGGGTCCAAATTCTCCCCTTAGTCACTAGAATACATCATTACCTGTTGCTTTTTTAAAGGCTTTATAGTTTTAATGGTGATATTAAGCACAATAGCTACTGTCAGGCATGCAAAATCATAAACCAGAGATTTTCTGCATTTCCTCAAAATTGTCATTTTGTGAAGTCCTTCTGTGCTTAAGGGCTGTATCTTTAATTCATTTGTGACAAGAGAGTGTGATCTGACTTGCCCTAGTGTTCTGTAGAGCTCAAGGTAAGCTTTGTATTATAGTACAAAATTCATTGCATTCAGTGAAGAAAGACTGCAAAGGAAACAACACATCCCTGAAAGCAGGCCGATAACCCATCCATCTGAATGAGAAATTCAGCCAGATATTAAGAGGGCCAGTGCCTACTAAGAAGATAAGCCCCTCTATCTGCGAACACACTAGAACAGAAGCACTGAGCATGGCTTTACATGCAAGATGTGAAATAGTTCTGTCCCAACTTTCAGCCAGAGCGTCAGTGTAAGAGACAGGCAGTACAGGGATACTGTACAACTTCAGCCCTTGAATTATACAACGATAAGACAGACTCCCAGGATTAACAGCCCTGTCAAGGGCAACTCTCTGAAGTGCTTATTTGTTTAGAAGAACCACCTCATTCATCATTAAGGAGTGATAGAAATGGAAGCCCTCTGACACAGTATCTGAAGTCTACCTGGATGTATGTTTTCTTGGTATCATAGAAAGCAGGAGATAAAACCTTGCTATCTGCTTTTGAAAACAGTATTAAAATGAAATACATTACTTGTGTTTATAATGTCTGGTTTCTAAGACGTTTATTTTATTGCTTTTAATAGAAATATTGTAAGCCAAATTGAAAGTATGTACTTTCTATGATGAGCAGAAGTATACTAAAAGAAACATAATCTTAAGTAAGGTGGTATAATTTAATCTTAAATTAACCCCCCTTTAAGAGAGACAGGTTTTATTTTTACATTGTCTGAACTTTTAATAGATGTTTCTGAGAATGAGTAATGACACTTGAAACTTGATAAAATTCATTTTTTGTTAAGCTTCATTTACATAAAAAGTGAATTCAGCTAAGAATTTGTAATATGAAAAACCTGAACTACTTATCTAAAGATATTTATTACGTAGAGATATTCCATAAATGATCCTGTACTGCAAAATCAGAATCTGTGTCTTTGGAGGCTTGGATTCCTCAAATCTTCAAATATTAATCTTTTTTCTATATCTTAAAATTACAGCAGAGAGAAAAGGTATAATAAACAGCATATTTTAAGAGCTGTCAATGACTTGTAAATACTTTTATTGGAGGCCAGAAAAATAAAATAAGGATGGTAAAAAGTGACAGACAGTGAATAATATAAAACACTACAAGAAGTGCTGGGAAGCAATCCCTACTCTGTCTTGTAGATACTGGACCTAACTGGATGTTAGGAATTAATGATATCTTGTTTTGTCATTTTGACAACACATGTAATGAAACAAACTAGGGAAGCTCTTCATTTTACCAATATATACTTCATTAAAATACATATACAACTTTTCCAATTCAGAAAAACTGTCACTTACTGTAAGGGTAAGACTTCAATGGACTGGTGGTAGGAAATGGTAATTTTGTTTTGGCATGAGTTGCCTGTTACCCTCTGCTAAATGAGTTGGGAAAAGAAAAAAACTAATCCAAACAAACAAAAACCCCTTGTATTCAGTGTTTCATTAATTTTCTCTCTCTTTGCCCCCATTTTTTTTTTTCCTGAACAAATGTGTACCGGGAAAACTATCTGAAATGACTGTGCAGGTATTAGCACACTGCTAATCCATACAGGAGCAATCTTGCAATGGAGAATTTTACTTATTTCAGTAAGAGGAGATAAATATGTAGAACCACTGTTACCAACACAGTAATGGTGTGATCAGAAATACCAAATCCTGTCAATAATTTGGCATCAGAGTTGATGTTGGCACTGTTTTTAAAATTAGTAAGTGGTACATGTTGTGTATGACACGGTGTCAGTGACTGTACATTTGAAATCATCGTAGAGCTCTGCTATGTTTCCGATTTTGTGGTGTTTTTTTAAATATCTGATTACCCCTGACTATTCAAGAACTGCTCCCTTAGAAATTGCTAATTAAGATACTGAAGAGTCTCATCTAATATTCATACTTCTGGTGTTGCGCTAGATCATTTTGCAGTGCATGAACAGCGTCATGAAGAAGGAATTAGAAGCAGTATAGCTTTGAGCCTCAGATAATCCTTCACTGATTAGTGAGATTCGCATCATCACCTATTCTGAATGCACTCCTCTCAGGATGTTGATAAAGGCCTTCAGTATCACAATATGGACTTCCAAGCACAGCTATGGCTTTTCTACCCAATCAAAGTGAAACCCTCAGTTCACCTGGTTAAGCTAGCTAATCCTAAATCGGCTTTTAGATTGTCACTTAACAACTCTGAGGCACTCCAGAAGGATCCTGCACAAATCCTGTGGTAAATGAGGCCTAGGCTGAGTGAAAATGAACAAACAAAAAGCTTTAAAAATGGACAGCAAATTCTTTACCTCAGACATATTTTTATTTCTTTAGAGTGAGAATTAAGATGTCAGGAGCTGGACAGTTCTGTTAAATTGGTCTTCAAATGATGATGTATGCCTGCTTAGATTTCAAATCATGACATACGACTACACATTAAACCGAAAACTAATGCAAGTAATCTGCAGAGGGTTTAGTGCTTTGTAATATTTTATTACTTGAATGACTAAGAATACGAAATTACAGGTTTTAATAAAGAATTTGAAAAGTTTCAGTTGTTTGTACATACTTGTAGAAATGTGTGAACAACCTGAAGTTATTAATGAACTCCCCAACAGTATGCCACTGTCTTCTGATGAAATTTTTAGCAAAAGTTACACTCCTGTGTTAATGGCTGTACCTTGTAGGAAACTGTATGCTGTCATCTAAACCCTAGGGCTACGCACTATACAAACAGTATTGAAAATCTTTCTTCCTATTGGAAGAAAAGAACGTCCATTGTAGGCAGGGACCATGTGTAGGCTGGCAGCAGTGTGGCTGTAGCTACTGATGGGCAAGTAGAATGTAAGATAATTCTTGCGTCTACTACTAGAGGCAGAAAACAGGTGCTGCCCAAGTATGTTTGCTCTTGAATACCCTGTGATGTGAAATCTCAAACTGCAATTTATAGTAAGGCAATAATACAGGAAATACGCTCTGAAATTATTTTAGAATTAAGTGATAGCTGGAAATTGAACTTATAACACACAATTACTCAAGGTTTAAAAATCTTCCTTCTGCACTGAAATGAGAGAGCAAGATTCCCAGCACTGCCTGACAACTGAAGGCACTCACAGCAAAAGCTATGAGTGGCAGAGAATAAAGGTCTTGCCATCTGAAGCAGATCACTCAAGTACCAATGCCAGATTAAATAGAAAAAACACACAGAGATCTAAGTTTATTATCTTTCATACTGAATTGTTTAGAAATAATAAATAGAATATACAAACCCTATACCACAGTAGTTTATTTTGTCTTGTGGGAAGTTTTAACAGTTTCTGGGATTAAACGGCTTTCCCCTTCTGTGAAGGGTCTGATGTAAACTCTTGTACTGAGGCTTAAAGTCTTAAGGTTGTTAGAAGTTTCCATCAGTCAGTCTGTATGTCAATGGATAAAAAGTTGGTTGCTGATCTGACCTGTTCATCGCTCTCTGGAAAGAGACCATCAAAATACAGACACCTTGGCAACGTTGGGGGAGGAGGGGGGAATGGGAGAATAGGGGTTTTCGGTGAGAAAAGTGAGTTCTTCTATGCATTAATGCTGGATATTGAGACAAAGCCTTGGAAAACTCCAATTTTGAACATGCGTATACTCATCTTGTAATTGAAGCTTCCACTTTATAAAATCCTAAGAATTACATATGTTTGTCTGCTTAACAGAGGAGAAAAAAGTGGACTACTTTTTATTTCTGAGACAGGTTAAGAGAGTCTTTGATGTTCATTATGCTATCTCCATTATTTTGCTGAACAATATATGCTTGCAGTTACACATTAGTTCACTGCAGAACAGATTAGCAAAATGTCTAAGAAAACAGTAGTAGATAAAAATCACCGTTAAGGCAGTTAGTTAACTGGAGGAGAATAATAGTTACAGCACTTTTCAAGTGTATTTTGAAACATTTTTTAAATCAATCTCCTAGAATTTCTGAAAGCTGCAAAAACCTCTCACTTAAATCCACATATTTTTTCTCTGTTAACATACAATTCATTTATTTCTACTGATGCTGCAACCATCTTTTATGTGAGATTACTTTTCTAATTGCTTAAATTAACCATTTTAGCTGCTTTCTGTTGTTTTTTCAGAAGCAACAAATTGTCTGATTTGAGGGTGTTGTATTGAAATGTATTTAATGAGATTTGGCATTTTTGTTACCTGACAAATTTAGGCTTATTTTTTTTCCTCACTCTTTAGATCCATACGTATTCATCTCCAAATTTATACTTGAAAATATCAGAACATCCAGGATGAAATCCTGAAACATAATATTTAGGCAACCTCCTATTTTTTTTTTTTTTTCATCAATGGGATTTTCTTGCCTCAAAAAGAAGTGAGTAGGGACTGTCAGTTTGTCTGCATTTTGGAAAAACAGGTTTACTGCTTCTAGTGATTCCCTTAATTCAGTTGTCAGCAAAGAGTATCTGCAGCAAGGATTTAACCCATAAACTGAAAGGAAATCTTATTCTGAAGCATGCAAAACAGTGGCTATTGCAGGCCATACCCTGAGATTAGGTTTTACTGCCCAGACATTAATGTATGTGCATATAGTTTAGCGATATACAGAACAGAGGCTGCTCTTTGCATACCAGTCCTGCTCTGCAAATTTACAGGAACCTGAAAGCACTGCTAATTTACATGGTTTAAATAGTGTGACCATACTTAGAGGAAGCTGAAAGCACTTCTAATTTACATATTTAAAAATATGGTGGCCATATCTGGAAATGAATAAAACAAAACAAGAGGTATATGTTCTGAGGCAGCTTAGCTTATTTAAGCAAAAAAAAAGCAGCAGATTCGAGAGGTATTTTCACTGCGGCCATATACCTTGAGGGATGTGTCAACAGGACTAACTTAGGCCTTATTCTATTAATAGGCCTAACAAAGGTTTAGCGAATGGGATCCAGCTCACCTAACTGTCCACAAAAGAGATCAGAGTTCCATCAAACTACCTATTTTCTCCGTATAGTCTGTAAAGAGACTCCGTAACTGTAAAGAGACAGCTTCCATGTGTTACTCACCTGATTTATTTCAACAGCTATTTCAGGCTGAGATGCCCTGCACTGCACTTTTCTCTAAGCATTCAGACTGCCAGCAGCGGTTTAGGTGTAGATACTTGAATATGATCAGATGAGTCCTACTGTGTCAATGCAATATTTGTTTTCCATTCTAGAATGGACAGTAAATCCAAAGAGAAATAAGTTGTTCTCTGAGGTTTGCAAAAGTACCCTTCCAGTATCCATACAGGAACTTTCATTAGCTATATTATATATTAGCATTCTATTAAAGTTTGACAACAAGTAAGAGACAGCCTAATGCATGTGTTTTTGAAAGTGGCATTTAGAGATCAGCTCTACCTATTTGGCATAGAGTAGGCATGTCACATGCCAAAAGTTGATGATGAACGTGCTCAGGTCAGGGGTGTGTCTTGTCGCACCCTGTTTGTAGTTGACCAAAACAAGCTAATAAAAGTTAACTAGGTTAATTTTTATAGCTCTTTCTATTAGCTGAATGCAGAGTTTATCATTCAGGAGAAAGGTAATATCATGATAGATGGAAACCAAACATCAAGCAGAGACAGCTCAAACAGAAGCCAAGCATAGGTCACTGGACAATCAAATCAGGCAATAACAATGGTTAGGAGTGACTTGGGGCATAGTTCAACATACAGGACAAACCCATTGGTTTGCAGAAAGCAGAACATTCTGTTGAATTTTACCGAAGCAAGAGTTGTGGAGTCTTTTGAAACCTGTGAACAATTCATTCCTCATCATGTTTTCTAGAGGGAGGTATCAAAAACCTTTGTGGTAGGTCACTCTGTGTTGTTCAGTATCTTGATGGGGTGGAATAATCATGTTACACAGTGGCATAGGTTATAAACCCCCCCAAATAATCTAGTACACACAGAAAGAGTCAACTCACAAAGAAGAAAACAGACTAAAACCTAGGCCCAAACCACAGTGCTGAAAATGATTATAAAACAAGGCATGCTTATATTTAGTAAGATAGATATTCTTGGCCTTGATTTTGGGAAGATTTCCCTGTCTGTCAGTACTGAACCAAGCACTTTGGAATATCATTAGGAATTTATATACTGAGGATGCCATCTTTTAGACAAAATAAAATCAATGTCCCAAGTAGTCAGGATTTTTTACTGCTTGCTCCAAAGTGAAGTGTCTTTATCTCCGGTCTTCAACAGATTCCAGATCCTGTCATAACTGAGTTTTTACTGCAGTTTCACTTAGATCTTCAAATCTACATTACAATCCAGTTACATGTTGTAAGAAAAAGTGATTACACACTACTACTGCTCTGTGGCAGCACATTGCTGTTTAGTAACACTGAATTTGCATGGAGTTGTATTTTGTAGTACATTCATGCTGTAGTATACAGCATGGCTACTAAAAGTATATTTCTGTAAAATGACCGCTTACAAACCACTGTTAAAAGGATCTTCTGATTTCTACCATCTGTTTTTAAATGTTTTATATTTATGAACAGACCAAGTTTATGTAACGTGGGCTAGCACAGTTTATTCAATGGCAAAAAAATAATAAAGCAAGCATATTACCATTGTAATATACTAGTGAATGAAAATAAAGCCCTAACAGGATCAGAACCTAGGATGGCTAGTGTAAGAGGCAAAAACACTTAGTAAGTCTAACCAGACACTTACAGGAATAAACTGAAGGCATTGTCCTTTAATGTGAAAAGAAAGGAAGTTTACTATTGTATTCAGCAAGATGTTCTAGAACAGGTAAATGAGAGAAAAATTAATGATGTATGTTGACGCCAGATCTATTAGATGCATTTGACAGTTGCATGTTGTCTAGTTTATACGTGCATTTGTGCATGCCTGTATCTGTTTATTGGCACTGCATATGTTCCAATTTTTTGAGTAAAAGGTTGCTTAAAAGTCAGAAATATGCCAGTGGATACAGCAGAAAATAAATTACCAGTTTTTTTTTATACCGTCCTATGGTTATCTAAACCAGAATGTACTATTAATTTAATTCCAAGCTCCTAATTTATGAAAAAATTCTATTAAATCAAATTTAGTCCTGAATTTGTACTGAATCTAGAGCCATCTCCAGTCTACCAACACTACAGCAACGTCAGAAATAAGACATTTCAAGCTGGTGAGTTTTAACATAAACTGGATTCCAGGTGATACTGGCTTGACTGGAAAACTGCTGTAAAATACGTTTGAAAAGATGGTAAGACAAACCGTCACTGGATAATGAAGCTGTAGTTTACTAAATCTGGTGAATTTTCCACTGACTTTTTGTGATTCCAGGTTTTCTTCCCATAATGGAATGAATTTCAGGCATTCAAAATCTGTGCAATTTTGGTCTCCTTGTATTTGCATTAGAAAAAAAAAAAGTATTTGTAGCCTATATTGTGCAGTTTTCAGCTAAATCTAGATGCATACACTTATTAACAGACACTGTTCCTTTCTTGTCTCTCAAGCCTGCCCTGAATTGCAGCCTGCCCTGAATAATTTTATCACATGCAACTAGGACTGGCTTGCAGACCCAAATCTAATTTTGTGTTCAGCTCTTCCTCTTCAGCATGCTCCTCATCTTGGCCCCTAATAAAAACACTACTGATGGAAAACACAGGGAATTTTCACCCTAAGGTAATAATAACATTCTAATAACATGCCGGGAGACACAAATTAAACAATAAAAAAAACCCAAATCCCCAAAACAAATAAACAAAAAACCAAAACCACCGCCACCAAAACCCCAAATCCAAACAAAACCTAACCAAACCTAAAAAGCACAGGCTGTAAGGTTAGGCTTCTAATCCTAGAAGATCCTGCACTCCACGGCCAAATTTATCAGTTAAGGGAGAATCGCTAAACTCCCAATTAAATCCATGGTTTGGGAATCTTACTACAGCTGCTGTATCTGTTGTTTTCTAAGAACTCACATTACAATTCTGAATCTTGCTACGTTAGCAATTGCAACAAGAGGTTGTGACGAGATGTTTCATAATCATCCTTTTCCAAACAATCTTATTACTGTGTTCAGCAAACTTTGGAAAAAGCAAAAAGTCAAGACACATAGAACCAGAAATGAAGAGGATGACAAAGGATCCTACTTGATTTTTCAAAATCTTATAAATAAGTTGAGATCTGGGTTACTTCAAACCAATTCTCAATCTATCTTAACCCTTTTCTTTGTTTCTTTTTTTTTCTAAGACACTGCCCTCCCTAGTCATAATAAACAAGTGATCATACTGACCTGAAGAACTGTGAAAAAAGGACCTGGCAAAGTAAATAAATAATCTTAAAAAAGAGCAAAAATATCCCACTACAGGAATGCAGAATTCTATTTGTATCACTGGCATTCTGGAAGGCTGAAGTGTTTTGTAGGCAGTATCATATGCTAGAGGATAGAAGACACGGGCATTTTTATGAAAGCTGGGAATTTGCCTTTAGGAAGTATTCATGTGTTTATGGAAACTCACAAGCTTCCCATCATTTTCAGGCATCTGTGATTTTCTTTCTCTTTTTTGGTAACATGTGGAACTGTCACATCAAAACATGCCCTTGCATCACTACAAAATGTATATTTCATTTCTCTAATCCTCTATGACAGCCAGAGAGAAAATATATTTAAAAACATATTGTATTTGTTGTGTAGTTAAAGGCATAGCTTGAGCTTCCTGCTTGAAGCCTGGAGGCTTCAAACGAAGCCTCCTCCTGAATGATTAACAATGGCTGGTAAGCGCTGCTTTTGGGATGCAACAGATAGTCTGGTGTTTAAAACCCAGCTAACATCTAACTGAAAGAATAAAGGAACAGTAAGTTTAATCTATCTAGGCTTCTGGATACAAATGTCAGTACCAACAGTCCAGGAAGAAGTGTGGAGAAAAACAAGAATCTGTTCTGTGATTTCAGAATATTTTATGGGGTATGGCAGAACTAGCCTTCCTCTGACTCCGTCGTGTTGTGTATAGGTTATACTTGAGCAATTTACAAAATAATCATACTGCAGAAAAGGTTTTCAATATGAAATATGAAGGATGAAAACGTTTCCAGGTGGAAAATATTACCAATGCCAATATGCATTACAACGGCTATGAAAATGTCCCACTTATCAACTAATATTTAAAAACGGTATTGCTTTGAGAAATTATTTTCATTACAGAGCTCTGAAGACCTCTACATTTTTGGTTTGCATAAAAAGTAAAGAGAAACATTCTTCCCTCAATCTCAGCAATTCCCAAGTCAGACAACCTGCTAGAATTGTGTATGTTATACATAAAATCCATGAATGATTATTAGTACTTCTTCAAAGTTCCTCCAACCCCTTCACAGTTTTCAGATGAAACTACAAACTCATCTACCCTGTAAAAACACTTCTCAGCAAATTTGCATATACTTGGTATAAATTAGGGTTCTACCATATTTCTTTTCCACTTGCAGGACACTACTTGGAGAGAAGCAGCTAAGCTACCCTAAAGTCTCAGTCTGCAAATGTTATTCAGGTACGTCAGCAGACAGACACAGAAGTTGGCTTATTTTCCTTCTCACATGCTGCCTACCTACGCCATTACCAAGACAACATAGAGTTTGCCATTAACAACACAACACCTTAAAAAAACCTGGTCATTAAAAACAGACCCCAGAGGGAACTTGCCAACTCATAACATTGTTTTACGCACTAACATTGAAACATACTTGTGTACGTGAAACGAAAAAGTACACATATTTTTACTGTGCTAATTCATTTGAACGTTTCAAACTCCAACTCTGAATCATGAATGGTTAACTGTACAAACAATTTCAGTGAAATAAGTGGGCATAACAAGGTTGAGCATGTGTAGCATTATTTGCAGGCTCTTCCAAGTCACTAGTTCATAATGAGTCATCTTCATTATTTCCAGAGAAATGCTATTGCTAGCAGAGTTTTGAAAGTACCTACAAGAATTCATTTTTGCCATTCAGGCTTAACATGCATAGCTCAGTCTTTGAACACACTGCAATGTTTATATAGCTGCACACATAATATACTGAGACAAGGTAAATCCCCACTTTTCTTTCTTGTCTTTCAGGTATTTTCAGTGGTTTCTTTGTGTTTGTCATTCTATTTGAATTTTGCAATCCTAATTCTCAAAACCAGCTGAAGAGTAAACACAGAGGCTTTGTGACAGGAAAAAAAGAGGCAGATGAACAATAAATAGCAAATAATGCAAGCTTCTTTTGCATTTCTTCTTTTAAACAAAATAAATCTAGGGTGAAAGCTTTTCTTAAGGGAAAAAAAAAATTCTAAGGAAAAAAATGTGCAACATGAAATAATTTTTAACTGCCCAAGAAGAGGCATTTGGTATGTTTGATACATACTCTGAACCCTTTGTCAGGATTTTCTCTGTGTTTTTTTGCTCAGTGTCTATGGGAATTACCTCACTATTTTCAGTCAACAGCTGCTGGAAAAGGCATCTGCATGGCTCCCATCTCTGACACTGCAGTCTATTCTGTGGACTCTTGTTCAGCTTCTCCGGGGCCTCTCTGGGAGTAAAAGTCATATCACTAAGTAAATCTTTCTGCTTCTCTCTAGATGGCAGCATTTGCCTTGAGGACTTACCTCTACACAAACATTTCTCATACAACACTAACAATATGGGCTCAAGCAAAATACCGTCAGGGACTGGAAATTCTTTGCCATTTGTTTTGGTTTAATTTTTGTACTTTTCACTGTTTCTTTTGCATGAATAACTTCTCATTGATAGCTGAAGTTGTTTCAGCATGAATAGTTAAAAGCTAAATACCCCGGTGTCATTGTTTGTATGAGATCAAAATACAGTGGGAGCTCAATTAACACAGTAACAACATGCACAGAGCGAGCAAAATGTATTAAATTGACATGAATTAAAAATTAATGAATTGAAAACTTCCCCCTCAAATTCCACATATACCTGAGACATTTCTTAAAGTCTGAACACAGTTCGGTTATCCTTGCTTTCAATTTCTGAACTCCGTATATTTGGTATAATTTGATATACTGAAAAATCCTGTTCTTGCACATTCCTGGTTTTCACGCAGACCCTGGAAGAAGCAGATTTATGAGAGGTATTTCTAAGGATGAGCACACCTTCACATTTTAAAATAAAACTTTGAACAATTTGATATTTGCCATTTTCTAACCCCCTGATCTCCTACTCTATACATCTAGGGGAGGATGTCAGTCCAGTGCATAGCCTCATTGATGTAAAAGGACCAAACAGAGATCTCTGACTGTATGCAAGGAGACATAATTAAGAGACATAATCTACATTGTTGGAGTGCATCAAACACAGCAGAAGCGGCCGGTCAAGAGAGATAATTATCCTGCTGTATTCAGTGTTGGTGTAACCTCACCTCAAATACTGTGCGCAGTTCTGGGCCCCATAACTTAAGAAGGATGTTAAGGTTCTCAAATGCATTCAGAGGAGGGCAACAAATCTGGTACAAGGGCTGGAAGGCATGTCCTGTGAGGAGCAGCTAAGGACTTTGGGTCTGTCTGGTTTGAAGAGGAGGCTGAGGGGCAACCTCACTGCTCTCTGCAGCTTCCTGGAGTGAAGTGAAGGGGGAGGTGCTGGTCTTTTCTCCCTGGGATCCAGTGATGGGACATGTGGGAATGGCTCAAAGCTGCATCAGGGGAGGTTCAAACACTGGAACAGGCTTCCTAGGGAGGTGGTCAATGACCCGAGCCTGTCAGTGTTTAAAAGGCATTTGGACATGCCTTAATAACATGCTTTAACTTTTGGTCAGCCCAGAATTGGTCAGGCAGTTGGACTAGATGATCACTGTAGGTCCCTTCCAACTGAAAATATTCTATTCTATTGTCAGGTAGACTACCATGTTTGTTATTATAGTCCCTTATTCCATGTATTTCTGATGCTTGGTCATCATTAGAGATAGCTATACATTTCGATAATATATAAATAAATAGTTATATATAACTAGTCTTATTCATCCTTTTAGTAAATCATGACTAGACCTCTTACTTCTACAAAAATAGTTACACTGAAAATGACTTAATTTTTTATTTGTTAGAGTATGAGATGTGACATATCCAGCCTAAGTTAAATGGAAAAAAAAGAATAAAAAAAAAATAAAATGGAAGAACTCTAAATTGTGATTAATGCATTTTTTTTCAACACACAATGTTATTAATAAATTTAGAAAGTGTAGGCAACATATGGTTTTGTTGGCTTTCAAGCAGATCATACTTCATTATACATCCCTCTAGTAAATTTTTCCATTCCTTTCTCTAAAAGGATACACTACAGTCATAATAAATCCACATTTCTAGTGCATCACAACATGTGCTCATGGTAGGAAATGAACACTATCAGTTATGGTAATTTTTAGTAGACAAATATAACTATTTATGTATTCCTTATTTGCTGCCTTGCACATACAGTCATTGCAGCACTGTGTCCAGATTTTTTTGTTTTTCTAACTTGTCCCTTAGCCAGACCTTCACTGCCAGCTCTGCCCATGCTCATATAAACTTGAGACATATTTTTTTCCTAAATGAGACCCATCTTCATTTTACTCATGCTCCCTCTCTTCCTCCCCCCAGTTTGCATTTGTCTCTTAGTGCCCTACAACTTCTCGACAATTAGTGTTTGACCTGGGCTGGCAAGCTGAGCACAGGCTGTCACAGCCACAGCATTCCCCCTGGACAAGATGGGCCTGCTGAAGTTCTGCATACCAGTCTCAACTGGAATACATGCCTTAAAATGGTACAATGTAAGAGGAGATGTTGGCATTTCACTACTTGTTATTATCAATTGAGAAAAGGGAGAATATGTCAAAATAAAGTAAAAAAAAGCCCACAATAAAATATACAGTACAAACAGGCCAAGTGTTAACTCATCTAGCAAAAAGTTTTAAAGTAAAAGCATAAAACCCTAATGCTGTAGCGGTTAGATCCAGCCTTCCTATTTTATCTGCTTATCTCAGCCTCATCTGATGGATGCCGAGCCATTCAAGAATTTATTCTCCTCTTTCTCTCAGAGGAAACTTCTGTAATTATTTTTAAAAATAGTGTTGTGGAGACTTGGTGGCCAAATGCCTATCGATCATGTGGAAAGATACATTCTTCTTCCGACTTCAAAGACATCAGTACTGTCCAAGGAACTAAAACTGGCAGCCAGAATACCAGGGAAGAAATAGATAGGGGTAAGGACAGAAAGATTGTATCTCAGAGTGAGGAAAAGAAGCAATCATCTTCAAACTCTTCATTTAAATTACAGCAAAGGTAGAAAGCTACTGCAAGGTGCCAGACGTGTTGGAATAACTTTTGAAGATAATAGGAATTATTTGAATAAAAGGTTTATAAATCTACTTGACAAAGCCATCTATAAAGTTACAAAAGAAGCAGTTCTGTCTTAAGTTGATAGGAACAGAGAGGTCATGTTTAATTTAATAATCAAGTACTCCGTGGACACTAAAACAAATGGCATACTCCAGATACAGTTTCAAAGAGGACAGAAAAGTCATCATATTGAAATCAGATGCCATGTGCATCACACATCATTTCTTCCTGCACTGTCCTCCTGCCCTGTCCTGTTTTTTCCAGCTTTAGAAAGCTGTTTCTGTTTCTTCTCCCTCAGTTGATATGATCCAGTTAAATCTGAGCCTTGGAGACACTTGTATGAAACATCAGTGATTACTTGATTTCTCAGCATATAAATCTAACTACAAAACTTACTATGTAGGACTCTGTTATGAGGTAACTTTTCCTATGCAACATTTTTGCTTCAGCTGCTATCTGCCCAGAGACCGGCATCAACATAATACTGTCAAAGCTGATCTCCATATAATGTATTAAGCAATTGTTTTCCCAGAACAACCTGATAAGCAACAAGAGGATTAGATGGGGCCTTTCAGCTTTTCAGTAAGCAGCTTCAATATAAGTTCAACTCCAAGCAGCTTTTAGCTTCTAAAAATCAAGGCCATAAATAGCTTCTGTTAGATATGATTTGTTTAGAGAGGAAACTCTATCTTGCAGCTCTGCCAGCTTTCCCAAACCCTTCTCTGTTTCTCAGGACTGTGTCAGACACATTTCCACCATGCAACAGTTCAATTCCTAGTAACTAAGCAAACGCCTTAATATGCGGGTTTTGCCATCCCTCAGCCTTTCTCTGGTAAAACTCCTCAACCTCAGCTGAAAGTAAATACTAGACTCTCCCACATTCATCTCTTAAGTTTATGTCACCAAAAGGGAACCCCAAAAGCTGAAGGGGTGACAGAAGCTGCGCAGTCTCTGCCTGCTTCTGTAGGCATAGCCAGGCATTGGGAGAATTGCAGCACAAGCACCTGCACAAACCCCCATGAAACCTGGAGCCCTCTTTTCAGATGTTTAATTGCTGAAATCTTACTCTGGTATACAATTAGGCAGTTGGAAAAGACCTTCAGCAGAAACTCTGATAAAGGCTTTACATATTAGTGAGGTTATTTTACTGCACACTGTTTGTGTGCTAATATCTTGCCTGCTGGCTAAGGAGAATGTTGCAATATAGCATTTGGGACAGCTATTACCTATTATTGGATGTAAATGTTGGTACATAACATAGAGGCCTAATTTCCAATTTGTCATAAGTTTGCTATTCAGCATCAAAAAAGCTATATATTACACCTGTGGGAGGACAAATATGAACAAGGTACTTGATTTTAACGTCTGTGAATTGTGTGGTTCTGTTAACTAGAAAATAACCAACATAAATACAGGTTCTGAAAACAGGACGAATATCAGCCGTACGTACATATACGATGCAGGTTGTGTTACTAAGCTCTAATTACTCATGTTTATTGCAACACTGCAAGCACTTTTATTATATAAACGTACAATTACCTGTTCAACGCCATCCTTATAATTTACAGATACACAAAACAGATGATCTTTGTATGCAGCTGAGTAATATATGCATATATATAGAGAGAAAAGCATGCAGGAGAAAGTCCAAATAATATTTTTGCTCTTACGCAGTTCAAATAAAAGTGTTGTACCACCTATCCCTGGAACGTTTGATACTGCACTAAAGCTAAAGACAGAAAAGGGAGTAGCCACCTAATGAGCGATCTTAAAATCCGCATTTGTTTGTGTAACTTGATACAGAGGATTGCAGTTAACAGACAAGGCTCTGCATCACAGGCAGATGCAAGTTTAACACTCTCTGATCTTTACCAGATGCTCTGAACTGGCTCTGGTCTTGGACCTATGACAGTTTTGCCTATCCACTTTCAGATGTCACCAGCCTCCAGTAGCAATTAAGGGACTGGCTTTCCTTGCAAATCTATGGATTTACATACTGTTTAGATAACTGACCTTAAGAGATCAAGAACTGATTCCACACCATTGCATCCCCATTGGCTGGAACAGAACTGGTGTGAATAGGTATATGTGAGATGGCTACTTGGCTCTCAAGTTAAAATATATTAAATGCATTTATTTTTTTCATGTTGTCTAATTTTCTAGTTCAGGTCTTTTAAAACAATTCCACTATGTGAAACTAAAAGAAAATTATATCAAGTATTTGTGTTTGGATTTTTTTTGTTTTGTTTTAAAGAGTAATACTTTTCATGTATTGAAATTGAAAAAAATTAGATGAATACACAAAATACTCCTTGATTGTTCTACAAAATGTTATTGCTTTTCAGCAGCCCTCTTCTTTCAATACAGGGAGCTTAGTATGGAAAAAAACGGAATGTAGGATTACACAAAAACATGAGCTTGCTAATAACTGTAGTAATCAAGTGATATTAAAGTCACAGAAGCAGAATGAGAATTTAGCCAGATAAACAGTAAAGTCATGTCCTGTATCTTTCATGGACACTCAATTATAGAGTATAAATATTAAGAAGGCAAAAGAATCTGTTTATAAGACCCCAAAGTTTTAAAACAAATCTTGGGATTGTCCAGTATATGCCATAATAATTTCCACATTCTGAATCTCTTGAGTTTTTTATAAATGCATTTTGATAGCTTGATCCAAGAGTTATTCACAGTAAATTGAGAACTCTGAAGCTTTGCAAAAGACTACAGCAGCATTTCTGCCAGTAAAAATATAAGAACAAAATACAGACCCCACTTGGCTCAATTCATCTTTCCCCCCCACCCCTTTTCTAAAGTGCGCCTTGCTCATCTTTGCCCTGGGACATTGTGCAGGAGGCTGATCTCTGAAGTTCACATGCTTTTTATCCATTAATAGCCTATGCCAGAAATACTTCAGCTCTTCGTGGAGCTAAGACATGAAGGTTGCCAAGAAAAGGCCTGGCCGTGTGCTGCCTGTGTGCTCCCAACCCACTAGATGGCTTACCCGCTCGTCTGAAGGCTGCCTCTGTGTGTCTCCCTGGGATGACATTGGCCTTGCATGGTGGCCTCTCATCTCTGGCAAGACAGGGTTTTATCTCCCCAGCATAGTGTTTCACTATGGGTCCAGGTAGGCTGACCTGCATCTAAACCAGCTCCCAGTTCCTATGCCATGCAGTCATAACCAATAAAAGCATAAAAGAATATACCACCCCCCCACCCCACCCCAAATTGTTATACAAAGGTTGCAGTTTACTGATGATTTTAAAAGAGAAGCCCAGTACTCCATAAGGGAAGATAACTCCAATACTTTTACTCATAAATATCAAGACAAACACTCCTAACACTCCTGCATTGTCTATATCCCAGTAGTCTGTGGGCAACAGAAGGATTGACTAGCTCCTTGCTGTCCAACATGAGCAAGTGATCCAGGAGTTCACTTTGGCAACTTGAGCTCTTTTCCCTGATGCAGTTCTAAAGGTCTCCCTGAAAAATAACCACTCCCCATGACCCACAGTGGTTTTAATCAATTGAGAATTAGTTACTCTAGTAGTAAAAATGTACAGAAATGAATGGTAAACTGAAACCTCCTTCCATGAGTCATGGTCTGTTCAGCTGAGTTCTTATTGTAAGTTTCAGGGGTTTCATTAAAATAGAAATGAATTTTACAGCTTCTTAGGCCATGTCCTTTTGGACACACCAAGCTGCCCAGAGGAGTTCTGAAGGAGCACAAAGTGCAGATGGACACCTGAAAAGTATGATTTGCTGGAGAAGGTCAGGAAAGCTTATGCTGACTTTAAACCTCCAAGTTAGTTGAAGCCCAGCAGTATGGAAAAATCAAGCTCTTAAAAAGATAAATTGTTGGTCTTTTCTCACACAAGAGCTAGTGATAGTGGGCTATTTTCCAGAAGATGAGGGTGTGCCTCTAACTACGAGGCACTAAGTACTCAGCAGAGAAGCTCTCAGCTCTCTCTGCTCCCTTTGTCCTTTTCTGTACTGGTCTCCATTCTCTTTTGTTTATCCCTTTCCTTGCATCCACATTTGTCCAGTATGTGTTCCAGCAGGGGAGTACAGGCTTTTGGATCTGCACTGAGACACTCTACAGCAAATTCCTGGTCATAAGGGGAAAATAACGCCCTTGCCTTTGACTCAAACTGATGGGAAATTCTTTTCATCATATGTATTCTAAACCAGGGAAACATAACAGAAGACCAACATTTTATATAACATCACTAAAATTGTCAATATGAGCATGGCAGCAAAACGGTTTGCCTATGGAGTAGCAGCCACTTTTTATGACTTTTCCACATCAAGCCTTCATAATGGAAAAGGCCAAATTTAAAGAAGGGAACGAGTACAGGAGTTAAGTCAGACTAACCATTGCGATGCAAAGCTGTAAAGGCAGGGATTCTGGCTTGTGATTGCCCTTGCTGGGAACTGCCCACAGCAAGCTGCAGCTTTGTCTAGGCAACATGCCACATCTCATCTCCATCTGGAGTCAGGCTGGTTCACTAATAAAAAAGTAACCTCTGCAGTACATCCTGGTGTTTTAGGCCTCTCAATAAATTTTAGGAGAACAACTCAGAAGGGAAAGTCTTTTCCATTACACTGGAGTTCTGATAAATGGATGTGACCCAAAACTAAATTACTTAAATCAGTGTCTTTAAATGACCCCCTCATGATTTCTCAGCAGCAGGTAAAAATAGAGATTTGTGTTTCTGTTAACTATACTCTAGAGCAAACAAGCAAACTATAGCTAGCCAATGACAGCTGGTTACCGAGAGAAGGTGATTATACACTATGAAGTGTGGATAAATCTTAGCCCCCATCAAAGTCAACAGGAAGTCAGGGAGACCAAACAAGCACATAAGTCAGATTCAGTTATTTTTGAGGTAGTGTGTGCTGCCTTGATTCTCTATTGTGAGCAAGAATAGTATCTATCTGTTTTCAACACCTGACCCATTTTAGCAGTAAGATACTCCAAGCAAAGCATTTCTGGGGTGTTTTCAGAGTCTTGGATATATCGCTGCCCAGGAAGTGCGATAATCCCTGAGAAATGTCTGAAGTCACTTTGTGTTATGCTGGTCTGAAATTGGATACGGCTTATACAGTGTGAAAGTTTGGAAACAAGGAAGGGAGAATAAGAGAATCAGAGGGAATATGCCTTATTCTGCCAAGTTTCCATGAAAAACATACTGATCACATGCTAAATCTTGCAATGGCTGTCAACTGTAACGCTGTCAAGTAGTCCTCTGCTGCTTGTAGAGCCAGAGATGAGACTGGTTTAGAACATTTTAGGTACTTGCACTATATCCTGTTAAGTGAGAGTATCACCACATTTTCTCTTTATTACCATAAATTGCAGGAAAAGGAACCTCTGCTTTATGTATGATAAATGAGTAAGCAGTTGGCAGTCTGGAAAAACACTCCTTCTGAGAAATCATCATTGCGGGAGTACTAATAGAGAGGGTGAGGTGGCTGGTAAATATAGAAATGACGAGTATTGGACACCCATTTTCCTATATAGATACTGTTTACTGTTCTGATAACAAATGATCATCAATCAGATTAATTTCATGTTCTTTACAACATCTGCTATCAAATATACAATTTATGTGCATACTAGACCAAACACTAAATTTCAGATCAATGCTGATTATTTAACCTAATACAATGTGGATTTTGCATTCTACACTTTCAGTTTTGTGTCTCAAAGTATTTGTGGGCACAATAGTTGGCAATTTGGCCTCAGGTTAATTAGAGAGCTTTTCAAAACAGTCAGACATTTTTGGCTGCCTAATTACACTGTCATGATGTTAACAGAATGGTTGCACAGAGACACTTAAAGACAGACAGTGAAATAGAAAAGAATAATAAACCCATTCTTTTTACTATCTTGTTGCATTTTAATCTGATAGTAGCCATGCCAAAATCATAAAACATTTCCACCAGTACCAGATTAGTAATGAAAACATTTCACATTCAATTCCCACGATAGATGTGGCTATAGTTTGCTTTACAGACATCTAAATCAAATCAAATGCAGTTTCTTTCTACTTCAAAAATTTAGCCTCTGAATTGTAGTTTTACAGTCTTTAATAACTCTAAGATCCAATGTACATAAAACTAAGTCTTTTAACTTTGAACTCGATGTTGAAATTGCTGTAAGTGCTAATTAAAGAAGGCTACGGCCACTTCTTTATTCCTGTATATAAGACAGTTTATTTATTTTTTCTTTTTGGAAGTAGCATTCATTGATGTTAATATAACTGTATATAGAAATAGTTTGTGAATACATTGAAAATTCCACAGTAGAGATAGTTAAAATGTATACTTTCATCATATCAAGAATAAATTATAATGATATAATGGCTACTGCATTTATGACTACATTTTTGTGTATGTGACTGACCGGAAAGTGAATTTTTCTTGTTGGAACTCAACATACAAATGGTGATAGGTTTGTATTTTATATAAATGAAATTATATGAAATTATGTTTTTTCATGTGTGTGCATATGCACATATCTGTCTATCAATCTATAACTAGCTTCCTCTAAAGCCAGACAGGTATATGAAGGTGAAGGATGATCTGGATAAAACTTAGCCCTGAGCATTACACAATATGTGTTCTATTATCACTGTATCACAGACACCATCTTATCTTCCAGTCTGTGTTTGCTGACTATATCTGTTGCCAGGTTGAACTTTTCTTATAGCTACTATTTCCCTTTATGGGGTTTATCTATAATGTGTTAAATTCCTTGATCTTCCTAATCAATTTGGAATGGTTTACTAGTACCCTCTTTTAAGTTTTCTTTCTCTCCTTTGCCTTTGACCTTCCCAGTATGTATTATTCCTAGTATTAAATGGAATTGAGAAGCATGCCAAAAACAGTGTTGGAAAGAAATTTTAACTTTATGAAAACCATTCTCCACCACTAGAGAGAGATTCATGTAGAAAGTTTATTTATAATCAACATGAACATTCTAAAAATGTAACATTACTTGGAAAATAAATAAATTTCTCCAAGAAAAAGAGCCCTCTCCACACCCCTGCCCCCAGATACAAGTCTGCCAGAAAGAGTCTCTTATTAGTATGGAATATGTTGTCTGAGAGCATTATGGCCACATGGACTTGACTGACACATTTCAGCTCACTTATAACTCTCAGAGTTCCAATGGAACAGTACATAGTTAACACTTTTTTAAAGATAAGATCTTCCTAGAAAATTTTCACTTAGCAAAATATAACTTGCGAGCTGTCCATCATTTTTCCCTGCTCCCTCCTTAAATTCAGAAATAGCATTGTATTCCATTTGCTTGGGCAAATGCAAGGTGATGGAAGTCAACACCTGTTATTAATAGACAAGTTGCTATTAACTACAGACAAAATCTCCTTGGGGAGTGGGAAAATATAATGATTTAGATAAGATGAAGGAGAGGAAGCAGAGGAAAGTAAAAGAAAAAAGAAGAAAGAATGCAAGAGGAAAAAAAAAAGTGCAATAATTTTTTGCCCTTCCTGTCCTCTTCCCTATTGAAAGACACTTGCATTTGTGTCAAAATTTCAGAGGCAAAGTCTTTTTTCTTTTCTCATTAGGATACAGGAGACAGGTAATTCAAAGTAAACAAAACTGTATATGCCTATGGATTGCAAATATATTGCAAATTCTAGACAGGGACAGGTACCAGGTAACCTTTTTAGTAGTACTTTTCCAGTTAGAATATGTGTTTTTACTATAACCTTTACATTTTTCATAAAGTGATATATACAGTATAACTTATATGTACTACAAGGTACATAACCTTATATGACGATGAGTATCTTTTACATATATATAATATTATGCCATGTCAGTATGTTTCATATACAATATTAGGACATTATTGATGAAAGACTACTTGAGTACTTCTATTCAAGGAAAGTTTTCACAATCCTACTTTCCCTGAAAATAGACATTTTTACATTTGCATTCTCAGCAGAAGGGAAACTGCCTTTCCAAATAGCAAAAAGCACTTCAATTTCTGACAAAAGACTTTCTCCTCTTTCATACAGCAGAGGTGGCCAATCTGCAACCCTCAAGCCACATCTGGCTTGCAAGCAATTCAGTTGTAACATTTATGCTGAGACAAGAACGTGTCATCAGCAACGAGTGGCAGTAGAACAGACAGTTTGTCACTGGTACAAGGAAATAAGCCAGCAGACACCACTACTGCTGGGTCAGGCTTGGGCTCAGTCTAACTCTCAAGTGTGGCGCACATGAAACGGGCAGTGGGGCACCCATCATTATTTGCCATGCTTTAAAGAGACTGCATACTCAGTCAAATACAGCTCAGCAATATGAAGATCTGGTACACGGCTTGTAAGGTCAGACAGGCTAACCATCTTTGTTTTACAAGGTTAATGCAGTAACTGTAATGCTAGAAAGATATTGGAAGGAAATGCCTCTTTCCTGTTAGTAGCTGCACAACTGAAGTCTGATTTAGATTACAGACAATAGCCAGCAGCATGTACCACAACATATCCAGCCCTGTGAGAGGGCAAACATTTCAAACAACATGTTGATATTTGAATCATGCTCTGATCAATGTTCAGTACATACACCTTACAAGAACAAGCAAATCTTAAAATCACCATCACAGAATGGGGTTCCCTCTGAAATCTGAAATCAAGTGCGCTCTGTGGCCAAATCAGAGGCTCTAATTCTCTTGCTATACACGCTCCTCTGACTGCAATAAATTAGGAAAAAGAATAAAGATACTAGCAAATTGCCCAGTGCAAGACTCATTTATATGGCTTAGCATTAGCAAGACAGCTCTATACTTAAAAGTCAGCTCTTAGTAGGGTGAGGGAATCGGTGAATTTAAAGAGCCTGTTTAGATAATGCTTGGCCACAAAACAACCTTCCGAGTGAGAAACAAAACCTAACGGCAGAATAGTAATTAATCTGTTTTAGTTTATGCCAGTGATTGGAAAAATTGCCTCATTGTTTTGGGACCAGGGAAGAGGGGTTCTAAAGGTGGAATGCAGTCCTGTGTATCTGCTCAGCTCTGGTACAACACGTACAAATTAATGGCAGAAGATAACCTTCTTCCCTCCAAGACAGATTTCTGTTGTCAATCCCATCTCATTTTGTTCACAAAATGGGCACCAGACTAGAATCAAGCTCAGCCTTTGGATATGCACCAACTCCAGCAGATGCTGTAAATTTGCACAGAAACTGTCTAAAACTTGGATTGTGCCCAGGTTCTTTGATATCCTTACAAATCTATGCACATTCACCAACTCATGTTTGCAGATCTTGACTCATTTTCATCTCCTGTCTTAGCAGCATCTACATCATAAACCTCACAACAGCATCATGTCCTACTGATGATCAGTTCAGGAACATCTTTTTCCCACCTTAAAGTGTCTCTGATTGAGAGACCATTTCTCCCATGCACCCCCAGGACCAGGTGGTCCTCTTCATTTGGTTATCTGACCTTTGGGGTTTTATCTGACTATTCATTTATTTTGGAAAGAGACTTTGATAAATTATTATTCACTATTGCAATTGAACCTGTTCCAGTAGTGCTACAGGCTAACGTAGCAAAGTAACTATAGACGATAGAAAAATCTATTTGAAAGAACTAAAAGTATGGATACCTTGGATACCTCAGTCAGAATCACCAAAACTTTCCGTAAGAACAAACAAGTAAAGCAGTTATTAGTAAGCTGTAGTGAGCCTCTTCTGATGTGGCATTGTAAAGTAAGTAAAACGTGAATATTTTATGACCACTGGCAATTCCTAGTCTGTGTGTGTGCATGATTTTGAAGCCAAATATGGGACAGATGAGACATATGGTCACAATATTCTTTTATTAATAGGTTGAGACTATTTAACTTTCAAAGGCCTGAATTAAGAAGACTGTCTATCATTCTCTGATTCCCATCAGTTCCTTTTAACAGTGGAGAGGAAAGGCGTTACACTTTGATGTGGTAGGCTGCAAAATAGCAGTCTGCCCCACCTGCCTCATATACAGTACTTCACCAGATACTGTCCACTATTAAAACAGTATGTTAAGTCACCCAACTTTATTTTGCCTGCAGTTCCTCCAAGTTATAAATTCAGGTTTTTCAATTCGGTGCTAAACTGGAAACACAGCTCAAACAAGGAATTAAGCTCAGGTTGTTACTTTCTATTATCAGAGGAGAAAATAATTAACATCTGCCATAAAAAGCTATCTAACAGACACTATGGATTTAAAATGGAAAGAAAAAGCACGGCAAAAGGAAAGGAAAAGAGAAGGCATTTGCTTTAATCATTAAGCATTAGAAAAGGCTATGTATAAGTAGACGAAATAAATTCTCCTTTGGTATCATACAGCCAAATTCATAAAGCAGCAATTCTAAATGTAAATCTACTTCCAGACATGGCATTAATATCCATCCCTAAGAGATACACAGATCCCTATACAAAGAATGGCCATGGTACTTATTGGTCATACAATATCTGTTACACAAATACTATAAAAAAAGGTAAATTATTAACTATTGTGGAAGATAGGATCACAAGGAAACAAGAAAAAGGAAACAAGTAGAGATCAAACTGACAGTAAAATCTTCCAGTCAAATTCCTGGAAAGTAGTTCCAGCTGACTACTGAGTAGAAACAGTGTAAAGTCCCAAGAAGCCAACAGTAAGTAATATTACAGAACAGTTCAATAAGCTTCAGAGATTCCTTTGCCAAAAATAATCAGCATGTTTGATCTCAGCTTGATTGGAACATGCAACTAGGAAAAAAATACCATTTGCTGCAGGAATTCTAGTGCTACATCTCACCAATAAGGATAACACTTCCATTCAGATAATCTGCTTTGAGTTTTTAAACAATACTGTATCAGTGAGGGGGACACCTAGCTTTTAAAAACATTTGTTAACAATTCTCTCTTTCAAAATCAGATGCCTATACTTTAGCGCCAACTGACATAGTATCATTAATAGTAACTGGTATGAGCCTACCAAAGCTGTGTGGCTTGCTTTCATGGTTGCATACAATGGATCAACACCTTTAACTACTTATATTTCACTCCTAAAATGCCTTAAATACTGAGGAGAGACAATCCCACAAGAAGGATACTCAATTCTGAATGCTGGTTGTACGACTTGATGTTGAGATGTTTTTGACAGCTATAAAATTAACACTTTAATGTAGAGTGACAGCGACTCAGAGATGCACACACTAACAACAGATTAACCAAAAAAAGGAATATTTTTTATTGTTTTGACCATAAAGCAAAGTTATTTTGCTTTTCATCTTAGGGAAAAAACATAGTAACAGCAGCATTATCTACGGAATGAAATTTCAGCTTCCATCCAGCCCTAGCAGCAGGATAGTTACACATTTCTCATTCCTAAATCCCAGTCTTGATAGCTTGCCCCAAACTCACTTTGAACTTGCACTACATTTCCCTCCGCTTCTTCTTCCACTTCAAGTACCTGTTTTCCTCCATCATAGGTCTAACTTTGGGGAAGTGTTTCTGGATCCCTCATTACTTTTTTAGGATAATTAAAAGAAAACATGGTACTTTGTGTCACTGGTGTTTCACAATATGAATTTATAAACAAGTTACCATAAAACGAGGTGTGAACTCACAGAGAATTTTTGTTTTGCTGTAACAAAATTTGTACACAAACTTACTGTGCAGTAACTGGTAAGTAATCTTTTAAACTTTACAAGCTAATTTTCTAATAGTAACTCCCTTTATTTTTGCCTGGGTGCTCAGAAGGGCATATATTTTATCATCTGTAATGTCATTAATATAACTGACTGACAGACATAGAAATGATCTTTGAGAGACTATTTCTCTACTCTCAGAAGCTTAAGACCTGGAGTAAACCATGACAGTGGGACTGAGATGCTCACTCATGAATTACAGACACTTTATTCACTTGATATATACGAATTACCTATAGGAAATATTCTGATAACTATGACTGCGTTTCTTTTTATTTTAACGGCTTACACATATGTAAGGGGATATAGATGTGGGTTTATGGTGTTCTATGTCCTACACTTTTCTATTCAATTAGAGCAGAGATTATAAAAAATATAGGACCTTGGCACTTAGACAAAACTGGGCTATGAGGCCATTAATTTGTTTGTATTTACAAAGAGAAAAAATTGTCAGTAGATTCATAAGCTTCTGTTAATGATTACGTTTTTTACAGGGCTAATGGAAAGAGAATCTTGTTACATTTTTTCCTTTTTACATTTTCTCTCTTACATATTTTTGCTTCTTAGCAAAAGAAACAGTTTGAGTTCCCATGTTAACATTTAGACTCTCTTTTGTAATTTCTCAATTTCTGTTATTTCAGGAACAGTGCAAAAAGGCACGAGGCTACAAGCACAGCACTTTCGAAGTGGCCAATGTTCAAGGATGTAACATCTGAGTTTAGGATGAATTAAGTTCATACTAGGAAAAATTTCTTCACTGAAACATTAAACAGGCTGCTCAGGGAAGTGCTTGAATCACCATCCCTGGAGGTTTTTTTTCAATGTAAATGTAGCGTATAGATGTGCTTAGGGGCATGGTCTAGTGGTCGACTTGGCAGTGCTAGGTTAGTGGTTGGACTCTATGATCTTAAAGGCCCTTTCCGACCTAAAAGATTCTATGATTGTATGAATAATGGAAGTTGTTTGCATCAGGCAGTGAACAGGGTGCTATTGTGCTTGAATATCACCCCTGCAGTGGGAGTCAACTCTTTTGAAGACCTAAATTTAAGTTTCCTGAGTACTGTAATTCAGGAAACTGATTAAATGGCAGCATGGCTTTAGGCTTTTGAATTGTTCATGTCCTTTCCTTTGCAAGTAATCACTGAAATGTAATCTTTCCATTATGGATACAAAGGGTCTACAAAAATAAAAAACTTTCAAAAGTTTCAGGACTGCTTATATAGAAATTGTTTCTTTTAAAGAGATTGAGTTCTATTTGTACTTACATAATAGAATGTTTGTGTTTCTGTTTTTTTTCTAGAGCTGTTGGTAAAGTAGTAGTTAGAGATATGGGAACCTGAATTTGGCTTTCCTTATTCCCAAGGGGGTTTGAATCCCTATCATCTGGACACTGCTTTAACGAGCATGTAGTATTTTGTTAGAGAGGTTTTATTCCCCTTCTGTTACAGATAGAATTCCTTGTATCAAAGGCTGAAAATCACTCCAGTCTGGTGGTAATGACATATGTCACAAACTTATTTGGAGGAGAGGGAAGTTCCATCAGCTACATTTCATCAGGATGCTGTATCAACTACGAGCATTAGAAACACTGCTATTATCACTTACTACTTATTCAACTGTAACTGAGGAACACCCCAAGAAGTGGATTTAGACTGGCATAAATTCCACTTCTTCACCCAGAAATGATGTCAATCTAGTCCTTAAAAAGAGCAACAGAAGAAAACAATATCAAAGCAGACCAAATCTGAGAACTCCGGAGCCTAGAAATTTAATATCACAGTATGGTATTTATGTCTTATTTGCTACTCTCTGAAGAAAATTAGGTTTGTACTCCTGGTAGAAGGGGCAGGAAGAATAAGAGTCATGAAGTAACTACTTCATTTCTCATACAGTGGGAGAGAAGAAGTAATGGCAAGACCTCCCTGTTGTTAGCTTCCACTGTTGCAGAATGAGAATCAGATTTAAAACAGGATGCGCATTTCTCTACAGTTGTGGGAGAGGGCTGCAGCAGTCTGACAAATAAGGGATCACAGATGAAGGCAAAGATCAGTGAAGGAGTCAAGGATTTCTGAAAAGGTTCTGAAAAAATTAGTTTATTTCTAAGACTTTTTGCCTCTGTCCTTTGAGAATCCGTTTCTTTTCCCCTAGTCTTTCTTTCGGCACATTCATTCCATTCTTCTCCTTTCTACCTTATAAACCTCAAGAGACTGCATCCTCCGCCCCCCAACCTGACCTAGTGAGTTACCTGATCTGATATATGTCCTGATCTTGAAGTGTGATGTGACTGATGAGGTGTACGTCTCCAACCTGTCACCTTCTCTGGTAGCCTACTTCATTCACATCCTAACACCTGGGGTCTCCCTGTGGTTCCCAAGAGCTAACAAGATTTGAAGACAGTAGCCTGTGAAGAGGAGATTGCCAGCCTCTCTGATACGTGGGGAAGGATTTCAGAAAGACAGAAGATTCAAGATGACTACTGGAAGCCACAGAGAGGCAGGAAAGTATTTATCTGAGCTCTAATGAATCAAAAAATGGTTTGCATTCTTTTCAGTGCAATGAAGACTGGAGTAGCTTTTAAAAAAATTATTTCATCCAGGTTAAACAAAAAGAATCTTAAAAAAAATTGTACAAGGGTAAGGCCTGAGTGAATGGGAAAGAAAATAATGGCACATGAAAAAAGGTAAACTTGCAAAGGTTTGGATAAATTTGTATGTTTAAGATAAGCATCCTGTTTGGGGAGTCCTTTCTGAATTAGACCTTTCAACCTTTTGAGTTTTGGCTGTTGCAAATGTTTACCTCACCATGAAGCGTGGAGAAAAAGAGAGAAAGAGAGGGAGAAAGAGGCTGATTTATGAATCTCAATTCTTTAAAAAGCAAATTAATTGCACTGTGGCACTTCAGTATAAACTAATATTGACTTAAAGACAGCAGGAAGAGATGAAGACAATGGGCTCCTGTAGCGCTTCCATGTCACAGAGGCCCATTAACCAAATGTGTACCGAAGCAATAAATTTGTTTGGAAAAAATATATGTACATCCTATAGGTGACTGCAGTAATAAGCACTTGGCAGGGTTCTACTCTTTAAAAATACCCACAGGAAAAAGGCTTTTGAGCTTATCCTTTTCTTCCTTTTTTTTTCTTTTTATAATCTTTTCTCCCCTTATCTTTCTAAATACTTGGTTTGGACTTCTTTTAACTTCAGAGAGCTACAGAAAAATCCCATTCATAAAACTGTATACATTCCCTTTACACAGAGTGCTGTGTACCAGGCTATTTGTATTAGACTATAACTGAGTGCAGTCTCCCTAGGACTTAGTGAGATGAGTGTTCGCTTAGGTCCATCTCCAGGAATAAAACTATACACAGTGTTCATTTCTCACCAGAAATACAGGAAAATGATCACTTAGAAACTGATCAAAGTCTCTGCTCTCTGATGACAACAATATTGAATCTTTTTAGGAGGAGATACAAAAAATATAAACCTATATGTCTTCAAACCACTGATTCATTAACTAAGGCAATGACTTAGCACCATATCTCAGGCTTTTAGCATTTTCCTTGCATGTTCTCTTGCATTTAAAAACCCCAGCACATTAACCAGTAGTAAGCTCTTACATCTCCAAATGAGCTCTTAAGTATTTTGGTTTTGTTTTGTTTTGTCTTTTTTTTTTTTTAAACACTGTGGAAATTGAAACTTGGTGTGATCATGTGAACTGACCTTGCATAGTCTGGGTTTGAGTATATCTGTAAAAACTTACATGATTAGAATTGTCAGTAACACTTCCTGGAGCCCTTAAAAATGAACATATCTGCCAATGCACTTATTTGACAGCTTTCAGTGAGCTCACTAGAAATGCTCTGCCTTTTCCCTGCAGCTAAAACAGAAAAGAAATTGCAGTAATAGGATATGGCAAGAAAATTTTTAAAAGGAGGATAAATTCCTAGAGAAACAAACACCATGGGGAGTTCAGGTGTCATGGAATGTCTTGTACTTCCAACCATTTAATCAACAGTATAAAAATTTAGAAGATCCTTACACAGATGATATGGTTACGTAACTTAAACTTTCATGTGTCAGCCACCATAAACCACTACTCATTAAATAAATGCTGTTTGTGGGTTATACGTTCTGTAAATGCAAAGGAGTATGAGCTGGTTCCAGAAGCTTTCCTTCATGTCTACCCCAAATCCTTTTTCCACTTATGTGCCTTTGCCATGAGTTCCCGTGCTGGCTTGAAACACTTCGTACACCCCCATGCATAGTCATCTTCTGGAGAATAGTGTTGCCTGAGCCCTTGTAGCTCATCAGATGCTACCATGTGGAACATGAGACAAACATGCCTCTAACAAACTTCTCAGAAAAAAATTGAAAGACAAAAGAAACTGAACTCTGTTTAGAGTATGCAACTCTGTCTGGGGACAGGTGAGCAGTCCACAGAGAGTTTGTGGGTCAGGGTTAAAGGGAATATAGCTATGGGAGACATTACTGTAGGGATCTGTTACAGACCGCCTGATCAAGGAGAACCTGCAGATGAAGCACTCTATAGACAGATAGGAAAAGCCTCACGCTTGCAGGCCCTTGCTCTCATGGGTGACTTCAACCACCCTGACATCTGTTGGAAGGACGGTACGGCCCAGCACAAGCAATCCAGGAGGTTCCTCGACTGTGTAGAAGACAACTTCCTTCTGCAAGTAATTGAGGAGCCGACAAGGAGAGGTGCCATGCTTGACCTCGTGCTCACCAACAGGGAAGGGCTCGTTGGAAATGTGACTCTCCAGGGCAGCCTTGGATGCAGCGATCATGAGATGCTCGAATTTGAGATCCTCAGGACAGCAAGAAGAGCATGCAGCAAGCTCACTGCCCTGAACTTCAAAAGAGCAGACCTTGGCCTCTTCAGGAACCTGCTTCGGAAGGTTCCATGGGATACAGCCCTAGAGAGCAGAGGGGCCCAAGACTGTTGGTTGATATTCAAGGATCACCTGCTGAAAGCTCAGGAGTGTTGCATCCCAACCAGAAGGAAGTGCAGCAGGAGGGCCAGGAGACCTCCTTGGATGGATAAGGAGCTCCTGAGGAAAATTCAAATGAAAAAAGAGGCTTATAATAAGTGGAAGCAAGGACAGGTGGCATGGGAACAGTACAGGGATGTTGTCTGGGAAGCTAGGGACCAGGTTAGGAAAGCTAAGGCTCAGTTAGAATTAAACTTAGCTGGAGGTATTAAAGATAACAGGAAGGGATTCTACAGGCACATAGCAAATAAAAAACAGACTAGGGAGAATGTAGACCCCCTCAGGAAGCTCTCAGGAGAACTGGCTACACGGGATTTGGAGAAGGCTGAGGTTCTGAATGACTTCTTTGCCTCGGTCTTCACTGGCAAAAGCTCTGACCAAACCACCCAAGTCTTGGAAGGCAGATGCAGGGACTGTGAGAATGAAGACCTTGCGCCCACTGTAGGACAGGAGCTGGTTCGAGACCATCTTAAAAATCTGAACGTGCACAAGTCCATGGGTCCTGACGAGATCCATCCACGGGTCCTGAAGGAGCTGGCGAATGAAGTTGCTAAGCCACTGGCCATCATATTTGAGAAATCATGGCAGTCAGCTGAAGTTCCCGATGACTGGAAAAAGGGAAATATAACCCCCATTTTCAAGAAGGAGAAAATGGATGACCCGGGGAATTACAGAGCAGTCAGTCTCACCTCTGTGCCTGGCAAAATCTTGGGGCAGATTCTCCTGGAAGGCATGCTAAGGCACATGAAAATCAACAAGGTGTTTGGTGACAGCCAGCATGGCTTCATTAAGGGGAAATCCTGCCTGACCAATTTGGTGGCCTTCTATGATGGGGCTACAGAACTGATGGACAGGGGTAGAGCAGTTGATGTCATCTACCTGGATTTGTGCAAAGTGTTCGACACTGTCCCACACGACATCCTTGTCTCTAAATTGGAGCGACATCAATTTGATGGATGGACCACTCGGTGGATAAAGAACTGGCTGGATGGCTGCACACAAAGAGTTGTGGTCAATGCTCAGTGTCCAGCTGGAGACCAGTAACGAGTGGTGTCCCTCAGGGATCGGTGTTGGGACCGGTCTTGTTCAACATCTTTGTCGCTGACATGGACAGTGGGATTGAGTGCGCCCTCAGCAAGTTTGCCGATGACACCAGACTGTGTGGTTCGGTTGATACCCTGGAGGGAAGGAATGCCATCCAGAGGGACCTGGACACGCTTGTGAGGTGGGCTGATGCCAATCTCATGAGGTTTAACCATGAGAAATGCAAGGTCCTACACCTGGGTCGGAGCGATCCCAGGCACAGCTACAGGTTGGGCAGAGGAGAGATTCAGAGCAGCCCTGTGGAGAAGGACTTGGGGGTGTTGGTTGATGGGGAAATGAACATGAGCCGGCTTCAGTGTGCGCTTGCAGCCCAGAAAGCCAACCGTATCCTGGGCTGCATCAAAAGGAGCGTGACCAGCAGGTCGAAGGAGGTGATCCTGCCCCTCTACTCTGTTCTTCTGAGACCTCACCTGGAGTATTGTGTGCAGTTCTGGTGTCCTCAACATCAAAAGGACATGAAACTGTTGGAAAAAGTCCAGAGGAGGGCCACGACGATGATCAGGGGACTGGAGCACCTCCCCTATGAAGACAGGCTAAGGAAGTTGAGGCTGTTCAGCCTGGAGAAGAGAAGGCTGCGTGGAGACCTCATAGCAGCCTTCCAGTATCTGAAGGGAGCCTATAGGGGATGCTGGAGAGGGATTCTTCATTAGAGACTGTAGTGACAGGACAAGGGGTAATGGGTTAAAACTTAAACAGGGGAAGTTTAGGTTGGATATAAGAAGGAAATTCTTTCCTGTTAGGGTGGTGAGGCACTGGAATGGGTTGCCCAGGGAGGTTGTGAATGCTCCATCCTTGGCAGTGTTCAAGACCAGGTTGGACGAGGCCTTGGGTGATATGATTTAGCATAAGGTGTCCCTGCCCACGGTAAGGGGGTTGGAACTAGATGATCTTAAGGTCCTTTCCAACCCTAACTATTCTATGATTCTATGATTCTATGAACTTCAGTCTAGAAAATGTGACAACAACAGGAAAAAGAAAGGTGAGGAAAGGGAAGAGGGTTGGGGGAATGAGGGTGAAAAAGCAACAGCCCCGTGGTCATCATGATCCATCAATGTCAAACATGCCTGAAATTCAATGTGATTTCTGTGCTCTGTGCCATTTTTTGATGGGATCCCACTACAAAGTCTCTTATTTCATCATTTGTGCCTATTACTACTTCCACCATCTTTAATGGATCTGTCAGATTTTTGCCAGCCAGAATTTATTCTGCTAAGTAAGTAATTAAGTATTCTATTCTCCTAAGTAATTAATTAAGTAGTTTAATTATTTCCAGGAGTTCTGAATATCCATATGCTTTCAAGGAAGTTAATTTTAAATTTGCTTAAAAGTCCACTTAAGTCAACTTCAAAATTTTTGTTAACCAAGTAACATGTTTGTGATTGCACCCATTAAAAGGTAGGTATGAACATTTTACAACTTAGAATCATAGAATAGTTAGGGTTGGAAAGGACCTAAAGATCATCTAGTTCCAACCCCCCTGCCATGGGCAGGGACAACTCACACTAAACCATGCCACCCAAGGCTCTGTCCAACCTGGCTTTGAACACCACCAGGGATGGAGCATTCACAACTTCCTTGGGCAACCCATTCCAGTGCCTCACCACCCTAACAGGAAAGAATTTCCTTCTTATATCCAACCTAAACTTCCCCTGTTTAAGTTTTAACCCATTACCCCTTGTCCTGTCACTACAGTCTCTAATGAAGAGTCCCTCTCCAGCATCCCTATAGGCCCCCTTCAGATACTGGAAGGCTGCTATGAGGTCTCCACGCAGCCTTCTCTTCTCCAGGCTGAACAGCCCCAACTTTCTCAGCCTGTCTTCATAGGGGAGGTGCTCCAGTCCCCTGATCATCCTCGTGGCCCTTCTCTGGACTTTTTCCAACAGTTCCATGTCCTTTTTATGTTGAGGACACCAGAACTGCACACAATACTCCAGGTGAGGTCTCACAAGAGTAGAGAGCAGAGTAGAGGGGCAGGATCACCTCCTTCGACCTGCTGGTCACGCTCCTTTTGATGCAGCCCAGGATACGGTTGGCTTTCTGGGCTGCAAGTGCACACTGAAGCTGGCCCATGTTCATTTTCTCATCAACCAACACCCCCAAGTCCTTCTCCGCAGGGCTGCTCTGAATCTCTTCTCTGCCCAATCTGTAGCTGTGCCTGGGATTGCTCCGACCCAGGTATAGGACCTTGCACTTGGCATGGTTAAACTTGATAAGGTTGGCATCAGCCCACATCACAAGCGTGTCAAGGTCCCTCTGGATGGCATTCCATAACATGGATGCTATTTCTGTAGTGTGCTTGTGTGACTGGGTCCACCGTGGATGGCAGCTGTTACCTCCATATATAAATGCTTAATAAAACAGGAAATACTGCAGTAAATTTAAGAATAAAATTAATAAATTTAATGTATTAGTAGAAATATATGTGTCAGAGAGAGAGACTGACTATTAATTTCAAGTTATTCCACAATGTATAAACTACATGACGTAAACTGGAAGTAGAAAATTAGATTGTGCTTTGTATAATCCCTAGAATCCTTTGAATTATGTTTATAAACTTCCTTCTGTAAACCCCCTTATGGATTTGATGGAGAAAAACATTTCTGGCATGCCTAGCAGTCATGTGTAGGTGCAGGACAAGGAAATGAGTCATGTATTTACTTCTAAGACAGGCTCTTAGTGACAATGGTAATGTGACTTCTGGGACTAAGCCCCTCTCTACCTGGAGGGTTATAAAAGGTATTATTCTTCATAGCTTTTTGAGATGAGTGGAGTAGGCTGCCTACCATTCATAAATTGACTATTTTACAGCTTTCTGAGGTACCCAGTCTCCATGTAACTGTACAAGGAAAGCCTATGGATTGCACTCTTGGTAAAGCTAACTTGTAGCATTGCTTATGTCTGTTTCTGCACTTACCACTGAGTAAGGGACTTTGTACTCACAAGTGTTGCTCTCTGAGAATCAAAGAACAATTAAATTGGCAGTGAAGTAAAATGGGAGTCTGATTTGCCTTGCCTTACCATTATAAACCCTCCCCTCTCCCTTTTTTTCAGTAAAGAGACTACTGAATAGGTCTGGCATAAGTAAAACACAAGGGTTCCGTAACTCTTGTCTAAGAAAATGTTTTATAGTGAATAAACCATGTAGCTCGTTAAAACAATTGGGTTAGAAGACATTGAACTAATGTATAATCCATGAATTTTTAAGCTACTTTGAACCTTTATCCTCCATGTAATTGCAAAATTGCATGGTATTGCTGCTGCTAAATGCAAAGGAGATTGTACCTTAACATTTCAATATGCTGATTAATGTTGCTGTAAAGATACACTAACAAACTGCAGAATCATTTTACCTCCAGTTTTTGCTAACTTATCTCATCAACAAACCGTACTTGTAGACAAAGACATGCTATTTTGCGATGAAATGTTCTTAGACATTGTCTGCTAAATCCCTATAATTAGCATGGCCCCTGGTGAATGTCACTGGGTATTTGATGAAACAGGGCATGAACTCTGCAGCAACACCCAGGGGGGTCAGTAATGCTATCCAGAATGACTCTTGGAATTTTTAACTACTAGATAGGTTCTCCTTATCTAGGAAACTCAGGGGAGAAAGGCATTTGTCCGGTCTAATGACCCCTAATAGCAGATTTATGCCATCTCCTTCTATACAAACTGTCTTCTCTCTACTTTTGGACATTTAATTTTAGAGTAACTATACTGAATAGTATTTTTTTAGAAGGGATATGATAAGAAAATGATAAAGAAAGAAACAGGCCATGTTCTTTTTCTCTTTCTGCTTATGCCATTGTCTTTAATCTTCAAAACACCACAAGAACAACAAGTGTTGCAGGTAACAAAACAAAACCCAAAAGACAGCATGATTGCAGCAGGTAATTTCAAGCATCTTAGAAGAATTGAAATTTCTTATTAAATGAAATCCTGCCCTAGGGAAAAAAAATACTTTCTTTCACTGCTATCAAGAACAGTTTTCCTTGGTTATAGAAATACACCCACTAAACTGAAAGATGCTTTCCTCTGTCCTCGGTTTTCAGAATGATAAATACTCTAAAAAGTGTACAAAGTTCCTTATAGTTTCCTGTTATCAGCTGGTTACTAAAATTTACCTTGGATTGAGAGGCTGGTCAAAAACCTGCTGCAAAACAAGCCCAGTAGCTGAGTCCAAACCAGGGTTCTCATGTCTCAGGTGAGTGCGCCAGCAGGCACAGTGCCAGCTGTGATTTTGAGAGTCTGATTTTGAGAGAAACTCCAATGCAGACCTGATAAACTCTTGAAAAAAATTTCCATTTTGCCTGGCACATTTACTTTTAACAGGATTTTTATACCATTCTGCATTTTGTGGCCTTAAGGATTCAATGGTAATATCAATCTTGCTTTAGAAAACTTCATGCATCTTTCACAGTTCAAATGCCGATAATTAACAAAACCTCCAAAACCTGACTTGTAATGCTGTGGAGCTATTTTAAAAGAAATTTCAGAGCAGTTTAATATTCATTGCATTTTTTTCCAAAAAAGAAAAAAAAAATCCATGATAGATGTAATTTTGCAAATCTAGACAATTTCTTAAACCCCATCTCTCATACTAAAAGGGGTTAGTTTTGCTTCAGCTGGGTTTGTGGGTGGGTTGAATAAGAAATTCAGTTTGGCCTTTTCCTAATTTTATGTCCGAAAGAGTGCACGGTATCAAAATGATGGAATGAGCTGTGGCTAGGGTTAGGGGGCAGGAGGGTGGCTGTCTATTGTATTAAGGACTAACTCCTTGATTAAATGTAGACTCAAAACAAATAACCTCTGTGCGTGTGTTAACTAGCCTAATTAATCTTCATGTTAGATTAACTTGATAAAATGTTGACCTAATTTGGGATTAAAAGATTACAAGTAACATTTTCAGCTGAAAGCTGTAACATGCCTCATGTCAACACAGTAATGACAGAATTAACCCTACAAGCCCTCTCAAACCTGTGCACTGAATGTCACTACTTAAGTAGAGTTTGGATGACCTATAAATGCAGGGAGGCTGTTATATATAAAAAAAGCTAATATTGAAACACTGGTCTCTCACTCAGAGTCTCAGTGGCTTGCATATACTGAAAAATAACACAAAACTAGGGAGGAAGCAGAGATGATTCACCCATGCAATCTTACAACATGCGAACTCCTACAAACTCAAGATATAATGCGTCTTTATGCTTAGATATAGAGACTGGAAGGCTGGAAGGAAGCACAATATGAATTTGGTACTATTAACAAGATAATGAAGAACAGTGAAGATTAAAATGTCTTTGAGAAATCCAGGAGACACAAGACTTAGATGCAGGAGAATTCAAAACCAGAAAAGCATTGCCAATTGTAGCCCACAGGGGCCTTGCATCATTCATCTGTGTGCAAACAGTGGAGACTTCTTTCCTGTAACATATTTGCATGTGATATTTCAAGCCTGTATTCCAAAAGGGTTTTTCCTGACAGAAAAAAAAAATTCTGCACTTGTAAAAAGTATTTTGGTGATACCTCTTTTCTTTTGAAAAAAAATATGGGGAAATAAGAGGGAGGAGGGAGAGAGACAAACACTGTCACTTCTGTAAGAAGTGATTCTTTCAGCTCATGCTATTTTTGTCTCTTAACAATTTCATATCTGCTCTTTTTATAGATAAAACCATGCTATCGCTCACTTACCACCTTGCAAAGCACGGGAGTCTCAAAGATGAGCTAGGCTCTTCTCATCTCACAGCATCGTTAAGGCTTTGGTTCTTCCCACAAATGGGACTCAGAAACAGTGGCACCATCACATACACACAAAATACTCTTCCACTTCCACCACTGCTCTCAGCACTAAGTTTGAGACTACATAACTCTGAGGTAGTTATTGACAGAGTGAGTGTCTCTGATTTTGGGTGGACAGATTAAAAATAAAATTCTTCAAAAAAGCAGCACAGTTTGTGGTGTTACATACCAAAACCTTGTCTCTCATGTTAGGCCATGGAAGCTGGTGGAGATAGAATGACAGGGGACATGGTCCTCTGCGCTGCTTTGTGTGAGAGTGCACATCTCTTGTCTGCTTACATAAATCCTTCTCTCATGTGCTTCTACCAACACCCTAAGAATGCATCAGCTCTTGCTGCAGTAATGAAAGTGTAACCAGCTGGTAGAAGTCACATAGAGATAAGAAGAGCCTTTGCATGAAACCTGAAACAGAGCAGAGCAGAACTATAGTTCTAGTTCTGAAGTAAGTTCTTATACCTTAGAATTGCCTAAATGGAATTACCAGAAGTCAGCAGGAGGCCGAGTTAAAGACAGTGTGAACTAAATGCTGGGAAAGGTCTTTCTTTTGAGGAGAGGTTTGGAACCTACAATGTAATTTGAACTTCACATAATCAAGGATGATACACTGTGTAATAGCATAGATATACAAGTAATCAATAAAGGAAAAAATGTTTTTTGCTTATTCTTTCCATCACAACTTGTTAAAGCAGTGTTAACAATACTGAAACCTTATACATTCGGTAGCTTGGAAGGAATCTTCTAGTGCAAATACCTAACAAATGCTTTCATATAAATAAGTCATGCAGACTTTTATTCCCCTAGAACAGGAGGATATATGCAATAGTTTTATGGATTTATTTCCATTAAAACTGTATGCTATGCCCTTTGATAATTTATTACTTCAGTTATTTCTGTGTGTTATTGTCTACTCCTATATGAAAAAGGGAACAGGATATTAAAATTTTCCTAAAGTTGCTATTACCAATGTCCCAGAGAGGAGCATTCTGAAGTTTTTTACTGTACTCTGTCACTTCCCATAAATTCATGACAAAGAAATCAATGACTAACTCAAGTTTGGTCAGACAACTTGGCCCAAAGTAAACAGGCTTAAAAGCCGAGTAACAGAATTAACATCATTTCTCCTGGTTTCATTCCCATGGAATAATGATTTGCAGCCACAGCAAACTGTGATGTGATTCCCATCAGTTCTGGTATAGACCTTCGGGAAGGACAAACTATAGCAACATGCAGCTCCTGCTGGCCATTACTTAGGTAGTATTCTTTCCTGGGAGAGCTTAAGAGACTGATTAAAAGATACTACAAAATGCTGTGCAAGTAGAACTGATGGCTTTTCCCTGTAGATTGATATTGAAGTCTTGGCTATCACTCACAATTAGATTAATATTAGCCCTATATTACTGTAAGCAGCTGTCAATTAAATTCCTCACATAAGTTATACTGCATCTATGCCTGTGTATTTCTGCAGTTTTCTTTGACCTTTGGCCCCAGTTATTGTGTACATTTGCTGTGTTTTCACTCTAGTTCATAGCATCATAGAATGGTTTGGGTTAGAAGAGACCTGGAGGATCATCTGTTTCCAGCCCCCCTGCCACAGGCAGGGACACCTTCCATGAGACCTGGTTGCTCAAAGTTCAGCAATAAAAAAAACAACCACTTGACAACTGCAGATTATGGAGGTGTTTATAAGCTATTTGTGAAACACAAGCTGAAAAACGTCCCAGGCCTTTTCATTAGTTCAAATACTTGAGCTTGTGGAAATGGATATTGTGAATATCCACAGAAACAGATTAATAATTATCTTAGGGGTTTTGTACATAAACAGTGTTGGCGATATAAATTATTTAAGAATCTGAACCTGTAATATTTAGTGGAAAAAGATGCAAGAGAATCAAGAAAATAAATATTCCTTATTATGGACAATTGGTTACAAAATCAAAATATATCTGTAACAAACCCTATAATTTTTGTTTGTCTTTTAAACATATCCTTGGCTATTCTAGCATTCTCCTCCAGGTACTTTTACCTTTAAGGTGACACAACCAAAACTGCATTGCTGTCCTGATCTAATTGTGTGGTCATTTCAAAATAGTTGAAAAAACACTTGTAGCAGACTTCCTGATGAAATACCACTGACTGAATTGTAGAGATGGAAGTACAATATGACTGCTTTTGAAGAGCTTGATTAATTATAAGCACCAACAGCTATGTCCAATTAAATCACTGAACTTTTAGCCAGAAGAAAAAGCCCAAAGCATTTGCAGTCTCTGAGACTATTATGAAATACTATTTTCAAGGGGAAGGAGACATTCAGAGAGATTACATGGCTTTTACAAGACTTCTGTCCATTCAGAATAAAATTCACCAACAACAATGCTTCCAGGACCAAATCTAGCCACCCTGAGTCAGACAAGCAATAAAGCATATAAATATGCTTCATATTAATATATTAATATTAGAAGAATCCCTAACGTTTTTGATGTGAAACATGGCCCAAATTAATCCAGCCTGATTTCTGTGCTGTGCTGTTGTTTCTTACTTAGCAAACAGTTCTAAAGATCTAGAGTCAGCCAATAGTATATAAGAGGTGCAGGGACTCAGTCAGGATGTGTTTGGCCATAAACATCTTATTCTGTAGGATTTTTACTACTTGCTTACTCTCCCTTCCAGTTAGCCACTAATACTTCTAAGAGATCATATGGAAGAGAAATTTCCTGAGATTATTTTATTAATAAGGTGAGATATGTATGCACACACACTTATGGAGCACCTAATATTAAACCAGTAATATTGTGTTACACCATCCACTCTGCTATTTTAAACTGAAGGGATAAGACTGCGGCATAGGAGCAGTTGTACAGAAGTTCCTTCTTTCCCCTGCCCTCAGCCAAGTGGTAATCTCCAGAAATGTTCTACAAAGACCTTATTATGTACTCAAAAATATTCTATTTCTTCCTAACAAAACAAGGCTTCTGCAAACCAACTGGAAATTAGCATTTAATTTTCACAAAACCACAGTTTTAAACTTTTTAATCAGAACAGTAACAACTGCCTATGAAAATGACACTTTGTATCTGAACAGAAATGCCCTCATGTCTTACCTTCAGATAGGCTCATTGTAGCAGGGGAAAATACAACATTATGTGTAGCCAAAGCTGAGTTAACAAACAAAAGCAAATTCTACACTGGAAAGTAAAATTTTGCCATAGCAACTCCTCATACTTTTCTACTTACTTTTCAAGAATAATTAAGTAAATAAAATAGCTTGCAAGACCGCTTTCAGATAGAATACATTTTAAGGAAATATAAAAAAAATGGGATTGTTAGCATCAAAATCTTTCTTATAGCACTGATTAGGAGACAGAAACTTAATGTACATTTTATACGCTTGCTGAAAATTAACCCAGCTCACTAGTTTGATATACTAAATAGGCACAAAACCTGCATACAGATGTAAACAGACTAATGTTGTTCATAGATAGTATTTACCATCTTTTCAAAACCAAATGCATTGAGTCTACATTTGGATAATTCAGAATCAGGAAAAGAAAAAAAAAAAAGTCTATCATATAAATGTTTTTCTGCCCATTATTTGGCTGAGCTCTCACAATGCTAATCCTAATACATTTATGAACTGTTTTACTCTAACACCTTATTAACAATATAATCCAAACAGCTGTAACCAATGAATCATTTTTCTTGTATTAAGGATGCCATAAAATGGTTTTGGCATTTTAGAAAAAATAAATAAACTGTGTGAAAACTGAACAAATCTGACCAACAAAGATCAAGCCCACAGTACGTTTTACAGTGTTTCCCTGACTTTATCTGGTCCTGAAGTAGGGTTTATTTGCCAGCTTCTGTTCGGTGTGTTCCTTTTTCTTTTTCCTATAAAAGAAGTAATTGCAGACACCCACAGCCCTTCCCCCTGCCCCCAACCCCCTCCCTTCCCCACAACCTCCTGAAAATCAAACCTAACTGAAGTTCACGAGCAGGAACTATTCTTCTATAGCCAAAAAAGTCATCATTAACAAACCCAGTGACATTTGCAAATACAAACATTACTTCAATGAAAAATGATGCAATTCTTTCTGGTGGGAAAGAAAAGGGGGTTTTGTTTTTGGTTTGTTTTTCTTTTTTTTTTCATGTTTTCGCCTACTGCAAACTATTGAACAGTTAAATAATGAAGTAACCAGATGAAGAAAACAGAAATCAACTGTATTAGTAATGTTGGTAATGCAACTGTTTTAATAATAATGGGATGCTGCTTCCAATATTTTGGATTAAATAATGATCACATGAAGGAAACTACAGAACAGGTAATGTAGGTAAATCATATTCAACTTTACCTTTCACCACAAAAAGATGGAGAAAACCCACCACCTTCCCCACCCCCGATATTAAGCAATTCCAGGTGTTATGATTTCTAGATATCTTTCCCTTTTTGGTTTGTACTGTACTATTGCAATTTTATATTTATCTTGCCATCTGTCACAAGAAAGAACAGATATAGAACAGTGGCAAAATCATGTTAAAAAGACTGTCTTGGGATAACAAAAAGAAAAGTTAATGGACGTGGATTTACAAATTATTAATGATTTTTCTTGTCATTTCTTGAAAAATGAAAGCTATGCACGGTGTCTCTTTCCCCAAACAGATTGCATTTTATTCCTCTGCAGTTTGTCCGTCAGGCTTCACTCTGACAACATAATCCAAAACTAATCCAGAGCATTCAGTTTTCCTTGTTGGCTCTCATGCACACTGCTTAGACAAATCCTGCTACCTGTCAGCCCTCCTGTGTGTGCCAAACAGGCTGCCAGGTTAACCCCTGGGGAAGCCGAGAGACCTGCTGACTTAACCCCTGCTTCCCTTCAAATAATCCACTGTAAATACATAGGACGTTAACAGGCTAACTGTTCTAATCAGGGCTGGATCCCTTAAAATCTGTTTCATACACAACCCTTAAGAACTAGGGATCTAAGCATCACTGCTGGAAGAGGAAAGGATTGCTTCCAATAATACAAGCACTAAATAAGCAGATGGATAGAACCCACTGAAAGGTTTTAATCCCCTAAAGGAGTTTGAGAAAATATACACATCACTTCAATTGCCCACCTTATTGCTTATAAATTTGCCCTAACTGTCAGGAGAAGATCAGAAATAATTTAGTACAATGAAAGTCTAATTCAGTTACAATTCAGATTCTTAATGACAAACTTTCTACACATTGCTTTTGTCTGCTTTCATAAAAATCAGTCATATACAAATTAGCTTTTCAGTGCTCTAGGGTTTCTGCTTGTTCATTTGCATTTTGCAGAGATCCACATGGAATGCAATATAAGTCACTAGCTAAAACAGATTTTCATAAACAAGATATTTTACAAATAATGACATTTTAGATTACTTTACTTTCTAAAGGCAGACAATTATTTCCCAGCAGCACTTAAAACAATTCATTTCTAATGCTTTAAGCCTGAAATAGAGAAAAATCTGAGTTGAAAATATTTTCAAAATACTCACTCTGTACTCAAAAAACCCCAAATAAACCAACGCCTTCTCCTCATTGGAATTCAAGGCACATCACTCTATCTGCTGCTGCAGCAGCATCAACAATCCACAGCAGAAAATAAGTTGCGTAAGCACGGCATACCGAGGAACACTTAAAAGCCACACTAAGCTTAGCCACATGAGAAATGTAATAAAACATCGCACAGCTCATTTAATGTTTGGAAGGCATGATGTCCAGGTTAATATCTGAAGTGGGGGAAGGTAGAGTAAGCCATGGGGAGGGCTCCTGAACTCTGCTACAAACAAAACTGGGAAGGTCCATTGTGCCTTCTGATAAGAACATTTATTTTACCTCAATTAAATTTCAGGCATTCTCTTGAGAGGAAGAAGGGAAAATTGTTCTTCCCTCCCACGCACTTACACACATTCATATTTATGCTTTACATATACATGCAAAGCACACACCTCGGTCTCAGGAGTCCTGGGGAATGTTTAACTGGTTTTATTCATTCTCAGAAGTGTTGTGCTTGTGGCAGATAATAAATAGATCTTATAAATGTTACAGATTCCAGAGACGTTTGAAATACTCTTGCTGCTTTTAAATGCAGGAATAGTTTTGAAATCTCTCCCTTTCAAGATGTGTTACTCATTCTAACACTTTTCCTATTTTTTATACATGAAAGGAGTGTTAATCCTTTGTGAGTTTTTAAATTTGCTCTCTTTGGGATTTTCAGATCCTCAGAAGCCCCTAAGCAAAACAGAAACAAATATTCGTCAAAAACATTAGTTACTTCTAAAATAAACTGATCTGGAAAATAGCTAAAGCAAATGTTTTTTCATTGTCTATGCTTTCCCCCGCCCAGCTCATCTCAAAACAACAGTTATTTTGTTGACAGAAAAGTTCATTAAGATCTCAGACAGTAGTTTGTCTTTGGGGAGTTGACAACTTCTGTTAGGGAGAAGGCAGCAGTTTAGAAAGATATATCTTATCTCTCTGTCAGATAATTTTGCTCAAAATCAGAACTTCATTTTCTTCTTCATTACTAGTTTAAAAAAGTTGGAAAGGTGAAATTGTGAATGGATTTTGGGAAATCAGCCTACTTCCAACAAGCCTTTTACTTTTGTTTTTCTAAAGTCCTGACTCCCTGCAAGTCTATAACAAAACTCCCACTAACTTTCACAGAACCAAGATTTCACTCAGTGTTTAGAAGGCATGAATCCTCCTGGGCAATTAACTGATACACAACAAACATGTGCATATGAAAGCATGTGCTTAGCCTTTCCTCTACATAAATTAGAGGTAAAATACTGATGCAAAAGAAATTCCAACAGTTCCACAGCAAATTTCAATGTTATATCCATAGGATCTCCTCTAAGATATTGCTTGTTCCTCAAAATACTTTCAATAAATTTACATTTTCCAAATGTTCTTGGGCTCTATTAAATGTCCACAGCACCAGAATTTTCAGAGAGCACCAGGCAGCCAGTTTGTTAGTCAAAATACAGCGCCACATGAGTAACACTAGAACTTACAGAGCTGCCACTCAAGAATTTTATTCATGATTTCCAAATAGCATTCAGTCTTCAGGGATACTAAGCAAATTTATTTAAAAACAACCATACCTGAGTTGCCTAGGAAATGCCTGCTTTTAAGCTGAAACATCTCTTTGCTTTGTGCTTACTGTTTTTAAGTAGGTTTGTAATAGCAAGCAATGTTTGAAAAAGGTCTGTTAGAAAGCTACTAAGTTTATGCTATGGAGAAGTTCATTAGGCACAACTGAAAGGTCTGCCATTACACTCAGAAATGGAGTTTTAGCATGCTTGATATACACGGTTCAGTGGTCCACATTACAATTGTTTAAAATGCAATGACTAATCTGTAACTTATCAATATATTACAAACCAACGTTGACAATGCCAGGACTTTTGTTGATAATTTTTCCTTTATATAACACCAGCTGGAAGATGTTTCCCTATTATTGATCATGCCACTTATCAGCTATTCACAACATATTTCTTTGTACTTGGTACAAAATCTAAACAATGTGGACCAGGTTCATTAACCTTTTGATATTGGGCAAAAGGGGGAGTAGGACAGGGAGAGGAGTAGCACTAGAAGTAATTTCATTGTTATTTGGATTTTCGTTTTGGCCAAGACATCTGAAGGGGAAAAAGGCGCAAACTTTATAGCAATGAAATAGCACTGAAAACCTAGTCTGAAATCTATAGAAGCAAAAGGAAGGCATTCTGCTGATTTAATTTTCACTGGTTCAAGTACTGGCCAAGAGGTAAGTTTCAAAAGCTTAAAAATAAACAACCTGCCTATCTTATAGTGGTTTCTCTGAGGATAGATTGGAAGTGGAGCTCCACAAGGAGTTGGCAGAAAAGTCTTAAACTCTGGAAAACAGAGACAGAATGTATCTTGCAGTCTGAAAGTCAGAAAAGAAATTCTGCAACAAACTTCAGTACAGGCTTCCAGAAAATATGAACTAAGTCACAGTTTTAGAATATTTAAAAAGCTCCACATAAAAATCCACAGAGTCAATCTGCAGTATATTTTTAATATAATTTATCAAGTGCAGAGTTAGACTGAAGTTTCATTTAAAGTGTACCTGCCAGATGAAATATTTGCATGAACATCTGACTCTATTAGGGCTCTTCTTATAAATACATACATAACAGGGAAAACTGATAAGAAAAGGAAGTTAAGATTGCAGAGCCAAGCATAACATTAACGCTTTCGAACTCAAGCCCTTTACCTAGGAGGCAGCTTATAATGATCTGACCCTATACAATCTTTTTGTCATTCCTCATCTCCCGTTTAGCCACACTCTGTCCCCATTAACCTGGAGACTTCATCCCAGTATGAAACAGAACTCAGACCTGTTTGTTTGTTTTTTTCCTGGAACTTCTAGCGGTTTTGCAAGAGAATTAAAACAGTGATTTATATTGAACGTTTTTATGTGTGGGAATCTGTGTTGTAGAATACTCCTGGTTTTAATAAAAAGGAAAATTAACACATCTGACTCTTGTAATGTTTCATCTGAAGTATTGCTACTTGTCAATGCCAATGCAGGTTTCAAAGGAGTAGTGCAACTGCCTCATGTCCTTACATCCTTTTTGTGCAGAGTAGACCATCTACACCAGCTAACAACACTCAGGACACAGATTCTCAAAATTAATTGAGCCAGCCACATAACAGGAACGCGACTTTCCAAGGGCTTGGAATATAGTGGTGCTCCAGCATGGATGCTGACTCCTGCTGGGGAATGACTGAGCTGAACTGGTTTGTGTATGACATGGCCCTATCACAAGAACCCTGTACCCTGTGGAGGGAGAGCCCCTACTAATGAAGCTTTACATCTCCTTACCTTGGCTGCCTCGTCAACAGCTTGAAGCAGAACAATGTGGGTTCACCTGTACCCATTCACACACAGTGTTTGAAGCACTTCTGGTTTATGTCCAGCTCTCCTCCCTTCCCATCTGTCACTAGCTGCTAGGGTAATACAAGGTTTAGCTGAAATATTTACTTTTCTAGTTTTGTAACAGACTTTTTAACCATTTTTTCCCTGGCAGCACTGTCAGCTTAAGTTAAATACAAAGCCAGGACAATCGGCTTATAAAACTAAAAGACACTTTAGAATCAAAGTCTGTAACAGGTGTCATTTTGGCTAGTCAGAATTAAGTCTGATATTTAAGTCTCTGCACACTAATAATATAGTCCTTATTCTGGCACACTCTCAGTGCTTCCACCTCTGTCTCATCAGAGAGACCGTAGCAATAGATATAGGTTACTCAGTTGCTATGCTAAGATAGATTTATTAGTCACTGCGGGAAAGACAGGGATGCACTCTCCTTGTTCCCTTATTTTTCATTACTTCATACCTGCAGGGGCTTTAAGAAGCTTTAAGGCCCCTTTAAGAAGGCCTGCTCCGTCTGGCACACTGCAGTGCAATCCAGTACATGAGCATAAATGTATGGGAAACTACGCCAAAACCAAATCATCTTCCAGACCATCTGGACTGTTAACAGGATTGTTACTCACCCCAAGTCTGCCTCCACTACTTTTTCATTGTTTCTCCATGACTTTTTCATTGTTTCCTCGTTTTTGACTGTTCCAAGATATAACCATACATATTTTATGATTATATTGTATACCGGCTTAATGGCCAGTAAACAAATTTACTGCATAAAGCATTTATTGTTTTATTCTCCGATCTAATTAATAGTACCTGGTTACAACATTTTCCATTAACATGATTTACATGAATAATATATGCAGAGCAAGTTAGCATTCTAGTCAGAGGTTACTCACAATTTAAGAAAACATCAGTACTTACACTAACTTCCCCAAGGCACACACTAGCCATGATCTTTACTAACCATGGTGTTTAAACTTATCAAGTTTTCACTGACTGCAGTAAATCTACACCAAGTGATACAATGTGAGAATCACCGGGATGGCATTTACTAAGAAAATAAGGATTTAATTTATTTAAATTAGATTAATACACTAGTTTACATTTTATATATAACAAACCTACTTATGTTTGTTTTATTGTGCTACTATGAAATTATATCACAGATCTATACATGTTCTTGGAAACATGCCTCTCATTTTTCAAGCAACTTAATTGTAATTACTTACAAACCAACTATTTTGGGGGGGGTTGTATAATTTGTAAATTTTAAATAACAAATATTTTCCTGGAATTGCAATATACCACATATATCTTATCGTATGGCTTTGCAAATATAGCATGAATATTTAGAGCACAAAAAAATTTCAATATATTTCTACCCATAAAGGACGGGTAGAAATATATTGACATAGCCTGTCTACCATGCTATCATCATGCAGTGACCTGAAAAATCATGGCAGGATACTTCCCCGGCTTAGTTCAAGACCCATCCTGAAAATATGTTTTTAGCTTTGTTTCCTGTTAACTCTTATAGTTTAATCTAGATTTTATAATGAAAGAGCAGGAAACAAAACTGAATCTTAATATGACCTTCAAGAGAGTAACATTCCTAGGAAAGTAAGTGTATATTCCTTCTTTTGTCTACTTGCTCTGTCATTATGGGCTCTTTTTTTCTTGTAAAGAAGATAATTAACCATAAAAAAAACCCCAACAAACCAACCAAAAAAAAAGTTAGCACTGAAAGACAGGAATGATTATCATAATTTCTGTAAGCTACTCTGGATGTCAAAGGAGAGCAGAGCATGAGAAAAGTAACAGGTTTTAAAGCAATAAAACCAGACACAATAGCTGCTGCAAGTTCTCTCTGTTGTGTCTTTCTATTCTGAAACGTCCTTTGCATCCTTTCTGGCAAACTCACCATTGATGACATAAAGCTTTTCTTGTCACAACTTGTTCCTTCCAAAATTGGAAAGCAATTCCACTCTACAATGACACGTGGACAATGTTTGGTGACCCATCTTTCTGCTCAAACAAATATCCATTCTCATGCCCTTCACCCTCTTTCTTCAGTTTGCCTATGCCATTCATGGAGGCTTGCCTGGCAGCTGTAGAAACCCAAGTGTCAAATTCTGGAATGAAATTTTCCAGGACTGGAAAATTGATGTTAATGTTGACCTATGGATTTGGCTAATTAAAGCAATGTATATTAGATATTAATATCACTGGCAGTTACAACTTAGTCTGCTCTCTAGGCACTAATTAGATGTTTAGAATTCCACTATATGTCACCAGTGGAAAACATTCTTAGTTAGTTTGCAAAGCTTCATTAAGGACATGAGAAATACTATCAGCATTTTAAGCTGCAGTCTTTTCCTCTTTTATTCAAATGGAAAATCTGTGTGTTCAATGGTTCACAATAGGCTTACTCTAGCTTAACTCGTAAGAGCTAAAACTGCCCTTTTCTATCTGAAAAAGCCAATCAAAAGATAACTATAAACTAATATTCCCACCACACTTTCCCTTGAACTTTTCTAGGTGCTTAAAGCTGCAGTTCAGTTTACATTTTATGTTCTGCATTCTTCTGAAAGCAGTAAGTTTAAGAATATTTTGAACTTAAAGGCACCAACACATTAAAATAGTCACCTTAATTTTTAAAAAAAAACACCTAGTGACAACTCATTTGAAAGTGGTGTAAGTTCAAGAACCCATAGATAGAATCTGCAATAAGAAATGGAAATAGGATAGAAACACAGAGTAAGGTGTTGCATCACATCACATTTTCTGTAACGCCATAACTTCAGCTGAGTTCTTTGGGTTATGCCAGCGCAAGGAGAAAACAGTTGACTCTCTGGCAGTGGTGATTACTATGACACAGGCATATGGATTGCATATAAAATCCAATCCAGAAGGCCAAATTCAAAGTTTACCAACTACAAACCTGGGCCATTTATTTTATGGGCTGCTACAAAATCTGTTTGACAGTCATGGTCTGTGTAAGTGTCAAAGCAGCTATCAAGTGCAGTCTCCATTTTCACAGTAGCAATGCTTCCATTTTCTTTTGGCAAGCATTGTGCAGGCCAAGCGTCACAGCAGCAGGTCTGAACTAGATGTGTTGTATTTTATTTGTGTATATCAAAAGGGAAACTTAATTTGTCTTTACATCAAGGGGCAAATGTTTTAAAGATTTTAAATTAAAACTGCATAGTGCTTGCCATGCACAACTCAAAGTGGTAACCAATTCACTTCTTGCTGTATGCTCTGATTGGTGTTTGTGTGGATTACATTTTTAATATTAGGCTGGAAGCTTAATTGGAAAGGATTATTAGCAGATCATAAGAGTATTGCAGTGAGATGGGGTCATACAGTGTAGAATATTAAGAGCTGTCTAATCTTTGACCTCTTTCTCCGTATCACTTTGGAATTGTCATGCAAATAGAGCCACTCACATAATTGCTCAAGGCATTCCTTTTTTTCCCTGCCTTCCTCTCAGAGGGCTATTGCTGGATCTCCTGAAGCAATATGATTGTTTTGCTGATAGACTTTTTGGGACAGGCACCATGTGTTTCCTTCATGCTTTTGCATTTTGCTAAACACGCCTTTGGAGTCAGACAGATAATGACATGCTTTGTACGTGGAAGTCCTGTGGCAGTAAAGGCACTTTAGAGGAGAGGAGATAACATGTGTGAGGGACATTTGGAGTCAAGATAAATTATGTGTGTATAGAAAGTCTGTCTGAAAATAGGTCATAATAAAATTACAGTAGAGTGTAGGACTAGCAACAGCAGGTCAGCTTTACTTTGGTTGATAGGAGTGATCAGAATACAAGCAACACTATTTTTCTGTAAAGCAATGCAATGCAGTCTTAAAATAGCACTTATGTTGGCTTTTGTCACATTAACTGTGGGAACTCTGGTGGAAATACATTTAGGTACTTGAAGACCATAAGTTCAGAGATAAGCTGGGCTGATACCGTGAACAGCCTGCCTGAGAGGTAAATTGCATGCAGAAACTAAACATGACAGCCAAAGATAAAACACTTATTATGATTAATACCAGAAGATGTAACAGGCTTTACTTACTGCAGCCTCAGGAAACCTCACTTTTACCAGATAATGTTTACAACTCCAATTGCACTCACAGGGCAACCACATGCTTTCTAAGTAGATGGTTTCTTATCTGTGAAACTTCTCACCCATGTGAATTTTAACTTCTGCATTATTCATGTGAATGTTTGAGGAGATTTCCAAGTCTGTAAGACTTTATGCACCTATTAAAATCCTAAAACAGCCTGACAGCAAGACAAATTTTAAGAATGCTGCGGATGAGGAATGCGACAGTATTGTTGTGAGAGACTTACACTACAAAGATTGCTAAATGAACATTACCTTATGCAGAAGGCGGCAAGCGAGGTTCACCCCAATACACATATTGTCTCTTCCAAATATCTGCACAAATGATCATATGGTCCTCATCTCCTGTACCCACAAATGATAAAGTATGATTCTATGTGAAATTACATGTAAAAAAGTAAAAAAAATCACAATAAAATTGTTCTAGCTTAATTTTAGCATCTATCTTAGTATCCTCTAGGTCATCCTAACTCAGATTTTCAGTTCCATTTCTGAAATTTATTTTGCTACAGTAAAGAAAGTTAGGTCCTGTTTGAAAGAAATTAATGGTACTTCTTTCAGCTCAGCAGAAAAACACAAATCCTTCTTTAAATTTATATTATTATTATATTTTATTGTTCCATAATCATATAAGTTAGTATCTATAATAGTGGATTTAGAGTTCAAACCTGTATGACCCCAAGAGGATTATCTTCAATTTTGGGGGGTTTTGTTTTATTTTATTTTTATACAGGATGAGTAAGATAAAGAGTCAACATATGAAAGAGTATAAGGCAATATAAAAGGAACAGAAACTCATATGGATCAATAGCAGAGAAGAGGAAGTCCTATAATATTTTAAGTATGTTGTGGTACTAGACTTATTCTACAACACTGATTTTGAGTAGCTGTTGCAAAGAAAGGTTTAGTTCCCCAGAAGTTATAGACTGGACCAGAACGGTATTCTGATAATGATAAAATTAGCCAAAGAAATTAATGAGAGAACTCTCGAACTTTCTAATAGTGTTTTTACAGAACTATTTACCTATCAAAATCATAGAGTACCTAATATAAGCCAGGGAGTCGATCTCACTTTCTTCGCACACATACAAACACGGGATGTATAACTAAAGGAGGAAGTGCCATGGAAGAGATGCCCTTCTAAAAATGCTCCCAGAGCCAGGAATCTGCCCTCACTCAGCCAGGAAGACAGGCTGAGAGTGGTGACGAGACATCAGCAAACTCAAGGAGAGCAGCTACAGCCCTTTCTGTGTGGCAAATGGAAGCAGAAAGCAGATTGATAAGAATGACTCTGTCACTCTGGGACTGCTCTCGATCAACACAATGAGTGCTTGAAAAACCATGAGCAGCTGGATGATTGGAAGCTGGAGACGTCACCCTTCCACCCCCTTCATCCCTTCAGCCTCCTCTGACCCCACACCGTCTGCAGGGCATCCTGCAAGTGAGGCTTGCCTGAGACCTGGGTCAGACAGGGCTGATGTCCCCATGTCACTCCCAGGCTCCTGAGAGTGTCCAGGGGGGCTCTTTTAGCTGATTTTAGTATAGGAAAGCTGTATGTAAACAAACGTCTTTCCTACCAGTCTCTACCAGTCCGTCTGAAACACTGAAGAGTCTAGCAATAGCTGACTTTTTTTCTTCGCTGACTAAAAAAAGTCAATGAGAAAGAAATTAATCTCAGTTTGACCTAAAATATTTTTTAAAATTTTAATTTATTGAGGAGAAAAGGTAAAATTTCTTCAATTCAATGATAACAACTGAAGAGAACTATTCCTCCTTGGTTTCTTCTCTTTAGGATTGACAACATTAACCTCTTTTCCAGAAAGCTGAAGCATCATAAATAATGACATCATTCCAAAACCTAAATCCAGAATCATGGTCACACTCTTATCCCTTTACTAGTCTATCCCAGATTGAACGGGCAAGACCTCCCCAACAAAGGCAACCCAGATTTATTGTAGTTTTAATTCCACAGACCTATCTACTGTGTCCCACAAGGTTTTCTCTCTCATTTTTGTTTTCTGGACAGTGAGGTAGTCCATAAAATAAAAATTAGCTCAGTTCCAATAATGGTCTCTTATGACATTATGTGTGTAGCAGCAATGGAGAAAAATCTCATGCGAGAAACTCCAACATTGTACTTACAGCCAACAATATGCTATCTCCACAGAATAAACCACATGTAAAATTAGATTTCATTTATCAGCTTACAGAACTGCTTAAATGTCAAAATCACACTATCCCATTTAGGTAAAATAACACTGAATTTGCATCAAAGCCCAGATAACCATGTCATTGCTTCTTGCATGTACAGTCCTCAATTTTTTATGCAAAGAGCAGCAATACATAGCAAAATCCAAAGCAATAAGTCAAGAACTCTTTACAGTTTTTCCTGTTGATGTGTTTTGCATTCTTATTTTATAACCTCTTTAAACTAGTTCTACTAATCTGATAATATATCTAACAAATTGGTTAGACCAGTAGTTGAACAATGTTGTGGTTTTGTTCATTTTAATAAAAAGGTTTTGGTTTTTTTTTTCTCTCTCCCTTAAGGAACATGTCAGTTTGGCGAAAACACCCTGTGGCTCCATCAGTTTGTGCACTAGTTTCAGAAATATTTTCAGTGGGGAGGGTCTCCTAGCATGCTGCTAAACTTCTGGTCAAAATGGGACATGAGACCCAGTGGCTAGGCAGTCAGTGGCATAACAGCTAAAGCATCAACCTGGTATTCGAGAGCTCAGCCTCAGACTCCTTATCCGTACATCTAAACTAGTGATTGAAGCCTCATTCCCTGCTTTCTCCTGAGTACTGTTCCCTGCAAAGAGCAAACTTCTTGGAATTCAATCAGAAGGTGTCAGATTCTTAATGAAAAAAAAAAAAAAAAGCTGTAAAGTTTATACAAACCATTTCTCTCCAAATAGAAACAACATAGGATATAATTTCCTGGCAATAACTAAACTACAAGACATTTTTTTTCTAAATTAAGTTAGGCATTAAATCGTTGCCGCAGATTTATTTTCCTGTTTGTGTTTTTTATTAATTAAATCTGCACCATCTGCCTCTGTTTATCTGCTTCACAATCCCTTCACCTAACACTGTATGTTTATAGTTTAAATGTACATTAGCTTTCATGATGAGTTTTGGGACTACAGAATGGTAGCTGCAAAGACAATTGCCATAAAAGGATACCCAAATGCTACAGAATAGCAGTGCAGAAAGCACCACAGCACAGAAGAATTAGGAACAAAATAATAACACAGAATAAGTAAATAAAATAATACCTCATTAAAGAGAAGACATTTAAACACCGCAGCATCAAACTTAGTGAACTTCTCTTCTACATGAGCAGGGATGTGGGATTAATTTAGATATTCTTACATTAATAATTTAGAATATGAACAGAAGACATTTCAGATCTGCGAGTCTAACAGATAAAGCACACTTTTTACTGAAATATGAAGATTTCTCCCAAAATGGATGTGAAATGGTCATGTATCCTGCAGTAGAGTGCAAGTTACAACAAAAGCATGTGTGTGCCTAATATCACTCATGGACTTGAGCTGATTGTCATCAACTGATATCAATTTAGTCTTTATTTCTAGATTCTTTTTGCTCTCTCACAGAGTGAACAAAAAATCTCTAAAAATTTCCTCTGAAGTTGTATATTGCTTCTCTAAGTATTATACAGATCATTACACAGAGTACTTAAGACCAGACTAATTTATCCTCCTGAATTTCAGGTGGTACCATTCTCCCCAAATGACTGAAGCGCTGTTTGCCGCAATTAATGGAGACTGTCTTGTAATGAGCTTTCAGTATGAAAAAAAATACAAAGTAGAATAACTTCTAATGCTGAATGGCTGAATAATAAATCTTTCTGTTCTGACATACGCCATGGACTGTGATAAACTATGAACTTTTACACAGTTTTAAAATACGGTAAGAGATACCAAAGGTCAGCAGAAGTTACCTATTGCAAAGTGTTGGTTTTGCCTGTTAACCAATTTTTAATGACGTTACATAGGCATATGAGGCTCATGTTAAGAACCTGGATCATTGTGATCTGATGCAACACAATAAAGAAAGAGTCCCCATGATCCTCTAGAGGATACAAGAGATTTCTATAGATATAGGTCATACAGTTAATGGTAATAGATAGATAAAGAAAAGGCTGAGATTTTAGGGGAACAGTTTCTCAACCAGTACTGATGGACAGAAGGTATACCTAAAACCACATTTCTTTTTTATACAACTCAGTGAAATTAATTTTTTATTCAGTTCAGTTTGGAGGAGACTTAAGGCACTTCGGTTTTATTTAGTTTTTTCAAGATCTGGAAAGAAAAGTTTTTATCTTGCAGATGAAATGTTGAAGCCACGCCCCCCCCACCCCCCCCCCCACAAACAAGCAAACAAAAACCCCAACAACAAACCAAAAGCCACAAAAACCAAACCTCTCACCAAAACAACTGGAGAGCAGAAGCTTTAATAGAAAACTCGCACCACAGTTCATGTTTTCATTGAGCAGCTCCAGGGTATCATGAAATTTTGATGACTATGTGTTTGGAGGTGCTAAAAACTGTAAGCACACATGAGAGTAAAATTACCTATATGTAACATTGATTTACTAGTTCTGTCTAACCCTTTCTTGAACAGTCCCTTCTCCAGGCCATTTACAACTACAAACCTGAGTTTCTTAGCTACAGATGACTGATAATAGACAGAGACACAGAATGAGCTCCTAGAGAGGCATTATCTGTTCTACTGTAATACCATTTTGGAGCAAAATTCCACTGAGCAAAGGCCATCCAGTGGGCAAAGATCAGTCTGAACAGTTCTCGCATCACTGCACATTACTGGTAGAAAAGTGACCTTGGTATGTAACAAATCCAAGTCTCCACACTGATTTGGAGAAAGAGGAAAGTTTAAGGATTGTGCTCTGGCTCCTTATCAAGTTTAAATCTTTACCAGACAAGATTCCAGTGGAAATCCAAATCCATAGGTTCTGAAGGATCAGCTTTTCTTCTAAATTACCCTCAGACAGCTTGAGACAGGTCTAATTTCACTAAACAAGTGCAGGCCATGCTTTCAGTGTGCTGTTTCCATGTGTCCTGAGCTGTGATGAACACACCACAGCCATTCTCACACCCCAGTCAAAGCGTCCCACAGGTGCAGCTATGGCCCTGCTGTTCAGCAAGTCAGCCAACTGAATTCCTTCCTCCCCCAGTGCAAGGATCTTGTGCTCCTCTTGGCACACAGGAGGCTTGAATGCATACTTTTCATTAGCTCCATTCGGCAGTCCATCCTGAACTGTCTTATTCAAGTATAAAGAAAAGCCAAACCTTCGTACATCCAAGCACTCCATCACTGGCCTAACAATGTTCTGAGCTCAGTTTGTGTCCTCCTGGATAATAGACATGCAGGTTTTGTTTCTGCCTACCAGATGTATTCTTTCTGAAATGTGGAATCATTCTCATTTAGGGCCTAATCCTGTAAAAATTTGCTACCCTGCTGTCTAGGCCTTGCAAGACTTTTTTATTTATTTCCATCATAAGCACTGCCTGTCAGCAGCTTGTTGAAAAATTGGGCTTGTTGAGTTACCAGAAATTATTTATCAAATCTTAAAAAGACAGTCCTGAAACTGCGTTTTTTTAATCTACTTGGAAAATCTAACATTATAGTAAAATTTCTGATTTTGTAAGATAAGACTCAGTGCTTTCTTCAGTTGTACTTAAGTAGTCCCACTGATTTCACAAAAATCTGTGGAAGAATATGGGTCAGTAATTTTAGCCTGCACAGCACAGTGTTTTGCTAAAGACCTTGATTATGCATTGACTTTGGATGCCTACCATAATCTGCATTTTTGTCATAGGCAAGAATAAACCGATACAAAACCTGTACCTCAAAAACTCTCAAGATCTGAGGCCAGCAAAATGTGAATCTAGCTCTAGATCACGTATTTTTGTGACTTGAGTAAGAATTAATAATAAAAACAGATATAATAAGTAATTTGTTCTCAGCTATGCATGGGATGAATATTTTTATTCACCATTTCAGCTTCATCTTAAATATATGAACCAGAAAACCAAACACGAACATGCTAATAATCATATCATTTCGACTTACAGACCTCCAAGCCCCAGTTATTGACAGAGGAACTCAGGAGCCCTTAAACATCTTGTGGCTGTTTTTTTCCCTCCTAGAAGTGACACCTCACAAACATGGTTTTGAGCTAAAGTGTTTGTTCAGCATGGTAAATGGGCAGAATTGGCCCTCATTGACCTCAGTAAGAGATTATAAAGCCAAATGACTCTTACTGACTTCAATATGCAAGCATAAGTAAGACTTACTGCACATACATCTCCAAATGAGCATACAAACACATGGGCACGCAAATCATTGAACACGTAGGTGGAGGATGGGTCCCCTGCAAATCAGCTTTTTTACACAGGCAGGGTCCAGCACCTCCAGAACTCTGAAGGCAATGCTGCTTGGAAACTCACAGATTTAAGGTCTGGAATTCAGAACTCCCATACCAGTGCACAGTAGCTGCAATGTCTGACATAGCACTTGTGCACTGAAAATCGATCGTGGAGGACTGCAGGGCCTCATTGTGGGGCACTATGGCCCTCTGTCTCAAAGGAGAACTGCTTCCAAGATGAGGAGGTATTTCTAAATTATTTCTATGATTATTAAAGTGCCAGATGTGAGCTCTGCAGTGGCAGCTGAACTCTGCGAGTCTACTGGAGTGCATTAGAAGAGTGGGAAGCTCTATGACCACAGAAGGAATGTGGGGCTTGCCCATTTCTGCTCAATTTCAAACAGCACTTCTGTGAGTGTTTAGGAGACAGAGACATTTAGTAGTACATTTCTCTCTCTCCCCTCCCTTCACCCTCCCCCTCATCTTTATTATAGTGAAGTGTTTCATGCATTCACTGCAGTATTTCCTTTAACAAAATTCTTCCTTCTGCCTCAGAACCACTCACAACCTGGCACTTGAGGGAAATTTTAGGCCATTTTACCATATGCATCATGTCTAAAAATAAATCTGTGAGCTTTTTGCCTACAAAGATAAAAAGGTCATGCTTCCTCTGCATAGCTTTTTGTTAGTATTTGAAAAAGAGCTGCTGTGAAATACTACTGTTAAGTGTTGTGAAATGTCTGTAAATGTAAAAGATCAACTGATTCAGACCTGCCAATTTATTTTATCTTACCATATTTTTACTCAGCTTTCCGGCAACAGAATTTCATAGAATACAGTCGTAATCTGAGCTAAATGAACTATACTGCTTTTAATGAGGCTATGCACCATCTCTCATTCCCGGTTTTCGCAATGAATTTATGTAAATGCAGCCATGCTGTTTTTCACAATGAATTTCTTAAGGTGAATGAATTTATTTCTGGGCACAGTTTTTTTTCATTCACATATTTACATATCTATTAAAAGACCATATATGTCAGTGATAACAGTATCTTTGTGAACTTCTAATTTTTGCTGATTTTACTCTGAGAGTCTGGCTTGCTTCACAAAGTATCCAGATAAGGAAAATTGCTCATGTCTTCGTAAACTGAATATCTCACAGGACCAAGTTCTGTCAATGGCTTTTGTGTGTTTGTGCCAGTAAATTGTACAATACTTTGAATTTATGATTTAAATTTGAATACACAATTAAAATAATCCACTCAATAAAGCATACAAAAAGTTTCAGTTTGGGCTGAAAAAAAATGAGCTAATTCTTATTTGTCCTAGAGGTAGCTGATAGGTCAGATTTATAGAAGCAGCCTAACTTTTTTGTGGACAAACTAATCAAGTAAGCACATAAACAAAAACCAAGGTTTTTTTTTACGTTAAAAGAGCAGTGCATCATGGGGTACTTTAGAAATGATTTAGGAAGGTTGCTCCTCTTAATTCCTTTCAAAACCAAGCATTTCTAAATAAAAGCTACATGGGTTCTTGAATGAATTATGGCCTTTGTCAAACATTGTACTGCCAGGTCACAGCCTCCCATGAATCAAACAGGTTTGGTAAAATCTATAAACTAGCATTTCACTCTCATAAGAAAAAAAAAAATAGACTGGTATGGGATGGAGATTTATAATTAGGACATTACTTTTTGGTGACAAGACTCAACCAGTCTAAATGACCTGTGCTTTGAAGGTGAAAACTGTGAATGACAACAGTAATGACAAGGAGTACTATAAAAAGCCTGACCAGTTGAATGAAAACCTACCAGGAGTCTGTTTCCCCACTGCTTTACACCATTTTCTAGTCACAGACATCCCTACGAAGACAGTATGAAATATGATCAATTTGGATAGGGTTTTACACTGATTTTGCAACAAACTCTTATACTAGAGGATGGACAAGAAGTTTGGATTTAGATTTAAATTAATTTTGTCCTGTCTTATATTTGAGTGTTATATCTATATTTTATATAGATATATGGTTTATAGATATAAGAATGCTATAGAGAGATACAAGATTTTTATACATATATATGTTTTAAATATATATTTATCTACACTGACATATATTCATGCCTTTTCCTCACTGCTGAAAAATGAAGGTATAGCAAACCTTTTTTATGCAAACAAATGAAGAGCAACTTAAGTAACTGGCTTTAGTCTGTATCTACTGGATAATTTCTGCATGTTTGCTTCCAGTTTTAAGCCATGCTTGCATATTATTACCAGCGTCAGTAAAGCACACATTTGTAGGTAATGCTCTAATCTCACAGTCAACTCCAGTAATCTTGCACTGTGACAGGCTTCTGAATGAAAACGTATTACAGTTGATATGTATGTGAAATTCAATAGTTGTGCATGAATAGCAAAACTTATAGCAACATAGTTTAGGTAGAGCGAAAGGAAAAGAGGAATTAGTCAATGGTTTGCAAAGTTTTGCTGGATGTTCTCACCATTTCACAGGCAAAAATATTTTTTCTGCTGCAAAAAGCCTTTTCTCCAAGCCTTTGTCTCCAGGGAGAAACTCATTCTACAGGAATTCAGTGCGACTTTCCCATGTTGCCAATAATACATATACATTTCCTGCGTGAGCAGCTCTCTGCAGCACTTCCTACTTTGCTTTGAAAGTGGGATAAGCCCTCCTACCTGGAGCTAATCTTATTATTATGTGCGCATGTAGGGAAACTAACATACCACAGCTGATTCTCCATACATTCACAGTTTACCTAACTAAATACTAACTTCCCTATGTAGAGAAACTGTAAAACCATGGAAAAGACAGGAAAGATACAGGCTGAATATTTGAATTCAATTCCAGATTTTCTGTATTAATCTATAGGCTTCAAACCCTTTAAGTTTTACTCAGACAATCTCCAAGCACTTTGTTAGCAAGCAATGTATCTTTTTTTTATTAACTGAATAAATTACAAGACTGCAATCCAGAAGAGTTTCTGCTGTCATCACAGAATTACAGAATCTTAAGGTTGGAAGGTACCTCTGGAGATCACCTAGTCCAACCTCCTTAGCCAAGGCAGGGCTGTTAGAGCAGGTTACACAGGAGTGTGTCCAAGTGGGTTTTGATGCTGTTTTCGCAAGTAACTGAGTCCACATAAATAGACCTATGGACTTGCATAAATACATCCAGATACATAATGTAATCTCATGAACTAGTCCTTTATATTATAGCCTAATTTATGGTCTAGTCTGTTACATTATAAAAATATCTCACACTGAAGTTGGTTAAGTAATGAACAGAAAATATCTGTGAATAATGTGGAGATTCCTTCTGTCCTTTGTTCAAGGACCACATTACCTATTTGTAAGCAGATGACTAGTGATTATTTACAGTATCCAGAAAGCTCTCTAATCATTAATCTCAAGGAACGTGCATAATCAGAGAGTGGTAAGTCATTCTTCACTACTGTTAACTAATGCACAGCAGAAACACTACATAGACCTCTAGGAATCATTTGTATACCTTCATCCAAGCTGTTTGATTAATACTGCTGAAAGCATTAGGGCTAGTTTGTGAGTGACTGATTCACAGATTAAAGACAAAAGCACAACAGAAATACTTAGCAGGTTTCGATATCCTGTCTTCACAGTGCACGGAAGGAGACACTAAATCACAGAATGGCTGAGGTTGGAAGGCTCTTCTGGAGGTCCACCCCTGGGCCCAAAGCAGGCTCAGCCACAGGAGATGGCACAGGGCCTACCTCCCTTAAATCAAGTGGAATTTTTTGTTTCTTCTTTTCTTATTCCCCTCTCAGAATTTTGAGTTCTTTTGATTTCCCTTCTCTTGTTATGCAATTTTAAACTATATTCTGGTGGAGAACTGAAATCACACTTGAACCACAGGAGAAGGTCACTAAAAAAGCACTGGAAACTAACATTCTCACTTTTTCACTTCTAGAATGTCAAGCATGAGGTAAATAAAAAGATTTTGGGACTTGCAACATAACCATGCAAAATGGCCTTGCATTACAGACTAAAATCAGTCTTTCAAGTCCTTTGTTTCATATTATTACTCACTGGACCCAGAAGACTGACAGGAAGTATTACCTTTCACCATGTAATTTCACACTGAATTTCAGAGGAAAAGCTGCTGTTACAAACTGGGTGTCACGAATTCAAGAAAAAGATTCAGTGGACACTGTGATGGTTTGGGGATAACTTTTCCTGTACTGCAAAGTTCTACCAACATCTCCCTCTTATAACAATACATTTAATTTCCTCATCTGGACAATCAAAAGAACAACTGGATAATCTTTTTGGACCAGCAGGTTTTGTTTGACAAATGACAACTTGCTCAGAAAGAATCCTCAGAGAGATGCTCACTCAGAGAACTTCAAGGAAAAAAGAAAGACAAAACGAGGTTCAAGATGTAACTAGATTTAGAAGAGGGCATTTGTCCATAGTCCAACATAAGAATCTTAGTTCAAATTAGAATAACTGAATTGACACCATGAGTACCATATAATTGCTCTAGTGCATAAAATTCTGGCAGTAAACCAAAGTCATTCAAAATGGGGACAGTACCAGTAAGTACTTGTCCAGTGGTGAAAATATCCAGCATCATTTTAATAAATAAACATAATCTTTTTAATATAAAAATAATCCTTATGAGATCTTTAAGAAGTCCAAACACATTTTTTCATTTGTACAAGTCTCTTTCCTTCAGCCCCGAAGGGCTTTCTATCTTTCAATATGTCAAGGCTTCGGACAAACACTTAGACAGGTAAGAGACAAAGACCCAGTCCATGAAAGTGCATTATGAGATGAACCCTGATGACATTGGAGTAGCAAGCTGCATAAGAGATCTAAGTGCTTGCAAGCACATGTGCAGATACCAAGTGCAAGGATGCCACCCTAGAGTCACCAATATGGCAGGGCTAAAAGTTACTCATTTAAGCACAGCTCATCTTGCACCTGTTTTTCATGAACTGGAGCTGAATTATGTGCTACACAGCATATGACCACAATGAAGTATTTTCCCTGCTTGCCCCTAAGAAGACCCAGGTCAAGTTTGCAGATGCAAAGTTGGTTGCAGGAAGAGATTTTTAAGATGAAGGAGAATGGACTATCTCTCCCCCATGCCCAACTCCCCAGCTATTGCAAAGCTCCAATAACTGCTTTGACTTATGCAGAGGGCCAGAGGAACACAAGGTAACCTCATGAACTGAAAATGTCATCATCAATGAGTCCTCACATCTGTGTGGAATGGATTCATCCTCAAATGAAGGTATGTAGGGGCAGAAAGGCAAAAAAGAGCTTGCCAGTGAGAACAAACCCTGTGAAAACTAAGTAACTTTTTTCTTTTCCTGATTAATATAATTATATTAATACCTGTAGCTCAAAAAAAACAACCACCAAAACAAAACAAAAAAAAACAAAAAACCCAAACAAAAAAAACAAACCAAACAATCCCCAAACAAAGAAAAAAAAAGCACAACATTTTTCAAGAAAGCTAAATGAAATTATTTGGCATTTCTTATTTATTGATAACGAATAAGCTTGATAGTTGCTGATATAAAGCAGCAGGCCAGGGCTGACATTAACCAGCACAGTCTGTGATGTCAATGCTATAAATCATACATGGGAGTCTCATGTTATGCAACATACCACAAACTGGAGCACTAGCCATTTTTTAAAGCAATAAAGTTAAAGGGTAAGTAGGTTACTTATCGCGTTACAGCACTCAGACTTCAGCTAGTACAACACTTAAAAATGTACAGATGAACATTGGAGTCCTTAAATCAATTTGTAATTTCTGAACAGGAATTATAGACCAAAGCCTAAAAAGTCATGTAGTCCTGAAGAAGACTTTGAAAAGTAAAACAGAAGAGGTATTATTACACAATTATATCTGGGAGGAAGAAATGCCGTAAAATGTCGCAATAGGATCCCAAAGCTAGAACTGCAGCATGAAGATTACCTATTTTAGACCTAGGAAGGTTTATCATAGTTTTAGAGGAACCACTAACACTGAATGGACTATAGCATGGTTAAAAATGTTCCACTTCACCAGATTTAAAGTTGGTTTAGTTTACTGCTTGAAATTCAGAGTTAAATTTAATCTACTGAAAAATCTAACCACCACCCCCTCTACCAAAACAAATCGCCTTTTCCTCTCATGCAGGGTTTCATATATTCATCAATTCCCTCCATTTCAAAAGTAAGAGGTCGCTTTAAGTTCCCAGGCTGCTAAGTGGCAGGAACAATTAAAAAATAACTACCTTCACTTTCCTGTACAAGAAGGGGCAGTAAAAGAGGAAGGTGAGCTAGAAACTTCCCTTTCAACTGAGGGAAAACACATGCCACAGTAAATCAGTTTTGATCCCTTTTCTCCTCAGTATCTTTACTGAGAGAGCATAAGAAGAAGGAAGAATTTGGCTACTGGGGTGTTTGGCAAAAGATGCTCCAATCTGCTGGCATGAGCAAGAGTTAGAAACAACTTCATATTGGTCACTCCTGCTTTCAGTTTCACAAAAAAATTAATGTTTGTGATAAACATTAAACCATCACACAGCAAATGTTCAGTGTCTCCCCAACTGATTTTACTATACGCATGGAAGCCAGGATTCCTATGCCTTCATCATATACAGGCACCTGCATGTGCAGAAAGTGCATGAATATTAGCAAATAGAACCGATGCATCTGTGTCATGTCAGGGCCTGTCCTTGAGAAAAAGTCAAATGCAGATCTGGCAGAAGGGAGAAAAGGCATGTGGAGGAGCTGCATGCTACAAGGATGCCATGTGAGGTTGTCTTTTATAAACCACAAAGCATCTTTCCTGTAGACAACACTTGCACAGCAGAGGTTCACCATAATTACTGAATTAATATTATTGCATTAATGACAGACTATAACAATCAAATAAAAAGGAAATTTCCCCCCTGAAAGCAGAAATCTTGCCAAGTGCCCCACAAGCGTCTTGCATTGACTTTCTTGTTTAGGCTGGTTTTTTTTCTGACTGAAGTTCCCGTGTGACCTCATGAAATCCTATCCTTTCACAGGCTGACAGAATGATGATTATAGAGCTATTCTTGGCCTTATGACATACCTAATGACTGGTTTAGCTAATATTGTTTATCAAATCATATGGATAAATTCCTCTAGTGCTATTGTGTTGTAAACCTGTTGCTACAAGTTTTGAAATATCTTGCAAATATTTGCTTTCCTTTTATTTTCAGCTGTCTAATACGCTGTTAATAATTTATAACTAGGGAATATCTAAAGAAATGGCCTCTAAAAAGAAGCATAAAATGGTTAGGGTTGGAAAGGACCTTAAGATCATCTAGTTCCAACCCCCTTACAATGGGCAGGGACACCTCACACTAAACCATGTCGCAAAAGACTCCCTCCAACCTGGCCTTGAACACTGCTAGGCATGGAGCATTTACCACTTTTTTAGGCAACCTGTTCCAGTGCCTCACCACCCTCACAGTAAAGAACTTCTTCATTATATCTAACCTGAACTGCAGTGATGTTGAGGTTTTAATTTTGGGACCTACCAAATGCAATATTCATTTTGTGTCAGGGAAAAAAGTATGACCACTCTCTTGAGAAGTGTTCATAGGATCAGGTACTTATTTTACCAGGCTGTGTTCCTGAAGGACACACTGGGCTGACTGGAAGGGAGTTTGCAGATCTACTCCACCAATTAAGAACATCTTACAAATGCTGACTGCATAGCCTGCAATGCTCACATACTTCTTGGATTCCACTTCAGTGGATTATAGTGAAGCTCATTACTTCCCTTCTCAGAATCCCACATCGCTGCTATTTCATTACCCCAAACAATCTATCATTTGCAGCATCTCTTCTCAGAATATGCCTTTTAAGCTAGAGGCTTTTCCTTAGCAATTCCTTATCATAAATAGTGCCTTTGATACCCATGTTATTTTCTAAAATACAGTAGTATGGGCCTTATTTTAAATTCTCCACACTACATCCAAACATAAAAACTCTTGGGATTTTTCGGTGACTGCAACTGATAAAAGTGACATTTATTTCAGTAACTGCTTGCTCCCTTCAGGAGTAGCAGTTTTACATTTTCTTCCTCTGTTAGCTCCTCTGTACCGGGTTTTCTCAGAAAGTGACTTCTTCCTACCTGCTCTGGAAGTTCCAGCCAGGGATTGTAAGCAGGAAATTGGCATTCAGTTCTCTTTCCAATCCTCTGTGCTCCATGTACATACACGCACTCTTTTATCCTTCCCTTATCTCCCTCTCAGCTTTGGCTCATAATCCCCACTTCAGGCCACTTCCCCAAGTCTCTCAGGAAAACACGCTATTGCAAATCTGACTTCGTTCCTGCCTTTTACTTCTGTAGTAAAAGGATGCTCCTTGACAAGCTTTTCCATCATGCTGGTACAGAGCCAAATGTTCCTGGTTTCCACCTTGTTCTCTAATGGAAACTTGTGTTTCCTGTTTGATGTAGTAATGGTAATTTTTACTGTAAGACCCTTAAGCTTTATTAATTTACTTAAATAGTAAACTTAAGCTTTATTAATTTACTTAAATAGTAAAGTCACCATTCTCTAAGACTTAACAAACTTGAGTATTTAAAATAATTTCTCTTGAGTTTTCTAGCTGATCTTCTCCCTCTGTGCCACTTGTCTACACCTACCACCTACAACTGGAAAGTGTATAGTGAGTTCTTGCAGCAACATACACACTTAGAGTATAACGAAATCATGACAGACCTAGTCTATAGGTGCTTGCCATGCTACAGGAAAGTGGAGATAACGTTACAATCTTTCCTGAGATACTGCAACCATCTACAACTGTTTCTATCATCATACAGGCCACTAAAATTAAGCAAAGATCATATCCTATACAGTCATAGTCCATCTACTCTGCCTGTGAAATTACTTCTTTTGTTTGCAGCTTTATCAGCCCCAAATCAGATTACAGGAGAAGCATTCTGCAGAACATAGAGAAAAACTTTTATCATCAAACACTGACCTTCAATGTTGAAGCCCAAAGTGGGATAAAATTAGGTTGCACTTTTACCTCTATCAGATGGTCCAAATTGCCAGGAGTATTTGTGGCTGCCAGTCAGTGTTCTGAAGATATTTGTGAACCCAAGTTCCCTGCATTCCAGGTACCGTTCATGCAGTTATCCCCTTAGGTTGGCTTTCTAACAACTAACAAAATCCAATTGATTGTTTTAGACGTTGTGGTATCCTTAGACACTCAAGCCCTGTAAATTTAAACCTGTAAAACTGATCGACTTGAAATCAGATTAATATCACAGCTGGCAATCTTGCACAGCTCACAGAAAGCCTTGTAAAAGCACACTACAATTTTTAGTAAGGAGAAAAAACAGTCTATTTGAAGGGGATGATTAAACACATGCTTAAGAAAAGACACACATGTAGGCACATTAAAAAACTTAAGTTATTTATGAATCTCCCTATATACCTTCTAGATGGTTAACTCTCGGATCCATAAAACAATGATACTCTTCGTGAAATTCAGGATGTATGTTCAGAGGGAAATCCCCGTTCTTTATATAAAACATTTTTATCCCAGTATGTATGTAAGGAAATAAACTGTGTTCTCTAGACATCAGACGAAGTGAAGCGAAGCTGTGCCACTGGCTGTGATCCCTGTTTCCCAAGAGATAAACAGCACTTTGATATGTATAAAACCAGGCTGCTTAAGACTTTAGGTTAAGGCTTTTCTACATCTATTTGGGTGTAAAGGTATAAACAACTGTTCACAGAATTTATACTATATAAACTGAAAATGCAAAGGGATACTTTTTACTGATAAGCAACTCAATTTTACATACCTTTTTGTGTTACTTGGTTTTATTGTAAACTTTATAGGAAACATAGAGCAGACCCTGCACAGAATCAATTGCTCTGAAAAGCTTTTATAAGATAGTGCACTAAATTGTTTTTGTGCTGCAGTAGCATAGCAATAAGACTGTAAACTCAAGGATACAGAAACACCATATATATAATACATATATACCAAGATATATGAGAAGTTCAATTATTCACAAATGAAAAAAGATCAGATAAAACAAAACTGGTTTTGTCTTGAGTATACCAACCAATCCAGTGTGTATCATATGAGGTTATGCTTATTGGCAGTATTTCCAATAGGTAGGAGAGTACAGAGGACAAATTTATATAGCAGACTTCCCAGTTGCTATTGAGTGTTTCAGTTTTTATTAAAAATAAATACTTTCAGCTAGTATGTCTATGAAGAAAAACTGCTTACTCAGAGCCTCATAAAACAGTGCTATGTATGTCAGTGAGAACTAGAGTGAAACCATAATGCCATGATTTTAAAAGTTGAGTTCCTAACCATTTACTTTTAAAAAAAGCATGTAACAAAAGAACATCAACATTACGCAAGCTGACCCTGAGTGGAGCAGAGGCATAACAATGGTAGTTAAGAATGTATGTTTTAAGACTCTTGGCTTTTAAAAACAAGGGTGAGGTGCAGTTGCAGATGTCATGTTTTTCTGATTCAGTATTTACTTTTCTAAGCTGCTAGAGACATCAAGCTAAAGTATTTGACAAAGGAAAATACAGCATCAGTACTCTTCATTTCAGTTAAAATCTTTTTTGTTAAAGCATACATCTGTGCAGGCTCCAGCACCTGAATAAAGCACTCTTTCATGGGATCTGAAGGCAGATCCCACCCTACTGAGGGGCTTTAAGAACAGCAGTGATGGGTCAAAATTTCCCACTATTAATTTCTATTTTCCTGCTGTTTATTCACAGTATGCGCGTAGAACACAGTCCCAATTGTGTACAGTCTGTATAAATGAAACAGAGGCAGTGGTCTCTATACTGAAGTCTCGTAGAACAGATACAGAAGAAAGGAAAAAAAAAACCCCAGCAGAGTAAACAGCAGCAGAGATGACTGCTGACCTCCTCCAGCTTAACCATTTAGGTGTGTGACAGGAAAAAAAATGGAGCTGCCACAAAGCCTTCCAAGGAGCAGTTAGTTATATAGCCACATTTCTATTCTGAACTGATCTGTGTCATATCCCCCACACCGGACAGCACCAGTTTTCCCTGTAACATATTCAGCACATTGGCAGCAAAGCAGCTAACTGACCTTCCCAAAATAAACACAGCTCTGCCTGAAGCTTCCCTTTGGAAGCCATTCACACTGGACATTAGTATGAGCGGTTGTTTCCTTACAGTATCTCTTAAAGGCAGGTTCTCAAAATCGATCTTAGCTCCTTTGTATCCCAAGGGATTCAACAAAGTGCAGTTTTCTTTTCTATAGTTGGCGCAGGAATTTATCAACTTGTCCCCTCCACTTGTGACAGGCAAGCACAAAGAACCTGAGTCTGCTTTCTGGCCTGCCCTGGTTAATGGATGTATCTGCTGTTTTATTCATCTGTATTTTGTATCTAATCCTTACACACTTCATAGGAACTGAAACAGACCTCTTCAACCACACTTTGTGGAAAAGTTCTATGACTGAAGGTAGTAATGAGTCATGATATTTGGAAAAGGAAGAATAACCATGAAATAACATGGGTTAAACTTGGCCAGGCAGTCCCATGATATAAATATACAGCTTATTAGTATTGCTTTGAAGAACTGTCCACGTAGAAGTGACAGTAACAAGAGGGTGTAAGGGAAAAACAATTTAAATTGTCAAGGATGCAAAAAAGTCTATGAGTAGAACAAAGACTCCTGTATTAAAAAAGGTTAAATACAGACCACCATTTTGTCTAGAGATTATTATTGGCATAGTGCATCCTGCAAGAAAGTATACCTAGCTGGAGTTGCAAAAGCAGCAGCAGATAAAGCAGAGTGCTCACAACTTAGCAACAGCTTTGAAAGTATTGTCAATAAAGCTACAGTTTGAAATAGGGCCAAGTGATAGTACGTGATAATACTGCACAATTGAAGCAGCACTTCAGTATCTAATCTTGGGATTAGAGCAGATCTGGAGGTTCACACTATTGAAACCATGTCAAGGATGAATTTATAGCTCTCCTTGGCAGATATAAATAACAGCTACAGATTATTGGAGACAAACTTTGATGTACTTCACCGAAAAAATGCCTATCTTAAAACCACGTAAACTTTCTTTTCCATGAAAAAAAAAGAAAATTCTCAGCTGCAGTAGATGCTAAGGCATCTGTTTTCCACTATCACTGTGTTTAGATATTGATATTATGCTCTTTGATATTAAGCTCTTTGATAAGTTCAATTGAGCAAAATACCTGGCTAAAAACTAGCCTTTTACCACACACAAGAACTTCACGCGCGTGACACAATCATCACATTCTCCCCTGTAGACATACAGATGTTGCAACAGTTGAAGTGAAATATTTAGTATAGACAAGCAAATTCTGAAGTCACACAATTCTTTGGCAGCAAGAGTATTTATTTATTCTTAGTTTGTTAAAAAAAATTTTGCTGTGCACACACACACATACAAAAACTTATAAAAAACATTGAAAAGAGGAAGGACACAAAAAGCAGATTTGTTTGGAAGCCATGAAAGAAAAATAGAAAAGTAAAGGAGTAAAAAAAGCTGGGACAAAAATGGTAAGATGACATATTGGAAGGTGATCCTTTAAATACTGCTTTTCAAGCTGTGCTTAAAAGCTGTCCAGGATACAGCCAAAAAAGATTATGCCTGTTGTACCAACCTTTCCCTGTCATATTTGGGATCATAATATCATGTGTGTGTGTAGTTACTGTTTGTTTTTCAGCAGCTACATGGACCATACATTCGGCAGAAATTGTTTATAGATCTTCATTTCTTTTATTTCCATATTTGCATGGAAATTTCGAAGTGAAAATTATTGCCATAAAACATGGATCCTTTTTTTTAGCCTGACTGACAGATGCATCTGCTTGAGCAAGAACAAAACTCAACTCTATTAAACCAGTAATCCTTCCATATGACACTGTCACACAGCACAGATGTCCTTTCATAGGATTTCTGTCAAGGGGAGGGCTTGCCCTTCCACACTGACAGGTAGGGCTGGGGATGATCAGCAAAGAGATCAGAGATTACTTAAAATGACTTCATAAAACTTAAACCAACCTTTATGCAATTCACTGTGGAACAAAATTAATTATTATCCTGAAGTAATTGCTTCCATTTATACACACCTAAATGCTATCAAAATTTGTGAATGTGACAGCTTTCTAACTAAACACAGAGCATCTGCCATTAACTGTTTAATGTGTCAAGAGGTAGGACTTCGAAACAATAATTTAAAATTCATTTAAATTTTTTCCACACTTTCACCAATCCCTGTCTTCTTGGAGCCAGAGTAGATACAGTTTCTTACTTAAGATGGAAAGATATGCAAAAGAACCACAAAATATTTTAATATTTTAATATTTTTAAATCATTCCTAATAAAATTTTCCGATGCTAAGTTTACAAAATACATGGTGTTATACTCTAAAGCAAAGGTTTTACTGGCTTGTACATGCCTTATATAATTCACATGCAGTTTCACCACCCACAAGTATTACGCTGTCACCAAAAATCCATACTGAAGAGAGGACTCATGGTGGCTTCTCTATGGACAATACAAATTCGACATGATAGTCTAAAAGCCATAATAATCCAGGCAGCAGATATGTAGGCAAACAGCACTGCAGAAGGAAATGCCTCATTTGGATATGCTGTCTTGACGCTTTTTAACCAAACCTGACTGTAGAAGGCTAGTTTGGTTTTTTTTACCAGTGTGCTTTCTCAAGGTTCCCTTGCACAATTTTTCTCTTCTTTAACATTCTCCTTAAATAAACAACAGCACATTTCCTTATTTTAAACAAGAAAATCTCCAGGCTAATCAAGAAAATCAAGTAAAAAATCAGACTTTTACTTCTTTGTCCTTTGGTATAAGAGAAGAAAGCTTTCAAAAAGACACATTTCTTTCATTTGCAAGAAATTAAATCCAGGTTTAAAGCTTTTCTCCAGCCCACTACTGTTTGCTTTCTTTGGAGGGACGTTACAGCAGTGCCAGGTCCTCAGAACTTTGACATGTGTTGGCAATTTCACAAACTGAATGTAGAGTCCCTCAGATTCAATATTGGGATATTTATTAAAAGCAAGTCTTGCCTAAAGTTCTTTATGAAAGTTTACATTAAGCCACTGGCACTCTTTTCTAGGGTAATTTTTCTGTTCTTCATCCCTGGTGATGTTTAGAGCAGTGCCAATTCGCTTGCTGGGGCATCCCACTGAGATACAAGTCACATTATTAACAGCTAGTAGTTTTGGTTATGATTTCCAACAGGAACAAGTAATTTGGTTCCTGGAATCTCCTGCATAGCTTTTCATTTAGACAAATTGCTGCTGGCTGGAGAGAAAAAGTAAAAATAACATGGGAGAAAACCAGAATTATCTGTAAAAAGTATTATTGTACATGATGTGCTTTCCCACAATTTTAAGCAGGACTGTTCAAAGTATAAGCTAGAATAGATTTTTTTCCCTCTTTTTATACTTTGTAAAAGTTATACTGTAAAGGTAACCTATTACACAACTTAAAATATGGAAGTGACCTTATTAAGGCTCTTGTAATGGTGATTTGTGAACAAATCCCCAGCTAGTATGAAACTATCTCTATTGAAAACAATATTAGAATATAACAATCAATGGAGTTACACCATTTTCTACAACCGGGGTATTTATCCTATGGCATTCACTATTTTTTTTTTTCAGTCTTTATATATGTAGGTAAACAACACTGCAGAACAAGGAAATGCCTCGTTTGGATATACTGTCTTTATGTCTTTATGGAGATTCGAGGCCTGTATGTACTATATGTATTCAAAGACTTTTATGAAGAGGAATCTGCATGCTTATTCTTTCAGGCTTTCAGTTTTAGTCAACACCTTTTACTATACTGAGACATCATGAAATTTCCTCAGCATAGCAGGAAGCTAGGCACAAGATGCCATTTCTGCCTTTCCAGGTGACTGACTTAATGTTTCTCACCATTTGAGAACTCAGAAGATCAAAGAATCATAGAATCATAGAATAGTTTGGGTTGGAAGGGACCTTAAAGCTCATCCGGTTCCAAGCCCCCTGCCATGGACAGGAACACCTTCCACTAAACCAGGTTTCTCAAAGCCCTGTACAACCTGGCCTTGAACACTGCCAGGGTTCCACTTCCCTGCCCTTATAAAAAATCCCTCTCCAGATTTCTTGTCAGCCCCCTCTTAGGCACTAGAAGCTACTCTAAGGTCTCCCCTGAGCCTTCTCTTCTCCAGACTGAATAAGCCCAACTCTTTCAGACTGTCTTCATAGAAGAGGTCCTCTGATCATTCTGGCTCTCCTCTGGTCTCACTCAGGCAAGTCCATGCCCCTCTTGTCTACTTCAAGTACTTGAGACTACGCAAAACATACTGGATCTCCCAATTTAGGGAGCATCTAGGCAGCAAAAACATCAGTCAAGTTCACAAACTTCCTTCCTCACTTCCACTGTGTAGCTCTTTACTCAGTGTTTCTTCACTTATACACTCTGATCTCTACTTCAGTGATCAATGAGGTTGATCAGTGAAGCCAGCTTTTGTATCAGATATAAAATTGGAAAGGAAATGTGCAACTCCCATTTACATAGGGTGCGACTTTTACATAGTTAATGGCATCGTACTCTGCGAACTTAAGTATCCATGGACACTGTTCATTTCATAGGCTGAAATTCATGCACACACAGCCAAAACCCCAAACGCTCAAGAGTAAGTGCTTACATGGGTTCTTGCTACCACTACAGGCTCTCTGTCTGGGTGTGATCAGACTCCAGATGTGCACGCCAGGGAATAAAATTCAGTGGAGCTACACAAGCTCATATCAGCAATTTTCTGTTTCTGCAGGCAAGAAGAGAATATGCCAAATCTCGTGTCCTTATATCAGTCATTCTTGGCTCTAAACCACCAGGTTACAACACTCTTGCTGCCTTTACTCAAAAAAGTTTTGTGCTCCTTGCCCCTTTTGAAAGCATTTCTTTATGTGCTTTCAGGTTAAAGAGTACACTTATAAAACTGGAAGTACCAATATGTGAAATCAAGAGGGTAAGCCTACAAGCAGGGTAAGTCAGTGCACTAATATTTCATTACACAGCTATGACTCTTGAAGAGAGTTACTTTGTCACAGCAATTGCTGCAAAAGGGATTGAATTCTCCTTTAAAATGCATTGGCTCTGTCATAGTTGCCACTGAAAAACTAATTTAAGCTTTCCTTACAGGTCTACGTGCAGAAGTATATACAACTACCCTACTGTGAGAAAGGCAAAAATGACAGCTGAAAAGGGGAATTTCAGATTCATGTCATTTTCCCCTTTCCTACCCTTCTTTTCCTCTTGTTTTGGGTTTGTTTTTTTTTTTTTTTATGTTCTTTTTATTTTTTTAATTTTGGTTGGTTGGGGTTTTTTTCAGTCTTTTTCATTCCAGTAAATAATTTGTGATTGCAACTGGGACAAGCTTCCTGTTGGCCTTGTGGATATTTCAGTTTGTGACTCAAGTATAGAAGTATAGTAGCTCTCATTTTGTCTAGTGATAAAGTTCATAAACAGTCTTAACCATTCCGTAACACCTTAATTTTTCAACAGGTTGTGATGAGCTTGGTGAAAGGGAAGTTTAAAAACCAAAAACCAAAATCCAACAAAAGCCCCCAGCACATTCCTGCTAGGCTCAAACAGTGGATGCACTCTCAGACGACCCCTTGACATTTTCCAGTCATTGCAGAAAGGGCTGTCCCCTCTCTGGAAATAATCTAAACACTGATCCTCCTAACTGTAAGAAAAGAACCAGAGATTAGGAAAAAAAGTCTACAGGCTTTTTCTGATTAACAAGCTTCTCTTAAAACTGCCAATGTTTACTTGAATAAAGGTCTGCTTTAACTGGTAACAAACAAATATTTGGGCAGGGTTACATCCCGCAAAAGCAGAAATAGACTGTGGCTAAGACATGGCTATAGAAAAGAGACTACAGAAGTGGTAACACTGTGAAAGTCAGATTGCCTTGTTAGGTGTTTCCTTTACTAAAGTGACAGTGAATATTTGAGATCAACATTTATCCTCCAAATGGGATTGGAAAAGGTTATCACCTTTACATTAAACTTAGCATAAATACATTGCAGAATAGGATCTAAAGAAAACAAAAGCACAAGTAAAGCAGTTAAGTATAGGCAGAGATAAGCAAACAACTCTGGTGCTGAAGACAGCAATTGCAACAAGGCACTTGTACTCAGGGAAGCCTGAATTCAGAAAAAGCTGACCTAGAACAGTACAACACACATTCTAAAACTTTGGAACAAAAAGGAACATAAACTACAGGGAGCACTGAAGTGGGATTAGCTTTATGTTAATAATTATACTGGTGTCTAAACTCTTACCAGAGAATGATACTGGATTTATAAAAGTGAGAAAGCTAACAAAAGAACTGGGAGTACACCTAGTTTGTTTTGTTGCTCCCTCCTCCCTACACACCCAGGATAGGTCATCAAACAGGGCTAATGCTCATGCCTGACATCAACTTCATTATTCAATCTCCCATTCAATAGCAGCATGGATTATATATCTAAGTGATCTAAAAAGGAGAAACAACATCTTAAAATTAATTCAGTAATTTGTAGGATTTTTCATAACTCTTACAGAGCAATATCTGTAGAAACCTCATTCAAAGATTTTAAGGGTAGAAAACATATCTGCCAAACTTAAGACAAGCTTCTATATATGAAATCTGAAGTACTCCAGGTAAACCCAACAAATATCAGGGAAATTTACATGGAACATTTATTTCAACCGTGGGGGTAAGATTTAAAAGACAAGAATTTACATTATGGCCATGTGTTATGTTTTACTTTAAATAGGTTGTGTACAGATGGAAGAAACTTCACTTGCGGTTTCTTAGAGACAGAGGGTTGCAATCATGTAGAACAACAGAGACTTGGGTCTAGCCCTGTACTGCTGGACTTTTCCATGTTAATGTGATGTTATCAAACAGTGAATGTTTTTCAGTGTATAGGGAAGAGTGGAACTGCCGAGCATCTGCCACTGTGGAAATGGTTCTAAGTTATTTAATGTTTATGGGAAGAGATTCACTCCATTGAACATTTTTAATTTGACTGGTCCTTATGATTGTTAATCTTTCCATCATTGACCTCAGAGAAAAAGACTTGTAGATCATAAAGAGTTTTCATTACAGGTAAGCAAAAATGAACAATACAACAGAGTACAAAAAGTACAATGAAGTACTGCCAGATTTCTTTACTCTAGAGTGAAATGAGAAAGGGTAGGGGAAAGAAATACCAGATTTTATGCTTTTTTAAAAAAAAACTTACAAAAGAATCTTATTCATACATAATATAGCTCGAACCGCAAATTTTAATAGTGTCAAAGCCCCAAACCAGGAGATATTTACTTCTAAAGAAAGCAGAAAATGGTAAAGAACATTAGATGCCAAGAGATGTTAGGAAAGAAAATCCATAGATGCCAGCAAATGGTTGGGTCAGCAAACAAGAAAAAAAGGAAGACAGATGAGACATCCATACCTTTTGTCAAATCGAAGACATTGGAAAAAATACTGTTTGTTAAAACACTGGCTGTAAATGAGGAACAATCCAACGCTAAAGATGAATCAGGTTTTGCTTCACACCTGACATTGTATGACACTGTATCTTTTTTCTTGTAGTTAGAGAGATTTTAAGAAGAGGTGTCACTTTAAAGTTGAAGTTATCAAGTCTGTCTGGGAAACATCTGTTTGAAAGAATTGCACTGCCTCTAAATTTTTGTCTGTTGCTGTCATCAGTTGAAGTCTCGTATCTCATGTCCAAGAGTTACAAGCCTGTAGAATTATTGAAGCTAGCTTGAAAGTAAGATGGGAAAATGTCCACTGTGCAATCCATCATTTGCCTTTTTTTAGAAATGTTTAGATGTGGAGACTTACTGTCTTGTACAGGGGAGTACTGCTGAAAATATCACTGCATACTCTAAATCTTGGAAAAAGTGGGGGAACAAATTTCTCCAAGAGACAGAGTTGGGCACAAAGACCTTTCATGTTGAAACTGCAGTTTAAATCTAGTTCACTTAGAGTACTAGAGATGATTATGTTTTGAAGACTTTTCTTGAGCTCCCTTGGATATCAATTCTGCCACCTATCCCTACCATACCAGCACCTCAGCTGGCTATATCTCACAACAAATCTGGTATAGAGGAAGGAACAGTGTGAAGCCTCCAGTGCAGGGAAAAGGTAACATTTGCAAGACAGCATGAAAAAACTCATAAGGGGCATAATATCAGCTCCATAAATAACCTGGTACTTCTAAGACCTGTATGTCCTCTGGTAAACACCAGACTTTTAACAAAAAAATACATCCAATGGATTCCCAGATCTTTATTTCAGCATCCCTAACATATTTCTGCTGGCTGTTTGACACCTTTTATGAATTTCACATGTGTAGCTTGCTGTAAACCAACCAAACATTTTTTGAGGGCCACTTAAAAATAGCCTTAGAGGAGTTATGAATCGCTGATTAAAAGCACAACCAATTAACTTTAGAACTCAGAATTTACCTACGGTAAAATCCAAGGGAAGTTAACATGTGCCAAGCATGACAATAGCATTCTGCAGGTACTACGTTTTCCAAGACCAGAGAAAGGCAGGTACATTGATTTATGCCTCCATAGCATTTCACATTTTCAAAATTGTCTGCAAACATTAACTAATTAATCCTCATCTACTCTTGCCAAATACACTATTGTATTAAGACTTGACCTAATGTAACCTTAAATGTTAAGGCAACAGTCTCAACCAGGGAGATGGGAGGTATCCATCTCATTGTTTGTTTGATGAGCATTCAATAATTTTCAAGATATTAGCCAAATTGATGACTAGTTAGTGTATTAGGGCATGGCAGTTATACCAGAGGTGAGGCTGACTCACTAGCATTTATCATCCATGAGGAACTCTACAGCATGCTGTTTCTGCAAAATGAATTTCATTTAGTGACAATGGTCTCTTTGTTAGTGTTTACAGGTTTAAAGGATTATAGAACCCTCTAGATTTCAAAACAACAGAAGATCCTGGAGGATTTTATTTTAAACCCCTGTTTATTTCCTAAAACATGAATTAATTCAATTTTTGGATATGAAACATGCAGTGCTAAGTACTCCTGTGCTAAAGTAGCATAATATGAAAAGTGAGGTTTAACAATGGAAAAACTACGATTAATCTTTGTATCTCTTGTTCAAATTGCCTTTGAGAAGCAGAACAAAAATTATCTCTGATCTTTAAAAGCAAGATATTCTCTTGCTCTCTGCATACAAATTTTATGAATACCATATTTTACTGATGATTGATGAAGAAAATACAAAGGCACAACTGAAAGATTATGAAAATATTACTTTTCATAATCTTTATAAAAGAAGTACAAACATCAGTGTAAGTAAAGGAACACTATGTTTTTTTTTACCCTGCTGCATAACAATTATAAAAAATGCCTCAAGATACAGACATTAACTAAAATACAACAATATTCAATAAACATGCAATGACATCCAATACAACAAATTCAATAAATTTAATAAACACAGTAATTTAGAAATGTCCCATTTACTGTCAACATGTTAAAAATATGACAGAAGAAATCACACAAATGCATCTTTATTTCCTTTTCCTGTGTTTTGAATTTAATGGTGCAAACAGAAAATAGGCTATATCCTGTCAATATTTCAAGGCTTCTATATTCATATATCACCAAATTCATGAGCTGGTCAAACGATTAGCAATACCTGTTTAAGTTTTAGAGAGATTGTTTTGTAAGTTTTTGTATAGCATGTTACTTGGGGGGGGGAGGGAAGGGGGGAAGTCTTCCTGAACATTTTAGGAATTTTTATGGTTTTCTGGAAATTTAATCACTACATATTATAACTAAATGCACTGCTTTAGCATTTTTTCAAGCTAGACTTAACAATCGGAAGTCCTCATCCTCCCACCCACCATTTTTTTTCATTATGGCATGGCTGAGGAGGGTAACAACATCGCACCCTCTACACCTTTTATGTTGTGTGTGCGCCATTGTATTAGCATGATTCATACAGAAGCTCCTCCTGAGTAGCAACATGCCTCTGTTTTCCAACATAATAGATAAATTAGTAATAAAAATTAAAATAACAACTACAGCAAATACAGCAACTGGTACAGTTCAATGAATAAGAGAACAGCTCTGATAACAGTCCTGTTGATAGGAGGGTAAGGGCCTTTATGACAGTATAGGATTACAATATGAATGAACTGGCTGAACTTTACACAGGCTGATGCCATTAATAGAAATCATTCAGTGTTTTTTGCAACAGTAGTGTCATGATCAATGGTTTCCAGATACATAACTTCATAAAAAAAGATTATTAATCTTGGTCATCAAGTACCAGCCAGTTTACTTAATGATACTGCTTATAAATAATAACTTTGCCTGTAGAGACAATGAGGCTGATATTATGACATAATTTCCCTTTTGTTTTCTAGATGTTTTTCAGAGGGTCTTTCTAGGCTTAGATATTCCACAGACAAGGACTGAGACAGCATGTGAGACACTCCTCTTAAAAAGAAGCTCCAGCTCTAAGTCATGTTGATCTTTACCAGTACAGCTACAGAAAGCCCTCCCTCTCTTGCTCAAATTTCTCATTGTATTTTGGTTTGCTGTGGATGCTTCCTCTTCCATGTAAAAAATTCTTTTCTTTGCAGAGGCTGCAAAATCTATAGAAGGAGCACTAATAATACATAAGACAGAAAGCCTGAGTTGTCAACTGCTCTTAAATAAGGGAATGCGTATTATGTGTACTTGAGACAGATGCCCTGTTTGTGCACATCTGAGTTTGTGTTGAGAGTTTCTCCTTCTGCTGCTTCTAACGGTGGATAAGAATCAGGCTACAAAGCAAGAGAGGTGCACAAACTCTATGTTCCTGACCCACCTGCATGTACAAACTATATCTTCACTATGAGTAATTAGCATTATAAGTAATTAGTGGCATTTATTAATTGCTATTAAATGTGGTAGGGGCCTAAAACCTGGGACAATAACAATTTAAAATAACAACAATGTGGAAGAAATAGGCAGCAATAACCTATTAGCTGTGATATATTTTTATGTAACAAGAATTGTTATAAGATCCTGAAGTTCCTGGTATTGTCTCACCTCTCCTCTTCCCCACTGCTGATTTACCTAGTCCTCAAATAAACAGCAGGTACTGAAATAAAAGCAACAAGAAGAGAGTGCTAGGATGTGGAGGAAGTGAGGGAATGTAATCGGCAGACAGGAAACATGTCTGGAATTTTTCTTTTGCATTATTATTTTAAATATCAACCTAAAAGGATATTGTGCAGTTGCTCATGTGTTTGTAATTCATTGTCTGCTACTTGTGTTTTAACATGAGGGGTCAGGAATCAGTCTCCTGCACTTCCTTCATGACCCTGTCTGCATCCTTGGGCACATGACTTTACATACCTTCATTTCCTTATAAGAGATACATAACAACAGCAGTATGCAGTGTTTGGACTAAGGACTATTAATTCACATTTCAGAACTAGTCACGGCTGGACATGCACCCAGCATGTTCAAGGTTACTACAATGTGAAATGCTCAGCTGGCATCTCAGCTGAACTCCATCAGGAACAAGGGGAAAAGGCTCACTGCACAAAACAGGAAGCTGGAGACAGGTCTGTTTGTGCAGGGATGACTGCTCTCTTCCAATTCAGGAGAGTGTGTCATTACTATTTTGCAGGGCCAGCCCCCCCCCCCCCCCCGAAAAGGTGATCTGCATATGTGGCAAAGAAGATACAATTGTAAAATGTCTCTAAATCTTCTCATTTATTTCAGTGTACACAGACCTGTGACAAGCAGTGAATATTGAAACACATTTCTGAGTAGATAATCGTCGCCCTAAAAAGATGAGTAAATTCAGGGTTTTTTACAACTGATTACATAACTAGTCTACAGCCACTGCACAATCTCTCCTCGTGTACCACCAAAATATTAATGCTTCCACTGTGCAATCAATAAGCTTAGAGAGAACCATGGACTATCTTCTCCAATACACATTTTGTAAATCACTACTGATACTTTACATCAATGCTCATTCACACTGTGCATAATCTGCCACCTCCCAAAATTCTAAATATTAAGAAGGATATGAAATATGCAGCATGGTTCTAGATGCCTTTGAACAAGAGACTGTATTTCAGGGGATACCTAGCTCTTAACAACCCAGGAAAAGACTGAAGAAATAACAATCAAGAAAATGCAGTTTTCATGATACATATTATAGATATACAAGCCCATTCAAGACTGACAGATTTTGCTCTACAAATCCAGTATGGGTGAGAGTGGGTGAAAATCAATGGCTGACTAACATCTTGGAGTGGCTTACTGCATTATAGAGCACTATACACACTGTCTGGTTAGTAGGGGGGTGCAGGGCGCCCTCTGTGAGAAAAGGCTGAGGAGGCCTCATGCTAGACACAGCCAGTTCCACACAGCTCCAACAGACCCAATGCAGGGCACAGCTGAGCCCCTTTGCCAAGTGGCCTCTCCAGGAAAATGTGTCTAAGAAAGGGCAAATTAATGCACAGGGGTGAGACAAGGGTGGGAAGTGTGAAACAACCCTGCAGACACCAAGATTAGAGAAGGAGGAGGGTGAAGAGGTGCTTCAGGTCCTGAAGCACAGACTCCCCCTCCAGCCTGTGGAGAGGACAATGCTGGAGCAGATACTCAGCACCGCAGCTCACAGAGGACCCCACTCCAAAAGAGGTGGGTATTTCATGAAGGAATGGCTGCCTGTACAGAGGACTGGCACTGGTACAGAGGGAAAGCATAAGGAGGATGGAGCAGCAGAGAGGATCTGCATAACTGCACAAATGCAGCCCTCATTCCCCATCCCCTGTGCTGCTGGGCAGGGGAAGGTAGAGGAGTCAGGAGTCAGCCTAGGAAGATTCATGCTGTTTATTTCTCTAACTTGATATTCTTTCTTTATTAGCTTCCTCTGTCTTGTCTCCATTAATTTCAGTGCACTACATCCTTTTACAGCTATCTCACTGCTTTTCTTCATGATCTCAGTTATGCTGGGATGTCAGTGACCTTATGGCAGAGAATCACAGAATGGTTTGGGTTGGAAAGGACCTTAAAGACCATCTGCTTCCTAGGGGGAAAACAACAAGGTTGAACCATTATGCAACTACTAAAATCTTGATCACTGGCTCCCTGGAACCCTCAATACCTCTGCCAATTAAGCAAGGAGAAAACACAAAATAAATATAACTGAGAAGAGTTTTTCAGCTCCTAATTATGGTGTTGCATGCAGAATCAGTAAGATTATCCAAGACTGGTTTATCACATCTCATCATCCACCCACCATATCAGGAGAGGAAGGCAAATAATCATATTCACATTTGACACAGCTGTTGCCTTTCCCATCTACTCTAACAGATTTATTTCTCTGACCAACCTCTGCTCTCAAATGCCTTCTCCTTTTGAAAAGTATCACAATTCCCTTCTAAAACATCAGTGAAAATTAAGTGCAGAAAATAAGAAACCTCTGCAGCATATTAGCTCAGTTTTCAGCAAGATATGTTTCAGATATCCAGAGTTGAAAGGTGGCAGAAAAAACTGCCGCCCTATCTTAGACTGGAGCAGAGAAGAAACAGCAGCTCTTTAAAGTGGGTTCAACTCTTGAAAATCAAAAGTCAGCAAAAGCCTTTCCCAGCATACGGTGGATCTCAAGTGACTTAGGTGACTGAAGTAAAATCTGAGAGGTTTCTTCCATCTCTTTATATAGGCATTCCCTCCTCTTCATTCCTAATATTTCCTTAAGCCCTCTTTATTGTCAATGCAGCAGAACTAGCTGGATTTCTGCCAGAGGAACCACAAGTGCAGGAGCACCTCTAAAGGCTCAGATGCTGTTGGAGAGCCCCTGGTTAAAAGCCCACATCAGTAAGCCTCCCCTTTCAGTCCAGAACTCCTCCTGCTCTGCACCGTAAGGGCTCAGACATTAGAGGTACAATTCATACATTCTCTATCATCTGAGGCCATGTTTTATAAAACAGATTTTAGAACCTTTTGTCAGCCTGTTGCATTATGTCAGGTAGTCTCCAGAAAGATAATAAAGAAATCTAGGCATGACAAATCAAAAAGAACCTATCTGAATTTTTGGAGGAATGGAAGAAAGGTATAGTGTTTCCCAGCTTTTCTAAAGGTGACAAAATTATATTGCATAGTTAGTCAGTGCACAGTCAAATGAAGCCTGCTGATACTGAAAGTCTGAGCTGGAACTTAACGCAGAATGGGAAAGGATGCATCCAGGACTGGATCAGTTTGACAGTTACATTTAAATGTGCATAAAGCATTTGAGACCTGATTTTAAGAGTGTGCACATGACAGAAAGGTGTGTGTGGAAATGAAGACTTACAAATCCCTCCATCACCAGTTTTGGGCCACAATCTAAAGTGAAAATGGCTAGCTCACAGCTGAGTATGAAGCATTGTAGAGATGCTCCTTTCCCAGACTCAAATGTCTTGTATCAGTTTAATGCAATCTTTTTCCCAATTACTTTGGGCTTACCACATTTTCTGTAGTTTCAGAAATTTTGCAAACCACATTTTGAACTACTTGAAAACAATTAAAAAATCCTACCTTGACATTAAATCCTCAAACCTTTAAATTAAAAAATTATATGTGCCTAGTCTCTGTTTTCATACCCTTTTAACAGTAATTTTAAATCTGAAGCAACTATACTGCATCCCTTTGGTGATGTTGTCTAAAGCAATGTTCTTTTCCTGTCCTCTCCTCCAACCCTCAAAAAAAGAAATTATATATATACACACATATGTATATAAACATATATCTCAATAAGCATTTATAGCTGTGACAAATTTATTCTTACTGTCAATTGAATACATCTGTTTTCCATTTGAATTTGATATACAGCCTGGTGTTTTCTATTAGATCATATAAACAAGCATTTGATTTAAAACAGGATTACTTTTCTTCACTGAGATTGAGAGCAGCAATAAACATCACACTTTCTGGGAATACAAATGAGGTGGTAAATCCATTAAATATAAAAATTAAAATAAGAAAAAAAATTAAAACATAAAAAAACCCTTGACTACAGGTATATTTTGTCTACTGATCTTCTGGACAGAAATTGTTCTTACATGAGTGACCTTTCCAAAGATTACACCAAAATGAGACAGACTTCATTTCGAAGTGTGCATGCTTCAAAAGACTGGTGAGTCTGCTGTGATTAGCAGTACTGATGTGAAGCCCAAAAAGCTAGGAAGGCACTTCATCACCCTCTAGGACGAAGTTCCTTTTCTGTTCATGTTTTAATCACTTCTTGGAAAGATAGGGAAGAAAAAAAAAAAACAACAAACCAGGAGCTTTCCTTTTTCCTAAGTATGTGGGTTTGGGTTTGTTTGTTTTTGTTTTTTGTAGAAGAGGACAACTGCAAGTCTGCAGATGTAGTTTGGAAACTCTAAGATCTTAAGGGATTTGAGTGACAGCATGTCATCTGACAGTGAGGGATTAGGGCCATGATCAAACTTTAATGGGTAAAAACCCACCCTCAAAATAGTATGTTTTTAAAAGGGAGTAAGCTCATCTAAGAGAAAGGTATTTCATTGTCAATATACTTTTAGAAAAAGGCAAAACAAATGTAGATTCTGACCAGCAGACACCTTGTTATTCTGTCCAAGTAACTGACCAGCAGGGAGAGTAGCTGATGATAGGTACGATTATAGCAGCCAGCACTGCAAAAGGGAGAACAGCTAAGTGAACCAGATTTTGTAGCATAAATTTAGTCTAGCTCAACAAACTGCACCATTCAGTCATGTGCAGGGAAGGAATAAATCAGATAACGCAAGCCAGAAGCAATCTCATCATTAGAAATTATTTTACACTGATTGTGATGCTCTACAGATCTAATCATAGAATCATGAGGTTGAAAAAGACCCTGAAGACCATCAAGTCCAACCGTTAACGTGGCACTGCCCAAGTCCACCACTCAACCATGTCCTTAAGTGCCACATATACACATCTTTTCAATACCTTCAGGAATGGTGACTCAACCACTTCTCTGGGTAGCCTGTTCCAGTGCTTGACAATACTTTTGGTGAAGAAATTTTTACTAATATCCAATCTAAACTTTCTCTGGCACAACTTGAGGCAATTTCCTCTCATCTTGTTACACAGGAGAAGAGGCCAACCATCACCTCACTACAACCTCCTTTCAGGTAGTTGTAGAGACCAATAAGGTCCCCCTCAGCCTCTGTTTCTCCCGACTAAACAACCCCCATTCCCTCAGCCGTTCCTCATAAGACTTGTGCTCCAGACCCCTCACCAGCTTTGCTGCCCTTCTTTGGACATCCTCAATGTCTTTTTCTTTGCAATGAAGGGCCCAGAACTGAACACAGGATCCAAGGTGCAGCCTCACCAGTGCCGAGTACATGGGGATGACCACTGCCCTGGCCCTGCTGGCCACACTATTGCTGATGCAGGCCAGGATGCTGTTGGCCTTCTTGTCTGCCTGGGCACAAGCTGGCTCATGTTCAGCTGGCTGTTGACCAACACCCCCAGGTCCTTTACTGCCAGGCAGCTTTCCAGCCACTCTTCCCCAAGCCTGTAGTGTTGCATGGGACTGAAGTGACCCGAGTGGAGGACCCAGCACTTTGCCTTGTTGAACCTAACACCATTGGCCACAGCCCAATCCAGCCTGTCCAGATCCCTCTTCAGAGCCTCCCTATCCTCTAGCAGATCAACACTCACACCCAACTTGGTATCATCAGCAAATTTCCTGAGGGTGCACTCGATCCTCTCATCCAGGTCACTGGTAAAGAGAATGAACAGAACTGCCCCAGTTCTGAGCTCTGGGGAACACCACTAGTGACCAGCTGCCAACAGGATTTAACTCCATTCACCACTACCTTTTGGGCCTGACCATCCAGCCAGCTTTTTACCCAGCAAAGAGTATACCCATGGGCAGCCAGGGTCTCCAAGAGAATTGCTGTGGGAAATGGTGTCAAAAGCTTTACCAAAGTGTAGGTAAACATTATTAACAGCCTTTCCCTCATCTGCTAAGCAGGTCACCTTGGCATAGAAGGAGATGAGCTAGTTGAACAAGATCTGCCTTTAATAAACCCATGCTGACTGGGCCTGATCACCCGGTTGTCCTGTATGTGCCATGTTATGGTACTCAAGATGATCTGCTCTAGAACGTTCCCTGGCAGCAAGGTCAGACTGACAGGCCTGTCGTTCTCCAGATCCTCCTTCTGGCCCTTCTTGTAGATGGGTGTTCACATTTGCTAACCTCTTGCTCATCAGGCTCTAAACAATGAAACTGAGCTTCACATACATTCAATGCAGATAGTGAATCATTTTGATATATATGATGGTAGAATTAAACTCAGATCCAGCCTGTTAGGATGAATGCTTTGACACCACCTGTGTCAAGACTAAATCTGCTGAGCTCATTGATTTACAAAAGCACTACTGATTGTAGACTATATGTGATACGCAGGCGGAAAGAACAGGAAGATGAAAAAGAAAAATAAAATAGACAATTAAAATATGAACAAGCTAGAACAATAGTGTAATTCAAAAGGAGAAAGGATTATCCAGCTGTCTTTCAATATATACCAGTTTAATAGCAGTATCTGAGGAAATGTGGCTTCCATTATAACACCTGCTAAGAAATAAAGGCACAAATGAGGTTTACAACCTAGTATTATTAGTTTGGTTTGGGTCTTTTTTCCCCTCATCTTCAAAAGACTAAACAAAGGAATAATCATAAAATTAGAATCAAAGCAATTTATAGGAACTTGTAAAGTCACTTAGCTGAGTGTGGCCAGTGAGTTAGAATAAGACTTAAAAGATCTTGAAGGTTAGAAAAAACCAGGAATTTTGCCACTGTGTCTAGATACAGAAGTAAGGTTTATATGACTCTGCAAAGCATCTTTGGATGGAGTAAGTAGCTTTTGTTTATGCAAGAAGTGATCGGAAAAAATACATACAATGATCCAGTCTGCACTGAAGCAGGCATGAGGACAGATCTTTCACAATCAAAGTGAAGGAGAGGGGTTATGAGTAATTCAGATCTCACTGGCTTCGGCTCTCTACCTGTCAATCTGCTTCTTGGCACTAGGACCCAAGTAACCATTTGCACCTGGTATGTGTTTTACAGTGCTCGTAAACTGTATGTGAATAGCACTGTCTTCTACTGAAAAACTCAAGACAGAAATGAATACAATGCAAAAAGGACCTCTACCTGTTCTGCTGTTTAGGGTTTTTCTTAAAGCTTCATCTTTTCACACCTAAGATTAAGGCATTTCCTGGTGCAGCAGATAAGATGTGGAAATCAAAAATTTTATTCAATACACCACACTGTACTTTTAGTTACAAGTGTAGTATTGTAAAGGTTTCAGCTTAAATGATTAAGTACTATTTTTTATTATTTTTAGGAGTAGTTTAGCTTGATAAAGTTAATCTCAGTCTCCTCAACAAATTATAATTGGTATTTTCATTAAACTGAATGCTTTCCATAATAAATTTGCAAAGAAAAACGGTAAATGGGATTTTTGTTTCTAGAAAAAAAGCAGTAGATCATACTAAATATACACAAACCAAAAGGCAGTACTTCAGAATATGCTTTGGGGTTTTATTTGGGTGTGCCAAAATATTTTTACATGCTCTGCTAGGACAAAAAAACCTTTTCAGAATTGTACTGGTAGGCTCTATGTTGCCTTTCCTTCCACTGCAAGAGTCCGCCCAGCACCATTACATAAGTCAAATCCAAGGAAATAGCCTTGGTTTTCAATTTTCTTGTTTATGTTATCAGGACAGACATGGAGAAAAGATGGGCAAGTATGTTTTAGAACAACCTTACACGGATTTCTCGTGCCACACTATGATCAGAACTGTTACTCCAGGATTTCCTCTGATTTTTCACTTAATATTTCCTGAAAACTATAGAGCTTATTGGTATTGAGACAGTCATGATTTTATTTAGATTATTTTATATCTTCTCTCCCACCCACTGTAGCAGAGAAATGGACCCTGATAGGGTAGATACAGAAAAAAATTAAGGTTGCATGGATTTCAAGCAAGGACAATTTGCCATGCCAAATCATTACTATCTGTAATGTTACAGGAAAGAAAAGCATGCTGAGTTCCACATTAAAAAAAAAAAGGTTTTAAAGGTTTCAGTAAAGTTGTTTACTTACGAACTTGAAATTTTGTCTGTGGAACATACTGGGAGAGAAACATGGAATGCCACACACTTGTCCTTCATAGAGGAAAACACATAAGAGGAAGACACATTCTCCCTGGCGACAATCTTGGGGAAATCTTGCAGCATGGACCAAATGTACTTCCTATATTGCCAGTGCATATGTGTCAGATATATCAATACAAGTAATTGTTTTGTTATCCTCAAGGAATAACTACGAATACATATACATTATACATAATTTATAAACATATTAATATAAAGATAGCAAGGCATGAAATGATAAACATACTTCTAGCAGACCAGTAGCTGGAACAATTCATTTCCATGTTACCCTGAGCTAGGATGCTGGCATTTTGTATCTTTATTCTTTATGGTCAGATGAGACAGACGTGCGAACTGTACAGCTCCCAGTTAGGGAAATGGAGGTCGTATAACCTCACTGAGCTGTCATCAAGACAATCTCTATATGGCAGGTGATTAGAAAAATGTTAACATTGAAGATGTTTTATGGCACATTGTGCATTGCATTGCACACTCTTGTCATCAAATAGCACAGAAATGTTTGCACCAAAACTGTGCAAGGCTTTGGTGCAATTTCTGTTTAGAAATTTCTCATTGTTTAAAGATGAATGTTAAATAGTAAATATTTTTTCAACTGAGTGTTAGTATGATGTGTCCAATACTATTTAAATTGTAGTAGGAAATCTTGCATACCCCACTTTTATAGCATTAGAAAAAAATAGAAGTTTTAGGAAATCTAAAATGGGAAAAGTTCATGGAATGACTGAATTACTGATGGGTGCCACATTCACACAGAAATTTAATTGGATATTATAAACAACACCAGGAAATAAAGGGTATTCAGCACCACAAAGTGCATCTAAAACATAGTATAAATTTACCAAGCAAAAAGGAATTAACTTGAGGGAAACACGCTTCTAGAAAAAAAATTGGTTTACTTCTCCCTAATGAAAAGTGAAAATGTAGCGTTCTGGAGTGTTGTGGGTTTTTTTTTTCATTAGTCTCCTTAGTGCTTCCAAAGACAGAAGTGAGTTGATTGACAAAAGCTGCAGAAAGTACACTGGATGGCTGAGAAGCTTCTTACAGGACTTGTCATTTTATTTAATATTTCTACTAATAAGTCTGCAACTGTTGTGTAAATTAACTAAATATTTAATTCTACTCATAAGTCTGGTCTGCACAAAAGATACATTTCTTTTTACTCACTCCAAGCATAAAAAGGCTACTAACTGTAGTGGAAAAAAAAAAACAAACCCCCAAACAAATGTATGTAATTTTTTTCTAACTAGCCCTGCAGCTCTGCCATGGAGGCTGGATTTTATTTCTGCTTGTTCATCAGGAACAGAATTGGCCCCCAGGGAGCTGATCTTTCAAACATGCTTAAAGCTAAACACATGAACAGTTCCACTGGCTTCAGTGGGACTACTCATTCCAAAAGCTGAGCACATGCACAAATCCCTATCATCTTACACTTGTGCAAAAAACAACACAAGATCTCTGTGTGGGTTTGCTCCCAGCTGATGATGCTTCCAATGAAGAAGGAAATAATGGTTAATCATTTTGGGTGAAAATTTAGCATTGGTGTAGCACATCTGAGACCTGAACTAGAATTGGATAGTATACTATTATACAGAATACAGAAACCTATTTATTTAAATCTCTTTTTAAACAGAGAACCATATCACTTTGTGGTGCAGGGATACACAGAGACTGACTGCTGCATTACATGGTAGAGTTGAACGTTACACTGCTTTGACTTGACAGGTGCCTATAAAGCACAGCAAGAGGTCTGGATAGGTTGAATGTCCTTGCATTAAATATGACTCCAAAACGGACTATTTGCTTCAGTTTGGGAATCAGCCCTCAATGCATCATTCAGGCAACAATTTATAGCATTCCTTAGTTAATTTGTATTATTCAATAAAAGGTACAAATTGAGATGTAAAGGTTGAATACAAAGATGAGATATAAAGAATAACAAAATGAGATGCCTTACACAGATCAGCAGACAAATTCAGAAGGAAAACCAGACAAATGACTGATAGGAAAGTAAAGCCAAGCAGACAGGTTTGGATCCTCAAAGTAAATTTCTACAAGTAAATCCATCTGAGGGAAAAAAGTTAAAAGTGATTATAAGAACAGCAAATTAAGCCAGTAATGTTACACGAAAAGTAAGGACAGTGAACAGATCTGCCTCCAACCAATACTGGTTACATTATTACACAATTTGTCTGATGTAATTACAGTTTAGGACAGACGTAGAGGTGAACACTCTTACATTTGAAGGAAGGAGGATTTAGAACCACAAGACTTAAATTGACCTGAGGCTGGAAATGAAAAACACAAAAGACTAACAAGAGCCTATATAAAATAACGACAGCAGGAACAGGATAGAAATAAATCTCCCACCAACAATAACACAAAAGAGAAATAAAAGACAGATTTCAAGACTGGCTCACTCGGGGCACAGTGAAATAGCAGTAAAGGCAGTGTGCTAGTAACCTCTGATCCTGGCAAATCCTGTGTTCATACAGCAATGAAAATTGTTAAATGGAAAGATGTAGCAATGCTTGTGAAGCTCGGTGGAGGAACGCACCTGCCTACAGGAAACAGCCTGGAGACTGATCTGCACAGACACAGTCCTCTGCATAAATAACAAACTCACCTGTACACACTAAATATCCTCCTATGTTTTGATCCAAACAAGTACAAGTGTAGGAATCACATCATACTCTGATCCTAACTCTTTCATGTCCTTTGAGACCCCCATGTTTGTCACTCTTATTAACAGGAAGGCAATAAGGATGGGTGGTTACATATGATTTTTCATTATCATCATATATTCATTGGGAGAAGCAGTAGTTTTCCCATCTTAGCAAATTTTTGATACTTTAACAATTTCCCATGCAGCAAGATTTAGTCAAGTCCTTTCAAACATTTTAGGAGAGGGAAAGAGTAACAACCAAACAGTCCAGTGGTACTTGCTGGCACATCTGGATTTTGTTTCTCTTGCAACAACAGGAACCCATCTAGGTAAACTGATGTTACGAGATGTCTAACTCTGACCAGAAGGCCTATTATGAAATATCTCAAAATAAATAAATTCAGATGAGAGTATACAGATTGATTCAACAGAAAAGCTTTGCCAAGAAATAAGTGACTGGCTACAACTAAAATGCATTGTAGTCTCTTGAATAGCACACTTTATTTTTCTATGAACTAGAATTAAAAAATTGAGTCTGTTCCAGCACATCTTTAAAGATTGAGACTTTGAGATATTTTCATTCCAGATCTGCTTCTTGAGTTTGCATTAGTATTGTCTGTTATGTTCAATCAGATGCTTGCAAAAATCATCCAAAGATGAAGCAAACTGCGTATTTGGGTTTAAACTGCTTGTGAGAATACAGTCTATGTAACACTGGTGGAAAATATTCAGTGACTGCATATGATGCTGACAGAAGACAGATGCCTAAAAGACAGGATTCTATGTACTGATATACATAAGGTAAATCTTAGCACATTATATGTATAATTATATATGTATGTGTGATAAATTCTCACTCTAGTATACAACACATTAAAATCTAATTAGAAGACTAAATTAAAAAATAGCCTGGTGATCCACAAGTACATTTCGCAGGTAAGATCGAGCCCCAAACCACGATCATACCATTGGGTGTCCCTGCCGACGGTCAGCAACAGCACCAGCGCCCCCCCTCACTCTCGATACCTCTGCTGCGGAGGGGGAGGAGGTGTATCGGGGGTGCCCCTCAGCTACTGCTGCTTTACGTCGAAGGCTCCAAAGAGGGCAGCAAAGGTTTGTTACCCTGTGCAAGCACTTGCTCTGTTTTCTTTAAGCCATGCAGGGGCTCCCCCTGCTGTTCCTTTGTTTTCAGAACTGTAAGAGGAAAAAGAAACCCAAACCAAAACCCCACTCCGCTGACATTTACCTTTTGCAGAGGAGGAGGAGAGGAGAGAGGCTTTTGACATGCTTCCAGCATATCACAGATTTTCTTTTATGTTCCTCTGCTAACTCAGTCTGCTGGCCTCAGTTCTAGATCGCTGAATATGAGATAGTTATTTGAGACAAAGATACGGTATTTATATGCAAGTATTTACATAGCAGATGTCTTCTTTGGACTATAAGAAAAGGAAATAAGTTGGCTATGCTTAAATATCTTAAAAGGAGATTTTCAGCAAAAAATGGCAGTTAGCTGATGCTCTACATGAGCTGGTGATTTTAAGCCACGTCTTATTCTTACCAGTTTTACTAGGAATGACATTTGGACAGCTTGATGTAGGAAACTTTAAAAAATAAAATGCCTTTCCAATCAGTGCTAAACGTGAAACCTATATGGGTCTTCATACTTCCACGTCTTGCACAAAGAAGCCATATCCCACAGGGAGCGAAGGTAGCAAATAAACTCTCCTCTGTTTTTTAGTAATGGGAAAACACCACCATCATAGCAGCAGCAGCACTCCCCACCCCCCAAAATAACCAAAGCTTTCTCCTGATTTCTTTAAACAGAAATAGGTGTTTAGGCGACCTTTAGCAGTCTTCTGAGGCTTTTCATCTTTCTTTGCTATTTTTATTGTTAAAGTTTCAGATAAATTGTGTGGGAAATTTATGTGCATGCAAAAGCATCAGTCTCGAATCTTTATAAATCTTTAGTCCATATAGGGAATTATCTAAAGTTAACTCCAAAGACTTCTCTACATTCATTACAAAAAGATGTAAAACACTGTAAAAACAATGGTGTTAATGTAAAGACAGGGTCAGGTCTTCCTTTTTTCACTTAAAGAGTTCAATGGAACAACTTCAACAAATTTCTTTCATTGGCCACTTGACAAAATCAAGCAAAAGGGGAAAATAAAATAAAAGGGAGACATACATTCTATCCCTTTTCAACACACCTTCAGGTAGGTAAAAAGTCACCCTTGAACTTCTACCTTGACCAAAAAGTATTAATTTCCCCTTTAAGCCAAAAGCCACAGTAGAAAAGAAACAAAACTGCTGTGCTGTCATTGGAAATGATGGCTTATAGAAACCTTGACTTTGTTTTATAAAAATCACCTGTTTTTTAAAACCCCAAAGAACACCACCATCAGTATTTCTATTGACAAGAATGTTCCTAAATGCCTTATCAGGGTGATACAATTTTCCACCTGTCTGCTGGAATTTGCTTTGCATAAAGATCTGGATGCATGCAAGAATGTGTGTTTTTCTTTTTCTGCCATACTACTAAGAAAGTAACTCAGGATCCCAGAGCAGTCTTTTGCTGCAACTAATCCCTCTGGATTTGGCCTAGCCTTTCAGGCTGCACTTCCTGTCTGAACCTGCCTATGTGGTCGAAAAACAGAATGAAAAAAAAAAAAAATCCCACAAAAATTTGGCAAGAAGCCATTTAACAAAAAATACCAAAACATTTGCTATGCAGGTTGAACTTCAAAGAACTGCTAAAAAAAAACCCACCCAAAAAACAACAGTGCAGAATCTGAGTTATTCCTTGGCTTCATCATACAGTGTAAGGGTCTTTTCTAGGATCAGGTTTGAGCCCTTAATAGTGGGAAACCCCAACCTCTTCACAGCATTGGGAAGAAACTGAAGGGTTTGTATCATCAGAGCTAAAACAATTTCACTGAAGCAGAGATTGGGGTTTGATTATTTTCCCTTAAGAGCAAGAATTGATTTAAAAATCCATAAAATAAAAAAATATTTATTTCTTAGTTTAAATCACGAGTAAGTTATTTCAAAAAATTCTTCACATTATCTATTTAAATACCAAAGTAGTGACTAAAAGATTTGAGTACCACATTTAGTAAGAACACAATTAAGAACAATATCCAGGACAAACTGACCATCTCTTCCATGAAATGGAAAACTTAATGTTTGCAAATTTCAGCTGATTCAGAGGACTCATCATCTGTACACATGGGCAGCAGTGTAACAAAGGATGCATGAACCTAAGGTTCTTGTCTCCTATATTAGCTTCATAATGTTGTAACTGACAAATGCAAAGTCTTCAAAGTGCTGAGCAGATTATTACCTCTATAGGTCATATGCTGTGTTTAGTTAAGTAGGCCTCATATACAAGTGATCAAATGACTGTCACTTTGTGAGCACTCTTGTAAAGTACTCTTGCATGATGGAGAGGCCAGCAGATCTCATGATCTACTCATGTGCACTGACCTGGCAAACCTTGCCACAACATGGCTAACTTCCCAACCCCCTCAAAAAGCAATACAAGTGCCTCAGAAGTTATTAACATCCATGAGATGTGAACTTAAGATTGGTGCGTCAGCAGTAAAGGTGAGGGGTTTTTTTTTTTGTTTGGGTTTTTTGGGGGGGGTTGGTTGGTTTGGGATTTGTTTTGTTTTGTTTAAATAGTATGCCAAGGCATGCTTCTGCTTCCTAAATGGGGCATTTGAAGTCTGGAACATTCTATTTAGCTCTCATGGCAGCATAGTTCTTCCTTCACTATTCTTTGGAAAAAGCAGATGTAGGTTTTCCTGACCTTTTTTGTTTTTCATGATAGAAAGGAAAACAGTTCTTCTTGCCATGTTCCAAAGTTTTGTAAGCTTACAGAAGTGTTTATAAATAGAACTATTTTGATTACATTGTCTTAAGAGCAGGAAACATGTAATATTGCTGCAGGTAATACAAGAAGGTAGCAGAAAAAGCAGGCTGGTGAATATGAGAAAATCTGACCAGCATTGCTTCGTGCCACAGCAAACACCCAGTGCCTATACCACTTTTTATCATGGACACTGAGGCAGGATTAGAAAAAGAGTGCTTAAACAGACTATTTAACCCTCACTGACAGTGAGTGGAGCAACCCAGAAAGTTCCCATTCTTTCACTACCTATGCCCTCCAAACCATCTCCCTTCCATGCCATGAAATGCCACTTAAACATTTCTTTCCTTCCCAGTGATTTACTCTTTTGTAGATAAACTTAATCCTCCCCAGTGTCTCCCATATTCTTTTTTTGTGAAAACTTGTACCCACTACAAACTGAAGTCTTGCAAGAAAGACATACTAAAAGGAATTCAGATTTGGTGTTTTAAAAGGTAACAGCTCTCTTGACCCTTACCTTGTCTTCAGAGGGATATAAGTTCACTAGACACTGCATCAGCAGATATTTCTCAACAAGTTTCTCACAGTTTTAAGATCAAAGCACTCCTCAGAAAAATAGCCAATAACAGTAGCAAAAAAGTATGATACTAATGTATTCTATGTTGCATAGTATTCATAAATATATGTTTTATACCATTATCTCTTATATAAGAGGAGTATGAAACAACTGCATATTTTGCTTCACTTTCAAAGATAGTGAGAATTCTCCATTTTGCAGAAGTCCTTCTGTCTGATGAAATAAGATATTTCCTGCAATCGCTGAAGGACTGAGGTCTGCCAGAGAGGTTCGTTTTGCTTGCATCATCTTACAGTAACAGTCCACCAAGGTATAAGTTGGTCAGCATAGTATCTGGAACCTGCAGCTGAATTTTAAAGCCAGAGCATACTGTGGCAAAGTATTACAAAGCTATTTACAGTGACTCTAAGGCAAAGATCAGATCATAGTTTTGGCACAGAAGAAAATTCAACCTTCAGCTTTCTTCATGTTTGCCAATACCACCTTTATCTTGTCTAGCATAATTATTCGCTTGACAAGACTTTATTTATTCATTTTAAGAAAGAAGATAATAGCCTTTAATTACTACAGCAGACTAAAGAGGAAAAAAAAAGATAATTCCTTAAATCACATCTTAAAAAAAATAACAAACAAAAAAAATAAACCAACCCCAAAACAAAAACAAAAAACTTTTCCAAATGTACTCTTATTAAACTATTCCTCAACTTTTTTACTGACATTTTATCCTTTCTCTGGAAATTCTCTGTTTTTCTGAAATACCTACAATACAAATTCTAGATATAAATTTAATAAGCAGGTAATATATACCTTCACAAATGTATACATGTGTTCAGTACTAGATTCATATATATATTCTATATCACGGGACACATACATTCCATGTATAGTTGGATAAATAATAAACTAGTTGAGAAGACAGTACTAAAGAGGAAAATTACACCTTGAAATCTGACTGGGTGATTATATTTAGACTCTGAAAGACCCACTGAAGGGGGAATCATCTGCTTTACTAAGTAAACCCCTGGAATAAACACTGGATGTACAGTATTAGTCTGTAACCTAGCAAATTGCTGCAATGTAGGACACTGTGGATTACAAATGTGCATTAAATAACATATTGTTACAGAGTTTTTCCCCCCCTTAGGATGCACTCAACACTTTCCTCCTTCCTGTCTGACAATATGTTGCCATGCTATAAAAGCCCTAATGCCCATTTCAACGATTAGCTGTACATCAGCATTACTACTTCAAATCCACAAGTTTCGCATCAAGCATTAAATGGGATGAATATTGATCTGCTAAAGAGGATTTATTTATTTCTTGCTCTATCCAAAGATCAACTACTAGCAGCTTTTGGTGGATCTGTTGAGCTCTTACAGCACAAAGCTACTGCATACATGACACCGGACTTGACATTTCAGTTCTGGAAGAAAACCAAACAGTAAATTCACTGCAATAATCCTAGATAAATGAGATGATCACTGGAAAAGCTGAGATAGTTAAGTGGTCTATCAGAAAAGTCCAAAGGATGATATTGAACTGCTGCTACATAGTAACCTCTCTCATGACAACATGGCACAAGATCACCATATCAGATGCCAATATCATTGTCTTAAACAAAAGCACCATGTCTTCAGATTATCTTGGAACACTTCACAATTATGTTCTGAGCTGAAAACTGTATACTCAATATAAGTACAATCAGATACATATCATTATCACAATATTTACCCATCGATTCCTGTTTTGTTCTGTTCAGTCAGTAACACACTAATAACTATATAAGGCATTCAAGAAATAGATACGTATTTCAGTCCTCCCAGCACAGCTAGTAGGTTTCTTGTAATGTTAGAACTGTCCTTGAAATGTTCTTTTTAGTATATTTTGGTACGGATCACTTTCTACTCTTTGGCACTGATATAGTAGAAAAGCATACAAATGAGTTGATGAGGACTGCAAGCAGATTTAGAGATGAACCAGTGAGTTGCTTTGCCTTTTATACTCAAATGGCAAGGGCACAAGGGAGTGCTATGTTTTCACTAACTGATAGGGAGCATTTGAAATGCCAGTGTAAGAAGCCATGAAATTTTTGCTGTGCCACTTATACAGGAAACCGAAAAAGTCAGTCAAAACATTGCCTCAGTGCTATGATTTCATCAAGCTGTATCATTCCAGTAGCTAATAATGTCGTCCTAGTCATCTGCTAAATGTTTCATTTTTATTTATCTGACTTCATCAACTTGCCTTTCTGAGAGCATATCATTTACAGAACACATGGAAAAGAAATAAAACCAGTGCCATACAATAGGGATATTTGCTACCATTAAACATTGCCTCATTTTTTGATTCTTCTAAGATCACAGTTCTTAAAAAATAAAAGAAAGGAGAAAAACAAAAAGAAAAAAACAGGAAAAAAGCAGCAGCATGTTATCAGGAACAGATCTGAAAGCTGAAAACCAATGCTTTGTTTTGGTTGCTTGAACTCTATGAATTTCTAAACGGCCTTGCCACAGGTAGCACTCAGTTTAATTAGGTTTTTATCTGTAGAACAGTGTCTGCTTTGCCAAGGCTTGAGGACTTTGGGCCAGTTCCAAGTGTCAGTGAGAAAGAAACAAAATGTGTTTCAACATTAGCCCTGCATTTAGACAAACACAAACCACCTCTCTTTTTTGTTTTTTTTCTTTATATAGATTCCATTTCATCTGTGTATAAAATAAACCATGCTTGTGAAGACAGTGGTGGTGAGATACGTCCATATGTATTTCAAACATAGAAGCTTGTATTATTTATAAACCATCCTAAATAAAACAACCCAAAACAAGTCTGAAAAGGTAATCTGAAATCTGTTCTGGATGATCTCTGCCTCGTTCAATCTCTTTAATGGGACATTACACAAAGTTTTCTCTTCCAATAGACTGTGAAAAAAGAACAAAATGAAACAGTATAACCGTGAGTAAATAATGACAGGAGAGACCATTTTATGTTGCCCAATGTTTTCAGGGTATCTATATCTGGAACACATGAAACGATAGCACATTCATATCTCCTGAGAAGCAAGAATCATTTTCCTGTCTTTTGTATTCTCATAACATGGCTGTCTATAAACTGCCTTCTAGGAACAGCGTCTAAATTTGCAATGTAATTTGGTAAAAAGTTAATCCAAGTCACTAATTCTTTCCTTTTTTCCCACTACTAAATATAAAAATAATGGAATGTAATGTAAAAAAAACTTACATAAAAGGATAATGTCTATAAACTTTTCTATAGTTTCTTGGGAGTGGCTTTCACAAGGAAACAAAATCAAAGAAACAAAAATATTTGCTTAATTCTAGTTCAGTATTTAATACTTCTACCTAACAATAACTCCTTTCTTCACAAACACTCTGTAACACAGGTCAGTCTGAAACAGACTGCAATGCCTGTGGTTTGAATATAACAGCAAAATTTCAGACATGGTGAAAACCCGTATTCTACCTTTTATCCTCCCCGTGTCTTTTTCACATCCTTATGGTCATTTCTGCCTCTGCAACTTACTTTATTATTCTTTTATATTAAAAAAAAAACTAAACTCTTTTTTCTTCCTGCGCTTCCCCCTCCCCCTTTGCCCCAAATTCCTAAAATGTTGAAAAAATAGTCACTTTTTAAAAATTATTTTATGGTGAGTTTGAAATCCTTTTTTTTTTTTTGTCTTTTTTCTCTCTCCAGGCTTGTTCATCTTTAGAGCACATCTAATCTGTATGTAATGAAAAGCAAAGATGCCATAAATAGAGACACTGGTCATCACTGCAATAATCACAGTCAAGGGTATGATCAAAGGCTGTCCTGCAGAGCTTCCACCAAGTAATGTGAGAAAGAATAGCAGTAAGCAATTCATAACAGCGTAACTTCCTGAGGCAGCAGCATCTCTCCAATGTGCTATATTATCATTTAAATCACAGATACTTTCACAGGTCATATTTCCACACAAATTAACATTTTACCACCTAGTGCATGCATTCATGTTTCTCTTTTGGGACAAAACACCAGTTTATCTAACTCTACAGGTACATTAGGAAGTTTGTGAAAAATCAGTTTGTCCTGTCCCCCACCACTAAAGAACTCAGGTTTTTAGGAATGATCACAACCCAAACAGGGCTATATGATGCACTCCATGTACTACATGCACCATGTGAAATACAGATGAAGATTTTGTTTTCTTTTAGGTATTGTTTTAGAAGTCACAAATTCTAATACTACCTAACAAAACTCCTAGCCGCATAAAAAGATGCAATAAACCTCTCTAACAGTAGCTGATTTGTATGCAACATTGACCATAAGGGTAACTCTTCAGTAAACCTGAATCTCATATATAATGCATAGCAGTTAATAAATCATAGTAAAATCAGGTGGCTTAGAGCCAACAATACCCAACTCGTAATGGAAAGGGGGGAAAGATTTATAGAGAGACAGAGTCTGTCTGGATTTTGCTTTTAAGAGGCTCACACAGTGCAGTGGGAAGATCTTGCTGTGGTTTCCAAGCAGACACATCTGTGTCATGCTGACTCAGTCCTTCCCCCAGCATTGCCCCTCACTTACCCATGGTGATGTCTCTTCTCTCCAAAAGCTTCCTTCTTTGACCATCTGTGGTTTCTTGTCTATCTGCTCCCCAGCATACGAGCTGGAAAGGAGAGAGATCACGATGAGATCAGAGTATTGTTCTGAAATTTCACAAAAACACCCCACACTAGATTTCAAACTTAAAGAGGAATACTTGAAATGAGCCTGTTGAAACTGGTTTCTCAACCCTCAAAAAGCCATGCTACAAAGTATTCAAAGTGCCACATATTTCCCAGCTTTAAAATCCCATTTCATAAAAGGGAGAAAACGTACTTCAGTGTTTATAATGGGAAGAATGGGGTTTTTTTGCTTTAAGTAGCAAGGGCAAAAAAATCTTCTCAGTTCTTATTGGAGATCCAGGAGAGCAGGATATTATAAGGATCTGGGATCTGCATGGATCTGAGAAAATATTTATTTTTTCAAAAAAAAAAAAAAGCCTTTTCACAGCAATCAGAGACCCTTATCCAAGCAAAAATATTAGTGCAAGATTAACACACAGCACCGCCAAGTGAAGCATACTTGCAGCTTCATCAGTAGTGTGATGTTAGTTACACATGTATAAAAGCCAGAGAATATACTTATTTCTTAAGAATCACATTCTGATTCTTAAACTGATTCTGATCCACAAAACTAATGCCGAAGTTACTTAGTTTTCAGGTACCTTCATGTATGTCATTCACTTTGACTAAGGGGAAAACACTTCTCTTTTTGGCTCAGTTATACCAAGTTTATGGTTGTCATTGCTGAGAGCACGCTGGCGGCTCAGGATTTGGCTTGGGAAAACTGCAGCAGAGTTTCTAAATCAAACTTAAACTCAATTCCACTTCCACACCCTAAAAAAGCAAACAACAAAACGTGTCTATTTATGCCAGGTTTTCTTCCTTTCTTTTTTGGTATTATAAATACCTGAGTGTCACACCAATACTACTCGACAAAAAGTTTTGAAAATCAAAAGCAAAGTAGAATTTGGAAATCCAACACACAAATAAACCAGGACCACCCTACCAAAATGAAAATATAATTAACAGAGCCGTGCGGATTCGCCCTCTGCACAGAGGATAAGCCTTTAACAGGTACTTTTAGGGAGCGACCGCTCTTTGCCCACGCCGCCCTGAGCCAGCCCTCCCCGCGGCATAGCTCCGCTTCTGCCGTACGGCTGGGGCGGCGGGGTAAAGCCGATTTCTCCGCTTCCAACCCACTGAGAGGACGGGGACCCGGGCGACCATTAGGGCCCGGCTGGCCGGGGGGGCCGGGCCTGGGCAAGGCCGTCACGGAGGCCGGCCCGCCGGCAGGTGGGCGCCCCCCTCGGGGCGTAGCTATGGGAGGCCGCGCCGGAACTCGAGCACCCCGCTCGCTCGCTCGCTCTCTCTCAAGTTTCGGCGGCTACTGACTCCCGTCCCCTCCGGAGCGGCGGTGCCCCCCGGGGCACAGCCCGGCCCATGGCGCTAGATGGCAGCACCCGCTTGCGGAATGTCGGGAAATGGCACCCGCCGCGGGCAGGGCCGGGCAAGTTGGCCTTAGGGAAGAGGGCGGCCAGTGCCCCGGCCGCGGGGGCCCCGGCCCCTGACACACAGCCCGGGCTTCAGAAGCGAGCTTTAAACTTCATCTCCGGCGCACAAGATACAACATGCGGTTGTAACAACACCCCAAGTAAGCATGGGGGTACACAAAGAAAATAATAACAAAAAATACCCCCCCCCCAAAAAAAAAAAAACACACTCAGACTAGGAACAAAATCACCTCGGGACAATTGACAGAAATAACGTGAAGTCTACTATTTCAGCAGAAGATAAATATTTAAGTATAGCCTACTGCCAGGGAAGGGGATGGGATTTTTTCCATTGACCTCTGTAGCAGCAGGACTGAGTTCAAAGAGTGGAGTAATACATTTCTCACAGCTTTCCTCTTGTGCTAGCTTATTTTTTACAAAACAGTTTCTTTCTTTTCCTTTACAGGACAAATTACTTGCAACTTATTTGCTGTGTCAAATGGCAGTAATGATAAGTCCTTCAAACTGATGGCTAAAAGCCAGTCTCAATAGTATTTATTTAGGGATAAAAATAAGAAAATAAGACCTCTTAACATGTAACTCCAGTTTTTTCACTTTTTGTGTGTAGTTTAGTCCATTTTGCAGATTTTTGATGACATAGGGCAATAGCACAGTTACAGATTTACAGAGCTTTCCATCTCTGCACTGCTTTGAGAAGGGTACAAAGTTAATTCACATGAAATAACCTGTATGTAAAACTGCCTTGCAAACAAATGGGCAAGCAACTTGTGAACTACCACCTAAGAAACTTTTGGCTGCTGCCACCCTGTCCTTCTGGGGCTTGTCTGAGCACCAATCCAGCTGATTACCCCACAACAGCTCTCCCAACATACCACCCCCTGCAAAACCAGCTATGGGCAGAATCCACTCATGTTTATTACTTTGCCTCCAGAAGATGGCCATGGGAATCCTATCTCATGCAGGTGCAACTCACCCAGGTGCTGTTAGAAGGGAAGGACAAGTGGGAAGGCAACCACCCAGAAGGCAACACCCATGCACTGCCACTGCGAGGAATGCATCAGTGGAAAGAACTTGTGATTTTCAATCCTCCCTACTTCATCAAATCGGAAACAACGAGGCCCCAGAGGAAGTACAAGCACAGAGTATGCTAATGAATGAAAGCAAGACAATCATAGCAAGGTTTTTCGTGTATCGACACAAGCATCAGATTATGTTTTTTGGCAAGAAATGTAAAGCTACGAACGATACTCCACACTGTCTTTACAAATAGCCAAGAAAGTGTTATTTCAGAATTCATAGTCAGACTTGGTTATATTTTGCAAGGAATGGTCTGCTGGCAGACTCTGAGGATCTACAGTCTGTACAGTGTCTCGGTCTGCGGTTTGATTCTATAGCTCTTAGCCAGAATATTCCACTGTCAATCAATCCTAACCAGAAAAAGATACTGCTCTGGCGATTAAGTAAAAACAATAACACATATGAACTAAGAAGATCAGATGAAATGGATAGCAGAAAGTATAAAAAACGCAGGTCAATGAAGCAATAAATGGTTAGAGAAGTATAAATAATAAACATCTTTTCTGTCATCAAGATCCCCACACTGGAACAGAAAAGAACAAAAATTCTAAATCTCTTTTCACCAAAATTCCAGTTAAAATATTATTTTGCTGCGCAGAAGGGGGAAAAGAAATAACAGCCTGCCTCAGTCCTGCTGCCTCAGCTTCTGAAAGAGAGTTACATGCTTCATGTTCAAGAGTGCTGATGACACTACATGGGTGCAGCCTGTCTGAAATGCATTTAATTGCTGTTTAATCCCCATTTATCACTAATGGATGAGACTCAAAGAGGAAGTGGGGGTCCCTAAAATCCATATTGTTTTCTTCTAGTATTTCTGAAGTCCTTGATAGGCCATGTGTAGAGTGTCAAACAAATATAAAAAATGCAACTGGAAAATAGTACATTAAGCTTTTGTATTAACTCTCATTTGGTAATGGTTTGTAATATGGGCTGTTTGAAATACTGGTACAAACTCAGCAAAAGATGATGCAAGATTAAATAAAGAGGGTCAGAAGTTTGGGGAGAAGCACTGAACAGTAGCAAAGGAGCACAGCAGCTGTTACACAGTGCACAGCAACGCCACAGAATAGTTTATGACAGGAAGTGCAGAAAATTCCACAATTCACCTGAAGCTACAGTGGGAATTATGTAGGCAAAATATAGTTATTAAAACTGGAATGTAACCAAGACTTCAGGGGCTAATAACCCTTTTTTTTTGCAAGAGATAGCAAAAAACTCCCCAAGCATCTTTGTTGACCACAAACTACAAGACCACAGCTTAACATCTCAATAGAAAGACACGGATTTTTCCATATGAATTGTCACAAGAACGTGATCTTTCTGGGAGATGATTTCCTGGCCAACAATCTCCATTTCCTTCTATAAACTGCAAAAAGCGTTAGTGATTTTGGGATTAATATATATATATTATACATATATACACATACACACACACCCCTTTTTTATATATATACATATATATACGTGTGTGTGTATAAAAAAGAATCCTCTTTACAGCTATTTCCAATGGTTAAAAAAATATGGCCAGTCTTGAACTGGAATTTGACAGTAGCAAAGTGAATACATTTACTCATTGTCGTATCCTTTACATTTCTTCATGTTAAAACGTCATTATTTCTTGCCTAAAACTTTACTCAGTTTGAAAGGCCAAATATTCACTTCAATGAAGAATTAAAGTACCTGACAGAAAAATCAGACTACGCAGAGCATGTAGTGTTATGTCTGCATTTATAAAACACATACAGATCATGCACAAATATTTAGGAATATAAGTGCGCAGGCTGTGAAAGTACGTGTGTATTAGGACCATAAATACTCCTGAGAGTGGAACACATATGTGTATGCAGTGTGTATTTCTGTATGCAAATATGACTACAGTACAGAAATATGGATAAGCGTTGTGTGTATTGTTCATTTAAGGTTCTTTAGTGCAGTTTAAAAGATTCTTTTGCGATGAAATTTGAGACGCATGTGTTTCAATGAAAACTGTGTAGAAGAAAGCTATCCAGCTCATCCCAGGATTAAGCAGGTAACGAGTGCTACTCCAATTTATCAGACCTGTTGCATGCAATTATACATGCCAGAGAAAAATAATTTTTTGCAGATGTTTATTTAAAAATCAAACTTCTTGTGTTTTGCTGCATTCAAAGATACATTTCTTTTGCAGAGACAGAAAGCAGCTGCAAAACAGTATCGATTGCCATTACATCTTGCCACATGAAGAAACATGCAAGAGGCATTCTCATGGTAAAAATGCAGTCACCTTTAAAAATGGCAACTCCTCCTCTGGATGCATGCTGGTATCAATAAAATCAGGTAGCTTAGAAAGTTCAGTTAAATTGTACCTATAGTTAGATCTGCTAAAGGAGCAGACACAATATTTTTCCCTTCTTTAAATGTAGTATGGTGAATGCTGAATATGTTAGAAGATAATTACTTGGAATGTAAAATTCAGTGTTTTAAGTAAGAAAATGCCACATTTAGAACTGCCAGCCAGTTCAACTCCTTCTTTTTAAGCACACACACATATACATATACACACAGGCTACTATATAGTCTTTAATTACACAAGAATCTTCATTTTCTCTGCCTTATTCAGTGCTTTGAGTGAGAGCACCGCCTAATGCAATTGATGCTGGATAAACAGATGCAATGTTCCAAGTGTTTCACTTTTCAAACAAAAAGGTTTTCTTTTCTCCTCAAGGAGAATTTTTATTTAAGATACATGCTGAGTAAATATATAAATACTGGGACTACCTCACTGTATCCTCCCTCCTCATAAATTTCTTGCCTTAAATTGTTCTTTTGAAGATCACACTAGGTCCACAATCCTGAGTAGAGTTTGGAAGTACACATAAATGGAGCTGCTGCAGTCTGTGTCAAACTCTGGTATCTGCAGTTCTTGTCTGTGTCAGACCTGCCAGGTACACACCAATGCACACACACTGCCTTCACCTGGGAGTAATGTGGCCTCATTAGCTTATGCTACTAGCACCCTGCCTCTAGGACTGGCTTGGCTATCTTAAATACAACTCTAAGTCTGGAGGTGGTTTGTAGCTTACAGCACTGGCTGAAGGAGCTCATGCTCACCCTTCCATACTGCTGGTCTTAACAGGAGAGCTGCTACCAGAAGATGCAATTACAGGCTTGTTTACGAATACACAAGAGAGCATTTGCCCACAGGAATCTCTTTGAGAATTTGCCCTTTAGGTACAATTACTGAATTTGCCCCCCAAACTGCAATATCAGGTGCACGCTTGAGCTCTGGGCTTTACAGGTATGGCTGCACACTTAAGAGTTAATGCTAGCTGCTTTGGGTAGTATTACTTACTACTCTTATGTCCAGACTCTGCTAATTTTTGTTGTTGTTTTTGTTTTAAGATAGTAATTCTTTTAATACCTACAGAAAAGAGGCATAAATAGCTATAGAGTTCAGTTTCATTCCCCAAATTATTTGTAGTTAAAGTCAGCTGGAAATTTAGCAGGCATTATTTGTAACTATGAATGGGGAACATAAACATTTATGTGACCTTGGCATTCATATCACAATTAACTATAAATTCTGACTCAACTCAAAATTACTTACAGTTTTTATGAAAGCCTCTATATGCTTACACTTCACAAGACTAACCAGAAAACCATCCAGAAGTTAAAATTGCCATAAGGAAGATTTGTAACATGAAAGGTGTTTCTAAGGACAGCTATTAAAAAAATATTCTGACAGAAATACACAGGAGTTCCAACTCAAACAAGGGTTGTTCACACAAGGAGGCATTTTGAGATTGAGCCCTAGTTTGTAATTTATTACTTTGGATTGCAAAGCACAAAATTTTAGATTACTTTGTTATCATTGAGCTTCATAGCCTTTGAAAACCTTTGTTATTTGCCTATTTTGTATTTTATTTTTAATTCTTTGCTTCTGCTGTCCCACTCCTCCCCATACCAGTCATTCCTGTTTTCTTTACCTTTACATTTTTACATACCTCAAGCAAAGTTCAGATGTTTATAGATGGCAAGTACAAGGGTGAGGGGATGAGCCCACACAAGAAGCAACTTGTTGGTTCAAACAGAAAGCAAGCAAATGGTTAGCAGATTTGGACTGCTCATTGCAGAGCAGGGGCCTGGACAAGATGACAGCAACAGCCTGCTTGAAAGCAGGTTGGGACCATTACTGGTAATTATAGTTAATCAGCAACAATTGTCTTGACCAAGATACAGATCAACATTGAGCACTAGCCTAACAGGATCTAATGAGTGTAATGGAGGATGAAGAAAGCCTGATTAAACTTGCAAGGCACTGAATGACCTGAGCAGATGAGGCACTGTAATTCCCAGACCCTCTCTCTCTTCCCTTCTGCCTCCAGTCCCTAGTGCCGAAAGCAGTGAGTCTTGGGGCTATATGACAATACAGACTGTATTGCAGTGTGCTGTCAGTAGTGATTAATGGGTCAGAAACGTGAGAATTTGCATTCAGATATGAGTAGATATATGCATTTTTTTTTAAAGCAACTGCAACTACTGACTGATTTTATGCTATATAGCAATTGTTCTTGAAACTAATCGATAATGTTGTTTAGCAGTCTAAGGCTATCGCAATACCCAGAACATTTTCTTTTTTAAAAGCATTTTGCAGAGGTAATGAATACCTAAACATTTAAAAATAATTGGAAAAGGGTACATGCTTTTCTGTATCCTTATTGGTATTGCTCTTTCCATTAGAGTCTAAATTGATCAGAATTTTTTTTCCTCATGAAACTTCTGTGTGAGAGCAAACAGTTTGAATCCTCAAGATCCTTCTTAAGAGTATAGCATTCTCATAAAACACTGATTACATGTTGGTTATGTACGGAATTAATTCTAAGTAAGTTTTGATCTGAAAAGTTTCTGGTTCAAAATAAAAATTTGAGAAAAATAAATTTAAGAAACATGTATTTTGGCCTTTATAGCAAAAAAATGTACTGATGCAACAACGGCAAATCTTGCAAATTTCAAATTAAAAAACCATACAGTTTATCTCAGTATAGACTATACAAGTAGTAGCCTCACAGGAGAAGTATGCTATAAAATGTTTTTATCTATTGACTCTTCAGGCTTAAGAAAGTGAATGTGGAAAAGAATTACAGTTCTCTAGACTTCCCCAGAATGTAAGTACAGATGTATAGACTCTTAACTGAAACACAGCCCTGCCAATAATCCTTGTACTTGAAAGGAAGAGTAATTTGGCCAAAAGTAGAAGAAAACCTGGGCTTCTGGTGTGACACAAGCCATCAAAACATCTGAAAGCTAGTTAGCACTTGTTACACCTGTGTTTTGTCTGGCCATAATGACACATTTCTCAGTCTAACCCTATTCTCACATATGCTTCACATTGTATATATTCCTTAAGGGAATTCTGTAGCTAGTTTTAGCAGAAGTGGATAGCTGGAAGGTTCTTATTTAGCAGAGGGTCTCTGCTGACTTCCAGTTTGTTAGCTGGTTTGGTTTTTTTTTGTCTGATATTGATTTAATTTTTACTGAGCTTCTAAACATACACAAGCACATCATTATTACTGACATAAATACTATTAGCAGTGCTGCACTAAATGTATAGCCTGGCACAGCCTTTTGGGAAGGCTAGTAGAATGGTGCTAGAGTCTTGGCAAACTTTAGGCAAAGTTCATGACCAAAAGAAATCTGTATGCTTTTAAGATTTGCAGTGAAAGAGGAACAACAGGTTGACGTTTATTTTTTTCAGCTAAACATCTCTTTTTTTCAAGAAATGTGGGACAAAAAAAGCTAGTGGCTGTGATATCTTAACTCTTAAGAGATAGGACCTATAACCAACATAGACAACACAGATTGAAAACCTCTAAAACTACTTAAGGTTATTCTGAGGTAGTCCAAGATATTGGTGAAGTGTATTAGGGGTACCTTGGAATCCACTATGCAGATAAGGCATCCCATGGTTGTTAGCTTTATTTCATTAATTAAACCAACCAAATCAACAAAACGTTAATGATCTAGGAAACATCGGTCTTTTACACTTTCCTCCAAAAGCAATAAAAGTAACTTAAGTGTGCCTACATTCAGTCTAGGAGTTTTAGAAAAAAATCTTATACTCAGACAGGAAATGTATTAAATTTAAATATGAAGAAAGTAAAAGATGGAGAATTGACTCTTTTGTTACTACTTTTTTATTCTCCCTGTTGGTCATTCTCAGTCAAACATTTGTAGTTCATTTTTAACTAAAAAACATTTTTTTTTGTCATTTTTCTTTACTAGATTGAAGAGCCCTTTTACTATCCATCCCTCTTCTCTGCATAAAGACATTTAACATTGTAATTCAAAGACATCTGTGTTCTTTTCAATAAACTAGAGCTCCTTAATTCCCTCACTGCAGCACATTTTATCTCTTTGTCCTAAATTCTTTTTTGTTTCCTCTTTTCCACTCCAATTTTTCAACACCATTTTGAGTGTGCCAACACCAGAACAGATTAGACTACACCAGTATCGCTTAGTGTTTGGAGACTGCTAAATTCTTACCCAAAAATAGAGATGACTTAGCCCTTGCACCAGACTCTTTCATACAAAATTTAAACATTGTAAAAGTATGATTTAGAGACATGCAGTTTTTGTGCAAGAAATTTTTAATGAAGAAGAGACAATCTACTACCATAAGTCTTTAGCTGTCTGAATGGAGCTATCATGGGACATTAGTCATGCTCAACAAGAAAAAAATGGCTTTTGATGTATAAGAGTATTTACCCAAGATGTAGCTCTTAAGTTAAACACATTTTTAATGATTTAAAGAAGCAAATCCAAAAGTTTTGGATATCATGTAAGCAAGTCTGAAGAAAACCTGAGCTCTTACAAGGGTTACTCTAAGGCCTTATTCCCAGGCACTGACAGGATAGGAGCAGTCACGTTTTCTATTAAATGTTCCAACAGCTTTAACATCTTTTTCATCCTGGAATTAATTATTCTCAATGCCACCTTGATTGAAATTGTACCAGCACAAGATTATTCCAGTACAATTACTCCTGACACGCATCATGTGAAAGAATATAAATGTTCACAGGACTGAATTAGTTTACCTACACCAGTTAACATGACACACAACTGCTTGTGTGGATTGCTTGAAACAGAAGAGTTCCTTCTCAATATATAGCATATTTAGAGAATTGGAGATGCATTATTTGAGCTTCCACTTTCTTCTAAATCATCTAGTATAGGCTAAAGCAAGAGTAGGACAAACCCAGTAGATCTTATTTCAGTTGCTAAGTAAATTAATCCATGCATCTTCTTAACTGCTTATTGTGCAGTTTGTTCCCAATCTAGGTTTTCAGTTTATGCTCTTCTGTCTGTGAAGGGAAGAAAAAAAAAAAAAAAAAAAAGGGGGGGATGGTGTCTCTCTATTGTTTATGAAATATGGCTGTCCTGAACTTCAGTGCCTCTTTTTATCCAGTTCCTACTAGAACAGTATGTTCTCTGAATAACCAAGAGATTTTCATTTCTACTTAAAGGAAGTGTGATTAAATGAACTATTAGGAATTATTCAGGTTGGGTAAGAATCCAATTCTTGGTCAAACCTCTTTTAGTTTTAAGACAGGCAGAAGTCATGCTTCAGATGGTTTCCTTTAGTATCCCAGTTACTTTGTGCTTCAGGGAATGACCAAAAATACTGGGCCAGTTGCCTTCCCCCCTCCCCGAAAAATATAGGAAAAGTCAAGAGATTAAGACCGTAATTTTCTGTAATTTGGTACAAGTAATTGTAGAATCGTTTAGGTTGGAAAAGATCCTTAAGATCATCGAGGCCAACCATTAACCTGGTACTGCCACGTCTACCACTAAACCTTGTCCCTAGCTGCCACATACACGCATCTTTTAAATACCTTCAGGGATGGTGACTCAACCACTTCCCTGGGCAGCCTGTTCCAGTGCTTGACAATACTTTCAGTAAAGAATTTTTTCCTAATACCCAATCTAAACCTATCCTGGTGCACCTTGAGGCCATTTCCTCTTGTCCTCTCACTAGTTGTTCTCTAGACCCTTCACCAGCTTTGTTGCCCTTTTTTGGACCTGCTCTAACACCTCAATGTTTTTTTATTGTACTGAAGGACCCAAAACTGAACACAGTATTTGAGGCCCAGTCTCATCAGTGCCATGTACAGGAGGACAATCACTTCTGTAATCGTGCTGGCCATCCTATTTCTGATACAAGGCAGGATGCTATTGCCATTAACCACCTGGGCATACTGATATAGAAGGACTGAGTTGGTTCTGCTTGGAAGTTATGTGCTTCTCTCCCCTGCCCCGGTGTTAAAAGGTGAGGTCTTTATCTTTTATAGCCTTCCTGAGCCTGATATGCAACTGCAGCCCATAACCTTCTCGAATTCATTTCATATCAATGCTGGGACACATACTAGAACTGGGAGCAGTGTATTACCTTTTGCCTTTAAAACGTATACATGCATCCTCGAAAAACCAACAGAACAAGGGAGGACCGCCAGTACATGCCACGTTCTGCAGTGCCAGCAGGATGCAAATCATTCATCGCATTGCAGACCCATTTTACTAATGCAGTCTCAGCTCAAACCTGCTTCTTGGAGCGGAAATGTAAGAAACTAAGGATTTCCTACCACCACCATTGCCAGAAGGAACATATCACACTGAAGCCAAGAAAAGCCCTTTGAAGATGTCTTTTGCTGTAATTTTGCTGTAATTTTGCCAGCACGCTAATTATCCACAAAATTGAGAAAATCAATATCCTTTCTGCTTAAATGGAAACTACTTTTTTTTTTTAAGACAGTTGCTACTGCTTCTTCAAATGAACTTACACAGGAGCTACTAGACTCTGTTTTCTTCCTTTGGTGAAAATAGTAACAGCAAGCAGAGCTATGACAAGGAGTTCTGTGAGATAGAAAGATACTATCTGAAAGTAAACTCTTGCACACATACAAGAATTTTGCCCTAAACTTCAATGACAAGGTTTCATCTTAAGAGAACTATGCATAGAAACAGTTATCTTATTCAGTTCATAAGTCTTACAGTAATTATAAATTCCAGTTTAAACTGGAAAGAAAAATTTATTTAGTCAGTCATTTACTCCATGTTTATTAAAAACATTATTCCAAGGCTGAAGAATTTTCAGTGGTGTTTACTATACATATTATATATGTATATAATATAATAAGTATAAAGTAGGCTATATTAATTTTGGTCACCACTTTTCTTTTGTAAATGGAAATCATCTGTTGTATTTTTTTTTTTCCAAGTGCTAGAAAAATGTCTCTTATTTGAGTTAAAGAAAAGCTCATGCATTTTATTTATGGTTAAACAGTACCACTATTTCCTAAAGGTAATTTTATGCATATACTTCAATTTTAGAAGTTTCTGACAAATAGTCAATTGGAAATATCTGAATCCATTATAGTGTGTTCATACTTGTCTAATACCCTATTAATTCAGAAATAACTGACTGTAATCCCCAAGAAGGGAGAGTGCTGAATTTTCTTTTGTTTTACCTGAACTCTCCTTACAATTATAAAGGTAAACTTACTAGCTCAAAGAGATTTTGATTGCCATCTGCCAGTACTGTGATGCCTAATAATCAACTTATTACCTGCCACAGCCAGCCTTAGATTCTTCTTGGAAACATTAAATATTTTCATTTTATTGCCTCCACCTGTAACTTCTATATAAATCACTCTGCATCCTCTCTAACCTACTTTGGGATGCTATGCAGCACACTATACATCAGATTTTAGCTCAGTACTTGGGCTGTGTGTATATAATTTTTCAACTGCTTCAGTTGGTTTATGCAGACGTAGACTGGGTCCAGTTGCAAACATTCACATCTGAAGTGAAGAAGATTCTTGGTCTTGCTGTACGTGTTTGTTCTGTCTCATACTTTCTGCCTGAGCTGTTACAACTACATTTTACAGGGTCCTCTTCTAGCAAAGTTTCCATTGATATGTTATTATTATATGGCCATTTATATAGACCCAACTGTGTTATTTCCATTTTATTGCAAGGACATAAAAGCTGGAAATCTACCAAACGTAGAAAAAGGAGCCTAAGAACCTTTGAAAACAAATGCCTTAGGGAAATACTGGGTATTAAATGAAGTTGATTTATAGCTGCTGCCAAAATTTGTCAAAGCCTAAGCACTCCTTACATCCAAAGTTATCCAGAAAAGAAAGTAGAAATACTTAGATTAGCGATACCAGCCATATCACTGTTAGATATACTAGTTGGTTGTTGCCAGCATACATGCTGGCATGATGAATGAAATAGTCCCAACTAGAATGGCCCCATCCATCCCCACCTCAAACAATTCTTACAGAGGAAAAACTAATGGGAAATAGAAACATGGAGGTTGTGTGAACAGAAAGCAATTGTAATATAACACAGAATAAGATCTGTACTTAGGAGGGGTTCAGATTTGTAATACAGCTTGCAATATCAGAATCAACATGTAGGAAGAGGAGAATATGAAAACTAGTCTTCATTCCCTGAATAGTTTTTTCTCATACATTCTAGTGAATTCTGTATCTTCTTGTACCCTAAGGCTTGGCTAAGTTGCAATTATGGAGGTGAGAGCAGTTGAACTGTAGTAACAAGTCACATGCAAAGCCTTTGTCCACCTCAGTTGCAAGACAATGTCATTTAGATTCTAGTAATTCATGTGATCTTGCAGTCACAGAAGGGTTAGAGCAACTGGATGGAGAGTTACCCACAGCAGACTAGCGTAGTAGACATGTCAGAACATGTAACTGAATTACGCCTCAGACTTCCAACCAGCATATTGGTTATTTAGGAGAAAAAAAAAAAACACAAAAAAACCCCAGAAATCTGCTGTTAATCACTGAATCACTTCCCCCAACATTTTTAAACATCTTTCCCAGCCACTTCTATGGTTCATACTTCTCACGGTCATTATTGCCTTCCTTTCTGCTTAGCCAGCTACTCTTTCATTTATAGTTTGGAAATTCACTTCCATAGGTATATAATTAGAAGACTTTGGTTGCCTATTTAAGGCAAGGAATGAACTCTTGCTCCTTTTAATGTTTGTCCTTCTGAAAGCATCCTCCACATGTCTCAAGCCTCTGGGCAATGCTTTAATGCATGTAAATTAAGAAAAACAAATGATAGAGATAAGCATCACATAGGCCATATTAATAAAACAGAGCCCAATGATTTCAAGTTGGAGGCAATCTCAACACTTCTCAGAATAAGAGAGTTTTCTCACAGGTAAGGCGACAAATAGTGTTTGGGAAATTACCTGTCCTTTCAGAGAGCTGGGTTTAGCTTTCATTCTATGTTATGCAATGTAGCATGTTATTCATGCTACACACTAAATGTCTGGGACAGAGTCAGCAGCAGACTTGGGACTTGCTGGTAATTGAAAACAGGTTCTGAAGCAATGATTATCACACAGTAAAACTACAGTACTCCACGTGCTGCACAGAGCCAGCCAGTAACCCTAGCCATTTTCTTTTCATCTGACAGAACAGGCATTTGAATTTTTTTTGGCAGTTGAGCAGTAAATGCACTGTGAACTTCATTTTCAAGCTGTGTTGATATCTACTGGATTTACTAATCATCGAATATCGATTCTGCACTAAAACAAGACACATGGTTGCAAGTTCCAAAACAGTAAGTCAAAAGACTATTGCACATTATGTGATTGTAAGCTAGCTAAAAATATTCCATCTACTTTGGCCTAGTGTCAAGTTCTCAGAGGTCTGATTTGCTGTTTCTGAGAAAAAGGTTTCAGTCTGAATTGTATACCTGGATTTTGCAAAGCATCACAGCAAGTTCCTCAAATTCCTATCCAAATTCACTAACATGCATTTTCACTTAAACACTCCTGAGGATCTCCTTTAAGCATAATTTATATCTTGAGCTAAAGCAAGAGAAATAACCACAGTTTCTTGGATTTGTAAGGAAGCTACAGGTGAAAGTCTAGTTAGGACATTTAGGAATTTGCACAGACCTTACTGTGAGAACCAAGTCAAGACACCCTCTAAAGATCCAGTTTCTCCTTCCAGAGTAGAATTACAATTCAGGTAAGATAACCAAAACTTATGGCAGTGAATGTCTGGAGACTGAGCTACCAGATATTTCCTCTCTCATCCTGAGCAAGTCACATAAAGCAGAACTCTGCTCCCACCTTTGCAAAAATGGTGTTGTAGGATCCCAGTGCACTGTCTCTGTTAATTTTAACTGCTGACCTACCCAGTAAAAATGTCCTTTTCCCTGTCAGCTCTGCAGATTTTGCTGAATGTTTGCCATTCCTTTTTATTGCTACTGTTAGTCAGTATTTCAAAAGCCAAACAAGGCCATAATTTACCCCTTTACAATGTTATTAGCACCCATGGCTGGCATGGACAGATGGAAATTAGAAAACAGTTGCATGGATGATACAGAAAGCCTGAACTCGCTTTCAGATCGCTGCCTTGGCTTTGCAGGGTGAGCAGGATTAAAGGGTAGTAAGAATTGATTTTCTCGTAGAAGACAAGTATAGCTATCTACACAGTGATCAGGTTTCTGGAGCAAGGGAACATAATTTGCAGAATTACTTGATTTTTCAGGCCAGGACTGCACCTGATGTACGTCTGTACCTTTTTTGTCTTTGTCTAGTGAACAAAGAGGGTTGCAGCTGAAAGTTGGAAATTTACTGTGTGAGACCCATTCAGAGGCAACTATTAAACTGATCTTTTGGTATGTCAATTGAATTTTATAATAATTTAATTGGGGGAGGTTTTCATACTTGAGATCCTAAAATTATGACAATGTGAATGTAAAATGCATTTCATATTACTGCAATTGATAAACCTGTCAGTTTTATAATCACTTGGCAACCAAAGTTCTTCCTCAGATATTAGCATCACACAACCAGCTGCACAAGGCTTCTAAAATAACAGCTTTTCAGCCACTCTTAATAGTTCAGCAAAGATGCAGTATGTTATATTACTAGCCTTTGAACTTTTTTAATACACTTCAGTGTCTACTCTAAATTTTAGGTGTCTTTGAAGCCATCATTTAGGTAGTGGCCTACTGTTGATGAAATGTGAATTGACTTTTTCAGGCTTCCCATTAGTCTGTAGCTTTCTCTGCTTGTCGGTCTTAAATGATTAGTTTTGCTGGAGGCAAATGCAAAGGTTTGCAAAATTGGATCATCTTGTAAACTTTTTGTTAGCTGTTTTGAATTTTGTGATGCTAAGAAAATGTGTTCAACTCCTCGGTGGTTTTATTTAGTCATTGTTCTAGGTACAAAACCAAACAATTGTCAATGACTTCTGTTGCAGAGACTTGTCAATCTGAGATCGAAAGAGTTCAGTGAAACATAGAAAAGCATAATTTCAGACTTTAAAAACAGCCTAGGTGAGTCACATGATTTTACAGTCAACTTTTTGCTATTTTAAAAAGTTTTTCAGATTTTTTGTTTGTATGCTCTTTTTCACAGAAAAAAAAAAGGGGGCGGGGGGAAGAAAGAAGGAAAGTTGGAACTGAAATTTTTTGAGAAAAGAAAAAGTTTTAAATAAGCAAAGTCAATGATCTAAAAAATAAATTCACATTGTCTTGGCTGCAAAAATGTCTTTAAAACCCTCTGATGTTATTGAAATGCTAATGGATAAAAAAGTTTCACAGGAAAGTATAATTTTTTCATCTTGACAGTAGCTATGCAAGTTAAATAAGATTGGACATGCACCTGTTTCCACAATTTACACTGACAGAAGGCAGTGGAATAGTTGTTAATTTCTTCTTTTTTTCTGCACTTTGGGGAACAGGGAACCAAAAGGACCCTGCAGAAATTACAAACTAGAAATTGTTTAAGATTTAACAATCTTGAAAAGTTCCATTCCTTAAGTGCTGAAGTTTCCCAAAAGCTCTGAAAAATAGCTTCATTTGATGGTTCCTTGGCACAGAGACAGACCTGGGACTTTGATGTGCGAAAAAAGGTACAGTTTGCCACACGCACACTCTAATGAAAATAGTTCACTGGGAACAGGTCAGTCCAAGCTGAACTCTCATTTTAGTTGGTTTAGCTGTGCATCACTTGAATGCGCACAAGATCTTACGCTTTTCTGCTGCATTAGCATAGTACTGTGTCTCCTATAAAACTTAGACATTTGTGGGATAACCATTCAATAAAATAGAGTCTTTTATAACTTCCATTCAGTTTCATGGAAAGAACTTCCCCCTTTCCCCCTGCTCCTCTGCTCTCAGCAGAAACTGAAGTTACAAAAGCAGGCATAAGAGTAAATGTATCACTTTAAGTTCCAGATGTATTAATAGTTTCAAGGGATAACCACAATGCTATTAGAAGAACTACTAGGTTTATTTTTACTTCTGGCATTGGTATAGGGTTTTAAGTGAGGGTAGCTTTGATTATGCTTTTTAAGCATTTATCAAGGAGTTGGATTGAGGAAGTTGATAAACTGTATTCAGATGATAGTTCTGCCACAGACATCCTGTGTGCTCCTGGGCAAATCACTTAAACTTTTTATGCCCCAGTTCCCAATTTGTAAAACAACAACAACAACACTTCATTATCCAACACTTTATGCATCTTATGAGCTTATATTGCAAGCTTTATGGAGAAAGACTATTTATACAGTGCCTGGCACAATGGGTCCCAGGTTATCTACTGGGGACTCCAGATATCACCATCATACAAAAATGTTTTTGCATATAGAAATTCTTAAAGGCTCTGTCAACTTACAATTCCTAGAGTACTGCCTCAAACACAAGCTTTGGATAAGTCATATCTCCCTTTTGACAGTCACAAATCCTTGTGATATGCATTATTCACTCTAGCACTGTTTCTGATGTACCCAGTTCTCTTGGGAACCACCCCTGAATGTCATATTTACAGACTTACACTAAAGTATATTGAAATAGGTGTCGAGCCTGAGGAGCTAAATGCTGCAGTGGGTTAATGCATTAACCTTTCACATCTGGAGACTTGAGGTGAAACCCCGGTTCTGTTGAAGTCCACAGTAAAGTCACACTAATGTCAGCAGGGCCAGGATCTGATGGTGGAAGTTCAAGCAATGCCACAGTCATGAGTAAAATAATTCTTTAGCATGAGCTATGTCTCCTGTGACTATCCACCGACTTCTCACTGAGCTACTAAAGGCTCTGTGGCACCACAGTGATTTGGCACCACAGCATCTTCCCAAGAGCTGGAATAGGAGAGAGGGCTAGCCACTGTAACCTGAGCACAGAAGTGCCTTGAGAAGCCTGACTGTTACCAATATTTTCAGGCTATATGCAATTGCCTTGCGCAGACATCCCACACACATATATGCCATATCATTTCCACCACACCCAAATGCGAATGTGTTCACTGCCTGAATTAGAGAAGAATTACCACTAGAGAGAACAAAGAAACATATTCCAAACCACTATTGCCTTTCAGGTATTTGATCAAGAGCTTTAATATTCTTCTGTTCTTGTTAAATTTGTCCTAAACTGCCCTACATTTAGCTTAGAAAATAGTGTGCATCACACATCTAACTTTAAAGCTTGAAATAATCTCTAGAGAACATTAGACAGCACACTCAACCTTTTGCATGTAAAGATAAATCATGACACCAATCTGTCCAAGACTGAGAACCTGCTTCAATAACAATGTACTTTCCCTCTGTGACCACTCAGTATGTTTTCCATACAGATTTCTGAGAGGGACCTATCTGAAGAAAATGTACTCTTAGAAATGTGAAGCTCAGGACATCACTTTCAGAAGAAAATAATCTCTCCAATACCTTTCCTGACACTGCAGATATTCATTGACCCAGACAACGTATTTCTTCCTTGTACATGGATAAGGTTAAGTCCAGCATAGTGGGAAATGATCCCTCTGTTCTTCTAAATAAAATTTAGGAAGAAAACTTACCTATATTTGGGATGTTTCTCTGGGAAACTTAAAAGGTCTAAAGGAATTATTGAAAATAAAAGGGTAAAAAAAGTGTGTTTATTTTTATTTAAATATGAATGTAAATGCTTTGCAAAGTGTTTTGCAAATGCTGCTTTGAACAGTCATCATTTTAGTTATTTCAACAATAATTATTGAAAATTGCTTTCTTTCCTACATTCACAATATTAAATTTTTGGCATTTTAAACTGACAACAAGCTAACACATATCACTAGGGCATTCTTCATTGCAAAAGATTCTGTTAGTGTATGTTCTCTAACCATCAATATGCCAAAGGCTTTGACAAAGACTATTTGATGTGTATTAGACATGAACCATCCTTCCTTAAATTCTTCCGGCTAGTGATAATGAGGATAATGAGCACGCACTTTATTAGCATCTCCTCACATCCTTACTTTCATATGAGTGAAAAAGTGACTTAAAGCCCCATCCAGAGCTGTATTCTACACTTCTGGTTCTGAAAGAAGAAAAATTAATAAAAAGCTTGCAGACCCCATTGACCTGTGAAATTCTGGTTCTCTCACAAATGCAACCTTTACATATTACATTTACAAATTGTGCTTTGTACAATTAAGGAGTACAGAAAACTATAAGTTGGGGCACTAGCTTGTATTTCTGAAGAGTATGTGAACTATCGCTGCTATAGAAGTTTCTTTAGGCTTTTCCTTTACCCATAAATGCAGCTAGCGCATATGGAGATACAACTACAAGAAACATGCTGTATTTTGTACTCCATCTTCCCTTTGAAAAGGACAAAAAGAGTTTCCATTCCTACAAGGCTAGCATTCAGTTAATGGTTCAGCGATTTCTTTTACCTATGCTGTATTCTGTGGTAGAGCAACCACTGACAGAAATTAAATATTAGCATATGTTAGCTTTCAGGGATGAAACAGAGGAACAGGAGTTACGGGTAGCAATAAAATGCAGATCGAGTACAAAAAGTGCTGGCATCAGCCCCACACAAGGACAATGATGGCATCTATAGTCAAGTATGTCAGTTGTAATATTCAAAGGAAGCTTCTTAACAGTCATTGTTAATTCCCCTCAGATACTGTTTCTGGAGCTGCACAGACCTGTTTCTCACTTTAAAATTAAGCAGGACATTATTTACTCCTACTTAAAAATAATTTAAATAAATAAGTAAATTAATTAATTAATTAAAAAAAAAAGCATATACCCAGTTACTCAGCAGAGCTTTATCCCAGAGGAATATTAAAAATGTGCAACCTCATGTGTTTACTCGAGCCAAGGAGGTGGTGCCTCCTTTAAGAGTCATACAATTTCTTATATTCATTTGGATGGCAGCATAATTCATTGTGGCAGAGTCACAGGACCAACCAGCAGCAGGAGGATGCTGGATGAAACTGAACATCAACTTGTCTAAAGGTTTTCCTTTTTTTTTGACTGAGCCCCCTACTCAGATTTAAATGATTCAAAATCTGAAGCTTTCACCACTTTCCTTGGGAAAATGTATCACACCATGATGGAAGTGACAGTTATCTAAATATGTCATAAGACATTAGAATATTTAAGAAAAAAACAAAGAACCACAAAAACCACAGAGCTCTTTGTGTAACCAAGTACTTAAACTCTACAAAGGAGAAGCTGAACAGATGGTTTGCAGACTTTGAGTCCCAGAGGTATAACCTGAATCATGTGAAAAAACACATACAGGATGTTAGTAAACCGATTTCTCCTCTTTATTTAAATTCATGCCCTTGTTATATACCCTTAAATTATATTAACAGTTCTTATTTCTCATTGAAGCTTGTGTGTACATTGCCATATCTGTGACACTACAGCTAGAATGTTAGGCACTGTGAAAATAACTCCCCATGTGACAAAGTATACGTAAGAAGATATTGGTCAAATGATTCACAGATCCAGTATGTTCTGTTTACAAAATTCATTTTGGGCATCTTTTATTCATATAGTATGTCTCAAGATGAAAGTAGCATTTTATACTCCTGTGTATTTTATACTCAGACATTTCATCCTCGCCATGAACACAGGAGCCAGTAGGAGGAACTACAGTTTCTTGGATCTAGAGAGATGATTTTGAAAGAACTCTTACTTGAAAATCTTCCTGTTCAGCTGATGAATCACTGCTTAAAACTGTTGGCACTAAACATTGTTACCACTTTAGCTAGAGCCATATGCTGATACGCATACACACACACATACCTATATATACAGGCATATGTACCCATAAAGGAAACTAAAGGAAATCAAGTATTTAATAAAAGCAACGTGTGAATTCATACTTCAGCACTGTAAGTCAAAGAAAAAAAAAAAACACAAAAAACTCCCCCAACAAAACAACTTCACAGACTGATTACCAGAGTGCTTATTTTGAAGAAAACTCCTGAGTTTGTCAGTCTTTGTTTTGATAGCTTTGAGTTAGCCAGACTTGGAAGGAAACTGCTGACCCAAGATGGGAATAGAGACATTGCTGAATATCTCCATGAACAGTAATTGCAACAGACTGGGACACTGAACTTGCACATCGAGTTTACTGACTCCGTTACTGACCTCATATAAGTGATTTCTACAGTCAAACACATTCGTATTTTTAGGAGCTTACACACAACACTGGGAGGATGTGATTTTCACATATGCCAATACAGGGGATAAGGTCTGGACTTCGTTCACTGCTATAGAGATTTAAAGAAAAAAAAGTAGAGAAGCAGCATGGAAACCTGTAAAAATCAAGGTTTTCTCCACATTATAACTTGTACGATATCAGGATATGCTCCTTTTAACATGGTGATATAAATTTGAACTGTTCTGTCAAGGGTTGTTGGTAGAAGTCTGTCCTTGAGAGAAGTTGCCTTGGCTCCTAGTTGGGTTACAGCAGGGGGAACAGGCTTATCTCTGAATGGAGAATCAAGCTTCCCCAAGGTTTCTATTGTTAGCTGAACTCATCATTTTCCAGCACTTCCCACCACAGAGCACGAGGGGTTTTCAAGCCCACATGGCAAAGGACCCTTTGTGAGAACCCTTCACGAAGCCACTAGCAACACTTTAGGTCCCTCAAGGAATGTAGCCTGCAGAGACACGAGAAGAAATCAAGTCCCTATTGCAGGGATACCCAACACACAGGCACCAACTTGCTAACAGTAGCCAGGGCTGAGCTTCCGTGTGGCAATGACATAATTCTTCTACTGTGTGGAAATGCACCACAGGACCTCCAATGCCAGAGCGTTAAAACCTGATTACCATAAAACAAAGTAAATGCTCTAATGTGGACAGCAATTAGTTGTTCAGAACTGATAACAGCAGATTCCTTTCACAGCCGTTTAAAGCCCATCTGTTGAACATTATAGACCAATCACTACATTGTGATTAATATTTATGATAGAGAAAAACTTTTCCAAAAGGTTATATCTCCAACAGAATCTGAACATTTCAAACGTTTTTCTTTCTGAATTCCTGAAGACAGCATCAATAATGAAGGGTCTGGTCCTGCTGCCACTGAAGTCAATAGCCAAAACTCTCCTACATTTCAACAGTGAGAGGATATGAGGCTGTTTGACTCAGCAGAATAAAACCAAAACCAAACAACAGCTGGTAGAAATCAGGCTGAACATAATGATCTTTATACCTGACAGTCAAAAAGGTCATTCTGCCCTTTCTTATTTTATATACAAAATTAGCCAACTAAATTTAAAATGCATTAACTTTTGAACTGTAGAGAAATTAATTGCCATTTTCAGCCATATACATTTTTAAAGAATTTGAAAACATTTTAATATGCAGACTTATTCTTTTCAGTGTCCTAATATTAATCCATGTTGGTAGTGTCAAAGCAAGTACATCTGTGCAAAAGGAAAATTTATTTGTGGACCAAACAAAAATCATTGCCATCTCTCAGTTTAACTACCCCTTATATGTGTTTTTTATGATCCAGGCCCTGTTTTCTGCATGCTGGATAATAACTGTCTGGCTAAACATAACGGGCTAAAAATTTATCAGTGATTTGTTGCTCAGCCTGTTTATTAGTGTTTGGCTATGGGAAGGTGGGTAGGACTCAAAAAATATCTTATTAATTCTTTTCTTGACAGAAGAGTCTGCATAAATCTTAACATCGATGAGGAGAGACCCTACAAATGTGGAAAGAAATTATATGACAGACTAATAGGAAAGCAAGCTGGAAGACAGTGGAGCCCAAAATTCCTGGCAGGAATCGAGACATCTCCTCAGGTCTTTGCTATTCTACAGATGCATCCATTTACTGGAAATAACTTGACAGAATTCTGCCCCATCATTTTGGGAATTATCACATTAAAACCAGGAAACAAAGGGGCGAGAGTGACTCCAACAACAGGCATGGATTTTGGACTCTGCTGACACACCTTTTGCAGCTGCATGATAGGGTTCAGCACTTAAGAGAGTCTTACTGCTAGTTCTTGGATTTTATTTTGTCCTTGCATTGGTTTGTTGATTACTTGTTCAAAAAACAATGGTGGTGGTAATGTTCCTATTCATGTCACCTTTCTTTGAAAGTTTCTGAGAATCAACAGAAGCCAGTCTATTTTTCCGTTGTTTACTGTATCTCATTAATTCCCCAGTCCTATACTGATATGCTTGCCAAAGTTCTCACAGGTTTTGAAATAGCTTCTTAATTTACTGTGGGTTTAAGTACACAAAACTAAACAATTTGGCAAGTACAGTACGCTAACAGATTTTAATAAGTTCAGATATAAGAGCATGTCTATCAATAACACATTTCTGCAGACCAGAGGATGAATTGCATTCTTCTATAACCAGGTTTAGTGATACCATTTAGATACACTGCTTGTAATATAGAAGGAAGCACTTGCTCCTTTCTGGAGTCATTTATTTATGCTCCAATTTAATTGTAATAATTGGTCAGGGAGCATCATCCTCAGCCTTTGGGGCTGCACTCCTGTCTGCAAATGTAGATGCATGAATGTGGATATTCTCCAGAAGATGTGCTAGCACAATAAGACCAGAAAAAAAAACACCTATCATTCTGAAGATTAATATTCTCTTAATAATCACAATGTAGGCTGTGCAGAAGAACCACCGGTTAGATCATGCTAGACTATATAGTAACAATATAATTTTAAAGCAGTCTCTCCATGCACAAAGTGCACGTACATGCTATACATTAGTCATAACTCAGTACACATTACAAAAATGTGGATAACTTAAATTTTGAGGTTTTCTTTGTATCATTTACATGCCTTTAGAGCCACTTAACAGTTAAAACCTGGTTCCTGAAAGTTGCTAGAGGTACAGCTATGTGATCTATGAAGTATAAAAGAAAAAATAATGTAAAATTAAACATGAAATTAAATTGATCTCCTTGTTGACATGAAGCCAGCCAAAAAGGTCTATTATTTTTTACACAACAGTGCTTGTGTTTAACTGGAGAACAGAGTCATGGTACTGTACCCGAACCTTTCCCTGGAAAAAACGTATGTAGTATCATTATTCCTTAAAAAAAGGTGTTAAGGCTTACAATCGGCTTTGGAGTCACATTGAATAACAGTAGAATAGCTAAAAGCAAACCAGACCCTTTGCTGGTTTCACCTGACAGGTCTCACGCTGCTTCCAGAGTCCCAGTACGGCTGTACAGTAGAGCTCTAATAGTTCACGCATTGGGCAGCTCTGCAGCCCAGCAGTCCTGGGTACAGTTCAGGTGAACACAGCTCTCCAGCACAGCGCCTTAAATGAAAAGCACATTTATACTAAATATACTACTTCGGGATGTGACTGGGTTACAATGATAATACTTGAAGGTTATGACAGGTAATGACAAAGTAATAACAATACTTGAAACAGATCGAGAGCATTAAAAAAAAAAAAAGGAAAACCAAAAAAACCCCACCCCAGAATAAAGGAGGAAACACTCAGTTTTTCCTTATCAATGGGACATGTAGGTTTAGAGCAGTTCACTGCACTAGCTGCATGCCCAACCACTCAAAGGTGTCCCATTAGCGGGCTTAGACATATGCCTTCAGAAGAAGCATGAAAGCAACATATCCTTTTCATGTATGATGAAAGAACCTGGTGCTTCTGTCACACTCAGATGTTACCCTGTGCTGGTCTTGCTTGGGATACAGTGCAGCTTCTTCACAGTAGCTGGTATGGTGCTGTGTTTTGGATTTGTGCTGGAAACAGTGTTGATAACACAGGGATGTTTTGATCATTGAAAACAGAGTCAAAGCCTTTTCTTTCTGCTCCTCACACCACCCTGCCAGCGAGTAGGTCAAGGGTGTACAAGAAGCTGGGGGGCAATACAGTCAGGACAGCTGACCCCAACTGACTAAAAGGATTTTCCACACCATATGGCACCATGCTCAGCCTATAAAGCCAGGGGTTTGTCTTTCCAAGTAACCATTACATGTGATGGAGCCCTGCTTTCCTGGAGATGGCTGAACACCTGCCTGCCAATGGAAAGTGAGGAATGAATTCCTTGATTTGCTTCACTTGCGTGTGCAGCTTTTGCTTAAAATAACCTGCCTTTCTCTCAACCCACAAGTTTTCTTACTTTCAGCCTTCTGATTCTCTCCCCCATCCACTGCAGGGAAGTGAGTGAGGGGCTGTGCTTGCAATGGCAACACCATCCAAGGGCTCTGGGAAAGCTCTGTGGCTGCTTATTGGGTTTGTTTTGCTGGAATAGTCTTCTCTCCCAAAGCCCCTTCATTTCAGTTCTGCATCCAAGTTTGTAAAGCAAGACACAGTGAAGTGATTGAGTGTCCGTGAAATTCAGGGAATGGGAAACAGAGACCAAAAATAATTAAGTCAATTTCTTAATAAAGGAGAATGCTGATTCCCCCCCCGCTTTGATTTTTTAGAGTTCAATGCTGAAAAGAAAATGTTCAAAGTGCTTTATTTAAATTAGAATCCCATAACAATCCCTTTGAATATATTCAAAACATGTTTATATTAACATACTAGAAATACACACTGTTATGGAACAAGTTTCAAATACTACAGCCATGATAGATCATGGAAGAAGTTAAATAGCCTTGATTCAATTTTGTGGGTGAGTGCTGTCCTCTAAATATTCTCCGAAGAGACTGAGAAACGAGGAGGTTTGTTTTTTTTCTGAGCTGGAATTTTCATCGCCAACATTTATATACTTAATATTGAGTAAAAACTTAAAAAACTTTTGAACAGACCAAAAATTCATCAAGAAACTTGTGACAGATTCATTCACCCTTCTCACCCAGTAGCATCATTTTGGCTTAATATTTTTTGTTAACTAGGAGCTAAATACTTTCTATGTATTTCTGCAAATATGTCCTACTTCATTACAACTTTATGACTGCAGGTAAGACAGGTATATTGTGCACAATATTGCGCAGGTGTATGGTGCACATCACCGCATGAGATGGTTGCCCATGCAATCAGCAGATAAACTTCCTGTGAAAGCATGTTTTCCATGAACAGGAAAACAGTTTAAGGACATTATGAACACTTTACTTTTCTAAAATATGACAGTCCATCTCCACACCTATACAGAAAATATGAAAAGAAATATCAAAATTATGCATTAGTAACAGGTTATATTTAAACCAGTGTATTTACAATTAAGTATATCGTAAACTAATATGGTTTATGAAATACAATTAGAAGAGCTTTAAGGTTTTATTACTTATTGATTTCCGCAAATTTGACAAAAGATATTTACAGATATGGATGCATATACTACATGTCTATGTCTACTCCTGAGAATGAGCTTTTATGCATGGAGATGTGCATCTTATTATTACAATAAACCAGAAACACTGTGTTGGTGACAATCTACTTCCCTGTCCTTGTGCAATCTGAAAATTATCTAAAATGGGAAAGGTAGTACTTTTGCCCCAGTATCATGACTGCCATGTTCTTGATTTATATAAACATATGACATTCTCAAATGCTCTCCCTTCCATAAAGCTATCCATGGCCAGCTGGGTGATGTTAACTAAGAACTAATCATAAACATCTGCTTAGTGTGCATAAATGTTGCTTTTATTCCAGATTTTCCTAAAAGAAAATATACTGTCAAGCTACATATACATATTTTAGTCATCCTTCTTTTTTTCCCTTTTTTTTTTTCTTTTTTAACCACAAAAATCCATTAATATACTTCGATCTAGAGAGGCACGTATTATTTGATCTGACACAAAGACTAACAAGCATGGTATGCTTGAGTTTTGGTTTCCCTTTTCTAGCACTTAAAGAGGTCAAATACTTCATATCAATCTGCCCAGGTTGACAGCACCTTTTTTGTTGCTGCCAGTCCTCTTGTGGTGTTGCAGTCCATGAGAGGAATGGCTGACCCACTGCCTGTACCCCACACACACTTCTTGGATCCCCTGAAAGTGCTCAGGTGTTTTGAAGAAAGTTTTCAGTGATTTTTGAAACCCAGCTTAGGAGTGAAATCTGATGTAACACGCTATGTTAGATATGAATTCCTGATTTATCTTAATGTATTACACTTCCTTATTGCAAACTAGATGAGGTTCAACCTTGGGCTGCTGTAAATCCTGCAGCTTCACAGCATCTACATCTCCAGCTGCATCAGCCCAGTGATGAACACATAAGAAACACCATATAGGTGTAATTCGTGTGGGGCTTGACTCAATTATCTAACCTGTCATTACTCTAATTTATGGAGAAGGAAGGGTGACTTGTTTCATTTAAATGTGTGTCCTAACTGTACAATGAACTACCTTCTGGAGACATGTCACCCTATAGAAAAGATGCAGTAGTATCCTAAATGTGACATCTCTGTATCAAGTTTGTATAACTGTAGGGTTCCCTAATACTCAAAGATGAAGTCCACAGTGCAGTTCAGATGTAGCTGCAGTGGTGACTATGCACAAGGTGAGCTTTTCCAAAATTGATTCAACTATTTCATACCTCCATTATATATAAATATATAAAATTCACATCAATAAGTTTGTATTAAATGTTTAAGCTTTGATAAACTGGAGATTTTTCTCCTTTGCAACCAAAGTTAAGTATGTGAAAGTGAAATCCAAACCTTCCCATCCCTATTGACTATTCCTGTCTTAGGACATGAAAATGGAGTGGAGTGAGAAACTCCAGGAAGATCCCTTCCAAGCAGCTATCACATCAGCTTTGCTGCCATTCCCCAAAGCAGAGAGTGTTACACAGTATCTTGTATATTTGTTTAAAAATAAAAAAAAATAAAAAGAAAAGAAAATCAACTGTTTTGCTGATGTACAAACCCAAACTGCATTTGCATTATCATCAAAGAACAGGCTGGGCAGAGATTGAGAGAAACGTGACAGTATATTTGCTAAAATTTCACCAAGGTAAACTGTAACTTGGCCATTAATTTAGAGCAGGTGTTGTCTACTAAACCTCTTTCAACACTTCTTGTTGCTGAAAGTGAACCTCAGGTTCTGTGTTCTGCTGTCAGAGTAATCTTTCCACAAGAAGTGCCCAGGAAGGAATAAAGTCTCTGACAGTGACGGATTGGAGGTAAAATGCATTTCATGCAGCTGAGCGGTAGGTTGATAGTTTTGGAGCATGATTAGAGGACACACAGCTGCTTCTCCAGCCTCGTGAGGAAGAGACTGGCCATTTTCCACATGTGCCTGTCTTGTCTTTGCAGGCAGCAGTGTGACAGACTGGGTGTCCTTGGCAGCCCACTGCTCGCTCTCTTTCACAGAGTGACACTTCCTAACTACCTTTCTCCTTGGGAAAGGGGAGTTTCTGCTTCACCCTCCAGACAGTGGTTAGTTTAGCCTCTTGAAAGATGGCTATGGGCTGGTGATTCACAGGTGTTATTCTTACCTACAGAGAAAGAACAGTAATTAAGTTACAGAAATGTCTACATTTTTCCTGATGCAGAAGATTGTTTTCCTTTAGTAGCAAGTAGCACTGAATGTAAAATTTTGATGGGGAGAAAGGGTATAAAATGGAACTTCAGGGCTAGCCAGTATTCTGAATTCGGTAAAGTCTGTTTCTGCACCCCGATGACACACAGTAAAAGCTCAAACCAAAGAGCTATCATGGATATATCACAGGCTTTGCCAGCTTTGGTTTTGGGACTTCTAGAAGAAAGCTTGCTTACAGTACATAAAGGCAACAAATCTCCTACTCCTTTGAAATTTGACAATATCAACTTCCTTTAAAAAGTATAAGCCACAATTTTGAAGTGTTCTGTCTGAATGGTTTAGAAAACTCACCCAACAAGCTTGCTAAAATCATTCTGTTGAGAGGAATTTTATACATGAAACAGCAGAATGTTTCTGACGCATCAGGTATTTTCAGAATGACCATATCTAGTAGAAAATTAAAAAAAAAACCAGAAAACCAAAAACCCAAACCAACAACTTCCAAAGAGGACGTCAAGGGCCAAATACCAATCCCCTGAAAGCACAGCAATTCTCCCACAGATATCAAGAGAACTAGAATTTGGCCCTATATGAAATGTATTTCACACTTCCAACAGCTTGGGAACATTATCTATATCCAGTGAGGCAGTGCTGTGAATACACTTCAGTACCACAGTTTGCATGAAATCATCAGCCAAAATTAACTAACAAGACTGTAAAAGAAAGTGAACATGTGTCCAGCTGCTTACTCTTTCCATTTGAACTTTACTTGGTGCATTCTCTTCAGTCAAATCAATTAATCAAGCACCGTAATTTGAGCTGCAGGAAAATGTATGGGGAGAATTTATACATCGGGTGCCTTCTATCAGAAAGGGCCATTCACGAAATGAGTCTTGCTGAACCCATCTCTGTGTAATTCTTAGAAACCAGGGTGTGCGATGATGATTGAGTAAACATCTGTGACTCAGTGTCTAAAGCATGGTTATGACAGCCTCTGGGAGAAGTGTTACTAACTGCACTGCCTCTAGTATTTTCCTGGCCAAAAGATCACGTGCAGAGTCAAACACCATGGGAAAAATTAATGATTCTCCATGCTTCTGCAGGTTTTCCTTCACAATCCTAGCCCACGGGGGTTTGTACAAGTTATTGTTACAGATTTGTTTACCGGCAGTTTTAAAAGCCCGCATTAGACAGTCCAAGTCCAGAGCTGCAGAAGCAGAACACGAAGCGCATCCAGGTTTCACTGTGTTTATAGGAGGTGCAGGGGTTTGTCACTGTGCCAATAACATCTCCCTGCTCCTGACACAGGCTCAGCACCACTCTGGGGTAAAGCAAACTGTGTATCCTTCTCTGGAGACCGATTACCAGGTCAGGACAGTCAAATCACTTAATCACTCCTGCCCTTTTGCCCTGGCATATGATCTACTGCCCTGGGTGTTTACGGGATAGCATGAGGCTTGCTGTGCTGGCAACATATGCACAGGTACATCTGTGCTGCAAACTAGTTAGAGGAAAAAAACCTCTCGTTTCAAAAGTATCCACAGCAGACACCTTTGTCGTTTCTGCTCAGCTTGTACCACTGAGATAATCTTTCTATGCTCCTGATCCACACACAAGCAAAAAGGGAAACATTAATAAACGGTAAGGAAATATAGGTAAGGACCCTGAAGGGTTCAGAAAGTCTAAGTTTTTACGTTAATGAAAATGTATCTCAAGATGTATTATTAACAAGAATGCTCATTTACAGGCAATAACTGGATTTTTAAAAATAACAGATGTTTTCCTAAAAGGCCATTGTAGGAGGGTGGTGAGGCACTGGAATGGGTTGCCCAGGGAAGATGTGAATGTTCCATCCCTGGCGGTGTTCAAGGCCAGGTTGGACAGAGCCTTGGGTGACATGGTTTAGTGTGAGTTGTCCCTGCCCATGGCAGGGGGGTTGGAACTAGGTGGTCTTAACGTCCTTTCCAACCCTAAATATTCTGATTCTATGCTACACATGCAGGTCAGCATTCTATATACACTAACACCAAAAAAACCCATCTGTGGCTTTGTGTGAGTCACACATGGCAGTGACAGCCTCTGCAGTGCTGTCATACAAGCAGCAGTGAATCCCAAGATTGCTTACAGCTATACTGCTGTGTGACTTGTCAAGCACTGTGCTAATAAACAGAAGTAGTGTCAGCACAGTCATGCATTTTGTGCAGAACAAGGTGCCACCTCCTTGCCAATGCTTTCAGGAAACGCTTCTGTTGCTATTTCATGCAGCAGAGCTGAGCCTGCTTCTCTGTGCTTGGTGATGAACACCACAACCTAAAACCTGCAACATAGAAATAACTACCTAAAGTAACTAAGAAGCCAGAAGGATGAAATCCATGTATTTGCATGGATGCATTATTTGTCAGATGAAGAAAATCAACTTAGATACTATATGGAAAAAAAGGAGGCTATTTTAGATATTAGATCAATCCAGCTGTTTCACAACATGCAAGACTGGCAAAACCTGGTTTTCTTCAAATTTGTTCTCTACATCATCTTTACAGATCTAAAGGGGGCTTAGCTTTGTCCGTTTACACCTTTTCCCTTTCAAAGGACATAGTTGTCAAGTGACACGTGGCTGAGCAGACATGTAATGAATCATAGAATACCAGGTTGGAAGGGACCTCAAGGATCATCTGGTCCAACTTTTCTAGGCAAAGCATGACCTAGACTAGATATCAAGCATCATGTCCAGCTGAATCTTAAAAGCATCCAGTGCTGGGGAGTCCACTGCTTCCCTGCTGTGATTATTCCAATGGCTGACTGTTCTCACTGTGAAAAGTTTTCCTCTAGTGTCCAACCAGAATCTCCCCAGAAGTATCTTGTACCCATTGCACCTTGTTTTTAAAATGTGACTACTTGCGAAAAGGAAGTCTCCGTTTTCTTTTTAGTCACCCTTTACATACTGGAACATGGTGATAACTTCTCCCCCAGTCTTCTTTTCTCAAATGCTAATTTTGCATTTCATCTCCTTAATTGTTCCTCACAGATTAATAAAGTTTCTGCAAGCATCATCAGCTCTTTGTCAGTTTGGGTCAAAATAGGCTGGTGGGTGAGAAAGCGTGTGTGTGCGCGAAGGAAATGGCAAAGACAGGTGAGTGCCACTCTTCTAAAAGAGAAAAAAGTCTTAAAAAGGAAAAAACTAACATAAAAATTAAAGAAGCCTTGACATGGGAAGCTCTGTATTAATATATAGGATGGACATGAACTCAACCTTCTGCAACTTATATGAGAAAGTAGTGTGACAGTCGTCTTGTGATCCTTCTTGGATATTTGCCTGTGACATAACCCACCCCATGCAGTTTGGCATGTGTTTACATGCCAGACTTTATACAGGAGAGTGAGACTGAGACAGAACAAGTTTCCCTGGCAGGACAGAAAGAGGAGAAAAAAAATGAAACAACAGAAGCGCAGTGCCCAAGAGCACTCACTCCCTGCCCTTTCTTGCAAGCAGAAACTTGAACAGTTTATGAAAAGGTGAGACAACCACACTCATTTCTGAGGCCATCATACATTTGTATTAAGACTGCCTTATCCTGTGTGAAAAAGCCTTATCTGAATAACCACATTCACTGGTTATTCAGATTCACTGGTGTGCTGCAACTCGCTTACTGCAACTCCTTGCAGCACACAGGTGATGCAAAGCAGCTGCAAGTCTGACTTCGCTGGAGTGTTAAAACTGAGTTTATGGCCAGTCTGCATTACCAGAACCGCTGCTGGAGCTTACCAACAAATCTTTACCTGTTTTCCTTTTGAACTTATGCCCAGTTGTTTCTTGATTTATTCCCATGGTCCAGTACAAACAGTCCTGCCTTTTCTCTACCAAGTTGTTTAAAAAATTTGATCACCTTCCTTCCCCTCTGTGCTTTTCAGACAGCTCTTACTCACTTACCTTGGGAAACAATTCGCTGATTACCAAATCAGTTGGAAACATTATTATTAAACTCAGTCCTCTTTATGTAATCTGCCAGTAATTCAGAACCACTTTACAGAGGTAAACTAGTAAACCAAACAAGACTAACCATTCATTAGACAAGCCTGCAGCAGATTCCAACTCCAGTGTGTAAGACTACTTCTGCTCTGAAAAAAACCACCAAAGGTAGTTGATAAATAGTTGATTGAACAGTAGTATTGCATTTTTCAAATCTGGGAGAGGGTCACTATTTATGCTTGTGTAAGTGACAAGAAATTTGTCAGTCAGATTACCGAAGTGAAGGCATCCTATATTTTAGTATAAACAATTCTCTCACATATTGGAACATATATTCTGGTCTTTACTAGAGTACTAGGACTCCTTTTATCAGGTATTAAAAAGATAGCACAACCTATGGGGTTTTATTTGAAAATCTCTTAAGGTATATTTTGGTGTTTGTTTTTTTTTAAACTTTTCTTTTTATTATTATTAAGCAAAATATTGCTGTTTCCTGAAGTCATGGGTGAAAAGGACCTGTTTTTCCTTATGAAGTTTCAAGCTGTGTAGGAATCCTGTATCTACCCCCCATGCCTAACAACAGGAAAGTGGATTGTTAATTAGCTTCAATTCAGCTTTGAATAGCCTGTCTCTACCATCAGTCGGATGATTGCCATGAGGATCATTAGCAGCGCACAACAGAAAGCTTTCAGCATTCCTGTTGACCTAATTCTTTGTTTTTCAGACTGTCATCAAACGCCACAGTGAATGCAGAATGAGTAAGCATTACCATTTCCACCAACTGCATTTCTCGCTTTAGAACCGTTTGCTCTTTTCTTTGCTGTGTGCTCAAAGGGGAGAAGAGAGCTTAACTCTTTTGGGGAAAATGAGATCAATAGCATGAAGTCCTCATTTTTGTACCATGAAGGTGGCAGCATAGCAAGCTATCCTAAATTGCTGCTCCAAAACGCATTGGGCTTCCCCTACAAGGAAGCACTTCTGGAGTGGAAAGGTTACTTCAGATTTCCCTCAGGTATTCAGCCTGTGACACACACTTCTGGCACCCTGAAAGCAACAGGTATATTGCTTTTGACCAGAAGATCCCAGTTTTGCCACTGACTGTGCCATACCTATCAAAAGTCACCCTACAGTGACAAATGACTTTCTAAAAATAGATGAAGATCTCCACTTCTTGCGTCGGGCTGAGGTTAAGAGTATCTTTGTGAAAACTGTCACCAGTGAACTGAGCTGAGTAACCCCCTGAGCCTATAACCTACTGAGAATATAAAAGTTTTGGGTCCGTGTGTTTGGGTTTTGTTTGGTTTTTGTTGTTGTTGCTGCTGGTTGCTTGCTTGGTTTTGTTGTTGGTTTTATTTACATACTGAAAACAGTTAACAATGCTTTTACAGGTACACATTAAGGAAAAAGCTAAAATTAAAGAACAGGATCAAAGAACTAAGGGCAAACTCATACGGTCACTCAACATTATTTTCCGGTACTACACTTTCTCATCTAACATAAACTTTCACCTCCTGCCCCTTTTTTTTTAACCCATTCAGCTGCAAAGAGGAATAATTGATTGTCCTTTCTTACTTTTGTGAGCAGCTTTTCACACCTTTGCAGCCTCTTGGCAATATTTTCTTCTTCCCCTAAGTGCTGACACATAACTTAGTCTTTCAGAAAGCCCAACTCTTCTATTTAGGACAAAGAGAACACCCTGCCTGTTTGGGGAAATAAATAAATCAACTTGAGACCCAGACAACTTGGTTTTGCTCAAAAATAGTAACCCTTCCCCCCAGCTTAGTACAGTAGCTTTTTCTAGCATGTAACAAACCAGATTCCACCTAAACAATAAGTTGTAGACACAGATAACGCTTTACATAAAACACTACTGTTCTTAGCGAAATGTTTCAGATAAGTAAGTGGTTAGGAGAGTAACTTCAATTGGTTGTGGGAAAAGCACCTATACACATCTGACTTCGTACCAGCAGCTTTTATTTGTTGCTAAGATCCAAGTCTACAGCACCTGGGTCAGTGTTCGGTACTAATTTTAAACTGGAATAAAATAAAATTAGCAGTTACCTGTACCATACATGTAGGTAAACTGTGAATTATATTTTAACGAACTTATTTCAAATACATATGTCAGCAAAAATAGCTGCCTCAGGACAGTGATCTTCCTTACTGTTCGTGTCTGTATGATCAACTATGTAACATGCATTTGTACATGTTAAAGATATTTTCTATCCATTGGTTTACATAATTATGCACAAGGTTATGCCAAAAGCCCCAGTAAAAAAAAACTGTAAAATCAGACACTTTTTCTTGAGAGCCTGGGCATGGAAGCCTTGCTGGTAAACCGCAGATTGCTAGTGGTGTGCTAGAGTTATGCTGGAAATATTTAAGGCAGTAGCAGCTATACCTGGGAGCGTTCCTTTGCGTGTCTACTAGCCATCTGCAGAAGCTGCTTTGTGATTTACAGACTTCTTTCTGCTCTGCTTAATTCTGACATGTCAGGGAGACAAGGTGCAGGCCTGCTTTGTCAACCAAAACCAGTTAACTGTTAGCACTTTATGTGGTTAAAAAAGGCTGAAAAATATGAAGGGGATGCATGGGGCCTTTCATGGCAGTCTATCCAGTCAAGAAATTTTACCGGTACCATTTCAATTCATTAAAATCACACACAAACTTAAGAAAATGCCTTGCCCAAACAGATAAACTTGACTTTCAAGATATGAAAGCAACTTACTTGATTATTGAAAGACCCCTGGATACACAAGTGATTTCACTTAGGCTTTTTCCTTTAGTATTCCATTTTTGAGTGTTTTGCCATGATCTTCCGTCCCTATTAAGGCTAGATGCCGTTGAAGCCTGTTACTTCTCACGCTTAAAATTCATCAGCACATTCCCTTCCAGTGATACTACTGGGGAGTAGGTTCTTTACATGCTTGTTTAATCCACATTTTTCTTCCCACCTTACTCCCCCCCCCCCCCCCCCCCCCCCCCCAAACCAAAACAAGTAATGCAAACTGAAAGAAGCAGCGATATGAATTCACATATTTTGATAGCGTTAGGAGAAGTGCCACGTATGTGAAGTAACATCATCTTCCTTCATAGCATGAATCTGAAGAACTTGGCACATGTTTCTGGTGGACTGTGTCGCAAAATCTACTTGTACAGCCTTACAAGGGGAAAATATAACATGAGGGGAAAAAATAAGGAAAGATTGCACTTGATCTGACATGTGAAGCTCTGCTGAAAGTAGCCAATAATAACTTCAAAAAAAGGAAGTGGATAGTATAGACTCAACCTCTGAAGAGTGTAATAAGTTGTCTAGCCCCATTTCTGCTGCCAGTTTCACTGGTGTATATGGGGGATCAATGCTTTGAACATTGTGGAGCTAACTCTATATTTATACCTTGTGTAATAGAGAGCAGAATGCCGCACAACAAATATGTGAAAAGGAAAGAATATTGCCTTTCTTATCCCATGTTATTTCCAAGTTTATGCTGGTGACTCCACAGAAGTCCATTAAAAACCTTAAAAATCACAGTCCTTGCTTTAGGACTACAATAGTTGACTTCTGTTAGATTGCAAATAAAGAGCGTTGAACAGTAAATCTCTTCATAATCAACGGCTTTGGTATATGCTGAAACAAAACCTCCCAACACCTACCTGTGTTCAGCTGTAGTTTTTCCAACATGTACCTTCCTCCACTCGATGCTTTTGGCTGGTGGTAGCATAGCAGCAATGTTACGTGCCTTATCACACAGCCAATTGCATCCTCCAAACCCACCAGCAGTCACCCTATTACAAATGCTTCGCTCATCTTTCACTACAGCCAGCAACTTTGCGGCAACCTTCAAAATTAAGCAAGAGGGTAGGTATGGTAAAATCACCATGTTCGAAGATTGAATTCAGGGAGAAGCTTCTCAGTCATGAGTGCATAAAGCATCCAACGTTATCAAGAGCATCCTTTCTGGACTACATGATCTGACCTGAGAAGGCATGAACCTGAACAAACTTTGGAATTGGGCTGAGGAGGGATTGGAAAGTTAGCAGATCGGGTTTTTTCCTCGGAATTTCAAGGCAGTAAAGGGTATTTTTCTGAGACTAGAACCACAGAAATACACAAAGAGATTTCAGTGGTGTAAGGTGAACAGGCAGCTAAGCATCAACATTTTCTGTGCACTGCTTTTTTTTCACTTACTGGAATTCCTAGCAATATGTCCAAGGTGTTTTTTCTTGCCACAAACACCTAGTTGAGACATGGATATTCATATGTGCAGGCGTTTCAAATTAAAATGACTCTGTGAGACCAATATTTTTGTATAAATGTATAAATACTACTTCAGTGACTTCATTTTCTGATATCATCAGGTGTTTGGCAGTAAACAGGGAATCACAGCAAAGCCAATGACCTCAGTCAAGCATCTGAAAGGGTAAAAGCTGGACAAGCAAATAGCTGTTATTGTAAAAGCAAGTTAAAATGATTATTGTATGATTATACATAAGAAGCAGCCAGTGCTTCAAAGGACCAAATCCAATCTAAATAAGACCACACAAAGACTGGGGAAAATGTGTTTATGTATAACTCGGTCTTATATACATCTGCTAAAAACTCTTATTACCTAGCACTAACATTTACAACAATAAATTTTTCAATAACTCAATCACATTTTAATTGTGGATGCATATTTGCAAGTGTAGATGCACATGCAAGTAGTCACTCTGCATTTGCTCACACAAAAATTTACTGCGTTCACTTCCATGGGTGCCTAGGGCATCTGTGTGGTGGTGATTATCTGCAGCTAATTAACATGATCCCAAAGTTTTGAAGGCCCAGAAGTGAAGAAGCCGATCTTCCCTGTGGTTTGCTTTATCAAGCTTTTTACTTTTAAATTTCAGCTTGTGATGCATTAGAAAACATCTTTTTTTTAAAGTTGATGGGATTTTTGTTAACACCTGCTATTAAAAAGGAAAGAACTATGGAGGATATACCCACCTATTGCTTTATGGTTCCTTTATAACAGGAGCCTGGTTTCATCTCAGCACAATTTTGGTACCCTGTTTGTAATTACAGGTACATTTCTGTGGGATTCATCTAACAATACCAAGAAAAGTATCTGATAAACATCAGTCATGCCATTAATTTGCTCATTTCCACTACCTAACAGTCTCACCTTTGTTAAGATTATTGATAGCATTTATTTTTACTAAGTCTTCTTCAGATCCTGGCTAGTTTGATGAGCAATTCTGACAATATTGTCACCTACATCACAAAACAAAGGTCTGTAACCTGAACAAACTCGCAGAGCCCAACATTAACAAAACTGCACTATAAGCCCAACTCCTTGCTGCTCTGAGGGTAGATCTAACCCTCCCTCAGGTTTCCCAGGTTTCAAAGAGATGAGGCATATGGGGAGGTACATGAGTGGGAAGGAAGGAAATGGTACCTTGGCTCCTGCAGTTTCTGGCCCAGGAGATGTAACCCATATTGATTAGTGAAAAAAAAAATTGGGTTTTTATTATTATTTTATATATATATATATATATGTATTTTAAGAGATGAAAACCTTGTTTTCAGTTTTACTTTCCTTCACCCAAAACATTATGTCTGTGATTTAAACAGCTAGGGAATCTTTTTGGCTATTATTCATAACAAATAGGCCAGTTCAGCTACCAAAGTATTTTTGTTTCCTTGAAAGGGATTTCTGTACATAAAAATATTATACCATAGTGTGGATCAGAGGATGGGGAGAAAAATTAAAACACCAAATATTCTTGAAAATTATACTACAATAGGGAAACCTATAATTATGGATCGCAAATAGCCCACATTGAATCATCCTCCATACGATTTACAAGGTGTTTAGGAAATATACCAAGAGATAGAAAGGCATATAGGAAAGGTATATAGGAAGTCAAAGCTGCATTTCGCATAAATTGTTTTCCGTGCTGTGATGTGAATGAGCACTACTGCTTCAGTAGTCCAGTGCTATTCCTATTAGGCACTAAGAATTGATAAAAGGATAAAAAAAAATGTATACTGCACAGTAGTTTTTCCTTGCTTCCCTCTTCACACTTGACAACGAAATTCTGCTTTTAGATGTATGCTTCCGAGCACCAGAGACCTGGTTTAGATGCTGCCTTGAGAGCCTTACTGCAATATGATCCAATTTTGCTAGTTATGATTTTGCCCATTTTTGCCATCTACTTTCCTGCCTTTAAAAAATCCAAAACAGCAAACCAAAACCAAATCCCCAACACCATGGGATTTTCACAGGTTTATCTCCAACTGTAATTTCTATGGCACATGTTACATGTTTATTTCATATAATAATGCATAAAGTTTTCCACAATGATGTATACTATGAACAAATTAAAAGCAGCTTCTGTGGTGCAGTAGAAGCCTTGCCTGAAACACAGTCAAACCACCTGAAACATGAAAAAGCTGAAAGAGTAATAAAGCTCCATTAAGATCAGCTAATACTACAGCTGAGGTATTGAGCAATACATCAAGTCATAAGAAGAATAAACATAGATTAAGCGTAGTCTTTAAACCTAATGACATCATGCCTCAAATTAAAACACAGATAAACAAACACCAGAGCTCAATCACAGGCTGCTTTATCATTGCTTGAACTGTAATAAACAAAATATTCCTTGCATGGAGCAAAGCAGGCAGCAGGGAATCCAGCCATAGGCTTTCAGATGTCTCAAGAAAAAAGGTTTTATTTCACACAAGCCAGCATACTGGGGGGGTTCTGCTGTTGTTATGAAATCCCTCTTCTCATTTACCTTTTCCAAATATTTAATTATTGAAGTAGAACTCAAGCCACACATGACCACTCAAGAGGCAGAACATAGCCAATAATCACATATTATGCTTAATTACCAAATAGGAACCTGCATAGTTTTCAATGTTTGATAAAGAATACTGCCAATATTAAATAACTGTGTGTATTCAAAGTATTTAGTTCTCATGCACTATTGAATCTTTTGGCCTTGTCTGAAGCCAATAAAGAGCAATGTACAGCTGATTGAAGAGAGGGTTGAGCAGTTCTGCCCTCGATGTCAAAGCAAGGACTCTTACCTAATAGCTTCCACAATAATATTTTCATGGGAAGAGGTTTTTTCCCTTTATAAAGTCTGCAAGGCACCAATTAACTCACAGGAACATCACTATAGGATAAACTGAAAAAATCTGTATGATACATTTGTGAGGAGGACAGGTCACTACTGCCCTTCCAGCTATGCATTCGTTGTTAAAGTATTTAGGTAGGCCAATGTGAGCTCCTGCATGAGTTAAACTGATCTAACAGATATGAAACTAGCCAAGTGAAAAAGCCTAAATGTTAAAAAAAAACCTGTAGAAGGCAAGCATTTCCAGTTAACAGCTATTTCTTTTCAGGGCTGTCATCTGAACTCTAGGAACTCACAGAGAGATTTAGGCATAAATGCCGTGCATAATGTTATATATATTTTGTGAAACACCTAGAGGATGTTGCACATCATCGATCAACTTCCATGCTAATTTGAAACATTTACAATGTCAGCCCAGATGAGCACAGGGAAAGCACATTTGCAACCATTACAAGTTGGCTCTGAAAAGTCAGTCTTTTTCATGAACTCCCTTTAAAGTCCAACTCCATCCAGCTTCTCAGCTTTGGTGAGCACTGGGAGTCAGCCGCCATAAGCAACCTGCTTCACCAGGCAGCAGGTAGGGAAATTGATATTTAATTCTATTTTGCTTCCATGTACTTTCAAAGAGGGACATTTCTTCAATTATCTCTAAGGCTGTGCTACAGTTTTCCTTCTAATCCTCCCCTTTGCTTTCATGATAATAAAAGAAGCTTAAACCAGGCTACCCATGGATGGAGCCTGCCTTATTTTACTGACTCATGCTGTCTTCTAGCTGCCTGCATATCCTTGGTTTGTACTAATAGATGAAAAACTTGCCTTATCCTTTTGGCAATTAATTCTTAAGAAACCCACAAAGCAGCAAATGAAGCCCATCAAACTTAGCAATTTGGTTTCGTAGAAGAGGGACCAGTATACAAGTTACTTTAGATCTGTTTGATACACGTTACGCACAAAGTTCTGACCTCCTGGTTACCTGGTGGTATAGGGCTGCTCCTGTATCACCACATGGAAAAAACAAGCAAGAGAGTGAACTGGTTTGCCGATTGGGTCGCTGAAAGATGTCTCCTTGAACAAAGAGCCCTGAGCATTTTAAACTTTCTCCTCTGAACTCAAATAACACTTTAAAACAACCTCAGGATTTAAAGAATCAACTAGATGCCACAGTTATCAGCCATGTTGCATAGGACACACTGTAGATAAAAATCATAGGAGAAAAAGGAAAAAACAGGCTTTTTTAGACACATTTGAGGACTATGCTTCAAACAGATGTGCTAGTGTAGCTTTGAAATACCCAGGCAGCTTTGAGTCTTCTAGTAAGTAAATGTTCATACAGTATTTATGACAGATACTGAATTAAAGAAAACAACCAGATTTTATCCATTCTCCAACCAGCAGCTGATTCTAGATTCTGAGTCCTGGGCTAGACTTTAATAAAAAAAAAACACTTCTGTAGTGATGCACAGATAGAAAAAGGAATAACCAAGCTGTGTGGTTTGGTTGATACGCTGGAGGGAAGGAATGCCATCCAGAGGGACCTTGACATGCTTGTGAGGTGGGCTGATGCCAACCTCATGAAGTTTAACCATGACAAGTGCAAGGTCCTACACCTGAGTTGGAGCAATCCCAGGCAGAGAAGAGATTCAGAGCAGCCCTGTGGAGAAGGACTTGGGGGTGTTGGTTGATGAGAAAATGAACATGAGCTGGCAGTGTGCGCTTGCAGCCCAGAAAGCCAACTGTATCCTGGGCTGCATCAAAAGGAGTGTGACCAGCAGGTCCAAGGAGGTGATCCTGCCCCTCTACTCTGCTTTCGTGAGACCTTAGTTGGAGTATTGTGTGCAGTTCTGGTGTCCTCAACATAAAAAGGACATGGAGCTGTTGGAACAAGTCCAGAGAAGGGCCACGAGGATGATCAGGGGACTGGAGCACCTCCCGTATGAAGACAGGCTGAGGAAGTTGGGGCTGTTCAGCCTGGAGAAGAGAAGGCTGCGTGGAGACCTCATAGCAGCCTTCCAGTGTCTGAATGGGGCCTATAGGAATGCTGGAGAGGGACTGTTCATTAGGGACTGTAGTGACAGGACAAGGGGTAAAGGGTTAAAACTTAAACAGGGGAAGTTTAGGTTGGATATAAGGAGGAAATTCTTTCCTGTTAGAGTGGTGAGGCACTGGAATGGGTTGCCCAGGAAAGTTGTAGTTGTGAATGCTCCATCCCTGGTGGTATTGAAGGCCAGGCTGGACAGAGCCTTGGGTGACATGGTTTAGTGTGAGGTGTCCCTGCCCATGGCAAGGGGGTTGGAACTTGATGATCTTAAGGTCTTTTCCAACCCTAACTGTTCTATGATTCTATAATTAGAGGGAAAATTTCTTGCCAGAAATGCCAGAAAAATATTTTGGGCAATTCATCAGCATTTTGAGCAGAAACTAGTGAGCATGGCTTTAGATTACATAACTAACAATAAACAAAATCAGCATATTCACATCACCTTAACGAACACAAGATCACCTCTGCTTCTCCAGAAAAACACGAACTTCTGGCTTTTAAGTAGACAGTCTGAATTTGAATACTGAGAAAAACAAGACAAAACAAAACACCAATAACATCTGCTGGAAGTCTTGTGACACACATCACACTTTTTCATATTAGAAAAGTATTTTTCTAGGGTTAGAGAACACTTCTGGCTCCTGCACATGTACACATACCAAGAGACTGTAAAGTACTGTCACTGCTTCCCCAGCTCTGCTGTACACTGTTTCAGCAGTCTCATTTGAGAAGACATCTTTTGGTTGCAGCACTTTCAAACTGACAGAGGTCCATGATAATTTGTGAGTCTGGTTTAAAAGCCAGGTCCCATTTATCATGCTTTTCTGTGTTTGACTGTCAAATATCTTTGCTTTTTGTTGTTTCTTAGCCTGGAGTTAGTCATGACATTAACCTATATGCAGTAATTGGTCACCTACAAATGGATCATCAGAGTTTTTGCAGAAGTTCATAATCTCCAGCTAAATATATAAAAAACAATTTAAGATGTTCAGGAATGTGCCCGGGCACTGAAACAAGATGCAAATCTGCTGCAATGGCCCTGGTGCACACTTGGTTTGTGCAAAGATACTCTTCCTCCTTACCGTCCAGACATGAGTGGAGAGTTAACACACATACCCCTCTTAGATTGCAGAGGACAGCAGTTACGCCATTGCATTTAAAGCCCTTCAATTAACCTTTTTCTATGACTCTGTCAAATCAGGGTATGAATATTGTCACAAGTTGTCTGAAGTTATAACACCAAGTTTAATGATTTAATCATAAATAATGATTTACCATGGGTAAAGAAACTCCACTCACAGTAGCTATTTTAGACTTGCTGCTTAGAGATTTTGTAAGTAATACATCCTTATTCTTGCGTTATAAGACATAGTACTGCTTTTTATTCAATCTTCCTCACAATCCATGGCTGTTCTGGATCTTTCCCAAATCATATCTTTCAAATTGAAAAATATAAATTAAATAAGTCTCTTCAGAGATTGTTCTGCACCTCTCATCATTTAATCTCATTCTTTCTTTGCTCCTTTCCCTTTGGTCTCATTGGTCTCATGACATCTTAACTTCCTTTACTGTTTGGTGGCTTTTTTGGTTGTTCTTGTGTTTCTTCTCCACTCCCCCATGACTGTGCAAGAAGGCTCCCTCCCACCCTTCAGTGGGATCTGTAAACTCACCCAACTCAGGCGATCAATGGAGGCAGGTGATCATAGTCATGCTTCCCTGCCTTGGTAAGATTAGCATTTGCATTTTCTTTCCATGAAAAGAAACCTAAATGTTGGGACTGGAGACATGCAAGGGTGGCCTCCAGCCCAGATCACAGCTGGTAGCAGCCACCGTCACTGAGTCCAAGGAAGTACTCTGCAGGAGCAATGCTGACTATTATTACACTGTACCACATTCAAAGGTGATCACTAGTTTTCTTATCCTAACTGTACCATTTTTTTACTGCTACAGTCATACTTAAACACCTGCCACCCCCCAATGGCTGCGTTTGCCACCTTCCCCTCCGCTGCTTATAAGGCCAGCCTGTAGCTGGCTAGATAGCCACAGTTCACAGCTCAACAAGTTATGCAAAGTTGCTTTAAACTGTGGGTAAGTGCTGTCTGGTCCTGCTGATCTGTAGTACCCATTTTACAGATTTGATCCCAAATCCTTTTTTCTGACACTTTGACTTGAGGTGGTATCGCTGATGTGTTCCCCATGATACAAAGCTTTGAGGTCAGAGCATCGTGAAGCACCTCCAAAGCAAGTCCTATCCACTGACACATCATCAATCGGACTTACTTTATTATGGCCTTGCCACAGTCTTAAGTATTCTTTTTACTTTTCAGGTATTCACCAGACTTACAGATTGTTCTGCAGATTTGTTTGATTGGATTTGAAGCAATTTATTGTTGTTATATTTGGCCACTCAACAAGATCTTTAATCTTGACTCCTTCTTCCTCACAGGGTAACATTTTCATTTTATATAATTAAAAGTCTCCTGTACTTTTCTTCCTTGGACATCTGTTCTACAGATTAAAGAGTATCTTTTCACCCCTATTAGATTCCTGAGGATAGTACAATTACTAGTCCTAGTTATCCTGGATCAAAATAACTCATCTTCTGATTGATGTCTTGTACTGTTGAGCAGAAGCTGTACAACATGAAGGTCTATAGAATCAAAGCATAAATCACTAATGAAGATATTAATGTGCCTGTGGCTTCTGAATAGAACAAAATACACTTCTATATGGACCAAGCCCCTTTAAAAGCATATAGTTCGGGGGCTTTTTGATCAAAAGCAGCCTAATTATTGACCTCCCTGGCTTGACAGAACAAGACAATGCATTTTTCTAAGTTTAACTGTAAAAGCTCAACGATGTGTAAAATAAGCCTTGAGTAAGATTATTAGATGCTATCAGCTTTTCAAAGCGGGTGTGTGACAAGATCTGATAATGCGTTGAGGATCAATGCATCTGTCCTTCTTGCATCTCTGCTCTCCTGGAGAGAAAGCAACTGTCAGACCTAGTGAAGAGATCACAGTTGCTGAGCAACAGTAACAACACAAATATGCTCCTGGCATTGGCTTGGCAACACTGAGAAAAATTATCTGTTGAAGCAATAACCACTGAAATAAGAGAAAAGAAGCCACATCACACAAACTGTGTTAACACTGAAATATTGGTTACACTATCCATCAGAAAACCTACTATAGATTCAATAATCACATGGTAAAGTATATTCAGGGAACAAATATGACTGGTATGGAAAACATGAAATAAGAGTGTTTCAGTGTAAATGAGGAGAGATTAATCTGAATTCTGTGGAAGTTGTTCACAGAAATTGCTACATTACATAGAAATAACAACATGACCCAGTAGAATGACACAGAAAAAAAATCTTTCATTAAGTATGCTGGATGTTTTAAATAGCCCATAAAAGAAAGGTTATAATTTGTATTAGATTATGTAGGGCTTTTTCCTGAAGGATCAGTTGCCACTTTGAGTTAAACACACTACACTTAATTTAATCAAGCCACAGGAGCTTGAAACCTTCTAGACTAATAGCTAATTCACATTGTCATCTTAATTTTAGGCAATTGCTTACCATTTTGTAATTTGTGAATTGCAGGCTGATGGATAAGAGCCTCCTGGAGCTTTCTTTGGTCTAAATGAACAAATTGAAAGAGCAGGACTCATTGGACAAATCTCCATATGCAAACCGAACACGTGAAAATTAAATGATCTAATGTAACAAAAGAACAAAATGAAATTATTTCTTCCAGTACCCTTTGTTTGTCTGCCCTTACCCACTCTCTTCAAGAAGTGTAAATTAGAAGTTGAAATGATTTATTTCAAAAATTAAATTGAGCACACAGCTACTTTTTCATTTCCTTATGTACTTTCACTTCCTGCTTTCTTCCTTTCCCCTTGAAAGCGCTATTTCAACAGCAGCAAGTAAATGTCTATAATTGCAAAAGAAAATGTTAATATAACATTTACACAGTTCAACAGCTTCAAAGCCGTTCCACTGAATGGATATGCCTAAAAAAAAGACTTACACAGGAGGGCAAAAACCCACCAAATTGCTACTTCAGTGGGAAATTTTGCAGCAAAACGTTAAATGCAGAAGAAAAAAGGAAGGGGAAAAAAATAAATAAATCAAAGTCTCAGCTTCCACCTAATTCAAACCATTTAGAAGCTCTGTGCCTAAGCCAAGGATTACCAGTGATACCATCTCCTTCAGTATGCTGCGCCTAAAGAAAGCATCCCTCTTATTAAAAAGAGAAAAAAGTTTAAAGCCAAATAATTCAGGCTTGCATAAATCTTTAATAGGAGCTACCCTCCCAGGATTGGCTGCACTTTCTTTTCTCTGCCCAAGGGAAACACAATATGTCTTAGAAAAGAATAATAGTAACTCCATCTTGTGTGTTATATGATATCTTCCAGTAATCCAGAGGATTTCGCCTTTGTCTATCATAAACAAAAGGCCACCCATACATAATGTGTCCAGGCTTTTTCAGACTCCTAACCTTAGCAGGTGACACTCAGGAGATGGACAGGGAATACTTAGGCTGCCAGTTGCTGCAGGCAACGTTACTCTCATGGCAATTTAGAAATGGAAAAGAGGAACCAAGAAAAGAAAAGCATAGATTTTCCTCTTGTAAGAACAAAGCATTATTTGCACCCTTCAGTTGTCTTGATTTTCCAGTGATCTATTTAAGAGTTAAGCTATTGGGCCAAAACAACGAGTTTTCATGCTGTTGTTTTGTCCTGAGGTTTTTTGGTTGGTTCTTTTTGCTTGTTTGTTTCTACTGCCAAATAAATTTCCTTCTTAAAAACCTTGGTCTACAAATCATATGTACAAACTAGAGAATAAAAGAACAATTTAGATGGAAGATTAAGACATCAAGATTGGCACTCAGCAATTAAGTAGTTACATTCAAAATCAATAACAAATAATAAACCCCTATTCTCCTATAAGCATTGGTGTCCAAAACAAGCAGAAAAGTAAAAGGGAGAGTGTGGGGGTATAGCTTTTGAAAGGATGGGGGTGGCAGAAGGAGCAGCCCCCAGCCGTGCTGCCTAACACGCCCCACAGCTGAAGCTTAGCCAGCACCCTGCACACCGCAGGCTTTGCAAACCTGTGGCTGTCTAGACGAAACCCCAAAGTGCTCTTTTGTAAACAGGGGCTTTAAATAGTGCTGGGGCAGACCCGGGCTGATGCCAGAGCTGCAGTGGCAAGCGTGGGCACTGGTTCCCGTGACAGGCAGGACTTTCTAGGGAGGGATGCTGTTGGACAAGCCTCCAGGCTGCAGGGACACATGTGGCCAGATTACAGCACAGAGTCCCTGAGAATTATTTAAAATCAATTTGTGTACATATGCTAAATAGTAATTGGTGTGAAATGAGGCTTCATGGGTCTTTTGTTGACTAGCGCTGAATGACCTGTTAAATTTTCAGTGAGGGGCACTGGCTATCAGATAGCAGCTATGGAAATTGAGGCCCATCATCCTCAGCAGTTTACATGGCAAGTGCAAACGGGCATTAATTGGAATAGTCTTTCAGGCTGACGACAAGATAAAGCTTTAGCACAAGTACTACTTATGGTCTGTGACAATAAATCATTTTGCTCTATAGCAGAGAGTAGATGGATTGTCATGTTTGACACAAAACATGAAAAGCAACGCTATACTGTAATCTCCAAAGGCTAAAGCTAAGTTACTAAAAGCCTCTAATATTTCCGGGAGAAAATAAGTATCAGAATTCAGTTTTGTTTGGTTAATAAATACTAATGATGTCACTAAAAATACAGAGCTAACAAATTTGGATTGGACCAAGTATATTATTTTACATATTGCTCAGACTTGTATTTTAGCATATAATCTCCCTACAGTGCACAGAGGTCTTCCTGTGATATCGCATCTATCATAAGCACACACACATATCTAGCAAATGTCTCTCATGTAGCAAACTGGAACATAGTGCAATTATTTAGCATGTCAAAATGCTCTGTGCTGCTGGAAAGATGCTTGTAAAAGCATCACCCCCCTATAGTGAGAGGCAGCAAAACTACAGTCAAATCTATAATGCTGCCTCGCATCACTACTGTTTTTCCCTGTACTCTGTCCCTACTACAGCCTCTCCCAAACACACTTCTTCTGCCTATACTCAGGCTCTCACTTAAAGTATTTGGCACATCCCAGGGTGCAGCTGGCAGAGGAAGCACAGTGAGGCAATGGCATGTGTGCAAATGCAGTTACAGAGCTGACTTTGTTCCATGGCAGTCCTCAGGCTTTAATCTAATCAAATTTGTGCCAGCAGCCTTACGGGGCAAATATGTTGCTTAGCTAGTACTGCGAAACAGGCACCCAGGGCTGACCTTTACACCAGCTCCAAGATGAGTGTCCTAGGAGCCGGTTTTGTACTGTTGCGTGCAAGGGTTTTATGTTTGAACACTCAGATTTCAGGAGTATAAATAGGGCCATAATAGCTACCTGTCTGTGAGGTTACACATCTAGACATGGGACTCGCAGCCATCAGCAATCCTCTTCTGGGTGGCTGTGATTTATTGCATTAGGTTTATAGTATGTTATGCTCCTAGCAGCCAACAAGAACTACATCTACCCGCACTAAAATATTGCGCTACTCAGTCTTAGGTTGAGAAGTGTGTGTTTTTGAAAAAGAAAGTACAAATATAAATTAACTTTTCATTCACAACGTTTGGAATATCGAGTTTTGCATGGCTGGGGCTAATTACATCGAAGAATTGGAGTATAGTGGTAGCAAGCGTGGCCTGTAACTAACTGGGTAACTCAGATTTTTGTTTCTCAAGCAGAGCTCATAATTTACTTAAGGCAAGCCTGCAGGCTGCCTAAATACCCCCTAAACTCTAGCCTATGACATGGACTGCTTCCAATACTGAGCATAAAGTGTGTGCATTGAACTGTGTTGGCTGTTGCTTTGCAGGGAACCAAGTACATTTCTGTATCAAAGGCACAGAGTTAGATCTACTAGATCAACATAAAACATTTGTAGGACTTGCCTTCCACTCTTCTAAACCCTCTTTTTTTCTCCCCCAGTTGGCATGATACATCAGTGTTTTGGTTCAGAGGAACCCACTCATTCTGTACCAAATCAAAGCATGCAAATCCTGACAGTAGCTTCAGATGGCTCAAGGAAGTGGACAGTCTCCACAGTACTTCCCTTTGGTGACTACATGGCTCAGGACATCTCTTCAAGTCAGCTGAGCACTATATCAGAGGGCATATTTTCAGCAGACTCCAAAAAGAAGAAACCTTGCCACTTGAAAAGAAAAAAGAAGCAAAACCAAAAACCAAAACAACCCCAAAAATCAAACAAAGCAATTAACCTGGAGTTTTCTGTACTAACCTGTTACTAACCCAAGTCTGCCAGAAATCTTCCACTTGCCCAACCCTCTGATATGCTCTTTTGCATTGCCCAAGTCCCTGTCCCAATAATCCAAGCCAATGTAACCAAAGACTGATGCTGCCTTGTGAGGCAGACCTGCTGCCCTGTTTGCTATGTGCTGTTTGGCAGCTAAGTCTTCACCTAAGACACACACTATTGCTTTTGTTCCTGGATCGATTGACTGAACCTTTTATAAACAGGAGTAGCTAACTCAAGATTGTCTTGCAAAGGTTCATGGCGTGAACCCTTGCATACATCTAGAGATATGCCACTCCACGTGGACTTTCTTGCAAACAAAAACAGTCACATAAATGCTTACAGAAAATGTTACTGAGGCGAGTTCATCACTTGCTATTTTTCTGCACTATTTATCTTGGTCTTGTATCAACTCCCATTTGTCACAAGAAACCTAGAGGCACTGAAAGTTTTTCAAGGCCAACATGCACAGTGCTGGTTACATGACAAGCATCCAGCAGACATTATCAGAATAGGAGAATAGAAGAAAAATGATTTTTATTGTTGTTTTTAAGCCATTGTTGCACAATATCAAGAAAGCAGTTGTATTTTCATCATATACAAAATAAAACACTTGGGGATCAAACTGAAACATGTTGTTTATAATGCATACTGTTTCCTATCTTGTTGGTTTTTTTTTTGTCCCTCCCCATTAATTTCTAAGTTTCATTGATGGTTTCCCCTGGATTTCAAGGATCAGTTAAGCCTGGACACATCCCAAGGTGCAGGCTGTGAACTCCTTCATGAGGTAGCTGGGGTTTTCCTTACCTAGATATATTTTACCTAGCAGTCACACTAAAAGCAAAATGAGGATGATAGTGCTCTTCCATCTGAGGCAGCATCACTACCTTCTTGTAAGTACCCTTGTCCTCTCCTGATACTGTGTTTTGAGGTTCGGCTCTTGAAGCTACGCCATAAAGGCGGCTATCTCCTTGCTAAGCTATTTTAATAGGGTCAGTTTTCCTTCTGCTGATTTTGAAAGAAGTTCCAGTGCAGGACTGCAGTACGTGACTGTATCCTTTTCCATTTTCATGGAACTGATAGAAATCTTTGTTTTGTTTCATCTCGTTATCTTCACACACCTCTGTGTCTTCCATCACTTGCACATCACACAATCCTTTGATTTCCCGGTAAAGACCGTTTGCCACTGCAAGGACCAGTTCCTTTATGCAGCTTAGGTGCATCCATAGACATTATTCAGGATTTACCATACTACTGTAATCAGCATTTATTATTTTGATAATTTTTAACATCTTAGAATTTTCCATTTTGCTAACATGGGACAAAATCCCAAGACAGAATTTGGCCACTCTAGTTAAAACCACATCCCCAGAAGAAGCTCTGAATCAGTCAGTTTGTTGTTTACTCAGAAACTGCCTAACTCAAGAAGTGGCTAAATTTCTTTTACCTATTCACAAAGTCATACCTCTAAAACTCACTGTAATTCATGACCAGTCAAATCCTTTCAACAATAAAAATTAACACATTTATTTTAAAACCACATAGATGTAACACACCTATTAGGTATTGTTAAACACTTTGGTTTATCACTTGGGAAGAAAGTCCTGTTCAGCATGAATGATTTTAAGTAACTAAATTCTGCTTCCCATTATGCACTTGGCACTTCTCAAAATTTCAGCTCTCAGCTGAAAATCTCAGCCCATGCACATTTTTTTCAGTTCTCTTTTAGTGCACAGTATTAGAAGTTCATTTACTCCACTCAGGGGTAGGCTCCAGCCCAGAAGAATACTCTCTCTGCTATAAAACCTAAGTTTTAAGTTTATATGCTAACACTTTCTTTTGCTTGCTAATATTACTGTTTCTAACACTCCGCTGGCTTTGATGAAGCTGGGCACAATTACTCTATAAAAACTTGTAAAAGCTCTCCTTAATTACATATAGCTACCCCACCCAGCATTCACATGCCTATAAAGGAATTTTCTGAGCAACCATTATTACCTTCACCCTTTTTGTAACACCACCTGAAGATACCCATCACCAAAGAGCTGCAAATACATTGCTCTCTATTCCCCATCCTTTTTTTTTCCTTGCCTGAGGTTTTGTTGAGCTTGCTGTGCACATAGCTCTGCTGTGCTTGCTGCACACCTGATTTGAAGGTGACCTGACAGTTTTGCAACAGCTTGGATTTGCCACTCAGGCTTGCAAAGCCCAGCAACAATTATTTCCCTGATGACTCAGCTGTAATTATGTGATCTATCCAGTCTGGTAGAATCTATTTTTTTTGGTGGAGATTAATCCTGCATCTTTCAACAGGAAGAACAGACTACTTGTGTGATCAGGATCCTGTGGCACTTTTAATCAGGCCATCAAACTTTTATTACCTTAGGGAATGAAAATATTTTCATCCCACTTGAAACCAAAATACCATGGTCTTTTACCAGTTTAGGTTTTTTGTTTTACTATCAGGTACAGAATTAGTCACATTCCTCTAACCATTTCCTCTTCCTACCCCTTCCACTTAACCATAAATTTAAGTGCTTCGTAAGTAGAACTCATACTGCTTCAAATGCCTTTTACCTCCTTCACAAGATGCAAACACGCAGACAGGGGATGCTCAGCAACAGCAGAAGCACCAGCAGAAAACCTCATTGTTTGGGTCCAGGGGAGGTATTTACTTGTTGGTTTCTCACACTGTTTTTGTGGACTTTTCCTCCCTTTTTACTCTTTTGTGATTGGCCTCAAGAACATACAGATGCCCATTTTGTTAAACATCCTTTTATGAAACACCGCAGGATTTCACATAGGCTGACCTGAAACAGGCTAACTTGTTTCAAAGCCTTTCAAAAGCAGTCCACAAAAACCTTTAGCAGCTGTTCTGAATGTGGTGCAAAACCAGGAGTGGTGTGTAAAGAACAAGCAGTGTTTGTTTGCCTTGGGTGAAGCAACTAATGCTGAAGTATTTTCCCTTGTAAAGTATTTTTCAGTGTAGTTTTTTTTCTATCTATGAATTTTCCATAAGTCATTGCCACGATTCATTAAACACCTATTAGTTATTTATAACGATATATTCACAGATTAACACAAACAGTTTTGGGCTATGAAATATTCAAAACATTTAATGAATTGTATGCCACAAGGACTAAGAGTGCAATTGTTTGTTCCATAATTGAAATTTAAACAGGGAAATTACAAGTCTGAAAGCAAGTAACACCCAAAATTTTATTTTGAGAATCATTTCAACAGATACTTTCACACCTCGGACAGACTCAAACAATCCATATGAGCAGAAACCAGTGCCTACATTGAAAACAGGGTATTTTTTAGATGCCCGTAACGCTTTGTTGTGCTGCATGGCTCCAAGGCTTTCTAACATTTAACAAGAACTCTATAAAATTGTTCTGCACCATGAGCACCCAGGAGAACATTCAACATGGGCTGCCACAGGGACTAGTGTGAACAGCTAGAAGCAGAATTACAGAGCAGTCCAAGCTTCAGAAGGGACTTATGATAGCAAAATACACACACTGAAGGAGGTGACACCAATTCCATAGCTCTCCTGGGGCAGAACCAGCATAAGAACTGGATAGGAACACTTTGCCAGAAGAAACACACCCCACAGTAATAACAGCATTTGGGGCAAGCTCCAGGGAAGCTCTACTTGGAAGGGTAGCACTTACTAAAGCAAAAGCCAAGGAGAAACACTGGGGGTGAGCCAGAAGCCACCCTCCCTTCTGATGGACAGCTCAGATGAAGTGTAAAGAGAACAGGATAAAGCTTTTACTGCAGCCTCTACCATCCTCTACCAGCAACACCCCAAAACCACTCACCAACAGCTGCAGCCCTCCTGGCTGGGTCAGGCACATCTCCAGAGTCCTCACAGCACCCAAGGCCTGATGTAGTCACCCAGGGTTTAGTTAATTCCTTTTTACATTGCTGACCCCTTTACAGAAAACCTCTTGTGAGCACCTTCATGTCTTAAATTCCCCCACTACAGCATTTGCCAGAGGAACACCATCACCAACCACCCCCAGCAGCAGAAATCACTTCTAAAACACATCTACCACTCCTCCTCCCACAGGGCAGCTGCCCTAAATACAACAAGCAGGTGCTACCAGGGAGACTAATCAAACACACCAGCCCCACTTTACCTGCTCCTTAAAAGGCTTTAGGTGCTAATAAGTCTTATGCTTTTAATGAATTGCAGTCCGTACGAGCTTTTGCTGTTTTAAGTCAGCCTGATGCTACTCAGCTTAAAGCAAAGGGAAATCACAAGAATGCTGCAGCAGTATTTGGGAGGATCCTAACTAGCCAGAAAGAATTCCCTTCGCTTAAGGCAGAAGAATGCTGCTCCAGCTTTTTTTCCCTGCTTTCATATTGTTCATACACCTTTGTGCCAAGCCAGTGCTGTTGTTCTTGATGTGGTCAGCTCAGAGGCATGTCAGTGCAATGGTGATGCTTCCATACTCTCCTACGCAGAATAATGAAGGGAAAAAGCCCATTTTCAGAATGCACTTCCTCCTCACACGTTTTAGATGGTCATAACACTTTGCTGTGCTCCTTCACTTTCAGCTTGACACAAGATCTCAGCTGGAAAATAACCCTAACCTCAACACCAGGACAAGGTAAAAGTGTGTTTCTAAATGCACCTCCAAGATTCAGGTTGATCTGGTCATCTACATAGCCAACATGTGCTTCTCCAAATGATACTTTTCATATCTTACCTTCAGGGTTACCCCCAGAAGGACAGACATATGGTAAAACTGGAACACTGTTGCAGCCTGGCCTTGCCTAACAAAGTAATGTGCAACAAGAATTAGCATCAATTGAGCTACATGGTTTTATATTGCCAAAGGTAGCAGTAATGCTGGGACTTCAACAGTATCAGATCAGACTCTGGTCGTACCAGCTGTATGTAGATGTGTCTGCAATGACTTCAGGTGGAATTACTCCAGCTGACATATTGTCATGGAGAAGATGGGAATCGACACCACTAATGCCACTCTTTTACAACGTCATATTTATTGAGGTTGACGGTAAATAGGGAATTCTTCCTGATTGACTTAAGGAACTGTTTTTCCTGGCACTGGCCAGCTCTAGCTGTAGGAAAACTGTCGTTCTCTCTTTTGTCTCTTTTTTGGTACATGGTTAAACTTTAACTTACACTCACCCTTAGGAGATTTCCATGGAGCTCATTGTAGACCTCATGGAGGGAAGGGAACTAAATCCCCCTCCAAAACTCCTCAGCAGCTTTTGTCAGGAGCAGCTAAGGATTGTCCATCTGTCATTAAAGTGTTAATTTGATTCATTAACATAGAAAATATTCACTATTTCCCACTTTGGAGGAGATGGGCTGCGCCATCCTTTTAATAGAACTCTGCTGGAAATCAAACACAATTTTTATTCAGGGGAATGATTACTGTGTCTTGTTTAATTCTTGCCTAACAAATGTCAGCACTAATGTATTACAGATTATTCAGTCAATTTGATGGTTCCAGGTGAAAGAAAAGAACACAAATCTCTTCTTTTAGTGTAAAAAGGGTCAGCTGGATGACTTCCACTGCAGGAGCTGAGATGAGGCTTGACATGAATCAATCAAGCAGGCTCAATTTTACAGTTATAGTGCCTAATGCCTAAACATGAGCGTATGGGTGGAAATTAGCACCCGATTATGAGCATACATGATCTTCCCTTGGAAGACAATAATATTGGCATTAAGCTTCTCAAGAGGGAAGATGCTGCTGGTTTTTAATATGTCTTAAATTATGTCAGGAAAAACACTGGAACATCACACAAAAGCCACAGTCAGTGTATATTGCTATCTCATAGAGCTGGAGATCTTTACAACAATATTGACACAGGAGCAGGCAAGCAAATGTCAGCCAATATAACATATGAAATACTTAACGTAACCAATTTTCAGCTGTCAATCAGCAGGGAATAATGACTGATGCAAGGAATCAATACACCACAATTGAATTCCAGCTCACAAACTTGTTTCGTTCTACGCTATAAAAGACTGTCAAATGTCACACCCCAAGAGATGCAACAGGATTCCAAAGATTTATTTATTTCAAGCTCTGAAGTCTATTAGCAATAGTGCTCCTTGTGCTATTGGAAAAAGAACTTTGATGACATTAAATTTTCAGAAATGACAAGTCATTGCATTGGGAGCCAATTAATTATACCATTTTATATAATATTTCAGCAATCCTCCACTATTTTCCTAATAAGTAATTACACATTATTATATTTAAACAAATTATTGTGACTTTAAAGCTGCAAATATTTGATTGTATTATACAGTGTATTAATTGAATATTTTTAAACAAGTTGTTTTGTACTTCAGATAAAAAATAATATGAAAAGAAAATTCACTCTATCCTTGGCTCTATTTCATTCAGAGAGCTTAAATGTTTAAAGCATATTTCCCTCTCATCTGAATGAAAAAAAATGCTATAGAAGTGTAAAGAGCTGTGCATTACCCTGTATATTTTTGAGCACTGTTTTTTCCTTTTTTATTTAATAAATGCAATGGAAATTCTTCTCATTTTCATAGTACTGTAGTCTGATGAAAGGCAATGGAGATATCAAAAGGAAAGAGTGAGAAGATGCAAAGCCGAGGCTTGCAAGAGTCATAGTATTGAAAGTTTATATATTGTCTATATAAGAACATGTGGAATATACCTAGCATTTAAAAAGAAAAAAATAAATCCATAAGAATCTGATCGTAAAGTATCTGAAACATAAAAATATATATGTTCCATAACATAATCTGGTTTTGGTGATAGATGCTTCATTTTGTAATTCACTGCTTCATTTCTAACTTCTCCTTACTGTACCTTTCCATTTGTTCCTTCCTGCAATCCTGTGCTAGCCCTTTCCTCTCTGGTTAGCTCCATTGAAGTTGGTGAAGCTCTGTGCAAGACTGGGTACCTGTCTGCATTTAGACAGTGGAATCTGACCCACGTAATTATAAGCTATTGAAATTAGCATATTTTCTTTACCTGAGGCTGAGAATTAATTAAAATCTGATTGTACAATGTATACAGAAGATAAACACTACTGTATTTTCTTTCCAATACATGGATATATAATAATTCATTTAAGACAGAAGAGCTCATGCTGTTGAATGTGCTTATTAAAAACAGCAAAGAAGGTCAGGGGCAGTGCTTGCTGTATCCTTCATTTGCTCTTCACCGAAAATGATATAACTGAACAGCAAAAGTTGAGATTGAAAAGCCGCTAGCGTGTTGTCTAATTTCAACCACAGAAGCTGCTGTGCACTCCATGACTTTATGAGGGTATAAGATTACAGGTCACAAGAGCTTCTTTATTTCCCACCTGTAGCTTCTAACAACATTTTATTAAGGATTTTCCCATCTTCTCTGTCTGACCTACAGGGGACAAAATTCTAACAGCTGTTACAGGACCCATACTGAAGCAGCATTAACACAGATTAGCAGTTCTGGAAAGTAGTATCGTTTTATCAGGACTATATTTATGACTGTTAACTAATATTTTTACAGTGCTTGTAAGATAAACAGAGCATATCATTATGTAAACAGGAAAAAAGGCATTTAATACAGTTAAACACTTAATGCATCTTGCTTGTTTTGTCTAAAATCACACTAAGCTGCTGCTTGAAGGTTTAGTATTCATTTACAAAACAAACAGTTGGGTAGCACATGTACTCATACATATATTGCTGTTGTCTGTATTGCATATGGAGGTTATTGATTTCTTATTAATCAAGTAGTCTATGTGCATTAATACACGCAAGTAGGGGTAGAAATGCTGCCAAGTGTTAAGTTACATTAATACATGTCCAGTGTTCAGCCTTTCCTTTACCACTTCAGTGCAGTTTTGTTTCCTTAAGGACTGCAAGTTTAGGACTTGCTAGTTTATTACACAAACAATAATCTTTCTTATTGAGATTGCTTGTTTGCGAGATTTTTTTGTTCACACAGACACAACAGAGGGAGGAAGAGAGGGGAAGAAAGAGGGAGAAGAGGGAGAAGAGGGGAGGAGGGCAAGCAAGGCAGGACAAAAAAAGAATAGCTGTCCTATGATGTTACACATTTCTAACAGGATTCTCCACAAATTATCAAAAAGAAACCTATTTTCTATCTCCCTATCCCAGAAAGCACAAAGTAGATGTCAAGTATATCTACAATGAAGCTTTCCAGCAACTTCTCTTGGTACATTCATGATGGAAAACCGAAACAGCTTTCTAAAGGTTTATATTAGTCATGTTGAAGGCTGGCATAGATTCTTTTTTGAGATCATCCTTCTAAATGCAGGTGCTAGGCTAATCATGTTGTATTATTATGCAACATTCAGCTGGCCTCTTTTACCCTCCCCAGAGACCAATTTTAGCTCTTATGGAAATGTTAGTTTTCACATTATTGAGACTGATAAAGGGTTAGGAGGGAAAATAAATGTGTACAAACAGGGTTGCAAGGCTGCTGCACAGTATGGTGAGAGTCTTTATGCTGCCAAAGTAATCACAGCTGAATTCAGATTTTCAGGTCTTATGTGGGTACATGAGTAAGAGAGTAAGTTTTAAAAAAAATTTGACACCTATCGTGATGAGACATTTTGAAAATTCACCCATAAATAAATGTCATATGATAGGAGTTGCTCAGAACATCTGAAAATCTGGCTCTGCATGTAATTATGCTGAGTTTTTCAGTAGTCTGAAGGATATGGACAGGTATGACTAACAATAAAATCACAATAAGGTGAAAAAACAATTACACATGACTTAAAAGTGTGTGATAAGAAGTGATTTCTCCTTAGACAACAGTTCAGTTCATTGTTCTCCAAACTGCCCCAGAGCAGAGGTGCCAAACTTTTTCTCAACGAGAACATCTGGATGCTGGCAGGTGCTGCAGCCAGTTGTGCTCGCTTCTTTGAAGGGACTTCCCCACATCTGTCAGTCATTAGACTACTACTGATAGACTCTGTGGGCTGGATGCACCTTTTAGTCAGCCCATCACCTGTATTTTTGATCTCTAATCCCCTTGTAAGTAAATTCAAGACCAAATTCTTGATTACAGCACCTTGACAGAAGCAAAAATCGCTGTATTTTGTTGCCCTAATGCTCATTTTGGCTTTCCTCCAGAACTCACATCATTTTTTTGAACTTTTTTTCTTTTTAAATAAAGGCTGCCAACCTTTGTTGTGGAGTGGAAATAGGATTCCTTTGACATGACTGCTGGGGACCTTTTCTGCATTTTCCTCTAGATCTTTCTGGGAGTACCAGAAAAATTTCTACAGAGTTTTTCTGTCTGTCAATGACGAGGGTCAGTGGGCGTCAGCAGAAAACAGCACAATTGTCTTTCCCATGGCAGGAGGTGGGAAGAGGACAATAGCTCAGGTATCATCAAGGAGGAGGAGGGAGTGTCTCATCCTGTTTTAAGCAGAACAGACAAATGGTAAGCCAGCCATGGTTTGTTCCCAAATCCTGTTTTATGAAACCCTAACTCAGGACTATGACTGCTGTAAGAAGCTCACACTGGCTCAGGTCAAGCTCCCAAAGTCTGAGGCATATATTGGAGCCTCTGACCCACCAAGCACCAGTATGGGTCTCCTAGACTGCCTGAAGTTTGTTTTCAGCATTTGCTTTCTGGGATTTTGTTGTTGCCGCTGCTACTGTAATAATTGAGTGGGATGCAAAGTATTCCCTTTGCTGCTAAAGCTGGTCCCGTTCCTGTACATGTGATTTATGGGTACTACAGAAATACACAGTAACATATTATGGTCTTGAAAATTCAGATCTAATGTACCTTCTGATATTTTTGACCAGATGAAATTATACCCAATCTACCAGAAATCCTTGTCATAAGACACCTTCTTGCTCTGAAGTCATTAAACCACTTCAAACTGCTCATGCTGCTGTATAATCATCTTCTGTAACATCTGATTTTGTGTTAAGAAGCTGTTTTGACAAAGAAAAGTAACATAATACAAACCAAAGGGTCTGTCCATAATTTTAGGCCATAATAAACTTAATTGATTTTTGTGGGCTAAATCAAACTCTTATTGCTGTTTATTTCATAAGTCAATAAGTTTTGCTGGCTCTATGTGCAGAGCAGAAAGGATAGGAGAAATGCAAGAAGTAAGAATACACTTCAGCTTCTTAACCACATTTAGTTAAAAAGAAGTTTGGTTTATATATCTATAGTAAAAAAATTATACATCTAAAGCTAGATTAAGACCGATGTACAATATCCTCATGCTAAAAAATCCCTGACACAATAACAGCAGCAAGGGACGTGAGGTCAGCATACTAGAACAGATGCTTATTTTTGTAAACTAGCAATTAGTTCTGTGGATTTGGGTCAAAGCTTGAAGATTACCTTGGGCCTAATTTAATGTCTTTTGCACAGATACCTCCTAGTGAAGTCACTCTACAAACAGTATGGATTAAACCAATGTGATACCCTGTAACTTGTCAGCAATTCTTTGTATTTTTTCAGTGTAGATATATTTTTTAAAGTGCACACTTGAAAAAACAGGGATTCACAGGATGATGTGTGCAAATGAACCTTTTCTTTCCTAACAAATGCTGAAGGACTTGCTTCTGTGGTTTTCACTTTGTTTTTGCTTTGGTGTCAGAGGTTTCTGTAGCATTAACCTTCAGGTGAAGAAAACTGTAGCAGTTAAAATTTCACTGCAAAAAGATACATTTTTATAGTTTTGAGTAATAAAAGGCATACGGTAGTGGTTCTGGAGGGACTATCAAAGATTGCACCATCAATGACAAATAAAGATCACTCAGTGGCAAAACATAATCATATTAAAAAAATCAATTAGTTCAGCCAGTCCTTTCACCAGAGCTTCAGACATTATAGTCATAAACAATTTGCAAGCCCATTCATTCATTTTAAGCATTCAGAAGATAATCCCAGTGGTCCTTCTGTTCTATGTTTTGCTTTAGCACTTTTGCTGTAAGGTTTTACATCCTTAAAAGATCACCAGCTTGTCAAGAGATCAGCTATTTTACAATTTGCAATACCCAGTAAAACCATCTTAATCTACAGCACTGTGTGGAAACCATTTCGCTCTTCTGGATGACCGTAGATCCTAATGTAGGTGGATAGCAAGTAATCATTTCTTCTCAGGAATTGAATTAACCAGGGGGAAATCTCTGAGCTGTAATCCCTTTTGTGGAATGTCTTTTTTCATTGTGTGAAAATACACATGGTACTTCCAAACATGCTTAGCCTTATAAAAATAGAAAACAATTTAACTCCTATAGAGCAAGAGTTACCCAAATAATTATACAATATATTATACTGTGTGCAAACCCAACATATTGCATGTACGTATGTTTGCACCCATGACAAAAAGTTAACATAACAATGGCATTCTCCTACCTTGGTATTTTTTATAATGCTCATTCCCTTCACTTCACCAGGCATAATAATTTTTGTTTTGAAGTGTATTTTGAAGGAGAAGAAAGGTACTGTGCTCTCTTCAGAGTAAATAATTTCCCATGACAAAAAGTTAACATAACAATGGCATTCTCCTACCTTGGTTTAACAACTTTCAGACTTATGTTGTAAGTTAACTCCTGGCTTCATTCCTGATTTTAGGCTACCTGTGAAAAATCACTTGAAGAGTTCAAGCGAGATATGAAAATTTTCCAATGGGCTTAGAAGGCACATATGCTCTCTCCACTTAACTTGTCTTAGCTGTGTATACCAATAACCCTTTTTTGTTTTTTTTTGTACTGGTGGGTACAATAATATATCCTGATTTATCCCATGTGATCCCATCATTATAGTTGGGGAAAGAACAACGACTGAGCATCTACTCAGTGCTGGGAGACAGGCTCTCTGGACTAAATGAACTAAAACCAGAGAACATTTTCCTTGCCAGACCTGCCTATTCCCAACTACCCCTCCCAGACCCTTCCAGTCAGCCTGAGCCAGTGGACACTACTTGTCTTTCATTGCTCTGTTTAGTGACTGAGAAAACAGAGCCAAGACAAAGGCAGTAGTAGCTTATTGTTGGCTTTTTCCACCTTATGGTGGGAATAATTCATCTGCTGGCTGAGCAGAAGGTTTCTGCAAACTGTAAAGCTCCATGTACATGAAACCTGACCTGTGGGCATAAACCATTTAAGTTCCCCAAGTCATCCTCCAGCTCTAAAGAGTAAGTAAATAAGGCATTTGCTGTTCTCTCCAGCAGCATAATATTTTATAACAGCACATGCCCTCTTTGAGGCAGCCAAAACTACATGCACATACTCCATTTTTTGGACTCAATAAACAGCAAAGCAGATTCCTCTAAACAGTACTAAGAGCTGAAGATCACTTTCCATTTTATCAGTGTCAGATACTGAACTTACCTAAGGAGACAATCTCTAATTCTACTGAGATTCAGGACTTAACTGGCACACAAAAGAAGTATGTTTGCACGCTGCTAGGTTTCCAATGTGACGCTACATCCAGGACACTGTCAGGATCATGGCAGGGAGACTTTTCAGAGTAGAACAAACATCTCTCTTGTCTTTGAAAGAAAACCTAAGAAAAAATAATAATATAATAAAAAATATTGAATCCTGAGTTTGTTCCACTAGGAATAATTACTACTGCCCATCCTCCCTAAGCCTTGTCTTATTATTGACAGTGGGAAAAAACACATGAGAATGATGAACCTTCATTTTTGTTTTGTTCTGTTAGCAAGCAGAGAGAAAGCCCCTGAAAGCTTAAGAAATTACACTGTATGTGGTTCAGATGAAGAAGAGGGTGTTTTAAAGGTCTGATTAAACCAGCACCCTGAAAAACTGGTTCTGTTGATCCCATTGTTGAGATTGCACATCTAGTGAAAAAGCAAAGACTTGCTGCTCTCCAGCTATCATCATTCTCTTCTTCTCTTCCCATACTAGCTTCACTCTTCACTTGCAGAGATACACCTTTAGCTGAAAGAGAGCATCAGAAAAGGTTGTCCCATTCTTGTACTCATAAAAGCTTCTACTTTTCAGTTTGGCTCTCATCTATCAAATGATCATTTTTACGTGTTGGCTCTGGCACTGAGTCATGGACCTCCAGGCTGTGTCATGAAGCTGTGTAATGAGGGTTTTAAATTAGACATATAATTCCAGCTTTTGCCCTTTTTAAAATAAATACACAAAACTGGAGAGAAAAAAAAAGAAAAGTAGTTTTTCATCTTCTCTACTTGCTTTCATAAATGTAGAGGACATGCAACCTGGGGCTTTCAGGTAAGTGTTCAAGTCATTCCCTAAAGTTTTCAAATGTGACTCACTTATAGGTACATTCTGTTCCTTTTACCTTTTCTTATTGCTTTGATTGCTTTTAAATATCTTTATACTAAATAGAAACTGCTCTTTAATATTTTTTAAAACAGTTTGCATCTGCTAAAAAAATCTCACAATTTTCACAGCATCCCATAACATGTTAGGCATGCAAAGATAATAAGATATCTACATTTTTCTGATAATTGGCATTGATCAGGTATTTATTTATCCAATTTAAGAACAGAATAGGTTTTCATTCCTTAATGTTAAAATTATTCACCTCAAAGCTATGAAAAATACTTTTCTTGGATCAGATATTGTATTTGCGTTCAGATTATTAGTTAGAGTCTAAGCCTCAAAACCATGTCGGATTTCTCTCATCTAATACAGGTCTCTGACATTTTTATTCCTGTACCATGCATTGACTCATAACCACAAAGCAAACTTTTTCCCCCACGTTCTCTTTTTGGCTCAAGTTTTTCTGGACAATTTTGCCTATCTGTTTTTATTGCATTTCCATGGCATGCTTGGCATTCTATAGTAGGGTTTCTGCAGCTAATCTTTTTTTGAAAGCTGCCTACTTGGCTCTTTAAAAAGGTATGGACCTGATACCTACTCTGGCACATCAGCTCTCTGATAACCTGCTTCCAGGTTATCACAACCCCTGCAGCAGAAACTGTGTATTGCTTCTCCCAGTCACTCACATATTGTATTAATATGTAAGAATACCTACTTTTCTTTACACCACATTAAAAGCCAAGGAGCCTTTATAACAGTAGCAAAGCTTTCTGCAAATCATTGCTTAAGGTTTTTTTCAGGTGTAAAAGAAATGTGGCTCACCAGCAATTCATGTTTGAGCATCTCACTGCTGTGTCACTGTGGGGCAGTGCCTGCTGGTGCTTAGCAGCAAAAGCATTCCTGGGAGGCAGGGAGGACCACTGGAAGCCACATGGTTATTATTAGGGGAAAGAAAAAATACCAGGATTCAGTTTGGCAAAGCTTCTTGAAAGGCATGATGATTTGATTTTAAAGCACTTTATTGAGACTTAAACTTTGATAGCATTCAGAGTTGCATTGGTATTTTATAGGTACGTTAATGTTTTTATATGTGCAAAAGTTTATACTGAGAGACAGAAAAGAACAGGATAACTGTAATAACATAAGACAGAACAGACAGTAGCCTGGCCTTGCATCTATGAGTTCTGCAGTTTATTCAGGTGAAAGGAAATCAAGCTTTTCTAGATCAGTTCTTGCTATTTAAAAAAAAAACAACCAAACGCAGAAAGGACCAGTACACAGAAGTTCAGGTTCAAGGCATGATAGATAAGGAAAATTAATCTTCATACTCTTCATAGTCTATGTATTAAACATTCACCTTAGCTATCCAGTGCAAAACCATGACAATTTGCACTAATCAAAACCAAAGAAGGCTCATAACAAAGAGTATACAAAAATACCTAAAGCGAAGATCTTCTGTCTTCTTCAGAATAATTAGTGTCTTTCCCCTAAATATATGTTTGTAGCTGTCTAGCATTAAAACAAAATACATGGGTAACAAGGAGCAAAAGCACAGTATGTTTTCTGTGGAAAAAGATGAGTAATATAGTGTAAAACTAATGGCAGTCACCATTATCTGAAACAGTCACTTTACAGTTTTTTTGATTCATTGCTGTTTAAATAATATGGCTTTCATGTACACCAGGAATATTCCTTTCCCACTGTTTCTGGACATGGTTATCTTAATAAGACATTTTCCTTCTCTAGCTGTTTCCCCAAGGCTAAGGAGATAATATTATCCAATATGACAGGATGGGTTTTTAATTTGCACAGAGGTACAGGTAGGTAACAGGCAGTCTCTGGCAGGGCTGTACATCCAATCTTGTCAGAAGAGAAAGTGTGAAAACACTTGTATTTAAACAGGGAAATGCAAACCAACGCATCAGCACAAGAGACACAAAATTTCAAGGGCTTACAGAGCAGCAGAAAGCAGCAAACCTGACCCTTGGGCTGTACTCAATGCAGAGAGGTGTGGGACCAACCCTGTCTTCCCCAGACATAGGCATGTGTTCAGGCAGATGTACTAGTGAAATGTGCTTGTATGTAAATGCGCTTACACATCTACATAGCACCCTGGCTGAATTTTGGGTATTCTGATTCAAGAACTGTGTCATGTGGAGAATTGTCTGGCTGAACCGTGTCCGTATATATCACTCATGCCATAGAGGAAGTATTTGTGGATGGAGTTTTCAATTCAGTTTAAAATCTATAATTTTGCTGTGCCAAAACAATGTATTCGAATAACAAGTCATATTCAGATTGTATTAGGAGGCATATATTTCAATATATATATTTATTAAGTATTAAAGTATTTTGTACATCTTTTAATTTTAAGCCTCAAATTTGGAAGCTTTCTACCTTTAATAAAAAGTGCTTTTTCTCATTATTCTCTGTAATGACCTTCATTGGTGTATTCCCACTAAAAAAGCAAATGCTTCAGTAAGAACTTCCTTAGAATTTCTGATTATAAGATTAAATTAATACTTTAAACCCTTATGTTCTACATTTTTGTCTTTCCCAAACAACAAAACTTGAGTTATAATTGCAGTTTAAATACACAGAAATTATTAACTGATCAGAGAAAATGAAATAAAATCCACTAGGTAATTTGAAAATATTTTTTATAATGCTCATTCCCTTCAATTCACCAGGCATACTAATTTTTGTTTTGAAGTGTATTTTGAAGGAGAAGAGAGATACTGTGCTCTCTTCAGAGTAAAAAGTGTCCACTGTAGCTGCAAATTTTTAAGTAAAAGTGTTTTCATTTTACTTTGTCTGGAACATGCTTTTACAGGAATATACTACAAGTCATTATGCAAATAAAACCTCAGCATCCGACATCTCATTTAGTGGATAGAAGCACAAAGAACAGGAAGGACCAAGAGGAAGGTAACTCAAGCCACTCATTGAGCAAGTTATGGAGGAACCTACTTTGTTTTCTTATTTGAGATGTAGACAAATATGCATTTTGCATGGAATGCAGCTGTCCCATGGAAAGCTTGATTAATTGGCCTTTATGAAGATCAAGCTCATGAAGAAAACAACCCCCAGCCTGTGCCAGCCAGTGCAGTGCCTTTCCCACCATTTGTACTTCCACGGGCTCTATGATGGGTAACCCATGGCTCCTTCCCATCCTCATCAACCTGGGAGCAGCTGCCTGTTCCTTCACCTTTATGTTCAGTGATGAATAAAATCCCTAAAATGAACTTGACCAATTATATTTCTCATCAAAGAGATTACACCTTGATTAAATCAGAACTTGTGTGTCAAAATTCCTTAACAGGAGAAAAATAAAAGTAAAAAGATGGTTGAGCGTTCAAAATAGTATTTGGGATTACACATAAGTGTCTCTTCAGGACCATTTTAGGGGCTTGGCATTAAGGATGCCTCTGGCACAGACTGTACTGGGAACATTCCCAGCATGAAGCTGAGAAGGGTTAAAAAGTAAATTTCATGAAATTCATGTAATTGATTGGCTTTTGCCTTCACAGTATTTATTTTTTTTTTCTAGTTTGCCTCTTTTAAATCATTTCACGTCAGCATTTTATAGGACCCAGAGCACTCTTTTTTATCTTCTTTGCCTCACTTTTTGGAAAGCATTCCCCTCCTTCCTTTTGCCTTCATATTGTGTTATTTCCGACCTCTTGCTCATCTTTTATTACTCTCCAGTTCCTAGCTCTATTATTCAAGCTGATATTGCAGCTGTGATTTCTATTTTTTCTTTGCCCTTTTTGGCTTTGCCAGGCATTTCATTAGCAGACTTATGGGGAGCATTTATACTGTCTCTCTGCCATGACAGAGTTCAGTAGGATTTACTAAAACTGATTCTTTAGCTATATCTGCTTCCAGTTACAATTAGAAACCTCTTTCCAATGAAGCACATAGAGGAGATCAAATTCTGATCTGGTGAAAGCAAGCACAAGCACAAGGAGGCACAGAAGCCGTCAGTGGAGGTGCAGCTTCTTAGACCACATCTTCACTTGGACAGTAAAAATCTTCCCAAAATAGCTACATCTTAAGTCCAAGCACCATTCTTGAAGGACATCATGCAGGAGAAAACTCATGTCCCCTACAGAATAACTTGCGATATCAGAACTCAGATATTGCAACCCAGCAGTGGAGTGCCACCGTCAGCTGAAATAAATCATGATGGGTTTTTATTTAGGGTTTTTCAGATCAATGTATTAATTTTTCCAAAGGAAAGCTCAACACAGAGACTTTTTGCTGCAGAAAAGCATGTTAGCTAAGATACTGGTGTATTCATCTCATTTTTTGCTTTGTGCCACAGAGGTTCCTGGTTCAGTTCTCCCCTCCTGTAGCTCCTCTGCTCCCACATACCTTCAGAACTTTCCTTCTGCCCTTTTTTATTCTCCTCCCCCACCCCCTTTGTTGCCTTTTAAGCTTACTGAAAATAATGAACTCCTGTGGCCTTCAACCTTTCTAATGTCTCTGCTTATTTCTGTAAGTTAGTTTTGGCTGTTAGGTTATGTTATAATGTTCCAGCACAGATATTCTTTTTGTGATGACAGTAAATAAGATACACACAGACTTTTCTGTTTATTTTTTCAGCTGTTCATTTATAGTAAATTTTAATAAAAACTGTGAAACAGTTTTGTTCCGTGGAGGAGGCTTGACACAAAAGTAGAACAATAATGTGCCAAAAATGCGTTGTTATGATCTTTCAGATGGGTACTGTCACTAGGAGGGGTCTGCACTTCAGTCAGTACGAACATGATAAAGTATGAACAGTACAGCTGCAAACTCCCTTTGGATAATGCTGCAAAACATATGGAAAATGTTTCCTGACTTATGAAAAATAATATTGGGGCAGAATATAGTAAAGGGACTGGGTCAAAAGGGTGCATAAAGCATTAGTGCAAACCTTAAGTGCAATCTTGTAGCCATAAATTCCCTACTAATGAAATGTATATGTAATTCTTACAGCCCCTCTGTGTTTGAAAAATCTATAGTGTTAATAAAGTGACATAGTTAGAAATCTATATGGGACCTTATTTATTCATTATTTATTTTAAGAGATGGCCCTGAACCTAAACATACCCTTTGGGAAAGTTTGGATTTTGATTTAGGTGCAAATCCATACTGTTCTGGGCCAGGACCCATTCTCAGTTCTGCTTGGTTTGCATACCCATGCGTCACCTTGTTTAATTCCTCTTGCACAAAGCTGGACATTGAGCTGACAACCCCACAAGTCCCACAAGTCCCGCTTTGGGGCCACCAGCCAGGGCCTTTCTCCTTATGGAGTAGGAGCCAGAGCAATGGCATCCCTAGATGGAGCTGCTTGCATGCCCAGGAGAGGTCTCAGCCTTCCCCATCTACCTTTGAAAAGTCTTTGCTCCCCCAGGGTAGGAATGGGAAGGGCTAACGGGGTCCCGTCGCATGCTCCTGCCCTGTACCCTATCCCCCTCAGCCAGGAGAAGCTCTGATGAAGGGAAAGCTCTCCCTCCACCTCAAGCTTTGACAGAAGGCCGGCTGCCCCCACCCCAGCCTCTACCTGCTCCATTCAACAGAGCAGTCTGGGCTTTCAATCCTCTCCAAAAGGGTCAAGTGGAACCAAACTGGAAAACAGACAAAGCCAACTCTCTGACACAGAGAAGTACACAAGTGCCGGGGCTGGATGGGACAACTCCCAGATAAAACGTGAAAACGAGGGCCTCTAGCAGGAGTTAAGCAGCAGGAGCCTGACTCCATGCTTGATAAGCCCAGTTGGTTTAACAGATCTCCTGGGTGGCTGCAGCACTCACCACCTCTGCTACTGCCAGACCCACAACACTTGCCAGCAAAATGGTCAGCAAACACGTCTGCGTGAAACATGTCTGAAGTAAAAATACCTCATTTCAGGCATCAGAAGGACTAAGCTTTTTTAATGATTATGATGGAGTATCTCTTACTTGGAGTAAGAGCCATGAGGCACAGGATGTAAGTGCTTCTCTGTACTCTAAATTGACTCTGTCATTTTTCTGTGGTTTTTACTTGTTTTATAATCGCTCACTTGATCCTACCAAAAATAAACTAGCACGATCAATGAGATAGGTAGACCGTGGGAGCAATGAATATCCACATGATTAAAGGTTTTCAGGCTTAGGTCCTAAGTAACCATAATTGCCACTCTATTATCTACAGAGTTAAAGAACAGAGAAAGGTGAAGAAAGAAGTTGTTACTGGGAATTTATGATAAAAATCCTATCTTCACACTGGAGGAACTATGTTTATTTTTTTCAGATAGCAATAACTAATTCTAAAAATTTAATTAAAGCAATAAAATGTTGTAGGATAAATAATAAAAAAAAAAAAGAATGCCCTTCACATAAAATGTCCACGGCAAGAAGATTCATCAAAATGGTCAATTTTTGTCAGTATTAAACTTCTGCTATGGATTATCCTTTGTGAACAGCAGAGAGATATAGAAGGGAATATGTTATTGAGGCTAAGTTTTTGTCTTACACCTGTGGTGGGATGCTCTTAGGGTCCTGATCTGCAGTTGTGTATATAAGAGATACTGTGGGATAGTGCATTATACAGCTGATGTGCTGTCAAAAAAAAAGTCAGGCTGAAGTGGCCAGTTTAAGTTGCTTACACTTTCCTGCTGTTATGGATAGGCATGTTCCTCCTAGTCTTATTCCTGTATATCAAATTTATCATAACTGCCTAGTGGGAATGGGGAAAACAGGTATGGCAAAGGAAGAAAGGAAGATCAGATATTACCCTCTCAGTCACTTTTCTCAGGCTGAGTGGCAAAAGAAAATAAAATGCATTTTTTCTTAAAAGAAAAAATAATATTTTCCCTTTTCATAATTCAATGTGTTAGAAACATCCCTCATTTACAGCTTTATTAGCATACATCTGGCCCTTAATGAAGAATATTTTTTTCTGAAATTGAAAAAAATAAGCAATGGTAGGTTTTATGATAAATTATTACCAATATTAACCAAACCTCCAGGACGGCTCATCACAAGAGGATGGTGAAATGAAGTCAAGTGAGATAACTGGCCTGAAGTAGGGTAAGAAACACCACTCACTTTGCTTATTTAGCTGTGTATTAAGCTGATTGGCTTGTCTTTTTTACTGTGTGAGCTTTGCATGAATTTCTGGCTTCACACACTCCGACACAGTAACCAGAAGTGCCTATCCAGCCGTGGGGAGAGCTCAGCTAGTACAGCGCTGGGACACAAACTGTCACCTTGCACAAGATGCAGGGTGCCAGGGCCCCTCACCTTCCTCCAGAGTGGTCACTACTTGATGGCAGTTGAATGACCAGTTAGTTGAATGGTTCACCAGCCAATGACAGGAAACAAAAGAAAGAAGAATGCTCAGCCAAAACAGATTCAGCCAACATGCCAAGGACAGGCTCAGAATAATTCCTTACTGCTGACAGACATGGAGGTAAAAAGGGTAAGTTTGTTAACATTATTACCAATATTTGAGTGATCCTTGTAGAGAAAAATGCAGTAGAGGAAAACATCAGAAAATCACGTATTTTATTTAAGTGACTACAGTCATATAAACTCACCCTGAGATACTATCACCATCAGGAAAAGGAAGGGTCCCTTGAACTTCAACTGGTGAAGAAATGAAGCAGTGTGTGTCCATGGAATATGGTCAGTCATCCACCTAGCAGCTGTTTGCTTGTTTTCAGCACTGACGGCACACGTGCTAGATGTAATGACAGCCTGCTCAGTGATACCTGTGCTCCAGAATATTTGGAGAAGGACCAGCTGCTCACTACAGCACCCAAGTCCTTTAGAGTCGGCTCACTTCTGTTAGGAATTTGACTCTCTCTGGAAGTTATCTGATCTGATTAGCACGCAGGTGCAAAGAGCCCACAATGGCAATTGTTTAGCCATTACTAGGAAACATTAGGAACCTTACAAAATCTTCTAGAAGAAACCAGGTATGTTAAGATACTAGGAAAAATAAGTAATTGTAGGAAAAAGAAGTAGGAAAAAGTAGGAAGTAGGAAAAGCCTTGCCTTTGTTTCAGCACAGAAACAAGTGGAGAAGACAGTTTGTCATTTAAGGGTCAGTGTATGAACATCTTATGCTCATAATCTAGGAAGCTGAAATACTGTGTCATATTGCTGTGAAAAGTAAATGTAATTGTGTCTCAATTTCAGGTCTAAGAGCTCACATAAGAGGCCCAGACCTTAAATCTGTCAGAATATGAGATAAGGAAGTAAATACATGGTGCATGGATGCTCTCTCTGCCATCTTTGTTGGACCACACTAAAATATGAACACAACTAAAAAGCCAGTGTAAGAACAGCACCTATTGACTAATCAATTTCTACATGCTACAGTTCTGACTTGTGAAAACCAGGTATATATGAAGCAGTAGGCATACTGCTGTGTTGGCATGTTCTTTGCAAGACCTGTTGGGTCTTTGCTGAGTGGAAGGCAAGGGACCATACCTGGGAAGCTGATTTTGCCTCAGGACCAGAGCACTGGTAACCCTAAGAAGAAAAGTTCTTCAGCAGTGGCAAAGTGTTGTCCACATGATGTCCCCTGAGAAGCCAAGGTACTGCAGTCTAGGGCTAGCTGGGCATAGACAAGACTCTGTAGCCTGTAACATGTTTCTAGCTTTTCCTTTCCCAGAGTTATTTCTAGTCATTTATTTCCCCAGATGGCAATTTCACAATTAACATGGAATATATTTATTAGCTCCTTGTGGTCTGTAGTTCAATTAAGAAAATAAAACCAGAGGCAGCAGCTGCTAGAAGTCAAGCTCCTTTTTCTTAATATGAAAAGAGCAGCCTGGCTCTTACCGGGGCAGTAGCTCTGTCTCCTACAGTTACAGCACGCTCGGGGAGCACCAGAGTTCAAAAGCATTCTGCAAGGTCCTGCTGTTAGGGCGAGGATATTTGAGTCCTTGACTCCAGTCCTTATCCTTTTACAGGACCAAGGTTTTCAAATATAAGCTTCAAATAGCAATTAAAAATAGCAACTAAAAGCATTCTTTAGGTATTTCATGTTGTCCTTGTTCTTTGTCTGTTATACACCTGCCATGGAAAATGTTGGATATGAAAAGTGAAGCAAGTTTTGACAAATGATTTCCTGTTTAATTAGAGGTATGTATGGTTGACATACAATACAAGATGGAAGCCAACAGACTGCTCATGGGACATCCTCAGAGTGCCTATAACAGGTCTGAGCTTCTAGCTCTCTGTTTTACACATCCATGTGTGAGAGCTCTCAGACTAAAGATCTCAGAAAAATAGTTCATTTTCAAATATGGATGCATGTTCCTCTTTCACAAAGACACATCTGTCCCCACTGTGCTAAATCATGAGGTATTTCTTTTCTATTTAAAAAACCTAACAGCTTAGGACAAAATTCAGTTTTCAAGCTATAAAGTAGAGGCTGAATGTATTTCCTTTTCACAGCAAAATGTTGTCATAATTGAAATATAAATTATAGCTGCATTTGAAAAGCAGATTCCAGTCCCACTTTTTTTTGTATGTATATAGATTATACATATATACACATGCATTATATATATTTTTATATCTATAAAATGATGATGTTTTGGTCCATACACTCTTCAAAAAGCAATATGGGGAGGGACGCTGGTTTCTTAGTGCTTCTGCATTATGATCTACTGACCCTGAAAATAGGGTCAGAAGGAGGTCTCACTGCTAACTGGAAAACTAATCAATATAATTCTACCAAAGGGCTGGTACACACAAAGTAATATAGTCCCCTCCCCCTCAGCAAAAGTCTGTGCCTCATTGCAGAGAATATAAACACCACATTTTGATACTCGGGAAACAGAAAGAATATCAAACCATGCACAAAGGTTTATTCTTTGTGGGGCTGGGGATATCACCAAGCCATGTCACAGTTCTCAGATTTTAATTCTGAGTGGTTTAATTGGTTTTGTTTTATGGTTTAGGCTTCATTCCTTAGTAAGAAATGTAGAATTTTGCCTTTGTTCTCTTCACCAGTTAAAAATAACAACCAATGGTGAAAAAATTATTTTCTTCCTCTGTCCTTTCCCTCTTCCTTCCAAATCCGCACCAGTATTAAATGAGAAAAATAAGCCGGTCTTATGCTATGCTGAGGGTCGTACTCACAGTAAAGCAGGGTAGCCCCATGCAGCCTGGAGGAATGCCATCATACAGCAGGGCTGCGTTTGATTCTGATCAGGTACTTTTACTGAGAAAGAGAGCAAGACAAAGGGTAAAAGGTCACTGGTGACTAATTTTCTGAAAACCAGCAGCTTGTGTAAGTAATAGAACATTTATTGTATTTCTCTGTCATCCCAGCAATGAGCTAGAAAATCCATAAGAATTCCCAGCACTAGCCTTTATTAATGTATAGCCCTGGATTAGTTTAATGTCCAATTTAAAGTCACTGCCTGCACCTACTTTACTTACTTTTCTTAAAGACAGCTACTTTCCCCCCCGTGCTTCCCAATTTAAGTCACAAAGAATATATTTTCCCTTAATAAAAGTAAGGTTTCATTTATTTTATACATATATATGTGTGTATGTGTATTTTGAGGAAAGAGCACTTGAGTGTCACATTCCTACATTAATTTTCCACACAGTGAAATACTAAAGCATCATTGGAGCAAGGCAAATACTGCAAAATCTGAGTACAGACTTCCAAAAAACAACATCACAGGAGTCACAAACTGCCTTTACAATGTTTGCATCCCGTCCTTTTGTTCTGTGTAAACATTTGTATAGTTTCAAAATATTATTTCTCGAAAGGATATTTATACTGTTGTGGGTGAGACAGAAACTGTTAACCTAAGTTCCTCAGGTCCATACCCAAGCCACAGATCTAAGGCTAATCAGCTTGAAAAGAAGGGAGAAACACCCCTTCTCCAACAGGAAGCTGACAAGTGCTGTGATCATCATGCTCCTTGTCCATAATGATTTGAATGGAGACCCCAAGTGCCTTGGTAATGTTGGAGATGGCAATCAGCATCTTTAGTCAATATACTTGACAGCGATAAACACTGTTATTGGACCTTCAGGGAGATCCTTGATACATGTTAACCCTACAAAATGTAATTACCCTCTAGACTTGACTAGAGCAACGAAATATAAATGCTGTTTTGTGTCAAGTAAGTGCTCACCTCTTCCAGAGGATTTTATTAGGCAAATTGTCTGCTGGCTCAGATATCACATCTATGGCAAGATGAGCTTTCGGGTAGATCACCTGAATCGTACATACTCTCCAGAGCATGGTGTCTCAGTGTGCAGTCCTAGCGTGTCTCCATATGAATTACACCCAAGCAGACGCTGCATTATCTGTACTGGCCATCAAAGTCCTTTAGAAACAAGCCTACAGTTCTCTTGTACCTGTAAACTGTGACTGCTTTGTGAGCAATCCTGAGCTACATGGTAAAAGCCAATGCACTGAGGAAAGCTTCCACTAACTTCAACCCTCTGTGAGTCTCTCCACAACATGCCTATGAAGACATCTCTGTGAGCAGTCTTTGCACAGTGCTAAGCGTGCCAGTCTCCATCTTCCATGTAGTTTTGCGCTTTTCTCTGCCAACATCCAGTGTACCTTTTCATTGTGAGAATAGGGCAGACGTAAAGAGCTCTCAGGGGAAGGAGGCCCTGCTGCAGCAGATGGTATTTCACATTGAGCACTTCCATCCACTCCCCTCTTCCCCTTCAGTGTTTTTCATCCTGACAGGCATCATCAGAGTGGTCAGTACTGGAGAAGACGCCTGTTTGTGGTTTAGATTTGCTCATGTGCTCAAGAACCTTGGAGAGAAGGGGGAGGCAAGAGCCTACCTGAGTATTTCTGGCTCTCCGGGCTGTGCTCCCATTTTAGGCATAGGCCACTTTCTTTATTCATTAGCAAGCACTGGGGTTTGATCTTTTCTGTTATGGAGGGGCCAGTCTACAGCAGATTTCCTGTACTTGATTCCAATTCCTACTCCTGCCTGAGCTGCCAGAGATCATGGGGCGTATTCTACTGGGGGAATAAAAAAGACAAAGACAACAAAATTTTCTTCAGATAATGTACATTCCTGGTCTAAATTCCCTGCCATGTCCAGCTCATAAGTCATCCTTGTGACATCACAGCCAGGAATTACAGTGGGAAAAGCCAAGTGTTTGACATGAAAGCTTTCCTCTATGGTGAAAATTAATTGGACAGGATTCCTGTTTTACCTTTTTTACCTACAGCTAACATACACTTTCAGACATATCTGAAACAGGACATTGTACAAACTGTTTCAGATTCTAGATTTAATTAATAATTTTTTTTAGGCAGCAAGCTTATGGAAACTATTTAATGACATTTATTGTGCTCCCATACAAGCTAGTTGCTTGGTGGATGTATGATTACACATGTTCTAAATGAACAGCAATGATACTATTAAAAATCAGATCATAGATCTTTAACTACTGCTTTTTGACATTTAGTTATTTACAGGAGAAAAAAAAACCATATATGTTTAAAGTTTGTAATCAGCACAAAAAAAAAAAGCACAAGAGGTATATACAGACAGGCAGATGACTGTTTTAGTATAGCCAATATGACAGTGCAATACTCCTGTACCCAGCAGTGGTTTTCAAGTGAACAAAAGATGCAGAAACAGCAGAAATTTCTAAAACAAGTTGTTCATTTTCAGAAGTGCCACTGCATGGAAACCTGTTTGATTCTCACCAAAGGAAATCCCATCAGAGAACACACAATAAAAGAAACAACCTGTTCACCTAACACCAACAGAAGCTGATTGTCTGGGGCAAAACTCAGAAAAACTGAACTTGTCAACATGGTGAATTCAGAAAGGAGGAAATGCCTAACAAGAACATTTCAGTATGGTCTGTATCTGGCATCATATACAGATCACACAATACAGTTGCTTTGCATTTAATTTTGATCATGAAAACTTCCCATTCAAGAGACAGCAAAGTGCAGTAGTTACTTTCCCATCCTGCCCCTGTCAAATGTCTATTCAGAGAGTGGACAAGGCAGAGAATGTGTCCAGGTGCTAAATGGAAGTAAAATTTACTGAGGCAGGAACCCCAGGAGACATTACCAGCTGCTTACAATTACCAAGGTTCAAAACCTGAGTTAAAGGAAGTAAGACGGTAGATGGAACTGAGCAGGAGGCAACAATAAACTAATATGGTTTTGAAGGGAGACAGAAAACTAAGTAGAAATGGGAGTATTCAAGTACTGGATATAATCTGGGGCATATTAAGTGGAAGAAATAAATCAAGCAATAGCTTTGAGCACATGGTATAGAGTTGTGTTTTCCTTTATAATTTGTGAAATGATAGCAGTTCTTGACAGTTTTTAAGAATCAGCTGGACACATATTGGAGATGAAGAGGTAAATCTGCAAACCCACACCACTGAAAATCTGGAAAGCCTGACAACAGCATGAGGCCTGAGTTTAAGTAGCTTCAGGCCAATACAGTGGGTCCAGATATTACTAAAGCATTAGGTATGACAGTTCCAGTTAAACGTTAACTAGAAACAAACAGAACTATTTCATGGAAAATGCATTGGTGAAAAATGACAAACAATGTTCACATAATTAAAAGGGAGGAAACTACTGTATGCAAAAAGATCATGTTTGTACCATGACAGTTTCCATAGTGTATGGAGTAGCAGTCAAGTATATGTAAAATAGGAAACGAAAAAGAAAATTGCAACTAATCCTAACAGGAGAACACATCTTTTAAGTACATCATAGCACTGTGATGGGCCATGGCTTTAGTCATAGAGCCTGTTCTTTATGCCTCCAGCCGTGCAAAGCAACTTGCAAGACAGAGATCTTAAACCATAAATCTGAAGTCCCAAGCCTACTAAATGTAAGTAGCAAAATATCCAGTGAAGTCATCAGAGGGGGAGAATGGAAAAAAACGTACATTTCTCAGTGGAACCATTTTGTGTTAGAATGTGTCAGAACATTTTTCCGAATCATGTAAAGAAAGTTCTTGATTAAATTTTTGGTCAAAGCATGTAAAAGAACAGCTAATAACCCAACAGTTACGGCATACATATGTATTGTGAGAAGTTGTTAACCTCAATTTCTCTCTACTGGAGATGAACCTTGGATAAATAATTATAAATAATAGACAGACTGATCATATAATCTAGTGATTTGGGCACTTATCTGGAATAGGAAGAAGTCAAAAACTTGATTCCATATCCCACACAACCTATAGATCTCCAACGAGGACTCTAGCCACTAAATTATTGATTTTACTGAATTAACCGGCACATATTGAATTAACCTTACACATATATCCATTTGCTGTCTTAAGCTTCTGCCGTCAAACAGGCTATTTTTGAAAATTTCCATTTTTTTCTGAGAAAAAAAAGAAATCTAGCCAATTTGCTTCACAACACTGTAGAAACTTGCAAAAAAATTTACAAACATCACAGGAATAGCTAGAAGTTATTATGCATGGATTTTTTTCTCAAGTATTTTAGAAGCAAGAGGTCACCAAGAAGATCATGAGGCCCCTTATGGCTGATGACAAGACTAATTTGTTGACAGAAGATTTAGCATTACTTAAGAATTATATGAATTCTTTTTATCAAAGGGAAAAATGGCTGATAGATACCAGAAACAGATTTATTTCCCTAAGGAGGAAGAAGAAATACTAAAGGAAATCAATATCAGATCAGAACAGGTGATTGAGAAATTTGAATGTTCTAGTTGCAGGAAAAAAGTTTTCTATGGCTTTCCTCTCCCCCTCCTCCCCCCCCCCCCCGCCCCCCCCCAAAAAAGAAGGCTATGATTGATGTCTTAACATTCTTATAGTTTGAAGGGTGGAGAATCAAGTCTAAAGAAATTCAGAAATATTCAAACTAATTAGTTTACATCAGCAACATTTCCAGATAAATGATGTTTCTTAAACTGTATGGGAGATTAATTTTTTCACTTTTTTTATCCATTTCATCCTGTTTTAAAGAAAAAAAAACAGGATGTGAAGGTGAAAGTTCCACAGAAAGGGAGCTCTTGGGCTGAGCTTGTGACCTACCAAGAACCAAACATCATCAGCTGAGGAAGAAGCAGGAACAGTCCTCAGGTAAGAAAGCTGGAGGCAGTGTAGTCTTGTCCTCAGAGATGATCTGTGCCTTTTGCTGTTCATTTGGAAATCAAGCACATACATCATAAGTACTTTCCTGCTTGAGTTTCTTCCACTTCCCTCCAACAATCTCCCTCAAAGTAATCACAGGCTTTGCATACACAGAGCAAAAAGGAGGCAGATATTATTGCAGAAAACACAGGAGAAAAATCAACTCTTACTTAAACTTTTTTGAACCAACCACTGAGATTAAGGGTACTAGTCCTCCAAAAAGTGGAGCATGATTCATAGTGTCTGGTTACAGCTTAGTGGTTCTGTGTCAAACAGAGCCAAACCTTCCAAAACCATCACTGTTTAATATGTCTCTTCTTATAAGCATTCAATATAAGATAACTTGATCACAATTTTTGAGCGCTCCAATCACATAACGACTTCTCAGAGCTCAGTATTACTGAAACCTGACAGATGGCCATCAGGACAGAGGCCTTTAAAGACAAATACCAGTTTTTTACACGTTTTTAAGCATGTGAGCTGTCCTCATAGCATAGTCTAGGAAATACCCACAAACTTCAGTAAAGAGGCACTTCAGCACCTGGGCTAAAGACAACCTTTTCCTGATGGTGTTGCTTCAGTTACCTGGACTGAGGGATCAGCTGGAGCACGATGTGGCATCTGTGTTTCCTTCGCATGGCAACAGCAGAGGGAAAGGTATCTCAGCCTTGTCCAAAGAGGGAAATGGAGGCTGGTCAGGAGACACATCTGGAACAGGACGGCCCTGGAAGGTCCCAGGGTATGGCCAGACTGTGTCAAAGAGGAAACATCAGAGCACATTGATCAGGTAAAGTGCAGTTTTATTTCCCTCTGCATGCTGCTTTGTAGATTTATAACTTCACAAACACTCCGAATAAAACCAAGAATTATTTCCACACTAAACTGCTCCTCAGCATGAATAAAAAAACATAAATAAAGCTAAGTTGCCTAATACCAGCTGGTATTTCCTCAAGCATTTGGGGAAAACTGAAGAAGAAATAGGTAGGCTTTGAGTACAACTATAATAATCTATGGTCTAATTATAATGAGCTGTTGCAGAAAAAGAAAACTTTTCTGTTTCAAATAAATTTGGCTATATTAAGCACAGAGCCTTACCTTAAGATCAAGAAAATGAACTAAGGAGCAATAATTGTATACTATTATAGGAATAGTCATTCACTGAGAGATTAATATATTATGTATAAAGGTGCAATTTACCATTTGAAATTTTTTCAAGGAGACAGCAGAAGAAATGATGAAGGCTTCAGTAAAGCAACAATGAGGTTATAAAATATTATTGACTTCTTCAATTTCAGCTCAGAAAAGTTTAAATGCAGAAAGCCGACACCAAGCCAACTGAATCAGAGATACTTCTGAGCCAAAGGCACAAGCTTGCATATTTAAAGGCAGTTGTGCTTCCCAGACTGTATGAGAGATGTTTTCAGGGCAGCCACTCTTCCACCCCAACACAAATGGTTTTTCCAAGCTGGGAAAACTATTCAAGGCAGCAGACGAGGCCTCACAACCTTGTCGCGAGGCTTACCTATCACATATCTCTCTCTCAAGTATGTACTGCTACTTAAAAAGAAACCTTTCTCTGACTCCAGCTGTTCCTACTAATTTGAGATTGCATGTTTCTCTGTACTTTTGATGCAGTAACTAAATGACAGTCACACATGTAAATCCTGGATAAAAGCTTTCTTTCACATCATACTTATTAGTAAACAATCACTGCTGTGAGATTTTCCTTAGCTCATGACTCATCTCTTCTTGGTGGCAAGATGATGTCCTACTGAATAAAAGGTGATTCTAGGCCATATGAATAATTTTAGTCTTTAGCTGGTTTGACTGTAGAAGTTTTTGAAGAAGGTCACAAGAAAATAACTGGCATTCAATCGTTCTTATCTAGTTCAGACTTTTTTCAAGCTCAGTAATGGTTAATATGCAACTACTCAAGCTTTTCTTTAAAATAAAAAAAAAAAAAGAGAAAAGATGCAACATCTGGGAAAATGCTACCTGTGAAAGAAAATGTCGACCATTTCAGAGTATCTGAAGGTCTGGGGGTAGCCTAAATGGGAGCATCAGAGTATAGCAGTTGCTGCAATTACTGCTAGGTCTGCTACAATTCCATATTAAACATTGTTACCTCTGGACAACAGAGCACTTTACTGCATGAGAACTTTCTGCTATGCACAAAGTCTGCAAGCACAAAGTCTGCAAGACCATACCATGAAAACGAACACCTCTCTTTGTCTCATGTTTTGGAAGTCTTTAGTATTTTGACAAGACCCTCCTTATAAAGACTCATGTGCTGACTTTACCTATTCCTTCTGGAGGATCCAAGTACAACAGAAGAAGGATGCTTCTCCTCTTTTAATCCACGTAAAGCAGAATAATCTGATTATTGGATGTTGCGATGAACATAGATGAACTTCCTGATTTGTGCTGGGAGGACTTCTTATCCCCTATGCTAGTAAACACTAAAATGAGGTAAGAGTGCCAAGATAGGAAAATGGCTTAAAATCTACTGTGTCTTGCTTCATTTGTTTTAAAAACAATGCAGTTTACAGCTTGCCACAAAGTTATTCCATCATAACAACATCTTGTACTTTGTTTCTTTCCTTCTTATGTCCATGAATATTAATAGATAAAAGCCACCTCTGATAATCAAACCTTTGCTACAGTTTTGATGCTAACCCAAAGTCATATTGACTGAAACTGGCAATGGAGCTCTTGAAGTAATGGCTGAGACAAACTTTCTAACCAGAAAGCCACTAATAGCTTTATAATCTGTATTTCTGCTCCTTGTCAACACTTCATTTACTTTGTATCCTGCTAGAGCTCAGCTTTCAAGTTTCAAATTTGCAAAAATCATCACTAAGGAGCCACTAGGAATATGAGTGACGGTGCTTCATATGAGTGGATCATGCCTCACTCTAGTCATCCTGTATAATTTTCCTTATTTTTTTGTTCTTCATATACCAAATGTTTCAATACTGTCAGCATTCCTATCATAAAATGACCTTAGTGCTATAATTCCAACATCTTGTCTCATATGACACCTCCTTGCTTGGCTTTCACAAGTAGAAGCAGTATCACACCAAATAATAACTAGCACTGATACACCAGAGACACGAAACTGGATGTGGGGAGGGAGCTCTGAGAGAGCTGCCAGCAGCAGAAGGGGACCTGGGTCCACACCTCCCCTACGGTTGGACATGGCAGCTTCATATAGCTTAGATACCTCCCTTAGATATCTGCAGCTGCATTACCAGCGGGCATTATTGTGTGTTCTGGGTCCCACTTCTGAAAGCCAGAATGTATCTATAGTTCATTAAAAAAAAGCTTAAGCATGAAGACGGTTATCTATTTAATAAGCTTAGCAGGACTATAACTCATATCTAGTTTTGCTTCTGGAATTTTGTTCTGAATCTGATCTTTAGTCTGACTGAATAGAAAACTTTGTTGTCTTTTACTACTAAGCAGAGTTGGTCCTGTACCTCTGGAGGAGCCAAGGAACCAGAAGCACAGAGTGCAAACTCTCCTGACAGCCCTTTCCAGCAGGACATGTTAGGAAGACCAGGCGTTGGACAGTGTTCCTCAAAGACTTGTGAAGGGCCCATTTGAAATTTAGAGTATTGCCAGCTGCTGAGTCTAGGAAAAGTCCCCTAAGCAGTAATAGGTTTTCCCCTCAAGGAACAGACACATGAAACATACTTTCACACAAACACAGATATTTCTTGTAAGCAGCTTCAAATCCAATAATATCTTTCATGTCCAACACATTGCCCAGACACTGAGTGGGGCTGTGGATAAAATATACCCAGTTCTCTCCTCTTTCTGGCACCACCAGAAAAGACATGGGATCACTTTTGTTGGTTAACTCCTTTTGGTGAAACTCACTTCTTCAAAGCACTCCCAGGGGTTAGCATCATGTACAGGTACATTTTGTAGTTTCTAGTTTTGAAGTTTTCATTTTTGAACTTTCTTATTTTCGTTGCCCATACATACCTTTGGTAAATAGCTGAAGAAGGTATTTACCAGGTAAGGGTCTCATTCGTGCCTTAACACACATTGCCATGCTCAGACTGTAACAGAAAGGCTGTCAAGATTTTAAGGCAACAATTTTTCTTCCTCTGCCTCCTACTCCCCTTCTGTCAGATGAGGATCATGCTGCTATCTTTCTCTGAAAGACTTCTTGAGAGATTAAAGTTATGGGAGCAATAGGGGACGAGGTGCATTTTCTTTTTAAGTGACCCACTCTGAAATATGTGCAGTACTGAAGCAAGTAGGAGCTGGGAAGTAGCTGGGTTTGTTATGCCTCCTTCTAGTCCTTGCTGCTGCCAACTTAAACAAAAACAAGAGAAGGGGAAGGTTAGTGCTGAGAAAGACCATGCATACACTCAGTTTTGGAAAGTATCCACTCCTTTCCTCTTCAACATCAAGCCCCCTGGGTAAACCCTCCTGGCTAGGTATAAACAATGTGCCCTGTGGAAGCCCACCATGCAGTTCTGGTGCATGGTATACTGTGGCTCCATGCAGGGCACCAGGACACAAACGCTTTGCATGAAATCTGGCTCCTGAGACATGAAAGCAGATACCTGCTATTCATACATCTGACATCAAACATTGATTCCTCAGCCCCTCTGCCACCTAAGAAAGAAATGAATCCAAACCCCTCTTTTTTTCCTACGTTTAAATAAAACAGTGGTGTAAAGCAGGGAGGGGTACAGAAAGCCATATAAAGAGTAAAGACCTGCCTTGCCCTTACCACAATTTTAGGAGGCTGAGCACAGACTGACTGCTCATCTCCTGCCTTACCATCAGCACAGGAAACTGTGAAGCTCTGTTAAGGGCTGCTTTATTTAATCATTCTAAATCTTTCTTTATCTTAATGTTCTGTTTACTTTTTGTTGTTTGGGGGTTTTGTTTTGTTGTGTGTGCTCAGGCCAGAAAAGCATCGCTGCTGAATACATAATTCCCCTGTGCAGTAAGAAAGATCAGTAGCAGCACTCTTGCTATCAGTCCCCAGGGCCTGGCAAGAGGATTTTGTTGACAGGGGCACCTTGTTCTAAACACCACGGGAGCCCTGGAGAAACTGCCAGTCCCCAGTCCTGTCAGCACATACAGTGAGGAGGGGGAGCATGCAAATAGTCTGCAGGTGACTCATTTTAGTGGACAGCGCAAGCCACATGCAGTACAAGTTACCTTGTGTTCTTTCATGCCACAGTCTGCAGGCATCGGGCCCACCTCTGCTCCCCAGGAGCTTTTTCAGTGCAGTGTTTTGACTACTTGAAATAACATGCATGCTAGGGACAGGCAGCTGGGATGGAGATCACAGTCACCTTCTGCAGATAAGAAGGTCACAGTGAAATATTTCATAACCCTGGTTATATTCTGAATTTGGCTCAGTCCCCACGGGAGGAGAAGATTCGGGGGGGGGAGGAGGGGGTGTTCTCCCTCAAAAGCAAATGTTTATCCCTGATTGCAATGCATAAATTACTTTATGGGTCCAATACCCTCAAGGGTGCATCTGAGAGTCATATAATGTTTCCATGGGCTTCTCAGATTCACAATAGCTGATAGATGTGTAAAATCCCAAGAAGCCAGAAGCTCCCTTGTGAATCCAAATGTGCAGATGCCGCAAAGAAGAAATTATCTCTGCTAATGTTACCATTAACTTGTACACAGAATTTTCCCCTGCAGATTTTTCTTTTTTTTTCTCTTTTTTTTTTTTTTTCTCTTTTTTTCCCTGGCTCCGTTTGCGGAGATTCACCCCTTTTTAATGAATTCAGCCTAGTTTTGATAATTTTTCTCACACAAATGTGGAAGACATGAAGTGCCACGCTTTCTGACAAACTGGAGCATATCAGTCAGTTCCTCATCCAAAGGCCCTGAAAGATTAAAATGAAACCAGAACTAAAGTGGTCTGTGTGGCCGTCATAAAGGAATCACATGTTCTAAATTTTGCTATTTCCTTCAGCAAAAAATATTTGAAATTGAAATGAATATTTATGCAGAATTGCACTTTAAATGAACTACTCTGAAATAATGAAAATGCTTTTCCATTACTTCAGTCAGCAAAGCATAAGCAGAGCAAAACCAAACCTTTTTCATTACAACTGAGAGACCCATTTCTTATTGGTTGCATTCTGGGTAATCAGGTTCAGGGAGATAAACACATACTAATGTGTTGGCAGCTATAAACCTCTTTCTTTGATTGTTAAGAAAAAGAGGAACACACCTAGAGATCTTGCAAGAAACAACATTTTGGCGGACCTCTCCCTGGGTAACGAGGGCATTTCAAAATGACATTTTAACAGTGGCTCTTGGGTAGCTACTGTTTGAGGCCACCAGTTGTGTCTCTAAGTCGCACCCCTTACATGTCTGCCCAGCCCTGCTCCTGGTGCAGGGGCAGCCTGTGAACTCCTGGCCACAGGAGCCAAGTTTGTCACAAGGGCACTCTCCTGAAGGTCTGTTTTCACAGCATGGAACCCATTTCACACCACCCCTCTCCTTCAGATTTCCTTCCCCTTGGGCCTAAGCAACCCTACTGTGGCACTGACTTCAATAAGTAATTTTTTATTGTGTCTAATCATGTGCAAATGTGCTAAAATTGGTAGTTTTTAGCAAACAGTTATGGAACATATTACCGTAAGGCATTTGTTCATGGCGTGACAATGATTGGCCCCATGCCACTTAAATGTTTTATTTAATAATGTGGGAATTTCAGTGTGTTTTCCTTTCATTATTTTTAACTTGAAAACAGAAACAGAAAGCCCCGTCTTTAAAGTTAAAACTTTACCGCCTAGAGTCTGTCAAAAGCAATATAAGCATCTGGATTTTAAAAAGGGAGCTTTTGCAGGATGTTAATTTAATATACTGGCATATTTCATGCATACTTTTTATATTTTGTATGCTTGAAGCTATCTCCACAGTGACCACCCAGGAACAACGGACTTTTCAAAATTCAAACCGTACGAGCAAAAGATGATGTTCATGTAATGTTGTGCATTTCAGGTAGTATCTGCCAATCTCGGAAACCAAATGCTATGCATAACACTTCAACTCTTCCCTGCAATGCATTTATATAAGCCATCAGGTAAAATAAAAGGGTTTACATTACAAACAATCTAACCTTTAGATCCCACAGGGTTACACTTCCAAAACAATCCCACTTTTAATAAGATATGCTATGAATAGAAACATTTTCAATCTTACATTAGTAGCAGCTTTGCAAAGTAACATCTCAAGCCCACAGTTTTTTGGCCAAGATGCCACACTGCACTGTATATCATGTGAGAGGAATTAATAATCAAGTACGGGTTGCTATTCTAAATTGGGAACTTCATTATAATAAGAAAAAACATGCATATGTCTTTCCTTATTTTCTTGAAAAACTTCTGCAACAGCCCTTCAACTGGAAGAAAGAGCTCTCCATTGCTTAATGCTGTGCACACTGATTGCTGGCTGGTGTGTGCATTTCAGGAACAAACATATTTCTTTAGAAACACAGTCTAAAAGCATAATGTGTTCAACATGAAGCAGTTCTGTTTGTGCAAGTAATTTGCTCATACATTTCAATAAATCAAATTTGGAAGAAAAAGGAAAGAAAACCCACATATTTTATTTTCAGCTGAACTCTTTCATTTCAGAACTTGATTTCCCCCACAGCCCCTTTACAATTTGCCTGCCTAAAACTATTCTGTGAGCTTTCTTTGGGTAACTATGTTGAAGCTCCCATTTCATAAAATCAGTATGACAAAATGTTCTCCTATTGACTGCCCTACAAGAGACAGCTGGAGAGAAAAGCAAGAATACATTGACAAATAAATGCTTTTAAGAATGACTTGCCCTGACTTTTAAGGTAAATCTTAGTAATGAATATGCAAGACAGCCTCAACACCCAAATTATAAGAATAGAAGAGCAGGAAAAAAAAAGAAGGAATAAAGGGGGTACTTATCAGATACAGACAAACCTAGAGTGAAATATGCAGGGTTACATTTTGTGCTTCATCACTGACAAAGCCAGAGGTTTTTGTTACTTAATCTTTTGGACCCTACCGTAAGGGTCTGACTGTAGTTATGCACAGATCCAGCATCTCCTATTTACTACATCACATTTTATTTTATTTCTTCCTATCATCATCCTAGCCATTCTCCTTAAAAAGGACAAACTATAATGCAAAAGCCCTACTCCTGGAAAAGCAGAGCAAAAAGCAACATTAGAAGAAAGATTTGGGGCTGCTTCTTATACCACAGGTTTACCAGCCCTTTTACCTGACAAATAGAAGACTTGCCAACCCCATCACAAACAGTTTCTAGGGTTAAATAAAGTCATTTTCAAGGGGTTTTCAGCCATGGAAGTGTTAGCTGGAGAACGGGAGAAACAGGGAGTATTTTGGAAGCTGAAGAATCTGGAAGTGGAAGGGTTACTTGATTTTTACATTTCTGTTTTATTTTTTAAACCCAATTTGAACTCAGGCACTGAGATTCATCCCACTTGAAATAACACAGTTGAAATAATTATGCTTACTTGGAGCCGCTACAGGCGCTGATGGCCACAATTTAAACTTCCTAATGACTGTGGTGGGCAGATTACCAGGGGGAGGACCACTCACTGCTTGTGCCAGAGTGACTCTTTGACCTTTTGTGCAGCACCTGAGCAGCCTTGGATATTTCCTGCTCAGTCAGCCAGTAACAGAGGACAAATAGAATAATTTTAAATTAATTACAATCCCCATCAGTATATTCATGTATCCAAACAAATTAGAGAAAAAAAAAACCTCCATAAACTTGTTCCAACTTTTTTAAAGAGTTGATTCTGGTACCCTAAATAAAATTATTTAACATATATATTGTTTTTAAAAACTCCAATTATGTTATAAAATAATATTGGCAGCAAAATTCTAAAGTGGAGGCATCCAGACTCTCTGTAAGGAAAGGCTGCATTAACAAGCTGCCAGGAGCCCGACAGCTGCATTTAATTTTCATAAAAGGGAGCAGATTGCTTCAGCTGCCCCCCATAGGGAGGTGAGGCCCAGGGTGTATCCTAGAAGGCACGGCTGCTGCTGCCCCAGGCATCCCACGCGCAAGACAGGGCAGCCTCACACCACATCCCACAGTCTAGTGAGCCTCTCTTGCGTGCAGTGGTAATCTGGCATTTTCCTTCTCCCTTTCCACTAGTTTAGGAGTGAGGCTGTGACAGAAAAAGGACACTTAACTTCTTTTTAATTCACCCATACTCTATGGGTACAATAGGATAGGACAGGAAATAATTAATGACTAATGCAAGCCTCCTTTTTATGCACTCAGAGAACGGCTTCTTTAGATGTTAATGGTTCTGCTAGATATCAGTTTCAAAAGTCCACACAACTCAGGCTGCTGAAGAGGGCAAAAGTTGAGGCAAGCAGAACCGCAGTGCACATCTTTCAGAGGATTTATTTTTCACCCAAGTCTATAATGTATTATTTATGATTCCAAGACCGCTACCAGTTGCTGATGATGTCACACTTGGCTTTTTACATCTTTTCTGCCACCTGAATTCTAACTCTGAGAAATCTTACACTGCAGGGAAAGGCAGGAAGATGTCAAAAAGCATGTGCTATGACTTATCACGCCTCAAACATGCTGAGAACACAGACACTATGTAATGCCTGATAGAGTGCTTTCGCATTGGGACATCAACAGCTTTTCCTTTGTCAGTAGTGCTAAATGAATTGGAAGATTGCTGTGCTACAGCTTCTCAGTCAGGAGAGCTGTCAGCAGCTTTGCGATGGCCATCTGGGGAAAACAAACGCTTGGCCCAAAGCAAGATGACGTAACAGGAGAGGAGCACTGGTAGGGACATGGTGGATTATATTAAAAACCCATCTTATTTGTTAGCTATCTGTGGATGACAGCATTGGAGTGCACAATAAAATGCTTTTATGATGCTCTGTAAATCCCTTGGGTTCACCACACTTGTGTACATCTTGAGCTCATCTATTGGCCAGGAATGAAACAGAAGTCAGTAATATTTCATTCAAGATTACAATTGTTATTTATGTATAACTCAAATAATAGCTGCTGCATAGTGCAGAAGTCTGTCAACTATATTTTCCTTTTTTTTTTTCTTGACACACATCTTTTCAACTCATTTCCCTTGCACATTTGTTTAGTAAAAGATATAAATACTTTCTTTGCTGTGCTGTGGAAAACTAATGCTGTAAGGTAATGTGCAACATGTATTAGTTTTGTTGTACACAGAAAAAGAGCGAACCCATCTTAACAAAGACAAATGCCAAAAATCAAGTGTCTGCTACCCCAGTTTTATGATGAACAGAAAATTCCTTGTGCTTGCAAGATTCAATCACAATAACAATTCAATGTATTGATTAACAAATAATATCAAAATTTGTAAAATATGATGATCAGTTCATGACTATTTCCCAATCATGCAAAGGTTATTCAGTTGCATGTCTTTAGCTTACACTGTTAGGTCTTGGCTGACTCATAGTGGCAGAATGGGTGAGATTTGAATCCCACTTGGTTGTTGAAGTAGAAGGACTGTGTTCAGTTTGATGGACTTTCTCCTGATTTACAACAGGTTAATGGAAATCAGAAGCTGGCAAAATCCCCTTGGATTTCTTTTTGGCCAAATCTACAGCATAATGGCAAAACAGTACTGAGGAGGGTGCAGTGAATCAGCAGACCAAAGTGACCCGTTCAAAGATGACACTGAGAAGTTTGCATGGCTATAGCACAACCAGAACCCCTCTAAACTCAAAAATAAAAAAATTGAGATGTCAAAGGCAAAGGAGGAAAAAAATAGCAATCTTTCTTGTATCTCCCTTGTTTAAAGAACACTCAGAAATACATAAGCAATACAGACAACATTTGCTACACTGAATGTTAGCCCAATAGTCCACTAGGATGCGATAGTCTGCACTGAAGCTCAGCTATTAGACTTGCATCCTAGCAGTTTACAATACACCTGCCACTCATAAAAAATCATGTAAACTGAAATGTAGCCAGAAAGGAGAGGTACAGAAATCCAGTGTCGGATTTATTTAGATAAAGATGTTTGACTTTGAAGTCCACATTAGCAATCAAGCTTACATTCACTCAGAAAAAGAAGAAAAGTATCTTACCTGAATTTCAGAGGATCATTTCTGTCAACCAGGACTTCAGCAGAGACCCAGATTTAACTTACAGTTTTCTCAATGGAAAGGTAAACAGTACAGCATGTTCTGAAAATTAAGATTCGATGATTAAAGACATCATTTATGACACATGAGCTTGCTCAGTTTGTTTCTTTGTGCATTTCAGTATGATTCACTAAAAAATCTGCTGATAGTACATTTTTGCTTAGCCCCATTTGCTTGGTCTGTTTGTTTGCAGTTACCGTAGTTTCCAGGCACCTTCCTTTAAGGAATAGCAAAATACAGGTAATAATAATAGGAGCCATAAATTCACCAAACATTGTGGATGCATGAATTGTCTAAAATAAAAAAAAAAACAAAAAACACTCTCCCACTCTCCCACTTCCCCCCCCCCCCCCCCCCCAAAAATACAACAAAGCAAGTTGCAAAAGAAGCAGCTGTGTCCCTGGATTCCATCAGAAACCTGATTCTAAGAAATTACATATCAGGACAAGACCACGAACTTCAGTGCAAATTCCTGAAATAAAATTTTTAGGGTTTGATTTTTTTTGTTTGTTTGCTTGGGCTTTTTTTGGGGGGGGGAGGTGTTCTTTTTTTTTTTTTTTAGTTGGCTGGTTTCATTTTGTGGTTATTTTTGTTACTGTTTTGTTTGTTTTCTTGTAATAAGAAAATAAAATCAGGGTTAGTCACAATGCCACAGAACAGGTACAGCGTGTAACTGAAACATCCAAATTCTCAGAGACAAACAAAGACATTGTCTCCACTGCTTGCAGAGCAGGCAAACAGCAACAGGAAGAATTATGCCTCTAGCCCAACCTCTCATTAGCTTCCATTAAAAAAAAGAACCAAACAAAATCAAACACAAACACCACATGCTACTCAAACAATATTAAGAAGACTGTAAGTATCCAATTGCAAAGATTGTGTCATTCTTTAGATACTCAGTTAGTTGAAAGGACCACTTGAATCTATGCAGAGATGTAATTTCAGGTGTGTTCTCTATCCAGAACTAATCAGGAAAAAAGGAAACTTCCCCCTTTAACAAGAAAACATCAAGTAGTATTTGATAAACAGACTTACAAGTTCCCATTTGAACATTCAAATGGTAAGTCATAGCTATACAAGGCAAGCAAAAATCTCTATTTGTATGTGGGTTGCTGTAGAGTGATGAAAGGAAGATGTGCGAGCGGCAAATATTGCTCTCTTGGCAGCCTTCATATAGCTGAATAAGGAAACACTTCAAAGAAATAGCACAAAAGTCACAGTTGAAAAGGCAGAATGATTTTTTGGAAGTATTTTGTGACTGCTCATCTGTTACCTAAAACGTTCACATAGCTCCCAGTAGTAAATAATTCCTTCCTCCCTGCAAGGCAGGCATTTTTCCTTTTTTCAGAGAGGCAGAAGAGTTTAAAGCTCTAAGGCTGGGACCCAGGTTAGTAGGGTTCTGCTACTGGGTCAAAGCTGTGACCTTAAACCAGTCATCTTCTCCCTTTGCAGGCCTATTTTTTTCTTTTTGTTTGTAACTTCTTGACCATTTATGGTACTTCGTTCATCCATTGGGCAGCTGTCAGTTTGCCTGCATTCCTTCTCTCCCATTATTGGGATGGTTCGAGGTTTTCTTCCTAATCACACCTAATTGGCTGTTTAAAATGCATAATCCACTTTAGAAGGTTACTGTAGCAGAGGCTTTCAGGAAATGTGTGTGCTTACGTTATCGAAGGTCTGTCTTTGGCATAAATCGTTTGTGGTTTTCTACCCCTTCACCCCACCACATCACTAGAGATGTTTGGAAAAATGCACAAGCAGCTTCCAAGAGTCTTCTACAGCACTGCATTTTCACTAGGAAACAACAACAGTTGATGAGGGAGGTATAGGTTTGGACTGATGCTTTGGAGGAGGTGATGTTATATAACAGCAAACTGGATTAATCAACAGGCATTTTAAATTAATGAACTGCATTATAAGCAATTCACAATGTGCATAGTTTAAATAATTTTATCAAAAATAGAAATAAAATCAACATTTACAAGAAACTACACATCTACTATCAGTGTTTTTTCCTGCCCAAACACTGAAAGATATGATACTGCAATATACTGAAGTCTTTAATCAATCAAGAGGAAGAGAAAGGGTGAGGAGAAAAGAGAGAAAGAGAATTACAGGAGAATTAAGATTCCTAACCTGCTAAAGATCCAATAGCCACTGTTGGAAAAGGGATATCTTCTATAATAACCACATTTATTATGCATTGCTAGTAAAATCCTGACAGGTTTATCAAGTCATTATACAGAAACCCTACCAACAGTGCATGCTCACATACCAAAAGCCCACAGTCTAAAATTACATGTTTAGGCATTCGTTGGATAAGAATATTTCAGGGGGGAAGATGGGTGAAAAAAAAGAGAAGAGATAAAAAGAAAGACTCTCCTAATAACATGAGCGGAGTCAGGCATATCTGCAGGTCTTGACAACTACATTATTTCCACCGTTGTTATCTCAATGTTACTCTATAAGCCCCCTGAAAATACCTTGTAAAAGGATAACTCAGAATCCACTGATCCTATGAAAGTACAGGTTTTAATTGCCTAAACCAACATCCTCCTCTGCATTTTCTCTCTTTACAAAAGATCCTAATAGACCTGAAGCACCCAGGACAGAAACAGGGCAGGATTATAGAACACAGCAAATTTAAACAAAATTCACCAAACCACTGCAGGTTTGTGAACTGATTTTTGAGGAGCTGGGTGTTCCAATAGAGCAGAAAAAATATGGATAGAAAATGAGGTTTTTTTTTTTTTTAGGAAAGGTTATGCTGACACTTAAGAGCGACATCTGGTTTACCCAAGAATAAGTGCCAATAAATACCTTAAGATGGAGCATTGACCACACACCTCTGCAATCACACTGCAGATATGTGAAATTTATCGTAGGCCTCCCTGTTATTTACCTCACTAGAAGAAGCACATTGCTAAAAAGCAAGAACAAACAAACAAACAAACCAACCCACCTGTCTGTGAGGCTGTCAAACAAACTGAAGCAGGAGATGAAGGCAGTGAGAACTCATTCAACATCACGATACAGTCAGCATGGTAGACACAGTGGTCCTGGTTCACAGCTCACATATCCAACTTCATGTGGCCAAGTCAGTGCAGACCAGGGAACATTAGCTCCTGCATTTCAACGCTTAAGTGACTTGCACCACAACAGCAGGGAACAAAGGCAAAGGAAATCAGGTTTTGTGCAGAGTTTATTACTAAAGTGTGGATTAACACCATTTCCAGGTCACAGAATTCAGCCTAGGTAATTAATTTCCTTGCTGAATTTGCCCGAAGTCTTCCTTGGTTTTGTGCTCACCAGCAGCAGCTCCCACTGCAGCTACAAGTCAGAAATCGCACAGGTATGTTCTAAAAATAAAGTCCTAATGGAGAATTTGGATAAACTGACCTAAAACAGAGTCACCAATGTCTCTTTCAGAGAGTTTCTAAGCAGTGTTAGAGGCAGTGAACTTTCTTTTTCATGCTGTTTCTGTTAGAATCAAAAAAAAAAAGCCGTAGTACTGTAAAAAAATGGACAAGTGTCCTTGTTTTGGTTAGGTTAAAGTTAATTTTCTTCCTAGTAGTTGGTATAGTGTCCTGTTTTTGATTTAAGTTAAGAATAATATTGATAATACATGGAAGTTCTAGTTGCTAAGCAGTGCTTTTGCTAAGTCAAGGACTTTCCAACTTCTTATAGTTCTCTGTTAGCAAGGAGGCTGGGGGCGCACAAAGAGTTGGGAGGGGACACAGCCAGGACAGCTGCCCCCAACCGACCAAAGAGACATTCCTTACCATATAGCGTCATGCTCAGCAATAAAACTGGGGGGAGTTGGCTGGGGAATGGAGGCCCACTGCTCATGTACTGGCTGGGCGTCAATCTGTAGGTGGTGAGCAATTGCACTGTGCATCACTTGTTTTGTATATTCTTTTATGATTATCGCTATTTTGACATTCCTTTCAGTCCTATTAAATTGCCTTTATCTCAGATCATGAGTTTTTACTTTTTTCTGACTCTCTTCCCCTTCCTACTAAGGGTGGAGGGGGAGTGAGTGAATGGCTGTGTGGTGTGCAGCTTTCTGCCAGGTTAAGCCACAACAAGAAGATATTCTTAATTTTTGCATTAAAAAAAGTATGATTAGAAATATAAAAAATCCCAACTGGCCAGGTCTGCCTGAGAAAACCTGAGAAGAGAAGTAGGAACTTGAAAATCAGAAACCTGACAATTCACACAGAGGCAGGCATGATTGAAGCATATTGAAGACAAAACAGGGCATCTATCAGATATCAGGCTTTTATGCAAAATGAGCAGTTACAAATTGAGACATCAAACTTGTCAATCAAAACCTTCCATCTTTTCTATGTTTCAAAAGGAGTTTAAACTTTCACTAAAGCATGCTTGTTTTTTCTAGAGTTGGAAATAACCAATAGTTTATCAAGATGCTATTTGTTCATTTTGTCTACCGCACCTGAACCAGGGAGGCCAGAAAGGTATGGAAACAATCTATCCTTAAAACCCTTCCCTAAAGAAATCTGGACATGTGCAAAAGAAATTAAAATGCTCATAAATTTTTGTTTTTTTTTTTAAATAAAGCACTTGCTTCATGCAGGGACAGAGATTTTTGACTGGATTGACCAGGGAAAAATGATCCACGAGGAGGGTTCAGACACTGAGCCTTGATAGGCAGTCACAATAACTCTGATGAAGCAGCTGTTGTTGGCATTACCAAAGTTTACATATCAATTTATGACAGTGTGATGTGTCAGTATAGTATTGCTCAGTAGCAATTAGTTTCATTTGGAGCGATTAGCTCAGTTACTTACAGATGCCCGTGGTGTTAGGAGCCATTCAGAGTTTGCCTGCAACTTTCTGCTTTAAAAAGTCTTTGAGTATTACAGACATTTCTTGCAACCCAAAATCCAGATTAAAACATGACGGAAGCAACGCTTGGAATAAAAAAAAAATCAGGATGCCTAGAATGGATGAGCAAAAGCCAAGTTATCAACAGCAAATTCTCTAAATGTCAGTGCTGCTCCCCACTTACTGGAGAGGAATTGGTTTCAGTCAGAACTGCAGCGCTCATGCAGCTTCACCCAAAGAGCATTGCTGAGGCATCTGCAGAGGTAAGCAACAGGTAGACAAAAAAGGTCATCCTTCTTTTCCTATACATAGACTCCCTCTATCCTGACATCCAGATCGGCTGGAAGAAAAATCATGTGCCCTTCCAGATGAGGCTCTTTCTGCAGATAGAACAAAGCTCTGTGCTTGCAGGGACTGCATGTACACAGCAGGATCTGTGCTAGTACGGTAGATCCTGACCACCTCTCCAGGTTGGATCCTAGCCAAAAACCCTTTGGCACAACAGCAATAGTATTACAATAACATTGTTGTACCAGAGGGTTGTGGATTTTCCTGTGGAGAACTCTAAATCTGATATACAAACTGGCATACAAAACATCCCCAAGACAGGGGATGCTTTAATCATCCCATTAATAAAACCTTAAATATCAATTGCTCAGGTACCAATTATATTAAAAGAAATGTAAAAATAAGCTGCCAACATTTTAATATCCCAGTGACAATAAGATACTTTACTGGTTATACTCATGCATTTTGATAGAACTGCAACTGCTTCTGGAGTGGAGGCCCTTCCCTTAATTAAACAAGGTACAAATTAATAAGATTAACACGGTGCTACTCTAGTAATATTTGCCCTTGTATACCACTCATGGATAGTATACAGCATGTGATATACTCCAGTCCTCTGCATGTTAATTCCAGGTCACAGTTTAATTAGCCCATGCATAATATATTTGAGGGATCTCTATTTGTGATTTGATTGCTTTTGTGTTGGAGTTTTAATTCAAGAATCATTTCTTGTATCATCTCTATTCTGGGCAGGGGAAGACCATGCTGGTCCTAGGAAAAGCACAGCAGCCTTTGGAAATCCTTTGCCAGTGATGAGGTGAGATGAGAACCAGCAGTAGCATGATCTTCTGCATTAAACTCCCATCTCCCCAAAGCACTCTCTTAAGAATCTCAGCCAGTCTGCATTGCGTGCCTACCCATAGATGCTGATCCCTAGTGATTTTAAATATTTCTTTCCCAACATGTAAACCCAAAATTGCTTCCGACATAAATGTCCATCTTTGGATCACAGCCGAAGAGTAGCTGATTACATTCCTATGAATGTTAGGCCTTGTATGATACAAGGAAAATTGTAATCCCTGACATGGAAGGTTTAAAATGTTTTACAGAGGTTATTTTCAAAAAGCAATCCTCTGAGGTCCTATGAAGGACTTACAAAATGCTCGCAAGTATAAAAATAATATTTTACTGGTCTCCCTTCCTTAATTTTTATCTTTTTTGTCATGTATAGACATGGTCCCCTGACTCTGAAGTAAATAAGATTAAGATTTAAAATTATTCAAATTACTATTTTTTGGGTGTAAAAATCAAAAGTTGTTTAGTCAGAAAATATGAACGAATCGCTCATAAACGTATATGTAATATTGGGTTTCTATCAATGCTTCTAATAATTAGGAAATTACTAACTAAATTGAAGTCATCTAAGCAGTATACGCTAAGTATAGCCAGAGACACAAAGTATCATGAAAACAAAAATATAAAGAGTTTGAGGGCATGATATCAAAAAGAGAAATATATCCACATAATTATTCAACACCAAACATTAATCCAGTGAATAAAAGCACTAAGGGTTTAAAGTAATTTGGCTAGCACACACAAATCACTTTGCTACAGTAATCACATGCTCAGACTAATTGCGCACCTGATTCTAAAATAAACCCCACAGCTTAAAACATTAATCAGAGGGTTAAGACACTGGTGCTGAAAGCAATAGGATACAGTTATATGTTCATTGTGTTTTAGATAGGGTTGTTTCACACATCAGTGCTAGCTTGGTCTACAGCAATCCAAGAGTCAGACTGAGCATGTTCATTGGACATATACCTTTTTTTTCCTGATAATATCACAATTTGCACACACAACATACCAACAGGGTAGCAGATGAAGAAAGAAACAGAACAATTAATTGATGTCATTTTTACATACCTTAGGAACATTTCATTAATAGGAATTTAAGTTAGCCCCCACTACTTTTCTGCATTTCTGTGGTCACGAGTGCTGTTTCTCAGACAATACCGTCCTTTTCACAACCTGTGCCTTGGAAAGGTCTGCAGAAAAAATGAAGCCATCTAGATTTCTGAAGATGTCGTGTCCCTCCTTACAATAACAAATTGCCTTGAGGATGTACTTTAAATTATAGATCTCCAATTATAAACCATGTTTTCACATTCTTCTATACCGTTTTTGTTCCAAATGAGTGCCACCTGTTTCCAATAGCAAAATAACTTATTAGTCAATTGTTATCAATTAACCTTCAGCAACCACACACTGCATTACAAAAGGATTATGAATGTAGATCAGATCGCAGTCCATCACAGGGAAGGAATTAGGTGTATACATAGTCAAAGTCTGTTACACCATATTCTGTCTGTAAATTACCACACCAGTGTTTTCAGTATATAAAAAAAAACCTTGGTGCATATTAATACTTGCTGGAGCTTCTCATGCAATGAGGGGACCTAGCAGTAGTAGCAGTGTAAGACCTATAGTACTAGAATTTACCTAAATCTAATTTTTCTGTCTTTCATCCACATCTCATGTCAGGATGCGTTATGCATTCTTTGTGCTCAAAGAGAAATATACTTCCACAAAAAAAAAAAAAAAAGCAACAAACATAACCCCAATCTATTAACAACAATTATTTACATTAACATAAAGAATTATCAATCCTATGTTGTATTACATACTATGCTTGAAGAACTTCTAGGCTTCTCCTCAATCCCCATGGTTTTTTTGGTATTATGATCTCATCCTTGCTTGCTTTCCTTGGGTCTGGCAAATCAACAAATATTACTGAGACTGTAGTCCATCCTAATTCCAGTGCCATGACAAGCCTTCAGCAGCAGTGGTGTCACAGCTGCCAATTAAAAACATAACAACTTACTGTTGAGAACTGGCAAGGGATGTGCTCAGTTGTCTGACACTCCTTCATTTCTAAAATGCTTCCTTGGTTCTTAAGCTGATGATCCCTGTTAACACCAATACAGATTGGGAAGCTGAACTCAGATGTAATGATCGCAGGCTCTTAGAGATCATAGCCCTGTTAGTAGACACCAAACTGAATGAACTGCAGAAACAAGTGACAGCAAAAATGTTATTAACTGTTCCCAATAGTCACTGCTTTGAGATACAGATTCACCTCAATATGCACTCTCTCTTCTCTGTCCCTTTGTGATAAAACAACATGCATGAGAAAAATTATCCTTTCTCTCCAGCTGCAGATTTTTGTCTGCTGTTAACTTTTCTTGCTCTGTTTCACTCCTGACATTCCCATATTTCACCAACTATTTCTAGTGTTGGCTGGTCTAAAGAAAACTAAAAATCAAATGTGGTCCCCATAGGAGTCATTTTAAAATAACAAGCTTTTCTTATTAATGAACTTGCTGTTTAAAGGATAACCCAGACTCATGGAAGCCAGGGACCAAGGCCACTGAAGCCAATGAGGCCTAGACATGTCCTGCATTCAAGAAACCTCACTGCGTTTTGAGGCAATACCATCTGCTTAGATGAGAATTGCTCTTTCAAAGACCCGTGACGTGTGGCTGTGTCTTAGAGGAATTTTTCTCTAGGATTCCCCCTTTTTTATTTGGACACCTCAGAGCAGGAATGTGTCTGTGTTCTCACATGTACTGTCATCTCTTCATCTTCAAAAGCAAAAACAAACTTCTATCTCACCCCACGCTTGTGGCTTCTGCAGTTGTAACTTATGTCTAAGTACGCAAGCGTATTCAGACAAATGAACCACATTATCACACCAGACATGCTGACCTAACCCCAGATGAACACAAGCCATCAAGATGAAAGAGCTATCAAGGGGAAAAGAACACTGTATTTCTTAGGAAAATACTGTTTCTTAAGCACCAGTTTTATTTTATCAAGACATTTTTGTTTCTGAAGGAAGAAGCAAAAATGCAATTAAAGAAAAAGGCCGAACATATGAATGTCATTTGCATGGTTAAGCAGAGATAACATAGTATTCTGTATTTAATCCTACCCCTACCCTGTTGTCGTGGTTTAAACCCAGTCAGGTAACTTGTTCACTCACTCCCAGTGAGTGGTGCCGAGCTGACAACAATCAAGGTCCGTGTCCGTCTCCCCCCCCCCTGCACCGGGGCTCTCCCCTTCCCCGCTCCCGGAGGAACGGGGAGGAGGATCGAGAGAGTGCAACTCCTACAGGTTGAGACAAGAACAGTCCAGCAACAAATCACCACCGCTACTATCAGCTAAAACAATGATAAGGGAAAATAACAAGGGAAGAGAATACGATACCACCGGCCAAGAAAACGAGTTCCACCCGGAAGCCCCTGTCCTTCCGGGTAACTCCCAGTTACCCCCCACCCCGGGCATGACGTGCTGTGGTATGGAATACCTCCCTGGCTAGCCCGGGTCAGGCGCCCTGTCTCTGCTTCCTCACAGCTTCCCCTCCTCCCTGGCAGAGCATGAGCCTCACAGAGTCCTTGGTCAGGGTAAACATCACTTAGCAACAACCGACAACATCGGCTTCACCAACACTGTTCTCAAACTAGAAGTCAAAACACAGCACTGCACCAGTTAACACAAAGGAAAAAAACATGACTGCTACTGCTGAACCCAGGACATTATCCACCCCTTATTCCATACCATTCACGTCGTGCTCAGATCCCACATTTTCAATACACCATCGCTCTCCCACATATATACATCCATATACATACAGACCAAGAGGAAAAAATCATTTTCTTAGTGCATGGACCAATCCCTATAATGCTGCCGAGTCCATTCGGTCCATGATGTTCCAAGTTCATTCTCTGTTGGGATGATGGCTGGAGGGAAGTCAGGGCCAGTCGCTGGTGACCTGGAGACATCTAGTTGATGGGCTATAAAAGCATTACATAGCAGGCAACAGTATACAATTGAGTTCACTGGCTTTTTTCCCCTAAAATCAAATCCCCTTGAGGTATACATCGGACTTCCCCATCTTCCCGCATTACCCACCAAGTATATCCAGGTCCCTGAGCAAAAGCAATCCCACGAGTGGGTTTGCCTTTACCTGAAGCAGGAATAACCCAGACTGTCTTCCCCAGCAAATTCTTCATCTGCACCACGGGAACTTTGTCCCCCTCTACAATATGTAAAAGTTCTGACTGGGCTGGGCCAGCCCTGTTGGCAGATCCTCTGGTGTTGACCAACCAGGTGGCCTTTGGTAAATGTGTATCCCAATGCTTGAAAGTTCCCCCACCCATCGCTCTCAGTGTAGTTTTTAACAGCCCATTGTACCGTTCGATTTTCCCAGAGGCTGGTGCATGGTAGGGGATGTGATATACCCACTCAATGCCATGCTCTTTGGCCCAAATATCTATAAGGTTATTCCGGAAACGAGTCCCATTGTCTGATTCAATTCTCTCTGGGGTGCCGTGTCGCCACAAAATCTGTTTCTCAAGGCCCAGGATAGTGTTCCGGGCAGTGGCATGGGGCACAGCGTATGTTTCCAGCCACCCGGTGGTTGCTTCCACCATGGTAAGCACATGGCGCTTGCCTTGGCGGGTTGGTGGCAGTGTGATATAGTCAATCTGCCAGGCCTCCCCATATTTATACTTCAACCATCGTCCTCCATACCAAAGAGGCTTTAACCGCTTGGCTTGTTTAATTGCAGCACATGTTTCACACTCATGAATAACCTGGGCAATAGTGTCCATTGTTAAGTCCACCCCTCGGTCACGGGCCCATCTATATGTTGCATCTCTGCCCTGATGGCCTGAAGTGTCATGGGCCCACCGGGCCAGAAATAATTCACCTTTATGTTGCCAATCTAAGTCCATCTGAGCCACTTCAATCTTAGCCGCTTTATCCACTTGTTGGTTGTTCTGGTGTTCCTCAGTGGCCTGACTCTTGGGTACATGGGCATCTACATGACGTACCTTCACCACCAGGTTCTGCACCCGGGCAGCAATATCTTTCCACAGTGCAGCAGCCCAGATGGGTTTACCTCTGCGTTGCCAGTTGTTCTGCTTCCATTGCTTCAACCACCCCCACAGGGCATTTGCCACCATCCATGAGTCAGTATAGAGATAAAGTACTGGCCACTTTTCTCATTCAGCAATGTCCAGGGCCAGCTGGATGGCTTTCACCTCGGCAAATTGACTCGATTCACCCTCTCCTTCAGCAGTTTCTGCAACTTGTCGTCCAGGACTCCATACAGCTGCCTTCCATCTCCGATGCTTTCCCACAATACGGCAAGAGCCATCAGTAAGCAAGGCATACTGCTTTTCACTTTCTGACAGTTTATTATATGGTGGGGCCTCTTCAGCACGCACCACCTCCTCCTCTGGTGACATTCCGAAGTCTTTGCCCTCTGGCCAGTCCATGATGACTTCTAGAATGCCTGGACGACTGGGATTTCCTATTCGAGTTCGTTGTGTAATTAGTGCAGCCCATTTACTCCATGTAGCATCAGTTGCATGATGTGTAGAGGAGACCCTGCCTTTGAACATCCAGCCCAGCACGGGCAGCCGGGGTGCCAGGAGGAGCTGTGCTTCAGTGCCAATCACTTCCGAAGCAGCTCGAACCCCTTCATACGCTGCCAGTATCTCTTTCTCAGTTGGGGTATAGCTGGCCTCAGATCCTTTGTATCCCCGACTCCAAAAGCCGAGGGGTCGACCTCGAGTCTCCCCTGGAGCTTTCTGCCAGAGGCTCCAGGTAGGACCGTTCTCCCCAGCTGCAGTGTACAGTACATTTTTTACATCTGGCCCGGTCCGGACTGGTCCAAGGGCTACTGCATGAACTATCTCGCGTTTAATTTGCTCAAAGGCTTGTTGCTGCTCAGGGCCCCATTTAAAATCATTCTTCTTCCGGGTCACATGATAGAGAGGGCTTACAATCGAACTGTAATTTGGGATGTGCATTCTCCAGAACCCCACTGCACCCAAGAAAGCTTGCGTTTCTTTCTTATTAGTTGGTGGAGACATTGCTGTTATCTTGTTGATCACATCTGTGGGGATCTGTCTACGTCCATCTTGCCATTTTATTCCCAAAAACTGAATCTCCTGTGCAGGTCCCTTGACCTTACTCCGTTTTATGGCAAAACCGGCTTTCAGCAGGATTTGGATTATTTTCCTCCCTTTCTCAAAGACTTCTTCCGCTGTATCGCCCCACACAATAATGTCATCAATGTATTGCAGGTGTTCTGGAGCTTGCCCCTGTTCCAGTGCGGTCTGGATCAGTCCATGGCAAATGGTAGGGCTGTGTTTCCACCCCTGGGGCAGTCGGTTCCAAGTGAACTGGACACCCCTCCAAGTAAAAGCAAACTGTGGCCTGCACTCTGCTGCCAAAGGAATGGAGAAAAATGCATTGGCAATATCAATCGTGGCATACCACTTGGCTGCCTTTGACTCTAGTTCATACTGAAGTTCTAGCATGTCCGGTACGGCAGCACTCAATGGTGGTGTGACTTCATTCAGGCCACGATAGTCTACTGTTAGTCTCCATTCTCCATTAGACTTTCGCACTGGCCATATGGGGCTATTGAAGGGTGAGCGGGTCCTGCTGATCACCCCCTGACTCTCCAGTCTACGGATCAGCTGATGGATGGGAATCAGGGAGTCTCGGTTGGTGCGATATTGCCGCCGGTGCACTGTTGTGGTCACAATTGGCACTTGTTGTTCTTCAACTTTCAGCAACCCCACAGCAGAGGGATCTTCTGAGAGACCAGGCAAGGTGGACAACTGCTCAATTTCCTCAGTCTCCAAAGCAGCAATACCAAAAGCCCACCGGTACCCTTTTGGGTCTTTGAAGTACCCTCTCTTGAGGTAGTCTATGCCGAGGATGCATGGAGCCTCTGGACCAGTCACAATAGGGTGCTTTTGCCACTCCCTCCCAGTCAGGCTGATTTCAGCCTCCAGCACAGTCAACTCTTGGGATCCTCCTGTTACTCCAGAAATATAGATGGGTTCCACCCCTTGACAGCTTGATGGCATCAGGGTACACTGTGCACCGGTATCTACTAGAGCCTTATACTTCTGTGGGACTGATGTGCCAGGCCATCTGATCCACACAGTCCAGTAAATCTGATTGTCCCCTACCTCCACCTGGCTGGAGGCAGGGCCCCTCTAATGGTCGTCACAGCATTGGACACTTAAGTCGTGTTGAAAGGGATTATTCTTCGTTATCACAGGAGCTGGAGTAAAATCAGCTCTTCCACTCCATCTGGGAAACTGCTCACCAGAGACTGAAGCCGTAGCTCTCATGGGACGATCAGTCTTGGCCCTTGCTCCCCTCTTCAGTTCACTCACCCGTTCCTCCAAAGCTGAAGTAGGTTTTCCATCCCACTTTGTCATGTCTTCTCCGTGATCCAGCAGGTAAAATCATAGGGTACCCCGTGGCGTATACCTTCTGTATCTCCTCTCTTGAATAATAGGACGTCTTTTGTTAATAGCTGAGACGTGTGTTGGTACACGTGAGGAGCTGGATAAATCAGATACATCGTCCCTCAATTTGTCGAGGTCCTGGGACAGTTTTTTCACAGCTGAGATGATGGAAGGAGTGAGATTGTCTTCGAACTCTCGGAGTTTATGAACCATTTCATCCACTGTTAGTGGTACTATGTCATTCCAGGTCACTGTTGCCAATGAATGGGCATATGATGACGGTGCATTCCGTGTAAGTTTTCGCCACATGGGTCGTGTACATTCAACTTCATCTGGATCTATAGGTGTATCCCCGTTATTCGGCTTGATGTGATAGATCATCTCTACGATGGCCGATTCCCTCAGAGACTGGATGCCTTTGTCTATAGTAGTCCACTTGGCCGAACGACTCGTAACATCGTCCTTGTACGGAAACCTTTCTTTCACAGCTGCCAAGAGCCTCCTCCAAAGGCTGAGGGACTTTTTCTCTCTTGCAATTGCTTTGTCAATTCCCCCTTCTCTAGCAAGTGATCCCAGCTGCTTGGCTTCTGTACCTTCTAGTTCGTGACCATCGGCCCCATTGTCCCAGCATCGGAGTAACCAGGTGATGATGTGCTCCCCTGGTTGACGGGTAAAATCTTTTCGCATATTCCGCAGCTCGGTTGAGGTCCGAGGTCGAGAAGTTACCTCTTCTTCTTCTTCTTCGTCATGTGATGATGACTCCTGATCAGATTCTGGACCGGGTGGTGAATTCATTGGTTCTTCATCTCGCTTCACCCTTTTTGCCTCCTTTTTGCTTGTTCTCTTGCGTACAGGGGCAACTGATATTGGTACGAATTGGTCCTCTGGTTTGGCTGCAGTGATTATCACTGTGGTTTGAGTAGCGACTGTACTTGTTGCTGGGGGTGGTGCAGCTACCGTGCTTGGAGCTGGGGTAACCGCGCTGTCTGTTGCAGTTGAAGTTTGAGCAGCTGCTGTACTTGCCACTGGGGTAGCTGCGCAGTTCATTGCAGCCAAAGTTTGAGTAGCGACTGTCGCTTTGCCCTCAAATCCGCCGATATTCTTTTCCTTTTGAAGGTGCTGGATAGTGTTGAACAAGGCCCTGTAAGCATAGGCCAAGCCCCAGCACGTTGCCGTGATTTGTCCATCTCTGGTATGGCCAGAATGACCACACACCTCATTTAAGTGTTTTACTAATTCTTCTGGATTTTGCAGTTGTTCGGTAGTGAAATTCCAAAATACTGGAGGGGCCCACTGACCTAGATACTTGCCCATACTATCCCACACACCCTGCCACTCATGGCTGTCCAGCCTCTGGGAAAATCTCTCGGTCCTCCTACATCGTCTTTTGACCCCAGACAAGACCCAAACCTGAATCTGCTTAACTCTTGAAATCAATAGTGGGCAAAACACACTCTGTATGCGTGTTAGCATGGTGATTCCCATCACTATCAGTAAACAAGTCTCAACAGCATTAAAAGGCCATTCAAAAAATTCAAAACTCTCAAATGTAAATGGTCTGGGGGGACGACTAGGAGGGTAAAAGGATGTCTCCTTCACAGGTTGAGCACCTGAGAAGGAGAAAAAAGATGTGTAATTGCTAAGCACCTCCATCATATACCTCCCAAAGTATAAAGGTGGTGACCACACTGGGAACATAAACCAGATCAGTTTCATGATCAATGATTCTATTGTATTACAAGTCATTACCATAAAGTACAATGGGATAAAAACCTTAGCCCAAGCCCCACCCTTGAAAAACACTAATACAGCCAATACCGGATGGACGTAAGATATGGTATACTGAAACTGTGAGATCAAGAGGAAAAACCTTGAGAGCCAATAAATCAGCATTGTGACGAGTGACTATCAATCCAGTCAGATCTGTTCTTATCTCAACCCCTCGTGCCCCACGTTGGGCGCCAAAAAGAACTGTCGTGGTTTAAACCCAGTCAGGTAACTTGTTCACTCACTCCCAGTGAGTGGTGCCGAGCTGACAACAATCAAGGTCCGTGTCCGTCTCCCCCCCCCCCTGCACCGGGGCTCTCCCCTTCCCCGCTCCCGGAGGAACGGGGAGGAGGATCGAGAGAGTGCAACTCCTACGGGTTGAGACAAGAACAGTCCAGCAACAAATCACCACCGCTACTATCAGCTAAAACAATGATAAGGGAAAATAACAAGGGAAGAGAATACGATACCACCGGCCAAGAAAACGAGTTCCACCCGGAAGCCCCTGTCCTTCCGGGTAACTCCCAGTTACCCCCCACCCCGGGCATGACGTGCTGTGGTATGGAATACCTCCCCGGCTAGCCCGGGTCAGGCGCCCTGTCTCTGCTTCCTCACAGCTTCCCCTCCTCCCTGGCAGAGCATGAGCCTCACAGAGTCCTTGGTCAGGGTAAACATCACTTAGCAACAACCGACAACATCGGCTTCACCAACGCTGTTCTCAAACTAGAAGTCAAAACACAGCACTGCACCAGTTAACACAAAGGAAAAAAACATGACTGCTACTGCTGAACCCAGGACACCTGTCTTCTTAGTACAGTGCAAATGAGAAATTGAAACTTTGGTAAAACATCCACAAGCTTCATTAAATTGCAGCCCTGTTTAATTAATAGTAGAGTTCTAAGGTGCATCGTTGTCTGCTCTCTCTTCTTACAAGGTTTGAAATGGGTCTCCCTAATAGAAGCTGAAGAAATAAGGTTAAAGAAATACAATGACAACTCAGACTGAATTTTGGCTTGTACTTTCAAGACACTCGAGGGGGTGGGGGGTGGAGGAAGTATTTTCCATGCTTTCTGTTAGTTTGCAGCTTTCCTCAGTGCCAGCACATACAAAAACCGGTTCTGAGATTCTCTGCCTCCAGTTCTTGATCCCACTTTTTACCTTGTGCGGTTCCAGGTCCCTTCACACCGCGTCCAGTCCAACCCCTTACAGCCTCTTTCCTCCCAAAATTATTTCATCCCAGGACCCTTCCTGCCTGTCCTGGTCTTTGCTGTGAGTAGGTGAATGGAAACTGGCACTTGAAAGCATACCCGTGTTACATTTCTGTTGCACAGGGCTTTCTCATGATAGTGCTGAACACATCAATAGCAGACACTGTGCTGCAGAGGTGCATAAATGGAAGCAGAACTGTGGGACTGGGGAAACTTTTCCAGGCCTGTGCTCCCAATTTACACCACTGTAAATGAAGGAAGATTTATGTACTCAGACACTTGGTTGAAAGTTATCCATAACAGACTTACAAAAATAGGTGAATAATAATGAAGAATTTGATGTCTATAAAACCAATTCAAATGTCAAGAAGAGTCATATATGCAATGTAGGCACTAGGCTTCAGCCTGCAAAGAAACTGGCAGAAAATCACAGCATGTCATGCACTTCCCTTTGTCTTCACATGTGAGTACTTTTGGTGTTTACATCCCAAAGACATGGATGACAACAGAATATATACAGCAGCCTGTGCAATAATCATGCTAAAAACTCTGAAATTTCTCATATCAAGTAATGCTCTAGCATAACGCTCAGCTGCACAGAAATACGTTATAACTTTATTACAGCATTAAAGCTGCTAACTTACTTTGGATAGAACCCTTTCTATAACCTGTCCCCATGAAATTATTTCACTACTACCTTGCTCAGAGCATTCATCTCTCTATTGTCCATAATTATTTCAATGTGCTCCTTTTTGCCCTTTTATTTCCATTAAGACAACTATAATTATGAGGCTGTTTCTTGTCTTAGACATCCTTGCATCACTAAGAGCAGTAAACCTCCATGAGGCTATGCTGTTAATCTTACCCATAATGACAGAACTTGTAATATTCTGGAATCAAATCCATTTTACAGCTTGTTTTACAGCTTCAGGGTTAGTTGTAAGAGTGACAGCTCCTGTGAGATGAGATTAGTTCATCTTTTACAAAACATGTAAAGCATTTGTTCTGATAAGGTTTTCTGGTGCTTTTAATGTCGTCCACTACTTGACTTTTATTATTTTGTTTAATAACTAAAGTATTCCACACAATGGTGTAAAAAATGTTACTTTTCATGCTGATGCCAGAAAAAATGCACCCCTGCACTCTCTCCTTTTTCTTGTCTTTTTTATTATTATTACTATTATTATTATTATTATTATTCTTTAACTACTCAGAGACTTAAAGAGTCATTATGAAGGTTTCAGTTTTAATTCTTCTTAAATCTGGTCTGCAAGAAGAGATGCCTCTTATAGATTTCCTGACAGCTTAATGACCTAGACTTCTAGAAATGTTTTTTCGTTATTAGCTATGCTGTAAAGGAAACCAACATCAGCACTGCTTCTAAGGGAGAAACTAAAAAACCCTCCACCTAAATGGGGATCGGACATAAGGAATTTTGTAATTCTGAATTTAATATGCTTGTTTTCGGTGGCAGGCAGCTTTAGACACCAATTACATATAAATTAAGTACACTGGAATTGCTTCTGTGACTTACATTTATGGGGTGTGATACGAATAAAAGACCAGCCTGGATTTTGAGCAGACGCATTCTAGGCAGCAGATCTGAATCTGTTTGAACTTTAGGGGAATTAGATGTGGGTTGACATTTGTGGCTTTGGTTCACCTCCACAAGGTTTCACAAAACCAGAATATCAAAACCAATTTCCTCAGAACCTGGAGATGCTCTATTCTCAGTTCTACCTCTGAACTTCATGGAGGCAGTAAGTGACTAAGGCTCAACAAGTGGCTTATTGAAGTTCATTGAAAGACTTGAAAATTAGAAAACCCCATCCCAAAAGTAAAGAAAAAATGTTTCCAATTACACAAGCAAGCCAGTCTGTGGTTTATACAGGGCAGAGTGCATGCAAGCCTTACAAGCAGGTGTGAGAAAGCTCATTTTAGATATCTTGTACTTTCTTTTTAATCAAATCCTTCTCCGAGATTTTTTGTGTATCATAATCTGAATTAACAAGAGGCTGACATAATCATCTTCACTGGAACTTTGCATAGCTGTTGTATTTGAAATTGTCAGTGTTAATGCACTGATGTAAGCAATCATTTTGACTCTGTTTCCTAGGACAATTCCCTCAATCAACATGGTAATATCATTGGACTGGCTATTATTCATCCCAAGAAAATCCTATTGATTTCACTGAGGTGGTATTAGGCTTTGAACATTTACAGATGCTGGATTATGCTCCTGGTGGCTTCTTATAGATCTCACATCCTCCTCTGGTTTCCACCCTCCAAGGAGCTTTCCTCAGTAGACCCATGTCCTCTATAAATGTTTCACCCAGAAGTCTTCACCCTACTTATTAGAGCCCTGGGGTCCTTTGGGATGTGAGTCAGGCCAAAAGGCAATCAAAGGTTGTTCTAACATCTATTACTTGAAATCGTGCTTTGTTATGTTGAAGAGTCAATTAGCTGTCAGATATGCAATTAAATCAACCTGTACAGTATCTCATTAAATCAGATATGAAGCAAAGAATGATTTTTTTAATTTTTTTTTTTTTTTTTAGACAAAGATTTTCCTGGTATCAAAAACACCTGAGCAGCTTCCATGCCTGAAATTTATCCTGGAGCTATTTGGGATAAGATTGCCAAAATGTTCCATGTCCTTTGACTCATTTACTTTGATGAGAGCTGAGTGGCAGAATCTTTATGTACTGCTTAGAAATTTGGGATCATGGGAAACACGTCTGTAATCAAATGAAAGCACAGTATTGCGTGTATTTTAATTGCTCTTGCTCTATTATTACTAATTCATCAAGACAATGCTAAACCACAGGAAGACTGGTGAAAAGGCTTTTTACGGCTGCAGCAAAAGGAGTTCATAGGAACAGTCAAAGCTGTTCAACTGTCAGCACATTGGACCAGTGGCTGCCAAGACAGAAACTGACACAGGAATGAAACGGTGATGAAATTCAGAATTTTCAGAGGACCCAAATCAGAGGGTCCTCAAGATCTCACTTTAACAATTGTTAAAGTCTCACCAATGGATATACCGTGCTTCCTGGATACGGTTTATTTGAAAGAGTTTGTGTTTCCAGTGATTTCAGGCTCTAACACATGTAAGACCTAGTCAAGAAGCAGGTATAAAGAAACTGGGAACATCATCAGAGGAATGTGAAAGGAGTGACATAACTCTAAATTATAATGTAAAAATAAGAAGAAAAATAGTACTGGAAAGATAGATCTTCACTATTCTTTCCTCTTTAATTATTTAAAAAAGGGGGCAGGGAAGAAACCTCGAATTCTCTCTTGCCTGCCTATTACTTCTAGCAATTTCTGGTTACAGGCTTAATAGCCCCAGTGGACTGATAAGGACTGAAAACAAATAACACAGCTACAGTGAGTAATTAAAAATGGCTAGCTAGGATTCGTTGTCCACTTGTTTGTTGTGGATGACTATTTTTAAACTTTATCACTACTTTTGTTGTAAAAACACATATTCTAGAATATGTCAGCCAGGCTGACTGAAAAGGTCAGACTAGTCAGAGGTCTTCATGTGCTTGTACATTTTTCAAGACTTGTTTCAACCCATACTTATTTCACTACTGAGTTATCTGCATTTGGCTACTAATGAAAATCTGCTATAAAAGGCAACTTCTCAGGAAACATAAACCAAAGACCTGGATCTCTGAGTGAGCTACCACTCAAAGAGTACATCAGTATGTGGTATGAGCAACACATCCCTCCCGTGGGGGGAACCAGCCTCCCCAAGCCCCCATCTCCCTCCCACGTTGCTTCAGGAGGAAAGCAAAAACGCCCTGACCCTTACCCTCAGAAGGTTGTAAGGTTGTCACCTAACCCTCAAGGATTAATTCAGACTAATTTAGCTCCTGCTGCGCTCAGAGGGGCTTATGGTTGTTCCTAATGTGCTGTCTTAATGCCATGAAAACGCATTTACCTCACCTGTACCCTGCAGCTCTTCGGCAGTTCCAGGGAAGTTGCTGCAGCAGAATGCAAGTCCCAGTTGCTGTGCTGGATTGCTAGCTTCCCACAAAAGGATATCCAACAGTCAGTCTCATCCAACGGAAGCCACTTTTGGAGGCTTTTTGCTTTTCTTACAAGGATCCTCAGTCTGACAGTGACATTAACAGAGCTGTAAATACATGATAAAATAATCTGACATTTTTGTGGGTAACTCACGTCTCACTAGTATTCAAGTTATTGAACACATGGTTATTCAAGTGCCATGTAAAACAGTGCTTAGGCAGATCACTCAGACCATCACTCTTTTCCCATCTGGGGCTTTAGCCACCCTACCTAGCAAAATGTCTTGTGACAGGCACCTCAGCCAGTAAAATTTAACAGTTCATGGTAAACCTGTGGAGAACTGCATGCAGGACAAACACAGCAATTTAGTGAGCTGTTAACAGAAAGGGCTAAGTCACTTGCAGGAGGTTACCAACACCAGAGCTTTCCACTTAAAGCCAACAGCTTTCCAGCTTGCCGAGTGCATGCAGTCACAGGAGTTTCCTGGGATCACTGTTTTGATGACTAAGACAGGAGGTTTGTAGATCTTGGAGTGGACACAGCAAAATAAGAAAAATGGGTGATATTGTTTCAAACCATAAGTGCACTGGTTTGCTAGGTACTGTGCCAATAATCTCTTGCATCTGAAGTGGTACGTTTCCAGACAGAGGCATAGACTGTGAAACTGCTCAAGGGTAAGGTATTAGCTAAGGGATTGGGCAAACACAGTGATATACAAGTGCTCCCAAATCCCAGGTGCAACTTGGATTGATTTTTTATTTTAAATAATAAACATAATTAACTTTTAAAATTGGAGGGCTCTGGTAGACACTGGAATTGGAATTTCATGAAAGATTATTACAGAAATTACAGAATAATGGAACTCTTCCTACATTTCTTCTTTTGCTTGTGAACAAAGGAAGCTGCTTTTGACCTTCCAGCCCAAAAGTGCAGCTGCCCATTTACACTGGGGTTAGCTGAGGCTCAGAGAAGTGTTAAATCTCTATGAAACCTCACGTCACCCCTCCCACTCCTGGGTCGTTTCTGAAATATGTTTCCCTTCTGTATAATTCTAGTCATACTAAAATCAAACAGCTCTTTAGCTCCATTAGAAAGACAAATTCAGTGAGAAACCCAGCTCAGTTTTAAGACTGGGGATTTAGATATATTTCAGACATTCAGATGAGTTTAATTCAACTTAAAATGCCTATAATTTGGGAATCATATTTCTTCCTGATTTTATCCCATGCTTATACGATGTCAAGAAAAATTTACATGACACATAGGCGCCTAATGATGTGCTCCTCAGTCTGTGGTCTCTGCTAGTATAAAATCTCTCCCAGGCTGTTACTCTTCAGTATGCACAAAAGTTTCTTCAGTACCATTGGTAAGTCACTATGTTATTTCAAACCTTGTACAACTTGTGTTTCCAAATGCAAATGACTTAGTAAACTATGCAGTTGTCTCCAGCTATCCTCAGAGTAATCTTCAGATTGAGAGGGAAATGAAAAATCAGGAAACAAACTTTCCCTCATTCACTGAAAAGCAAGCTTTTCTCTGCTAAGACTGTAACTTTTAATTAGGCAAGAAATAAATAATTGAGAGTTGGGCAGACTATAAAACTGTAATTACCTTTTCAAATCACTGCTAACAAGCAAATTAGCCACAGCACAGAATAGCAGCAGATCAATACCACCAGTAAAATTAAAAAGATTTCGCTGATTGTGTATTGTCTGTGGATGCAAACTGTAAAAGAGGTCCCTGCAGGCCTCACAACAATAACCTACAAAAGAACGAGACACAAAGGGTATCGAGCTCAAAGATACTTCAATTTCCCTAGGTGGTGAGCACTCGTCCTATCAAACCACCTATTAGTCACAAACTCATACAACCAAGAACTTTCAGGCCTCTTGAGATCTCCTGTCAACTTGAAAGAGATAATACCAATGAGAGGCACTAGTTCCTCTTAAAGCATGTTCAGTTTATTGTTTTTCAATGGCTCAAGCAATTTATGAGGGTGATGCTGCCAACACATATAAATAAGTTTGCACATCCACTCCTCAGCAAAGGTCTGGAGGCTCACTGCAAATTAGTTAGCTCAGAGAATTAAAACAGTAAGTGGGCAGACGCATCTAAAATCACAAGATTCTGCTGGAGAACAAAAAAAAAAACAAAACAAACCCATAAATCTTTTCTTCACTTACTTTAAAAGTTACTGGCTGACATTATGGCAATGGCGCATTTACAAACGTTTTGTATGGTTGTGTATTTGGTAAAAATAATTGCAACTTTGCTGCATCTGACTTTGCTACAGCACACGTTCAGTTCTTTCTGAAAATGCTGAATGATACGGCTATTTTCTAAAAAATGTCATTTTGCAGTACTGAATACTAGCAAGATTTGTGTTTGAAAAGTGAAAAATGTAATTTTGAGATACCTGAAAGTAAGATTTCCTTTTTTCTTTTACCAACTGTATACTGCACTCAAATAATGCAGAGAAATAACTTCAAACTACTTGTTCAAGCATCCAATACAGTTAATACATTCTCAAGAGCTATGTTTATGTTTGCATATGTATGCAATTTAGTTTTTATACAACCATAACAATAGCTTTATTTTAAAATAATTTAACTATACACATAACACAACATACCTTCAATATATTTTCTTATCAGCTAAGTAATAAATAAGCTTAGGAAATCTTTCAGACAGGATTTTAACTGCAATTAACAATGCACTAGTTATATGGTTTACTGTCAGAAACTGTACATACAGCATCATAAGTTCAAGGGTAAAGATGTGTTGTATAGCAAAGCTTTGCAGTCTTCCTGCTATGCGTCTGTAAATGTTGAAATGAAAGAATAAGGCTGATATCCATGATGATAAATAACATTTGTTCTAATATTCTAATTCTTAACCTATAACTAGCCTGCTTATTATTATGCCATCGATTAGAACATGTTTTAAGCGGCTGTTCTATCAGTTGCCTTTCCTTGTACAATTTACAGTAGCAGAAGTTATTATATCTTCAACACAAAGCATTCCAAAAACTCCTTTTAATTACTTTCTTGTGGCACAATAGGAAAATTTAATTCTTAAAATCTTAATGTATTTGCTACATCTTGAGTGCTTGTCTTTGCAAACAAAACAGAGCATACCTATATTTACATGTTTTCTGTGTCCTGAAACCACTGAGGAAGCACAGTATGGTATAGTAGCTGCAGGGATGAGACAGTAATTTTTAGAAGACATACCTGTAGAAAGCTGACCACCCAGACATGGCAAGGAATTACTTCTGTCAACTGATCCCCTCTTTTACTCTGGATAAGGATTGTACCTTGTACAGAACTGATGTGGACAAGAACATTTCCTGGGTGTTCCTGATGGGACTAACTCTGCTCCCCATGCTGCCAGTCAGGGTGGTGGTAGGGCAGCATCCCCACAAAGAGATATTGCAGGGTCAGCTAATGCAGCAGGAGAACTGTGAAGTCAAACTTGGGACACTGGACTGGTTGATGGGGGACACTCCCAGGTGTCCACAGACCCCATGGACTGTAGGAGAGCCCTTAAAGCCTTGCCAGACATCCCAAAGCCTGTTAAAATTAACACTGAAAGGAGAGGTGGATGAACTGAGAGAGTGCAAATGTCCTGCGGATATGAAAAATGCTGACTAGGTCTCAGCCAGAGGGGCAAATAATAATTGTGAATCAGAAGCTGGTATTGCCTCCACTGCATTATTCAAGGTATGCTTCATTTCATTTTTAATATAAATATCTGTGTTACGCTGTGTGCTTGTGGTTTCATATTCCCAAGAGAGAGACTGGGGAAGAAATACCTGTAAAGGTGACTACAGGGCTTAAATTTTAAGTCCCTAAAGCCTGGGAGCTTTAGGTATGGGTTTGAGCCATATGTTTTATTTATTTTAGGAAGGGTCCCCTAGACATATTATTGAACCAGCCTTGGTTACTGTTATTGATATCTGACATAAGGTTATACTTAATCACTAACATTTAGTACCACCACTATGAGGAATCTGAAAAATCCAGTCTGACCAGCCAATCTACCATTATGGGAAATCCTTTCCAGACTCCAACAGGCAACTGCATAAATAAAGCACACAGCAAAATATCAAACCAATGAATAAGCTGTCATATAAACAAGCCAAACAAGCTAGTAAAAACCACACTAGCATGTAAAGTAGGAAAACAGAGATCTGTGCCATCAGAAAGAGACATATGAACCAGGACAGCAAATGTACTTTCTTGCAAGGGATCAGGCTATGGAGGGGCAGGCAGAACAGCTGAGAGAGGCTCTGACTCCCTCTCTGTAGCCACAAAATAGAAGCAATAAGAAGTATCTTTTTAAAAACAGCAAAGGAACAAATATATGTTTATAGTGTAGGGCTTGGAAATGCATGGGAGAACAGACAAAAAGCCCCTTTTCTTGCATGTAAAAGTTTGGTGAAGGAAGTTTTTTGCTATTTCTGTGTTGGAGCCATGCATGACCGTTCAGAAAGAAGGGTTCCACCTTTCTGAAATTAATCTGAATGCAAATTAAAAAAGGTGGGAATCAGTTCCATTGATTTGTAAATGCTGAGCCTATGCCATCCGTGGAAATCCCTCGCCCTCGATAGCCAGCTGAATATTACTTTTTGTTTTTTCATCCCTTCAGGAGGGATAACCACACTCTTTATAAAAACAAAACAAAATTGACCACTTCTGCCAGTGCTACAACTCTGCACCAATTGTGACAACTAAACCACTTATGTTACATTGGCCTAACTTTTCTAAATCTTAAGAAGCCATGGAGTTTTACATTGCTGGAGGACAACTTATTCTTATTTTAGGTCAGAACCTGAGAGAGAGTAATCTGACATGATTAAATCACTGAAAGTCAGAATTGTGAAGTCCAGCCCACACTGTTTACAGCAGCAAAGCATTTAGCTCAGTAAGCTTAACCCAGCCCTATACGCACCCACTGTCACCACGTAGGTTCTAAATTAGCCCTTTTCCAATATCTGTATTAAATACCATTTGTTTCTTTTCCAGCTTCGATGTTGCTGAATCTGCATTCCAGATGAGAATCAAAACACATCATATCCATATTAGACTTCCTGAGAATATAAGAGAAGTAGAAATCATGCAGATCATGTACACCACAGTTACATTAAAAAAAAAATTAACAGACTAGTAACAGATGCTTTAATCACAGTGTTGTATATAGTAACCATCCCCTTTTCCCACAAGCTAAGTCTGTAATTACTACGTATTTGCATAGGGGACTCATATCTGAGACATGTGGCTGTAATGACAGGTTTCTCTCTTATTTTTCACCATTAGAGTTGCTACATTTTTATTTTTAAAGTAGAAACAAGAATCCACACAATGTCTAAAAAAACACATTGAAATATTTTCTAAGAAATTAGTGGGCAAATCTATCAATGGAAAGTTATTGTGTGCCACTGAGTGTGGTTTTGGAAATAAAACCTCCTATGAGATTTATGATATTGCTCATGTGTACTTCACTTTTCATCCAAAAGGAAGCCAGCTAACTCTTTTTAAGAACAAGTTTCACAACAGTGTTTTTCTTCTTCTCACTTGGAAACATGTTCAATTTGGGAATAAAAATGAGTTACTTCACCTGTTGTGGTGGATCAGATGTCTGAGTCACTACATCACGCTCATTTCAACTGAAATCAATTCTCTGCAACAGGAGGCAGTGGCAAGAGCTGCAAAGCATTGCAAAGATACAGAGGACAAAGACTGTGTCTTTGTAGTTCTTGCCATCAAGTTGTATACTCTTCTTCTCCATTCATCTCTAATCTAAATTCCAAAATGCCCATCTAATTGCCAAATGATAGTTAGGAGCCTAAATAAGCACCAAAACTACCTTCACAGTGTTTCATTTTCATCCTTACCTCATGTAAAATTTCTAGACTCAGTTCAAGACCAGTATGTGGAAAGACAGGGTGAAAACAGGTTGACGAAATGAGCTGTTGATGAGTCAGTTATGGAGAAGATGAAATAATGGGGAAATGGATAGAGGTTGTACAGATATGAAATTAAAAGAAAGGATTCCAAATATTAAAAAAATAATAACCTCTTGTGGTATTAAATAGTTTTGTTTTAGTATTATTTTTTCTGGGACAAATTAGGGGAGACAGTACTCTACCCTTGTCAGGATCATTTCTTGTGCTTTATGGTAAATTAAAACCACCTACCTCTACCTGACCTCTTTGACAATCCTATTTGGAATCCATAGGACATTATAATCATAGAAGTTGAGAGCATCAGAGAGATTGCTAAATATCATTTAAACTGGTTAGCGAATGGTCCCTGCAATATGGACCTTAGCCATCATAAACAGCAAGGAGTTTGGTATCACCTGTTCACACAACTTGGCTGCTTGTCAGTGCATGAATATACTTGAAGATTCATAAACAAGGTCTGGTAAGGTTTCCTACACGTGTTGTGGAATGTGTGTATTGCAGCTGTCAGCATTTCCCAGCCCAATCTTGAATTCAACTAAATGTCACCAATTTTTCTGCTTTTGGACTAAGTTGATCATGGGCAGTACTTCTGCCCTTTGGTTTTTGGGGCTCCTCTACACCTGACTCTTCATTTATTGCTTCACTTTTTTCCTTTGGTTGTCCTATTTGGCAGGAACTTTCTCATCTCTTTTCTCAGCTTTCTGTGGAGAGCCTAATAAAAGCTACTCTTGAATCTCCTTTTCTCTTTATTTTACACCTTAGCACTGGCTGATCTTATCCTTCCACCAAAAAAAATTTAAATGCGGGTAATGTCTCCAGGCTGTTGGCACACACAGTTACCTTCCCGCTTCAGAGCTGCCAGCCAAACTGGAATTCAACTTCACTGTTCTGACAAATCATCATCTCAGTATGGCTAAAACAAAGAACTTTCTTTCTATTTTTAATCTCACCTCTTAAATTTGAGCAGGAAATTTTTTACTAGATATATTTTCTTTACATTCAAGTCTTGTCCCTGCTTTCTACAACACATGGTTAGAATGCAGACTTACTTACCTATCTGCCTGTCCAATGACATTTGGATATTTCCCATAGCCTTGGACAAAGGAAATGCCAGCTTAATGAACAGATATTTGCCCCAGATAGCCTACTAAGATAATTTTCATTGCTTTGCCAATGGCTGCTTCCCCTGTGCATTCACCTTCTCTACAACTCATAACCTGTTTGTCTTCGCTTTCAGAGCTCTTCACCACCCATGTTCATGCATTATCAAATGATTGACTTGTGCCTTGGGTCTTCAATCTCTCTCATATTCCTCTTAGGCATAGAAATATACTATCTGCATACTTTCTACTATGCTGCAGATAAAGTTACCCATAAATACCTGTGAAATTACTTCCTTAACCTATTCCAATTCATCTTTAAAGCTCTCCTTGACAGCAATTACTTTGGGAATATGCTCTGCCACTGCTCGGGGTGCTGATCATTGTTTTTCAGTGTTCCCTCCACTGCCTGCATCCACCCGTTTTCTGTCATCTGATACTCAGGTATTGGAAATGCTTGACCGCAGACTCATCTCTTTCTCTCTACTGATACAGCAAGCAGTCAAACAGGTTCCTGTCCCATGACTGGTCTCTGATTCATACAGGTAGTAAAAAGGAATAACAATAACAGTAAGAAACAATAATAACAACAGGAACAACAATAATAAAAGAAACAAAGAAAGCTTTAGGTATTTAATACGAAATACACTTCATTGCAGCAGGTTTCTAGAACATGACATACAGAAGCACTGGAAACAGCAAGGAAGAATGACGGGTAGGGTTGGGGAAACAAAACCAGGTGAAAGAAAAATCATGTCTTAATATGATATTTTATGCTTTCTTTCTAATTAATTAAAAAAAAAAATAGAAAAACAAAACCAACCAACCAACAAAACACAAAAAACCCAACCCAAACAACAAACCAACCCCCTCACAATCCTAACAAGTAAACAAAAGATAAAAACCAGGAGGAAAAGAGACTGTCACAGGAAACAAGCAGGAGAAATGCAGATGGCACTCAGAAATGTCAGACACAAGTAGTAATACAAAGTCAGGAAATTGTTGCCCCTAGTGCTGAGTTTGGCCCATAGTCATGTGTAGCACTACTTAACCCACCTTCCAATATCAATAGTTCACTGTAATGCGTGCTATAATGTTAGGTTTTATATTTATATTTACTCATTCTTATGTGAACTCCACTTGCAGAGCTTAAGGAAAACACATCTTTCCGCAATTACTTTTTTAAAGGTGAATGCTGAGTACAGAACTAGCTCACTTTTATTGCCTTTCACCTCCTCATTTCTGACATCAATGGGAAATAACCATCTGTGTAACTACCCAAATACATCTGTGGGAAAAAATCTATGCCAGGAAATAATATTACACTCATAACATCCCCTTAAGCAAGGAAGTTTAGTGACGCAGATGTCTCTGTCCCTCTTCTCTTGTGCCCACACTAGAGGGTCAGAGGTGAGAACCTGGCTTTGAATGCTTGACTTCCATGAGCTCTTTTGGCTTTGCTGGCACCTTTGTCTCTGATACTTACCTTGCAGCTTGTTGTCCCCCTTATATCTGTCTTGGAGCATATGGTAAGAGATTCCTTGTGACAAAGCCTATGGAATTTTTACTCATTTTTGAATGCAAGAATTTTGAAGTTTGAGGCTTTGTTCTTCTGATGAGGTTTTTGTACACTTGGCTATTATTTAAAAAGCTGGGAAAAGATGAAAGTAATATTAAAAAAAAAGTCAGGCTGACTAGCAGATCTCTGGAATAACGTATTGTCTTTAGGTTTAAAACTGGAATGCTTCACAGTAGCATTAATATGACAAACAAAAGCAAACCCAAGCAATTTAAAGGACATTAATAGCTGATGTACAAACATTTAAGAAACAGCAGGAAATTTGGACTAAATGAAAGCAGAAGTAAGGAGAGACAGCTGGGAGAGGGGAACAAGAACACTCAAAATCTTGTGCCAGCAAATGATAAAGTACAGTTTTTACAAGCCCACTTTCTTTATTCTCTATTCAAATTAAAGAAACATTTTGCTACTGTCAGTAATATTTATGCACTGACTAAAGCTAAAAACACACTGGCGGTGGGAATTTTAAGTTGTTTTATTCAGAACAACATGTGTAAAATACATGCAAAAAAATCCCCCAAAATTACCCAATGCATTGTGTTCAAATTTAAGTTTCTATTTAAAAAAAAAAAAAAAGAGGTTGACCTTGAAACTTTTCTGCACATGAGTAGTCACTTCAGGTCAATAATAACCATGCAGATATTTCAAAGCACTACACAAGCGTTCATTTATCAACAGGAAAATTTAGGCTTATAAAGACAAGTCCAGAAAAAAAGGATTTACAGGATCAGGTCCTAATTTTTATCTGTCATATTTAAACTGATTTAAAGCTAAATACCTTCAAAACCCTGAGGTAAAATACAGTACATATACTTATGAGTTAAAGAGGCTGTAGAAAGCACAGAAGATAAACTTAACAAGGTAAGAACAGGAAGTTCAGTGCCTCTTTATAAGCTTTGGGTTCGGTATCCAACTGCCAAACCTTTTCCAGCTTTCCCTTATTCCAAAATACACTTTAAAAGAAAACACTGACATAGATATACGTGCACAAGTACACCATGTTTTGGGGTGTTTTTTTGTTTGTTTTGGGGATTTTGTTGTTTTTTTATTTTATTTTATTTTTAAAAAAGTTCTAAATTCTTAGGAATAATTTGCTGTGGATTCAAATATCATTTCCCTTTTCCTAAATGGGAAAAGTTATAATTTTGCATTTTTTAAATGAAGTAGGAAATAGAAGGATAGGGATCCTTCAGTAATGCTATTTCTTCAGTCTGTGTCGTCTGGTATTTTTCTCTGAAACTGGTTGTTTGTGTTTGTATTTTCCTAGAATTGTGTTCTCCGTGCTTACCATGAATTTTTAAAAAAGGGTATTTCTAGTCAGGGTGGAGAACTTGATATAATTTCGTTGAAATCACAAGCCATATATAAGAACTTAGTTGCATCATTAGGTAAAACTTGAGATGTTCAGAAAGGCACATTTGTAAACATAGCTGCTCTGGCCACAGGCAATGAGGACAGTCTTTCTTAACACCTCTGTACTAAGGAAAGTGTATTTCTTTCTTTAGGTCTTCTTGTGCCAACATTTTTTGAGCAGAAGTTGAAATCAGTGGTTTGCCCTGCCTAAAAAATTGATGGTTTTTGTGTTACATACTACAGAGGGGTCCAAGACACACACATGGACCTGCATCTAAAAGAGTCATTGCAGCAGCCCAGAACAATTCCATGACTATTTCCATGAATTACACCCCTCCTTTGTTGAGGTTCCCAATAGTCCAGATCTCTACAGAAAGCCATTCCTCTTTTGCAATGGAGTGACACACACACAGAAACCTTCTTCTAGTCCAAATATATGCATTTGTAAGCTTTTAGTGCAAGCACCGTGAATCTTGGGTGCTTTGGCTGGAGGACTAGAAAAGGTAACTTTGTACTATTGAAGAAAAATCCTTCTGCGAGCCAAAGGCTGAAGCAGCAGGCGTTACCGGGCCAAGCTGGCAAATGAACAAGTGGAGATGAATCTTACGCAGGGCTGTCAAGAAGCTAACGAGGAGAATGAACCAATGGTAAATTAAATCATATTGAAGCTGTATTGCAAATGGCGTATTAAAAGTATGGAATAAAGAAAAAAACAATTGCTATTGGTGCAAGACGGCAAAGCAGCACCAATGATGACAAATATCACACAAAAAATTGGGTTTAGCACAGGATTTTCTCATACTTGCAGTCTAAATCAATCCTGGCAGCTGAACGTGAAGAATATTAGCCTAAGTTTGGTCCCAGCTAGTTAGCAGAACCATTACAGTTCAAAACAGATTTCTCATGTTGGGAATAAAAGGTGCTCATCAAAAAGCTGATGAGCAACTACAAGGAGACAGCCCTACAATAATCAATCATCAATCAGTTATAGAAAGCGCTTATTCTGCCATTATACAAAGATTGTCATTACTATATGTAGACTGTTCTCATGAGAGAAGACATAATGGTTTCTTTCAATGACTAAAGCAATAGTTTATATGCAGTAGAACACAATTCTAGGAAAATACAAACATAAACAACCAGTTTCAGAGAAAAATACCAGACGACACAGACTGAAGAAATAGCATTACTGAAGGATCCCTATCCTTCTATTTCCTACTTCATTTAAAAAATGCAAAATTATAACTTTTCCCATTTAGGAAAAGGGAAATGATATTTGAATCCACAGCAAATTATTCCTAAGAATTTAGAACTTTTTTTAAAATAAAATAAAAAAAAAAAAAAAAACAAAATCCCCAAAACAAACAAAAAAACACCCCAAACCAAAACAAACAAACAGAAAAACCAAAAACAAAACCCCCAAAACACCCAACTTTTTTTGATTCCCTTTCAAAATGACAGAGAACACTGCATTGGTCTAAATTTTGACAGTGGAAACTGACTTAGTGAAATGTGTGCACTTTTAGAGTAAGCAGAGGGCTATTTTAAGCTCCATGGAAAAAATTATGAATAATATTAGAATATTAGTTTTACAATATTAGTTTAAGGTAAAGGTCAAGTATCTAAACAAAATATAGGAGCTAAATATAGCATAAATCAAAAATATCTAAAATAAAATAGGTATCTAAACAAACCTTCTGCATAAATTCAAAGTCAGAGTGCAATAATGGTTTGACTCTGCAGAAGTTCTTTATATTATAATTCATAACTCTTGAAATCTGCAGATAATAACATTAAATCCCTTGGAAAATGGGGGTGGAAGGAGAAAAGCTTTTCTGCTGTTTATTTTTGAAACATAGGCATTTTCTTTCCCTTAAGTAAGCCTACAACCACCCTGGCACCTCTTCTGCACCACTAAATAACAACTGGATGCTCATGCTTGGAAAGCTGGGTGAGGGAAGCAATTTAAAATTTATTTTCATAGTGGAAAATAGGTTTTGCCAAAATAGTTTCAGTTTATGAAAGGAGAGAACAGCTGTATTTGGTTTATAATAAATCTTTCACAAATCAGTAAAAGCAAATAGACAGCACAACTGCAACCCATAAAAGTGGAAAATATTAAACAACAGAGAGTGAAGTTGTTAAACTTTCCCACAGATGCTGTTGGTAACAAGCCTCTGCAGAATACATACGTGAAACGTGCGTGAAAAGCAAACCTGAAGGCAAGGGGCATCAGACTGATGCAGAATTACTTATTAGAGAAATATCCTATTAAGGTGGTTATTCTGGCTATGGAGGAAGGTGTCTCCAGCAGTTTCCTACTCCCATTACTGAATGTTAGTGCAGAATAATTACTTGCTTGCCAAAAATGAGAGGACATTGACCCTGCAGACTTATTGAATTCATACTGCTTGCCTCCAGGCCATGTCGGGGGTTATTCAATTTTGCCTGAGGAGGACAATCTATTATGAGAGATGAGTCAAGAAGGCATCTTCCCTGATTGCCCACCAAAACCATTATTGCAGTGTAGAGAGGGCATGAACAGCGGGTGGACGGACAAGGCAGCGCTGATCCCGATTACCGGGGGACCAAATACAATTTGCATTACGAGCAGCAGTGGAGCTCAGGGCAATCAGCCAGAGACGGGGCTGCTGGCCGCGCAAGCATTGCGCAGCTAATTGCTTGTGCTTGGCCTGGCAACCTTCACTCTTGTGAGGAGGAGGCTGATCGGCTTGATCTGCATCTGCGTGAATATTTGTGCATTGACAAAACCTCACAAGTTATCCCCAAAGGAAAAAACAGATGTTTCAGATGCTGTATGTTTCGGCACCTTAGACACTGCCTCTCATTACAGCATTATTGTTTGACATTGATACCTTTCAGCGATTTAACAAGGCAGAGTTAAGTCACAGCTTCATTTAAAATGAACAGACTAACAAAAAAACCCCAATAACCCCCCACCCAAAAAAACAAATATGCACCGAAAGATCTAAAAAAAACCAACCTCCTCCCAAGAAACTAAAATAACAGATTAATTTTTGTTGAACAATAAATACGTGTTTCTTTCCAACAAACTTGCCTCAACATCAATCACTTTAATCACTTTAAATCAGGCTCCCCTTTTTAAACGAAAGCTCTTCACAGGTGCCTCAGCTTTAAAAGGGGCAGTGCTGTGTTACATACCTGAACACAGTTGCTTAATTTATGGAACTAATTGGACATGTAAAATAAATCAATGTTTTCCAGTTCTCAAAGGATATGCCCTTCCCAACATTGCCTGGTGATAGTGATATTGATCTGAAACCTGACTCAAAGCAAAATGAAACCACTAGAAATGCTATGTGGCTCATTTAAATGTGTTGGGGTTTATTTGGACCACATTAAACTCTTTGCCTGAAGGAAAAACAGAAACTTAGTGAAGGAATTCATGTGAAAACATGGGTATCAGCATGGAAAAAATTCAATCATTTCCTCAGTTTTGTTACTGAAAAAGTGGGGAATCATCCTCCTGTCTTGCTTCCTATTTTCCAATATTTTGGGTAGTCTGGACGTGTTAAACTATGATGGAAAGCTGCTACCTCAATAAAAAAAATTAGCAAATCCTAACATCAAAGAAAGCCTAAAATATCTTTTTCTAGGTTTGAAAGTTAGTTAAAACCTACAGCTAGTAAGCTTGCAAAATTTAAATCAAATATGAATTTGAATGCATCCTAGTAAATGTGTGAAACCCCACTTTTCATTGTTTTGCTGTCCATGTTAGCATAAATTATCACCTTTAAAAAGAGAACAGAAATTCTAATGTTACCCACGGATCACCAAAACCAAGAACAAGGCAAAATGGGTACAAATATAAATTAATTTCTTCTGACATGGTGACCAGTTTGTAGGGACATGTTGATGGGTAGACTGCGTATGTAACTACAAGTTACCAAATTGAAACCATGCCTTGGATTATAATGAAGGCAAACAAACTGAGACGAAGACGTTGTGTCAATTTTGTTTACGGTTCACAAGAGCAGCCCATATTTAAGGGTTTGGTTTAAGACTGATCAAGTCAGTTCTTTCCTCAGAAAAAATCCCATCATTAACTGTTGTCCTTCAAAAAAAAAAGAAAAAATCTGTTTATAGTAACTTCTTTCATTCACGTATCCTTTTAATGAAGCAGAAAAGTAACTGTCAGAGCAACAGCAAGGTGCATAAACACAGATACTGAGTGTCACTTTGGCTACCTGGGACATCCCTTTTGTCCAACTTTTCCAGAAGGGCTCAGATCTCCCATCCATCCTGGGTCATCTTCTCTCCAGTTGCACTATCTAGATTGAAACAAGGTTCAGGCACCTGATTCACATCATACAGAAACATTACAGAACTATTATAAAGCATTATATAATATTAAGTAATCACTGAAAAACATTCAAACCTTGCTCTGAGAATGTTTTCTTAATTTTCTCCCTGGCTTTTCTGCAGTGAGCATTCCTGTAACATCAGACCGTTTCAGTGCAGTGGGACAACTTCTGCCTGAAGTGAACCAAGGGACTTCTGGCCAAGATACCCCTTGTCACATTTGCTGTGTGTATCCCACACATTGCATGATGGAAAGTCCTTGAGCAATATACTACTATAATGAGATAATGATAACAACAATATTTTGCATTCTCAGTTGATGTTTATTCAGTTGAAAGCTAAGTCCCAAGTTACATGAAAGAGCTGTATTAAAGAAGACTCCATTTTAATATTTACTAACTTCTTAGTGCCTGACTTGGCAACCACCATAACATTTTTTCAACCACAGGGGTTTTTGAAAGCTTTGTGCTCTCTGAAAAGGACTGGGGAAAACTCTGGATGGATTTTTTTTTTGTTTTACTTCCAGGCATGCTAATGAAATTGCTCTGTGTATCTTCATAAGGACATCCAAAGGCTTCATGAGCTGTACTGAGATTCAGCATACCTTGTCTACACTAGGAAGCAATATACAGGTAAGGGCAGAGGATAAATTTAATTCTTATTCCTATGTGAAAAAGAAAGAAGCAATCAACTGGCTATTGCACTTTACAAGTAATTGCTAACAGTGGTGAAATGGTGACAGCTGAGAACCTTCCTTGTCGTCATGGAAGAGCAGCACAAAAAAACAAATTTCCTGCCACCTTGGTGTTCCTTGTTTGGCCTTTTTGGTCTACTGGTAGGGAAGGACATCCTACCTGAGGCATAGTGCTAAAATGGCTCACTTTTTGCCAGCATAAAGTTTACCTTCCTAGCATATTTAGCACAATCTACTAGTGTTAAATAGTAAACCCGCAGTATTTTGTGTAATCTCTACACAAATGTCATCTACCTGCCCTTTCCACAGAGACCACATCAATTCACATCTCAAGATACCTGATGATTATTCTCAAGATGAAACACAGTTTTAATGATTCATTCTCCATTGCAAGCCTGCCCCAACCTAGAGACAGCTCAAAATGCTTCAGCTAAGTCTGGTTTTAGTTCCATTAGAAAATATGACTACTGGCTTTCCAAACTTCTCTTAAGGAAGTATTTTTGCATGCAGCTTTTCTTGCAAAAGTGCTGACAGATAGGTACTATAACAGACCCACAGCATTTCTGTGGCCCCAGTAGCTTCACTGTAGATGCAAATATTTTTCAGATGATATTCAGAGTCCACTGTCCCTAGGGAATGTACTTTAGCACAAGATGGATCCTCACAACCTGCAGAAAAACAACCCTGCAGGATGATCATGTACTTTCCAAGCGCTGTTTACCAGAAATATATGGCTTTTTATGGCCAGAAAGACAAAGCTCAGTGTTCACACTTGTTAAATTCCTGACTTGGATATTTTAGAATTAAGTGCACCAGACAGATTTCTCTTTTTTTTCCCAGCATTTTTTGCTGTCTTTCCTACTAGGTGACCAGTTTTAATAATATCCCCACTGGATCTCTAAAAATTAGTATTCTGTAATGTTTCCTTTATGAGAGAGTCAGATTAACCAGAAATGACAGGACAGAGAACAGAGACACACTGCTCAACTCTGCTCTTCATTCACAATTCTCTCATGAAATCATCAACAATTTTGCATGACTAAAGGCAGGAAGATTTGGCAAAGGAGACTATGATGTTGAGCTCTGTCCTGCACCACAAACAGACATCCAGTCCTCCACATTCTGCTGTGGCATAAAATGGCTTTCTTAACATTTTGCATAAAACAAAGCTACTCCTCTGAGGATATTTGCCCTTTATTTTCAAAAGCAACCTTCCTCCTACCACTGGAAGTGCCTGGAACTCAATCAGCACCTCATCTGAAAGGATTGACTTGAGACATTGATTCTTGAGGTGCTGGATTAAGGCAGTAGGAGTGAGGCAGATTGATCCCATTTGTAGATTTGTCTTTCAGCTTTTATGCTACAGAAACCATTTTTACATTTTTCAACTCCTTTTTTCTGTCTAGCTTTTAAGAGAGAAAATGATTTTTCCCTGCAGTCATTTTAGACTCACAGATATAAAAGTGTGTCTGTGGCCACTTCAGTGAATTTACTAATTGCATCCAATGCTTCAGTTTTATTTCTGGTTTCATACTAAATAAGGATTTTCTTTGAACATATTTTGGAAACAGATTCTTTTAGACCATCAACATATTCTATTACATAAACTACGTTTTAGACACTCTTTTATGTAAGACTGCTTATCTAACGCAGTGCAACAAGTCCAAAAAAGCTGTTAAACGGTAATATAGAAATAATTAGCATGTCTTTAAAGAATGCTAAAACTCTAAAAAGAAAACTTTTATGCCAGACTCCAAGTTATACAGAGCCCTTTTTGTAGCAATCCACAAGAGCAAGTTACCAGAAACACAATAGGATCTGTAAAATAAAAATGCTTGGGAGAAATGATGAGGAGCACAGGACCAATAAAATATCCTTCTTCACTGTTTCTCTGCTGGAGATAATTTGGCTAAAATAAAAGAGTTTGCTTCCCAGCAATCCCTGAGTGCCAGTGCAATCCTCGGGAATCATCATTAGCCATACATTTGAGTAAAGCATAAATATGTTAAAACTGCCTCTGTAATGGACAAGGTCCTCTGGCACCGCATATGTTACTTCTGGTCATGGACCATAATTCTGAGCTCAGCAGTGTTCACATACGTACCTCCATTTGGGACAGCAGCAGTAAAAATTTAAAGGTCTCTGGTTTCCATATGATATTTTCATATAGATGGATTTTGCTCTGCAATGTAGGATTAGGATTAGAGTACAGACATTCTAAAACTTCATGGCTTCTTTCCCAACCTGGGTGGTTCTTATTAGAATCACATGGGAACATAAACTGATCATAAAAATAGTAAATCTGTTATTATTTCAGTTATATTTGTTATACATGAGATATATTGTGAGAAATATAAATTCTAAATCTAAACCAGCAAAGTGATGTTAAACCACCAAGTTTCCAGGACATGAGAATTGTTTAAGTAAACAATAAACTTTGAAAATCATCTTTTGAATGGCTTGCACTATTCTATACAGCACATCAAAGCCTGGTGTGTAAGGCGTTTCTATGATAGCACTGTCCAGGTTTGTATGTGTAAAAGTAGGAGCACATGTACCTAGAAAAGAAGGCCATCAAACTGGTAAATGAAGAGAACCCCAGCAAGAGCTAGATCTAGTTGAATGAGTGAAAGAAAAACCCCAGCTTATAAAATCACAAAGAATATTATCTTCAAGGTAAAGACTAATTTGGGGTGAGAGGACCTGGAGAAAAACCTTGTCAAAGCTGGGTGGAATGAACAGACCAGAATGATAGGCTGCTGTAGGCAACTCAGGTTGACCTGACTTGCCTAAAGTGACTGAAACAGGAGGCACTGGCAAGAGGAAATAAAAAACCTTTGAACCAGAGGTGACAACAAAATGTGTGAGAGGAAATGGTAAAGAAACTGGCAGAGGTACTAACCTGAGTAGAAGAAAACAGATCCAGGGTAATGACGTAGAGGTGGCAGTTTGCTTAAATGAAGTCGTCACTCAAAAGATAGAAATAAAGACAAGGATAAGGTCCTCTGAGTGCGAATATGCACTTCTGGCCTGACTGCAACCACAAATATCGTAATAGAAAAAATCAGCTCAGCAGCCGTGATTCAAAACAGAATAACCAACTTCAGTACAACTGGGAGCGAACCTTTTGAGCTCTTTTCCTCTCCTTAATTGGTTTCTTTGACTGTTTTCCCTCTACTCACAGCAATTTTCTGATGTTTTCTCCAGAAGTTTTCTCTAGGTTCTTAAGCACCACTGAAACACATAAAGTAAGAGTATTGAGCCAAATCGTATCTCAGAACTAGCTGTCCAGCCTTGGTTCCCCAAGGAAGTATTAATTTCAAGCACATGGCCCAACAGGTTAGCACCTTGCACTCAGATAAGCTCAACTCAGTGGATTTCTGGAGGATGTGATTGACTTTTCTTGCTTAGAGATGTGGGATAAAGTAAAAATGTCTCTCTGCATTGTTTACAGGAAAAAAATTGCAGACCTGCTTCTACAGATTTTTATGCAATACATCTGAAGGTGCAAAATAACCCAGTGACATGGTGGGCTGTACACACTGACTGCTGTGTTTAGACTTTCTGTGTTATGCTCAAGTCTGAAACATCTGACACAACTCTCGGTGGCCTTTAGTTATTGGGTAGCCATAAATGAACTCGCAAGAGCAAATGCTAGCATTAGGATGAAGATAACTCTTCCCAAGGAGTGTAAACTGTGCATAGGAACGGGTACTCAGAATGGTGACCAGAAATAAGAAGGGAGGTCAAGTATTTTAAAATGTATTTTAAACCAGGACCTAGCAGGGCAGCAGCCCACAGCCTAAACACCAACAGTGGGAAAATGTGATGTGGTCGGTGGGTCAGCTCTGTTACCTGTCACTTGCAGATGCTGCAACACATGCAGGCTGCTACTTTCCAAAATAAGGGTTCACAGATGAAGACAGGGGTGCACCTTCTAGACTTGTAAATGCTGTACACTATGTCCTCCCACATGCCTGTCACCTCTGAGAGTCAGCAAAGGAGCTCACCTCCCTTTTCTGCTACTGGCAGGTCTCAGGTGGCCATGCGGCACGCCAGGTCACAGCCCTGCTGCATCCCCTGCACCAGCCCCAGCCTGACTGGGAGCTTGAAATGGAGCACAGCTTCTCCCAGCACTGCCTCTGCTGGAGCAGCCACTGCAGCCAGGGTCAGCTGTTAATTCATGGTCTTCTCCCAGGGCCTAATACGCTTTCCATTTCAAATTTTATTTGCTGTAAGCTTTCAACTTTTTGCTACCTCATTACATGTGCCATGTCTTACTATGAGTTTTGAATCGAGTTGAGTTATTCTAAAGCATAATTTTCTGTCTTGTTTCTCCCACCTTTGTCAAAAAGTCAAGAAGCTGTACAAATTCTCACCTCAATGTCAGAAACATTCTTCCATTCAGGGTGACCATTTGTCAAAAGACCTTTTAAATAAAGAAAAACAAAAAAAATTAAACAGTCTGTACTGTGATTTAGCAGCTGTTTTTACCATAGGAACACCAGCACCACTTGCTGAATTGTCTTTGCCTAATGTTTGTTTGAATGTACGTGTGAGAATGCTGGCATATAAAACATTAGGCTATCATTTGGCATCTGGAACAGTGGTGCAGCAATTAATAGCTCCAGCTTGCAGATAACATTCAGATTGACCACTGATCTATTGAACTGTTATATTTAGAAAGGAAAATCTCATAGGCTATTGAATTTGAATCTGTTCCAGCTACTCTGCAAAGCTCTTTTTTTGCTTCCTTTTCTCTCCCCTGCAGTGGAATTCTCCAAGGAAAATGGAGTAAAATATTTTGCTGGAGGGGATACTTTACTTTCAAGATTTATACCTTTGCACCACAAATATAGCAAGGAGAAAAAAAAATTAAAGACAATAGTAAAAATGTTGAAAGAATTAGAAAGTTTATTTTCTATCTCTGCATGAGAGTTTGACAGTCAAACAGGGATTGTTTGTTCTATCACTGGGGGGTAATTTTTATGTTAGGCAGCCTCGATCAAACTGAAATAACAAACATTATTTTATTTTAATAATAGTTATTTCTCTTCTGATGCAATGTCAAGGGAAGAACTGTCCTTCCTTCTCAGACATCTGCTACAGAGAAATTGCTAATTATCTTGACAGATACAACCTGAAATCTTGTTTCGATGAGTTTTGATCTATATACTGTAAAATATACCAAAGAATAATGTGTACAAGCCTGTTAGCATGCTAGCGGCATGTATTTATAGATGTTTTGTCTCTGTTTACAGTGTCTCTACTTACAGTGTCTACCCATAGTTTGTATGTTGAGTTAATACTTGCCTTTGTATTTCCAATATGATGGTCAGACCACCATGCGCACCCCTATTACCATCTACCTTTCTCTGAGAGAGGAAATATGTATTAGATTATTTAATAGTCTGCAAATCCAAACCTGAGGGAATATTTTGCTGATCATTTCACCTTGTGCATTCTTCTCCTCTTTATTGTCTTCTTAAAGCATCATGAATGACTTTTCTGCTGTTATAAGTGTTGATAATGAAAACAAACAAGTACATGTTATTATTAAAGAGATTCTTGCCAGGAGGTAAAAGAAAGATGTGCTCCTATGAGAATTGCTTACATATTCTGTGGATTGTAGATAGTATAGCTTTACATTTATTGAAATTGTCTTTCCCCCCTCTAGTTCTAAGAAAATGTGCCTAAAGCTATTATTGCATCTATCGACTCTGTGGGATTTAATGGACGTGGCTTCTGCTCCCAAGTGGTTGGAAAATGACCTCTATGAAGCAAAGTTCAAGCAGAGTGAAAGCTCTGAGACTGAGATTAGAGACCTGTCAGTTGCCTGGTAAGATAAAAGTGTAAAATTATATGTGACGCTCAGTTCAGTCACATCAAACAGCTCAGAAATGTTTACTGAATGAACTACACAGTCACTAATTACAGTTTCCCCTTAAGTATTCACATTATCATGGGCAACAAATACCTAGAGAATCTGGAAAGGGAAAGCTTCTAATAAGTATGCAACAATTACAGCAGGCATGGTTTTGCACCTTAATTTTCTTACAGTGATTGTTTATAGTGAAGAGGCAAGCTTGGCCTGTCATCACATACAGTATCTATCTCAGTTTCAGATCTTCTGAGAAAACAATATGATAAATCTTTAATCAAAATATAGTTACATGAGCATATCTACTAACACTATAATAAACACGGCTTCCTCAAAACATGGAAAAAACATTGCCTTAACCTAGTGACCCTTAGTGACCAGACTGTTCAGTATAGCTATATATATAATGTCCAATGATTACAGCAGCAATTAAAAAACAGATGAATCAAAGTGTGTTGAATTCTTCTTCTTTCCAGAGGAAGTGTGTTAACCTTGTATGTCATGGATTTTTTTCCATTCTTGCAACTTTTCCTATGCTGAAAACTGCCTTTCTTTTGATGTTTACTAATTGCATATTTTGTAACGTAGTACAGAAGAATAATAATAAAAGGTTCTCCTTCAGCAAGCAAGGACCCTCCTCTACACTTCAGTTGTCACCCACAAAAAACTTTGACCATAGACACGATCCAGAAAGCAAAAGGAAGATGCAGAGGCTCAAGGAATTCTGAGCTGAGCTTTGTAAGGCAGTTGCAGTAAGCTGACATGAGACGCTTCAAGTGAGAAGGAAGGACAAGGACAGCTGGTGTCCACATGCTAGAAGACATGTTCCATCATCCACTTCCAAGACCACTGAGGCAGCAAAGTCATTAATAAACCCACAGAGAGAGAAACCTGGGATGATCCATTTCCATGGACACAGAGTAATGAAGTACTCAAGCACGCGGCTATACAGAAATAGAAGTGACTGTTCAACCTGTTGCCCTTTGCATGCTGTATGTGGCTAATTTATGGTTCCTATTGGGTTTATTTCTCCTTTCTTTCTTTTTTTGAAAATGCATTTTACACAATGGGAGTGTCTTTTTTTTCTTCTCAGTGATTTTTGGTGTCATGCTATACTCTATTCAGGAAAAGAAAAATCATTTTTATTGGTGGAATAACTGCAGCAGATAAAAAATGATAAAACAATATATAAAATCTCACAGTTATACTGAACTGCAGAGCCAGTCTGGAAGAAACTACTGTTTTGACATCCACATATTTCTACTGTCTACTGAAAATATAGTTTAGTTAAACTGTTTTAAATTAGCAAGTTTAAAAAAAAAATTATTTCATTGAAAAATATTTGCTGCAGCAGTTATCATCAAACATAGCTTTATGTCTGGCTCTGAATTTAATATATACCTTTGATTTTTTTTATTCTTGTAATTTTTCTCAGATAAAAAATAGCTTTTTCCTGATCTTTGTTAATTCCAAATTCTATAACATCATTAAAATAGCCTATTTAACAAATGCAGGACATTAATCTTCTGCAATATATTCAATAACCTGCTGGTAAAAAAATATGGTATTTTTTTCTTTCTACTTTTATATGATCTCTAAAATGCGCTTAATTAAAATTGATCTCTCTTACTTGAAATCTTTACAGAGTGACTTAAAGAAACATGGCCTCAAACACAGTTATTTGAATTTACATTAGCAAAAGGTCCAACCAATAACATGTAGTTGTTGTTACATACTGTCCTTTACACTTAATGCCACTGTCTCAAGCATTTTAATCACAATGAAGCATTCTGTTTCCAACTGATTTTTACAGACCCCTTGATTAAACCTCCAAAAGTCTCTAAACCATTGTCCCTGGCATGACGATAAGCATGCAGAACAGAACAGGTTAGCTGAAATTTAAAAGGGGGAGGTTTGTTTGCTCAGTATGGATATTCTGGAGGGGTGGGAGTCTTGTGCTAAGTTCTGGTCGAGTTCACAGACACAGGTCACAAAAAGCACATCTCACAGTATTTTTCCTGTTAGCTGAATTAGCGGCACCATGAACTCTGAAGAATTAACCCAAGATTGCATCAACAGGGATGTGATATTCTGCTTTTTAACACTTGGTGTTTTAAAGCCCTGTAACCATCCTTGAGAAGTCATTGTAACCAGAATAACACATTAATACTTTTTTCCCTTTTAATTTCTACATCTGTCTGACTCTACACAGGCAGTAACCTCATTGATAAATTACCTTCCCTAATCTCTTCTGAAATAAATATTTTATACTTGATGTCTGTTTCATTGACAGAGGTGTTAGTTCTATAAAAAAACAAACCACCCAGAAATGGATGCCAGAGAAATTAAACTTGTACTGCAGCCAAAACAGGTTAAGGACACAAGGGCATGTAACAAGACATCCAAAGTAGCTTATGTACAAAGTAGCAAATGTACTTATGTGGACAAAAATCTGTAAATATGTGAAAATAAACCATTACCTCTTCCACAATGCTTTGCCAGAAGGAAAAGTCCGACAGCACTGCCATTCTCTGAATTTTTACTTTCACTGTCCCCAGGTATGTTGAAGGTAGATGTTTCAAAGACAGTGACATGAGAAACGCAGCTCAGGTGACTTAGCAGAGATCTTAAGGAGTGGAGACAAATACACACTCTGGACTTGCTGATATATGAAAAAAGACTCAAGTCTTTCACATGCGATCTGTTAACAAATGGTAGCATATTAACATTAAATGCAGTCAGATTTTGGGTGAAGAGTGGGATCAAGAGAGAAAGGCTAATGGTTTACTATAAAGGTTTGGAAATCATGATGAAATATAGCACTTTTTAAAAATTGTGCACATATTCCATACCCGGAGCTCAAAATCCATAAGGAGAAAAGCCCTTTTGGAGAAGGTGATTTCCTTCAAACTCTGCCATTCATGGAAAATTTGCAGAGCTACCCCTGCACAGAGTTCACACAGTCCTGAATCTCCTCTTAACTCTCCTGTTCTTGATAGCAAAGGAAACAAAAAAAACCCCATACTCTCTTATTTGGAAATGAATACCCAAATCTTCCTCTCCACTATCATTGTATTCTCCCTTCCCAGTATTTATTCTTATATATTAAAAAAAATGTTAAAGATCAATTTAAAAGATGAAAAGTGTTTCAAATGTTTAAAACAAAAAAATGTTTCAAATTTGTTTAAATTGTTTTTTATAGTAATGATTTTCAAAAACTGAAGACATGAAGGATATGTTCTGGGTTTGACTTCCTGTGGGCTAGGAGTAGGATAAATTATGATTTTGCATTGTAAAAGGTGATCTCTCCTCCTTACCAGTGCTATCAGCATCTGCAGGTCTTATCCACGGGGAACAATTAATTTTTTCCCGAACAAGTTTGCTCATTAAGGTATCTGACTACCACTTTATTTATTTCCAATAGATGGTGCCCTCTTTTTGTAGCAGATGTTGAAACTGAAAATAAGGTCCTTAAATGTATGCTATAATGACTGGGGAATGTCAAAGTGTAGCCTGCCTCCCATTTGCACTGTAACAAGTATGAAGCTCAGGCTCTCCCTCTGGTACTCAGTGGGAAGTTGTAACTCGCTAATTGGTGACCTGAGAAAGGACAGGTTATTCAGCAAATATTTCCTTTATATAAAACATGAATTATACACTGAAGTCAAATATCACATGATGAAAACAGAAACAGATAAATGGCCATTCCCTTTGCAGATGTTCAGACTGAACTCTCCCCTCCTGGTAGCGCCACATCCCCCCACCTCCAATGTTCTTTTGGCTCAGACAGGGCCTTGAGGTGCAAAGAAAACAGCAATTTGCAGTGCCTTCTCCTGCCTCCTCTATCTCATCTTTTCCCTTCAAAAAATTATACCTGATCTTTAGTCCCCACTCTACAAATTTATTGTGAATTATTATTTTTCTTTGAAATTCACCTTTAATAATTCCCACACTTTCACTCTTCCCATACCCAATACCTCAGGATGGCCAGGTGGATTGCTTGTATCATCAGAAGAGAGTATAGTAGCCTCACTGCTTCCCTTATCATGGTCAGTCTGAGACAGTCCTCTAGCCAATTTAACAACGGCTGTCTCCCACCACAGTAAACCACTTTATAGCACTCTTATCCGATTCAAATTGACCTGCAGGGCACATTTCAGTAGCAGCTTAATTCACTTTCTCCCTTCCCTCGAGCTGAAAGCAGTAGGGCATTAGTTGCCATATAATGTAACATCTTTGTCTTGTTTTTTCTATTATCTGGACTAAGTAAATCATAACAACAGCAATATAGTTGTGAGTTGATTTAAATGAAGAAATATGGTTCAGTGTTAAAATAATTCCTCTAATTTATATATAGCAAAGCCTCACACAACGTGTTATGTCAATGACATCCCAAACCAAGAGGTGCAATCTTGAGAAATTGTTTGATTAACTTCCATCTTGTAAAACATCTTCTCATAGCAAGTGCTTAAGCCTGTAAGAGCTGCCAAGTTCAAGCCGGTGTGGCGCATGCTATAAGTCTTTCTGCAGTCCTTTGGGCCACTTCGCAACAAGAGCTACCATTTTGCTGTCACTGTCACTTCGCATATCTAGTCTCTAAAGCTCTGTTCGTTGTTTCATTCTGTTCTATGTCTCCCTTAGGAACTTCTTCATTTTAATATAAATAGAGCGCTTCATCATGCAGTGCCAAAGACTCCTGGAAGGTACAACTCTCAATATTACTGAAAACAATGCATACAGATGAATTTGGCAGCAGATCACAAACAAAAGGCCTTAATGAAAAAGGGTAAGCTTCCTAACCCGAAGGTGCAAAAGGAAGTTTGGTAACAATAAAGGAAAGGGGAAATTAGCACCTCCCTCTGTTAATCATTGGTTCAGTCATTATTTACAAACATCACCAGAAGCAGATAATTATAGGCTTTTGCCATACATCATGAATACATTGTACTGTATGCATATTTTTATAGTTAATTTTTAATGGAACTTTTCTTTTAACATGCAAATTAATTTTCCTTCTGAATTGGGATTTTTTTTTTTTAATACCATAATATTGCTAAGCAAAACAATTATATCTGTTTTAGAAAACTATGTCTTAGAAAAACCTTAATTTTAGAAATTTTAATAGCTGGTTTTTAATGTTGGTTAAAACTTTACATAATTAATTGTCAATTTTGCCTTTTTTCTATCCTTCCATTTACAAGATATGATCAAGAATATTATAATAAGAGGTGACATAATATAATATCAAAATAGGAAAATTAGGACAGGATTGGATAATAGGTTTAGGGATACCCAGGCAGAGGCACGAACCTTAATGCGTTACATGTTAAGAAAACACAAAATAAAAAAGTTTCTAACACTTTCATAGTAATGGGAGGTTAGGGAGGGGAAGTGCTTCAGTCACTGCATGACACTATATGACATGGAAACTGTGATATGGTATGTTCTGGTCAGCTAATACTTAGGACCAGGATAAAGTTTTATATTTTTGGAAGAAAACGTCTCCTATAAAAGTGACACTTGAGACATTTCAGAAGAGATGAATGAAATCAGGGATTATTTTAGTTCTGCAAACTTCTCACGTGTTGCTGCATAAACCCAGTACCACTGACAGGCTGGATCTCATCCTTTTTTGCATAAAGTAGCATGAGGGGATCAAATAAAAGTTGTGTTTTACCCTAGCAATAGCTTCTAATGGCAATTGCACTTAAACCATCTTGTCCACAAACCTCTAATATATAGCTGTTTCTATTCTAATGTATTCTATCTATATGGGAATATTTTCAGGATCATATTAGCTCATGCTTGCATATTTAATGTTGTTATTCTAGTTTAGTAGCTTACTCTATGACTTTTCTTAGCATTTCTGTTTCCTTTTTTGCTCTCTACAGTGAACACACAGGTTATCTCATATTTACTACACTTTTTCAAATACTTTGTGTGCACAAACATCCCAGCCATTTGGAAATTACTAATATCCAGTTACAAATTCACAAGTGGCAAATATGCAACCGTGAAATTCAGTAGTCACAAAGCAGAACATTTGTACCTTGTAAATTCCTGTACATATCTTAAGTTGCATGATGGGGAGCAGCAGGTGACGTTATCCAGTTTTATGTACACTTTACCTTTCTCTAACACCCCGCCTACCAATGCCACTGAAGTATAGAGTTTCATTCATTCATTCACTTTAATGGAAACCCCCATCATGTGCAAAATAACCCCCCCAAAACTCTAAAACATTTTAGAGAATTAAACATGACCAAAGCTGATGCAGACTTTTATCTGGATAGGTATATTTGTGTGGTTATGTATGTGCTCATTTATGTAGATGAAAGCAGGCAGAGAGGGAGGACAGAGGTCACACTACAGTATTACCCTCTCTCCCCCCCACCACATAATACAAGCACCTCAAAAATATTAGCATATCTAAGCTCATGATACCTCTGTGAGACAAAGAATTGTTATTATTCCTTTTTTAGAAACCAAAAATTGAGCCTGGAGCCATCCAGCCAGGTCAGCATCTCCCATTTTGCTGCCCAACAGCAGAGCTCTTGGCTCTGCAGGTTTTACTTTTGCAGTCTTTCCTGCTTAACAGAAAAGTTCAGCAAAACTTTCAAATTAAACAAGATCATTTAGGGCAACTCAATTCATTGGTAGCAATGCTGAGGGGAGGTTTTAATGTTCCAACTTCATCCCCTGCTCCCAGTGAGAGCTTGGGTTATTTCACGCTGAGGAGCACAATGCAGATGCCCTCCCTCCTGTGAACCACCTCTGAGACTAAGACTACAGGACTGTGATACCTCCCTTTCTTTTGGCCAAGAAAACTGCACACAGAAGGGTCAGGCCAGGCCCAGGCCTCCTGAACATCAAGTGTAGCACATGGGGGACAGAGTCCCCATATCCAGGCATCACCTCCAGGGAAACACATCTCCAACAGGGGCATTTCTCTTCCTGCAGAACTCAGGTGACAAACATCTTGTGGAGGTCTGTGGAGCAGGACAAGCTGAAATTGCGTTTACTTTGTGCACGATGGAAATGCTCCTAGACATGTGTAGAGGCTTTTACTATAGAAGTAACACTTCTGCAGTATTAGCCCTATGTACTATTTACTATAGCCATAAAAATTCCAGCTTTTTTAAAAACCAACAAATGCTAGGGAAGGGGTAAATGACAAATCTTGCAAAACAGACATGAACAGGAAGGAAGAATGAGAATACCATCTAATGCTACTTTATACATGCTTAACACAATGATCTGCTCCCAAATTACATTTCAAAAGCTGTACGGTCTATACACTAGTCACTTCTCAAACAGCTATCATAAAAAATAATTTCTTGATATCTATAAGATGCCCTTTTACCAAGCAAAGAAAACATAGAGCTCCGTGATTATTATTTTCAAATATACAGTATCCTACTTCATAAGTAGTCCAGTGTATCTTCAGCCACACCACTCAGAGTAAAATGCTACTTGGGGAATAATGGGGGATGAAGTCTACCTCGTAATTATAAAAGATAGTGGCACAAAAGCAAGCGCTGGTATTTAATCTTCTTATACCATAACTGATACCTTCCAATGAGGCAGAGCAGCAGACACAAGCCTGTTTACTCAGAAGGCAAGTAGACTAGTAGAAATCCTTCAATAACAGTGGCCAAATTCTGCTGTTACATTGCAAATTAACTGGTGGCAGAACTGAGTTTCAGTTTTCTGAGAAAAAGTCCTTCTTTTTTTGTGTTTTGTATATAAATAATATGTGGTATTTTTGTGAGGAAATTGTTGTGTAACTCATATTCACTTTGTGCTTAGAAGTTTTTGCCTCACCTGTGTCAAAACATCATAATCTTACAGCTGCTAATTGCAGCACAGTGGCGCCTTGAGTTATTTTTGTGGTCAGCATGAGATGGCATGTGACATTATATGTTATACTAACCCTCAATGAGGCCTTTCTCTCATAAAGATTTTAATGCAGAAAGAGGATGGTATGGAATCTTCAAACATCACTTTAATCTGCAAGTACATCTTTCTTGATCATTATGTAAAATTAAGGTGATTTAATTATTTGACAGATTTACTGTGGTGTAACACATTAACTAGCTAATACTTTTAAGGCAGTTTGTCAAAATAAGCGCACATTAGTTCAGCTCCGACTATGCTGGGCTTTTGCCCAAGCAGAAAATGAGCGAATAAAAACAAGAATTTAACATGATGAGTCATAGCAATCATATTAAAAACTTACCTTTTAGGGAACACATTAGGTGATACCCTGCAGCCCATATTTAGTAACTCTCTGATTGACATTGGCAAGAATTTTGCTGTTTAGGAGACACACAGGGACTCAGATTTTTCCTGCTCTGTCTCCAAAATGCCAACAGATCGGATGTGTTTTGAGAACCAAAACCAACTGAATTTTTAAAAGAGCATTTTTAAATCATTTAAATCAGTTTTTTAACAGCCTGTGAATAGACATATGTTCTTTCAGCCAAGTACGTGTATCAGGTTTCCTGGAAACCATCCCACTAGGGCATGACTATAGCTCAAATATAAGCAGTGAAGCACTTAAAAGGGGGCTAATTAGCTATTTGCTGTACTTGACAGATAAAAGATGTATGCAAGCACAGAGAAAAGACTGCAAATATAGATATCCCTGATTATGTTATTGTCCAACATTTTAATTAATTTCTTAGACCATCTTTGTGTAATGTAAAAAGGTTTTAAAAGATGTGATAGTAACAAGGCTGTGATGTTTCTTTAACTAATCACCATCACTGCAGGGTGCTGGAAATTTTAAAGCACGTTTTATATGCTCAGTTCATTGAAGAATTACTTTTACTTCTACTGGCCTTAATTTTTCCTTTATTTGCAGAGCAGCAATGAGAAAGGTGCGATTTGATTCAACTAGTGTGCTGCTCAGAAGCTATGGCAGATGCCATTTTGGCATGCAAATCATCTACAGAGAAGACAGACTGGCTGGTAACTACAAATAGGGGCACATGATAAAATGTTTGGGCTCCATCAGAATCCCTAAAACTCATTTACTAGGTGAGGGAGCACCATAGCTTCTTTGAGACTTGTTTTAGCTACCCATAAAATTGGGGAATCATATTTATCTGTCACTTGCGAGCACTGTGTTGCTTTACACCACACGCCCTACAAGTTCTCTGTAAAACCTCAAATGAAATATATTTTCACTTCTAATTTTAGCCAAAACCAAAGTTGTGTACAATATGAGGTTAGCCAAGTAAAGAAATACATTAACCAAACCTTCTGAAATAAAACCATTTTGGATCAGGGTTTAGATTCCAGCAGGGATTAGGGCTCCTTCCTTATTTACTCATATGGTTTCACAAGTTCACAATGACATGCAGTGACTTTGGCTATAAATCATTTGGATGTATTTCCATAAGTATCTCAAGAAGGAAGAATTTGGCCCATGCTGCATCAAACAATGGGGTGTGCAGGTAAAAATGTAGGTACCAACAGAGTAAACAGCAGCATTTTAAGCTTTGTTAATAGCTAGGGGCCAAGTACGTTAAAGTAGCAGACAATTTGTTTGATAAGCAATTGATATCTGACAGGCCAGTGACATCCTTGTTGTCAGGAGATCACGGCTCCAGTCTCAGTATATGACTTCAAAAATTTCACTAGGGGAAAAATTACAGTCAGGCAAGCAGCAGCTACGCATAGCCTAAGGCACTATCTGCCAATAACTAAGTCCTAGGGAAAACTGATTTGTGGCTTCTGATCACATGAACCTATAGCCTTCACTATTGACTAATTGTGGTTCATCTGGATGTAGATCTATCCTGGCTAACAAGAAAGCACTAGAGGTCTTCATTTAGCCATTGAGCTGAGTCTCTGGAGACATGTGTGCAGCTGTCTTTACCTTCTTACCAATCAACACATCAAAAGCTGCAGAATATATTTCCACTTTCAGAAATGCAAACTGCAAGTGAGATAAAGTTGCCAAACTAGTCTTGAAAAAGAGTGAATGATTATGACTCTACTCCAAATACAAAAGATAAATCACTTATGATCGTGCAGAACTTTGCTATCTATATAAATTTAGAACAGGCACAATAGAGTCAATTTATCAGCTGGACAGCCACATCATTTTAATGTAACTGTAAAGGATTAAAGAATTTTAGGTGCCTTTTTTTCCTACCAAGCATCAAACCAGGGAGAATATAAGCAGTCCAGGTGAATGCACACTCCCTTGCAAAAAATGACTAGTGAATGATGCTGTTTGAATTTGTTTTATTTCAGTGAAAATAATGTAGTTAAAAATCATCTACTTTATGCCATGAAAAGCAGTGTTAATTACCATGCAAAGCATCCTACCTAGTCCAAACATTACGCTAAAATTGGAGAAAAAAATTATCAAGCACTATTATGGAAGTATTTGAAGCTAAAGCTACAAAAGAGATAGGGTCAGCAATTTTGACTTAAATCACTTTCTTGGCTTCTGCTCAGGTTAACTATTCATTCAAATAAAGGAAGTACTGGCAAGACACAGAACACCACCACTGAAGGAGCTGAGCTCCCTCATACTCCATCAATGCTATCAGAGTTTAAAAGTCCACAGCAATTTTAGGGCTCAATTATAGTTTGACTTAAAGTCCAGAATTAGATCACATTTGATTTAATAGTCAAACAACTTGCTCAGTCCCAAATGAACAAGAGTTTTGTGATGTCCATTAATCATGGCAGGACCAGTCAGTGCTGATTCTGACTCTCAGTCTCATAATAAGAGGCATACCAAAACCACCACCACTGCTTTTCCTTGGTTGTACTGTCTCAGTAAGTCAAAAGAAAAGCTTTTCTTGTGAGATTTCTGTTTCCTCCCAGTCCAGAAGGATGAGAGCACAGAGAGGTGCAGAGTCCTTGTAGGACTTCAGTATCTCTGCTTGTCAGCTTGGCTGCAGAAGAGAAATGGCAAATATTTTTGCCATTCAGTCAAATTAAATTGAGGTTTGCAGTCTGCAGAAAAGGGCAAATTGAGCACATAAAATTAAAAGCAATGTAGAATTCCCTTACAATGTCAATCCTGAAGCTAATGGTACACATTTCTAGTTATTTTAATGGATGCATTTTTCTGGATTGCATATGTTACTGAGATCAAAGAGGAAACTAAAATTAGCTGGGCAGCCTAGGTCCAGAAATTATTAGAAATTTAGAGGGAGAGATTATTTAAATTTAAAACTTGTTCTTCAGGGCAGACTGTTTTATGTAGGTAAAGCAGAAGAAGCTGTGAGAGTGTTTTCAAAGTTCTTAGGTTTTAACAGAGTAAATTCCTGCATCTGCTGAGATGTACCTATTGCTGCTTATTATTATTACTACCAATTTTGATCTAGCACACAGATGTGCTTTTTTGTTGTTTTTAAAGTAATATATATATTACTTTTCTTTTTGTTGGACTTCTACTGTGGAGCTTTTGCCCACTAGACTTATGATAAATGACAGAAGTTCTTACAGGCAGGGCAAGCAGTTCAGCCTGTTCCCAAAGCTGCCACATCTTTCTTGTTACAAGACCTTCCTTTCACACTGGTTTTGCAGAATTAACTCCCAAGGATAACATTTTCCATACTGACAGAGTTACTCTGAAGTGTATCTTGAGATCTTGCCTCTTGTCTTGAATGCCTCTATATTCAAAGCAGTATGGCTTGTTACCACTTTTTCAAAAATGCCATCAGTTGGCCAAATTGCAAAATTTTGTGAGGAAAAATAGAAAAGAAATAAAGAAAATCAAACTTCAGTACCATCTCAGTAAAAATGGCTTCCACTTTTAAGGTTTTTTCAAAGTAAAAACTGAAGATTTCACCTTACTGAACTCTGAACCCCACAAACAGAGATGGGTGTTAACCCAGAGCAAGGCTGACCTGCAATCATTTCTCAAAATTTTCTCTCAAAGGGCCATTCCTCTCCAGGGCTGCTGACATGTACTGTAGCTAGGATCAGGGCACCACCAGCATTTCTTGTGCTCCTTGTTACTGCTCCCTGTGCACATGGAGAGAAGGCGCTACAGCTGGAAACCAACGTGATGGAAAACTATGAGGAGGGAGACGGGGTTGTGTGAAGGAGCCCAGTGGCCATGCAAGCAGAGAACAGAGAAAAACTGTGATGAGTATTTTATAAAGAATGGGGTAAAGGGAGGATAGATAAGATTTCATGAGAAATTTCGAGATAAATGGTTTGGGTTTGTATATTTTTTTTAATATATATTTTTTTTTTTTAGGAAACACTAATTTACCAAGCTTGAACCTTCCCTGCAGAAATTACAGCTTTCCTATTACATGTCATTCAGGAAAGGGTTCTCACCTCCTGAATGGAAATTTTGGAAGGAGAAAAGGTGGGGGGAGAGAAGGGAAGAGAAAACGTATCCCAGAATATCTCAGTGCTTCAAATGTTTGCCTAAGCACTATGGGACACCCCTCATAGGCCTAATTCAGACCTGGACTTGAACTTCTTTCTACAGGAATATCCTAATAGCCAGGGCATTGGTTGATTTCTTCAAATGTTTCTACACAACAATCTACTCTTCAATTAGAAAATACCTACATGCAAAATTCCTCACCTAGTCCCCTATTCCCCTCATGAAAAAACAAGGCAAGACATCACTAAGAACTGAATTACAAGACTTATAGTCTTATAATCTTCATCTTCTCATCCAGTGTACAGAACCAAGCTTCTCTGGAGATGGATATAGACTTTGAAGGAAACAACTATACCCTTACTTCATCCATCAGAAAAGTTACCAAGTCTGCAGAAAAGGAATCTGACCACCGCAGAATATGACATGAGGTCATCTCATCATCAGAGCAGTTCTCACTCAAGAATTAGCTTCTTCAGAAATATGCATCTCTAAAAGAAAACCTTTCACAGATGCTCACTAACAAGGCACTTCTATCTAGGCACCTGAACACAAGCTGAAGATACTGATCTGCAGAATACACCACTCCCAAGTGCGCTTTGTGTATTTCAAGTACATACCATATATTCCAAAGCAAAAGAAAAGAGTAAAACAAGCTCTGGATGAGGAGGCAAAGGAGGACCTCTTTAACCCCAAAATGTCAAGCCTAAATAAAAGTGTTTCCATAAGAAGCAAGAGCTGATGACAGAACTGTTTGCTTACAAAGAAGTACACACAAAACAAGGAGAGAAGTTATTGTGTTTTCTCATCCTAACCCCTCTCAAGTTTCTTGGTAATTGTTTTGCAGACTGGATAGCTGCTTTGTGAACAAATTGCCTTTCTTCCCATTAGGAATTTGAACTCTCTGACTTCCTGGAGGAAAACCCTGAATCATTCTGGTATTCTATCACAATTAAAAGCAGCTGAAGGAAATACTTGGCACATCATAACATTTGTGATATGCCTCATTTCTGAAAATATCTAAGCATAGAAGCTAGACTCTTGAGACATTTTTTACTACCTCTACAGCAATTTGGGAATTGGTTGGGTAAAAATTACCTTTTTTACTTCTACGGGTAGAAATTACTAGGGCAGTAATTTCCATAATAAAGACATAAATCTAAACAAATAGTATAAATCAAAATAATTATTTTTAAGTCTGTTTGCAGAACTCTGAAAACCCAGAGACATAAAACCCACATAAGAAACATGAGTAAAGTAAAATCTAAAACCTGGCTAATTTCACCGTGCTAGAAAGGAGATTGCAGTTTTGATAAAACCTTAGATTTCATCAAGAGAGCGTCTTCAGAATTAGAAGACGTAGCATCAGGCTGGCACATACCAATGCAAGCCCTCAGGAGGATTGGCATGATGAGGACTGGTGAGCTTTTGAAAGTGGGATGTAGCTCTTTAGCTCTAGGAGGTCAAATCACCTTCACCTTTTCCCAAAGTCTTTAAGAGGCTGAAAGTATCTGTAAATTGTTTCTGCCAGGGATACAGCAGCCACACATCTCTTCAGGGGACACAGTTTATACTTAGCTAATAAATACGGCTAGAACTGTACTCATGGTGGTTAGAAATGGTAGCTTGGAGATCAATCCTATTTCTCCATTTATCTTTTGCAGGAAGCCAAGTCAGCAAGGCCTAAAGTGCTTTAGGACTTCCTTTTTTACATGCTGAGGAAGACACTGGCTTACCAGGCTCCACTCAAGGTAACTAGAGCGCACAGAAGGTTTCACATGCAGATACGTATTCCGAATAACTCCTCCTTTCTCTTTTCTTTTTCTATCCAAAAAGAACAGCTGAATAACTCCCCCCATGGGTATAACATTATTTTTTGCATTAGCAATAAGGTAATTCCAGCACTTTCAGCATGGCAAACTAACCATAATGTGAGAATGATTAATACTCGCTATGAATGATAAAACCTGAAGGCATTACCTCCCCTATTGTTTCCAGAAAATGAGTGAGCCTTACCTACAGAAACCCAAAGAAAAGTATATTAAGTGGATTGGCCCAAAGCTCTGTGGTAGGACACATCCTTCACGCCTGTGTTGTCAAAGGGAACAGAGGCCATTGCTTCACTCTTCTCCATGTGTGTAACATGCTGTTACCGTTTCTCCTCCAGCCTCGTGAAATCCAGAGCCTTGAGAAGAAAAAATTGGTCCAAAGCACCGTAGCTGTTTATTTGACCACTACTGCTAACATTCTAACACTGTTTAGAGCACATTAGGTGGTATAATGAGGCCACTACTAAGCGTTCCAATCAAAGGGATTCATTTGAGGGCTGGTGCAAGTGTCTTCAAAGTCACACTCAGAATGGGTGTATCATTTTTATCTGCTTCTCTCCTTTTTCCTAACTTTATTTACCAAGAAACATTTCATTCCCCCACAGGTACAGTTTTCCAATTATTTCCTGCCTTACAGATTAAACATTATATAATATCAAAAATAACACAACCTTGTTTGGTGAATGAGACCTGTCTTACACTTTGCTAACATTATAGCCAGATTTCACGGTCATGGGAAAACAAAACACCCCAAATGGAGCAGTTATTAATTCAATAAATCCAGCTGCTCTCAGTGCTTTGGGCAAAAGGCAAAGTTAAAAGCATCTGCTCATTGACGACATGTGAGACCTGACTAGGGGAAGGTAGCTGTTTTAGCACATCATCCACCACTTTGAAGGCTGACTGCACTCAATTTCTTAGACAATCTACACACCATTTTCAGTTCTGTACCTCCATAATTTATCACAACAATACCTCAAGCATACAGACTGGGGGGGGGGAAGGGAATGAAAGCAATTTACAGTATCAAGATGAAAGAAGCTGGTCTGCTCAAGAAGACCTACTATGTAAATCATATCCACAACTTAAAGGAATGTCACCATAATATTCTGGAATTAATTTTTCCAGCATTCCTATATAGGTCACACAAAGGTAAATGTACTTTCCTCCTCCCCCTACCACTATATCTGGAGTTGTTTATCAATACGTTAAAGAGGAAATTAATTCTACCTCCCCTTTTCTACATGGACAATAAGAACCTTATGTATAAAAACTTTTGATAAAAATAACAGCAATCAGTAAAAAATCAATGTGCAGTCTGTCTAGGTGTTTTCTCTTCAGATTTTTGGGCACATCCTTCAAAATTTACTCTTCATGACACTCAAGATTAAGAAAGGAAAATAAACTTTTCCCACTGATAAGCTAGATCACAAACAGCATTGTATCATAGACATATCTCATCAATCCTAGCTAGCAAAAAAAATGCAAAGGTTATGTGCAGCATTCATAATGTTTCTAATAAATTAAATATGTGATTTTAAGCCATTTTTTTAACTTGATTTCAAACACAGATCTATATTTTCAGACAGTTTTCTAAATTAGAATTGCTAAATATGTCTGATTAATCAAAGGTGTGTTCTCCAATGGGAAAATACTGATTTTCCTTTATAAGAATTTGTGCAGGCACAACTTTGCTTTTTTATTGATGGGTAGATAACAGTCTTTTGCACACAAGTTTGTTTTACCTATGTTCAGCAGGTGCACCATGTATTCCAAGGAGAGCTAAAATGTGTGTGCAAATCTCCTTACAGAGTTTTACCTCTTCTTTCAATTATCAATGACATATTTATCTAATAAACCTCTGAATTTAGCTACATTTATTGTGTGCGTCTCAGCACTCGAACAGCCTCTCAGTCTCTTTTTCCCCCTGGATTTACTTGTAAAGGTACAAGCATGTTAACAGTTTCAAACAGCTGCTATGGAAAAAAAACATCATGAATGTTTCCTTCTTCCTCCTCAATTGTGGATTTAAATCTCAAAATACACTGAGGCTGGGCTGCAAAAAGCAGTTGCAGTTACAGGATTAACTCCAGACACCTCCTGCTCCAGCAGGCTCGAAGTCGGAGCTTATACCAGTGGAAAGGTGATACAAGAGATATTCCTCTCTTGTTTTTCACACTGGTGGGTCCTGACATTTTGGGTCAAGCAAACTTTTAATGAATGGGAAAACTATTTGAAGTTATATTTAAATATTTCTAAATATATTCCATGTTTTTCTCTCCTTCCAAGGAATATATTTTTAGACTTCAGGCAGCCAGTTTTAAAGAGGCCTCTGAAAAGAATACAAACTAAGACTGTAATTCTGCAGAATATGTAGTGCATTTGTAATATGTGGTTTCACACTGGAAAGGTAACCCGTTCCCATAAGAAATATATATTAGCTCTCAAATGGATAATCCCTGTATCTTAAACCATGCTTCACCTCAAATTCTTAGATAACCTTTTGCATGCACTACAGTCATATCCCCAATGTGTATCTAAACATTTCCTTTCTAATACTATCCTTCACATAGGCACATGCATAGACCCCATTGCTCCCTACTCAATGTACGTCACACATGGGCTATTCAATTTAACATTATCATCACCTCATCATCCATTTAGCAAATAAGTATATAAAACTATGCTTGCAATACTATGACTCCTTTCTGAAATCAATCACTCCAAGTCTGACTCCACCCTGCCACAGAAATTGACTTAAAATTATAATTTAATTTTTTTTTCTCATCTAGTTCTAACACAACACTTTGAATCTTCAGGGGGTTTTCTTGTTTGTTTTCCCAAGGCAGGTCCTCTCTGTGATACCCTGATAATCTTACCAATAGTTATTCCTTAGCTATCAGGCTACAGTGAAAATATCATTGCATTCTGAGGGCAGATCATCACACCCCATTTCACTGAGGCTCCACTGATGTACACAGTGAATCACCAGATTTAAGGCTCACAATGTCACAAACATTTGCCACTTTAACTGGCCAAACAACACTGGCCAGAGAATGCAAATTGGACAGGGAGTACTTCAGAGTTTTTGTCTAAACATTAAAAGACATTCAGAAAATATTTCTGTCTTTCTAAATATCCCAGACAGTACAATGTGCCTCTGTGGTCTTGACAACCATGCAAATGTAAAGGGTTTTCAAAAGGACTTCTGTTAAAAAGCAGTTGATAACAACCTACAGTCCTAAAAAATAGTATGGTATCTACTGGATCTCCACACTAAATAGATCCTTCCATATGATAAGTAGTCTTGTACTAATAATGGACTTAGTCAATGCCATTATTCATACAGAAGTAGACTAATTGGTATGAATAAGGATTTAATTGTGCCTCAGTATTCAGCATTTAGCTTCCAAACATGCATCAGTGTTAGCGCCTCATGACTAAAACCACAGGTTTAACCAAAGGTTTGGAAATAAACATATTTTTTTCTAGCCATACATAATAAATAGTTCATTTAAAAATCATTAATATCTTCTCCCCTGCTTTCACATAGAGAAAGACACAAAATAAATTCTCACCTGATTCTTTCTCATGGACTTGTATTATAGACTCAGCTTGAACCTGCAGTGGACTGGGGCATGGCTTCAGTCACTTTCTTTACAATAGAAGGTTATTCTTCATGGCCCATCTTCTGTGCTAGGTCCAAGTACACTGACTGGGTGAATCAGTGCACCTAGTGCAGAGGGAGAAGGGAGGAGCTGTCAGAACTGCCATCCGCAGGAGGCCAAAGAGCTGCAGGTCAAGACTGATTCACGTTAGAATGCCTGTGATTGTCCTGGAAGTTCAGCTAGATGAAGATACCTTGCTCAAGCAGATAACAACAAATACATTGTCATTTTCTGCAAGGCACATGGCACCTTTTGTATTTTACTACATTGCCCATCTGAGTGCTAAGGGGACTGTAAAGCTTCTCAGGTCAGACGTTTTAAAATGACAATGTTTCTGATATGCGGAAAGGCAATCAAGGGTGGAGAGAGGAGAAACAAGTGCTGGTGGCAGTCACTAGAGAAGGATGCAAAGGTTTATGGCACTGGACCCAGAACTTCCGTCAAAGAGCTGAAGTCAAAAAGAAGTTAGTACCACACTCCACCTGATTTTGCATCACTTATTGGAGTGGCACAAATCTGTTTCTCTCTGTTGCAAATCAACAAAGATTGAAAAGGAAGAAAAGGAGGAGTTTGGTGTTGCAAGGTGGCTCCTCCGGACACCAGGGTGCTGAGACAGTGTGAGCTTCCCTTGGAGTGCTATGGGAGCCAGGAGAGAATGCTGGTCCCTTCTGCCAGCTCCTGGTTGAGCCTCAGGAGAGGGGATGGGGGGGCATCTCCCAAGATCTCCTGGGAAGACAGTTCACTGCTGTCCCACCATTTTTTACTTCTATAGCTGCAAAACTGAAAGCCAGAAAATGTGCATACAGTGTAACTCCTGTACCATGCATTCCTTTCTTCTTAGTTTGTTTTCCCATGTGATGTCTGTAACCATTTTCCATGTTCTTGGGTTTGGCCTTTTCCCTCTTTCACTATCCTGTATATTTTGGATATTCCCTGTCTCAGACTGGAAAGAGTAGCAGAAAAGTCTTTGTTGCCTGGAAACTCCTCAAGTTCTTATTATGCGGTTCACAGCAAAGATGTGTGTATCATTGCCAAATAATTACACTGTGAATGTTGTATTCCTGCTGCTTTAGGATGGCTGTCAAAACTTAAAGAAGGGAAACCGACTTAACAAAGAACAGAAAAAAAAAACAACACAGTCCTTTGTGCACCTTAAGTACTAGCTATTAGAGAAAAACTTTAATTACAGTTGATTTAGTAATACAAAAGTTTTCTGTGCAAGTTCAGAAGAGAGAGCTTCTGCTCAGGTAGTTTTATAAAATTGGTAATGGGTGCTCCATGTCTATAACCTGGAATCCAATTGGAGGACGAATGCACCTCATTACAACAGCAATATATATTCTTATTTATAATTAGTCCTCTTTTTACAAATACAGTCAAATGGCTGAAAGTCAGCTTTGCTTTTGTTCTTCTGTGTATCAGCCGTTGTAGTACAAGGGGAAGGAAGCAGTGACACTCAATCTCACTTTCAAGGGATGGACCCTTCTAGGAATAAAGAAATAAAAACACGGCTGTATTTGATAGCATATGTGGAACTAGCATGAAAAATAATCTGCTTTTTTTACAGCTGACTAAATGCTGTGTGGGATACTGAGCAGATACAGATTAGTGTATATACATGCACTTTGTAATTACTGACAAATAACTCCCAATAGGTCAAGACAACTGATGGGCAGTGTCACAGTAAATGACAAGGCTTGATTCCTCTATTACCATCAGTTTAAATTTGGTGTTTTTTCCTGTGTGAGGTTTAAAAAAATTTCCAAATGCTTAATTTATGTTTAATCTGATATATTTAATGTCCCTGAAGACCTACTTTATAATAGCTTTCTTTAGGAATGATACACGTTATAACTCCTTCCCCCACACACACATTACTTTTCCTTTTCTTTTAAATAACAAATTTGTTTAAGAAATAAAAAAGAGCGTGAGACAGAAAGCTTATATTTCAGGGAAGAATGGTGTGAGGGGCCAGGGAGGCCACATAATTGGGTGTGATGTGTCAGTTTCTCTAGTGACTGTCGGGACTATTCTGTCATCACTTCCGCAGCGCGTAAGCGAGAGGACTGCACAAATCCCCACGTCTCCCGTGACTTAACCAAACACTGGAGTCTCCTCTAAGAGAAACTTAGTCAGGAGTTGTGCAGGTGGTTTATACATTAGCGAAGGAAGAAAGAGAGGGGGGGATGTAAAAGAAAGGCAAAGGATGAGAGTGTGACATTAAGAGGGGCTTGCCAAAACCAGCATATTATATCGGTTTTGCTAAGCAAATTGTACTCCTAAAAATAAAACAACTAAAAAACCCACAAAAAATCCCAACAAAAGAGTCTCAACCTACCCTAGCTATATATATATATACACCTTATTTTTTATATATGTAGTATGTATACATATACCCCTTATATATATACACACACATTATTCATATATATATGTGTGTGTATATATATATATATATATATATACACACACCCACCCCCCTTATTTTACAGCTTTGGGCTACTCTGTAAACATGGCTCTTACATTATTTCTCTAGTTGCTTTCTCTTCCCTAAAGGGAAAACAGAAAAAACTAACAACATACCACACTTCACCTACTTTCTGACTGGGCAGATAAACACAGTAGGTAGTTAAGAGACACTGCAGCTGTAGTTCTTTCTCCCTAAATCTTCCTTAGAGGCATTCAATCGCAATGGGCTGTATTCATCCCCTCTACCTTAGATGGCAAAATATAGACCTTCATATTGGTCACCTCTTTTTATTCAAAAGAATGAAATAGGCAGATCTACAGGATGGTTCATCTGATAAATTCTAGGAATCGGTCTTACAAGAAGAAATGCATCCTGAAAGTGCCATTTTCTTATATGATGATGACTTAGTGGCTTATTGTGTGAAAGACTGAAGCATCAGCATTTAAAGGAGCAAATCAAAAAATCTCTAGGTTTATTTATTTCTGTTTTAACAAAGCCACACTTAAACCATATCCAGTTCTGCAGAAGAAAAGGATCATATACTGTACTTTGGTTTTGCTATACTCCTCTACACTTCTGCTGTGCACAGCTGAGCAGAAGTCCTCACATGGTCACAATCCTTCCCTTTTCTGATTCTGGAGCCCTAAAGGTCTGAGAAATGTGAAAATGACAAAATTAAATTAAGTTCACTGCAGGCCTACTGGAACTCAATTACATAGATTTTCCTTGTCTTTCCTTGTTTCCTTGCCTTTGGAAACTGTTCTACATCAGGAGTGGTACTAATTAATACAATCCTAACTTTATTTCAGACACACAAGATGTGTTCCAACATGTATTAAACCATAGACCAGAAACGCCTTTTTGGCAATTCCCCATGTATCTAGAAACTTCTGATTTGGATAAACAGGCAAACTAGGCATACACCAGGAACAAGATCTTATACTGCAGCCCTATGGGTAGATGAACAAAACAAATTTCCCCTATGCTATGCTTCCCTCTTATGTTTTACCACTGAGTTTGGCACTACAGAATTTCACCCATACAGTACAAGCTGTTTCAAAGCACTTGCACCTGAAATAAGAATTCTGCCTACTAGTGCCTAGTGCTGCCATTACTTATATATACACACATGCAGTAAATCCTTCAGATTTCCAGAGCAGAGAAAACTAGGGATGTACTATTGTCTTTGTGGTGTTTAACTGGTATATGAACTACTCTGTGGACCCACAGTATTTTTCACAGAGATCTAGGAACAGGATTTCAGGGCACTGTCTACTTCTCTGAGTCCCTCCCTTTACACACAAAAGCAATTGCACAATAAAATAGCTCAGAAGGTTTTACAGATTATGAAACCTATGCAACACTGCAACCTGCAACAAACCAAGACCCAGTGTAAAGAAAAAGGGAAAAAAGAAAGGAGTCATAGAAAGCCACAGAAAGAAAATAGAACTGTATTTTTGATATTTTAGATATTTGAAATAAGAGGAAATTCATAAAAGGAAAGAGTACAGTGTGTGTGTTTATGGTGCTGATCACATCTCAGACGTGTTTCAGGGAAGAGTAATCTCCACTGCTTGAAAACCTTTCATGTAAAGGCTGAGGGGAAAAAAATGTACTCAAGTTTTATCTGAAAATCAGACTCCTAATATATTTACCATACGTAAATCATTTCAGATACTGCTGGAAATAACCTGAACTAGCACTCAAAGCTCCAAACTAAAGCTAGCCTGAATGGTCTGATTTGAAACAAGCCAACTAATTTGCTTTACAATTTCTTATTTCTTTTATTGCATGTTTTTTATTTTTAGGATGGGAATCAGGGATGGAAAACACCAAAAGAAACAACTTTCACAGCAATAATCCTTTGATCAGGACAAGGAAGCATGAGAAAACTTACAAGAAACCTTGTTCTCAGGAGAGGAACTCCATCTCTTTTGGAGCAAACAACATCCAGACACCCAAGCTAAAGCAGGTACATGAGAAATGCAAAAATGAGAACAGCCTTGTATCTTGCAGTATTTGAAAGGCTTGCATTTGAAGAGCATGCAAAACCAGAAACATATTTTCTTTCTACTCTCTCTGCGTTATGTATTAGATTATTATTGCCATACGTAAGACCTGTGGAATTTCGAAAAGAGCTTTCTTTATGGGCATGACAATGAATAGGATGAGCTCCAGAAATACTATGCCGTAGGGTACATGTTCTGGGACAGGTGTCCCAACCAAAGAAAATTTCTTATTTGACTTTGCTTGTCTGAAATGTACATTAATCACCTGACAGGGTCACCGCAGAGATCATAGGATTTATTATTTCAGACATCAAACATTTATTAGTTCAAACATTTCACATAGAGTAGGGGCAGAAGATTATTAGCTTCATATTATATAAATGACTGTGTCCTATTTGGCTTGCAAGTCTGCAACCACAATGGGACTGAGAACTAAAAGAACCTTAAAAAGAATTCCTTTAAACACCTTATACATGGGAGATTTTCCATTTTTGGGGCAAAAATCCAAAAGTAGAAAACACGATCAAGTTGTTTGTTTTAAATACCATAATTATTGGTTTCACTACAAGGTGCCTCTAAGTGAATTTATTTCAGAACCAGAAGCATTCACTCACTTATTTTTTTACTCACAAACTCTACAAAATAGCAATTCCATTTCTGTTTTTAACAGAGATCTCCTTGACACCCCTTTGTTCATTGCCATCTTGTGCTTAACAGCAAAACTCTCATTGTGAAGGGACCATGAGGAAGGTAAAAGCTATAACTTATCAGTATTAATGCAGAACAGTGAAACAGGAGAGAACTATATGGAAAATTTTAACTGAAGCTACAGACAATGTCTGGTTGTGTTTCCTTTCATGAAATTTCTATTTTATGTATATGTTAATATCTATAAAATGTAGTTTCAGTCATTTTACTGGTTACAGCAGAGAAGATTTTACCTTAAGTAATAGTACTTTTTAGAAGCTTATACTCCATTTTAAAAATACGTATATATAGATGTGTACTTATCTACTAATGTTTATGCTGTTAACCCTCTTGTTTAGACTAGGGATTTCCAGTTTCCATAGAGCTAATGCAGGAAATATTTTTTAAAAAAACATTCTGGGATAACAACTTTTGATAGACACATTTTCTAAAAAACTATCCCAGTAATAAGAATTTACTGATCAATCTTGCGAGGCTGAGTTTAAGTAACACAGAAGTGAAGAAATAGCAACCAAAACAGTTAAATAAATACTTTCATATTACTCTCAGTTTCTCCATCAAGGTTATTGAATTGCATTTAAAAAAAATAATAATGATAGAGAGCTTGAAGAAGAACTCAGTGTTATTCAACATCCTTAATGACAAGGATTTCCAATTTTGAGGAATTAAATTCCCACATATTTTATTATCCTAGCTGAAGCAACATTCAAACAAAAAGGCAGCCAAGCTGACATGACACCCACAACTCAAACCAAATGTAAGGTCTGATCCTCCAACTTCAGAAGCTGTCCCATGTCTTCACAAACATCTGAGGCAGCAGTGAAAGTTCATCTAAGCAAGATGAGTACTTTATTGCAAAGAAAAGCTGCATGCAGATTGACCAGCCTTTTTAGAGAAATGTGTCTGTGGACTCAGCTAGAGCAGCAGCAGAAATGGATCTCTGGCCAGATAAACTGGAAAAAAAAGTTTAGGAAAAACTTTTAGGAAAAATTTAGGAAAAAAAAGAAAAGGGTGGCGAAGCTCTTACTAACAGTTTTTAAGGTAATCCTGCACAGTAGGATATAAAGTCATGTCATTGAAAAAAAAAAAAATTTGAAATAGGAAAACAACTTTAAAAGAAACCCGGCTTTCACAGCAGAGGACAATTGTCAGTGGATTCCCATGCCTCAACTGCCTCATAAATGACCTTAAAAAAGAATGAATTTTGAGATGACAAAGATGAATGACACCACAAAAGTTTAACATATGATTGTACAAAGATCTCATAGTAATGAGACTGAGGAAAAAAATCATTGTCAATGAATATGAAGCAAAATGCAGACAAGAATTACACAATGATGGATACTAAAGTTTCAGGAAAGCAGCTGCAGACACACTGTAAGCAATTAGTGCCAGCTCAAAGTGTGGCAAAAGGAAAAAAATGGAAAAGAAAATGAAACGTTCAGAATTGATATGTAAATAATAGAGGACAAACAAAAAATTTCTTATGCTACTGTAAGTCACCGGTGTAACAGCTGCTTCTTGAATATTGGATGCTGTTCTGACTTCCATGAAAACATAGCAGAGCTTTGAAAGGCACAAAGTGTACCCAGAATGACCAAGAATGAACAAAGATACATGAGCCACTCTGTAGACAGAGAAATTAATTAGGCTGGGACTCTTCAACATGATGAAAAGCGGCAGTGCATTTGTTCACTGTTTATGTTCTCAAGTAAAAATTTCCACTGTGTCTCACAACAGAAGAACTAGGGAATATCAAATTAAATTGTTAGGCAGTCCATTTCCAATAAGGACTTTACCAGAAATTCTTTTTTTTTTTTTCCAGATAATTCAGAATAAACTTTGTTGTTTAAACTAACTCATTGCTACAGTATGCCACTAGTGTAAGTAGTATTAAAATACAACTGGCAAATTTATTGCAGAGAGGACTATTAAGGGCACTAAAACAGAACAATAAGGTAGTTTGTAAAAACAAATCTATCAAACTGAGATAATAAGAAGATGGAAAATATTCTATCTTTGTCATCTTGTTGTACTCTTTCCCTAATTTGCCAGGTGCTGTCAGAAATCAGCTAATGGACAAAATGTTACTTCTGGTGTGATTCAGCAGTCGCTTTTGTATTTCTATACCAAAACTCCAAGGAAACAAGATTGTTACTGTCTAGTGGGACAGAACTAGGTAATAGAAAACTCTTACAAAAACATACGTTGGCTCAAAATAAATTTTATGCCTTTCCATCCTTTTTGTTTAAAAAACCTCAGTTTAATACAAGAAACTAGCATTATATTTAATGCAAATTCTATGAATGCTCAATTCACTTTGAATTAGTCTTAAAGACAAGTAAAATTCCTTTCTCTGAAACTGGAAATCTCTGTTGGGTTACAAGAATAGATTAGCTGTGACTAATCTGGACTGGTTTCATGGTTGTCCTTATGTACCTACTTCTTTTTTAATTGTCCATGGGCAGTAAATTACGGTGCTGCCTCAGAACAAATGAAATTCTGGCATTTATTTCTGTATTATTCTATAATACTTAATAAAAATCCAAAATACTAATGTAGCTGTTTGATGCATGTTGAACATGCAAGTAAGTAGCTAAGGTTTAAAGTCCTTACAAGAATTGTTTTATTCTTGAACTACATTTTCTGGTACACTAATGGAAGTTACAGAAGATCATATTTTTTCCTTAAAAACCCACTAATCCTGGAAAATTAGAGAAATCAGCCAAGGCTTTTTCCATTGACGTATGGTTTCCAGACATTGGAGATGCTGAACATGGAAGCAGTCTGTCCTCCCTGTAGCAATACTTAGTCTGATTCATCAGAAACTCTTTTCCTATTCCCTGAGGTTCCTGGGATCATCACTACTCAAAAAGACTGACAGTCTGGTCATCCTTCAACACTGAAGCTTCTTTAAAGTGATAAATGTCACATTTTTGCCACTTAGTTCAGTTTCCTCTGAGTAAAACCCTCTATCTTCTGTGATTATTTGCAGCTTGATGTTTAAATTATTTCATTACTTCTCCATTATTTCTCTTTTGATAGGTCAAGTTACAGTATCTCCTCTTTTCAGCATTTTTTAATCACAAAGATATAAGCAATTTTAAGCTATTTAAAGAAACCAAAGTTATAGATATTGGTGCAAAGTTGACTTGGTCTTTGACACTACAAACACACTCACAGGACTTTCTCTTTTTATCCAACACACTTAATGTGCTATTATTTCTTTTTTTATTTCACTGACCTTTTGAATTTCTGAAATATTCAAAGGTTTTAGTAGTCGTACATTTTTCTTTTTAACACGGGCTACCATTATTGTTTACTTTCCTCATGTACCAATAATGGTATTTCCATGATATTCTATGGTTGAGACAGGCAACTGGTCTACCAGTCTACCCCTGTAAGATGCAGAAGGGGCCAGCTCTAAGGTCTATAATTATATTTTCATCTTAAATCGTCTTTTCCACTAAGGAAAACTGCAACCCCCCATTCTCTCCAAGTGATGCCTTCTCTGCAGCTTCAACCCTGAAGATACATTTTTTTGCTTGCTAATATTTTCATTCGGGGTGTAATTCTACCATTTAGTTCTTATGGTCTTTATTCCCTCTACTAAGGGAATTTCCCCTGCTTGCTTTTTTTCTTTCTCTAACGTAAGAATCACTATGCTACAGGAGACCAGTTGTCCTTTAATATCAATCACAAAAATCCTTAGCTGAAAAGAGCGGGGAAACTCAATGCTATACGCTCTTGTAATGAGCCATCAAGTAGGGAGGTTCCTTCCTCACCTACTTTAATTAAAGGTTGACATCTTCTAAAGATTGAGGACTGAAATCCCGGCCCTAAAATATTTTCTGACATAAGTCTGGAATTTTTTATTAGTGACATACATCTCCACTAAGTGTTATTTTGAAGGCAGAAACTCTAGGATGCAGGAGAACACAACAGTTATATACATACAGGTCCACAGCATATAATGTGGCATTAGAAATAATGTAACACTTTCATGTGATGCTCTAAATGAATAATATTTTTCTTAGATACAAGACTTGTGAATTATATGCCTCTTGTAGAATTTACTTTTAATACATCAACAAACATAAACATTACTTAAAGCTCCTTTAAACTAATGCAATTAGAACTACAGTTGAAAAAAGAAGGTAATGAGTTAAGTTTAGAAAGGATCAAACCCAGGAATGAGTCTTACTAAGGTATACTTTATTAAGAATACAGAAATGAACTTTAAAGAATTTTAATTATTCACAGAGAAGATTCTAGCTCAAGTGTGTATTAAAGTACTTTCATCTTATTAGCTTTTGCATTCCATTAATTACTTTCTTAACTATTTCTTCACCTTAGCCATGCATCAAGGAAGGCTGCTTCCAGTTTTCCAGTAAGATGAGATCTGCACAAATATATCCCTGCAGAATAAATGCATGTAATTTATTACAAAAATTGAATAGGAGGGAAAAATGCCTTTACCTTATTTTCCGTTTGGCCTGAAACAACGACACAGACTGGACCATGCAATTAAATTATCTGCTGAGACCAAACATTTCCTGTACCATTTTTCAAGAAATGACCTGTCTTTCACCCTTTTCTCTTCCTCTTTCAGCAGTGTTTTTCCCAATAAGCAACCATGAGCATTCATGAGTCTGTATTTACAAAGAGTTACCACACACACTGTCATCTGAGCTGTCACTATTATGTCCATATCTATAAACAGGCAAAATTTTGAAGCATCAAGTACTTTCTGCACACCTGCCTGTAGTATGTGCAAATACATGCATATCTCCTTTTTAACGCCGTTATTCCTGCATTATAAATTGTTTTGATTTGTCTTGTTCACTCACAACTGGTTTCTGAAGAATGTGCAACCTCACAGAAAAACAGAGTTCAAATTTTAACCTTATACAGAGATATACTGGTATGCCTCTTTTTTTTTAATTAACAACTATACAAACTAACAGTATAAACTAACCAGATAAAGTAAATATTCTTCCAATTTTAGATTTTTGATCGGTCAATTTTTGTAATTGTGTACCTATACCACTATACAGTATGACTGCCTGTAGACACACTGAACATTTCAAACAGGGAACACAAAGAAATATGTTTAACAACACAGAGAAGTAACCATTGAGCAAATCATTCCACATAACAGTTACCATCTATTTTCCATGAAGTACAGGGTAAATTGTGTTAATGTAAAGTACAGATATTGCAGTACAGTGTAGTGTTACACCATGCAGCTAGAGCCCAGCAGCCTGTCTCTGAGCTGAAACCGTGCACAAGTGCTTACAGCTGCAGTGACATGGTGCTAAGCGTGTTTTAAGACTAGTCCCAGTCGAACGGCATTTTATCCAACCAGAAACAATCCCACAATCCAGCTCTTTTTAAGTGATCATCCTTGTATCATAACAGATTAAGGTTGCAGCTACTTTGGATTATGGTTAATCTAACCTTTATCCATTCACATCTTCACCTGAAACTTACAAGGACCAAGAGTCAATTGCCAGGGCATAATTCACAATGACACTGATCTCTCCTTCCTCACTCTAATTATCTGGATTAAGAATAACACTTTTGAGTAATTATTTTCACATTGGATAAACATTAAGCTTTCCTGGATTTATCTGAGCTTTTTCTTAACATGAAATAGATCCGAGCAGGCTTATAAGAACATAACTGACAGCGGTGACAGCTTAATCAAGGAAACCCTAAACAACTAAAACAATAGGAAATGTTTGTTTCACATTGTTTTGAATAATCAAGAACCAAAAACTTGATAACCCACTAGAAAATTATTTGCTCAAAGACCAAAGAAAAAGCAATATCTGGGCAGATCAATTACAGTGATTTGTACTATCTTAATAAAGATGCAAAATCTTCTCTGAGGCATTACCAGCTCAGAAGCAAATAGTTTACTGGCTGTAAAAAATGTACAAGCCCACAAAACTGCTGACCTGCAGCATTACAGAGGGAGAAGAACAAACCATGTTACCAGTTTGCCAAAATTATAATTAAAATGAATCAGATATCAGCTGTATCACTTCTGATGACAATTTCTGAAGAAGCTGCATTGTCCATCTCAGGCTATACAGATTCCCCAAAATTGCTATCACCAGCAGGCTAGCGAAATCTTCCAACCTTGTCTTTGAAACTACCTAAGATCATATACAATTACACACTAAAATCACATCACAGAACCCAATTACACTTTGGCTTTGCAGATCCACAGATAACCTCTTAAAGAGCAAACTCCCTTACTGTGTCGACCCCTGACCTTGAGCTCTTTTTCCAATCTTCAGCAGCACCACATGTTTCTTTCCCAGAGTGAGCCAGGGCTTGGAGCTGCAAGGTTTCAGAGGGGTAGCAAGTGCTCCAGCTATTGTAACTTTAAGGTTAAGGGAGCACACTCCTAATTTCTCATTCGTGAACTTTAATGCATTCCTTATACTACTATTTAATTTAGTTTGAACATTATATAGGAAGGAGTTTTCAGTAAGTATTTTTCCATTTGTTGGAGGCTTTTAATAATTTACAAGTAATAATTTTATTTGGCTTTTAAAAGGCTTTAAAATGTTACACATCTGTTGGGTACTGTAACAGGCACTGTAAGCCAAATCACAAAGAAATGTATTTACATCTTAATTTTAGGAATTATTTTAGAAATTGATGAAATAAAGGCCACAGAAGATTTTGTTTAATAATTTGACTTCCCTGAGCCTCTGCAATAGCAATCACACCACTGGGACTTTCTCTTCTCACACTCAACAGTAATAAAAGGTAAAACTAGGCTTTCATACTGCTTTATGTTTTCTACAATTTCTTCATTGTGTCAAGACAAGAACAGGAGCTACAGCAGGACACTATGAGTTCGCTTCCAAAAAAACAGAGGACAAACCACCACAATTCTGGGCACTTAATTGTAGCTGGGAAAAAACAATACAAGTGATACCAGGTGCAACATCTTTGTGCATACATAAACCCTTTTTTACTTGGAACTACATTCTATATTTATAGTTATCCTAATGATAAGGAAGAGCACCCATAACCTGGTGAATACTAACATATACTCACCTGCAAGTTACTGACAACTTACTTTGATGACAGGCAAGGACTCTTACACTTCAGAAAACTTATCACTTCCAGAGAGAGAGAGAGAGAGGGAGGGACTGTCTGTTTCTCTGATACTAAGCCATCCTAATCAAAAATATTGGCATTCATATGTTCAATATTCTCTCCACTTGCAGACCATAACTTGCCTGAAAAACTGTTCTTCCACACCATTATGACATCTCCTGCAATGATTTCTCCAGGCAACATTTCCTACTATGCTAACAAATAAATGATGGAGGAATTGTGTATGTTGGCCAGCTCCTTTTATTTCCAACAAGACACAGTCTGTTGCTTACTGATTGACATACTACCATGAGAGGCCATTTGCCATTTGGCACTGTAGCCATACTGCCTTAAGTCGTCTTCTTTTTTTCTTTTTTTTTTTTTTTGTCCTTGAATTCAGGGTTTCTCAAGTGTTCACCCAGCTGCTTTTGCTCGATACCAAAAACCTGTCTCCTCATGCATTTCATTACACTTCTTAAGGGAATAGAAGGGACAGAAAGACTTTGAAATGATCCAAGAACTGAGACACATAGAGATACCTCCTGGTGTGATCGTGTCACTGCTTTCTAAACTACAGTGTGCAAAATCTTCACAGCTGAAAGATTAAAACCCATCACAGAACGGTTAAGGTTGAAAGAAATCTCTGGAGAATATTTTGTCTAAAAAAGCACAGGTAATTTGTGGTTGGATTGACTACACATTTTTACCTGGAAAATATCCTGATTGTAGCAATTAAGACTATATTTCTGAGACCTATTCAAAATAATCCATCTCTTAGAAATCTAAAGATGCCAACCATTGGCTTAAACTTTCACCCAGCTCCTAAAGCTTTATTTTAAGCAGCACCTCTATCATCTCATATTATTTCTGACTTTGAAAACTTTTGCTTTCATACTTTTTTTCTTCTAATCAGTGTTATTATGTTATTAGGTAGACATCTTCCTCATCCTTTTATTTATACTACCATAAGATCACCCATGACTAAAAGGAATATATTCACAATTCAGTATACTGCTTAAATTTGCTCTCAACATGAATCAAAATGTAAATATGCTAGAGAGCAAACATAGACTTTAAAACAATCTTGAAAACTGGGAAACACTCTAAAAGTTAGTTAAGCAAAATGTAAGGTAAATAAAAATAGCTGACTCCACAAATAGATAATGAGAAATATCAGCTTAAGGGGTGTTTCTTTGCTATGGAGTAATTTCAGAGAGCTCAAAAAAAAAACCAAGAAGAATCATTATCAATGGGAAAAAAAAACACAACAAAAAACCAAAAAACAAACAACAAAAAAAGGAAAATCTGAAAGAATTTTGGCTGGGAAGAGAAGTGTGTTATTGGTCTTCAAAGATCTAAAGAGATTACCTATCCACCAAGGACTGGACTGATGAGCTAGGTGGCTAAAATTACTTTAATGGATGAGATATTGGGAAAAAAATAAGTATAGTTGAAGACTGCAGTAGATTGTTTTGAGGAATAAAATATCAGCGGGACAGCTGACCCCATCTGACTGAAAGGATATTCCATACCTTATGATGTCACACTCAGCAACAAAAGCTGCAGGAAGAAGGAAGAAGGGGGGGACATCCAGAGTTATGGCATCTGTCTTCCTAAGTAGCCATTACACCTGCCATTAGGAAGCAGTGAATTAGTTCATTGTTTTGCTTTGCTTGCATGCACATTGCTTTTGCTTTACCTTTTAAACTCTTTCTATTTCAACCCATAAGTTTTTCCACTTTTCCCCTTCTGATTCTCTACCCTGTCCCATGGGGTAGGGAAAGAGTGAGCAGCTGTGTGAGGCTTAGTTGCCAGCTGGGGTTAAACTATGATAGAATGAAACATCAAATGTCCTTGAAGGCCTGGTGCAAAGTTTTTTTGATCAAAATTATTTTTCCCAATAGAAAATTAATTTTTGACTAGGAATTTTCCCATATATCAGGTCTGACTTTTCCATAGCACAGCTCAGAATAAAGTTTTCACAGGATTTATATTTTTTTCTGACAAACACAGCTGCAAGTCTAATTAAAACACTATCATTTCCATGGTACATTTCCAAACTCTGTTATCTACCTCAAAACTTTTCCAGTGTAGACCAATCTTTTTCATTTAATTATAATGAAGGAAGATGTTTCATGTATTATTTGTTTAAAGACACCTATGGCCTAGTTTGGCCACACAATAATGCATGTCTAATTCAAATTCATTCATTCAGACATTCTACAGTAGAAAACCTGAGTTTTGGCTAAACAAAACCAGCTGTGGAACTGCTTGCTTTCTCTGAAGATTCCAAAAATGAAACCAATCTATTTATGACCAAACACTGTTTGAAACATCAATACATGCACTGAAGGAATACTGATGTGTTTTTCATGCATTATAGAAAAAGACTACATATTCTGCAGGGGGAAAAAAAATATATTTTATCCTGCCTCACCTTTGACACCAATTTTCCAATGGAAAAAATGAAGAATTTTCTGACCACTTCCTATCAAGAAAAGTATTAGGAAACCAAGAGGAACTAAGCTAGACGGGATGAACCATTCTGCCAACAGTACCTTCATGATTTCCAAGAGGAGGAAGCCTTTTAAATTTTACAAGTATAAAGGCTGTGCTTCTATTGTCATTGGAAAGAATGTGCTTTGATTTTTAAATATTCCTTGCTTTAAATTCTGAATAAGTTTATGATCAGATGCATTGATCCATTCAGCAACTCTTGAAAATATCAGCACTGAATTCTGATAGAAATCCCCATTGAAGGAGATGGAAAGGCTAGTGGATGCTATTTTTTCCTCCTTGAACAGGCTGAGCACTTCTTATTGTTATTCTCCAATTTCAGTGGTACAAAAGTTTATAAAAAGGAAGCAGTCTGAAGGCGATGCCTGACAGCACTACAGAACATATTATGTTAACTGGAAAAAAGAAACATTTTTCTATACTCATGAGAAAGCTGGGCAAACTGATTCAGATGTAAGCAGAAATGTGCTTGAGTTAAAACATTTTTTGATGATCATATCAGGGATTCAGGGAACCCTTGAAAATATTGCTACCAGGTTTCCAGTGGAGGAAACCGATTAGACCTCAGAGAGGATGGAAGCATGGTACCATTCTGAGTTCAGTCACCCTGGTCCCCACTCTGTCCAAATGCTTCAGAGAGTGGTTTTACTGAGGAGCCAGGTAGAAGCAGTAGAAGACTTATGAGCAAGACTTGCTGGGGGTGGGAGGTTTTAGCTTGGAAGGAGGCATACCCCACAACAAAAGTACTGGTAACTAAAATGCTGACAAAAATTTCTTTCTTCAAATTCAGTGGCAGAAGATATGCTGGCGTGCACTGACATCTCATTTCTTTCATTTAAGTAGAAGACAATACATCACTCTCTCTAAAAAGCCCATGTAGCCTTGGATGAACAGAAATAAAGACATCCCTCAAAAGAAAACCTTAAAAGGCCATTCCTAAAAACTATTTCTTGAGGACATACACAACCTGGTAGCTTAATGTGTCAGGTACTAAAAGCAAAGCTTCTCACTCGGCAAAATGATGCAGCACTATTCTCAGAGAGGTAACAAAATATCATCTTATAGCACAAGCAATCAATTCCATTTTGGTGAAAACAATGCATATTAAAGTCTCAGTCTGAAGACAACTTCTGGAACAGAGTTTTATCATATTTCTAACCTTTTGATAAAATACATTAAATTATTTTTTATCTAGGGAAAACTAAGCCTTTCTTTATACTCTCAGAGAGGATGAATAACAAAACAAAAGAAAGTCGGTTGCTTCTTTTTGTCTGAAGAATGGTACTATAGTAACACATCCCACCCTATACAACATCGGCATGAGAAATAATGATAAATAATCATCCCTGTGAGATATCATCATTATATTCATAGCATTAACACTTAGTGGAAATAGATGCTCTTTTGGGTAAGACATACTCTGAGTAGTCCACAATTTCAGTAGATGCAGACAATGGGAAGAGGATTAGCAGGATGGAAGAAAGTTTCTTGCCAGAGTAGCAGCAAATCTGGTAAAGGTATTCAAACCCACTCTATAGATTGTAGTTACTTTTGAGCTGTTACTGGCACTGCTGTGTTTCCAAGAAACACTGAACATATTTATCCTTGATCAGAAGTAGCATCAGAGATACTTTCTATCAAAGCTACTGGGTTCAATATATTAAAGTATACAGACAAACTGGATAACATTCTTTTTCAATTAAAATGCCATATACAGCATCTACAAGAGGGATAAATTCAACTTGTATTTAGGACTGACAGTTGCTTATTCTTTCACATCATCAGCAAGTCACCCACTGGTGCAGAGAGCTCTGACTTTCCAGCCAAGAGGATTTCAGATGCTAGATTTAAAATGACATATGATAATCCAGAAATGAAAATTAAGTGTCATGTACTCCTTTATATAAAAAGAAACACCTATCACTAAGGGGAAGACAGCATTGCTGAGGGGGAGGAAGGGGATATTTCATTTTGTTTCAAGCCTGTTATTTGACTGCTATTTCAGTTAGCAAGTGACACTCATCAAGTCTAAAAACACAAGGTTCACCTTTCAAATCCCACCCAACATTCTTGAGTTGAACATATGCCTCAAACCAGGCTGACTTCAGAAACATTTCGTTTCTTATACATGCTTTACCTTCAGAAAGCTTTTTGTAAAACATTTCTTGCTGCTCTTTCCAACCCTTCTGCTTCAGGCTGCCATTGGTTTATTACACCAACATGACCTCGTCTCTCTCAGACTCTGCCTCAGGAAGTTGTAAAACCATGATCTTGTTTCAGTTATTAGGAATTCCAAATTGAAAATTAATCATCTTGGACTTTTAAGAACTTGCAGCTACCACGAAAATAAATTTGAAATCAACCTTTTTTCATGTCCACCTGCCACCTTTATAAAAGTCAAAACCATATGTTCTTCCCCTTTGAAGTCCATTTTTGCCCCTTAATGATAGCCTTCACATTCCACAATACTATTCCGTTAGCTCTAGCCTTCCTTCAGCCAACGAGGGGAAAAAAAGAAAGAAAGAAAGAAAGAAAAGATCAACAGCAGCATGACAAATGCTTGCACAGATGTCTGATGTTGATGTAACAAATGGCTATAGACTATGAAGTTACAAGTACAAAATAATGTCAACAAGTTGCAATGATAAAACAGCCCATGAGATATTTCAATATATGTTCAACATTCAGGACAATTTCTGGTTTGAATTACTGGTCAATTTTTTACTGGGTTGAAATTTTTCTTCTTACAGAGGAGCCATTGTTTATGGTTTGGTTTTTTCAAAGTTCTGCCACAGCCTTCACCTTGGTAATTCTGATTAATGTGCTCCAATTCCCTCATTTTCTCAAGGCTTCACATTTTGGTAGGAAAATGAAAGCATTTGTACAGCTTTAGAATTCAAGCTCTAGGCTGGGAAGAATGAAGATGTCATTGCTGCAACACTTGTGATAACTCACCTTGCAGGTCTTCAAAAAGTGTCAGAAGTACGCAGGTTTGCTGCTCTGCTAAAGCCCCTTTTTGAAAAACACAATATGTAGAGCTGGGTCAAGTACAGCACAGGATGGTTTTGGACTCAGCAAAGACTAACCCAATTATAAGTTTCCTATTTTTTTTCTGTAATAAAAATTAAAGTTACTTCAGATTTCTTTTTAATGTTTAAAGCAGATGGGCAGGAAAATCAAATGACTAGTTGCTTTCATTTGTCATTCCCAAACTGCTAAACTGAGCACAGAAATCTAGCACGCCCATATTCCTCGTTATAATCTAGTCATTCAAACATGCAAACAGGGGGAGGGGAGGAAAAGTAAGAAAAGAAAACCTAATAAAATCAAAAGTGGGTAAGACAGAAGCACAAACTGTTCATCCTGTGATGGGATACACAGTCAGGCACGCATGAAAGAGTTGTATGTTCACCTTTAATTGGAAAAACACATTTTGTCTTACATGCAAATTTTTAACTGGTTTAGTCAATTTTAGAGGCTTGTTCCTCCCTAAAACCTAGTCTACCAAATTGACGTGGTTATATTCAACAAAATAGATATATGCTGGTTGGCAGACAAGCCATATTATGAGATTTTATGAATTAAACTAAGCTTTTGCATTCTGCGCTATTCTGTGAAGCTTGAAACTTTTAAGTTTCCATAGATGGCCTGGATGAATCTTAGGGAGGCAACTAACCAGAGCAGCAAAACAAGAAAACGGTGTACAGGTTCCTTTCGAGCAAAAGAAAGCAGTGTTCAGTGGATGCTTCCAGTATGAAGATGGGTTTTTTTATACAGTCCTATTCATTATATTTTTCTAATTAATAAAAATAATAACAACTAAAAGATAAATTGGATAGGAATAAAAACCTAATAGGTTTTGAAATACAATTCAGACTTTGGGATAATCCTAAGAAATCATTATACACCTGAAAGAAGGCTTCATACTCTTCTAATGAAGGTTTAGAAAAGACAGCATTGGTTTTTGTACTTCCCAGTGGCTGCATACTATGTCAGCATTACAGGCAGTATTTTTCAAATTAGTCTGGAAATTGCAAAAGAAGGAGGTGCAATTTTGAAAATATCCTCCTTCAAAACATGTGTCCACAGGGTATCTGTGCCCAATGTATTCCTATGAAGGTCCATTTGCTCTCTCAACTGATATCTATTTAAACAGGAGGAAAAATAAAACAAAATAAAATCCCCAGTTAGCACATTCCCAATTCTGTATTTTGCCAAAAAGGAAAAAGCACATGGCTGGTGCAAGTCAGAGGTTGGCTTTGTCTTTGCATTCAGTCACATCACAAACAGTAGGGCCATTTTAACTTATAACAGCGGAAGAAAACCAAAAAAAGAGCAGATTGAGAAAGTCCATTTACAAACCTCAAAAGAATGAACTGCAGGCATAGGACATACCTGCTTTGGTCAAGTAGAACAGATACTGAAAAAAGCTGCTGACCACCAGTGTTCACCTTGCAGGACCGATTTCCACTGTTCTTCAAGTCTAAACTCTCTTTGTGGTTCCCAGTGAGTGTACAGACCTGGTTCCAATATGTGAAGATTAGTCAATACATTAGTTCAATTCATAATAATATGCTTTTTTTAGTCCCCTTTTATTTATCCACTACATGTAGCCCAAACACTCTAAATCAAAATCTACTGCTTTTGATGAAAGTATAGGATACTAGTCATAACCAAAATCTCTACTAAGTAATAAGATGGTATCAAACACACTGAGTGCCATGACTTTTACAAAATCCCTTTTATTACTCCATTTTGTGTAAACCATGAGAAGTGTAAATCAAACACTCAAAAAAAAACCAAAGCCCAAACAGGTTAAACACTTCGATACTATGCCAGCTTTCCTTGCCCACACATTGGCAATAAGCAAAGATACAGCTTGTTTAGGGTTTAATTAGGTAGAAGGTAAGTAGGTAACTGCTTCAGGTAACTGAAGGTGACTGCTTCATCGGGAGACAATAATCTCGTGGTGACACTAGTAGTGTCACACACAAGGGCTTCCAGCTAATTTGTTGAAGGGTTTCATTAAACCTCAAAATGTTAATTTTACATATGGGGAGAAATGAGCCAAAAGCTTTTTTCTGAGTCACAGAGGTAGAAAAAAATATAGCCACTGTGGAAATTTGTGCAACCAAAGACACAGAAGACTCTGCACTGCCATGGAGGCAACAGCCACTTCCTGGCTTTGGAGCTAGGCAAGCAGAATTGTATTTGCATGGTACATATACATAGTGTTGTGGCTCTTCAGGAACTGGAAAGAAATCTGTAGAATTTGGCACTGCTGGAATGAACTGCTTTTTAGCTGGAGAGCAAACCAGAGTATTTCTCAAGTAAGGAGAGGTGCAGCCAGGACTTGCTCTCAGTTTTATCACAACTGTAAAAGCTTCCATATTACTGACAAATTGCTTGAAGGAGCCCCAGCCATTACTAGTGAATAGGCCTTCCCAACTGCTGTCTGAGTATCTCAGAGCTTTATCCAAGTCCTCACAGATGTAAATCTCACAATAAGGCGCAGTGGCCAAGAGAACTAATACAATCCTTGAATGTGTAAGCAGAGAAATAGCATATAGCATGTAGGAGTAATGAACTGGTATTATCCTCTGCATATAGCATTAGTGAGACCATAAGTAGTGTACTGGGAGCTACCTAAAAGAATTCAGCAATCTGGTGATTGCTCAGATGAGAGACACAAAGTGATTCAACATCTTGAAAATACTCTCTTATAATGAGAGACTAAAGAAACTGAACCCATTTAGTTCACAGACAAATCCAAGCGGTGACTGAACACAGACTATAAGGTCACAACATAAGGAACACATTTGTGATAGCACAGAGCTCTGCAATCTGGCTGGGGCACAGGGGGAGAACAAAAATATCTTGTGGAGGAAAACTGGTATTAGAAACACTGATTTCAACAAGGACTGACTGCTGGAGCATTCCACTAAAGATGTAGGGGATTCACCATCATGTAATATCATTAGACCAAGTCCCCATTCTAAAATTCAAACAGGAAAAAAACAAAACAAAACAAAATAAACCAAGCTTTCAGCAATGCATATTCAGTGGGGCTCTCTGGCTTGTGTAATATCATTCAGGATAGATGATCATAATGGACTCCTCTGATGCTAAAAAAATAAATGAGCCTATATGCAAGCTATAGGCTTGGTGATCACAGAACAGTAAAACCACCAAGTTAGTATCTCCCCATTTGTCACCATTCAATAAAAGGCTGTGATTTAAATGTTTCTAAAAACTATTTCCCAGCAGCCTTACAAATAGGATATCCAGAGGTGTCTGTGACTTCTCTTTCTCCTATTAGTACCACTTAGAAACTCCTGCCCTTTTTTTACTTCCTCAGACCTAGATCTATACATTTAGCCATTTTACTATGGCTCTCAGAGGGCAATTCACCAAAACTATACAGGTAAAAAGCCCTTCCCAACAGAATTTTTTCTCTTGAGATCACTCTTGTGTAGAAGCTGGAAGGCTGAATGTTAGTGGAACGGGACAAGTGATACCTGCTGGTAGAATCACACATTGGAAGTGCACTTCAAGAAAAAAAGATATACTTTAAAACCAAAATAAAAATGGAATAATTTACCTTTCCAAGGGAACTTGCTAATTTCAATTACATGTTCGTTAATATTAATACATATTTGTAGACCATGATAAGCAAATTCAGCTTTTTATAGACATTACTGTAAAACATTCTTCATTCTCAAAAGCTCATTATTCCCTAATCAAAACCTGCCTCAAGATCCATGTATGAGAGTGCTTATATAATCATATATTAGACAGCACAGAAAGCAGAAAGAAAAATGGCAACCATCAGTCACATGAAAAAGACTGTTGGGAAACAGGAAAATTTACTGAAAAAAAAGATGTGCTGAAAACTGTTTCCTAGGAATCATTCAAAATTCCTTTCAATATACCATTCATCCCAATGAGAAGTCAATAATCCAACGTGTTGTGCTCTTTAACCTTGAAAAACAAAATAAAAAAAGAAAAAAAAAGAGAGGTATGTGGGGCAAAAAAGGAAAGAAAAAGCCAGTGGTAACTTCATAAACTGTGAAAGGCAGTTCTGGAAGAGACAGATGACTGGTCAAGGATGCTGAAGAAACACACACTAATTATATGGCTGTCACCACCACATGTGATATCACTCATCCAGACCAGCACAAGCTCTCTGAAATAAAAATCAGCACATTTTCCAAGGGGCTTCAAGAAAACTTAGCAAATACAGTTTCTGCCTTTTCTGTTGATTTATGTTAATGCATGCAGTCATTTTTTCTGCTTACAGTCTATGGAACAACTGAAATTCAAATGAATGCTTCCTATACTATATCCAGCATATCAAAAAGGCAACAAATTAATTTCACAAAATGTTTCAGATTTAATAGAGACCTTTGCTTTTATTAGAAAGCCCAATTTTCATATCCTGAGCTGGAACCCTTATTCGTGATCATATTTAGAACATGCTGACAGTAAAGCACTATGGTATGATGAAATGGGTGTTCTCCTTAAGATGGGTCTGCAGACTTTCAAAGTTTAGTGAAGAAGCTTGTTTCTTTGCTTTACTCAATATTATTTTTCTTGTTTTAAAGGTGAGAGCCAACTTTAAATTTTAAATCACTCTGCTTCAAATGCCTGATGAATTACACAAGCTGTACATATATACATTACATATGTTTATTGCATAACTACTGTAAAATCATTTTGCCTTATAATGTAATACAATTACAGGCTGGAAATCTGCCACATTTGGCTAGTTCTATATTTCTCAAAACTGGCCCCAGACAGCATTTTTCCCCAAAGGTGAATAAATGATATTTGAACCTCCCAAAGGACAACCCTGGAAAAGAAGTGAGCAAGAGCCCTTTCCAGAAAGAAAAAGAAATGTGAAGAATGATGAATTTCAGAGGCACATATTGCACATGTATTAGACAGGAAAAAAAGATGCTTTGCCACTGCCACCTTTGTCCAGTAAGAAATATGAAGTAAATTGCATGCTGCTAGATCTGCTCTTTGCTGTCAATTGACTTGGTTCCCTGCCTAGCTCCTTTAACACATTGCCATTACAAGGGTTTGAGACCTGCAACTGTAAATCACACCATGAAGCTGCTTCCTCTCTTCTCACACACACCTGCATAGGAAACACACCAATGGGCAGAATGAGATGAGCTATCATAACTACAGGTGGTATGGCAACCCCAGAAGTAGCCTGGGATGGGCTGCTGTAATTTGAAGCAGAAAGGGACTTTTTTGACCTGCAGAGCAGCTGAGAATCTAGAGGCTGTGAAGATGGCACAAGTTTTCTGGAGGCAGACCCAGGAGACCCCAGCACATGCAGCTGCTGGAGGCCCCAGCTGTGCACAAGCAGTGCTGGCAGGAGTCTTCGAACAGCAGGACCAGGGTCAGGGTACCTCTGATGAATGTCCCAGAACAGACAGAGCTGCGCTTGCAGAAGCCATGGAGGAGTTACAGGGAGTTGCCACACCTGCCTTCAGGTCTGGCCCAGGTATGACACTGCCTCAAGTACCTACGGCTTGTTTTTCTTTGAATTCTTCAGGCTACATGATTCCAGTTCTGCTGATTCCCAAGTGAGGCTTAAACACAACGGACAGACCAAAGTATTTCTTTTTTTTAATTCTAGCTTTGATGATCCCTCCTTCCCAGCAATTCCTGTTTTGAGAAACATTGCTCTAGATAACAATTTAGCTGTTTTAAACAATGGCATTTATAATGCAGGCAGACGGTCTGTTCATCATATTCAGTAATGCATTACATCCATTACTCTATTATCTGCTGTGATTTCAGTTTCAGAATGAACGTGCAATGTTCATTTTTCTCCTAGCTCATTGGCTATATAATAAATGTAAAATATCTGTCACACTATCTCAAAATGTCTGTTTTATCTGTGAAGTGTTTGACAAAGAACGTGTTTCAAATAACTATTCATAATGAGCTATATACAGATCTATTGCATATACTGTTATAGAAATACAGTGTAGCTAGGAACTGACAGACAGTATTCAGCCATCACACACAAGAGAGAAAGAGAGCAGTGGAGTCAACATCCTTCTTATTCCTCCTCCTTCCCAACAGCTATCATCATCCTTGCTGCTTACAGACTGTGACAAATAGGTTTGAACACTTTGCCTAAGGAAAAAAGCAAACTATAGAAGAAGGTCTTGTGATTCACAGGAATTAGAAGAAAACTAGAAACAAGAAAACACCAAATTTTACTAACTGAGAAGAGTAAACCATGGATTTGTGTCAGCAGGCTTCCATGTCTCCCTCTATGAAACGGACATGATGGGCGTTCATTAATATTCACCCAAGATTTCCTACCTTCAGAGTGTTGTTGCAGCATAAACTAATAATTTAAAACTATTAGTCTAACCATTCTTGGTGGTCCGTCACATCCTAGCACCATGTCTTAGGAAGTTTTCCTTCCATTTATTACTTCTGACATGAAGCTCACTCTCTGGAAAAGGTAACGGTTGCCAAAAGGAGGGCAGTGTGTCTTACATATTTTTCTCCCCTTACAGATCAAGATACAGTTTAAATCAAGCAAATATGTATAAATTTAAAGACTAGACAAGATCCACCAGATTATTATTGGTCTTAAAGTTTACTATGTGGTATTCAGCACAATAAAATGAACTGGGTTAGTGCCCTGCTTTAGCATACGTAGAAACATAAGCAAACTCCCATTTATAAAATATATTTTACTCTCCTGAAGACTTCAAAAGGGTGTTAGAAATCCCAAAATCAAAATTATCCAGGTTGGATCCTTGGATATTAAGAGCAAAGCTCACTTCAGCTCCAGCTGCAATGTCAGAACCTATAAGTGTTGAATTATAAAATAACTTCCAGTTCAGATTCCTATGGAATCATCATGAGTAGATCTGTCTAAATTCAGAGATAATGCATATTTGCATTAATTCTTCCAAAATAGCTCATAACACATAAGAAAGAATGCATGCAGGTCCACAGTCTCTTACAGAGTTAACATGCATGCTATAGTTTTCATCTTAATTTCACATTTCCTATTTGACTGCTGAGCACAATATAGACCAACTTAAGAGACTTATGTTACTGCTCTCTCAGTGAATAAATGCCTACCAGTCCTAGATGTAATCTAAGATTAATCTATTGAAATTTTTGACCTTTCTTCAACAGTCTGACAAAAATCACTGCTCACAGTGATGTGGCTGCATAAATATATTTAGCTGAGGTTTAAGCTATCATTGGGATGGCATAAGGTTTTATCTCCTATAACACACAGAACTTATGACATAAATGTGGCCTCAGGGATTTTTTTCATGATTCAACAAACCTCTTTTTAGAACTAGCAGAAAATGTAAACAGGTATTATAGTACTGGAGGGGTGGCCTTGGCATTTTCTTTCTGCTTCTTGTCACGTGCCTTCCCCACCTCAACATGCTGAGCCCAAGTCAACAAAGTCCAACAAAACCAACTTTTAAACTCTCTGGAGAAACTATAAACAATACCATTCTCTTTAGAAAGCATTTGATTGAAAAAGAGAAAAAGCAGTTGACACTTGACACACAGACAAAGCCAAACACAGTGTTCTGAAGATTATTCTTTCCTGCTTTTATAATCTGCTAACTTCTTGTCATCAGTTTTTAATCCAGTATCATGCCCAGACTGTTTCTTTGTTACCTCTAACCAGGCTTTAGGAAAAGTGAAAATCTCATCTTCACGTGTTTCTCCATATTTCCGCAAACTACTAAGACAAATGGTATAAATAACACAGCATGTTTTTTCTTTGGAGTTTGGACTTTTTTTGTCCTTTGGATAAATTATTACTCCTACAGAAAGTAAACAAGAAATGTGTTACAGGGCTTAATTTCTATGACAGAATAGGGCAACCGACTTCTTGCAAAACAGACTTGAAACAAGAACTATAAGCTACTTTTAGACATCTCTTGCAGGACTTTAGCATGAACACATATTGAGTATTACTTATATAGTACTGGACATTGTCATTGTACGTACTAAAGCCTAGAAAATGGTAACAGAGAGAGACTACAGAACATAAATGAATCTGCTATTGAGCACAAAATGCTGGTTATGTAAAAATTTTAAAAGGTGAAAACCAAAAAATCCCTCAGCATGTGACGGCTTCTAGAAAATCATGTGGTTTACAGAGCAAACATACCTTGGAAATAAAATATGTTAAGTCAAAACAGTTAAAAGGGCATTGCCTGGTCCACTTTCTTCATTATCGCAGTAAAGATGTTCTGCTCTGCTTCAGCCAAGGAAATAATTTTATCATGTGTGTCTGCCTGTCTCCAGTGAGGGTAGCACTTAGGTATGTGTTGAAATCAAGTATTTCACGAAGTATCATGTCAGTGAGGTTTAACTGTGCAATTACATTTTGACAAAGGTTTCCATGGTTTCCTGAACTAGAACTTCCTCTTAGTAGTGTATGAAATGAGAATGGGTTGTTGCTACTTATATTTAAAGAACTGGGACAGTTGTACTTTGAAATGGATAGTTAAAAAATGAAAGATGAGGAAGAAAATAATAAGCAGCATTTACAAAATGGAGCATATCACCCTACTCTGAAAGGATCTTCACAACTTCGTTTATTGAGAATGTTGTCAGTATAACTTGACTGGAAACTGTAAGCATGCCATAGAAGAAAACACCTGAAAACATAGGGTTTTACAGCTCACAAAAGCCAAAGAAAAATCCAAAGCCTGAAAGCAGCTTTTGGGCACAACCTGAGAATAACAAGTCACATTATTTCAAATAAGAGCTGTTGATGGATCAAAATACTAGAATCATGACAGCTTTCCAAAAATCTAAATGTCTATAAGTTGACTGGCTGATCATGCCCTTTTCTGAACTACCAAAGAATGCGTAAAAAAAAAGAAATTCTGATTTATCTAGCACCTCTAGTTTGACTTTGCTGCAAACACTAGATGGTCACCAGAAACAGAGTGGGTATTAATTGCCAAAATTCCAGCAACTGAGTTATTTTTTAATTATTTAATAAAATCAAGCATCTCAAAATCAACACTGCTCTTTTCATAACAGGTATCAAACTTATACTACTGCTAACTTAGTTTTATTTCTGAAGAAATGCTGTAGCTCAGAATATCAAAATGATAGTATTCTTAATACCTGACAGTAGTACAGAACTGCACATGTAAGTTCTGATTTCCACTTTGGGATGGAGCTATCTAAGAAGCAAAGCTTTATTCAACATGAGCATGGCAAAATCTGGCATGGTGTAAATTATGATTTCTGCAACACTTTTTAAATAGGCTTTATATGAAATGAGATTTTCTTTTGAGCTGTCACCTTTGTTTAGTTATTTGTGGGGTTTCTTCCTGTCAATGTATATGTATGGCACAGACAGGCATGGTAAGAGAGCCCTCCCACTGCTAACTCAAAGCCTGCAAATTCCTTTGGTAGCATCCAAACATTGGATAGCTTAATTGATAAAACACGCACTCCAAATTTCAAAACAAGGCTAAACTGTGTACATCTTATGCAAGTTGTTGGTGGCTATGGAAAGGAGCACAACTTGGACCATGGTGAATACAGGTATGTCCACAGATATCTCCAAGCAGCCTCTACCATCAGCAGCCACAATCAGTGGCATGGTTTTTCTCATGGCTGGTTTTTATGAGTCCTGTACCTTCTAAGAGTGACTCATTCAGATATGGTTTTAGCATATCCAAGAAAGCAGTTTTGAATCTGAAAGTGTATGTTCAAATTACAATCTTATAAATGTAATAATTTCTGCTGCTAACTACATACAAAACTTATGCCAAATTTGTCACCTGATGTGCAAAAAGAATAATACTAAAAAAAAAAAAAGAATAAATCAGCAATATAATTATTTACTTTAAAGGTAGCTGTCTGTGGTCTATGCTTCTTGTTTTAGAGTCAGTTTATGAAATTCTTTCTTATATTGCTGAACTCATGGAAATAGATTCAAAGACTTCATAGATTTTCAGGATGGGTGCATGAGGTGGCCTGAGTTGGGAAGACTCGGCATCCTTCTTTCAAACATTACAGAGATAATGGTGGATGAGACCTGCTGACTCAGGACTGCATGGGGTCTCCAGTGGATTTTCTGACATGCGACTGTTTGGTAGAGGAAGGAGAAAAGCACTGGGGTTTGATCAGCTAAAGATAAGCAGTTATTTTGTTTAATTATTCTGGATTTCTTCCTCCCCAGGATCAGGAAAGACTGGCAACTATTCAGCCATTTAGCTGAAGCCAAAATATTAGCAACGATTCAACTGGTTTTATTCCATAGTTTTACTAACTAACTGACATGGGAAAAGCGAAGCAGCAGACGAAAACCAACCGATGATGGCTGAATGACATCACTCTTGGATCAATGTCAAAAGCAAGGTTTTGGAACATGATAAAGCAAACACATCACTGGATAAATATCTGACCACAAGTGATTCTCAATGGTCATTGTTAAACCAGCAGGGAACGATCAACAATTAAAATAGTAATAAAACAGTAATGGTTGGAAACACACACAAAAAAAAAAGCCCTGAGAAAACCAAACACAAAAAGAACCAATACACATGGACAACAGCTATCCACATATACTGGGAAGTCTAACAAAATGTAAAATGTATAGAATGGGATAACAACTAATACTAATTCACACAGAGACTTAGTATTAGAGAGATTTGTGTTTGACAAATCAAGAGTGCTTCTTCTCTGAAAGAAAAGCATGCTACTGAGCTGCAACCCCCAATTCAAAGTACTATCCCATCTTTGATAAAGCTATAAATAGAGATCTAGATTCAAAGACCTGTATTTTTAGAAGGAAAGGTGACAAGCACAGTAATTTTTGGTGAAGAAATGAAAGATTTAAAAACAGCCTCTTGTCTAAGTGTCTGAAGTGTAAAGCAGTGAGAGTTTCATAAGACAGTATGGAAAATTCTGATGGAATACTTGATAACTGTAAGAATAAATTATCCAAAGGTACAGTTTGGGGGAATTATGAGCTTTTGGTGATTTTTCAGGCCAGGCTAAACACCCATCTGTTACAGAGTGCTTATGGATAATGGAGTTAATTCTGCCATAATCCCAGGAAATGGACTACAAAATCTGTTAGGCACCTTTCACACTGAATGCTTCTACGAAATACTTCACACATTATTTACATGGCAGGAAAAAGAAAATATCTTGGGAGCCCTCAGTATTCTAAGTGGGAAGTAACACAAGCACAGACCACAGATAATATTGGTTCTTGTTCATCAAGACTAAGTAGTTTGGTTTATTTGCTCTCATGTGATATTTCTTGGGGTGAAAAAGGGACAATTACAAGTGGATTAGTAAAGAAAGAGAACTGAACAAAGCACTATCAGTAGCACTCAGAAGGCAGGCCAATAATTTTGGAACCAATATAGAGCATGTAACATTAAGCAGCAAATGACCACACATTCTCTGCAGTCAGACTTTGATGTTGGAATGTGGATGGGCCCCCAAATCATCTCACATTGCCTTATTTCATTGCCTTTAGAGCATTCCCCATCTTTAGCACATCCCATTACCTGAACCATGGCCTCTGCTTAGTGGGCTTTTGAGAGCCTCTCTCCTAATTTTAACTTCCCCCAAATGCTTTACTCCATTTTATTTTATTTGAAGGATATGGACCATCCTGCCAGGTGGATATTTCCCTAAGTCTCACAACTCTACTCAAACAGTCTCTTATCAGGATGCCCCTGTGCAGCAAGAGTTCATAAGTCATTTGAATGGGAAAATGCTGGGGGCTCGCTACACTTCCTCCTACAAGACTGTTGACACTGTTAAGCAGCTGTTACTGTCGCTCTCATTTTTACCAACTGGGAGCATATCAAAATGTTGTATGCACATTCAGCAGTGTAGTCTCTCCCCTTTCAGTTTAATGGGGATTATGCACACACATCAAGGGGAAAATATCTTTTATAGTTGCTAAGTATTTTATATGTTAGTTTTCTAAACTTGCCATAGGGAAAAAAAGAATTAAACTTAAAGGCACTCCAGGAAAAAAGATGTTCCCTCAAATCCAGTTAATACCAGTAATGGCATCATTTAACTGTGCAAAATTTTATTCCACTGCAGGGACACTAAAATTGCTGTACCACACTCTTAATTTAGGGAAACACACAACCTTACAGTAATTTCTTGCTAATTTAGACAAAAAGAGATCATAAAGCTCCACCCAATTCCCAGCAGATAACTGTCCACATTGCCAGCAAAGTTTTCACAGGTTCGCAGAGTCATCTGGGAGGCCAAGAGTGGAATAGCCGTGGGCTCTAGACACATGACCATACACAAATGGAGTAAAATGAGGATACCAGATCACGGCTTTCTGTAAGATAGAGCTTCTTGCCCTGAAAAGGAAGTAAGAGCTTCAATGCCAGATTAAACGTTTTTATGACACATTCACATAAGCAACATCATCTGAAAATAAAATGAGAATCACCTACTATATACGTATTTTATTTCATATTACTGCTAGCAGCCACAACATATATCTTGACTGAAGTTTTTGCTCTGTTTTGAAAACAAAGATACAACTCTTCATTTTTTAAAATCTTGGGAACCAGCAAGCAAATAGGATAAGTAAGTTACACCAAATTATACAAGTTGTGTCATTATTTCACAGGTTGCACTTATATACATGCTAGTGATAGCAAAAAGTTTCATCAATGGATGACCAAGGCTCTGGCGTGACTCTCAGCTCTGGAGTATTTAGATACTGTGATTTAAGATGTCATCACTGGCAGCTGTCTCCCACATCTAAACTTAGCAGCAGCAGTAATAATCTTGTGCCAGACCTTCAGCCGCTGCAATTCACAGCCTGACATGTTTCCTAAACCACCTTCATCACTTAGTCAATGCAACTGTGGCCCAGACTTACCCACCTGCCTGTGCATCACAGCAGCTGACAATCTGGAGTCCATTTACTCTTGCTGCCCCTGCAAAGGGGGCAGTAGTCTTTGGTTCAGGACTGGATAGACAGTTTCTGGTGACAGAAGCCCAGCACACTGCCACTAGGACTACCATGCTGAAGCTACCACTACCACGTCATCCTTGGGACACAGTCATCACACAGTTATATGGGCTGCAGCAAGTCAGTTCAATTAGCATCTCAGTAGCAACTCTCCCCATAGTGCTAGCATGACTAAATTCTCCTTTGGGACAGAATGTATCACAAACATTATTCTAAACCATGAGGTATCCCTAATCAGTTCCTTTCAGTAGATCTCAACCCTCATTCATTTGCAATGCTTAAGAAGTTGGATCTAAACAAAATAATTTACCATGCAGCAGTGGGTGATGTATAAAACACCTGGCAAAGCCAAGATTAGCTATAAAATATGTAGTCTGACAGCTGTCAGTATTTGTTTCTGATAACACACATGTAGGCATACACAGCCAAATAGTTAATCTTCCATATCACAAAGAAATGAAACCTGTTGTCCTGGGTTCAGCAGTAGCAGTCATTTTTTCTCCTTCTTAGTAGCTGGTGCAGTGCTGTGTTTTTGACTTTCAACCTGGGAACAGCACTATGAACACCAATGTTTTGGTTCCTGCTCAGTAATATTTACTCTGACCAAAGTCTTTGTGAGTCCCTGGGAGGAGGGGAAGCTGGGAGGAGGCAGAGACAAGACATCTGACCCAAACTAACCAAAAAGGTATTCCATACCACAGCACATCATGCCCAGTATATAAACCGGGAGCAGTTACCTGAAAGGGTTAGATCACTGCTCGGTCGGGCTAGGTATCGGTTGGCTGGTGGGGGGCAATTGTATTCTCTTCCCTTGTTATTTCCCTTATCATTATTATTACTGGTGGCAGCAGCAGTGGTTTGTGTTATACCTTAGTTACTGGACTGTTCTTATCTCAACCCATGGGAGTTACATTCTTTCGATTCTCCTCCCCATCCCTCCGGGAGCCAGGGGGAGGACAGGGAGGGTGGAGAGAGAGACTGCATGGCTGACTGAGTTTAAACCACAGCACACGTTGAGTTCCTTTCTTCTGCAAATAGTTCTTCTTCCTTCATTCCCTGCTCTCTGCTCTTCCTTTTCCAATTTTTTCTTTTTGGAATTGAACAGAAAAAAAAGTAAGAGAAATAGAGAAATATAAGAAGTTAAGCTTTATTAGCTTCGAGTTACTTAGCTACTAAGGGTTTATGATGGTAAAAATACTGGAAAAGAAAAATATTTTGGCAATGATTTTCCAGTCCTTGGATTACAGCCCATGAGAAGTCAGAATGTATTTTCATGTACATTTTTAAGTAGAGACAGAAATTTGTTCAAATTCTCATACAGAGAACCTGGTTGTGAAATGACAAACCATAGTTATTTGTAATGAAAGGAGGATGCGTCACCGCTGTGGGACCCAATCTAACAGTTCTGTCATGGACTGTGTTGAAGCTGGCCTGTCTTAATATTCATTTCAAAGAGAGAAAAAAACTACAGCAGCAATACTGCAAGGAAAGGATTATTTTCTTTAGAGGCTGAAATGTATAAAGTTCAAGGAATCCACATGGAAACTGTGAAGATGCTGTCTGAAGGACAGCTCAGGGAAATTACTGTCTTTATTTAAAATTATTTAAATGACTTATTAAAACACTCCTGACTGATTTTTCTCATCCACCTCTACAGACTGAATTTTCAGCAACTCTAAAAAGAGCTGCATCCATCAAGCAAACATCTGAGCCAAATTAAAACATGAGGTTTGCAACATTTCAGCCACAGCTTAGAAGTGCACATTTTGCACCAACTACTAAGAAGGAACTGTACTGTCCTACTTTCCAGCTCTTACAGATGAGGCACATATAAATTCAATCAAATACCTAAGTGTAACAGAATGAGACTTACCAGTCACAGTCCTAGTAAAGACAACATACTCCAACCTAAAGTCAACACGTGACTACACAAATTTCTTTCACAAAAAAAAATTTAACAGGAAACACATAGTTCTTCACTGCTTTCAAGACATACAACTTACTGCTGCTGTTGGACTCCAATACTAGATGACAGCAGCTGGAGAAGCAAGCTGAAGCATATCTTGACAAACGCCTAGACTAGCCCAACAAACTGCACTTCAACCACAAAGCAGGATCCCTCAAATGCCTTGCTTTTTACTTATTACAATGCACTGCACCTCAGTTTCTGCACTGCAGCTGTGTATCTTCATAACGCCATAACAGAAACCACTTTAAATCAAAGCAAAGAGCCTTTTGCCATACTCAGCCACACAACAAAAGATGAGTTCGCAATTGCTCTGGTTTTGGTTACTGCACAGCTCCTACATCATTGCTTGTTTTCTCCCTAGAGAACACTGCAGCATGGCAAGAAATACCATCCCAGAGCTATCCGCTCCTAATCATGACCTCAAGCTTCTTTCCACACCATCCCTTCCTGCATGCTGCCACCCCTCACTGTGAAAGCTGTAGCTTCCCATCAGGTCTAGTTAAGTAGAATGTTTTCCAGGAAGAAGGCACAAACCAATAAAGCAATTAGTGACCAATTAAATTAATTAACACTGTTTACCTACAGGAGAAAGGCAAACCTTAAACAATTAGCAGAAAGTTTATTTTTAAGAGTGAAAAATCCTTTTGAAAACACCTTCTGAGTGACAATGTTTGTTTATTGTCAGCCATCCAGGTATTACATTTTTCCATCTTCTCTTAACTCATTTCAGATGTTGAGAGAGCAACTGGTCATTCAAAACAGAATATGCTTGATCCAAACAAGGAAACCATGTTCCACAGTAGCAATGGTTTAGTGCTGTGATCTTTTGCACTGATTGTGATCCAATTTTAAGCAATAATTGCATGTACCAGCAGTACTGCTGAGAGATATGAATTATCATCACCTGAGCAACGTCATTCTATTAATTCTTCTGTTCAGTTCTCTAAATAGAATATGAGAAAAATATTTGCCTGACTTTAGAAAGCGGTCTGTCAGTGCACGAGTTTCAATACATTTTGTTATATCCTGGTGTTGTCTTGGCATGGCAAGGGAAAAATTCCTCCTCCAGAACAGAAACCAGAAATAAATATAAAATGCATCTCTCCCATGTACATAACAGTACATGCGCAGAAGTACATGCACAGTATTCACATGCATACATTTCCTATCCCTTGCCCTTAGGGTGGGTGAGGACAGGAGAACAGATCAGGTCACATTATGACCATTCTGTCTGTTCTGTATATAAAACCCACTAAGTGTAAAAATGTGTGGTTCTTGCAGTGGGGAAACTCTATGGGGTTTTCCTGTACTCACATGGAACAGATAAGCATCAAACACATTTCATGCAGACCACCAAACATCAGACTTCCAGTTACATGAACATGGATTGGACCGAAATCATTAACCCAAGGAACACTGAATTGAATCTCATTAATTAGAAAATTTGTTAATATTTACACTCTTCAAAAATGTTCTACAATGAATTTAAAGGGTAGGATCTAATAACACCTCTTTATGCCTTTGTTACAAACCCTTCTTTTATTTCCTAGTATATGGAAATGTTACCTTCCAGAAGCTCTTCTCCTTGGGTCTGCTACCCTTCAAGAGATTCCATTAAATACATTGATCGTGACTAAAGGACCCCCAGACTTCAAAAACGTGCATAGTAGATACTTCTTTCAAAATATGATCAACAAATTATTTCATACAATAAAAAATTTAACCAACTAAACACAGACTTCATTTTCCTTTGTAGGCAGAGTATTATGGAGTAAGAGGGACAAATCTGATCTCTGCCTCACATCAGTTCAAAGGCATACATTGTGTTCATGGTTTTGAAGAAGCATAAGACAAAAATTGTATCTCATATCCATATATCTGTATACATAGATGATTTGTCCACAGTTAATAAATGATATTGTAATTAAGGACTCATTTTTCTCCTTAGTACTTCTATCTTGCTTTGACTCCAGGTTTTAAATTCTTTACAAGAACAATATAATAGCAAAACCTGGTTTTAATAACTACTGGTTGGATTTCACCATTTAAGTGCATATAAGCTAACAGATGGCCAAATTACAAATAATAAAGAAAGAAAGAAAGAAAGAAAGATACTTAGACTTCAATTTTAGAGATTAAAGCAGATACAGAAATCCTTCTAAAAGTCAGAAAACTTGCACACAAATTTCTCAGTGCAATAGTTAATTATTAATTAATTACTATAAATAACAACATTACCAAAATACTGTTAGCGAAGTGAACCACAAAAATTATTATCCTATCTCTAATATAACTCTTTTGACTATTTTTGATGAGACTGAAACTTTTTTCTTTCTGGGTTTTCTTTTTCTTTTGGAAGATATTTTGTGCTATATTTGGTATTGCTTTCAAATAAATTTTTAAGTTTCATGTTGATGGAAAAACTAATAGGAATTTTCGTATGTTTTTAAAATAGCTGAAATGTTGAACTTACAACTTTGACAGATAAATTAAGTATTTTTTGAAGATGGATTCACAGCCTATTCCTATCACCCCCAGGAATTTAAGGACATTAAATTAATTAAAAGAAGTTTCCTTATTTTACTTCAGGAATATATAATGGAAAGCTTATTTGAAAATATCAAATATGTGGACCTTGAAGAATAAAACACCATTTTCATCCTATTTTCATACAGGTCTTCCTAGAATATCCACATGTTAAAATAGCATGCAAAAAATACTGGAAAATTAAATTTTAAAATATTTTGAATAATAAAGCATTTTACTCAATAAGAATAAAAAGATAGCACCCATGGGTCTTGATGCATATTTCTGTACAGTAATGAATGATTTGAAAATTATTTGGGTTTCTGTCCTGGGTTCAGCAGTAGCAGTCATGTTTTTCCTTTGTGTTAACTGGTGCAGTGCTGTGTTTTGACTTCTAGTTTGAGAACAGTGTTGGTGAAGCCAATGTTTTCGGTTGTTGCTAAGTGATGTTTACCCTGACCAAGGACTCTGTGAGGCTCATGCTCTGCCAGGGAGGAGGGGAAGCTGTGAGGAAGCAGAGGCGGGGCGCCTGACCCGGGCTAGCCGGGGAGGTATTCCATACCACAGCACGTCATGCCCGGGGTGGGGGGTAACTGGGAGTTACCCGGAAGGACAGGGGCTTCCGGGTGGAACTCGCTTTCTTGGCCGGTGGTATCGTATTCTCTTCCCTTGTTATTTTCCCTTATCATTGTTTTAGCTGATAGTAGCGGTGGTGATTTGTTGCTGGACTGTTCTTGTCTCAACCCGTAGGAGTTGCACTCTCTCGATCCTCCTCCCCGTTCCTCCGGGAGCGGGGAAGGGGAGAGCCCCGGTGCGGGGGGGGGGGGGGGGGAGACGGACACGGACCTCGACTGTTGTCAGCTCGGCACCACTCACTGGGAGTGAGTGAACAAGTTACCTGACTGGGTTTAAACCACGACAGTTCTTTTTTGGCGCCCAACGTGGGGCACGAGGGGTTGAGATAAGAACAGATCTGACTGGATTGATAGTCACTCGTCACAATGCTGATTTATTGGCTCTCAAGGTTTTTCCTCTTGATCTCACAGTTTCAGTATATCATATCTTACGTCCATCCGGTATTTGCTGTATTAGTGTTTTTCAAGTGTGGGGCTTGGGATAAGGTTTTTATCCCATTGTACTTTATGGTAATGACTTGTAATGCAATAGAATCATTGATCATGAAACTGATCTGGCTTATGTTCCCAGTGTGGTCACCACCTTTATACTTTGGGAGGTATATGATGGAGGTGCTTAGCAATTACACATCTTTTTTCTCCTCCTCAGGTGCTCAACCTGTGAAGGAGACATCCTTTTACCCTCCTAGTCGTCCCCCCAGACCATTTACATTTGAGAGTTTTGAATTTTTTGAATGGCCTTTTAATGCTCTTGAGACTTGTTTGCTGATGGTGATGGGAATCACCATGCTAACACGCATACAGAGTGTGTTTTGCCCACTACCGATTTCAAGAGTTAAGCAGATTCAGGTTTGGGTCTTGTCTGGGGTCAAACGACGATGTAGGAGGACCGAGAGATTTTCCCAGAGGCTGGACAGCCATGAGTGGCAGGGTGTGTGGGATAGTATGGGCAAGTATCTAGGTCAGTGGGCCCCTCCAGTATTTTGGAATTTCACTACCGAACAACTGCAAAATCCAGAAGAATTAGTAAAACACTTAAATGAGGTGTGTGGTCATTCTGGCCATACCAGAGATGGACAAATCACGGCAACGTGCTGGGGCTTGGCCTATGCTTACAGGGCCTTGTTCAACACTATCCAGCACCTTCAAAAGGAAAAGAATGTTGGTGGATCTGAGGGCAAAGCGACAGTCGCTACTCAAACTTTGGCTGCAATGAACTGCGCAGCTACCCCAGTGGCAAGTACAGCAGCTGCTCAAACTTCAACTGCAACAGACAGCGCGGTTACCCCAGCTCCAAGCACAGTAGCTACACCACCCCCAGCAACAAGTACAGTCGCTACTCAAACCACAGTGATAATCACTGCAGCCAAACCAGAGGACCAATTCGTACCAATATCAGTTGCCCCTGTACGCAAGAGAACAAGCAAAAAGGAGGCAAAAAGGGTGAAGCGAGATGAAGAACCAATGAATTCACCACCCGGTCCAGAATCTGATCAGGAGTCATCATCACATGACGAAGAAGAAGAAGAAGAGGTAACTTCTCGACCTCGAACCTCAACCGAGCTGCGGAATATGCGAAAAGATTTTACCCGTCAACCAGGGGAGCACATCATCACCTGGTTACTCCGATGCTGGGACAATGGGGCCGATGGTCACGAACTAGAAGGTACAGAAGCCAAGCAGCTGGGATCACTTGCTAGAGAAGGGGGAATTGACAAAGCAATTGCAAGAGAGAAAAAGTCCCTCAGCCTTTGGAGGAGGCTCTTGGCAGCTGTGAAAGAAAGGTTTCCGTACAAGGACGATGTTACGAGTCGTTCGGCCAAGTGGACTACTATAGACAAAGGCATCCAGTCTCTGAGGGAATTGGCCATCGTAGAGATGATCTATCACATCAAGCCGAATAACGGGGATACACCTATAGATCCAGATGAAGTTGAATGTACACGACCCATGTGGCGAAAACTTACACGGAATGCACCGTCATCATATGCCCATTCATTGGCAACAGTGACCTGGAATGACATAGTACCACTAACAGTGGATGAAATGGTTCATAAACTCCGAGAGTTCGAAGACAATCTCACCCCTTCCATCATCTCAGCTGTGAAAAAAACGTCCCAGGACCTCGAAAAATTGAGGGACGATGTATCTGATTTATCCAGCTCCTCACGTGTACCAACGCACGTCTCAGCTATTAACAAAAGGCGTCCTATTGTTCAAGAGAGGAGATACAGAAGGTATACGCCACGGGGTACCCTATGGTTTTACCTGCTGGATCACGGAGAAGACATGACAAAGTGGGATGGAAAACCTACTTCAGCTTTGGAGGAACGGGTGAGTGAACTGAAGAGGGGAGCAAGGGCCAAGACTGATCATCCCATGAGAGCTACGGCTTCTGTCTCTGGTGAGCAGTTTCCCAGATGGAGTGGAAGAGCTGATTTTACTCCAGCTCCTGTGATAATGAAGAATAATCCCTTTCAACACGACTTAAGTGTCCAATGCTGTGACGACCATTAGAGGGGCCCTGCCTCCAGCCAGGTGGAGGTAGGGGACAATCAGATTTATTGGACTGTGTGGATTAGATGGCCTGGCACATCAGTCCCACAGAAGTATAAGGCTCTAGTAGATACCGGTGCACAGTGTACCCTGATGCCATCAAGCTGTCAAGGGGTGGAACCCATCTATATTTCTGGAGTAACAGGAGGATCCCAAGAGTTGACTGTGCTGGAGGCTGAAATCAGCCTGACTGGGAGGGAGTGGCAAAAGCACCCTATTGTGACTGGTCCAGAGGCTCCATGCATCCTCGGCATAGACTACCTCAAGAGAGGGTACTTCAAAGACCCAAAAGGGTACCGGTGGGCTTTTGGTATTGCTGCTTTGGAGACTGAGGAAATTGAGCAGCTGTCCACCTTGCCTGGTCTCTCAGAAGATCCCTCTGCTGTGGGGTTGCTGAAAGTTGAAGAACAACAAGTGCCAATTGCGACCACAACAGTGCACCGGCGGCAATATCGCACCAACCGAGACTCCCTGATTCCCATCCATCAGCTGATCCGTAGACTGGAGAGTCAGGGGGTGATCAGCAGGACCCGCTCACCCTTCAATAGCCCCATATGGCCAGTGCGAAAGTCTAATGGAGAATGGAGACTAACAGTAGACTATCGTGGCCTGAATGAAGTCACACCACCATTGAGTGCTGCCGTACCGGACATGCTAGAACTTCAGTATGAACTAGAGTCAAAGGCAGCCAAGTGGTATGCCACGATTGATATTGCCAATGCATTTTTCTCAATTCCTTTGGCAGCAGAGTGCAGGCCACAGTTTGCTTTTACTTGGAGGGGTGTCCAGTTCACTTGGAACCGACTGCCCCAGGGGTGGAAACACAGCCCTACCATTTGCCATGGACTGATCCAGACTGCACTGGAACAGGGGCAAGCTCCAGAACACCTGCAATACATTGATGACATTATTGTGTGGGGCGATACAGCGGAAGAAGTCTTTGAGAAAGGGAGGAAAATAATCCAAATCCTGCTGAAAGACGGTTTTGCCATAAAACGGAGTAAGGTCAAGGGACCTGCACAGGAGATTCAATTTTTGGGAATAAAATGGCAAGATGGACGTAGACAGATCCCCACAGATGTGATCAACAAGATAACAGCAATGTCTCCACCAACTAATAAGAAAGAAACGCAAGCTTTCTTGGGTGCAGTGGGGTTCTGGAGAATGCACATCCCAAATTACAGTTCGATTGTAAGCCCTCTCTATCATGTGACCCGGAAGAAGAATGATTTTAAATGGGGCCCTGAGCAGCAACAAGCCTTTGAGCAAATTAAACGCGAGATAGTTCATGCAGTAGCCCTTGGACCAGTCCGGACCGGGCCAGATGTAAAAAATGTGCTGTACACTGCAGCTGGGGAGAACGGTCCTACCTGGAGCCTCTGGCAGAAAGCTCCAGGGGAGACTCGAGGTCGACCCCTCGGCTTTTGGAGTCAGGGATACAAAGGATCTGAGGCCAGCTATACCCCAACTGAGAAAGAGATACTGGCAGCCTATGAAGGGGTTCAAGCTGCTTCGGAAGTGATTGGCACTGAAGCACAGCTCCTCCTGGCACCCCGGCTGCCCGTGTTGGGCTGGATGCTCAAAGGCAGGGTCTCCTCTACACATCATGCAACTGATGCTACATGGAGTAAATGGGCTGCACTAATTACACAACGAACTCGAATAGGAAATCCCAGTCGTCCAGGCATTCTAGAAGTCATCATGGACTGGCCAGAGGGCAAAGATTTCGGAATGTCACCAGAGGAGGAGGTGGTGCGTGCTGAAGAGGCCCCACCATATAATAAACTGTCAGAAAGTGAAAAGCAGTATGCCTTGTTTACTGATGGCTCTTGCCGTATTGTGGGAAAGCATCGGAGATGGAAGGCAGCTGTATGGAGTCCTGGACGACAAGTTGCAGAAACTGCTGAAGGAGAGGGTGAATCGAGTCAATTTGCCGAGGTGAAAGCCATCCAGCTGGCCCTGGACATTGCTGAACGAGAAAAGTGGCCAGTACTTTATCTCTATACTGACTCATGGATGGTGGCAAATGCCCTGTGGGGGTGGTTGAAGCAATGGAAGCAGAGCAACTGGCAACGCAGAGGTAAACCCATCTGGGCTGCTGCACTGTGGAAAGATATTGCTGCCAGGGTGCAGAACCTGGTGGTGAAGGTACGTCATGTACATGCCCATGTACCCAAGAGTCAGGCCACTGAGGAACACCAGAACAACCAACAAGTGGATAAAGCGGCTAAGATTGAAGTGGCTCAGATGGACTTAGATTGGCAACATAAAGGTGAATTATTTTTGGCCCGGTGGGCCCATGACACTTCAGGCCATCAGGGCAGAGATGCAACATATAGATGGGCCCGTGACCGAGGGGTGGACTTAACAATGGACACTATTGCCCAGGTTATTCATGAGTGTGAAACATGTGCTGCAATTAAACAAGCCAAGCGGTTAAAGCCTCTTTGGTATGGAGGACGATGGTTGAAGTATAAATATGGGGAGGCCTGGCAGATTGACTATATCACACTGCCACCAACCCGCCAAGGCAAGCGCCATGTGCTTACCATGGTGGAAGCAACCACCGGGTGGCTGGAAACATACGCTGTTTCCCATGCCACTGCCCGGAACACTATCCTGGGCCTTGAGAAACAGATTTTGTGGCGACACGGCACCCCAGAGAGAATTGAGTCAGACAATGGGACTCATTTCCAGAATAACCTTATAGATATTTGGGCCAAAGAGCATGGCATTGAGTGGGTATATCACATCCCCTACCATGCACCAGCCTCTGGGAAAATTGAACGGTACAATGGGCTGTTAAAAACTACACTGAGAGCGATGGGTGGGGGAACTTTCAAGCATTGGGATACACACTTACCAAAGGCCACCTGGTTGGTCAACACCAGAGGATCTGCCAACAGGGCCGGCCCAGCCCAGTCAGAACTTTTACATATTGTAGAGGGGGACAAAGTTCCTGTGGTGCAGATGAAGAATTTGCTGGGGAAGACAGTCTGGGTTATTCCTGCTTCAGGTAAAGGCAAACCCACTCGTGGGATTGCTTTTGCTCAGGGACCTGGATATACTTGGTGGGTAATGCGGGAAGATGGGGAAGTCCGATGTATACCTCAAGGGGATTTGATTTTAGGGGAAAACAGCCAGTGAACTCAATTGTATGCTGTTGCCTGCTGTGTAATGCTTTTATAGCCCATCAACTAGATGTCTCCAGGTCACCAGCGACTGGCCCTGACTTCCCTCCAGCCATCATCCCAACAGAGAATGAACTTGGAACATCATGGACCGAATGGACTCGGCAGCATTATAGGGGTTGGTCCATGCACTAAGAAAATGATTTTTTCCTCTTGGTCTGTATGTATATGGATGTATATATGTGGGAGAGCGATGGTGTATTGAAAATGTGGGATCTGAGCACGACGTGAATGGTATGGAATAAGGGGTGGATAATGTCCTGGGTTCAGCAGTAGCAGTCATGTTTTTCCTTTGTGTTAACTGGTGCAGTGCTGTGTTTTGACTTCTAGTTTGAGAACAGTGTTGGTGAAGCCGATGTTTTCGGTTGTTGCTAAGTGATGTTTACCCTGACCAAGGACTCTGTGAGGCTCATGCTCTGCCAGGGAGGAGGGGAAGCTGTGAGGAAGCAGAGGCGGGGCGCCTGACCCGGGCTAGCCGGGGAGGTATTCCATACCACAGCACGTCATGCCCGGGGTGGGGGGTAACTGGGAGTTACCCAGAAGGACAGGGGCTTCCGGGTGGAACTCGCTTTCTTGGCCGGTGGTATCGTATTCTCTTCCCTTGTTATTTTCCCTTATCATTGTTTTAGCTGATAGTAGCGGTGGTGATTTGTTGCTGGACTGTTCTTGTCTCAACCCGTAGGAGTTGCACTCTCTCGATCCTCCTCCCCGTTCCTCCGGGAGCGGGGAAGGGGAGAGCCCCGGTGCAGGGGGGCTGGGGGGGAGACGGACACGGACCTCGACTGTTGTCAGCTCAGCACCACTCACTGGGAGTGAGTGAACAAGTTACCTGACTGGGTTTAAACCACAACAGTTTCCTTGACAGAAGTTTAGTCTTAAACTTCTGTGAATTCACACAGAGAAGATGCTGCTGTTCTTTTTTAACCAGAGTTATTAAACATAGTTGTATAACAGGATCTGAACTGTGAGGATGTATACAGGCACAACCAGACCTCCAGCCAAATCCTTCCCACCTGAGATTGCTTAACTGGAATGAAGTTTTGACCACTCTTTTCAAACAAATAAAATTGTATTCATGGGAGCAATGCAGCACTGTCATCGTCCTCCTCAACTGACCTCAACAATCTGGTAGTATGGAAATGTGCACAGACAGTGTGCACATTAAACAGGGTTCTGTTAGTTGAGCCTCAGTCTCAATTCATTGATCCTTATAGGTCCTATCTATTATCATTCAAGCAACACTGCCTCAGTTTCTCCAGCTAACCACTGGGAGGAATTACACTTCCCTTCAGTGATGGATCCTGTGGTGATAAATACACTACAGATGCTCATCTACAACACCAGCCTGGCACCAGCAGGTTAGAGGGCGGAGTGGCTTGGCAGCCTGCCCTACCAGATGGCACTGGAACCTCCTCTAACCTGTTGTATCCTATGGAATCTTGTTGCATCATGGGAGATGTAGTCTTTTTCTATTCTGAGGATGGATGATCAAAGATTGGGGGGTCAAGTTCTGCTAGAGGCAGAGCTGGTCCTATGCCAGCCAGGCGTATCTGGGACATCCAGCTTTCTTTCTATAACACAAGTATTACAAAAAGCCAACCAAGGGCAGAGGTAGAATAACAAAAAGAATATCTTGTCTGATGTATGTTCTCTGCTGATAGTTTTCTTGATTGTCTTTCATTGGCTGAGCTACAAGAAGTTTTCTACATGGTCAATAAGCTTCATCAAAATGGGCAAAATTCAGGATTTTTTAATCTACTGACTTCATTCAAGGGACCATTTACACTAATTTTTTTTTTACTCAACAGCTTGAATGGGTCTCATCTATTATTCTCACTCAGTCTTTCATTGAGCTCATTGTATCAGTAATCATCAGTGTTTCCTGTAGATATTGATCTCCAATGTTTATTTCAGTAATGCACTTGGTATAATAGCGTGACTTTCTTTGGTAATAGTGAACAAGAGACTACAAGCTCTTAGAAGAAGGCTATGTATATCCAAGGATTATAATTACTCCATATGTGATATTAAAGAGATTCCAGTCCCTGAAGATCATGAATATCTGCCATATCTGTGTGAGCACATCAGAACTAGCTTTACACCAATCCTAGTCTATAGGCATACACAAACAGAGCTCAGCATGAGTTAACTGTTTGGCTGCTTAAGCAGTTTTGTGAATATACGACGAAATTTACCTTTTGTATACACAGGAGTTGAGTATCATCACCTCACAAAAGAAATACAAGAACAATCATAGTGTTTTCTTACCTCTAACAAAACCATTTTGAGGGACCACCACCACCCACAAATAGCAAGTTAGTCTCTGAAATCTAAGGGATTTAAAAGGAATGGATATTCTGATTGAGTTACTTCATTTCATCTGTATGTTTGGAGCTGGCCACAGTGAAATTGGTAGGAAAAACTCTTTTTGAAGAAACAGATATAGGGAGAAAAGCATAGTATCAGAAGAATTTGGGTTTGATGTGCTGTTTCTGAAGTCCAGGTGAGTTTCATTGTCAAGGTCAATGAAAATAACATCAGAGCAGGATTTTGGTGTTTTTTTTTTGGGGAGGGGGGGGAGAACCCTAAACAAAATCCTGAAAAAACTCAACCAACCAAACAAAAAGCCCCACAAAAAACGACAACAAAACAAAACACACACACAAAAAAACCAAACCAAACCAAACCAAACAAACAAACAAAACAACAACCCCACACCTGCAAAGGAGAAAGAGAAATTCAGTACCCTGCTCACATGAAGTTTGTGTGCACATGTTTCAGTTAGTCAAACTGAAATTTCATGCTAAATAGTAGTTGCATTTTTCTTCAGTCTTTCTTCCTGCATCAGAACTGCATCTCTACAAATATTTCAAGAGAAATTATGGGACCTATTAAATTTTTTTTTCCCAGTGTGGCATTTAAGTAAGCCTCAGAAAGCCTCCAAAAGGGCATAATTCCAGCACTTAGTATTGCCAAAGCAATGCAGTAGAAATCTTCATCAGGGCTCTTACTCAGCTTGAAATATATCCCGATTAAGCGACCATCCCATTTAAGCAAACTTTTCCTGAACCGTCACTTAATGTAAACCAAATGTCTTCTGCAACTCCTTCCTTCTACTGAAGCATTTTAACCCTTAGCCACCATATTAACACCTCTAATTGTAACTGACAGAGCAATTTCCTGGTTGCCATTGTGGGAGACAAGCAGTGAACACTAGCCACAAGCAATTTATGACCTTTGACTGTCATATTAACGCTTTTAATTGTAACTGACAGGGCAGTTAGGCCAAAAAGTGTCCTGGAAAAGCAGTTCAGGCAGTTGTGAATGTCCCACTAAAGCAAAGGAAGAAGCATCCAGTCATTAAGGTGGGCGACTAATATGAAGAAAGAAGGGGCAATATTTGAGTCTGGATGGTCATCAAACTCCCTGTAATCATCACTGATTCATTTTTGTTTCAATTTCCCGTCACATTTTCTGCTAAACCCAGACCATTACTGAATGTATGCAATTTTATTTTAACCTTTGAAGAAAATTTCCCAAAATATTTGAATAAAAAATATATTCAAGATTCCTCCCCCAATTATATTATTTTTAATTTCAACAAATTTCATGTTCTTTGATGAAAAAGACAGTTCCTCAGCATTTCATGTTTGAAAACATAAACATCTTCACATTGTTTAAATAAAACCAATTATTTAGAGTCTCTGAAAGTATATAAAGTTAATGCATCTCTGAACAACAGCTACTGAAGCATTCTGTAACATGAGACTAAATAAGAAAGAGGTTACCTCAGGTGGAAGAAAGGGGAGGGCTGTGTGTGAAACTTACATTCACATTCAGTAAACTGGCCTCTAGGGGGTGAAATACCATACTCACAAACATTGGAGAAGGTCCGCTATCATTCAGCAACAGGTAAGGCACTATCAGATGCTAGAAAGATTCTCCCTTATTTATACATCAGTCCCACTTACATAAACAGTGATCATTAAATTTGAGAATTTGGTCATATTTGTTTGATCTGATCTATCGATGAGTCATATTCAGCCAAGGTAAAGCTACTGGATCCTTCCTTATTACAATCTGTCAATTCCTTTTCCTTCTAAGGAAGAAATAAAGCACTACCATTAACCTGAAATCTAAATAAGGCCTATAAGAATATTATAGAAGCTATTTTCAGTTTTACATATCATGTCAAATCAGCCAAAATACTCTTTTCATTTCTTAGCTCTTTATAGCTCTTCACTTCCTGCTGGGTCCATCAAGAGAAAAGAGAGAAATTCACATTAAATGTATAAAAACTGAATAGCCAGTGTAACCAAATGCAGGAAGTTGGAAAACTGAGCAGCTGAAAGAGATTCTAGTCCAAGAGTGCATTTCCAAGAACGCCTCTTTTGGCAGCAAAGCTAGTTTACCCCTACATTCATCATCTTGTTCACAGAGCAGCCCTACAAACAGCATGTTAACTCAGAATGAAATTACACGTTATAAACAACATAATACCTTGCAGACACCAGTACAGGAAGATCTTCCTTCTTACTTTCAACTACCATTCCTCTTCTATGCTTGACCTGACAATTCCCATGTGCCAGTAGGAGCATGTCTCTGCTGAACCAATTCAGCTCATACCCCCTGCAAAAGCATACAGACACTTTTTGGTGGGACTACTTTTCTGCCAGTTTAGTGAGTTGAATCAGATCAAGTTCCCCTGAGAGGGGGAGGGCTACAAGAACATCAGAGGGGAGACAGTGGAAGGAGGGATACAAGCTTTCCCTTTTGGAGACACTGCAACAGATTCAGCCTTAGCCAACCTCAAAGAATAATGTACATCATCCTAAAAGGATGCTACAGAGAGAACATTGCCAAGAGAAGACCCTGCTTCCTACAGTGTCTTTTTTCACTTCATTTCTTTCATTTCTTTCATTTCATTATTTCATTTCATTGTTATTGTTACAAGATTTTATATGTTCTCTTAACATTAACATAAAATTAATTATTTTTTAATTATTTTTAAAGCGCCTAAATAAAAAGGAGCCTGTGTCTTGTATTTAGAAATGCATTATGATGATCTTCACAGCAACATATAATCCTTCAGTGACTCTTTCTAATGGGTCTTCAGTGCTCTCGAACATGTTTACCTGCTCAGAAGGGATCATAAATGAGAAGCTTAATTGTGCTCTTTCACATCTCTTGACATAAAAAGAGACCTGGACTAAACTGTCTCCTGCAGACCCTCAACTTAATGCTGCTTCCTAGATATCAGTTCATGGTTTAAGATACACTGTTATATCTTAAAAAAATTTAGACTGCATAATGAATACAACTGAATGAGGCAAAAAGAAGTTTTAGTAACATAACATCAGAACAGAGAAAAGGTGTTTATTAAGGCTTCTTCTTCTTGACATTATCAGTTTGATCCAAATCTGGCTGTTGACTTCAGATGCTTCGACTTTGCAATGCACTCTCAAAGGATAAACGGGATGGTGGCGCATGAGCCTTGAGCTTAGCCTAGCTTTAGGTGGCAGTTTTTTGCGCTGGTGTAGCTTCTCAACAGTGGTTAGAATTGGGGAAAGGAAAAGAATTTACGTGTTCTCCAGCTTACATGCTGATACAGCTAGGGCTCTCAGCCACGTAACATGAAAATAAGTGGCTATGAGAGAAGAACAAAACTGGTTTTTTTAATAATTACAATTACAAGTAGAAAAGAATTTGAGAGGAGGAGAACTACAAATATTCACCTGCTACTGAAACCTTTGCTGTGATCAAAATAACAAGGAAACCTTATGATTCAATAACATTTTCTAAAAAAATATTTCTCAGTAAGTCTAAGATGCTCCTACCTACCTTGCTTCAAATGGTTTCAACTGAGCTCCCTCTTGATCCAGATACTACTTTCTAAAAAAAGCCTGTTGAAACAACCCACTATGTCTTTCCATCAATAGCACAACACACTATCAAATTAAAAAAAGTCAGAAGGATTTATAAGCAGACTGAGATGAAAAATACTATTTGTCATCTTTCTGTGTCCTTTCTTATTAGCCAAAATTTTCTGCTTTGCTGCTTGTATTTAGATACACACATCTGTAAATATGATCCTAATTTTCTGACTGCTGAATGTGCGATAGTAACTTAAATAACAATTCAATAGCACCTTTGAAAAAAAATGGCGGTCTTAGGAAGCTAAACCTGATGCAAGTCCCTAATGTCAGGCAAGCTTTTCTGTCTTTGCATTATTGTTTAAGAGAATATAAACAAACTATTACACACAACTGTATGACAAGGACATACTCTAAATTGCTACCTGCTTAATAAGCCTCTATGGAGGTCCTAAGCTGTTTCAGATAAGGGTAAATGTTTGATCAGATGCATGAAGGTTATTTTAAGTAAGCATGCAACTATCTTGTCTGGTCTTTCAACAGCTAGATACTTCTACAAAGATCCATGGGAATACAGCAAGTTCTACTTTAGTAGACTTTGCAAGGGTCGTGAAAAACTTGCTAAGAATGCTAAATAAACAAAGTCTCTCACTCCACCCAGCCACAAAGAGCGAAAATGCCCCCCACACACCCCTCCCCATCCTCTGCCAGGCTATACCTCCCACCAGCAGCCCACACTCATCAATACACAGGAGCACCAGATATCACACACCAGACCCTGCTGTGATGAGCAAACACCAATCAACGGCCCCATTAGCCTCCAGAGGACAGTATAGTTTGTTTACAGTAAATACTAGAGCACTGCTAGAGGAGGGCTGCACAGGAAATTCTAAGGAGGCTTTTACCCCTTCTGTTTCAGGCCCATCTGAAAGTTCAGGGTTTGCATTCAGAGGAGTTCTGGGTCTTTTCTTCTCTTTAAAAAAAAGAAAACAACAATGCTGAAAATGCAATTGTTAAAAGCTTACAGTAATTTAAGATTTTTTGCCGTTGTTTTTGTTAACAAGCCTTCAATCAAAATCACTACATTTCAAAAGCAAGTAACATGATGAACAATATACAGCATTTTACATGGGATTATCAAGGGTGAGTGCTAACCTTTATTAACTAACCATTACCCAGCTTAATTCAGATGCTCAGTATTGTTCTCCAGCCCTTCACCACTTTGCTGTAACACGTACTAAGTGCACTGAAATCACCAAGTTTTTCTTCCAGAATTGGCAGACAGTGGAAGGGATTTGAGTGAACGCTACAGCTTACAAAAAAAGAGCAAGATGTTGGGAAAGGTTTAGGGAAAAGATCCAAAAAACTTTGAAATCCACCCTGTGTGTTGTTTCCAGCTTACTGCACATCAGGGTGACTGCTCCTCTCCAAGACACCAAGGGGAAACAATTGATTCCTCCTCCATGCACATTTTGCATACAGCCTAGAGACTGCTCTGTTTGAAGACTGGATTCGCTTCTGACCCTTTATTAACAAAGACAATATAATTTATTATTCATACATATCTGTAGTTCAAAGACGTGCACTGCAAGCAGCTGATCTCATTCTTTGCTTGAGCAACACATAACGGACATCGTTCTGATTGTTGCTGGTTTACTTGGAAGCAAGGACTGAATCAAAAGGAAAGTCTTAGTAGCTTGGCAGATATTACCTTGAGCTTAAGTTCATGGGGAGAATTGAGTTTCTTATCTTGCGGGGTTGCAAGCTGTAAAATGGTAGCTGAAGGATAACTACTGAAGTAATCACTAGAGTGGCTAAGTACATGGGAAAATGTAAGGGAAACAAGGCAATGGAAACAAAGCTGTGCATTCCGTTTGTCATTTTTCAGAAGAATCAGCAAATAATTTGCGCAAGATACCCATCATGTGTCATATTTATCTTACCAGTACATTGAGGAAGTTCTTCATAGCCTAATTCAACATTTTTTCTATGCAATACTTGCATCAATTTCTTCTGAAATACCTAAAAGCTCTGAATCAACTGCCAGGCATGTTTGTAACACTTCAGATGAGCCCCTCTCATCACTTCAAAAGAATCCTTAATTTCCAAAAGACTGGGGGGGATGTTTGTTTCAATGTTTAATCAAACAACAAATTACATGTCAGCAACTACATGACCACAGCATTCAGATGTCTGAAAATAACTGAGCAAAAGCATCCAAATTTAAAAACTAATTTTCAAAATGTGTCAACATAGTGGTATATATTTCTGTCTATAATCCCTGGCTGCTGGATGCTTTTCCAAATAACATTTATAATACACTCAAAACCTTGTGTGTGTGAGTACACCAGCAGAAGCAGTTTAAGATGCAGTGATACAATGATAAATGGACAAATGTTACATGGTAAAATGTTTATAGAAACTGGATTGGAAGAGCTTCTCTGTGGTTACACCTCTTCATCCACCCTTCCATTAACTTAATTAAGCTAACCTGTAGGCTTACAAGCCTGGGGGACTTAGAGAACTTGATCTGAAAAGAAAAATAAAGGGTTTAATCACCAGGCCAGGTTTTCCAAGTTGTCATGGCTCTAGTGTTTATACCCTGCACACTTATATAAACCCAAACTTCCATTACTTGCCTGAGCGTCTCAGATCAATATTATAGATAAAGGTAAAGCTTAAGGTAAACGATTACCCTATAAGATGATGGGAATAGTAATTTTAGTGAACATCAAACACATTAGGATACAGTAAGATTGCACAGACATAATAAATTCATCAGCTATTTCTGCTGATTGATTTGTATTCCAGTTTAATTAGCCATGAAAGAGTCAATTTTTTTCTGAAACCTTCCCTCCCCCCTGTTTTTGTTACAGATCACTGCCACAAAGGATAATCCCCAGCTGTCAAGTTAAGGAAATTTAAAAGGTAACTTCTAAAAAAAATCTTTACCAATCATGAATTAATTTTCATATAGACCAGTTATACTTATTTCTCAATAATTTTGTTTAGAAAATCAGAGCTGGAAGTAAACTGACACCCTAAAACTGTTGTTTTAAAATTCGTTTAAATTACTTTGCAAGCAAGGTCGCTTGATATAGCAGAGATAATGACATGTAGAAAGGCAGAGGTACTGCGGAGTGGTGCAAAACCTATAACCTTGCTGTTGCTTAACTTTCAGCAAACAGCTTTAAATACCACAAAATAAGCACTGCAGATGTGAGTGGCATAAGAAGGACAAAAGCATTTGTCCTAAGGAGGATACTTTGTTCTTTAAAAATGAATAAAAACAAAACCAGTGCCGCAAATATGTTCAGAAAATTCGCAAAGAGTATACATGTTTGTTTTAACTTGCCACTACAAAAGAAAAGGCATGGAACAATAGTGAGGTCCAGCTGTTGTTTTTCTTGAAGAAGTCCCAGCTCCCCATGCAGAGAAACTACACTTGAGATGAGCTGGCTGAGACAAATGTTCTGTCTACACTTTAAATGGCAGCTGGTTATTAAATGACTCCCAATAGGATGAACACTTGCTATTGACAATAAGGTAATATAAGGACCATGCAGAGCAATCAGGATGGGAATGTGAATGAAAAATCTTTAATCTGAAATTACAGCTGTCAGGGTTATATTATAAAACATGAAAGTTGCATCTGCACTTAGAATTAATGTGTCCCAAAAGCCAAGTTTCTCATAAAGTGCATCTTGCAGATACATCTTTTATAAATAGACTACTGGTCTTCCGTAAATCAAACCAAACTGTAGCCTATACTAAGGAATTAAAAGGGTCATCTCTTCTGGGGTTGGTATTTGTTGAACAGTATTTGGGAAAAATGAACATTGATTTACAAAGTCCAAAAGACGCTGGTAGTAGTATTACTTTCTGATGATATTCACTGACTCCAATGTGTCAAAAAAAATGGCTTCAGTTATTTTATTACCAGTCTCAACATGTAAAAGCATCTTCTTCAAAATAAGAAAATATTTTCAAAAGAGCCACTATTTAACAATCTGAGTTATCAAAGTGTTGAACAAATAAATGTAGTACTTCTTATTTGCACATAGTTCAGATAAAGAAAGTAAGCTTCATGCACAGGGATGCTAAGCCTAGTTTGATGGAACCAGTTCAGGATTAGGCATATGACAAAATTAGTTACCTGCTCTACCCCATGGCCCCATAGATCATGAGGATCACTACATTTCCCAGGAAAGGGCAAAGCTGTTTCTGTAGGCTGAATCTCTGCATGCATTTTGTGACAGCTCAACTCGTGATCAAGAGTAAGTCAGATTAAAGTATTTAGTGATACCTGTGTTTTGGTCATTTCTATAAGCCAGTATTAAAAGATCTCACAATTCAGAAATTATTTAATATATGTGAGGAAAAAAAAAACACAAACACCCCACATTTGTTGTTAGTCCAGTTAATACAGCAACAGGTGATGGAACTTAACTGGGAAGATCAGATATAGCTAACAAAAGCCTTAAAACCATTAAACATAATGATGCATCTGATGAAAAAAGTGTATGCCAACTCCTACAGACTTCATACAGACAAATTTTCAAATGAAACCCTGTAACAAATATGGACCTAAAAGTAGAATTCCAGTGTACCTCTATTCTCTCCCTCTTAACTGGGGTTTAGGCAAAAGAAATTTGGTGGAGAATGAGAGATCAAAAGCTTCCTAGTCCCTAGTCCCTCCATTCTCACTAATCAAGTCCTCTGTGCTTCTGAGGAAGCTAAGGCTAAGTCTAAACATTTGACTCAACTTCCACCTAAAAGCCAATTTATTACCATTTAAGGTCTTTCTGCCTTCTTAAACCCCACCCAAAGTGCTGTCAAGACACAAGAGCCAAGTCTCCTGCAATTAATCTGTTTCTTTCCCTGGAAGGAGCTAACATGCTGCATGCCAACATTAACATATCATTGGGTAACTTACATTAAAAAAAAATATATAATAAAATGACCAATAAAAATTAAGATCAGCTCTATGTGCCTTGAAGGGATTATACCAAAGAAATTAATTATATTTGCATGAAAATTCTTTGTACTCAAATATAAAGTATACTATTTTCCCTCTATAAGAATACAATGGATACTTCAAAAATGACTAATGAACTTAAAGAATATAATTGCAGAAATCAGTTATTTGATTGTAAATCAAGAGATCCACGATTTCTGTGATAATACCAAATATAGGGTTCTGAAATGCGAAGGTGATGATTAACAGAACTAAATTTAAAAATAGGAAATTAAAAATTATTTATTTCTTCCCTGCAGCCTGGGAGTAGGCATATCATTCTGAAATTAACTCTGAATTCAATTAAAAAACATTTTTCCCTACACCTCACTGTATTCAGAAGGTTACTTATATGTCTTCTGATATTATCCAGAAATCCCAAGCCCTTAGTATGTGGTAAACAAAAATCTAAAAAAGAACCCTGAAAAAAAAGGCAACGGAGGGCTCCAAAAATGCATTTTTCAGAAGTTAATTTGCTCATACATTTTTACAGATACAGTATTTTTCTCTTCATATTCCAAATTATTTTATAGAGTCTTTCAGTTTTGTTAAACTTGTCACATTTCAGCCTTGAAGTGTCTCAGACTAGGGTGTTGAGTTCACTCTAGGTATCAGCTGAAAAGGATATTAGCATCTGTGCTGCAGGCACACATAATCATTTTCATTTGTCAAACATTTCTTCGATAACTTTCCCTGAGAGTTATCAAATACAAGAGTAACTCAGCCTAAAATAACGTGGACCAACATCTATGAATCTAACTTTGAAGGAAGAAATCAAATTTGATAAAGAAATTAAGTTACTTTAAAAACCAAGGAAAAAAAATGAGGCTTATGATAGAGATTAAGAGAGATCAATGAAGAAAGACAGAAATATTTATAAGGACTCCAAGCAAATAAATAAAGATATTGTCAAAGTCAGTAAATTAACACAGTCCTCCTAAAAACAGGTACCAAACAATCCATATAATTGAATTGTTCAGTCAGTTCCCTATGAAAAGTGGCTAAGGAAAGCAATAAAGATACTAATTCATTATCAAATCTGTGGGTATGAATTTATTCAAGGACAGACAGCCCTGAGCATCCTTCCTATTTATAGTGGAAAAAAAACCCCAAACAAAAAAAACACAAAATTGGAGATGAAAAGCAGAGAAGGCACACGTGTACTTGAGTTTTGTTACCTGGCCCATTTATTTGTCTTATCTATCTGGGAGGTCTTGTCTTTTAAAGATTTTAAGCTCTTCAGAGCAGAGGCCATCATTAGCTTATATGTTTGCTCAGAGTCTAGCATAGGAGAGTAAGACTGGCTGACAGCTCTAGGCCACAAATACAATTAGGATTTAAATAAAGAGTCAGTTTGGGTTTGTAACTACACTTACGTGAAAGGGCACTGCAGTAGTGATGCCTCCATAACAGACAGGGAAAGCAAAGACAGTCTTTCATACTTTTGGAATAGTTTATGGAAGATTTGCAACAGCAAAGAGAAAAAACTGTAACAGAAAAAACTTTAAGTCAACTAAAAACCCCCAAACAAGCTTGAAGCTCTGTGAATGAATACAATTTTTTCACCTACCTAGCTTCTTTAGTAAAGAAACACAGCTGTATTCAGCATGGTCAGAAATACATGAAACAGTTAAATAACAAAGGTACGACTTATTTCTTAATAAGATCACAAGCTCTGTTTGAAAATTAAACATCTTATATATATAAATGGAAAAAAAAAAACCAAACCCAAATAACCAAAAACATGCGTATCTAGCCTCCTGTACCCCCATTAAAGCAGAATACCTCAGATTACGGCACATATGTCCTTTCTGAGATGCTTTGTGAATGTTACTTTGGGATACTTTGGGCCATTAGGTCATCTTTTCAAGACTTCATGCTGTTGCTCCTTTTAGATGATGATAGAGCTTTGTTCTACCAACATTTTAAGCACTGGACTTATCTTCCAAGAACTTTGAAGCACAAAGAAAAAGGCATGGACCTGTAATTTGTAAATCTCCTGACAGCAGCATATGCAACTGAGCACTTCCAACCAGGAGAAGTGGTCCCACACGCATTTAAGACGTCAGACAAGCCTTACCAAGTACCCAGCAATACTTGAATATTCTTATTCCACTTGAAACAAAACTGCAGACAATCTGTTTGCTCTCTGTAAGAAATGCTACTGCACAAAGTGATCTTTGTATCCCAGGCACAGATTTTTTTGGACATCATGTTTCCCACTCAAAAAATTGCCCATTTTTTTTTTCTTAATTGGAAAACGGGGGGCAAAAAAAACACAGTGGGAAATGTGCCAGACAAATTAATTACACAGCAAATGCAAACAATTTCTTCCTTTTCTACACCTAAAGGCTGCTTGTTGTCTATTCATAATTGTTTCAGCCAATGTCCGACTTAAGGAAAAGGAACAGAAAGGAGTCAGGAGCAAGGACTGACACCCCAGAGATGAGCATGGCATTATACCACTTGTTGAATGAAAAAAAACCCAGACAATTTCTAAAAAGAATTAGTTCAATAAAATGAAATTCCTTGTGAACTGACAGGCGCATCCTCATAATGATATCTGGTTCTGAAGTAGAGCACATGGATACAGCAGAATAAATTTTGCCACAATGAGTTTGGACATTGAAGATGAACCTCCAGCCAGAGAAAACATTATTCCCTGCCTTATACATGTTATCTCTTTTGTCCAGGAAAATGAGTGTGCCTTTAAGTAATATTGCACAATTCTGGCAAGAAGTACCTCCTAAAAGAACAGATTTTCAGCTTTAAAGAGCTTTTATTTTTCTTCAAGGTGAACACTTTTGGAACAACTTTTCTAATGTTTCTTAGTCTTAGACTAAATAAGACAAAAGCACAAACTCTTAGCACACCTGGCCAATCTGCAGCTCCCAAACCCAACCGCCAGCCCCTGGCATCTTCTTTCTTCCCTGACAAAGGGTGCAGCTGGCTCTGATCCAAAGGCATTGCCCACCACCTGCCAGCTATAGGACTGCTCAGCACCTCCAAACAACTCCAGCCAGGTGATTTGTTCATTTAAATCAGATTTCCAGAGTGTTCAGTAAGGGGCTTCCTGGCTCCAAGCACTGCCATGGAAAAAGCAGTTGTCACACTCACAAACAGCAAGTCCAGTCGACTAGCATAGTGGCACCCCAGTAGATACACTTTAGAAAGGGAAGCAGGGCACTATTTTCCATCTCGCCTCTCCTGCTATTCAAAAGGCACTCACATGGAAGCACAGGACAGAGGGCTGCCAGGGCAGAGCAGGAGAGGGAAGATGCCATGGCTTTTTCTCAACTATTTCAAAAACAACTATTTATAAAGTTGTGCAGCCCCGCCTGGCACACTAACTATATTTTCCACACATATATTGCATTTGGAAAGTAATTGTACTGGATATCTTTTTCCAAGAAAAGTATGCCAGAAATCTTAAATACATTCAATGGCATCTTACTGTGAAGCAAATTAATCCTGTGAAGTTATTGTTTCAATTATATGAAACAAACTACAGTAAGGGACTAAATTACCAAGAAAATCAATTATAATCTAATCAATACAATCAAATTTGTATTACAATTCATACTTTAAATCACAAAATCTTCTTGCATGAGCTTCAGCTTATTTTCTAAACAGGGTTGACACGGCATTTTGTCTTGTATTCAGAAGCTATCTTTTCCTATTAATTTACTTTGAACAAACAAGCAAAAGATGAAGAAAATCAAAAGCAAGTTCTTGTTCATACTTCTCCCACACATCTTCAGCTGTGTGCGTAAGCAGTTAAAACATGCAAATGCAGTTTGAAGGAAATTCGACATCTCTATTATAGATGAAAGGTAAACAAAAGCAGATGAAGGATTAGTGCAATTCCAAATTTAAGATATTGCTCTCAGTGACTTATAATAAAGTGGTGTTGCATACGGTGGCATGTTTTAGATGACATTTCAATTGTACAAGCAATTTGCATTCTATCTGACATTAAATAACGTTCTCATTATTATGAATTCTGGCAGCATCCCCGTCTCCACAGCATAAAGATATGAACTATGAGGCACATCTTAATGAAGGGAGTAAGTTTTCCTGTCAATCTGAAATGCGAGACAAGGCTATACCTGGGCTAAACCTCCAGTAACATTATTGTGAGTTGCCCACTTCTGACATAGTACAAATCTTCAGCTAAAGCATTCTTCTTATTAAATAAAGATCTATAACTGAACACATGTATCTGTAATATCACTACAATCCAAAGAAAATTAAAAGACAGATTATGTCCAGGATATTACATGCACCACCACAGAGCACTGCGAGAATCTGGTATGATCCTGTTGCTAAGATACCTGGCTAATGCCACGGAAACAAGCCCTTCGTACTAATCTAGCACAATCCATGCATGCTTCCACATATTTTGGCAGGGGAAAGTAGGAGTCCACTGACAATGGCTTGGGATATTGCTAGCCAGCGCTCCTGAATTTATACATTTTTTATCTCTTGCTGGTAAGCTTCAACAATCTGAGTGAAATAAGAAATGTAACACTCTGCTAATGGCATTTGGTTGCTTTATGCCATTTAAAACAAGTAAGATTACTTTTTATCCTCCTGCATAGTCAATAAAAGTTGCTTAAAAAGGTAATTATTTAAGTGCTTTTGGTTGCAAAATTGCTGTGCTCCCAAAAATGACTGCCCTTAATCTTTCTGATTTATACTGTAATATGCACATAAATGACTAACTGCATTTGCTGTCTCCATTGCTGTCTTCAACGAGACTCTAATATAATGGTTTCCTTGGGTGCATACTGAATAAGCAATCAGAAGAATAAAGTGGAATTATTTTAACATAAATAACTCACAAGTCTGTACTATTTAAAACTGCTTTGCGGCCCTAAACCCACAAGGAGCTCTTTGCTCAATAGACTAAAAGAAGACTGAAGAAAAAGAAGGAAAGGGGAGAAGGGGTGCAAGAGAGAAGAAAAAAAAGATAAGACTAGTCATCCCATGATGTGTGTAAAAATCCTACATGAAAGAAAACTGCTTCATCAAACAGTCTGGCTAGACTGCAAACTTATGCTCAAGAAATGTAAGTGTAGCACCTATCTTTTTTAAACATAAGAGAAACATATGTCTTCCCTGATGAAGTACTTTAATAAAATGTTCCTACTGTAAATCCACCAAGATTTTTTTTTTTTAAAAAGAGAATGTGATCGCACTCCCTGTCCTTTTTACGATGTAATCTCTCCTAAGCATCAGTGACAGTAGCTCTGTTGAGCTCAAGTTATGATAACAATAACTTTTGCAGATGTTCGTAGCTGTCAAGTATTATTCACTAAAATGTCAGAAGATGTGATAAAAAGTAAAAACAGAAGAATTCTTCTGTCGTAATCAGTTGAAGTCAGGCAGAGGTCGTACATTAATCTCTAACTATAAAACAGTAATCTGTAGAGGAATAATGGAAATATTATATTAAAACAAGCAAGCAATTGTGCATGTGTGTGCATGCCTACATGTACATGAATAAGTGAAAGATGCTTATGTTTCCACACTACATTTTCCTCCAAATCATTCGTATTACAGACCCAAGGTACTTTTTTCTAAAAGGAACACATTTCAGATAATAACACAGTTTCTATGTACTGCTTTTATTCACTTTCAAAAATTAAATAAATTGGTTTGTTTATGGCTTTTTAAGTGTTTTCCACTCCATGGACTCCCAAGGTCATTTTGCAAGCTTTCTCTGGCAAGGGGCCTTATGGTTTCCCCACATCATTGCAGGGTTATGACGATTGCAGATCATGCTATACTCTCTACTACTGTTGGAAACAAACTACCCTTATTGATATAAGCCATATAAAATGCAAAACCCAATGTATTAACAAACAGCCATTCCTTTATTCAGAATGCTTTATGTCTTTTGAACTCCCCTGGGACTTTCTTGTAGTAAAACTGTTTCTGAATAACTACCTTAGGGCAGTATACAAGGGTAACTGTATTATAAAACAGGAGATTGTTCATGACAAAGAAGAAATAAATCAATAACAGGTGCAAGTATCTCAGAAACTGTTACTTCAACATAAATTGTCCCTGTAAGAAGGACAGAAAAATGTTTTTACAAACCTTTTACTTTTTTCAATTCTCACTGGAATCCAAGTCAGAAGAGAAAATGGCTGTTTGCTTAAAATAAAGTGTCTGAGCTATCTATGTGAACCTGACTGTAATGGCAAAGGATGGTGTGGATCAATATCCATCTTCTTCATTCCTGAAGTAATAACTTTCAATAGGAAAATCTATTTACTTTTACTTACCTTTATTTTATTTCATTTTGCTTTAAAGAAGTCCATTCCAGAGGGAGGGTTTAGATTGCAAACAGCAGTTAACAAACTGATGATTTAACTAGACTATAGGCCAGTAGACATATTACCATTCTCTGTAGCCATTGGTTAGGGTTAAGAAGAAACACATTTACTTGGAAAATTTATTTATTATATAAACAATGAGTATTACAAGCCGTTTAATGCATACAACCTCACTATGCATATAGTGAATATTGGATAGGTCAATCAGAACCAAAAGGTAATTTGTCTAATCCTTATTTACAACATGCCCAGAACTGGCCAAGCCTCTCTCCCACAGAAGCAAAGGCTCCCAGGAATGAAAAGGCCCCAGACCCTTTTCCATCTCCACACCCGTGGCAGCCTATCTCCCCTGTGCACTGACATAGCCTTTTCCTAGGAGCTGCTGACCACAAAAGCCAGCTTGTATCATTATACAGGAGAGAGTCTGCCACATGCAACTGGCCAACGTAAAATCATTTTTTCCCCTCCAATGCAAGGGTGGATCCTATGGACTTGTTAGGTCCATATATTTTAAAAAAAAGGTAAATAAAACAAATGAAACTTCAAGGCAGCACTTTGGCATCACCTGATATTTTCTATTGGGGGGGTATTTTAGTTATGCACTAAAAGGTTATATCAGCACAGTGTTTTTCTAATAAATACTGTTTTCAAGCTTCATTATCTAGAGTACAGTGAAAGGCTTACTCATTTTAGATTCAGTTGAGAAGCTGAAGCTCATTAGAAATTTAAAATATTTAGAAGTACATTTGTTTTCTGCAGTCAGTGCTTTCCCTCCCTACTGCTAAAATCACCTAAACCAAAATTAAATCAAGACGGCAATTTACCCCTTGCTTAATATTTACAAGCTGCCATCTGTCTTTCCATAATACAAATTTTTGTGACTGTGGTAGCAACAGCATCCCTCACTATTCACAACCATGTCAATATTGTAGTCCAAATAAAAGAGACTGCAAGAGAGACTAGAAAGACAACACTTTATTCACACAGTGAATTTTATTAATAATAATTGCTAATTAATAATAACTGAAAAAGCAGTTCAAAACCCCACGGCTGTATTCCAGGTTCTTGCGTAAATCTCAGAGCACTCAGGGTGTGTATTTGTAACTAAGAAAGAGATCACCAGCGTTAAAACCCTGCTTATATCAACTGCAGGATGGGAAATAAATTAGAGAATCTAGTCTCCTTAGAATCTGAGGGGAAACATACACTAATACAGATGTAACCTGGTAAGACAACTAATTGCAAAGTAAAATTTGGAGAATACTAAGGATAAGCAAGATTTCATTGTCACTAATGTCTGCATATTTATTGAAATCAGATTATATGAGCGTGTGTGCTGCGAATAAATCAACCCTTAATTGTACAATTTTCTATGTACGTTATACAAGCAGAGTCTTTATTTTTACATCTCTATTTTCTCTGTTATCAGGATAACAAGAAGGAAAAAAAATACAGCCACATGCAGAAACATTACCACACATATTGCTGGAACACAGAAGACAACTATTGAAGCTAAACAGAAGCCTCAATAAATCTGAAGAAAAACCATTGACAATTTTATAAAAAATAAAAAATAGTTTCAGTTCTTAAAAGGCACCCAGGGATTAGAAAAGATATTCAGGGTCTTAAAGGTTTTAGAAGGTTGCTGGGTTTGGGTCTTGAAGACAGTAATTTTTATTCATTGGTTTCTACCTGCAACAAATTTTGTTATGAAATTTCATCCACCATTTTATTTCTCTTAATATTGAGCTGAAACTCCAAATAATTGGAACAAGGTAGAGGCATCAGGAATTAATTAAGGTTATTGCAGGAAAATCACAATATGTAATCAATGTTTCTGAGCTTAAGTAGCCCAGGTAAAGGATTAGTACTGCTGTACAGAAGGAGCTGTGTTATAGTAAAACACAGATGAAAAACCTACCAGGGTAAGTAGTAAGTTAGAGGCTTTAGACATAATTATGCTATATATAATTTAAAGCTCAACTTCAAAGCAAGTAAGTGCTATTAATTATTCTCTACCCAACACTGCTCTTAAAATGTCAAATTAAAAAAGACTATTGGTAATTGTATAAGTTATGGCAAACTAGCTCCCTCCAGTAGTGACAGGAGACAGCAGGAAAAAGAAAGCAAGATATACCTTTCCTCTCTGATATTTACAGCTACTTGCTCTTCATGCAGATCAAGAAAGTAATAACGTTCGCACTGAATTTCCTCAGCCCTCTTTCAGGGATACTGCAAGTAATCCCTCCTGTGAATAACAGCTGCTAGATCAGGCTTTTATTTGGGAATACACCAAATGCTGCTGACCTGACTTTTTTCTGCCACATCAGATGTAGGACATTCATACCTGCATGCACGGAAGCAGAGTGAGTGCAAGTGGCATCTGAAGCAGAAGAGGGTAGGTGCAGGTGAGCATTGTGGCCTCCTGCTCTAAATACATGGCCAAACTGTATTCCCAGCTCTGCCACCAATGCCGAGGTAAAGGATTAAATTTGCTCCTGTGCCTCAGTTTCTTAACTTCCTGACTCAGTTTCTCTTTCTGCAGATAGGCAGAGCAGGAGGCACAGCAGGAAAGGCACTCTTTGGGTTCACCACAAACTTCCCTTTTCCTGCAATTCAGAGGTTTTACTGAGGGTTTTTGCACAGTGACAATTTGGCCAGATCTCAGTGCGCCAGGTAAAGAGCTAAATATTACAGGCAAATATAAACACATCTGTCAATGTGAACAGGAAGATTCATTTCTATAAGCATTTTTCTAAAATGTAAGTAGTTACATATAATTATATTTCAAAGGACAGAGGAAAAGAAAACAGAAAGCTTGAAACTGTGTTTAACGTGCATTTTTTTCTTTCTGAGGCTTATGTTCAAATTTGGGTTGCATGCAAAGTAAAAAAAGGTTTAGAGGAGCTCCCAAGCCTAGACTATACACGCACTTATACGCATCAAATATGCAACCAAGCTGTGGAGGAAACATTGTCATGACAGAGAAAAAAATGTGCTGGGCAGGGAAGGTTGTGTAATACCTGCCTGAAATATGCTCTATATTCATCCTGGCTCTTTGCCATTGCTCATTCATAACCGCTATAATTCACCAAAATTATATATTAAATGCACGTAATGAATGCTGAGTTATTTTGAGTTGAGTTGCAGAGTTAATAGGTGGTTGTCATCATGCCAGATTACTGGTATGGAGTAATTATATTAAAGAGCTAGCAGATCCTCATCCGAGAATGAACCGCTTAAGACACGGTTTCTGAGTAAAGCTGAGATGTACAGTAACCTGCGGATATCCTCCCAATTCAGATCAATTGGGTCTTTATGCGTTAATATTCCAGAAGGCACTTCTTCAAGAATACTGTCCTGGGAAATAAGATCATTTGATGTAACTTTTGTTTGATTTCAGTGGGAGCCCAGTACCTAAAGATCTTTAAGAATCTGGCCCTTAGGCACTTCTGAAATTAAGAATTAGATGTTCCAATGTTGGATTAATGCCTAAATACCTTTAAAAGTGTGGGCTTTGGAAAATCCCTTTGGGTGCCTATCAGCACCTGTAGGCATCTGGATACCTTTAAAAATGGCCCCAAATGCTGCTTTAATGGCTCACATGCTGGAAGAGGGGCTGACACCCCTTTTCTTTCTTCCACATTCCCACAGATGACTTCTTTCCACCTCAATGGCTGCTGCAGGTGTTTGGATTGAGCACAGTGATAAACCCTTTCTCACAGGCAATCGGATGGGAAGCTGCCTCCAAGGCGCAAAGGTGGAGTGAAGCAGCGACGCTCAAATGTCACAGGTTGCACAGGCACAGGGCAGTGCACAGGTTACTTCTACCTTCTCTGCCATTATTAAAGGCCAGGGACAAGGAGAAGGGAGAAATGTCTCTCAGAATCATACCTCTTCCACAGACTTTTCTTTACCAAGGCACAGTTCCAGTTTTTGACCTTATAAGTCAAGGTGCCTGTACAGAACACCCATACCAAAATTACATTCAAGCATTACCCACAACCAGCATGGCTACACTGAAGTCTTTGCTTAGAAGTATCTCACCAAAGCAATAATGAATCCTTACTTGTTATTACGAGCCTTTTTATGGGAAAACCAGGGATGTAGAAGGTCACACAAGTGAGTGATGTCAGAAATAGTCAGGGAACAGCACCTATACAGTTTCTGAAAGCCCTCATAATTCAGTTAATTGCTAATGCTAGAGCTCCTTTAAACAGAATCGAAGCTGCAGACTCTTAGAATAAAGATTAAAGATGTCATAGAAAAGCATGTGCATATGCACAAAGACTTGCAGGTTCTGTATCTGTAAACAAGGCAGTTCATTTCTTGCCATTAGTGTCACACTTCCTAGCTATAGTCAGGTTTGTCATGTGCAGCTCAGTCACCTCTGAAGCTTTGTCTAGCCCTAAAATTTCCACTGCTTTAACTTTGATAAAAGTTTCTGATATAGACATTGACAGCTAGCAAAATGAACACCTGTAAAGATTTTAATACCTCACCAGATCATAGAAATTGCCAAATGACCATGACCATCCCCTGATCCCAGACCTAGCACTCCTTATTGCACATGGAAACAGAGGTTGGACATATCTGAGCAGTAGTCTGGTTTATGTGTATTTTCAAAATCTCTACTTCCAGTGCAAAGCCCTTAGACTTCCTAAAGCTGCGTTCTGCTTTCGTAACTCTTCAACATTACATCTGATGGAAATTTTGGAAGAACAATTTTTTGAGCAAGTAATGAAGAGAATGTGAATGGTACAAGAGCTGTTACTTTCCCTACGTTCCCCTCACATAAAGGAGCTCTGAACATGTTGTCAGACACAGTACTTTATTCAACGGGTTTCACACATGCATTTTTAATCAGGATTATATTTCACACACATCTATCATCGCTCGCAAGTGCGGCAGCCTAGTCCTCCTTGAAAACATATCAGCTCTCTGTGTTTGCTATCAACTATTTTTTCATTGTATAAATCTACTGTGTGGTGACTCAGTAGACTATATTTGATGTACTAGAAACACACACAAAAAAAAACAACAGCAAAAAAATCCCAAACAAACAACAAACTTGCTTAGGATCAACACTGAAAATGGTTGTACGACTCCCTTAATACAGTGCATTTTCTGAGATCATCTTTATTGCCGCAGAAATAGTCTTAGTAACTGACCTTAAATTATTCACTAAAATAAATATGATAGGCTATCCTGCATAAAGTCATGTCAGCACTAGTTTGTAAGCTATATGGTTTTACTGAGCCTACCAATTTTGTACTGTGCCTTTTTTATTCACTCCCATGACTCTTCCCTACATGAAACAGACAAGATGCAAAACGCTTGCTCTCTGGTACTAGGAAATACCAGAGGAATCCCCAGGTACCTGATGCCAATGAACCTGAAGCCAGAGGGGAGCAAATATATAAACATATGCAAATGCTTTAATCCTTCCTGCTATGTTTAAGATGGAGAGAATTTACCTGAATCCTTTAAGCAAAGATGCTTGCCCATGACAGAAATCCTTAAATTTCAAGTAAATGAACCAGGACCTGAAGACTAGCAAATTACTGTAATAGTTACATTTGGGGTTTTCCAGAGTCACTTCCCTGTACAAAAGTTCTGCCATTCTTTGGTAATAGCCTGAAACAATAGACACTACTGAGAAGAGCAGCGTGCTCAAACTTCTGATGTAGACTAATGTACTTATTTCATTTTAAAAGTATTCATGACTAATCCCTGTTAGGAAAACTGTAAAAATTACAGGCAAAGCTGACAATATGAGAGTTATACGAAAAAAAGAATAGCTACTGCAGTCGCTCTAATTGTCCACTCAGTAGGGGAAAAGGTTAAAACAATAATCTCAAATTCCTCATGAAAAAGGAATACAGTAAGCATAAAATTGAAGGAGTTCTACAGAAATTAAGTGGGATTTTGTAAAAATTAGTCCAAAAAAAGTAGCATTTACTGTGTAATCGTATATTTTCTATAGGCTCCCCACCTCCTCACAACTATCATAGGGCATGCAGCAAAGATATAATTTTTTTCCTAAAGGATGATCCCAAACTCTCATGAACATAATAACTTTTCAGACATATCTCTTCTGGGAAGAATATAATTTATTTTATCTTATGAAGGAACCTATGAAGATTTTAAACATTTCTATTGACACTTTTCCTTTATTTTTTTCTTTCCTTATGCTAGCATTTCCCCTTTTACCACTAAAGCATTTTTTAGAAAAAGAAGCTTTCTAATTTCTTGAACAGATTCCTTTTTTTCATTTGCTTTCATTTTTATTGCAAAACCAAGATAACATCCTGTAGAAGATGCTTTAAGCATTAAAATGCTACCCTATTCGGGCTTGGCATATTTCATATTAATAAAGCTTGTATCTTAATATAGATGCAACCTAGAGAGGACGTCATGGAAGAGTTTCAATGAAAACATCACTTCATCATGTAAAAATGCACTGCAGCAAAGCCCTTTTAAGAAAACTCTCTAGGCTGGGAGCTACTGTGTATCGACATATGCCCTGAAAAATACATACCGACACCAATTGCACAGGGGCATTGTTCACATGAAGTAACTATATCTATATGTTGTTAAGCAACTGGTCATAAAAGCACTGAATAAAGAGGCATTTGAAATATGAGATGACTGAAAATACCACAGCTGATTTTTTTATATTCTCTGACGGTTAAGAACAAAAAGACTTTCAGACAAAGAATTTAGACTCTAGACCATGGTGTTTGACTTCCAAAAGACAAAGCAAAATACTGCCGAATCTCTGACAGAACAAGAAATGTGCTGTAAAATAAATGTTTTTTAAAAGTGTAAAGACAGTGTTTTTGGAATGAGCCTCTTGTTCTTGTGGAGGAACAAGAAAAATCCAGGTACGGGATTTTTAATTACATTCTATTTTATGATCAACTTAATCACAACATCTTTATGAAACCTACAGAGTTACATGACACTATCGGGGAAAAAATATTTTTCCAGTGTTATCCAGTAATAATATTTTTCCAGTGTTAGCTCTGTTTCTAAGAAACAGGTAACTTCAAAATGGCAGGGGTTTATATGTACCGAATACTATATACAGGTCATTCTGAGTACTTGCACTTATAACACCTAGGTTGAAATCTCTTCAGAGATGCCCTGAGTTCTGCTATTATATTTAGCATCATTACCCACAAGTGCCTCTACAAATTTTCCTCTTAGATAATTTAAAACTCCATTGAGACAACTCTAGTCTGGACTTTCCTTCTACGAAGTCGAAGCACAGGAAAGAAAGGTTTCTCTGTATTCTTTGAACACTCAATTCCTCTCCCATCCTCTTCAAGGGTGAAAGGGTCAGGGTGGGACCCCTGGGGCTTACTGGGTATGGGAAGTCCCCTGGAGAGGGCTGTTAGCCTTGCACCAACTTGGACAGGGTAAGTCTGTGGTTGTGAGCAGCAGCTCAGGCAAGGAAAAGGCACGTGGAAGGCTGTGGAAGGAGATGGGAGAAAAGCCTGCTCTTTTATCTCCGAAATGATGGTAGGATGGAGGTTGAGAAAATTTACAAAACTTATCAGGGTACTTTAGCCCTAGGAGGAAATTGCCTGTGTAGCTCTTCAGTGCTCAGCAGTGTGATTCCTAATTGGTTTCATATTAAAGGCAAAGGGAATACATTTGGCTGGCATCTCTGCCCAGGAAAGTTATGGCCAAAAAGAAACATGAAGCAGAATATTCTTTCATCAGAAATGCAACTTCTTTCCAAACTCTCATGGTCTTTTCCATTGGCTATATCAAACAGGATCTCAAAGTATTTTAAGGGCTAGGGTGGAAAGAGGATATAGTTTTCTCAGGCTATACCACACTTACTCCTCCAGAGACCAGGAAAAGGGCATCACAGCATTCAGCATAGGCTCTATGTAGGGCTGCATCCTGCCACAGGTCAGCTGCCACACAAAATCGTTGCTCAGGCTATTAAAGTTATAGATCTGCTCTTTCAAGCTCTCCTTAGCATCACTGTCCTTATTTTGAAGTTACCGTACTGAAACTTGGCTGGTTAGCAGTGCTGGATTAGACAATAACGAGGGGTTTTTTTTAAACAAAATCAAAACCAGATCTTACGTGACTCTTTGTAAATCCACTCAAGGATTTTTTGGGAGAGATGAAGTCAAGAGAAGAATGGAATATCTATTGATAAGATAGACAGCATTAGGGCAAAAAAACCTACAGCTACCAGCAGTGACAAATGTGCAAAATACAGAGGGAGATTAACACAACCTCCTTTTTAAAAATGGATATTGTTAAACAATAGTAAGAAATTGTCATATTTCACATGGATTGGATGTACTCTAAATAGTAAAGAAAGATTAAAAGAATCTAAAAGATAGTAAGCAGGAAAGAGGTTTTTCAATGCTGTTACCAATAATGAAATGACACAGAATTCCTCTTCCCTGAGGAGGAAACACCTGCTCCAGAAAGAACCTGGTAATATTCAGAGAGAGCAGGGAAAAGGGGTACTCAGTGGTGGCAGGAAGAGTCCCTGTGTGCCACAAAGTGAATAAAATGAAGAGGAATAACTGACACTAAAAGGAAACTATGAGAACAGCCAACCTGGATGGGTGAAGAGGGTAAAGGAAATCCATCAGTAACATAAATGGTGTCAATGTGGCATGCAGCAGCCTGGAGAAAACCAACTCATTTGGTTTTCTTCAGTCTCCACTGGCAAGAAAAGCTCATGATCAGAATTACCAAGAAAACTTTAGCAAGAACTTGTCACAACTGAGCAATTGAGAAAAGAGTGGGAAGCAGGGGTTACCATGTTTCTTCTCCCCTTCCCTTCCCACCCAGCTTCCTTTGGACTCCATCTCTCACAGCCCTCAGAGTTTAAAATAATGATGAAGTGGTCTGTCAGTATAAAAATTACCAAGTGAAAATGCCTGTAAGGATTGGAAGAAAGCTTTATTCTGCTGAGGAAAATGAAAATTCTGTAGAGCCAGGTTTTCCCCTCTGTTTTCCTAGAAATCACATGAGTCTAAGACTTTTCTTTTTGTGCCTCTATGCTTCATCTCAAGTCTTCCCCTCTTATACAAGGCTGTCTCTTGTAATTGAGAAGGGATGTTCTTGAATTAATAAAAAAAAAAGTGAAAATATCCACCAGTCCTGGATGAACTAATGAAAGTTAAAAAAAAGAGAGAAGTCCTGCAGTATTTTGTTGTTGCTGCACAGTCAAGAACTATATCCTCTCACCCTCAGCAGGGCATTTAAAAGAGCAAGAGTGTTTCAGCAAACACATCAATGGCCTGTATCTCCACCACTGAATTTTTCAGACTAGAGTCTCTAGAAGAACAGCAGTGCTTGTGAAAAATGCTGCATTTTTTTCATCATGTTGAACCAACACTCCTGAGACAGACCATGAGATCTGTGCCTGGAGCTGTTAGTCCTCCAGTCGGGAACTACTTCTTAGTAGCCAAAATACACAGACGGTGAGTTCCAGGTGTGAAAACTTCTGTGGTTCACTGACAAAGTTATTTTTATTATTTTACCCTGTATCTCCACTGATAATGGTATATGGGAACTGAGATATAACAAGATGAGACAGATACATTATTGTAAATAATATATTTTTAGGCCAAGAAAAGCCAAAATGTGTGACTAAACCCAAAAGTGTACCTGCAATCCTGAACAAAAGACATTGCAATTTAAAAACTGAGCACTTAACAGCTCTCAGGGAGGAAACAGAAACTTGAGATGTGCAACATTTTGTGAAATAAGAATGTTATCATGTGATTAAAAACTCTCAAGTTAAGGTTCCTGAGCATAGTGATCATAATACTGAAGTGATTCAGTCTGTGACCCTACAATACTTTTGTTACAGAGTTTCAATGGTATTTTTTGGGAAAAGGGAAAAAGAAAGGGTAAATATAACTCCTCTATATCCAACCAGGTGCCATACAGAGGTATAACATTGCACATCATCTGTTGCAAAAAAATATTATTCTTCTGCATTTGCGTCTGTATTATATGAAGCTCTGCTTCTGCTGCAACAAAAATAAACCTCTGAGCTCTTTTCTGTCTCACAGACAGATGGACAGAGACACACATCCCTAATACAAAGACCTCTGTACATTCCCAACTCAATTAAATCTACTAGTCTAGTGCTCCTTTAAAAATCAAATAATTTTCTTTCCTAGTGATAAAAAATAGCTTTGAAAATTTCTTTGAAAACTCTTAATAAGAAAAAATAAATCATTCTCATTGAGGAAATAGTATCTCCAGGTATCACACAAATTTCAGAGAAAAGAAAAATATGCTGCTGAAATTGATCTTTACAATTGAAACAACTGTATTAACATTTGAGATGAAATCCCAACCCCGTTGAAGCTTACAGGGGTTCTGTCATTGATTTCAGCAGTATGTGGAATTTATCCTCTGCACAGCTTTGTCCTTCATTTAGAATAATGAAATATGAGCACACAATATGAATAATCAATTACAGTCAACAGAGGGTACCACAATGCACACCCATATGCATATTACTTATGGACACATCTCAACGTTTTTGGAGGATGGGTTCTGAGAAGAAATGCCAAGGCAACAAATGGTTATGAAAACAATTCTGAATTTTCACTGTAAAAATGGGGCTAGTTTCTTTCATTAGAATGGATTATAAGATTTCCTGATACCAATTTAGTCAGTGATGCCAGAACAATAATTATAACGCAGCTGGTCATAATCATACCTTGCTGGTCTCATTGACAATAAAGAATATGTAGTATTCTAGCTAATTGTACTAGTTAGTCCTAAAAGTAGGCTTAATTCATATTTGGATTTATATCTGAATGCTCATATGTTTCTTTGCTTTGAAAGACCAGGGCAAATGGGACAACTATGTGGAAAAGAAACCCATTAGAAACAGTTAGACAGAAAATCTGTAGCAAGCTCTGAATATCTCTCAAAATGATCAGAGGCCAAGATGACATTGGAGCAAAGAGTTATCATAGACATAAGTTCTGTCTTGCTCTTTCCTTGGATCACACATACAGCCACCATCAGAGAAAGCACACAAAGTGAGGTAGATAATCTTGTTCTTGAGGCAGTATGCTCATTCCTGTTACCTGCTGCTACTGGTTCAGTCTGTTTTGCTGGGAAGCTGGACACACATCATGGCTATGATCATTACAGGCTCTAAATGAGGTTGCTTGTTGCCAACTCTGTCTCTTCACTTATCTGAAAAATATGTCAGTAATCAAAATGTACACCGGCCCCCAAAATGTACCGTTCAAAATATAACTGCCTGCTCCCAATCTCAAGACCCCAGCTGAAAAAAAAACAAATCAGAAAAAAAAAACCAAACACAAAAAACCCCACACAAAAAAAAAACCAAAAGACTGTTTATATGCAAGAATTTACTGATTTTAAGAGGGGAAAAGCCAAAAACCTAAAATCCATTCGTTTTGATCTTATATTTAATAGGTACGGCTTCGTGTATATATATATATATATATATATATATATATATATACACACACACTTGGATTTTTGCATCCAGATCTTAGCTTTTGTCTGAAAAGTAGAGAAATGGAAAAGATCAAAGTTCTGGAAAGACTAGGAGGTGCTCCATCACAGTGAACATACATCTATTTGCAAAAGCTTTCAAATTCAGGAAAGTCTTTTTAAGTAGATGGCCTTTGTTATTCTGAAAATTTCTGTCTCACCATTGTAATGTAAAAGAATTTTTAAAATCCAATGTATTTGAAGATCCACTGAGTTGCAATGAGCATAATGATTTAATAGTTGATATGTTTAAAAATCCTTACAGAGGATTAGCAGAGAACAAAAAAAAAAAACATTCTTATAGCCCTGGTAGGAAGCACACTCCAATGATCATATAAGTTCTGAATTCAGAAGGCAGCACCATTTAGACCTCCCTTACTTCAGTGCAGAGCTACTTATACTGCATCTGCTGAGGTTCAGAAAACTTCCCTGAAGACATCTTCTGTGCACCTCCTGGTAAGACAAGTGAGTTGCAGTTAATCAACCTGGTCTAGTGGAACAGTCCCATGACAGGGGGCTTGAAACTAGGAGATCTTTAAGGTCTGTTCCAACCCAAATCATTCTATGAAAACAGTAATAAAACTAACTTAACCAGGAAAACATAGATCAGCTGTTGTTGAATAAAGAAGAGCAGACCAAGTCAGATTTTGTCAGATTTTTAAGGTCAAAACAAACAAAATTTGTACTCTGTTGCAGCCCTCTTCTTACTCCATAAAGGTACTTTTCTCTAAAAAGGAAAATATATTATACAACTCACCTCTGGGATCATTTATTAACTTCCCTTCAATTCCTTTGCTTCCTTATAACCTGTTACCCAAATTCGAAAACAAATATTTTTTGCAAGCTTTTTATTTAAAACAAGTACCACATTTCTAATCCAGCTACTACAATTTGTATGGTTTACTCAGAGATTTAAGTAACAAATTTCAAAGTTTAGGCCAAAAAAGAAACTGAATTGGAGTAAGATCCATTTGCTACATGAATGGAAATACAGACTTTTACTACTACTAGTCAATACCATTTCATGCTACCACTAGAAATATACACATTGCTGAGACATGGCTTCCCACTTCATAACAGTAATGACTGACCTCAGAGGAAATACTTGATTTATATCAGGGATTTGGGATTTTAATTCTTGCTTCCTTTAGCTATTCAAAGATGAATATATAAACTGATATTCGGTTCATTTTGCCAAGTGCTACTATTTGTTAATTGCCAAACAGATCCTTTAAATTCAACGTTGATAAGATTTCCAGCTAGGAAAAAGACCCCAAACAAACAACAACAAGGCTCTTGCTGCAAGCTATGAAGAATTTTTTCCACAGAATACGATCTGACAAGACCATGTACAGTGTATCTGGCACTAACCAACACAATTCCAAAACACAAATATCAAGCTATCCTTTCTCTGCTTTACTCTTCCAGATTCAGGAAGTCCACAGCCTGTTGTTTTTAAAGTCCAAGAACAAACTGTTGCTGCTTCACTTCATCTTATGCTCTTTCCCATCTGAATTCATAAAATAGATGGCAACAACTATCCAACATTAGTGTGTACTTAGTTTGCAGGAAACCTCCCTCTAGATGCGTTTCTTCCTCACAATGAACAGATATTCCAGTAAGGAACATGAGTAGTTTATACACAGATTGAAACCTTCTGCAGTTGAGAACCAAGTTCTTCTGTCTGCCTGTGCTGGGACAGCCGTATTTTTGTTATCACCCTGAATTAGGCTTAGTTTTCTACCACTTAGGAAAATAAAAAAAAATAAAAATTAAAAAAAAAAACCAAAAGCACAAGGTTTTGTTGGTTTTCTTTATTAAACTAAGCCTCAAGAAGTTTTCACTTTGTTGCTAACGAACGCCTGTTTTAATCAAGCCCCAGACAAAGCAGACAGCAAATGCATTTATTATTAAAACAAACTTCTTTAAAAATTCAAATCTTGGCTTATTAAAAAATATAATAAAGACTTTTATGTAGTTTAGTATGCAAGAGTTAGATTGCTTGACCTCTCTTTTAATGACTTAATTAGCTGTACTAAAGCCCAGCTGGGCCTCTGCTGACAACATTGCTAGATATTTCAATCAGGCAGTGTTATGGAGAATAAGTAATAAATGCTACCTTGTCGCCATACAGTCCCAAACCAGGGTGCATGCTGGTAATGCTAAATTTGATCAGTATGCCTCATATTTCAATTAGTCGTGGTCTGAATCACTAAAACTGTGTAATGTGTATGAATTCCTGATATCAGATACAGAGCTACAGGCTCCCACAGTTAGAACCCATTGAGTTTGCTTTTATTAGCAGCCAATTAATGGCCAAAATCTGCATTGCTTTTAAAATTTATAACCTCTATTCCAGCTGCATCCATGGCTCCTAGTATACTGTATACAATCAGATCCATATCACTGTCGCGAGTCAAACAGCTGCAAATTGTATTCTGTCTGCAGAACTGAAAAATCCTTCTATACAGAAGCTTTTTTTTAACCTCTTAGAAGTTCTTTTCAAAGCCCAACAGCACCAGTCACTTTGCGACAATGAACGGTTTAATACAGAAAGAAAGAAATCTACACCAAGGTAACCTCTTGGGATGTGCTAGGTTTTCAAACGAATGAAACCCTATCACTTTGGCACAGCACAAGGGCAAGCAAAGCCACTTCTCCTGACCAAGGCTAAGAAAATATAAACATATAAAACCCGACCCTCATTGAAAATTAACCCATTGAAGTCTAAAAAGTCATTAAAAGATCCTGACAGTGCAGAGATTAATATTTTAAACTAACTTTCACAAATTAGTAACAGTGGAAATTGTAATACAGAGCCTAGTGATCCTTAAGAGATTACTGCAGAGAAAGAGGCTCATGCCTGCTTTTCCCCACATGGTTTAATGAATACTTGAAGATTTCTAGACATTATTTTTAGGAACAAGTCTCTATTTCTGTTACATGATATGGCAGGAAATTTTGATGTGATCCTATTCAGACATAAAGCGTAGTAGCTTTATGTACTGGTAATGTCATGTCATAAAGCCGTATGAAAAAGGCATATTTGACATCTGAAATTATGCTATTATTTTTAAAATTAATTTACTATATGTAAAAATGCACAGGCCTAGAACATTTTTGGACATCTGATCTTCCAGTGTTATCTGAGACAAACACTGAATGTTTCTGTTCTTTCCCCTTTCTAAGCAACTGATCAAAAAAAGAAGTGAGAAAGAAAACAAAAACAAGAAAAGAAAGGAAAAGGCTGTATTATTTAAAATTCAGCAATGTAAGAGTGAACAACAGACAAAAAGTATTCACCTGTTTAAGTGCCTCAGTTTTATACGTGGAATTGTGAAAAAGCACTTCAACAGCAATACATGGCAATACAATTGTTGTGCTTGGATAATACAAACTGCTGTCATGGCTATTTAAAAGACAATAAAATCCTATTTTACAAAATTCAGCCACTAATAACCAGCATTCTTTCTAACTGCTTAAATACTGCAGTAAGACTCCTAATGCCACTGTGAAATCATAAGCTAGTACTTCAAAGGTGTTCTATCTGTTACAAATTTAATCTTCACTGGTATGTCACAACTCACTTCATCCCAGAAGCTTTGAGATGCAGCATAGCGGCATTTTTGTAGTCCTAGGCAACCTGAACCAAACTGTTAAATACCTGCCTGATGCCCCCCAAATGATCACAATAATATTGCTTATAGGATTTACAATAATGGATATCTTCAAAAATTAAAATTATTCTGCTCCACTTAGTTAAGAATCAACTTGTTTGATTCGTTGCAATGCGGATGAAATATGTTGGAAACATTCTATGCTTTTAATGTGATTTAAAAAAAACCTTCTTATGAATACAATAATCACACAGTAGGATATTTATTCTGTAGCTCCCTCAGCTCCCACTGAAACTAGGAGAAAAGAACAGAACATATGCAGTAATCAAAGGAATTATATAGGTGTAAAACTGGTGAAAAAAGTGCCATAGTCACACCTGGCACAAAGAGGGATCATTCTCCCTACATTAAACACATTATTATACATCAGCACATGTGTGAGATACATTCCTAGATAGGCACCTTTTGGTTTTCCCCTGAGAATGCATAACTCGTATGTTCAGATTATTCATTTGAAATTATAGTAGCAAACCAGGCTAATAAAAACATGCAAATAAATTAAATTAGGATTTCATGTGATCAGCCTAATTATCTCCCCCGTATGCTCATATTACAGCTTTCTTAAAGTCTGGACAAAATAGGTTGTTGGAAGACTTTAAGAAGCTGTTTTACTTAAAATATGGTGAGACAGTACAGACATCTCCCAGAATATGTGGATCTTCTTCGCATTGTGTACACACACACAGAGGAAGAACCTTCCTAACAGAGATGGATTTTACTTAGAAATTAACTGTTTACTTCAAACCTCAAAGATAGGTGCTGCTTGATAAAATGGGTAATTCTCAAAAAAATCCAATACAAACTAACCACCAAACCAAGAAAAAAACACACACACAAATGGAAGCACAGGACTCTATCAAATTTAGGTAGGATAAACACATGTGTTTGAGAATACTTAGCTGCAACCAACAGGGATCCCTTTGACTTTTGAATTTTTACACATATTTCAGACAAAATCAGGGAGGAAAAAAAATCCAGCACTCAAGAACATCAAGTGGATTTGTGACTCTCTCTGGAGGACTCTGGGCCCTTACAAACATACGAATGGATTATGCTGATTTTATACATATTTAATCATTGTAATCCGTATGTTTTGATATATAATCTGCAACCTGTATTATAAATGGAAGAACTTTATCCACATTATTACACCTCCCTGTTATACACAACAAAATATTTAATTTCATAAGTTAATTCTATAAAAGGTGAAAAAAATTTACTTAATATTTTACAATTACTTTACCTTTTTTTACTTTTTCAGAATTCAAGAGAGATTATGAACAAAAAATTACACTGAAAATTGCTTTTATGTTTATACATTGATGAAAGTAAAATGACCCTAACTATTCCACTATTTTTTACACTGCTGATTTGCTTACTTTTTATTGGTTTTGTTTGAAGTTCTATATATATATTTAGTAAAAAACTCACACTGATTTGTTTCTATATGTAAAGCTTTAATATATGTTTCCTTACATAGTTGATCACACTCAAGATTATTTACATGTTTGGACCCTATTTGGTCTACAGAAGACTGCTGCTGTACAAGAAATAAACAATTGGTCGTATTTTATGCTTCTGTATAAAATAAGTGAACTTCTAAAAAAACTCATTATAAGTTGCACAATACATATGGTAGCCTCAAAAACTTGAAAGAAAAAAAAAAAAAACAACCAACCACCACCAAAATAAAAAACTGAAATAAAGGTCCAAGCATAAGAATGCACACAGGCAAAACCTAGCAGTATAACCCAAAAGAGAAAAATGTGAATTCAAATATACAGATGCACATAAAGCTGCTCCTGAAAACTTAGAAGCAGAATGCCTTATTGTACAAAGGGATTTGAGTGAGAGTGAGGAATCCCCACATGCTTTCTCCTGGGCAGTGCAAAAAAACTTTTGTAAACATATTATTGGCAAATCACTCTGACAACTAAAAATGGCAGAGGAAAAGGGAAAGCCCACATAAAATATCTATGATTTAAGTATAACCTGATGGGCAGTAGGTACTATGCACATTCATTAGGGATGTCCACATGCAACTCACTCCTGGCTTGACTTTGTTCTGCCATTCATGAATTATGCAGTCATCTCTAACACAGGGAAACGGGAGCGAATTATGCTGCCCACTATCACATATTATCTCCCTGGATACACACACTTTAACACTCAGGTTTAAACATGTTTATATGCTGTTGTGACCACTTGGGATTTTCATTCTTGTGTATGTTGTGTGTACACACACAAGTGAGCTTACATACCTGTAAGAAAACAAATCATATACACAGGTGTATGTAAGTAAGAGAACCATGAAACCATAATGGAATGAGAAATTTCCTTGAAGATTTTTAAATCTGGAAAAAAAAAATCCAGTTTAAGTGCTATCCATAAAAAGGTAACGGCAAATCCCTTAATACATAACACTTCCTAGTCAACACTGCAGCCATTAAACCTTTTTTTCTGCCGCCTAAGTTTAAAATCTGATATTTTTTTCCACATCCTTTTGCATTTTTATGGGCACCTAGTCTTTCCGGGCGCAGCCCTAACACTGCCACGCAGTATTTTATTATGCATGTTGTTACATCTGCTCTTACAAGGCTGACTCTATTATCATTTTGCAAGTGACTTTTTAATTACTGTTACATCTAAGATGAGATTTGGAATTTAAAAACACGCACACAAGGGGTTAGGCTGGTCTTTGATTATTAAAACCTTAAGGTTCATAGACTAAAAGGGTCAGATGGGAGCACAGTGATCCTCCAAGGACTGCAAGGCTGGAATCCACAGTCATTGCTCAGACAGAGATCCCATGGAGTCAGGGTACAATCCTCCTTGGGCAGTCGGGCAAGGCCCCCATATTCTGGGAAGGAACTTAAAAATGGAAATTTCATGATCTGCATATTTTCTGATAGGTCTTGTCCATTAAAATGCAATTCTAGTATGCATTATGGATAATTACCTTTATTTGCCATACTATATGGATTCTTAGTGTTTAAATTATCCCCAGAATGCGCAGAATTGCACTTTTTGAAGTAATCCTTTGTAATAAAACAGAATGCATTTTGTCAGATAGCTGGGGTTTTATCTGTGCCGTAATAAAGGTGCTTAAAAATGTAGCCTCAGGCAACTAAAGCAGGATTTCACTTCTTGAGGAAAACCAAAGTAAAATAAAAATTTTCCCACACTGCACAATCTAGTCATTAATTTTACTGTAGGCAGCCAGACATGCATGCCAATGTTTTCACTGAGTAAATGTGTGGTTTAACCATTATATTCTCTACATCTGAAAAAAGCTCCCACCAAATATTTGATTTTTAATTTCAGGTTTTTACATCAGATTGAAATACAGTATAATATCATACCTCTTAAACCTACTATGATGAAGCTAATAAACAGTGATAAATATTTTCCTTAATTTTGACAGACATGCAGTGAAATATATTTAAATTCACATTACAATTTTCACCTGTTATGCAAGCTTAAGGAAACAGAAAATACTACATATAGCAGTATTCTTTTTCTTTTAAAGAAACTATGTGTTTGACATTTTAGAAAGTAAAACAAAAACCACATTCAAAAACCTGTATTTTTCCTCTAAGGAGTAATTATCATAATATACGTGTGCATTTTGAATGACAAGCTGAGGAGTACGTAGCAACAAAATGTGCAGCTTATGCAAACACTTGTTTAAATTTATACATAAACACATAGTTCTAAGAGTCCCCTAACTTCCGTTACATTTAGATATTTGTTACAAAACAGAAAGTTTTTAGCAGATGGCTTGCTTGCTTTACGCCCTGTGACACCCCAAGCCCTTCAACTGAAAAACCAGAAAGAATTAGAAATTCTAACTACAAAAATATCAAAAGCAGGAATCAATTTAACAGCAAAATGAAAGGTTTGGATAACTGTCCGTTATACTACACATGAAAAATTTTCTCTCAAATGAGGTCAAGAAAGTATCAAACAACTGTAAGCTTATAGCATAAATACAAAGTACTTATCATTGATGTATACATATTAGATAGATGTACACTATTTTAATATAAATATTTCCTAAACACCAAATATCTCATATTGAGTATAATTTCAGATAAACACATCTCTTTATTATCCAGCACTTCCACTTACATTGTAAATGAGATGTGACCAGCAGAAGGCAGTGTTACAATAAATATATATGCAACTACTCATTTACAAGCTGGTTTGATATTGAGATTTAGAGTTTTCCTAACTTTTCACAATACAGCTGTTGTTTTCCCTAGGCACTTAGTATCAAAACCATCTTCTTAATGTAAATAAGCTTAGAGAAGTACTTAAAATACTTTGGAAACCATTTCTTTTGTACTACAATGTTTTTACTTTAAAAAGTTAGCCTCCTTAACTTTTACTACGTTGCATCTTTAGCTTTTTAAGTTCGTAAGAGAATTATGTTTTGCACTTACCATTTCAACACAGCATTATGCTGAGCTGTCCCCTCATGAAACAGGACTCACACACTGTTGAGAAGATGGGCATTGCCTCCACAGCAGTCTAGCTTACATAATTCAGTCCAAAAAAAAAAAGCTTCTAACATCATTTCTTATTAACCTTTAGTGGTTTGACCATCATCTGGTAGAACAGTATCTAATATACTCTTATTGGAAATGCTTTAGGAGTAATAGAACGTACCTTTAATTAAATCTCCATCAAACATTTAAGTAATAATGTCGTTTAGTATGTGTTAGTATACAAAATCTGTTGGATACCTCTCCAAGTTTACAAAATCCATGCTAAAGGAGCCAACATTGCAAAAAAAAAAAAAAATGTTACAGCATATGTTTGGATTTTTGTATTTCAAAGTCCTGACTACTTTATCTGAATTACAGATTTAGAGCTTTGTTATGTGTGATAGTTATGATAATATGATCACTAAAGGCACAGAGACAGGGAGACTCAAATCCCTTTGAAAATCCCTTTCTCCATCTCCTACAGCTGCTGCTGGAGTTTAATATCTGATAGAATGATGAAAAAGAACAGGCCGAACTCCAGTTTTAATAAAAATTTTAACAGGTCTACATATAGTTATGAAAAATGTTATTTGCAATGCCAATCTTTAATAAAATTTTCTTAAACCAAAGAAAATTCCCTATGGGGAATCTGTTATGAATGTGTTTTTCATATGTACTATTTAAGGCTGTTTAAAGGTTATGAAAGTGACTGGTAAAATAAGTTCTAGCATAGCACAACAAAATCCTATGTGCAGTCTCGCTTTTGCATTTAATCAAATAGGTAAGCAAGTCCTTCAATTTTTCATGTTTGCTCTAAAACAAATATTTTCAGTTTTCATTAAAACTTTTATCTGAGTGAACAGTAATAATTCTTAGCATGTACATTAGCTTCAAAGAGAGGTCAGCTACGCTCAAATTTACCTCGTTGCTGAGAACATATTGATTTGAATACTCTTATCAGTCACAATCTTTGCAACTCACACACTTCCTAACACAATATTCTCTGCAATAGTCAGTTTAGTACATGCTTTAATAATATTTAATTACGTTTAGATGAGTTTAGTGTTAAAAAACTTGCAGAACATCACTTTCAAACTTTGTGACCTGTGTGATCATTATGTGTCTTAAGGACATAATGAAATGTTCTAACCATATTATGACCCTGTTTCTTGCAGTAATACTACTGAATAAAAATTCCAACTTGTCATTTTTGTCTAATTCAAATTAGAATTTTTCTGGATGGTAGTTTAAATATTCTGGAAATCAAGTTATTCTTCCATAAGGCATCTATACAACATAAAAAATGACACATTCCCTCAACCACACATATTAAGGACTAGCAACAAATTATATTGCATGTGCATGTTTAAGATGACTGTAAAAAAAATATATTTACTTACTATACCAACTTTCTGTTTCTAAATCTTTTATCTTCATCCCCTCAAACCACATTTGCATCTCTATGATCATCTTAGAACATAACATTAGAACATGATGTGTGTGCAATATTGACTTCCTTAAATAGATGGCAATTTGTGCAAAATAATTTCTTTTACAAATAAATGTCAGTCATCATACATGTACAGAAAACAGAATGTGCATCCTGAGTAAAGAGGTCATTTCTAGCTCTAGACTAACTGAAGTAAGGAGTGAGGCAGGGGAAATCATAAAAAACACGCCCATGAACTTCAGTCTCCCCTACCTTAAAAATCTAACTACAGACCTTAATTCACAGAAGTTGGTCTGTGCACATCTGTCTGTAAGAGCACGCTTTTTATAGATCAATGTGAAAGAACTGGACCCAACTGTGAGCTTTCTGGAATATTTTAAAGCTTTACCTAATCAATGAAAACTGAGAATGTCCATCTTCTGGAGACATAGTAAAAAATTACACCACTATCACTAGCAAATTAAAAGCATAAGCTGTCATTATAATAAGTAATTAACATTATTTAAAACAATCTACCATTTTTGTTTCATGTATTTTCAAATTCTTCATTTTAAGGTTTTGGTAAGGTTCATATTTCCTGTGACCTTAAGCAGGGGATTTGGAAAATTTTGGAGGAATCAAGGTAACAAGAATGTATAAAAGAATAATTTATTGCTGTGACCATTTTGTCCTCCGATTTCTGTTTTGGGATTATAGTGGATTATCTCTGTCTAAAATCTATTTTTCATATCCCTGTGGAAATTAATTGACAAGTTCACAAACAGGAAAACAAAAGAAAAAAAAAAGAGATCTAATCAATATTTAAACTCAAACATTTATGCTATCTTTTTGAACAGAAATTTTATAAAATGTTAGCTGCCTCTTCAAACATAAAGGCTCCAGATAAAATTTAAATTAACAATAGAAAAACTTCAAAAGACTATCTGAACTAACTAGTTTGAAACAAACATATTTCATTAAAATGAAGAAATCTCAAAATTTTCTCTATCTATACAGGTTACATTTGACAATGTTTTATTTCTGATGGCACTTTTTAAAAACTCTTAAGAATTATCATTCTTAAAAAAGTAGTTACTTTCATAGAGAAAAGCCATAATGCTATAAAAGTTCTAAAGTATTTATAGTTTTTATGCCTAATTAAATTACTCTACCATGAAAAAGATAAAATCAAAGTTATATCAAATTGGATAAACACTAAACCAACAATTTTATTAACTGATACTATTGGAGGTTTTTCAAATTAAAATAAAAATAATAATTTCATTCAAATTCTGTTTATTCATATTTCATCACTAAGTGTTTACAAGAAAATGTTAATATATAAGAATGGATTAAACATTCTAAAAAGTTCCATTTTCTGGAAAATGTAAGGGAGTATCACTTTATATATCATTTTGAAAACAAATTAAAAGCATTATTGCTATTAGGATGCTTTGGTTTACCTTTCAATCTTTAAAAAATATATAAGTGAGCTCAAGCGGTTTTGTTTTCAAAACTGTTTTAGTAAATTTATTAATCTTTCTAGGTACAGTGCATGATATTAAAAAGTGTTTCCTGACTCATATCAAGATTACTTCAAGTGAATAAAGAAGATATATACTTTTTAAAAGAACTGTTTCATGTAAGGTTTAGCTGCTTTCTTTTTTAGTCACAATTATCTCGCCTTTTATTTTTTTAATAATTTAGAATTCGTTTGGAGTTTCAACAAAACCCATTTTTTGATCAGACATTTTCCTGAGAACATATTAAAATACTAGGTTTTTAATTGACTAATCTCCACATGATGAAAAAATAGATATAATTTCTTCATATTTCTTTGTAGAAGTTTATTAGTAAAAATTTTCCTCCCCTTTTTCTAGAGATTAATAACCTTAGGATCTAGTGGAAAGCTTTGGTAACAATCTGATAATCCACAACTGTCCCTTTTATTACTAGAAAACTGGATTTAAGAATGCAAAAATTACTTCTAATTTCTTGTTCTCAAACTGAATGTATTAAAAAGTTTCCATAGCAACTGCAAAGCATAATACCAGTCCCCAAGTAACTCTCCAATAATAGCCAAAAAACCATATGTGATATTTAAATGCTTAATATTTTAACAAAACTTTCTTTAACAGTAGGATGAAATGCTTCTCAGACATTGATATTTTAAGTTCAGGTAGCAAGATGAAACAAAACCCCAGTTTACATCTGAACATAGACACCATATTATTCATTCTGTGGATTCTAATAAATGGCACAAGCTAACAAGTATGCTTTTTAAAAGGCAAGGAAAAATATAGAGCTGCTTCTATAGAACTGTCCCATTTGCTTCTATTAGAGAACTACCTTGTTCGTTTTCTCTGCACAGCTATGAACACGAGTTTTCATGACTTCAGGCAGTCTATGACCAAGATTACCTGTTTTAAGCTCTGTTCTAAGAATTTTTTTTTTCATTCCAAATAAAAAAAAAAAAATTCACTTGCTTTTATAGCCTTCCATATTATCTGCCCTGTATACCAAAGAACACAGAAATATTGCTTTTTCTTGATGTTGTTTATCTTTAAGAGCCCAGACACATGAAATGCTGATTATTTCTAATGAAAAGATCAACTCTACACAACATATGACCATTTGTAAATAAAGTTTTTTGGGTATTTCACCCGTATGCAATAGAAGACAGGAAATAAAGAGACAGGGAATAATATCATCATGTATTTTTTTTGTCTAGTGACAAGGTTTAATGTTTATGAACTTTACATATTCACTTTTTTTTTTAAGCTAAAACCAAAATTAAAATTACTAGTTTTTCTAGCTGGGGCCTGATTCATCTTCACTGCAATCAATAAATTTTTTTCAACAACTTCAGAGATTTTTGGTAGAGTATGTGTCACTCTGCAAACTCACCAGCTTATTTTTTTCATGGTATTTGTATCCAGAGAACTGCATTTATGGTTCGACACATGGAACAAAAACACATGCTTTAACAGTAAAATCTGCAGGACAGCAAACATTTAAATGTATCACCAACTTTATCCTTGTTTGTTACCCAATGTGTTATGTTTACTCACATTTACTTGCATGAGTAAAGCTACTTATTCATTTAAACATTCACAGAATTGGCTACTAGGAATATGCAGTTTACTTCATGTAAGCTACATGTATATGTAGCAATTTCATAGGTCATTGCAGTAAGTATAATTTTGCAATGGTCTGTAGAGTTCACGCTCCCTTTGAAAACTAATGCCACAATCTTGCGAGCACATACTCGTGTCCATAATCGCACACATGTGAGTACTACTGGACTGTTCTCAGGAATAAAATTACTGAAATGCATAAGTGTTTGCAGTTTCAGGACCTAAAATTGTTAATACCATACAAGTCCTGTACAAGTGCTGCGTTAAGGCGCCATCCTGAAAACACTTAACTCCTGGGTATACAACAGCTGTGCTTATTTCTAGGGCTAACCCCTTTGAAAGTAAGTAGCAGTAAACTCAGTACTAATTATTTAAACATCTTTACTCTGAAATGTGCTCCCTCATCATTTCAGAGAGGGAGACTACAAGGTTACAGTACGAAGAACTTAGTCTCTCATGTTACCTCAGATAATAGAAGCCAGTCTGAAGCCACAGATTATCCTGAATAAATGATCTAGTAGCATCCAAGATCTAGCTCTAACAAGCAAAAAGAAAAGTTACAAACTATTAAAAAACCACATTGCTCAGCTTCTCACCTAGTTGAGGGTCTAATAGACCCTTATCCTGACCAGGGCACCAAGTTTCAAGCCACTCATAAAACTGCTCATAATGACCAGTTTCCTGGGGATTGTTAATTAAGAAAAACATTTTTACAGAAGTGTCATATAAAAATACAAGACTCAGATAGGTAAAGCACATTAAAATTGCACTTGGAAAAGGGTGATGAAAATCCATTAGTTTAATACTCTCCCCTATCTACTGTGGTAACTACTCAGCCTACAAGTAAAGCCACATTTGCTGCACAGTAGTAGCTATGGCACCCTGGGCAGCCATGCCCCTCCCTAGCACCAGCGCGCTGCCTCTCTCAACTTCCCCTTGAGTTCAGCAGCTATGTCTCCTCCACTTCCACAATTTGCAAGCCCTGTCTGAGGATGTTGTCTTAGAGTAATGACCGTGCGAATAACAGCACCTAGTGCTACCTATTGTTGGGACTAGTGGAATACTCCTTCTGTTTTACACCCTTTACCGAAGCAGACATTTCTGCTTATTTGTACTGTTTGGTTCTCATTGTGAATTTTATCTTGGCTCAGAGATCAAATGCAAGCCTGCAGAGCTAAGGAGTGCAGACCAGAATTAAAACAAGATGCCCGTGCAGTGCTTGCCTGTGACACATTTCACCTTACTAAATATTTTATCAAGATATGTATTAATAAACTGAAAGCAAGAGTGTTTCTTTCTGCATTGTTTTATAACATCTGGTTTTGTAACTTTTTGTTTTATTATGGGTATAATCTTATAAAAAGTTTAAACATGTCCATAGTAGCTGCACCAGTGCTACAAGAATAGGCTCCTGCAATACTAAAATTCTACAATTATGTGCCAACTAGTAGCAGACTTCATGTTACACAGTTCCAGACAGATACCCACCATATTTGTACCTATGATACCAGTGGGAAATTCTGTGCAGAATCATTACTATCCGGTTAAAGTCCTTAAGCTCAGATTTGTGCAGTCTTTCAGTTTGAAAACTGAATTTCAAAATATACATATTTTTTATATTTTTTTATTTTTTAATATAGCTATACACACACACATATATATACACACACTCATACTTCTAACACAGTCTGAATATTTTGGAATTGAAAAACAGTATTCTACCTTTAGAGAAAGATACAGCAATAATGTTATTGGGATATCATAAGAATATTAACACTGCTGCAGACCTAGGAACATTTTAATTTGTAAGAAGCAGCAGAGTCTGAAGTTCATCAAAAGTGCATCAGAGTAAATCTAAACAGAACAATCCTTATGACATCTTTGTGCTTTGTGTAGATGCATTTTACATTCACCATCGGTTCATTTTTTTTTACAGTCCTAGTTTGGATTGCTAAGTAACGTAGCATTGGTTCTCATTTCTAAGTAGCTTAGAGATCCATTTAAGTTTTACTAGCATTTGAATGAAAATTACCCTGCTAAAACAGGATCCAGAAAAAGCTTTGAATCTTCAGCAAACGCATAGAAACACGTGTTATGTAAGAAAGGCTTTCTGTACCTATGCAATTTCATGATTGTCAGTAACTATATTTTGTTTGGACATAGATGTATTTTACCCATAACACCTATCTTTAGCTGGCATTGTCCAATGGATGTTATTTTGTATGCTCTCTCTTTGTATGGACATTACTTGTGCTGTGTCAGAATTGTTCCTTTCCTTCATTCGGCACTGAGTAAAACAGAAATACGAACCCACAACACTTTTTTTAACAGTCCCATAGGTTTAGCACTAAAGATTTTGCTATCCAGCTGAGCTTCTTCATACACAGGCACAGATTACCTTAGTATCAGGATTTTTTTTTTTTTTAACCATTAAGTACCGTCATTCATTTTCCTCTGAAGTCACTACACTGCTATTAATCTTTTCACATCATGGCAGCACTACCTTCTCTATGGGAGCTCTGAAGCTTTCTACAAAAGCCAAGTAGAGGAGAGCTTAGCAATAGAGGCCTACCAGTATCACTGTTAAGGAAATAATTTGATAGTAGATAAGTGAACACAGTCCTTTTTATAGATACAGGCGGGGTTGGTTTTGTTTATATTCATTTGGTACTTAATTGTAAATGCAATGGAAATCGGGCTCCATTTGAGACCATATGAAAGTAAGTGGCACCTGAGAATGTAAGGTTTCTTCCAGTTCTCACTTTCAAGGGCATGGACCTATAAAGAATATTAGATCAAACATCCTGGCTACTCTGGTTCACAGAAGTGATCAGAAAGCCGGGGTCAGAGGACTCCCGGACTGACACAGCTTTGAAATCCACCATACTAGAGGCACACGACTCCATTACAGCAATACTTAGGGATAACATTTGCAGTATATGGCACAGCCGTATACTGTGTCACAATGTGCAGCTGCCAAGGGGTCCATTGCAACAAGACCCACGTCTCTAGCCTTCACAGCCCTCACATAAATTGGCAGTGAAAAGCATTTCAGATACAGAGCCAGTCCTTTCCACAGCATCTCTCCAGCAGGCCTTTCTTTCCATTTCCTCTCTCAGGGAAATCTGGGGGCATACAGAGATCCTCTTTGGACCTTTATATCTCCCCATTGCTTGGAGTATCATAACATAAGCTGTGCTGTGTTGCTTGTGTTGTTGCAGGTAAGATTAGTCTTTTTGGTTTTTTAATCATAAAAACAAGAAAGATGCACAGTTGCATTTACTTTCATCCAGCACCTTGGAAGAGAAGCTCAGTTCTATGAAACCACTCCAGGGACCACTGCTGTACCACAGAACTCACAGGCTCCAGACTGTGATGTGCACAGGGGCTTGGGCTGCTATGCCTGTACCCATGGCAGCTCTAGCCCTGTTAAGTTGCTTGGACTGCCTACACAGCAGTTTGGCAAGCAGTCGTGTATGATATATTGATATTAACTAACTGCTATATTTTAAAGAATAAGCCGGCATAAAGTAAGAAGGATTTAAAGCACTAGTAAAAAGTGACCTCAAGAAGGATTTGCACAGCAGAACTTTTTTTTACAATTGTATCAGAGTTCCTTCTCTGTAAACAAATTGTATAGTCCAAGACCACCACAGTCACAATGCTACTGCTGGTAAACAGTAGCAACTCTAATTAAAACTACTTTATTCTCACGTGCTAAAGTCTTAAAACAAAACATCTACCCAGAAGGCACAACTAATAATCTTAATGTCTATTTAAAACATCTTTAACTGCAAACAGAAAATAGCAATTTTTTCCCTATAGTTTATGTATGCACTTGCATAAGAATATCTCTCCCTGAACAACCCCAAGGGGAGAACTTCATTAAAATACTTATATAAGTGATTTTTTTTATTTTTTTTTTTTTAATCCAGAGGAGAGAGGAGGAAGGGAATCAAATCACCAAATCAAGAATCTCAATTTCTTACTTAAAGATTTGGGCTGGGGGGTGAGCCCACTTTATTTTCACATCTCACTTAAATGCTTTTTTATCCTGTTCTGTGCTTCTTTCTTTACGGAAGTGAACTACTTTTCATTAACAAGTTAAAACATTTCTGTTCAAGGCTCAGCACAAGTAACGCAGTGTGGGTCTTAGAGAAGATTTTGCATTTGAACAGCAGTTCATTCCACTGCATTTTATAAAGGGAGTATCCCACACTTTACAGACTATGAGTCACTGTGCCATAGCAGCTGTGACTCTGAGACCAGATTATTTGTTTTACCGTGTAGGCAAAAAACATTGTTTCTTTGGACCATGTGCTACTCTTTATTTATTGGTATGATCTAAATATTTCCAGAACATCCCATCTGCTGCTCAGGAATTTGGAAAGAGGACCCTTTCTCATACATGTTCCCCCTTGCCTCTCTTCCGCACACCCCCTTCTAATCCAAAGTCCACTATTAGGACTGAAATCAGTCAAAATTTTTTCTAGATAAAATGAATCTTGAAGACACTATTCATGCCAGGACTATTTTTCCTGGGATCAGCAGCCCCACTGAACTTTTTGGGTCCATTTTTAGACTGTCAATCCTTTATTAGCACTGAGCCCTGAACAAAATCACAGCTAAGAAAATTGGAAATGGGATGCGATGTGATTTCCATTATAAATGAAATGACTTTAAAAAGAAAAGACAACATAAGGATATAAGTATCTTCATAGTACTGAGCAAGTTTTTCTGCTTAAGACTTCCGGCACGATGTTCAGAGCCCCAGCTCATACAATAGCAAAAATTAATTCAGCTTTCTAGGAAAGGATGGAATATTTTGCAGAACATAAAGAAATTGACTAAAGAGGTACAAGCATAGAAATGCTTGAAAGCTTTTCTACATACAAGTATACCTTTTCCTGTCCCAGAAGAAATGTTAGTTAGGCGTCATATCAGATGGGGTTGTTCTGTTGGTGTTTTGCTTGCTGCTTTTTACAAATGATTATACACCTTGGACTCTTGGAAGGTTTATTTACTGCCATAAGTCATGGAAGACATGTCTGCTAGTACTCCCTTTGGCAAAGGGAGATCTAGGAGTTATTTTTACATATCTTGCCACAAAGTTTTGAAATATCTTTCAAATGCCTAGGTTCTCTGGGTTTAGTCTAAATTTGGTCTTTAAAATCAAGATTGGCAGTTAAGTCACAGAAGGAGGTACATGCCTCTTAAAGAAAAAGACAAGACAAAAATACCACTACGCAGTATCATGAAATCAAATTACCTCTACATGAGTGCATCAGCTCAGATAAATGAAAAACCCTGAAGCTACAAACAACAGAAGAGTTAAAAGTCAACACCTCCCTTATTTTGTTCCATAAAGTTTTTTGGAATTTTTGCAGGGAAACAAATAATAAACATTAATTAAATACACTAGCAGTCAGAAAAATTGCAATATAAATTACTGTCCATTGTAATAGAAAACTAAATTACAATGCAAATTGATTTCTATTACAAATTAATTTATATTAAAAATGCAGATATTTAGGATACTGCCAACTATTTGAACAATTTCTTCTGGTGCAATTCTAATACCAGAGTATTTAGAATAGTTTTAAAAATATTTGTACATCCTGGTTCTATTATTCCACTTACCCATTTAATTTATTATTACCCAGATGAATTTTGGTGGTTGTTTTTTTGTTTGTTTGTTTGTGGATTTGTTTGGTTTGGTTTTTTTAAGTGAATGAACGAGAGAAGGAAATTATTCTCAACTATAGATTCATAGATAAAATACTGCAGTAAGTGTAGTTTTGAAATTCTCATTTCAGAAGACCCTGACTTAGCTGAGAAAGATCCAAGAGTTATAGAAATATTTCTCTCCATACGACAAAGACAGATTTTTTGCACTGACATTAAAAATCGACCTCTGCTTGAAGTTGGTGAACCAATGTAAATCACACCAAAATCCTACTTTGGACTTTACAAGATGCTCAGCCCCTTTGCTAGACCTTTGCAAGTTGCATGAATGTCCCACAGGTCTGCTGGGTCAACACAATATTTTCCATGTCATTTAACTCCTGCATTATGGCAGCTGGAGCTGAAGGACACAAACAAAACTGCCATACAGGGAAGCTTGTTGTGAGCACAGTCAGAGTTCTGGGTACAGCCTTGCTGCTGAGGGTGAAGCAGGAAAGGAGAGGCAACAGGACATCTGTACATGGATCTACATGACATATTATTCTATACCCTTGAATACTCTGACTCAGTTAATTCAATGCCTCTGTATGAAGCTGAGTTACATCAACAAGAACCTAATTACTTTAAGTGCCCCTTATACATAGTTTCTGAACCAAAGTTATTTTTAATCTTGACAACACCCACCCCCATACAAATAAATTATATATTTATTTTCAAATAACCTTTCCACAAACTGGAACATTTTCTCTATATTTGCTGCAATAATTCAACCATGTTTTCTATGTACGGGAGTTGGAACTAGATGATCTTAAGGTCCTTTCCAACCTTAACTATTCTACGATTCTATGTAATATCAAATGCTATGTCAATATTTTGAAATTAAAATAGTTGAAATGTTACAGTGACGGCATATACCAAAGGAAAGGTTGATGTTATAGTAGCACAACTTAGATTTTTACCACTCAACTCTAAAGAGAAACAGCATCTTACCATATCAGCCAGCAGTACCCTAGTAACACCTACTTGACCACCTGACATAGCTTAGTCCCTCCAGTGGGCCATTTAAGCTATAAAAGTGCACAGTGTAGAAATTAAGGAGCCTATCAAAAGGTATGTTTCCAAATGAAAAAGCTGAACTCGAACCTTCTGAATCAATATTTAACTACCTAAAACAAAAGTGCCTACATTCCCAGTAACTTATTTGCAGAAGTGCTGAGCGCGACTGAGCATCTTCTGTGGGAGCCACAGGAGTTTAACACCTTTGTAATAAATAGGGTGATCTTAATTTAGGTCTGGGAGGTGAATTTAAGACCCTAAGATTTAAAATTATGAAAACATGTAATTTTCATAAAACACACCTAGAAATACAGGGGAGAGGTGTGAGTAAGCAGGAACAGAAGTTGAAAAAGGAAAGTAAAAAGAAACCCAAAACACCCCAAGCCCAAACAGGCTTAGGTTGTTCATAGGTTCATTTAGAGAAATTAAGTGCAATATAGATTACAACATGCTAATTGGAATCTTTCTATCCTTTTTTTTTTTAATATATAAATGATCTCATTTACCAACTGCATATTCCCATGCTGCATGTTCATGGAAGTTATTACATTGTTTTTATAAATATGGGGGGGAACCGTGAACTGCTGCCTATACTTACAAAAAGCTTGAAAATCATGTTCCCGTTTTCTAGTCTTTTTCTTTAAGTCAGACAATATATCTTTGTAGAACTAAGTGAAGTACAAAGCTAGAGATTAATGTCATTACTCTTGGAAATACATAGTGTTGTAATAAAATGAAGACGTATATTCTTCCTCCAAGCTAATTTGAATAGTTTTCACACTCTTTAGTGGAGAGCTTGTTGCTTTTAATTGCACAGAGAACATGCCTGGCTTGTAGTCTATATCCAATTTCACTAAGCACAATTTCACTTGACCTTCAAAAGATAATATCAGAATTAATTTCTAATAATGTTGGGTATTCTTCTCTGAGCTAAAGTGATGTAAAAATATTTCCTCTTTGAGCTAGAATTTTATTCATTCTTAGATTATTCCTCATGAAAAGAAAACTGATAAGCTAGACCCTTTTCTTTTCTTCCTTAATCTTTCCTTCTCCCGCGTCTCATTTTTCCTTTGTTCTTTGTCAATCTTCCTCATATTCTTCCTTCCAACTGCTAGCAAAAAGGCTGTCTCTAGTTAAATATTCTCAGCACTGCTATTACATATCACGTATGTACCACTTTATTTACAAGATTTTTATGAACTCTTCCTTTTCCAGCTGAATGTATGAAAGAATGCTTTTCTAGCTTCAAAGTGTGAAATTGTCTGCTCTGACAGAATCACTACTAACTGACTAACCATCCTTAAAAATTGTTCCTTTTTTGCCTTTGTTCTCTACTTTCCCCCCTCCCCCAAACATAACGTACTGTAAAAGCAGACGATTTTGTAAAGGTCTGACCTTAATAAAAACACTTCTGTGTTTGTCATATTTTTCTTAGTAGGATCCTTCATTTACACAATCTGCAAAAGCGAACTTACTTTTAGGAGAGGAATTAAATCTTGTTGTTGCTCCTCTTCTTATGAATAGTTCAAACAATTTTTGCCAGGATAAGAAGAGAAGTTTTTGACCAATTCATAAATCTATTTCCTACCCCCAAACCCCTGATTGCTTTGTGAAGCTCTGGTAACAGTCTATTTTTTTAGCATAAATTAATCAACATGTGCCTCACACAAAAATTACAACTACAACTGCCTTTAACAATAACATTTTTTAAGTCATATTCTCAATGAATCAAGTAATGGTTTATATATACAAGCACATAGCATTTCTAAAGCAACAAAAAGGAATCATATTAATTGTAACTGCCTCTATCACCAAAATCAGTCTCACCTGTCTACTTACTTTAAACACTCAAAAAGTACCAACAGCAAAAGGAATAGCCCAGCAAATGAAACACAGGAAGAATGAGTCAATTCTAATTTTAAAATAAGCTAGACAATATTAAAAACTACCACAGAGGAGCCAAGGAAGTAGTTGCAGACATTAGGAAGGCTATTCTCAAAGCCAATTTACAATCTTAAAGGAGCAAAGGCAGAAGACAACAGCTTGCATTCACAATCAAACACTAAGTTTCTTACTTGGTAATTTCCAGGAGATGGACACGGAAATGTTTTAAGAATTGAACAGAGTAAATACCATACGATTTAAATAAGGAGCATATCTCAAAGCATAAGTTTTAATAAACATTTATTATGTGCTTAGAATGAATGTTTACATATAAACTTTGATGTATATTTTCTCTCTATTTCTGCATCAGTACCTGAAAATTAACTGTCAACTTTGAGAACAAGAATTTTATTGACATGAATTACGTTATTCTGTACAATGCAAAAATTTAGACTGACACTAGCTTTCATAACAAAATGGTTTTTTTTGAAACTCCAACACAAAACCAGTATATTTTTTCAAGTAATTACAGTTGAACATTTTATTAAAAGAACCCTATGTTTATAAGCTCACTGGTTGCATGTGTGGCATTTTTTCCATTAAATTCAATAGATCCCCTAAACTAACCACTATCTTTCACATTGCTTCTACAAACATATTTCAGCTATCACCTCAGATTTGGCATTAATTTTGAATAGTAGAGGCCCAACATACTAAATATTTTAACTACTAAATGACTACTTTTTATGTTGTTATAGAATAAAATTTTTATAATTGCTTTATAAGGAATAGAACTGTAAATCAAGTGTGCCATTTTCAGAACTAGTAAAGGGCTCCAAATTATTTTTCACCATGTCATTTATATTGAATAAGCAGTTTGGATGTGATTCAAATTTCTATAACGCTATTGTTGTTGAGGATTTTGAAGGTTTATATTTCATTTTTATTTATTTCATGTAAATGTCATTTAAATTGACATTTTAAGATGGCATTTAAAAAGTGAAGAGGAAAGGAAATCAAGCATTCCTGGACCTAGATGGCTTTCATGACTTTGAAGTTATATGCAACAGAGTCGGATTCTGAAAAATCTAACGGCTACAAAGCTTGCCAGTCTCTTGGTTCCACAAGTCTTGTGTCTTCTTCCTCTCCTTGATGTTCAACCTGGCTATTAATATTTTACACTGTTCCTTACCTGCCAAGCTGCTTTGTTCTTCATCATTGTTTTTTTATTCAACCACTCCTGGGCTTGCAAATCTATTCCCTCTTGTACTATTTTGACTATACTCACCTGTAGGTGGTACCCCAAAACTTTTCTTCCTACATGTTACTGGACCAGGTAATAGTCAACAATGTGCATAATTTGGGGGAAAGGTTATGTATCTGGTCTGCCACAGGTCGGATTTTGGTATAACTCCTTAGCAACTGGTGGAACCAGTGAATTTACAAAAAAAAAAAAAAACCACAAAAAAAAAAACCAAAACAACCTTCCCTCTCCAACATTTTGACCTCTTTGGACACTTTCCTGAAAAGCAAAGTGTTTTCTCTTTTACTCTGCTGTTTTTTTGATCAACTTTGATCAAGTTTTGATCAAGTTGATTGATCAACTTGAGTTACACTTCTCAGTCTAAGGACAGAATAAACAAAGACTTGGCTTCATTCACTGCGGGTCAAAAGTCACCCATCATAATTTGAAGTATCCAGCTAAAAAGGGAGCTCATTTCAAGTGAGTATTTTGCATTCAGTTTGACAAAATTCCCAGTTTTACTTTTGTTGCTTTATTTGCAATAGCAAATATGCTACTGAGACATGGCACAGTGATATATACATAATAATTAACCCATACATATTACACTACATAAGTAATGTGACCTTTCTGGGAGAAAATAGTGATATGTTGTAGAGCAACATTAAGTACTTGGTGTTATATTTCAAATACATACACAAACTGGCTAAAACTGTAATATTTAAGACCTAATCTATTAAAATCATATATACTCACATTTAAATGCAAAACCATCAGATTCAGCTGCTGGTATCCCAGTTGTACAGACTCAAAATACTGGGGGTCAGCTTTTCAGAGACTTCACACTGTGACTCCAACACGTGGTTCTGCATGATATGAGATAGGATTGGTCATTTTTACATTTTTAAGTCACAGGAGACTTGGGGTACAGCTAATATCCAAGTAGTGACTTTTCTGTCCTTTTTTCTTAATAAGGCAACTAATAACTTATACCCTGGATAAATGCATTTTTTACAAGTTATAACTTGCAAAATAATAATGCTAATAAATTACAGAAGAGAATATTTTAATTAATACTTACTTACATAAACCCTGTCACAGTTTCTACAAATAAAAGTTCAAAGAAGATTTCCATGAAATTTCATGCAAAAAGTTCCATAATTTAATTGAAACCTATTTTACTTCTCCATGAAATCTGGTGGCACAGCTGTTTACCATGACAGAACATGCAAAGGCACGAAAACCATCTTTTATTATCATAATAGAGAAATATCAGACTTCAAGTAAGAAGGCATCTGACTTTCAGCTTGCTTTCTCCTTTGCACAGTGAAATCAAATGCTGAAACAATTACTCTGCATGCCCAAGTTATTAGCTGGACTAGGTAGTAGGAAGGAAATGAAGGAGTGGGAAAAAGATGCAGTGCTGCAGCTTTACGCACAGCTGAGTGACATAATGGCTTGTTGCCCCTTGTTCTTCCTGTCTTTGATCCCAACCCCCAGCTTCACGCCCTCCTTTGCAATGAGTGTGGCACTGACTCCAGCAATCAATTCAACTTAGCAGCCAAGCAGAAAACAGTATGATTGGGTTTAGCCAGGTTATTTTCCTACCACACTGGTGATTTCAAGTAGCTTGCACAAGTACCAAGTCTGAGGCAGAAAAACAGAAAGAAACCCAAGCAAGTTTGTGTGTGTGACCCCAGGGAGAGATGGGAAGAAGCTGACAGGGTACAAGGACCTTTCAAAAACAAGCCAGCACTTTAACATGCTCACCTTGGGCTGCCTGATACCATGATAGAAGAAGGTACAGAGAAAAGACTGTTGACTGTGACTGGAGACATTAAACACCTGACTTCTCCCAAAATTGTTATACTTGTTGGTGCTGAGGAGCAAGGTCAAACTCCATTGGGCAAGTTCATAAGGTTTGGAGGAATGGAGGTTCCTCTCCCAGCAGTCTATCCCTAGGTGATGATCAACCTACTGGAGGTTGGTAAGGCTATCACCATTCAAACAAACATGTAGAGGCACCCTTAGGTCTGTTTTGGCAACCTAAATGACGTAACTGCTGGAGGACTTAAGAACGGCAGGAGAAAGCAGATGCAAAGTGCCAGCTCAAATACCCACATTCCCAGGAACATGCAGATGCTCCTGGGAGAATGAAGAAGGGGCTGAAGTGCCTCAATGAGTGTCACATTCCCTCATCTGAGTGATTCCCATTGCCACGGATCACTCTCACTACTGAGCAACCCTGTCTGAATGCTGGATGCTTTCTGAATTGAGCCCTCTGTCGGAAGAGATTTTGTTACATGAGAGACTTAACTTTTTGGCTCACTGCCGTAATAAAGTCCCTGCTCAGGCTGTCTTCAGTACTAGTCAGTTGCTACAGCTCAGAAAAAAAAAAAAACAAACCACCATAGAGTAAACTTTTAAAATCTTTCAAAAATATGTCTATTAAATTTTCCAAACTAATAATACTAATAAAGAGATTACATACATTTAGGTTAATAAAATGAGTAGGTTTTTTTCTTGTTATAATTGCTTCTTTTATTACAAAGGGGAAGGAAAACCAGACTTCTACATCTGTTTTCCCATTATATAATAAACACACAAAATAATTACCATCTTCCTCAACATGTCAGTTTCTACTGAGAATTTCTGAGATTGCCATAGAGACACCTTCTTTAGAAGCAAGCAAAACTAGAGCCAAAACTAATTAATACTTAATTGCTAAGTAAGATGTCATAAAAGATGTCATATATATTATTCCAGAGTCCTTCAGGGAGACTGCTGGATTTCCTTTCATCTTTCAAGGCATACATAATAATAATAACTGTTACTGTGTTATTGTTTATGTTGCACGAGGGCAAACAGGATGAAATTACAGCAACCTATATCTGAAAGCTACTGAATGCCTTGCTCTCCTAATCAATACAAATGAGAGATGATTGCACACAACTAATCAATGATGAAGTCCTGCTATTCTCATGAAACACTAACATTTATAAAGGAAACAAAGCCAAAAATCTCAGAAATAGTTGTGGCAATGCATCAGCCATGCTGTGTTTTCTACACTACGCTAGGGACGCAAACATGTACTTTGGCAGGAAGAAGTGAATTGCTTACTATGTGCATTCTGCCATCTATTTTTGCCCAGTGAAGGCAGGGTGCCCAGACCTGAAGGACTTAGGTCATGTCATCTCCCAAGTAATTCCTGGGGCTGGACTTGTCACAACAGAGCTTACTGTTGTGACAGTGAACAGAGCTTACAGTTCTTATTAAAAATAACTTTAAAATCTAGACTCCCAATGGCAACTAAAAGACCTGTTTCCACATTGCTTCTTTCCTTAAAACTCCTATCTGGGTGTATCATACCTAACATCTACAGTCCACCAGGCCAAACCGCCTAAGCTGCACAAATCCAGAACTGCGTGGCACAAGGTTTCCAAGATGCACAAAAAAAGAGGCTCTCTTTCTGACTCTGCATCACTAAAGATTATGAAACATCAATAAAATCTATCTACAAACAAAGCTGTTTAGTTCTTAAAAGTATTGGATCAGAATACAGCAGTGAAATAGCACACTTCATTGCCCAACCTCAAAACCCAACAGCAGCTGCTGAGGTTGTCTTTACAACTTCTAAGGAACTGACATTGCTTTACATGCTCTAATACACCAGATTACCTGATTTACAAATGGCAGATTATGGTAAAACTGCTTTACATCAGTTAATTTCAAAGTTACTACCTAAATTGTGATAAATGTGTTACAGGGAGGGGAAGGGGAAGAACTGGATGAAACAGGAGCCAATTTCCCAGCCTCCTCCTGCCCCCAGCAGGTATGTGATAACCACAGGATCTGCAGTATCTCCGGAGGAAACTCTAACTCCTAGAAATCAGGCACAACTCCAAGGAAGTATACCCTGCATACCTGAAGACAAGGAAGTCAGTCTTCAAGAAACTGGTAAGAATTGATACGCTATTGGATTGTAAGGGTAGTGGTCATTATATTGAAATACAGAATCATTCAGAATTTACATGAGATTGAGAAGTGAAGCAAAATATATCATTAGGGCAGTGATGTCTGTAAAAAGGCACTTAAAAATCCCCACTGAAAAACAAAAAAAAAGGAAGAAAATTAACGTTACTTCAAATATTTTTCATTAACAGCAACATCACTTTGCCTAGTTAAGAAAAAACATGTGAGTCACTATAAGCACAGACACTGAGAGTGAAACATGATATCTACAGCAAGTACTATGTCTCTGGGTGTTTTGTTTTTTTTTTTAATTGAAATTAAAACAATGAAATCATAAAGGTAAGAACTATTTTGTCCAAAGTCCTCAACTGTACATACATATCAAGCACGCTTTGTTAAAATTTTCACTTGTAAGCTCAAAATTTGAGGCTACTTTGCTTCTTCAAACCTTTGAGCTTTTGTTGAAACATGTATCACATACTTAAACCTTAAAGAAATGCAAGGGCTCAGTGAGATTTTATCATAAGAACTGTGTACAAAATAATGAGCAATGAAGTCTATTAACATAAAAATACATTATTCTATAACAACCACCCAGAACTTACAGCCTTCTTGTCCACATAGCTCCAGTCACCAGCTGGGCACCGCTGCACTGGAGTGGGGACTGTGTATTTGCAAATTTTACAGCAGGAAAAAGAGCATCCTAAGCATAAGTACTAATGACAACTGCGTTTGATGGTCCTCCTTCTGAGCCACTGTTTGATGCCACCACTTCCTTAGTTGAAAACACACCTCTAAAGGTGAGTCACCAATGTATTATTTTTTGTACCTAACAGATAGGTTGGTTGCCATGTACAATTCTGTATAACTGTTTGACAAGACAAACCCCAGAAGAAAGCCAGGACAAAGAATTATGTCTACGAGTAAAAAGTAGCAGCAATGTCTAAAATTAAAGCAAGCTCCTTGTTCAAATTTACCATTACACTATCAAAATCATCTTCTGTCTTGAGCACTTCCCAGAATAGGTATCCTGACATTCTAGTCTCACATAGAATATAATGAAAATTGTTTGCCATGAGGATATAAGACTCAAAGACATATTATTCAGCCAGCTGTCAAATAACACCAATTTCAGGATGAATCCATCTTTCCTGGAAAGTGCTGTTGTTCAAAGCACAAGCTAACACTTCCAACTGGTACTTTGTTATCAGACACTCATCAAGTTCAATGAAAAATAATATCTTTGACAGTAGCACAAAGAAAATTTCCTGCCAAAGCACTCATTAAAAGTATGTTTCGTTGAACAGGCAGGAGAAATGTTCCCAGTGAACAACTCATTCAGTAGAAAATGCAATTTTGACATTATTTTCCTCAATGTGACAACACACAAGAATTTATCTGGAACCAGCTGTAATTATCACGTATTTATTCTGTTTTCACTGTCATTTTAGTCTGTCACATGTTCAAAAATATTTGCTGTTTACCTCATACATGTAGTACTATTTCTGCTTCTTATCTGAACGATCGTGTCTATGCCTGTGAAAGCTGTTTCTAGCAATAACACCCTCAAAACTATGAATATGCAGAGGTATCAGCTTGTCATGGGAAAAGTAAACATTTTACGAAAGAACCACATGACAACTATTGCTATGCATGAATATCTTCATGAACATCTGGGGGGTTTATGATATTTGCTTTCTGTAAACACCTTCTGAAACAAAATCTCATTCAAACACATTTCTAAAGTGGTGATTTGGTTGGGTTTTTGTTTGAGGTTTCTTTGGGGGGGGGGGAGTTGGTTGGTTGGTTGGCTGGTTTGTTGGGTTTTGTTTTTTTTAAGAGGGGAGGGAAATAGAAAGAAAAATCAACTTTTATCATTTTGGTGCATTTAATCATTTCTGATAATGTTGTTTTTACATTAATTACTTTCCTGGTATGACTTTGTGGTGTATTGTTCTCCTTCACCTATGAGCTTCTTTTAACTTATTTGTTACTTTTGTTGCAACTGCAATTCAACTAAAAAACATTGCAAAAAGACAATAAATCAATAAGCCATTAGCCAATAAGAAAAGTTTATAGCAGAAATCAAACTTCTCTAACAATTTAGGCTAAATTAGTATAATTTAAGAAAAAAAATACTTGTTTAGTAAACTAAGTAAACAAAGCAAGAGAAAAAAGTATAAGGATATACGTTGCAGCAAATATCTGCTCTGAACAGCTTCTTAGAACAGTCAGGTTATGTAAAAATTGTGAATATTCCCAAAAATAATAAGTATTTAGGTTTGACAGGGAAAAGAGGTAGGTGGGTAGGTGGGATAAGTTTGGTTGTTTGGGGTCCCCCCCCCCATCTTTTTACATCTGCCGGGAGAGACTTAACACTCTAAATTGTCTGCAATTAAACATAACATAAAACCAGATTGTGTTACTGGTCCATGGAAAGAAGCTGAAATTCCCAGAGAGGCTGAAAATTTTCAGCAGCTTTATTTGAGGGCGGAGAAATAGTCATAACCATTTCTCTGACAGGTCGAAGGAGAGCTGCCAAACCCCTGAAGGAAAAACATTGTGTTTATATCCACCGCCATTCAGCACATGGAAAATACTGCTGCAGAGCAGGCCCTCCTGGTCCTCCAGTTTCACACCCTTGTGGACAAAACCAGCCAATTTAAATTTGTAAAGCCATTACTGTGACGCAAGGCAGCTTAATGAAACAGTCATAACAGATTTCATGTCATGCAAAGCAAACCGAAAACCTAAATACGAGGAAAAGGGCTGGGATGCTAGCAAGGGCAGATGGAAGACCTGGGAGCTGGTGAGCTCTGCAAAAACTTTCGTTTGCCTCCCTTTAATAAAAATGCATTTGGTTAATGAGGCTGCTCTAGGGAAAACCAGCTCAAACCTGTCACTCCTGTGACCAGTACTCTTGCATCTTCCACGTGGCAGCCACACTGCACTGGCAATTATATTTTCCACAGAATCCATTTTGTGCTGTGCGTTTGAAGTGTGGCAGAGGGACATGGTTTTGGGACCTATGCCTGTGGTAGAGGAGTCACTCAAAGAGAGGGCCTGTGTGGCCTGACCTGATGGCTGCTATGCCACCATAACCCCTTTGGCCTCAGACATCGAGCCCCAGCAAGAAACATGTTCAGCCCAGGGCTCCCTTGGGCAGCCAGCAAGCTGGAACATGTGGCTAGGAGCATTTAATCTCCTCCTAAAGCCCAAGCTGCTGAAAAGCTGCACAGCAGAAAAGGACCGGGGGTGCTGACTGACAGCCACTGAACATGAGCCAGTTTTGTGCCCAGGCAGCCAAGAAGTCCAACAGCATCCTGGCCTGTATCAGCAATAGTGTGGCCAGCAGGACCAGGGCAGTGATCATCCCCTGTACTCGGCACTGGTGAGGCTGCACCTCAAATCCTGTGCTCAGTTCTGGGCCCCTCACTACAAGAGAGACATTGAGATGCTGGAGTGGGTCCAGAGAAGGGCAGTGGAGCTGCTGAAAGTTCTGAAGCACAAGTGTGATGAGGAATGGCTGAGGGAACTGCGGGTGTTCAGTCTGGAGAAGAGAAGGCTCAGAGGGGACCTTATCGCACTCTAAAACTGTCTGAAAGGAGGTTGCATTGAGGTGGGGGCTGGTCTCTTCTCCAAAGTAACAAGCAATAGGACAAGCAATAATGGCCTCAAGGGGAGGTTTAGGTTGGGTATTAGGAACAACTTTTTCACTGAAAGGGTGTTCAGGTATTGGAACAGGTTGCTCAGGGCGGTGGTAGAATCACCATCTCTGAAAGTGTTCAAAACCAACATAGATGAGGCCCTCAGTGACATGGTTTAGCGATGGACTTGGCAGTCCTGGTGTGGAGGCTGGTCTTGATGATCTTAAAGGTCTTTTCCAGCCTAGTTGACTATATGATCCTATGAGGGCAGCCTCATAGCAGCCATGCTGTTTCAGCCTGACAGGCCTGTAGGCCAAGGTGGCAGTCCACCCCACCCTCTGGAGTGGTGTCCCCCAGTCCTCCTTTGAGCATATTACCTCAGCCCCACCATGGTGTTGGAGCTGCTGGCAGCTGCTTGCTGTCCCTCTCCCCAGAAAATCAAGATATCCCAAAGTTATTCCCCTTAGGAACAGCAAAACTTTCCAGCATGGCAGCAGGGGAGTGAAATACTTCAATCTAACTCTCACTCCATCCCCTTGCCCTTCTCTACTCCACCTGAAAGCAGGGAGAAGGGCGGGAAGTAATCCAGCATCTGCCATGCCATCATATGAAAATTCTCCATTAATTATAGAAATTGCTATTCTTCCTCCCTCAACATACAAGTAAAATATTGCTTTTCAGAAGGGCCATCTTCTCCTCACCTTGGCATCACTTCATCACCCTGTCAGCAAATGTATCACCACTTTAGCAACAGGGAGCTTGTAATAGGAATGATAACACAGCCGGCAAGGAAACACCAGGGGAAGCAGCACTCCTGTCCTGGGCTTATCATGAGCCTTGGCTACCCACTGGGAACCAGGCTCCTTCATATGAGCTCTCACTGTTGTGCCTTTGGCAGGTGAAATACACCACTGCTACACCAAATGGAAGGCTACTCTGTACAGTGCAAAGAGCAGGCAGCTTTCAGACCTATCATTACCCTTGCTGGTATAATTTGTTATAATCCAATTGGGATAACATGGGCTTAATTTAAAAAAAAATAAAACAAAAAAAACAAACCAAGAAACAAACCCTTAGAAATGTTTGTTACACTCTTGTTTGCAAAGAGAGTCAACTAAAAGATAAACCTGAAACTCTGGCATATGTGGTCATCAGCCTTTTGGCGCTAAAGCAACTTGCTTCCAGCATGAATCTCTAGCAGTTGCTACAGGAATTCACACACATCTGAGACCAATCAGAAAGAAATTCAGTCTGAGTTTATAAACCCCAATAATTTCTGAACTGATTTAATATCTTTAGTAGTAGGCTTTCCTGTATTGTTTTTACCTTTTGGAGGTCAGGCTTTAGTTCTGAGGAGGTCAGAACCATTCCACATATAACGCAACAGTCACTCACAATTCCATTGTTTTATTTCAATTCTAGATTTATTCCCCTGGCTTTTACTATCAGAGAGATGAGGTTGTGAGTGTGATGTGCCACAGCTTCCATCCTACCATCTCAGCACCTATACATCAGAATGTCATCGCCCTTGGTGCTGCTACATATATCTATTACGCATCATGGGTGGAAATAGGATTTTTTTGCTGACGGTTTCATCACACACAGAATATTCATCTCCCTGCCAATGTCCAGAGTGTGATTTGGTAATTGCTTTCTATAACCAGTAATATCTGGCACTGAGAACAGAGATATTTATTTATTTATTTATTTTAATAAGCTGGATAATATTTATTCAAACATAGATATTTGGTTGTGGCTCTATCTAGTACTTCATTTTAATTGCTCAGACCTATCTGAACCTAAAATGTCTTCTCCATGGCCACAAGGGCACATATCGAACTGTTTAGCACTGCCACTGTCTCTTTTTATCTTCTACATATGCAGTGATTTTTTTTTTACTTACTTTCCAAGACAGATGCTTTATAAACTGAATCATTTCTCTCTGTTTCCAAGCCTTGGATGGCTGGATGCATCCCAGGCTTTCAAAAACATCTCTGTTTTCTTTCAGAAGTTTCAGAAGCAGAACTATAGTGCATTGTGTACTTTGAATATGGTTTCATTTAATTTATGAGGCTACTGTACAAATCAGTTGCTGCAGATTTAATGACTTCTCTGTGCAATTATCTGAAATCTCCTGCTATGCAAAATATTCTTTGGCATTCTGAATGCCATTTGCTTATCTCTGAGGTATTATGTTCTTCATGCCACTGTACCATGTCTAGTGAGTTGTTTTCCTGCTGTGTTTTCCTTCTCTTGCATAAAGCAAACAAAGCCTTCTTTGGGGATTCCCTGCAATCCAATTTACTTTTTCATTGTGAATTTTTGCTTTACTATAATAGCACAAGTGACAAAGAACAACTTGTTCTGTTCCCTGTCGCTTTATTGCTTTATATGTCTACAAAATCATTCTTGATTTTTTTGATTACTTGAAATAGACAGGTCTTTCCATGTTCAGTCTCCCTTAATCATCAACCCTACATATATTCAAAAGTTGACCCCTTTTGACTTTGGGAGGATGGAGGAATTGGGTGAAGAATTCAGGGGAAATCATCCAAACAGGGTAAAAATAACATTCAATACATCCTCACCTCAGCAAGCACTCTTCAGGAAGAGAATTTCATGCAGTGTCATATATCCCCAGCTTGTAACTCCTCTCCCTGCCACAGCCCTAGGACTTATGGAAAACTTGGACGCAAAGAAGCAAAGGACCAGCATAGCAGGTTGTGGGTGAAGACTGATCCACAGAGGAACAAAAACAACTGAGATCGCTCTGCCCCTTATAAGGTCATTTACAGAATTCATTTCTTTCTGCAAAATTAATTGCAAGTTTTCTCAAGTTTCATCATAATTGGCAGCTGATCCCTGGCCAACTCCATCATCCAAAGCTCACATTTATTTTTAAGCTACTTTTTGCTTTCACAATTTGCAGAGCTTTAAAGACATCTGAAAGTGTATGGTACCAGCAATCAAAACCAAAAAATATTCTTTATCTTAATATACAGAAGCAGCTCATAATAGGCAACTTGTTTAATTATGATGTTCACTGAGAGCAGTTGTCTCTTTTTTGTCTCTCAGGCAGTTGGACTAGATGTTCATTTTATGTCCCTTCCAACTGAAATATTCTATTTTTATTATTTAACTCAGAGATACCCAGAACTGTCCATCAGCAACCGATACCATGTAAGCACCAGACAGAAAAAAAATACAGTTAATCACTTTTCAATAGAAAGCAAGAACAGGGTGTTAAGGGGTGGGGGGAGATTTATGAGGTCTGAATTTCTGCAAATTCTCCCTTGATTTTGCTCTTTGATCTTTTGAACAAACCCAATGTGTGGAAAACTTGAGTGGCCAAAACAGACAACACGTATCATTTTTGTGGTCTCTCCAGCTGTCCCTTCATCCTTCACAACAGTCCAACTAGTGAAAGCAGCAAAACACCACAGCACAGTAAGATTATGCAGAAGGTGGTACACATAGTACACAAGTAACAGAGTGGTGCCTCATAAAAGAAAGATCTCTTTAGTGCTTAGCAAAACTGCGGGACTATATTGATAATTAGACAAGGTGACTATAAAAAATGCTGTCAGCTCTGGGTTTAGAAAGACAATGTGACTTAGTTTCTTCTGGTCTTTCTAATTGCCTTTGAGGCATAACACCTCTTAGTTTGAAGAGGGAGATCCTTAAGGACCAAGGGTGTCTGATTAGATAAAGGAAACTCATCCATTTACAATCACCTATTCCTCCATTTTCTCCTTCAGGCCACAACATTCCTTCACAGCATTCCTTCCCTCACCTTTACCTTGTCCCTAGATAACTAATTTTTTATCTTAGGCTTTAAAACAGTCAGATCCCCTGAGTGTCTTACTCAAAAAAACAAACTTTGATGGAAGTATCATGAGTACATCTGCTTTCTCAGGGACAATTCTCTACAGGATAACTGTTCTAATCTATCTTGGCACTAGAAGACAACTGGAACAGAGAGAGAAGATTCAAGTGTCATGAATGCCCTCCAACTCTGTTATATCACTGTCCTGGTTTCAGTTGGGATAGAGTTAATTTTCTTGCTTGTAGCTGGTATAGTGTTATAGAGGATAATGCCACCAATGTTTTAGTTGTTGCTAAGTAGTACTTACTATAAGTCAAGTATTTTTTAGTGTCATGCTTTGCCAGTGAGGAGGTGCACAAGAAGTCAGGAGGGAGCAGAGACAGGACATGACCCAAACTATCCAAAGGGATATTCCATACCAGCAGAACTTCATGTTTAGTTTAGAAACTGGTGGGAGTTACCCTAAAAGGGACAATTGCTGCTCAGGGGCCAGATGAGCATTGGTCAGCACACAGTGAGGAATTTTCCATCACTGCTGTGTTGTTGGGGTTTGGGATTTTTTTTTCAGTTTTCGCTTTTGCTCTCTTTTTGAAATCTCATTTTTCATTATTATTAGTAGTAGCAATAGTAGTAGCATATTGTACTTTATTTCAATTATTAAACTGTTCTTATCTCAGCCTATCAGTTTTATGGTTTCTTCACTCCATCTCACCAGGGAACAGGGGTGAGTGAGTGAGTGGCTGTGTGGTACTTAGTTGCCAGATGGGATTAAACCACAACAACCATTAACACATTGCAAGTGAAGAAACCAACCATTTTTCACTAACCATGGATCTCCAAAAGGAACTGATTTTCTAAGCAAAGGCAAAAATCAGTCTACATTCCAAATTAACCAAAACGTCAAGAGATTTTACATATTTTCTGGTGTGATTTGTCTCACATGACTTTGACTGCTCAAAATTGTTGAGATCTAGAGATCTTTATTTCAACTGGGCAAAGACGTGGAGACTAAGCTTTGCACTCTCAGGGCACAGTAAACATAACAGTCCTGGTCTGCTTGCACAATGTTCAGTGGGTTTGCCTTGGTTGAAAATATTTTTTCAAGATTTCTTTTCAACAAAAATTGTTTTTTTCAGATGTTATTAAGAAGTGGCTCTCTAAACTGTAGTAATTTACCAGACGTAGAAAAGCATCTTGAACCATATTCCACTACAATGCATTTCCAGAGCATGAAAGATCTTAAAAAAGTTAGGGCAAGTTTGCCTTTGGTCATATGAACTTTGACATACACTTCAATAATCAAACATAATGCTTGTCTCATTATTGTGAAGAAGCCCTCATCCTACAGCTGGGCACAACAGCCTTGGTTTCCCTGTTGGTTTTCTAGTTATCCTGCAGAAAGCAGATTTAACATAATTTTTTCTCTCTGTCAGAGTAGCACCTACAGAGTTCTCAAAACTAAAAGATGGAGTCCCTCAAAGGCGTGCCTCAATTTCCTCACTGCCCACCCAAAATGCCCTTATGCCCAGGACCTGACCGCTTACTGGATCCTCCCCGCAAGACCTGCTTGTCAGGCTCCAAAACATGTTCCAAACTTTCTCTCAGGGGTGCTTCTCCGACTTCCTGCCTGGCTTCAGCAAACTAAATCCCAAGAAGGGCTGTTACAGGGTCTTGTGTCCATCCTGGATCACAACAAGCTTCTCCACCTATCACCAACGTCATCTCCCTACCCACGAAGCAGAAACTGCTTCCAGCCTTGTCTCCTCACCCACCCATTTTTGAAGGGGCCACTTCTAAGAACGCTTTCTTCTTTCTTTGGACTCATTGGCTGTTAGAGAGAAAGAGCTTGCACTCTTAGTGATAATGAAACAGGCCATGAGTACTGAGTGTTCTGTGCATCTGATCATAGCAAGCTTTTTAATCTTTGCAAAGCAGAGAAAATAGTGGAATTTTAAAATATTAAGCTAAGGGGAGAGCTATTTCTCTCTACACTTAGTGCAAAATCAACAATATGTCGTACATGAGTGTCCCATTGGACTGGTTTAGGCTGTTTCTGAACTCCGGCAAACTTTATACAGACATAGCAGTCTGCAAAACCACTGGAGGACTGGGTTAAGGCTTGCCTGCAAGTTTCCTTCAAAACAGGGCTGCAATTCTGGATATAAGCCTTCTGGACCAAAGCTGAACAGATATTCCAAAATAAAATTAAAGTTAAAAAAAATTATATAAATATTATATACACAAAAATAATCTATAATAAGCTCAGGCAAATACCTTGATAATGTTTGCAAACTAAAGTTTAATATTTTCTGGAGATTTAAACATAGGTCTTGAATTCAGGAAAGTATTTTTCTACACAGTATTTTTCTAGACCTGACATGGTCACGAGCATCTCAGCAAACTCATTGTCAATATTTTTATCAAATGCAACATTAACACAGCCACAGTCACAGCTGAAATGTATGAGATAAATACCATTTAAAAGGAACCTACGCCAAGGCATTTTAGCATAGGAAGACCGATGTCATAACATACAATTCCCAAAGGCTTGCCTTCTGCTGGTTAAGAACTGACTTCAGAAAATCATGAGGTTCAAAAAATTGTTTTGTGCATTCCCTTGACCCTCCATGGAAACAGAGAAGGCAGTCCTTCTCGGATTTTTGTACGCATTTTCCCTATGCCTATTCACAGCCTACCCCTGCCCAGGGCACACCTCATGTTGCATTTGGCCAGGTGCACTGTGGCCTCTCCACACAACACAAAGACCCTGAAAACACTTGCAAGAGGCTAGTGAAGGTACACCCAACCAGTGGAAGCAATGTTTAGCAATGACTCACATCCATACCTCTCTTTTAGGCATTACCGTGACTTTTACTCAGACAATAGGAAAAGCTGGCAAATAGTCTGGCTGGAAGAAACCCTTAGGAAAACCCTTTGGTTCTTCATCTGCCAAAACAAGCACCCATACAGCTTTGTGACACCCCCCACCCCATCTGAAGGGGAGATGGGGCTAAATCCCTATCCCACGGCTTCAAGCAAGGGGCATTCTTTGGTCCAGTTCATGGCTTTTACTCTCAGGCTCACCTCTAACACCCATCTAAAACAAGAATCTCAATGTTCAGTGTTTCCACACCAAGGCTGTACTCCTGGAAAGAGTCACAATGGAGAAGCACATCTTTGCAGCCTCATGCAAATGCAGCACCCTGCTTCCCAGGAAGGACTCCACAGCATGGTTCAAGCCCTCCTCTGGAGCGTTCATACACGAGGCAAAATGTTTTCCTGGCTTATTTCTGTTTCTAGTCAGCAGTTTTCTGAAGGAACAGGAAGGCTGTTAAAGCATGTGTCAGCTGTGAAGCCTGAGCTGCACTGTGTGTGCATACACGCAAGCCCACAGGAACATGTGGTAGCTGCAGGAATTTAGAAGTGATTTTCTCATGCTTGTACATGATGTCCACGTAAATCTGAGTGCTGGTCTTAGATTCACTCTGAACACTGGCACAAATGTCACATGCATGTTGATTTTTTTTTTTTTTAATAAATTATGAGTGAAAGAGTAAAGACTTTTCAGTGAGTAATAAAAAGAACAAAAATAACACCTTTTTTTATTTATGCAGGGGCAACTTGTTTCTGTTTAACAGGACATTGCTTGAGTTGAAGTATAACATACTTCAGACATAACATAAAATGTCACTCCAGCAAAGTCTTCAACACTTTTCAGTCATGACTTGAAATTACTACTGAAATGTAGATTTGGCTTTAGCACTATGTTTTTAAAATAATTAACAGTTGAAAAAAGCTTTTAAAACCTTAATTTCCTCAAAACAAAGGGAAAATATATTTGGTTTTAAGCAAGCAACACTTAAATATTTAATCAGATGCCATTTTCAATAATATAATCGTATGCAGAAGCTTCCAGGCCTGGCAGTTATTTAGACAGCTGTCAATCAAACTGTCTCACAGCTACCCTACCGTGTCAGCCATCAGCTAACCCACACTTTCCCAGGGACGTCTTAGCATGGCATCTTTGTTCTGTTTTCAGATAAACAGATCCAATTTCTCAACAAACAGACTGCTACAGTCCTTTTGATAACAATGTAATAATTCAAAACAAATGATTCTAGGCTTTGATGATAGCACTTTTATGGGTCATGAAGAAATCCTCCCACCAACATCTGTTTGATTTTATCTACTTGAACTTTATCCTCCAGTTGAAGATTTATAAGCTGAAATCATCCCAGCCTATTAAAGTCAGACTAATGTTAAAGCACTAACACAGAGAATGAAAGTGCATTTTGCAGTCATCCACCTTTTGAAATCCTGCCGTGAGGAAAAGATATCAAAAGTTTGAGGGATGTATGTTTAAATATACAGGCAGTCTGCATTCTGCACAGAGCCCTGGATGACTGAGAGATTAAGGAATCTAACTGTCACCCGACAGTGGGGGTAAGTTATTTACAGAAACATTATTTAGAAAGACAACATGAAAAATACAGATGTTGTTTACATTGAAAGACTGTTTTCTTAGCAAAAGCCACTATGGGTGATGGAAATTCACTCCAGATTTGTCTCCCCTCCCCTCTCTTAATTTCCGCATACACTGTAAATAAAAGCATGACAGCAGACTTATTAAAGTCACTTGTTACTTATTAACTAGATGGCAAAATTTAGTCAGGATGCTTTTCAAATTAACAAAACAAAAAAATAAAAGCACAACACATTTCATTGAGAGTCTGACAAAACATGCCAAGGGAAAGTGTATCACATATTTACTACCTGAAAACACTTCTCTATAAAAGCCAGCAAAAAAGAGAAAACATTTGGCGCTGTCTCAGCTGCAGAACTTTTCCAAGGAAAAAAAAAAAAAAGACTTTGCAAGTGCTGACCCTTCTACAAACTGCTTCAATTTAACAGTTGTTTTCTGGAATATTCCTTTGGAATAGACTTGCTCAGTATACTCCAGATAAGATTTATTTTAACCTAAAAATACGGTACCCATTAAAATGTGTAGTATATCCTAGAACACAAATGCACACTAAAACTGTGCACTACTGACAAGAATATGCATCTTGGCTATTTGCAAGAGAAAAAAACTGTACTGCTATACCTCATGTGACGCCACTTGGAAGAGAAATAGTATTCAGAGGTATGTGCCTCAAGAAGCTTAACCTTGTGTCTATACATATATTTATATATTTGCACACCCCTACACAACTGTCAGACTCTATGAAACAACTCAAACTTACATTACACTCTTCCTACTGTAGTAAAATGTAAGAGATGACCCTGAAGATTAGAGGATGCCCTTATCACTCCTAATGTATACAGTACAACTGCAAGTTGCACTACCTCTGTCCTAAATAAACCATTTAGCAAAATCACTTCACTGGTCTGAAGCAGCAAGCCACACACCCACACTGAGCTGCATTTCATGAAAAGAAAAAGAAATCTGCTTAAATTCTAAGTCCTGACAAGCTCCAGCACCAAGTTTACCAAGCCATAGTGAGAAGAGCAAGGAAAATGGTAGTGCAGCATTGAAAAGGAGGTGAATGATGCCCCTAAGAGAAGCCAAGCATGCCCCAGGAGAGGCTGCTTCACCTCCTGCAGCAGGCATGTCCCAGGTGGGCACCTCGGCCATGTGCACAGTGTTGGGGGTTGAAACAAGCTGTCTGCAACAGGATTGGATTGCTCAGACACCTCCTGTCCCTGCCCCTTCCTCTTCCCTGGTCCTGAGAGGGGCAGCAGGAAGATGCACATTTTATGCTTCACACCCAAGGGAGGGTCTCCCTGATGCTGCTAGGCTAAGTGGTGGAAAGGCAGTGGTCTGCCCACTCTAGGAATTTCACCAGGCAGTTATTTTTGTGAAGCAAGAGATTTCCTTTCTGAACAGGCAACAGTCTGAGTTTTGCTTTGGGGATTTTTCTGGGGGAAAAGGGAGGAGGCAGAGGGGTTGTTCTTTTTCTGACAGGAGGAACAGCTCAGGCAGGAACGCCTAAAGCTCAGTGGCAACATAAAGGAGCATAACAAGAGAGAGACTGAAATGCCTGCATACCTTCCCTTTGACTCTGCCTGTTGTATGACATTTACCAGATGAGTATATGTAAAGTACTCTGTAATTAAGTTCATCTGATTATAATAACTTTGACTAAACTTCAAAAACTATGTCAAAACTCAGAAGCCAGAATAATTTGTATTTATTCTTAGTAGATGAGCATGTTGTTCAAGCGTAAATTATACTTTTGTTTAGCATGAATCAAGCCAAATTATTTGGTAGGGTCTTGGAACTGCATTTCAGATGTGACCTACCTATTGCTTTACTGTGTGGAGAGCCTCCCCATTTCCAGTGAGCTGTGTGTACCTATCTCCCTGGCCTACCCCTGCCCATGTAAGCTCCTGCAGCACCTCCTATACCAACAGCCTGTCAGTGGAAAAAATCCAATGAAGCTCAAAGCCTTGCAGGACTTAAAGGCAGGCAAAAATACGTAATTGCATTTGCAGTGGGGCTCTCCTCAGGCATTTCATAGCTCCCATCTCATACAGGAACCAAATTCTGCAAGCACATCATTGCCGTAGCTTTGTCGTATCGGACATGTACACTGCACTCCTAATGGGAAACAAGCTCCCACCCCATATTCAGGATGGAAGCAAAATACTTTCATCAAAATAAATTTAGACACCAGTGTCTCTCAGCAGTATGTCCAAATATAACAAATTATAAAAGCTGAATACTAATTTCACCAGAGAGAGAACTGAAAATTAAGAAAAGCAATGAAAGTATCCATCAACGCATGTGGAGGACTGAAATTCCTCATTTTGAAATCTCAAAATTAAGTTGTTCATGTTTGTTTCCCTCTTCCCTCTCTCTCCCTTTTTTATTTTTTAAACCTGTACAACTGGGGACTTAAACACCAAAATTTTAAAAAACCCTAGAGAAGAAGCACTGTTGTGGAAGAATAGCTACAGCCTGCACTCTGCACACAAAGCACATTCCTCATGTCTAGCAAACTAGTCTGAATGAAACGCTTGTGGAAAATGCAGAAATACTCATCTCCATTTTCTCTCTCTATGAAACAGATTTTCTGAATAAATATCATGTGCTACCTAAAAAGCAACAGAATCAGAGTTTAATGCTGCAATAGCTTTACAGAAACTCAGCTGCCTTACACTGTATTTTTAGCAAATAGAACAATCAAAGAAACAAGGGTGCACGGGTTGGCCTCAAAGCAGCAGCACACATGTAGAATGGCAGCGGCATCACCAACAGCTCTAGCCCAACAAAGCGCCCCTCTGAGGATGCTGTCTCCCCTCAGCTGACCTGACATGCAAATGCCTCCGTGTCTCACTTTCCTCAATCCATAAAATAAAGACAATGCTGCTTTCCCATCCCATTAGACCACCCCAAAATCTGTAGAGTAACTGTTCTTTATTAAAGGGGAAATGCTGATAGTATGCAGTAGGGAAGAGCCATAAATGTTTTACAAAGTTTTATATTTTCTATGTGAAATGCCTTGAGAAGCATGGTTTGCCAGTAAGCATAAAAATACCACTGAGATATTCTGATTGTCATATCCAAAATCAGAAACTGAATCTATCATCAGCTGTGCTAGCAATATGTTTTCTGCCAAGTTGCCACGGGTAACAGAAATGCATGATGACAGCAATAAATAACTTTAATGACTGCTGATAATATCATGAAAAGAGCTCTGTGATACACTGACATCATTTAGAGGTTTACTAGCCATTACTAAGTGTTGTATCATGCCTCAGCTCGTCAGCTAATCATAGCAAATTACTTGTATGTACACATATTTTTATCCATCTGCATGTACATGTAAAACTAAATTTTATAAACTATTAACACAGTTTATTTAGCTTATTTTTACTTACGGTAACTCAAAATAGAATTGCGCCAATTACCCACCAGTGGATGTAACTTTGGATTCTGTACAAACAAAATGCCTTTTCAAAAAAGACTGATTACTATCCTTACAGCCTCTGCCTAATCAAGTGATGGTGCATTGTAGCACCTTGCACCAGAGGCTGTTTATCGCCTGTATTTGTCATTTTTTAACCCTTTTTCTTCCTGGATGTCTGCAGTATCAGCATCCCTACAAATCAACCTTGCTGGGAACACTAGGAATAAATAGCATGACAAGATATTTTCACAAATACCTGCAGTCGAAGAATTTCATAATGAAATCTCCTTCAAATTAAATGATTCAGAGATTGGCTGACCTCACTATTACCTTGTAAGTTAGAAAATACTGAATGCTTCACATTATATCTTGACATATCTGCCTCCCCATCTCTATCCCGTAGGACTACTGCTACCACCAAAAAAACCCAAAACCTTTAAGCTAATACTGGTCAATGCAGCATAGCCCTACAACACAGGCTTCAAATCAAAACAAGGTTAGACGCTACATATTCTTCTCATGCATGTTTTCATTTCCTTATGGAATGAAATACTTTTGCATTTTTTGCATCAGTTATATTAAAAAATCCCTTTAAGAGTGGAAAGATCACTATTTGCAGATGTGACATTCTCATATTTGTGATCCACATTAAAGTAAACGTATTCTTAAATGGTAAAAATAAGAGTTTAAAACCCTGTTTAAATCATGTACAGCTGTCATAAATACAAATATGAGAAGATCCCTTTAAGAAGTGATGGCTAGCAATACATATTTACATGGAAGGACTTTGGGAAGATAATATAAAGGCTTGCAGATACCAAACAGACCAGGCACATCTGCCTCCTTAAACTCACATCACCTTTTTCCATTCACCACAGGACATGCATATCAACACCATTACACCAAGCTGGGTTATACATCATAAAATACATTTGCCTATCAAAAAGGCACAGATACATTACTTTCTTCTCCTTAAGCAACCACTCCATGCAGTTTACATACCCCACAGCATTTAGATATAAGCAAGCAGTTTATTTTTTAGCTACTTCCAGTTCCAAAGTGTCACTATAATCAAGATTTATATGTTATAGACATACTTCAAGCTATGATTAGTAAGTGCAGTTAGCTTAAGAGACAAGATTTGTCACCTGCACAAACTCGGGAAGAAAATTTAATGTACTTAGTCATCATTCATGAGCCTAACCTGAATGCAGTGGTATAGAATGCTACATTCACTTTTTTCTTTTAACCCTTAAAGTGGCCTGAAGAAACATGGTGTAGAAATTTTAGCAACGGCAGATAAACAGACATTTTTTGCATTGTACCATACGTAAGTAACTGTACTCATGTAGCAAAAACCGAATACTCAAAAAAGGCCAGGCTTGGTCCCCAACAAATCCCAAAGGTGACATTGTTTATGACACAGTGGTCAGTGGTCCTAAGGAAAGTTTAATAAAGAAAGAAAGAAAGAAAGAAATGAAAGGAAATAAAAAAAAAATCATTATGGCTAATTATGTTGTCTCAATAACAAGTGTCTGTTAATAGAACTTGAGCCTCCATGGTGTTTCTGATAAAGCTTTAGTACATGACGAAAGGATTTACAGCTACTAAGATTATGAGGTGGCGGGAGTCAGATCCATTTCTGCACCTCTTCTCAAGGGTCATTTAATGTGGAGGAAGTAAAGCTTGTGGGGCTTGTTTGACGTGTCTCCAGCTGAGGAGCTCCAACCAAATAAAATGAAAACCGAGTTCATTAATAAGCAACACCATGGTCTTGTAAAGACCATTTTTAGTGGCAAGACTTTCTTTTTCCTCAGATTAAAGTGTTTGTGAAGTCATAAGATGCCTCCAGTTCTCAGATGAGACCACAACCACTTAAGTGCCATCTCTGCCCTCTTTGCTTCAAAGGGCTCTGAATTCGTGCGAGCAGCAGCACACAGAAATTGGTTAGCGCTGGCAAACAGCATGACAACTGCAACACAAACCCAAGAGGGGAAAATAAACAACCCTTCAGTCATCCCAATCATTGGAGCCATGTGGGCATTTGACATGCTGTGGGTTCCTCAGGCCTTGGAGAACATAAATTAGTGCAATAAGCGATACAATTAATGAATTTCAACAGTCAAATATAAACACAAGTAACATATCCAGGAATAAATCAGGCAGTTGTTAAAAAATAAACCCTGTTGCTTTGGACTACCCTGAACTCCCAGGCTCTCTTTGGATCCACTCACAAAATGAAATTCCTTTCCAGGCAGAAACTAGAAACATACAGGGATGAAATTTCCTCTCCGATTCCTTTTTATTCAATGCAACTGCTTCCTGGGCCCACCTTGGACCTCTCTGCAGAGATCTCCTATTTGCAGGACCAGACAGAATCCTTTTCTCCCTGTCCAGCTTCATGTAATGTCTTTCAACTCTAGATTCTGCTCAAGCAAGGAAAGGATTTGCCTGTCTAAAATACCTGAACCTAAGTGTCTGCAGCATGAGGCACCTCATCTCCCTTCTAAAGATTGAATGAGGTCTCTTCCAAAATACATTGCAATAATTTGGGATTAGTGAATAAAGCAATCTGTGGCATACAACCCACACCAGGGGATTCTATCAGGAGTACAAAAAGTTCCAAACTTACCAACATATAAATTAAAAAATGCCCCAAACAATCTGTAAATCATACCACTTTAGTAACTGCTACCTACGGCTTCATTACCTAAACCAGTACATTTTAAGACATCTCTGTTTATCTGCCTTGCAGATAAGAATTTGGTTTGCTTAGCAGTAGAGTGCTTGGCCTAGGTGAAAAAAATATTAACAAAATTATCAAAATAATTATTGATATATTTAAATAATTATGAGCATGAACAGACAAATGTAGGGCAGAAGCCCACTCTGAAAAAAATAAATGAATTCAAGACACCACTTTGGAAGTGAATTACTCTCCTGCCAGTTTTATGTCGAAGTCATAGAATTTGGGTAAAAGCCCAAAACATTAGAAAACTGACTTATCAGAGCTTGGACTTTACCCATCTGGTTGCTTTTCTGTGAAAACTTAGAGCTTTGGTAAAAACAGGATTGTGAATGATCAGCACGGATTTTACACTGTTTTAGGTAAGCAGATATAGTTAAAAGAATCAGAGTCTGTTTGTGCTCAGCTTTAAAGGATTTCCCTTAAAAGACATCATTTTCCTTTCCTGTCAGGAAAGAGAACGGGGTAAAGAGAAGCGTAAAAATGTGGTGGGAGGAAGAATTCTCAAGTACTGCAGTGAAGAAAACATACATATATTTGAAATACCTAGATCAGCACATTACATAAAATCCTGCTTCCTAGCCTTCCTGGAAATTCAATGAGGAGCCCAGAGAGTGGTACACCCATAAAATGTCAAAGCACTAAACTCTATCACTGGACACTGGAAAGCAGTCAGGAGGTTTTCTCAGGGTGATGGCCAGAGGGGTTACCCGAGGATGGTGTGTACATGAGCTCTCTACCACACTGGTACAGATTCCAGACCTAATTATAGGTCCAGGCCATTGCAGACTTAGTTCAGTAACTTGAACCCTGTGCCCGGCACCCTCCCCGGTGCTTGCTGGCATGTGTGCAACGGCTACTTATATGGGCCTTGGTCCTGGGGACTCCCAGCCCAGCACCCTCCTGACGGTTGGTGACGCCCTCACAACACCTTCTCTGCAGCCACTGTGCAGGCAGCAAGCTGAAGCAGCAGTTGCTTTGCCCTGTGGGTTGTCCCCTTGGTGACATGTCTCACTCAGCTGGTATACTGAAGACTAGTCTTAAGGCTGCTTAAACCTCAACCTGTTCTTCTGCCAGGGAGGAGAGAGAATCACATCGCCCTGCACACAGCAGTCTCCCACTCACATTTTCACACTTCAAAAGTTGCTCTGTAATTTGCTGATAACATTTGCTAATAGTTTTAATAAAACCTCAAATTTGGCATGAGTCTTCTCAGTGAGAACTGGATTCTCTTAAGTAGGGGACAGAAGCCCAGTGAAAAATTAAAACCATCAAGAGCAAACAAGAAAGTTCATAGCAATGATTTCTCCTTCAGTTTCAAGGGGAGATTCCTAAAGCATGAACATACCTCATTTATTCTGGGAATACTTTACTGGGCAGGGGTGAGGTGGTGGCCATCACTATCTCTCCTTCTCCTCAACACAGACCCTGCACTCTTTTTACACCAAAACCTCATGTATTTGTGATGCAGATAAAATAGTCAGACTAAAAATTAGGAAATTAACCTGGAAAAAAGCACACATAACAAGGGAAAATAAGTATACTAGAGAACAAAGAAGAGGGAGGAAATTAAAAGTATGCAAGCACAGTGGCAGGCAATCAGGCAGCTCCAGATGCTAATATGCCATAAGCAGAGGCTCACAGCAAAAAATGAAAACAGCTCTGATCTGTAAGTAGACAAGCTCCAGGGCAGCCCAGCTTTTGAAATGCTTCACAAGAAGACAATTCGAGAGTCTGATGAAGACCAAGTTAAGCTCTTCCATGTTCAGTATATGCAACTCTGCATCTTCTGTTTTTCTGAATCTTGTCGTTTTGGGTGATGGCAAGCTGAAGTATTAACTGGTCCTCATACAGGACTTGTCCCTGCTCTGTTGCAAAACATCCCCTCTCTTAGTATATGGTTTCTTCAGATACTTCCTGCCACGAGCCAGTTTCCTGAGCTATCGAACACACCCACTGCAAAAGACAAAGCAGCACAAGAAAACCACCACTCTCCAAAATACCACCAAGACTCTCTGGGGTGAGGTGAATATTAAAGTGTCACAAAAATACTACAGAAAATTGAGGTAAGGATGCATCATCTCTCCTGTGTCTTCTACAGAGAGATAGATGGAGAGTCTCCTTTCCAGGCTACTCACTTGGGCTTGTTACGTCAATTCTAGAGTACAACAGCTATGGCTGTTGGAAATTGCATTCAGTTTGACAAGAAACAGAGAGAACAGCAAAACTGTCTGCCAATAAGAAGATTCAAATCCTTCAGCACCACAGCTTTATTTATCCATACTGAGTAACATAATTGCTATTATAGAAATGCATTACAATGTTTCACCAAATCAACAAGACTACATTTGTCCATCTTCTATAATGTAGATAACAAGAGATGAGAAAAGTAAGAAAACCAACGTGGTGAATGAAATTTATCTATGTATTTCATCTTTTAAAGAGGAAAAGAAACCTTTATACCATAGGTCTCAATATCTTTGATGAATTACTACCAGTACTGCCTTAGAAAGATACCAGAGAAGCATATTATTCTGCATAGGTGAATTCCTTCTCTGCACATTTTCTTCAAGATTCTGGAGCTCTTGGATTATGTTTTGTAAATCAGTTAGCTTCCTAGCCAGAGATTAAGGTAAATTCTGCTAAGGACTAAAAGTTGACTTACAGCATTAAGAAGGATTAATGTTTAGCTGTGGTGAAGCTGAAGTACTAGGTTAGCATGTTTACGCAGTGCTGTAGATCACAATTAATCCAAAATTAGTATAAAAGATCAACAGCAACTGCTCTTGCATGCCAGCTTGGCTTAGTCCTAAAATCAAGACTTACTTTGGGGGCAATCTGTGTGCAAAGTTGCCGTGCGTCTGCCCTAATAGGTTTAAAGCTTTCAGAGGAATCCATGCATTTTAAATGTTTAGCTTCTTTGCCCTCTGCTTCGAGAAAATAAATGTAAAAGTCAGTACTTGAGACGCTTCTGCTTTCTATCTGTGTCACAGATCCGTCAGAATAGATTGGTGCTAGCAATGAACAAAAGCAAATACAATTTCCTGTCTTACAAAGAAAGGGTGCTTAAAATATGTACTTTCATTCATCATCAAGGATTAACAAAAATAACAGGGATTTTCTGGCAGAAAATATTCATGCTGTATAACAACAAAGATAGTAGAAGTACACATAGAGGTCCAGGTATATTCATATATACAGGCACAGGCATATATAGTTTTGAAAAATATAACTGTAGCTATCTGTTCTATAACTACAAAAAGTCTGTCTAAAGTAATATGCTTAAAGATACTGGAAGATGATATTAAATGACATGTTACAGCATATTTTAAGAGAGCTACTCAGAGGAGAGGTTCCCTCTCTACTTCAAAGTCAGTTTAAATGATGATTTCTAGCTCTCTCCAAAACCAGCAACATCTCTGTGGTCTTCAAAAGAGGAGCTGTGCTGAAGCATATTGAGCATAACCCAGCTCATTCTCCTGGTGCATCCCAGCTCAAGCCTAGCATGGGACTGGCCCATCCAAACCCCATGCCTTTGCAGATCTGCCCTGCTTAGCCTTAGGAAGGCTGGGAAGGAGTTGGGAAGGGAGCCTGCACCTCCAGTGCAGGGGACTACCACACCTTTGGGGCCATTTAGAAGAGAACAATGTACGCTATCAGGCAGGGGCTTAAAGGCAGTATATGCATAATGAGGCAGACTGCATTTAGAAGCAGCCATCATTGGATGCGATTGTCCTACAGTTATGGAGCCAGCATGTCGAACCCCAGGCCATAAATTGCCCTTAAAGCAGAAAGCAGGTGCCAAATTCAGAGATTTAACAGACCTGCAATATACAAAATTAAATAGGTGAAAGCTGAAACAAGCCCATTGTGTAGAGCAGAAGACCTGCTCTATGACTGGGATTATAAAAGTCTTGAGGTTTTGTTAGGGGTTCCACTGTAGGTTTTTGGTTTTTTTTTCTGTGGTTTATCAGTTTACTCTCTTTGGGCAAAGCCTTTTCAGCCTTGTCCAGAAACACATGTTTTTGCTTACAGTGTTGTATTTAATATATTGGTACAAATGGTACCAATTGCAAAGCTCATTGCTGAACTTGGTAACAAATTAATGATCTTTTCCACTATTCCATTCTAACCACCTGTTTCATTACACTGAAATACATTGAATCCAAAGGTAAAATAAGAGTGTAATGTTATATCAGGAAAGATATCCCATCCTCATCCCAACAACACAGAAGCTGCTGATGTCGAGTGAAATAAGTTGTGAAATTTAAATCAAGTTGCTCTGCGCATTTCAGAGCTGTGGCAAACATCCTTGGTGAGGTGTGCCCAGCAGTGAGGGGTATTTGCAGAGCTCTTTGCTAAGCAGTTTTTTTGTTACCAGGCTCCAGCCTTACAATTCATTTCTTCCAGTGGCAACAACATACCGAGAGATGGTAACATCTGTGTCTATGCCTAGCTAACCACATTCAAGCTGTGATGGTGATGACATTTGTGAAACTTGATTAAGCTTTTCTCTAATCCCATTCTTTATTTTAGAAACACACACGCGAACAATTTCATATCCAAGTCTCAAAGGAAACTCTAAGCTGATGCGATGTGGCCTCTTGCAAGAAGCTTGAAAATTCCCTTTCTGAGGCCTGTCTCCAAGAGACACACAGGGCTTCCTGTTTATGTGACCATTCACACCAACAAGCTACACTTGAGAAAAAAAAGAAAGAAATTAAAAAAAGAAAGAGGAATGCAAGCGCAACCCAGACACATTCAGCACAATTCCAGACTAGCTCACACTGACCTTGTGCTGGATTCCTCTCTTTTATTATGACTGAGTTTTCTTTACTAAAAAGAAATACACATGCTCTACCCCTGAAGAGGATTTGACACACCATGCTAACCCGAGTCTCCTACAAATTTTCTCTTGTGCACTTGTGGAGAGGTCCCACTAGCTGACCTCCATGCAATAACTCTGTTCTTCTCCTCTACCCTTAGCCTTAAATGAGCAGGAGAAAATGCACCTGCGTACCCAACACCCAGGTTAAGAACAACTTGAGGATTCATTTTTGTATCAGGAAAGCTCAGCTCAGGTACATCACCTTGTTTTCAAAGAGGTCCCCAATTTTACATCTGGGTGAGTGAGGCATGCAGAGGTCAGGACACTTGCCTTAAGTCACACAGAATTAACAGCTGAGCAGGATTTGGGGTACCCGATATCCTCTGGATCACAAGCCTTTCTGCTGTGAACAATACGACATCCTTACGTTGTCCTCATTTTCCGTAGCTACAAGTTTCCTGAGCAAAGGTAAGTTACAGGCCCCCAAAGCCTTGTAAAGCTCTTATAAAAAGAAACCACGAGCAAAATAAATCAGTTGTACAAGTTGCTTTTCAGGAAGCAATGCTGCTTTTGCCAAAGGTGCTTCCTCGGACAAAATGAGGCATATGTACATATATTTATCAGCTGTGTTTTGTATGGTCCTAAGATCTCCAAGCAATGAGCTCAGATTTTCAGCACCTGCTGGACCAAATGAAAGAAAACACACCTGAAATGAAGTGGAACCATCTAGATATCAGCTAGCATCTTTGAAGAACACATTTTTCCCAGTAATAAAAGACAGTCCTCATCTGAAAATATTAGGTCTTCATTTTGAATGTTTTTCACTTGTTTTGTTTTACTGTAGCAGGCATACACATCCTGATTAAAAGGGAGCTACAGTTCTGTGGCTGAAAAAGTAAATATGCTTTTCTGCACATCAAAGCCATAATGTCACATTGCACAGCAGAGCAGCCCAGTACAGAAAGGAAGGGTTACTAACCTCTGCTTTCAAGTATGAATGATTGATATGCAAATATGGCTTATGGTAATACTCGTGAATGTCTGCTTCTCTGGCAGCTCAGTGCTCCTGCATGTATTATGCTCACAGATCCGGGCTGTGTGAGCAGCTTTCAGGGGCACATGTGCACATTCAGAGACGCAATTTGCTATGGAAGCCTTCCAGAAAGCCAATAGCTGCTTTGCACCATTAAACTAAACATATATTTTAAACTCCTCAGAATCAACAAAAGCAAATAGTATATGAAATGCCTTCGGTCCCATGCAGCAAGGGTACTGCCAAACCCCAAGTATTCAGGATAAATCATGAGTGGGAACCTCAGATCATGAAAGAGATCTTTAAAGAAATCACAAGGTAGGAGCAAAACTTGGTCTCTTTTACAGTAACTTTTGAAGGCCCAGTTTTGAAAAGATTTGTGAACTCACATTTTAACCCTTTTTGTGAATCAGAACCCTCTAGCCCATACCTTTTTACGCAACAAAATCTGTGACTCAACCCTTGCCACTGCTTCCAAGAGATGGGCTTTTACTGAAAAAAACTTCAGAAAACGCCTCAAATATTTGATAAGATTGTGAACTGCAGTGCAGCTATATGAGCAACCACCCACAGCACACCATTCTGAAGCCTGCAATAAAACTTCCTCTCCAGCCAGTAGTTAAAATATGTTAAGAAACTCCAGGTCTCCCAACAAGCAAGCATGCAAACACCACTCTTAATTTTCTACGTATTTACCTCCTCTAGTAAATGCTCTACAACAGAGCAGAGTGAACACAACTGTTTCCCATTAGGCAACTGTGTGCCATAGCTTTCCTGCACACACAGCCATAACTTATCACTAGCATTTCTGTATACACAATTTCAGTGGCAAGAGAAAACGGGGGGGGGGGGGATATCAAACCATGAAACCTTAAGACTAGCTCTAGCTACAGTACCTGCAAGATCCAAAGCAACACTCACAGTGGCAGCTTCCCGAAGGCAGAGCGCCCATTGCCCTCTACAGCCCAGCTGTAGACCTGGCCTCCATATCCTGATTTAAAGAGACAGAGGAATGAAACTAAAACCCACCGGCTTTTATCCAGGTTGCTGTACAACAAGCCGCTTCCTCTTTTTTTCTTTCTTTTTTTATGGACAATCTTTACATAGAATCTGCCAATAAAGTATCACATTTGTGCCTCTTGGTCTCTCCTTAGCCAGCTTCAAGACAACAAAAAAGTAGCAAATCACAAGTATATATCACAAGTCCTAATGACTTGAACATGTGTTTGGAGCAAATGTAAATATTCCACTCTCCGAATGAGCAAAGCTCTTAAGCATAGGCTTAATTTTATCTCTCCTCAATAAATCATTTTTAAGCATGTACCTAACTATAAGGCCTCATTTTACTTCCATTAATACTAATAGGACTTATACATGTGCTTAAAATTAAACATGTACTTACGTGCTTTGCTGAACCTGGCCAGGAAACACCATGATTGTGTGAGGCGTAAAATCTCTAAGACAGATTGCATATTGGACCCTGTACACATTGTGTGCAATTCAGAGTAAGACAAGTAAAGTCAGAGGAGATGAGCCATTTTGGGTCGGTAGACCCATGGCAGAAGGAAATTATACTTTCTAGTTTTTTTACTGCAGGGACTTCCCAGTTCCCTGTGGACTCTATCCTGGTAAAGTCAGGGGCCAGACAGAGATGGACAGTGACAGGGATAGCAGAAAGGGGAGCTGTGTGCAGGCTCTCCCTGGTCTGACTTTGAGGAGCAACAGCCAACGTATCAGCTGAAGCTGAGCAGCAGCAGTGAGCTTCCTGGTGCTGCTCCCCCTGCCCAGAGGGACAAGGCCAGAAGCTGGATATAGCTGGTTCTTCCTCAGTGCAGAGGGAAAGCATCTTTGTGTCTCACTGTCCAACTCTGTACCCAACTCTATTTTAACTGGCAATAAATTAACTTTCCCCACATGGAGTCTGTTTTGCTCATGATGGCAACTGCTAAGTGTCCTCCTTGCTTTATCTCAACCCATGAGATTTTCCACCTTATCTTCTACCCTGTGCTGTTGAGAAAAGGAACTGAGAGAGGCCATGTGGGTATCTGGCAGCCAATCTAACTAAACGTACTTCAGAGCCTGAGATGCCAAAGCATCAAATTGGTCCACTTTGGTCAGAATAATCTTTTTTTTCTTTAAGTGAGATGAAAGGAATAATTCATACATACGTACACATACATACATACATACACATAGCATATACAATGTTCATATTACATTAACGTGAAAAAGCACAATAAAATGCCTTCTATTCTATTCATTGCTACACCATCCAGGACTGTAAGATGATTTTTTTATGAAAGAAAATGCTCCCTCATTTTACATATTATTTCTTTTATTTACAAAACACAGATTATCAAGGAACCACAAAGACAAAACTGGGAACTAAAACCACATGAATTAAAAAAACCTGCAAAATTACTAGTTATGTGTCAACCTCAGACCTTCTTCCCCCAAAGATTATTTTTAAACTAATTTTAGAAGCTGATAATTTCACAGAGAGACACAGATATAGCCAACACTGTAACTATGCTGTACTGAAATATGTAACTGCCACAATGACATACATATGCGCATCCAGCCTAGCTCTCCTGTAATGCATCTGTGTTAACACACAGATGCATGGGATTATGAGATTACTGAGATGAGGTGCTTTGCAGAAGACCAATTTGGCAGCCTAAATTGCAGGAACAGGGATACTAAATCAAAGGATTTGGTATTTTTTGAATATGTATTTTGAGTGAGTCACATTACCGTGGACTCACTCATACCTGTGGTTCCATGTCTGTGGATCCCAGCACCCAGTTCAGCCCCACGGATGTGGTTTGCTGGGAAAAATATCCTAGAAAATACCCAGTCATAATGCTCTGAATCACTTGCTAATTTTATCAGTCCATCAAAGAGAGACAAAGCACAAACTTCATGTACTGCTGGTTGCTTAAATGCAGCATGCTGGGCTCATGTGTCTACTCAACACACACATCTGCTATTTAACAAATTCATCTCAAATTTACATGACTTTCATATTTAATGTTCCACATGTGTAAACTTGCAGGTCAGGTTCTATTTTTCTTTATTTATATATTTATATATTTACAAGTACACCATAATAAGATTAAGCAGTCAGTGTTTAGAGGGCCTTGAAAATCTCACAGTGGAAATAATAAACGGACAGTATGAATTTTTGTTAGCAAATACTGGTTGATTTAATTAAAATGTGGCATTCTTTAGGAGGTCTACTATTTTCTGCTGAAATACAAGATAAAATATTTCATCATAATGAATATGAAATTTAAATTTCATAAGAAAGACAGATGACTTTACTTTTTTTTTATATTACTAAAACAAGAATATTGATAACTCCATCACCTAAGAATCTGTTTTCTCAGAAGAAAAACAAGAAAACTAGTCTAAAGGTTGTCTTTAAGCAGCCTAAGCGTTCTGTAGAGCACAGTTTTCCATGGCAATGCTGTTAAAATACAACTCTGGTAAGAGGCTGGAGCAGCAGACAGCACAGAGGCCAAGACAAGGAAAAGATAACTCTGGAGCAGCCAAGAAGCTCAGTAGCCTTGAGCACCTCATGAAAATCACTGATGGGAAGAGACTAATGTCTCTCCAAGACGCTGATGTGGCAGGAGCTGGGAGCTCATACCTGAGACAAACTAGGACTGATTGAAAAGGCAAAATGCTGTTGATAATCTTGGGAAGCATTGACTCCTCGCCACCACCAGGTTTTGGTGGATAGGCTTCAGCATCTGACTTGGGAAAGAAGAAATGTAGTGTGACAGCACCCTTATTTCCACAATGAATTATTATATCACAGATTTTCTAGTTACTAAAAAATTGTAAACTAAATGAAACCAGAGGAAAAACTGAGGCAGTACATCTGTTCCAAGGCAGATTCTTTTCTCCCAGGGAAAAGGACAAATTAAAAGGTTAATAACAGAATTACTATGGGTCTTCAGTAGGTGGGTTTTTAGAAAAAAGGGGAAGCTTTGAGCCTTTGGCTCAGCTACTCACACAGAGCTAGAAGCACATAATACAACCCTTTCCCTGCCTTGGTCTAAACCATAGACAACTCAGACTGAGAGCAGAAGGAAGGGCACACGGGATGTTCTTCTATACTGGGGGGCCTCAGACAAAGAAACTCCAAGTCCAGATGAAGGGCTCTAGTGGTAGAATTAAAATGTGGTTACACCCAAAGTGTGGCCCCTGTCTCCAACATACATCCTTGCTTCCAGACCTCAGGTCCACAGCACTTTCCCAACTGACCCCACGGCATAAGGAGTATCTAAATGAAAATGTTTAAAAACCTCCTACCCCCCAGGTTTCCTGGGGTTAGCTTATTTCCAATTCCAGTTTTTGCTGATCTCTTTTGGTTATGCAGATCCTCAAAAGCATAGGAAAGCTTCATGAAGTTGAGCAACAGAGGCAGTATGTGCCATACATGCCTATGCTAACCTGAAAGGTATTTGTCACCAGTGAGTAAGGAAAATGTTTTCTGCCTTTTCCCATTCCAAAAACCATACCTCTAAATGCCCTTTGCTGCATAAGTGCTACTGTTTGAATCCACAGGGTGTGAGACACCAGCCTGTCTTGAGAACAAGACAAACAAAAGATCTAGCACTTCTAGAAACAATCTAGAAAAATTGCTTTTTCAGTCTAAAAAGTGCTTCTGCATATTCTCTGAGTAAATGGTTCATCTCAGTATATTTCCTGCTGAATAACCTGTGATTTTGCCAGCAATTTAAAATGTGTAAAATGCTTGGCTTTCCTGTTGACATAACTCACAGGCTGACTAACAGAGGAAAATGGCCTCAGTCCACAAGTTATTTGGCATCTGAAACATGCATTGATTTTTGACACTCACAGTTTTTTCCTAATGCAGGAAAGGATTCAGCTCTCTGTTGTGCAATCTCTTATTACCTCAGTACGTCAGCATTTTCATTTTAGTTGCCAAAATGCAAACTTACTGAAGATCTTCACTATGTTAGTGACTATTTAACTATGTTTACCAGTGACAGTCTTCCAAGATGGGGGAAACCAACAGATCTCAAGTTAGGACTGTAAAAATGAGATCATACCACATATTAATTTACTGCATACGGCTGCTCTGCAAAGTTTGCCATGAAGCATTTTGGGGGATTTCCGTGCCAAATCATCTCTGTGAAACAGTATTGCTGTGTTTGTCAAGTCTGCCTTCACACATATTTGCTCAATCTTGCAAACAAAATAACTTTAGGAAGAGCTTCTTCCTAAAGCTGGCTCATCCCTGCGTTTTAAGATTTGGCCCCCATCATCATTGTGTAAAGAGATTGTGCAATGAGGAAAAACATGTCAGAGGAGGCTGCCAGAGACAAGCCATCAGCAGTAATGTCACATCTGAAGAAAGCTATGTAAAAATCACAGTCGCCCCAGGGTACCTTGAAGTCTTCTAAAAGGAATCACTAGCATCTTCTCTTGTACCGCAATTAGCAACATGGAGAGAACAACTTCTACTGAAAATCTGAGGTATACAGCATTGTTTACTCATTTGAGAAAATAAGAGATTTTGTAAAGAAATCAGTAAGCAGATATATAGCACTCGGAAGCAGCCTATGACCATAGTAATACTCAGCTAAAGAAACAAAAAAAATATATTAATTTATAGCTTGTGTTAGATGCCAAATTGAGCTGCATGTGTGGATGTGATGAGATGCATAAGAGCACCTGTGTGTTGTTTTGGCCATGAGATGCTTCAATCAAAAGGCACCAAGAGTGGCAAGAGAAATACCTGATCTACAATTGCGAGTCTTAATTTTTTTTTCTTCTTTACAGATCAGAAAAGAAATCCCCAGTCCAAGAGGCCTATATTTTAAGAAAGCCCAGGTCTCTACAAAAGTGTCACTGTGCTGGTCTTTTTCTCTCTTTTAAGAAAAAGATGGTTTAATTCTAAATCAGAAACAGACATTAGTGAGAAATGAATATAAATCTCTGTCAAGTTCATTTCTGCAGCATACAAGGCTAGATTGTGTGCATTGATTTAAAAAAATAAAATCAAGACTGTCTGCTCTTCCTCTTCTATCTCACAGCAACATTCCAGGGAAGTTTTCTTTTAGTGACTTGTTGCTGAAAAACTTTGGGGGGAGAAACAAATCCATTCATAAAATACTTCTATTTGAAAAGAATAATAATATTGGTTTAATAAACATGCATTAAATTAGCTGTTTTGGTAAATAAAGACATGAAAAAAATTACAGCAGGATTGTTAAATATTTTGATTTTGACACAGGGTTGGTTTTAGTATGTGACTTGAATATTAGTAACTTATGAAGTTCTGACAGTGAAAAGAACCTGAAAGGGCCTACACAAAAACTTGTGTTTAATTCAGGAAATTTCATGAAGATTTTTTCAATTGTATCTCAATAAACTTATGCTTTTCTCACAGCAGAAATCTCATGTGCATTCTATTCATCTGTCAGGGCATCTGTATAAAACAGTTATTTTAAGGCAAAATTTTTTAGACAGTAGAATTGAAAAATTGGTTGCAGTCTTTAGCAAATAATGCATTAAAATTCCTTCAATTATGGCCTTATCAGCTTAAAAAGAACCAAAGAAAACTGGTATGAAAACAAGGAGACATTGTGTCATGAATGAAGGCTGGTAAACTGATTCCTTTTCAGGAAAAGCCGAAAAACATCGCTTTAAGTTGTGGTGAGCAGCACAACAGAACCTGCTCTAATCATATACAGATGATGGGAATTTGTCTAATGTTTTATGGTGAATCGTTGATGAGGCCTGCAGAAGGAAAATTTGTAGAAATAAAATCACCTTGACAGTAAAGCACTAAGGTCAAAAAGCAAAGTAAAGTCAGTGTTCTTAGCTTTAATAAAAACAGTATGATCTGTCATCAACACAGCATTTTTACACTCTTGGACAATGCACTCTGGGAGCTCCTGCTGGGTTTCATTTGATTTTCACCAAAACCAACAAAGGACAGCTTATGGCTGGTAATTCATTATGACAGCAGAGAATTTATAAAAATACACGTTTAGAGCCCTGTAAATAAACAGCCCACACTCCAATTTTCAACACAAAAACTGTTAGCCAGGCTAGGTAAAACGCACTAATAAGCTATAAAGTAGATCTGGTGGTTTGGGGTTTTTTTGTTTGATCTATTCATTTTGTTTTGGTTTTAACTGTGAACCTGAAAGTACAGACTTTTCAAATTTATTATTACAGTTTCTCAGAGTTAATCTGCCTTCTGTGCTACAAGGGTCTTCAAGGCAGATTTGGGGAAAAAAGCTTGGCAAAGAGGTATTGTTAAATACCTGAAGAGATTGTACATACATTGCATCACTGTCTAAATACTGAGTAGGCAGGATCATAAGGCAAAACAAACAGCAGAATAATTGGAAACATCTATGAAGTAGATGATCACAGAAGCAGGGTGATAGGCAAAAGGATATACAGTTCACTCGTCAGTGACTGATTTTACACTGGTGTTAGTCCAGTAAAAATTAAAAACAGGTAAGAAAAGGAGAGAAAGTGGAAAGTGTAAAAGGGGAAAAGAAAAATTAAGACAACATTTGAATTTTAAGTTTTATGGGCAACAGGGATGTTTCAGAGAAACTAACACTAATTTCTAGCAGCCGCTCTGGGAAATCTGGACAAAACCAGTCTTAAAATATGTACCTTTACCTAATATTTCTATTTTTAAAGCTGAAGTCTCTGACAAAGAAAAAAAAAGAAGATTAAAGTATAACATACAAAGCACTTTAGTAGTTTGTGCAGAAAAAAAATACTGTTAAGTACCTTCATATGTTCCTGTGACCATGCTGGTTCCAAATCAGTGCTGATACCTACATTATACTATTAGTATAAACAGACAGAGGAGGAGACTGGCATAAAGCATTTAAAGAATTCTGACCCATACGAGCTGATCCACACCAGCAGGAACCCTTATTGTAGACACAGCACCTCTGACCAAGCGCAATTTGCCTGGTGTGTCTGGTTCAGTTGGCGGTTGGGATACAGAGCAACAGAGAACATCATTTTGCCAGAAAAGCCATACACACGTACTCCTATTTCTTAATTAGTGTGATATAATCCATGTCACTTGTCCCAGTGAAGTGTAGGCAAGCCCAGACTTAGGGAAAGCAAACAAACCTGTTAAAAACTGGCTATACTATCACAGAGTGAAGTTTTCTATGTGTTGTACTCAGGTACCTGTTTTGGAACTCTTCAGCATACCATGGGTAGTACAGGTGGTTCAGCACATGCACACATACGTGTATACCGAAATGCAACAATTACCAAGCTTTCAGAGGCAATCAGCTATTCTTTCTGTTCTCATTTTTGTGTTGTCATCCAAGCCTGATTATGTGTTCTCTGAAATCAGGTAATTTCTAAAGGTTACTCTGATCAGGTATTCAAAGCCACCAAGATGTTGGGCATTACTGAAATGCTATATGACTGATATGACCTTCAATGCTGTAATAACTAGCCATTCTAACATCTTTGTTTTACTCATCTTCACAACTTTTTGACAAGTTTGACAGGAATCATCCCTACCTTTCCACAGGGGGAGGAAAGGGCTCTGACCAAGGTGTGAGGAGTCCCTCTGCACGCTGCTGTCCAGGAGCTCTGCATCCTCCTGCCTGAGATTTGAGGGAAAGGTGGTGTTGCCCTTGCAGCTGGGGTAGAGCCTGTTTGTACCAGAGCGCACCGAGTATCCCTGCTCAGCTGAAGGCCCCAAGGCTCTTCTAATCCCACCTAAACATAGCCTGCACTACTGAGCTTGCCCATGAGGGCTCATTTCTGGATAGGTGCAAATGCTTCAGGCAATCTAAGGTTGCCCACTGTGTTGCCAGGAGGATCTGTAAGCATGCAGGCTCAGCAACTGTAAACACATAAGCTCAACAGCTGCTGCATGGGGGTTCCAGAGACATGAGGTGACTCAAGCACTCAAATTCCAAGTCCTACCTTAAATTTTGCAGTCCTTTTCACCTGAGATATTTTGGTTCCTACATCACTTAGATTCTGCAAAGCTGACCTGAGCCATATCTAAATGCACTTAATTATCTATGATGGAGCAAGAAGGTGAAACAATTTTCAGGCTCCCAGCTAGCAGTTTACCAGCACTTCCCTTCACAAAAGCAGCACCTACACATGGATATGGATATTACTCACATTTTTCAAATTCATTCTCTGTAATGGAACGGGAAAAAAAACTTACGTGGTACAGATATCAAAAAGAAGGTTTAGCTTCACTGGGGAAAAAGTAAAGAAAAACAAATCTTTAAAAGGAGTTAGGGTGAATAGTGAAAAGGTGCAAAACTAACTGAATTAATTGACCTCATTATATGAATCATACTTGTCTCCCAAGAAAGAAATTCTTTCTCGTAGGTTCCCAACACTTACATGGGAACTTCGATTCTGCACTCATGCATTTGGAGAAACAAAAATAATGGTGGGATTTTTTTTCCCAAAATGCACTGAATGCAAGCGAGTGTGACCTCTGTTAGAATCATCCTGTCCTGATTCATCCACTTCTGGCTGATGTTGGGTTTTTGTTCTCTGCTTCTGAGCATTGAGCAGAGATCTTTTACAGAGATCTTTTACGCTGACCTAAATTTCTGTCTGAGCTTCAACTCCCTCTCTGGTTTCTGGAAATTTTATTTGCAACTGCACACATGCTTATTTTAAACATCCAAAGCAGTGCAGCTTTCAAAAATGGCAAGAAGCAGAAGTAAAAATCATGCATTTTCTGGCATAATACATACTTCCATAGATATCCATCCAACCTTCTCCTCCCCAACCAATAAGCAAAACACAGCATTCATCAAGTACCAAGAGAGAAGAAGGTAGAGAAGACAAAAACCTTGAATGCAGGCTGGAGCAGCCCCATCACTTACAATTTCACATTTTGTTGTCCCATCTCAGGCATATGCTTAGCATGAATTCATACCAAACTTGAAGACAACTGCATGAAAGACAGAGTTTACATTATTTTTCCTCCTCTTAGGCCGTGTCATCCTCAAAAGCCTGTTTTTAATGGGACTTCTGCCTCCATAACAACAGCAGAAATGGGCCCACATGGAACAGCAAAACAACAGCTCAGCTCACTGCAGACCTGTGATATTTTACTGAGCTGGAGATTTCCCATGCAAAGGTAGCCCTGAGAAATAAAACAACACTTAGCAATAGCCTGGCCCAATGGAAATCAATGGGAGCCTTGCCATCAACTTAAGCAGAGCCAGAATCTCACTCACTGCTTATATACATTGGAGCAAAAGACGAGGGAAAAGATCTTAAATAAATCACCTCCCCAATAGGAACGATTGCTTTTCTTTCAGTCCTCCTGGAAGGAAAAATGATTATGCTTTTTAGCTGTCAGAACAAAACGCCAGGGTAATTCATAAGGTATTACATTAACACATATAAAACAAAATGAAAAACAGCTCCAGAGTATGACCTTTCACTTCAGCAAAAGCTGGAGCAAGTGTATTGCAGGCCAAATTAATACCCATTCGACTTGGCAAATAAATTCAAAACAGGGAGTCAATCAGGCTTTCCTTAGTGTGGGGGGGAAACAAGAGTTTCAGCGCAAAGAAGACATCAATTCTGAATCGGACTCGTACTGGGAATTCAAAATGCCAACGTATAACACTGGTATTTTTTAATCTTTAAAATAAAAAGTATCCCAGTGCTGTCAAAAACGGAAGAGGGATTTTTAAAATGTATCTCATATCACTGAAGTGTGGTCTGCAATTTTGGAATCAAGTCCAGGTTTTTTGCTTTCAGCTCCCTGGATCTTGGTCTCATCTCCAGACAGCCAGGCTAGAAATCCAACTCGCATATGTGTACTTGTACACACATAGTTTGAAAAGAGGTCTTTAAAAGAAATCCATGGTTCTGGTAAATGGAATGGAAATTACAATAAATAATTGTGATATGATCCATTAAAAAAATCCAGTCAAATCCAACAACAATTAAAACAACATCTCCCAACACCCTAAGAGTAAAATAAATTGTGCTTATGTAAAAATATAATGAGGTAACTTTTTAATTCTTAACTGAACAAATGGTGCAGAAAGTATCAATGTTTTGAGTTCAGTATACTGTGTAATGCCACACAAACAGAGGAAGTATATTTACTATAGAAGAGACAGTCTGCTATAGCTCTTCAAAAGCAGATATTTAAAGTTTACTTTCACATGGGTTTTCACTTTTGACCTGCTCTTGACCTGGGTAATACTTGCAGACCAGTGAGTTTCAGAAGGCCTGGGATCTATTAAAAGAGTAGTAGCTTGACTTTTACTGACTAGCACGCTGATGCTTTAAAGTAAATGTTATGGTTTGTCACAGGAACCAATTTGGTTACCGTTTGTTCTTCCTGCCCCTGCCTGCTGATATTTTCTCAAGTGTTTTTCATTCTTGAAATTCTATAAAGAAATCTGCATGCTGTTATTTTAAACTTCTGTATCTTTCTTCTGAGTAGTTCATATTTAAACACTGTGCAGTGTACCCAAAGTTTAACCCAAGTGCCATTTGTTAGGACTTGAACTCAAAGTGCGCAACCACTTTTCTGGCCACTCAGTTATCACAGTGAGAGATCCCCTTTACCTGTTTTTCAATGGCTTAGATGGCTACAATTCTTCTCCCCCTAAATTAGTAGAAAAGAAGCAGTAAAGTGTGTATAGAGGAAAAATATTAGCTTCTTCACCTGTTTAAATTTGCACTTCAGTTACTATTGGCTCATTTTGTTAACATCACTATTTCCTGCTATACTTTACCAGCTTTATGCAATACATAGGATTTTGTTAGATATGTCAAAACAGTGAGACACTTTTGAAGAGTTTTGCTGGACAGGAGCCAGACCTATCCTCCCTAATTTTACAAACGACAATCTTGTTACACCTATCTTTAATTTTTTGTCTTAAAAATAATTCTATCTCATGTACTATGACAAGAAAGGTGCACATTTTTTCTCCCCCCTTGAAATGACAAGACCTTAAAATCTTGGGTCTATAGGGAGAGGCCACAGTAAGTCCCTAGTTAGCAACATGTTTGACAAGTCCTGCATTTTTCACACAGGAGAGTACTTATGAAAAGAGAGGAATGAATTAGTCCTGAGCAGATAATACTTGACATATATGCAGAAGACACCGAAGCATAATTTGGGATTGAGCACTATCCTTTCCTTGAAAGGCATTAGGTTCAAAAGCATTGGAGTTCCGTAAATCCTTTAACTTGTATTTTTTTCAGTGTTTCATTTTTGTTTGCCTCAAAACAAAGGACTTGCGTACCAGCAATGACTTATGTCCCAAAATGATACCAACTGTGCAAGTTTATGTTCACAGAACTAATCACCTGCGCTCTCCCAGCTCAATGCAGAAGGGGATGGGAGCACAGCTGGGAAGCTGCCTCTCTTGCTGTGGCAGGTTTATTGGCTTGATTCTTCCATGAATTATGTCTGATACTATATAAAGGAGATTTTCTGTTGACTGTTCTCCAATATTGTGGAGTCTGTCAAACAAAAGAAATCTCTAGGTTTTTGAAGCTGTGTTACACCTTTAAATAGTAAGAAATCCAAACTTGAGTGGGTTTATCTGAGGCAGAACTGCTGACTGACTAGAAGAGTTAAAAAAACTAGTTAAGAAAACATTAGCAACTCTGAACAGGATTTAGGAAAATATCCAGTCACAGCCTGCAAACCCTTCAGAAATAAGATGGGGTGCAAACAAACATGAAGAAATTAAGCTGATAAGCAAAAAAACATGAATGCTTCTTCCTCCTAGTAATTTTTTCTTGCTTATGCAAGTTCTGAAACTGTCATGCTCACAGCTAGGATTTTTAAGATCTTGTCTCCATTTCTAGGATATAATCTGAAGACAGCTCCTTTGCCTCTTTTGGCAATTTGTCTTTCATAGATTAGATCTACAGAAAAACAATAAAGGCAAATTTCAAACCTCCGAAACCATCTTTTGACATGAAACGCTTTTGGAGGTGCTACCATTAAAGCAGACTTCAGTCTGAGTAACGACTATCAAAAGGCAACATAACCAAAGTGCAGTTTAGGTGAATAATTTAAGGAGAATTTTCCCATGTCAGTTCTCTCATCTTTATTAAGAGTAAGAAATACCTTCACATAGTAGCAGCATGCAGATCTGTACTTAAAAAGTGCTAAAAGTTACTGCCACAGTAACTTTACCCTGCCCACGAATAACTTACAGAACCTGCACACAGGCTAAGAAGTATCCCACTATACACCTGGTCTTGGTTTTGTTCAAGTAAAATACCTGATGGGAATGCAACTAACTGAGGTGGACACTGTGATACTTGAAAGAAATCCCACGCTATCTCATTCTGTCTTTTCTGGGATGTCAGATGATGTCACTTCCTTTGGTATCCTATTTAAGTATGATTAAGGACTGAAAATAGACTACACTTCTCAAAGGATTTCCTATTGTACTGAATGAGACTATTTACTTGCAGAAGCAAAAGTTCAGTAACTTCATACAGTGCATCTTCTCTTTGGCTTCATAGTTTAACATTGTAAATGGTCAATTCAGGTTGATGGTTAGCTAAAAGCAGTTTACAAAGAACAAGTATTTCTTTTTTATTATTATTATTGTTCATAACTTTTTTTTTCTTCAAAAAGAACAAAAAAAAAAGGAAAATTGTTTACCAGAATTTTCACTTTTCCAAGCTGCAGGATCATTGCCATTCAACTGCTTAATCTATAGCCAAGACAACAATCAAATTGCTAACATTCATAGCACTTGCAGGCTGCTGTAATCACCAAATGAAAGTTATCTTGAATCTGATGGAAGATAATTTATGTGAATAATGACCTCCAAGATTTTAGAAACATGATTAGTGAGAAAAGGGTAAAAAGATCAGCATTGCACTAGCAATAAGAAATTTTAAAAGTATAAATACCTTTCATGACTAGAATAGGCATAAAACTGGTGGCTTACATATGGTTACCCCATCCCAATGTATTTCCCAGTGTAATGGTGACTGCACACATTAAAAGATCAATGCTAGATAAATGGAGTCTCAGGGAATTACCAGCATGTCCATTGGTTTCTGGGATTTACTCAGACACCAAGATTCAAACTCAAAGCTTAAAACTATTAAAAGAGTGATCAATTTGTTAACAAGAGATCAGATGGGATTTTCTGAGGACAGAATACTAGAAAGACAGCATTTTATTTTCAATACATCAACACACTAACTGGAAAAACGGATGAATTTGTACAGCCAGAACAAAAAAGGACAAAGAATTCATAACATTTAATTCATTTAAATTGTTTTGTCAACAGGAGCAAGTGGGTGTTTTTCCTAATGAAATTAGAGTGTTGGAGAGGGCGGAACAGGCTCAGCTGATATAATTAAAAATATTAAATTACCACAAGTCACAAAATTTGGGTTTGAATCTAAATATGTATTTCAGCTTTTGAGACTTTGTCAATATTAACATCTGGGGTTTAAATTCAGGGCACTGTACGGCTAGAAGTAATATCATATTCTACTGATTTAATAGCAAGTTGCTCACATTCTACAACAGGGTAAATAAAACAACGCAGGGAAGTCAACAATTTACTCAAACTTTAACCCAAACTAAGGGCAGGTAGGAATCTTGGAGAGCCTGAGTACATCTCACTGCTGTTTTCCATCTTGATCCAGGACTAAAAGTGAACACAGTAAGTTTGATCCCCAAAATATTTGCAGCTAGGACTGAAAACAGAGTTCCTATTTTTTAAGCTCTTGCATTCTAACAAAAAAAGCTTTTATCCCAGAACAGGCAGCTCGGCTGTGTGCATAAGAAAGCTTCTTTCTCTGGCTCTGTGGAAAGCAATGAGAAATTTGCCCCTTATTTCAGAGTAACCAAATTTCAGTCCAAAGTTCTGATGTGGGAAATATTGGTAAACTCTTTAGCATAGGTTTTAGGGTGCATTGCAGGACTGAGAAACACCAAAACTAACAGCAAAAACCTTTCATTCACAAGGGTTTTATGAAGAAATCCTTTAAACAGGATAAATACTTAGTTCATGTTTCCTAGCCTTCTCTTCAAGTCAGTTCAGCCCCAATTTTCATAATTTTTGACTGGACATTTTTACCAGATTCCAAACTCCAGAAAAAAAAGCAGGGCTAAAACCCAAGGTATAGGATTCATTCAAGTATTTCTCAACATACAAAGCTGCATTATCCAAGACCTCTATATGAAGCCCTTCTGATGAGACAAGAGAAAACCTCAAAGGGAGCACTACAAAGGCTGCCTAATAATGGGGACAGATCCTGCAAGCAGCCTCATTTAGAAGGGATGCATGGGGAAGAACAACCACCAGGAAGTTAAAGCAAAAGAACCACTCATCATCATTTAAAATTAACCTAGAAAATGGGAAATTTCAAGGATCTGAAAATAAAATGGGCTTCCTGGATCAAAGCATTGTAAAGGGGATACAAAATCTTTAACCTTTAGGTAGCCAGTTCAAAATCCAGCTGAGGTCAGGAGGGACAAAAGGTTATCATCCTCTAATGACTTTCACAAACTTAATTAAAGTCTGCTTCAAACTTTTTATGTCCAGTTGCATAACTCTAGCTACCACTGCAGACAACAGCAAAACTCATATTGACTAAGAATGAAGCCAGCCTTATATGCCTGTATCCATAAATAGGCATCATGTCAATGACCAGACATAAGGTTATTTTTAAAAAAAAGTGTACTCCAGATGTAAAGATTTTGGATCTAGACACTTCACAATTATAGCTGCAAACTTAACAAACAGTCTTGTTGAGAAGGTGAAGAAAAAACAAGCAACAAGTCAAAAGGAGGTAAGGTCCAAATATTTTAATGCAAAGAATTAGACTGTCTAAAGAAGAATGAGCACCACTGACAGTACTTTGGATTGATGGACATGAAGCTGTACTGAATCTCTAGGTGTGAGCATTTTTTCCCCCTTACACTAGAAAAATAAAATAAAAAAAAACGACAAAGCAAAACCACTTGTCATATCAACACGATTTTTAAAACATGTTTCAGCTTGCAAATGCTAATCTAAGAAGGAAATGCTATGACAGTGTGTTGATTCAGCAAGAAACAGAGAGAACATTGAGCTTTGGGTGAGCCATAAGTCTTTGAGAAGTAGATTTGTGTTCATTTACACATTTTTGACACAAATACACGAAATCTGCAACATCTATTATTGCGTTCAACATTGTCCCACATGACATCCTTGCCTCTAAATTGGAGAGACACCAATTCAATAGGTGGATAAAGAGACACCACTCGGTGGATAAAGAACTGGCTGGATGGCCACACGCAAAGAGTTGTGGTCAATGGCTCAATGTCCAGTTGGAAACCAGTAATGAGTGGTGTCCCTCAGGGATCTGTGTTGGGACCGGTCTTGTTCAACACCTTTGTGTGGACAGTGGGATTGAGTGTGCCCTCAGCAAGTTTGCCAATGACACCAAGCTGTGTGGTTCAGTTGATACCCTGGAGGGAATGAATGCCATCCAGAGGGACCTCGACACGCTTGTGAGGTGGGCTGATGCCAACCTCATGAAGTTTAACCATGCCAAGTGCAAGGTCCTACACCTGGCTTGGAGTAATCCCAGGCACAGCTACAGGTTGGGCAGAGAAGAGATTCAGAGCAGCCCTGTGGAGAAGGACTTGGGGGTGTTGGTTGATGAGAAAATGAACATGAGCCGGCTTCAGTGTGTGCTTGCAGCCCAGAAAAACAGCTGTATCTTGGGCTGCATCAAAAGGAGCGTGACCAGCAGGTCGAAGGAGGTGATCCTGCCCCTCTACACTGCTCTCATGAAACCTCACTTGGAGTATTGTGTGCAGTTCTGGTGTCCTTAACATGAAAAGGACATGGAACTGTTGGAACAAGTCCAGAGAAGGGCTACGAGGATGATGAGGGGACTGGAGCACCTCCCATATGAAGACACTGAGAAAGTTGGGGCTGTTCAGCCTGGAGAAGAGAAGGCTGCATGGAGACCTCATAGCAGCCTTCCAGTATCTGAAGGGGGCCTATAGGGATGCTGGGGAGGGACTCTTCATTAGGGACTGTAGTGACAGGACAAGGAGTAATGGGTTAAAACTTAAACAGGGGAAGTTTAGATTGGATGTAAGGAAGAAGTCCTTTCCTGTTAGGGTGGTGAGGCACTGGAATGGGTTGCCCAGAGAATCTGTGAATGCTCCATCCCTGGCAGTGTTCAAGGCCAGGTTGGACAGAGCCTTGGCTGACATGGTTTAGTGTGAGGTTTCCCTGCCCATGGCAGGGGAGTTGGAACTATATGATCTTAACCCTAAATATTCTATGATTCTATGACATATTACAAGTCTACCTCTCATCTGTCTGAAAAAGAATTTGCACCTAAACACATTATATTGTAAAGACTGCATTATGCCAAGTGATCCTGATTAATAGATTTCTGTAGCCTCCTAGGATCTCACTACTTACCACTCAGGTTTTCTTTCATTGTAAGGAACTGCATGAGCTAAAGTTAGAACAGACAAAACTTAGGAGGAAGAACCCATGGTTATGATGTATTTAAGAGAAAACTGAGAAAATTGGTCAAAAACTGAGAAAAATCCTCGGTCTTTCAATGCATTGCTATAAAACTTGCATTTGATTCTGGAACTGTTTGAAAGCCTCCTCTTGAAAGCAGTGCCACAGCAAAGGGGACTGGGTAGAAAAAATAGTGGTGTTAAGAAATGAAAAACTAGCTTTTTAAAAGTGTAACATTTCAGCCTCCTATTCAGCTAAAGGTCCTTTCACATTTCATGGGGTATTACAACCCTCTTCTCCTCTAGTTTCCCTGTGTTATTAAATGACAAGTGCATACTTTAAAACTCCTGCCACTGACACAACCTGAAACAAAGAGATTTTTAAAGGCTAACAAGAGTAAGAGCTGGCACAGAGACTTGTTACATTTCCTCAATAATTTTATGTAGTACGAGCATTTTCTTGAATAAGAACTTGAGTGTTCAAGATAAACCTGAATCCTTTACTGGCTTAGGGTCAGGATTTATTCTTTATAGGAAACTGAAACACCTTGGAATTTACACCATATAGGAAAACATATTTTAAATCAGTTTCCAGCAACTTAGAAGTTAAATATATATATACATACATATAGGCTTCTTCCTACATTTTCACTTTGAAATTAAAAAAACTGAACTTGCCATTTTAATAACCATGGTTACAGATTTGCCTGTTTGGCGTTTCTCCCCCAGAAAAATTCTAAGAGAGTGAGCACATATCTTTTGTTGGAAAACAACTCTTTAAAAAACAGCATACATCAATGGAAAAACATTCCACCACGGAATTGCACCGATCTACCCCAACCAGCTGTTCTTTCACAGAAGGGGAATAAAAGAAAAATAAGAAAAAAAAAAAAAAACAACAAACAAAACACACTAAAAGACCAGCTTTGTTGTTAGAAACCTTGAAAATATGAAAGTGTAAACTAAAATATCTTTTTAATTATTTATTGATGTTTGAAACCAAAGTATGTGTTGTCATTTATACGCTGAATTGTTTACAGTACTTGTCTTTCCTGAGCATCTGAAGACCTCTTGAGAAACCAATGGGGGAAAACCAGAAAACAGAACTTCATTCCCAGCATTCCTTTAAGTTTGCTGCAGGAGATAACACAGACTTATTTGTGCAAAATCTCACTAATTTTCAACAGTCTCGTATGGAAACAACAGCTCATAGGAACATGAGACATCTGACGTGAGATATGCATCATACTGTGGGCTTTGGAAGTGGCCATAGTAGTTGAAGGACATCTGTATCGGATCCTCTCAAGATCTATTACATTTGCAGAGCCTACGTGTATCTTGGGATCCACTCACCCCATGCATCCCAGTAACCAATACTCCAGCAGTCAACGAATGGAAGAGCCACCAAAAATTCCTCAGATGAGACCCTAGCGCCTCTCTAGCTGGAGAACCCCTGAAGCTTCCTGCTTCCATCTCCCCTCACTTCAAATGCAGATGATAACAGCAACTACTCCAAAGTCTTCAAACACAAAACTAGGACCAGGAACAATAAAGCTCTGCAGAGATGAAAAAGCTCTTTGCCTTTTACAGTGCAGAGGAGTCCTGAATGGTCACTGCTATTTAGTACCTCTTCATAGATAAGTTTCTGTTCTGCTGTCTTTCTGACCAGTCTCAGTCAGGTCATTTGTCAAAATAATTGTTTTAAAGACAGGCATTCTTAGGCAATCTGTTCCCTCTCTGTATTTCCCATTACAGTCATTGAAAGTTATGTATGCAGATGAAAATGATAAACAGACCTCTTGCGCTCTCAGAATATTCCTTTTTTAAACAAAGACTGAAACCTCCAACAGCAAACGTGTCTGAGTCCAGTCCAATCTCCACGTAAAAAAAAATATAATGGCAATACTAATGTCAAGCAAGTGATTCCAATCTATTGCTTCCCAAGAAAGTTTCAGTGTAGATTAAACAGTCAGCTTAAGTCCCAGAAACCTGTTCAGCAACTGTACCTGTGGTACCAAATCAAGACAAATGTCGCCACCATCGCTAAGTCTTGCAAATAGTACCCACCTTCTTCTATCTGCTGTTGAGTGATAAAAATTGATTTGACACCGACAAGTGTGAATAACTGTTGAACTTACTCAACATGCAATTCACACCAAACTACCTAAAGTTAAGAAGTAGAAATATTCTTATGCAAAACTGCAAAAGATGCATATAATCAATTCATGTGAAATATAGCCAGCGTAGTACTTGCCCTATCCCTTAGCCTGCAAGCAGCATTGTGAAAGGGAGCAAACACGAAACTTGCCACCGGGTCCAGCATTCACCTCATTTGTCCTCAGATGTTAGAAGCCATCACTTTGTCATTGTGGACACACTGTTCCTTGACAGGACTATCAGAGCCACCTGTCCCCTTGGGACTGACATCACTGTCCCTTACCAAGGGACCTCATCTCCATTGCCCAAAAATAGAGCAGCCCCCTGCAGCCCTCTTGGTCCCTTAGCATAGGATGGAGCAATTGAGGTCTTGTGGCTTTCAAGGTGGATTATAAGGGCTCTGAGTAAAGTAAGCCACATAAACAAGAGTTTCCCCTCTGCTTTCCCTGCTTTTTATGGTTTCTTACTCCTTATAAACAAGGAAACGGCCAAGTACTGTCCTCTTTGAAGAAGATAATTACCAGGCACATTGGATGGCTACCTCTGCTGTAGGGCTTTCTTATGGACATGGTTAAAACAAGACAGACCTAAAATCATCTTAACGTGTTTCTCCATTACAACACTGTCTTGCTCACATATAAAATAAAATAATGGGCAATAGGTATCATGATATTATGACTAGCAAGATGTTCAAGTACTATATTAATAAGTACAAGTAAATGAAAGAGTTCATCCCCTCAGAAGCTAAAGCAATTTACAAGATATATACATTTAAACAAAAGATTCATCTGAAGACATAAAAGAACACGTGCTTTTTTATTTCATTCCAAAAGCATCCCAAATACTTTTCTCAGCAACATCAAGATGAAACAGAGAGACACAGTAAAAACAAAAAAGATTATTTCAGTCACAAGTCTGTGACCTCTCAGTATATTTCTGCACTTAGCCTGTATTTTTTTAGGTTCCTGTATACTTTGCAATGCACTACAATAACAGGATCTGACCGTCAATAGTATTCTAAGCTTCCAATTGATGTCTGGTGATATCAGTGAAAGGATTTCTGCCATTTCAGTGATCCTGGAAATAGGATGGGGATATCTATATATATATATGAATATATTGATAAAATAAAACTTGAAAAAAGTTACTAGAAAAAATTACTTGGCCTTCAGGGAACACAAATAAACTGCTATCAAGTGGAGTTAACTCCGTTATTCTATAATTATTGTCATTTAATACCTGGAACTAAAGGCTGTTAAAAAAAATAAAAATCAGTGATAATTTTTCAAAGAGAAGTTCTAGATGTTCTCCAGAAACTCATCATTAAGCTAAAAGATTCATCTGATTAAAAGAAAAAAATAAACCAACATTCTGGTGAGTTCATGGTACATTTCACTATGTTGCATGCGCTTGAATTCACTCCGGTTTGTGTGTGAGCACAATTGTTTTGTTGGTGATTCCCCCTTTCAATTAGCAAATTTATGCCGCTATTCAGAAAGATATTAAACAACCAGATCCCTGTGGGCACTCTCCTCTTTTCCCAAGACTGATAAATGCCCTTACATGATACTTTTCAGACTTGATCATCCTGCTATATTTATATCAGCTTTGATGATGTGATCTAGTTGCTGACAGCTTGCTTGTGTTAAAAGGACTTCAGTTTCAGCCCCAGCTCTCCTTTGGCTCTGCTGATGCTCCAAACTTTCAAGAAAACTGAAGGTGCCATTTAAATATTAACAAACTTTCAAGTGAGAATTAAGTGTTGGTATCATCTGAATTATATTTACTTTCTTCATCACATGTTTTAATGTCCTTTTTCTGCTATGCCACTAAGTTCTATGCAGAAAGCTCAACCTGCCCTGAAAGGCAGCTCCCACTATTTTTTCTTAATCTGGCTACTGCCATAAAACACAATAAAAAATGCATCTACAAATACATTAGCAACTAAAGGAGGGCTAAGGAGAATCTCCATCCTCTACTGGATACAGGGACAAACACAGTAACGAAGGAAAAGGCTGAGGTACTTAATGCTTCTTTGCCCTAGTCTTTAATAGTAAGACCAGTTGTTCTCTTGGTACCCAGCCCCCTAGCCTGGAAGACAGGGAAAGGGATCAGAATGAAGCCCTCATAACCATGAGGAAATGGTCAGCAGCCTGCTACACCACTTAGACACACACACACATCTATGGACCCAGATGGGATCCACCCAAGGATACCAAGGAAGCTGGCAGAAGTGGTCACTGAGACACTTTCAATCATTTACCAGCAGTCCTGTCTAACCAGGGAGGTCCCAGTGGAATGAAGGTTAGCAAATGTGAACACCAATCTACAAGAAGAGCCAGTAGGAGGATCTGGAGAGCTACAGGCTCATCAGCCTCACCTTGGTGCCAGGTAAGGTTCTGAAGCAGATCATCTTGAGTGCCACCATGCGGCAGGTACGGAACAGCCAGGTGATCAGGCCCGATCAACATGGGTTTATGAAAGGCCGATCCTGCTTGACTAACTGCCTGATGGATTTGGCAGTGCTAGGTTAATGGGTGGACTTGATGGTCTAACGGTCTTTTATAACCTAAATGAGTCTATGAATCTGTTGGTCATTTCATTCCACCTATTTCCTCCTCTGTGACATGCAGGTTAGTACATATCTCTAGAGCATGGTTTTCCTTGTTAGTTACATACAAGGTATCAAGTACAATTATAAATGAGTGCTTTTGGGGGAATTTCTAACCTAACAATAGTCTTTATAAACACTTGAAGCACCATTCTAAAATATACTCACTTCATTCTTTTCACACAGGACCAGACATGTCGCAAGGGCATTCTGAAATATTTATAAGTTATTCTAAAGAGATAAAAAAAGAAAAAAGCTGAAACCATCCCAAATGTTCCCATGCATGTTTGAGTCTACTGAAAATTCTTAAGATTCTCCCAGAAAACAGTATTCTACCAACACAGGGTCATGGTCTTTGGCCTCTGCAATGCCCCAAGCATATTTACTATTATTATAAGACCTGTCATTCATCTCTTTAGATCTCTGACAGAAAAAAAAAAATAAAGTTTAGCTATTTTATCTATTTAGACAATATCTTGATACGGAAACAAGCGCTCCCAAGCCTGTGTGTCAGCTACAGAGCATCTGTGCTTTTGTGCTGATGATTTTGTGACACTTTAATACTCAAGTATTAAAAAAAAAAACCTTCTTCCAACTTTTTCAGAAAGACATTTTAAATGCATCATACAAATACAGTGAATGCAACATCTTTAAATGTCTCTGGTACAAGAGGAAAGTTGTGCATAACACTTTTGAAGCAGTAACTTTTCAGTTTTGTTGTGTTGCTTGACATTTTAAGGCAGTGATCTTTTGGAGGTCTTTAAAGCACTCGTGCAATATAAATTACTGACACACTAATACAGTGCATGTAAAATATCAGTCATGTCCAAGGCCAGACTATCTCAAGATATACATTAATTAGTTTGGTCACTTGGCTGGATGCTCAGTTCCCCTAGTGAAGACTAGCATACTGAGAACCCCGATTCAGTGCTCCAACTGAAAGACTATGCTACACATGTTGAAAATTCAATATGTGTGAGAGATACAGAATGAAGGATAACAGTAACATAGAGGAACCCTGACTCTGTTTTTCAAAGTAAATTGAATTACTTTAATCTCAAAGTCCATATATAATTCTTATCATTTGCATGTATTCTTAAAGTATAAAGGACTATGCATGCAAGTCTAAGTGAGCCTCATAATTCAAAGTCATTAGTCTTTGATTTCTCTTAGACTTTCAGTCCTGAGGCCATAAGCCTACCATGAACTCTAACAGCATAAAGCTGACTTGTGAACCCAGGACTTGTTCCTTGGATCAAATTCAATGCCCTTTTCCCAAAGGATGAAACAAAAGAGACTGAAAGTACAGAGAGACCCTTTTTGTCCTGCCCCTTTACTATCATCAACACAGCTCTGCCTATACTTCAGGATCACAAGACAGGAAAATCAGCAACATTTTCAATCTTCCCTTTCTGAACCCATCCACTGGATCCTGGCACTAACCTACTCAGAGCAGTAAAGTATGGGAACATTATTCCAGAGGTGGGAGAGAAATTGCATTCATTTGCTCTTTTACCTGGAATTAACCCCATGCCCACTAGGACAGGCTGAACAAAGCTCTGCGATTTAGTCACAGATAATAATGGTAGATTGCACATGGTGGCTCCTTATCTTATCCCAAATCCAGGTGCAGAACTTCCATCAGCTTCTTCCTACAGCCACCTTTAGATGCTGCAAAAGCACCCTCAGAGCAGCATAAATTACTCTTGGTAAAAGTCCACAGCCAGGTGACCAAAAAAACCACATCTGCCATGCAAGTCTACATGCTTGCGTGTCTCTGCTTGGTGTTTAGGTATTTCTGCAGTAGAAAGATGAATGAGAGGAGGAGGTCTACAGTTTTGTTTTGTTATTGTTTGAAGGCTTGAGAGGATAAAGAGCCATCAGCTACAGGATTACAGGGCCCTAAGAAATGGTGGGAAAGAGAAAGGGGCTGTTATAGATCTAGCAGGGAGAATAGGTATCAGATACAACTTAAAAACATAAAAGCAAGATGGATCACAAAAAGAAAACTTTCAAGTGTTAAAGGCTAAAACAGATGATGTAACCTCCCTCAGAAGTCAAACTGTGAGGCAGAAATCAGGCAAAGTTAGGGAACAGAAACAAATCAACAGAAAATTAACACATATCAAAAATTCAGTGAAATATGAGAAATAAAGAGAAGCAAAATCTGAAATCTGAAAGCAAAGAAAATTTGACAGAATGGCCTTCAAAACTTATCCTCTGCCTTTTTCTCGTATTTTTAATTTACGTGACTCAGACTGTGACACTTCAAGGCATACACAAGACTGATCTTCATCCCATACATTCTTCTTAAGCAAATTACCCATTTCTCCTCAAAAGATTTTAAGAGAGCATAATTTTTATTGATCTATCACTATAATTATTAAGGGATGTGCGTAAATCACTGCATGCATACTGGTCCATCAATAATGGGAAGGAAGGATCGGCTCACGTCCTGTGTGGAAGGAGAGCCACGTTAATGCAACAGAAAGGAGAATGACATGCCACTGCATCTCAGCTAAACTGTTATGCAATAGCTAGGATGATGCAAGATCAGGCTTGAAAGTGGGAGCTAGGCTTCCTATTCCCCATCCGCAGAGTTGCAGAGCCTTGCGGAGGTATCTGGTGAATCTCCAGGGATAAGGTTCAAGCCTTGTCACTACAAATCACCCTCTGCCAAGCAATTTGTGCAGCAGCTTATAACAGCAGTTAAACAAAGGAGTCATGGGGCCATCCTCCGGACTGAGGGCAAGGCAGTTGCTACTGGGGAGAGGAGACTGGGAGATAAAAGCAAAGCAAACATGCCAAAGTTAATAGGGCAGAAAAGGCTCAAACTCCCTCCGATCCTGGCTGCGTGGCAGGAAAACACAGAGCGTAGCCTCTGGACGGGTAAATACATGAAAGCATCAGCATGAACCAGTCACGCTGACATCCGTCATCTTGTTTCAGTGCTCACCCAAACAGGTGGGTTTTTCAGCCACTCTCTGGATGCCAGGTGCTTGCATTCGTGCCATTGGGCTCTGTGTGGGAGTGACTTTCTGCAGACTTAATAGAGCAACTGTAAATTGATTTACACAGGGAAATCTATAGCAGAAATGGAAAGTATTTATCACAGGTCAGATTGCTTTGTGCTACCATGACGTAATCGCCACCAGTATTATGCAAGAAGAGATTTTTGCCTTAAGGTCTTTAAAATGAAACCTTAGAGGTTGCTGGGAATCATGGAAAGAATTAAAAATTGTGATGTTTTGGAGAACATTAGCTTGTTGCTCCTGGGACATTGTCCAATTGTTCTATTTTCCAAAGTACAGAATACAGATTCAGAGCATTTGGGGCAGGTTTTTTCAAGTTGGGTAACTCAGAATCAAGTTGTCATCCCCAAAAAAGTAAGGATGTGTCTGAGGTGCTTTCACTGTAATAAACAAAAATACTCAAATTCTTAAAGCCACTCCAGATGCATTGCCTGTCTTTTTGCTCTTTTCCTCCCCTAAAAGCTGCATAGGGAGAAGTGTCTCATTCCTGGCAAACAGAGAGCTCTTAAAAAAATTTCATAGTACACCCTATGATTCACCAGGCATACTTGGATAAAGCCAAGCATCCACGTACTTAGAATGGCATTTTGCAAAGTATGCGAAGATTAAGACAACTTAACTGGACTCAATAGCCACGTTAATAAACACCATGACCTACAGACCTTACAAGACCAAGCCAAATGAATCCTTGAAAGACAGACCTAGTGTCCTGGGTGGGCTGGTGTGGCCTGTACTGTACCTGCAGTGCCAATCACAGTGCTGTCAGGTACCTGACCACATTTAAGATCTCTCAGTGATGCATGTGACTGCAGCTCAGACATAGCCAGTGCCAGTATAGGAAACAAAGACCTTAATACTCCCTATACCATCTGTATAGGCCTACAGAGACACACAAAATGCCAGCAGGCACTTGATGGACCTCTGGGTGCTGCAGAACTCTTGGTTTCCACCAGCTCAGCCAGCAAGAGTACTCTAAGCAGCACAGCAAAGAGACCAAATGGAGACACACATCAGGGTGGTAGGCTGAATCATGTCAGTGGCTACAGACGTTCCATAAAAGTGCAGTTGTTGCATATTGGTAGGTGCTGCATCTCCATGCTTCCTCCCAAAGCAAGGCTACATCCACAGCTGTAGGCAAGAGGTTTTCTGTGGTGTCAGACTGGAGGAGGAGCAGCCCAGGGCCTGAGAATAAAAAGGTATTTTTTTTTACCCCTTGATCTTTCAAGGATTTACTTGTGTGTGAAAAGCAGAGATCACTCTAAGCCTGATGGAGTGAAATAAGCTTGGGGCTTAAGGGAGTGGTTTCACATTAGGAAGAGGTTATGAATGAAATGTGGGGGTTCCTAGCCTAAGCAACAGCTATACATTATTAAAAGTATTTTAGCTAAATATTGGACTGAGATGAATGAGGTTGATAACAAAGCAGTTGCAAAGTAGTCTCCTACCCTTCATCTGAAACTAGGTGGTTTTAGGATCTGGGGGGGGGGGGGGGGGGAGGGGAGGGGGTGTCCCCTGAAAATGGGAGGCAATGGGAAAGGTCTTGCTTGCCAGGAGGATTTAGCAAATTTGGTTACTGCAGGTTTTATCAGCATGGCACAGTCAAGGTCACTAATTTTCTTCAGGAAAAGGGAAACTTCTGGGTACATTTCTTGAAGCTTTTAAGAACTGAGTCAGGGATACAATTTCAAAGTCATTAATAAGAAACGTCAGGAATTTTGGCAGTCTTGTAGACCCTGATCTAATAAATTAGACAACTGCAGTGAGCATTCCTCTTTTCTATTGTTATATTTTAAAATGGTTTAAAATAAGGAGGAGAAATTGAAATACCAGAACAAAAATTCTAAACTTGTTCCAAGATTTTACATTAAATCTTTCACTTTTTATATTAATATTGAATTCTTCAAATCCTATTCTCATGTTGATTCAGTCACTTTGTTTCTACTTATATGAAAAAATCACAAGACATAAATATTACATACTCAATTGGCTAAATTGTGATGCATACAAGATGTTGAAACAGGAGATAAAAATATTTCAAAGGTGTCAAAAAAAATTTTCCATCAAATTTTATCACAAAGGACAAGTTCTGAGAATATATTTAGGTTTGAGATGCTGATTTTAGATAACCAATATACTGTCAAGTTCTGGTATTTATTGCAGTACTGTATACTGAAAACACTATTCTTTTCAAAAGTCAAATCAAAAAGATGATACAAGCTTAGCAAGAAAACGTGGGGTTACACATTATGCTTTTGCAATTGCATACTGTGCCATAAACTTGGCACATTCTGATAAACACAGTCAAAATACTAAAGTCACTTACTTAAATTATGTATTAAAAATACAATTGATATTTAAAAGGAGAAAAAAACCAAACATATGACAAAAAGTTTTAGCCAAAGCAACCCTTTTCCTCAGGGAAAGGGTTCCACAAATGGGACGTATTACGCAGATATTTTTGAGCCTCACTTTAGTCATAACTGTTCAAAGGAGGTTTTTGGGGTCCAGTAACTCATTTGATCATTACCATCACTCAACATTGCTCTAAATTCCTGTCTAAATCTTTTTCTTGTAATATTGCTTAATACTAAACCAAAAGTGCTACACAAAAGCCACTAGTGAACGATATTGTTCCACGGATGGATTTGGCACCATTCAAGGAAAGCCAGGGAATCTCTGAGGCTAGGACAACATCCTTCTCAACAAGCAGTGTTATTTTCAATGATATACTTTAGTACTACTGTGATACAGAAACAAAACCTGTAACATTCATCATTGAGATTCCATATACAGTATTCTTCACTCAGAAAATTTTACACTGGTCCTGCAAGCACATGAGAAAAGCAATCACATGAGTTTGGTGTTATTTTCTAAGGCTGATTTCCCCCACCTTTAGCTCTTCTTGTCTATAAGGCATGGGCAGAGCCTTTTTGGCAGTGACAGAAAACTGCAAGGGGCTGTTATATGACATGGAAAAAGATTCAGAAACTGAAAATAGTCTTTGAGTGTTTAAAGTCTAAAGTGCAGTCTCTGAGTACATGAGCGTGCAATTAACGTTGACTTCAGCTGCTGCTGTGAGTGAGATACAAAGAGGCACTTTAACCCTCTAGTATGAGGACTTCTCTGCAGGTAAACTGCCATGGAAGAGAAAAGCAAAATCTGGCTTCCATCCTTTACAACTGAAGCTACTGATTTTAACAGAACTAAAACATCAGGCTTCTCAATGTAAATTGTTGTTTGCAGAGACTTCACTTAGTGTTGCACTTCAGAAGAGCCTCACAGGATAAAAAACAAAAAGAAAAATGCCTTCATAGAACAAACATGCACAATTCTTTTTCTTCACTGAAACAAAGTTTTTATCCTAATTTAATTAACGTGTTACCTTGGGGCAACAGAGCAGTTCAGAAAAAGGTAGAAGGAAATTAAAAGGGCAACAGAGCAATCTTGCTGAATATTTCTCTAAAGGAAAAACATTAAGGGACTCTAACAAAAGTTTATCCTTCAAGGAGAGATAAAAGAATTCATTCAAGCTGGCTAAATATTTTTTTTTATTTCATATGATAAGTAAAAATGAGGCAAAATCTGAAGACAATCAGTCATTTTGCCACATGAACAGTGGTTTACCAGCAAAGTTAAAAATATCTATATATATGTGTGTGTGTGTGTGTATGTGTAAATGATTTTTATTTTTGTTATGTAGAAGCTCTTGTCAGGAGAGAAGGGAAGTTATATTTTCATTAGGATGCACATGGGCTTTATTTTCTTTTATGGCCTAACTTCAAGGTTTATTTTGTTCCTCACAACACAGCACTGCCAAGCCTGCATTGCTCATTTCCTGCTGCAGAAACCCCAGCACTGACACTTCCCAGCACCCTTGTTTTCTGGTCAGTCTCACGCTCAGACCAGGACTTTGAATCCCCAGGCGTGGAAATGTTCTGACCCAGGGATTAGCGTGGAGCCATCACAAAGAGACAAAATATAGATGTGGATGGCTTCTCAGAGCCCATCAGTAGCATTAATTTGTTTGCCTGCCTATTTATCCTCACTTGGGTTGACCAACAAAACATCAAGACAAAGCAAACACAGATCTGCTGTTGTTACTCATCCAGCGCCAGCTCCTATTGCACTGTTCCCACTGTGCCTAAATCTAGGATATTTGGCTTAAGTCGCAGCGTGGGCTGTAACAAAAAGCAGATGTAGACGCTGCCACCTTTTGGTGATAGCCAATGGGTTATTACACATTCCCCAAACTCTGACGTTGCACCTGTGTCCCAGTGCGGTTCTGGCACACAGAGACTCTTTGGCTCCTGACAAGCCCAGGAAGCAGGCAGAGCTTGTCTTCTAGGAATACAGATATATGTAAATTATAGTTCAAAATACACAGATATTTATAAATACCTGTAATGCAGACAGTTGTAAATTATAGTTTTTCGAAAGCCACCTTGCTGCTGCAGGAGCTGCTACAGTACTTTAGGCTTCATTCTGGCAAGCAAAGAGAATGGTTGCAACACCAGCCCACCCTAACAACTTGTTTCAAGGTCTTGGAATGAAGGGAAATCAAATTCTTTAACCCCTACCCCTCTGCTTATTAGTAGCAACTTCTAAGAACAACCTTGGTGTATTTTTTCCTACAAGTTTGCCCAAGGTATCCCAAGAGGAAAGGGAAGAGATACCCCATAGATAAGCAGAAAGCTATTAGGGAGGACTTTTTTCTACCTTTGTGAAATGAAAGGACCCCCCTGTCAACCATACACATGCACAGCCTGCCCAGGGGAAGGTCTGCAGCAAGCCCCTGGTAGACTGCCAACAACCCCACGCAGGGCAACCCCAGCACCCCAGATTTTCAGAAGACAGTGCCCTGCTGTACACCTCACTCCTACTTGTTACACTCGGGATGCTGTGGCTGAGGGAACATCAGTGCCAGAGTGACCCATGGGGCCTCATGCAACACTTCCTGAACAGCACTGGAGCTCAGCGCTCAGAAGGCTGACAGAGAAAGGGAGGAGGGAGGAAAAGGAGGAAGATGCATGCCAGCACTTGGAGCAGCAGCATGCTAGCTAAGAGGCCATCCATTTTCCTAGGGGGTAACCGGTGTCCTGCTGTCAACAGCATGCAACAAAAAGGGGTGTGCCGCTCCTTTCCAGGGCACCAGCAAAGTGCCCTCTACCACACTGTGTCCTCAAGGCCCCAACAGGTAATTCAGCCCTTGCTGAGCACGTCCCCAGAGCAGGGATTGCTGATGTGCCGATCCTTCCCTCCATCTCCAGGATTTCCCTGCCTGGATATCAGCGGATGTAGTGCTGCGTGGGTCAAGGGGAGTTGCCTTTCAGCTACCACAGACAGGTAAACAAAAGAAAACCCAAACTCCCAAAATTTCAATTAAATATTAAAATTTACCTGAAAAACCAATTAGGTCTTTCTCTCCAGGCAAAAAAAAAATCCAGGCGGCTTTCTGAAAGCATCTTGCTTATACGCAGCATTTACTTACTGATTTTCTTCATTGATACAGGCACAACAGGAAGGATCCCAAAATAAGCCCTCATTTACCGCAAGAGGAAATAACCTGAGTAATGAAGAAACACACAAATGGAGGGTCTCCCAGACGGGTTACCAGGCTGTTAACACAATACCTCTAGCTGTCATAGCACATCACCCTTTGCTCCCTGATTGCTAATACTTTGTCTCAGTTTTTGAGCTCTCTTTGCTAGCAAACAACCCTGTCTGAAGGCTTTGAACTTAATCATTACATGTGTAAGTGGTGATAGATTTTGTCACCCCTACCCTGACCATCCAGCAGCATCCTTGTTGTACATCAAGGTGTATTACTGAGAACACTCAAAAAGTTCAGATATAGGGAAACAATTAAGGATTTTGATCTTTGCACACCATAATATGATGTCTGATTAATACCAAAAGAAGTAACCTTATGAAGGACTGAGGTCCAGTTTCCTTTTGAAGACACGCAATCATATTTTTTGTGTGACTGGGTGATAAGAAACACGTAAGTTCCCACAGATCAATCCAAATGTAGCCTATAGGCAAATAAACAAAACTGATATCATTTAATGAGGGTTTACATTTATTAAAGTCAGCTCTCACAGAATACAACTTTTCCCCTCTTAAGAGCTTTACAGTTAAGATACAGGCTTTCATTACTTTTAAGTGAAAAACTGATTTATTTGGACATTAGACTTTAAATTCCACTTTGAAAAATAGGGGTTTAAGGCTTTTACTATATTTTCTTAACCATGTTTAATTGTACTGGTTTTAGACATTATATTTCTTCCTGATCCTGGTGAATTAGTTATACTGAAAGGACACCTAGTGCTAATGCTTTGTTTAAAATAAAGTTGAGGCTGCCATTTATAAACAGATACATTCAGGAGCTAATAACCCTAAGTGTAATAGGTAAGTTGTGTTTTACTCAAAACAATGAAATATGTTCAAGTGTGTATTTTGTTAAAATATTAAGTGTCTCAGATTTCTAAGCTTGAAGTCTAATATGAATTACACACACACTCAACCACGTACAGATGATTTTTGTACATTTTACAGGTTCTTATGCGTTAGGATCCATGACATGCTACCACACAGGACTACACGTCTTTCTGATCCATGCTTCTCTGAACATTGCTCATTTGCTATCTACTAAAGAAAACTAGGCAGTGAGGGGATTTAAGCAGTAAGAGCCTTCATCTTTCCTCAGTCTCTCTCCCTGCTTTTTCCACCTTTCACACCCTCAGACCATGCATAGGACGTTTTAAGGTTACCCAAGAACAAGCACCAGCATACCAAAGAATTGGGCATCTGTATAGCATCTGGAAATAGGGTTGTGGCAAAAATGAGCTGCAACTCCTTTCAAACTGCCTTAGCACGGAGATTACAATCATTACTTAACTCACACAAAAAGGCATTCAAAATATAACCACCAAACCTCCTGTTTTGCTAACCATGAGGAGCAGCTGGAACTGGGGCAATGGAAACCAGACAAGAGGTGTCTCCATGGCATGCCGCCATCAGAAGGAAAGATGTGAGTGGCTGAAGAACTGTGCGAGACAGCTATACCTCCCGCTGAGCTGGGAATGGCGCAGGGCTCATCTCCGTCAGCAGCAGGTGCCAATCTAACCTGCTAACACAGCCCAGTTATACTTAGATATTGGTTCATGACATTCATCTGGTACAAAAACAGCTGAACTTTTCTTCTACCCTGGCCTTTTTTCCCCCCTCCCCTTAACTGCATCTTATCCCTCACTGATCTGAGTTGGCATACTAAATCACACAGACAGTCTAGACACCACTTGCACTGCATCCGTCTCGCCAAATTGGTCTGAATCTCACTAGTTACAAAGTGTAATGAGGCTGACCACACGATAACATGAGCAGCTGACTTCTGAAGCCACAACAAGCCAGGACTCCTTCCCAGTGTGCAAGCTGGCCAGCTCCATTGTGTGCTGCTATGTATCATTTGTCTCAGCAGTGCTTTGTGTTCCCTTAGCAATTTTTGTGCTGGAAACCTAAGACTGGCAAAGATTCCCTATTAGTGGCTGTAGAATTAATTTTACGGTCTGAACAGATATTAAGGTTAATTACATAGCACTCATAAGCATACACATAGCACTCAGTCACACCACCACACTGACTCCTCCTCCTTTGGACTGAAAATATGACCGCATAAGTGAATGACCTCCAGAACATGAATAAATCCAGATTTTCAGCTTTGAGTTCTCTCTCCTTTCTGACAGGAGACACACTTTTCTCCTCCTGTAGGCAGGCAGGGAAACTCTGCAAGGTTCACACCCCAGGTTCTTCAGGGAACAATCTGACACATGTGGGAAAGACAACTGAAAATCGTTCTTTTGAAGTCTTTGCTATATTCCTGCTGCATCAAGTCATCTGATGATGGGAAGTGGAATAAGATTACTGACACTGATTGTTTACCCCTGTCAGGCTTACTGCTTTTGTAAGAAGTTTTTTCCAGGTATGGCTCCAGCTGCAATTAGCTGATGCACAGATATTGGCCAGCATCCTCTCAAAAACAGAAACTGTAAGATCATGTTAACTCAGCCCTTTTTGTAACTTGCTCCCTTAGAAAATACTGACCTGAATTTAAACATACTGTGCTTTAGCATAAAAAAGTTACATCTCATAAAAGAGTATCTGACTTTATAAACCTACTCAAAGCCTTTTACTGAAGAGGGAATTCTTGGTTTCTGTGAAATTGATAGATTTAATGAATATATTCCTGTTATAATATGACATCTCATTTTTCTCTCTCATAAATACTTGTCAGGTTTATGATTTTTCACTCATTGGCCAGGAATTGTGTTGCACAAGCTCAGATTGTGGGTACTCATACCAAGTTTAATTTCACTCACAAGTAGAGTTGACAAAAGATCACAGCCACTAAGCCCTGGAATTACCCTAGATATTGCCCTCTGTGCTCTGCAAATGAAATCCTACAGAAGACCCTTTGGAAAAGAAGAACATGGTGGTTAACACTCAGAAATCCATTTTGCACAGGGCAGCGTCAGTACACAGAGCAGCACTGAATGACAGGCAGATCTGCCAGTTCCTGGATGAGAAAAGTCAGATGCTCAGCATTGCACTCTTGCTGTCTGTCTGTCTCGGGCCATTCCTCTCCTGCTTTCTCTTGCTCCTCTCTCATGCCCTTGATTGACTACCAGGTCAGATAAGAAATTAAGACCACTGAAATCAGAACCAGACCGCACCTGTCCCCGACACAGCCAGAGGAGAACTGAAATAAAGCACTTACGAAACTGCTGTGATCATAACCTTCAAAACACTGAACTCCCCCAGCTGTCTGCTCTCGCAGAGCAGGGCACTACAATGGGGAGCTGGGCAAGAAGGACCAGCAGGCTATTTCTAACGAAATGCTGTCACTTGGGGAAAGGCTAAAGCAGTCCACAAAGTGAAGGTCTGTTTTTAGCAACAAAGCTTCTGAAAATAGACATGACACTACTTTTTAGTTCATCGGGTTACGACTCAGTAACAGAAGGATCACTTTACAGCTATTAAATTAGATGCTGTAAGGAGGGAAAATACTGCTGTTATGAACAGAGGACTACTTATCTCCAGCAGTAATTGTCATGGCAAGTGTTGTTTCTAGTAGAATGTGTTTTTCTTGTAAGCCATGGAGAATACATCAATTTAAAGATTGAGGTACATGAGTTGCATTGCAGGTCCTGGCCCTAAATGCATAAATATGTGTAAAACATATCCATATATATGCATAAAGCAACCATACAGTTCCATACACTCAACACTACAGTCATCCTTTTGTTAGCAGTACATTTCAGAAACAGCCTTGTTTAACTGATGCAGATATAGCAGTAATCAGACAACTCCTCCAGCTGAAGCACAGGTAACACACTGAAATTCACCATATCACTGACTAAATAAATCCTGGTATCAGAAAAAGTAGCAGAGTTGCTCCAGAGAAAGCACAACCAGATGTGACAGTCGTTAAACCTCAAAAGAGGTGCAGAGAATAGCAATGTCTCTGCTACCCAAGACAGGAAGTCAGGCACCCAGAAAGATCCTCTGACCCCATAACAGAGAGAGAAGAGGGAAGGGGGATACTGGACTGTACAAACAGGCAAACATCCCACTCAAGACCCTCTTCGTGCACCCTAGCAAGAAGCCCATAGGCTCTCCAAAGCAGATGATGTAAATCCCTTTGGCCAACTCTGTTAAATAATACAAATCTTCACTTGCAAATGAAAGAAAGCAAATCCTGAAAGTATAGGTCAAAACCAGGAGCACCTGAAAGATGCTTACTGTTCCCCAGCATTCAGAAACCTGGAAATATAAATGTAATTCCAGAAAGCAGGAGGGGTACTTACAGAAGTTATCTTTCTATTAGTAGATACAGCTGGAAAGAGTATTTTTGTATTTTGAGGAGGTACAAAAGCACAGGGCTTTTGAAGTACAGACAGAAGTGTTATGTGTTGTAGAAAAGAATTATCCCCACACAAAAAAATATCACATAACTACACATTGCAAATAGGCATGGCTGGAATTTCCCGGGGGATGACCAAAATAAATGAGTTGCTAAAATACATGGATAATAAAAAGTGAACCTCAACTATATAGGCAATGCTAATGCAAAAGTACATCTTTGGAAACACTTACAAATAGCCTTCCCTGCTGAAATATAAATTTTCTTACAGAAGCCTCTACTGTAGGTACCAGAAATTAATATTCCTTTTGTGAGCATCGGTACTCCTACTGTACTAATTTCTGACTGTTTTCTTTTTATACTCAGCACAGGCTTCATTCAAAGTTGACCTCATTCAAAATTTGACATGAGACAATTTGATCTTTTGTTGGTTGTCATTTGCTTCTCTTTCAAAGGATTTAAGAGCCTGACTTGAATCAGACATTTACCACTCATTGGGGTGGCATCAAAATTGGGCTTTCTGTAAGCATGCACATTCAGAGTGCTTGAGGAAAAATATCTTTGGTTATTAATTAGCACACAAAAGAAGAACATATTGCTTTTTATAGGACACACAAGCTGCATCATGCAAGTGCTCTGCACTACAACAGGGCATTCAGGAAAGAAGATGACTAAGACCCCACAGTTTTAACTACAGGTTTTACAGCTCTTGCAGTAGGTTCAAGACTGCTAAATTAGATCTCCAGCTCTACTCAGTGTAAGCAGAAAACAGCATCTTAGACAAAACAGCAAAAATAATTTGAGTCCCTGCTGTCTAGCATCAAGAAATTGTAGATGGAGACAACACATTGGATGCAAACACAGCAGGGGATATCCTAGGCTGAGGTGTCAAAGCAGCTCAGTATCCAAAGACCAAAATGCTTTCTGCAGTATAACTACACTTTCTTTTGCAAAACAGGCAGGGATCAACTCCTTTCTTTGAAAGGAGGCTGTGCAAGCTAAAGTGCCAGCAATCCCCTTTGTAAAACCCTGATGAGCCAAGCAGTAGCATAGAAACAAACTCTACTATAAAGAAGAGGATGTCTTCTTTATAGTACTCTAGATCTCCCACATTCAAATTCCTTTCATAAGACTGAATATTTGCGCCTTCAGAATGAAATGAAGTTATGAAATCTCTCAGCTGGAAAGAAATACCGTCAGATGTACAACAAATGCTACTTCAAAGCAAGAACATGACGCAAACTAGTCTGTTCTGAAAGAAAGAAAGAAAGAAAGAAAGAAAGAGAGAGAGAGAGAGAAAGAAAGAAAGAAAGAGAAAGAAAAAAACCTTGAATAGAAGTGATATTTCATTAGGTAGCAGCCTGTTTATGGTTTGTCTGGTTTACAGCAACGTAACCCCTTTGCTTATTAAGTTGTCAGAGAAGCACAGATTAGCACATAGATTAACAAGGAAAACATATACTACCTTTCTAAAGGAATTACCCATTTCAATTAATCACTGAAGTGTGAATGAAGTCACAGGGCATCTGCAAAGAATTTTCACATACTCTTTTTTGGCTGCATGCACAGTTACACATGTTAACATACACACTTGAAGATCACCACTGGTTTGACTCTTCTGCCAAGTAAAAAATACTAAATTACATGTTCAGATGCAAATAAAACACAAAGTACTTTCTGAGTTCCCACAGCGAACAACAGGGAAACATCAGTCAAACTAGTGAAAATACTTGCACAGGTACGAAGAAGTGGAACAGCAAAATTGCACAGTTGGATCTACTGCTGCTACTCAAAGCCTTTTAGTGGAAATTAAGACAAAACTATGTACAGGTGATTCCACAGCAGATCATTTGCTCCTGTTTATTGTTAATGGTTATGTACTCTATTTATACAGATCCTTCACTAGCCAGACTATATATTATCAATACACGTTGCACTGTTAAACACTTCCATTAAGATGCAATGCGACTGCAATGCTTCAAGCCCTGATGCAAAAACCTGGTTTGGGACTGAGCAAGTTTCTGTACCTCAGACCAAAATCAGGATGACACATCACTAATCCACTGTGATCTGCTGTGCTCTAGACTGCTAGGAACTCCTTAAATGCAAAGTATTTTAGACAAATTTGTGGCTACTTAGTACTTCAAAAATACATTCTTGAAACCTCCTTTTGCAACATATGTCCCTGGCACCTAAATTATAAATGACATCAAGCTGTTAACTGCATAAATCTCTGCCACAAGGCTGAGTGCTTCTTATCCCACCCAGCAGAGGACAGAGTGCATGCAAGCCTCACATTCAGCAGGGACACTGAAGCAGGCTGTTCACCACCCTCGGGGAAAAGACCTGGAGGAAGAACCCACGGAATAAACCTTAGTTATAATTTATGTTTCTTTTCAGTCCAGAGCAATAATGAGAAGGAGAGAGAGAGAGAGAAAGAAATATTAGGTACACATTTCATATTAAGAGAAGCACTCTTCACCTCAGATTATCTTTATTAGGGTCTCCCTCTTCATGTCTGTGTGAGGATACTTTAGGAAAAACTAAATAGTGTAAATAATCTTTTATTTCATATAGATTTCAGTGAGAACAGCAGCAGCAGAGAAAGTTTGATGGATGCACATAAGACTGTATTTTAAGCTTTGGCTCTGGACAACAGAAGTAAATTGCATGTAACAAATTATAAGAAATTGTGCACTATGAGATCATCTGTTATTTCAGTGTTCATCAACAATGGGACAGTATCATTTAACATGAAATAAGCTAAGCGTTCAGAAGCCCTAGTACACCGGGGCTTGTCTTCAGATTAGGAATACGTTGCTGATTCTCTGCCATTTTAAAACAAACATGGTTTTGGTTGTGTTTGGTTTTTTTTTAAGTGTACATAATTGTTTATGGGTAATGCACCAATACGTCTGGAAAAGTTAACTCCATTTTACAAGGCAATAGCGTAGAGCAACACCTGCAAATGGGCTCAATTTGAATAAAGTCTTTTGGACTATATAATATATTAATTTGGACAAAACCTGAGTAAAATACAGACCAAAATTAAAATATAGACTAAAAAGTTTTAACTTGTGACCAGTTTTGTGTGCCATGTAATTTGCTTGCCTTTGACTATGCCTTGAGGACAAGATCTAACATACGCTTAAGTCTTTGTAGGACTGCAGCTGAAACCAGCTCTGTAGCAGTTTCTTCTCTAGCTTCACCAGACATGAGCTATGACCATAAAATTCATGTGAAAGTATTTTTTATTACTATAGTTGTGTACAGAACTGCTTGTTTCTTTGAATCTGTCAAGTGATTTTTTTTTTAAACATCTCCATAACCTAATTGCCATACTGTTAATCATGAGATCTGTTTTGAATTTGAAATAAGAAAAGGTGGGGGGAGGGAATAGCACAGGAGGGAGAGATAAATCCTGTATTTTTCTTTATATTTTACAAATTTTATTACTTAGGTCAAAAAATGTGACTGAAGCAATAAAATGTAACTGTTGCTCAGTATAATGGTATGTGTTTGAAATACAACCCATTTGCTCTTCATTCACTTCATCAGAGTTTTGGCAACGACTAAAGGCTGCAAGTATGTGTGTAGAATATTCCTTATGCTATCATATCCATATTATTTCTCCACTTACGATATCTTAATGAGCTATTCTTAACAGTTGTTCACTTATCAATTTTCTATTTATGGCTATGTGCCTTCCTCTGTCTAAAAACATTTAATGAGATTTGTTTATGAAACCTGTTAGCAATGCTTTGAATGCTGGCAGCAGCTACAAGACGGAGATCAGAGACCATAGGTGAAGTTCTTCTTCCAAATCCCCATTCTGACTACAGACTAGTGGTCACTGACAGCTCACATGAAATATGGTCAGCTATGCAATCCCAACAATTATACAGATGACAGGACACAACTTGAGTTTGTATCATGACATTGCTCCATTGACCCTCTCTCCAACATTAACACCACCACCCCCAAGAGTCAGGGAAAGCAATGGGAACACTGAGGAGGTAATATACTCCAACTTCAGTTGGGTATTTGGGGAGCTTCAAAAGGCAATGTGGCAAGCTGATACTTAGCTACCTTGTTTATCCCTTGTTCTGGCTCTGTCATATTTATCTAGCTGTTTATGGACACCTAAAAGCTTTAAAAGCTGTTTTCTTTGGCTCTGAACTACAGCCTATAAAATACTGCTCAGTAAGGGGATCACATTTGTGTCCTTTAATACCTAGCCAGGTGCTCTTCAGAGTTGGCAGCAGTGCCTTTACTGATAGCTTTGACTGAATTTTATGTCTTTAACATTACAATGCAGACTGCTGTTCAGCTATTACTCCCTCTAAATCATGTATGATTTTGGCTTGCAGAAAAAATAATTCAAAGGTTATTTCCCCCAAAGCAGTGTGCCATACCTGCCAAAAGCAAATGAACAAAAAAGGGGGAATACAAAAATTCCCATGTAATTAAAATGAGTTTGGGTTTTTTTTTCCTAACTCCTTAGTTACCTAAAAAGTGAGAATTATGTTTTGTCAAAGCTTGAAATACTCCATTTCTAAAACCAGCAGAACAAGATCAATACAGGAAACACTGCAGAGCACTCCTAAAAGAATGCATTTGAATGCAACAATCAGCATTGCATTGCAATCTTTCTGACACATTTTGGATCCTATTGTGCTATTACTGTAAGGCACCAATTGCTGATTTTTATATATTTTTCTTAGGAGAACGTCAGTAAGACCAAGACACAGCAATTTCCCAGTTTCCTCAGGACAACAGTGGATGAATGTCTGCCACAAAATTCTGCAAATGACAGGGATTTTCATTCTGGCCAATTTCATTTTTTTAACATTAAATTTCCTGCTCACTGCAGGAACACCTTCTCCCCCTGTACATTTCAATTAGACTGGATTATGGTGAATGAGTTGCTGAAATTTTCTTGTATGCTTCTTGTTTCTCCTACTGCTTCATACAAACAGCCCGGTGGATATCTGTGATATGTGACAGCTGTCAAGAAGGGCCATGTTCCTGGAATGCAGCACAGCATGCCATCCACTGCACAAGGATCATCTCTTCACATAGCCAGGAAGGGTACACAGACCTTGGCTCACTTCAGACACAAGAGCTGACACAACAGGTTATCTATTCGCCAAAGTCACCTAGGAAAGCTTGCATACTATGACAAGGTCTTAGGAGGTTGCCCATCCCATTTCAGAGACACATAATAGGACATCAATGCCTAGGAACCACCATAAAGGTATTTTAAATATTTTCCAACAACCTTAGAAGAATGCATTGAATAGGCTTTTGCAAAAATTGTCTGTATTTTCTGCAGAGTTTGGCATACAGCAAATATGTAGCAGAAGTGAGCAACTGAATTTTCAACCAATAAAAAAATATTAGTAAATCCATGAGGGTGGTGTCTCAAGCCAAACATAGAGATAAAATAAACTCTGTTATTGTCCAAGCACAGCAGAAATGTAGAAACTCTTCCATTTACCATCCAGTATATCAGTAACACGAAGTTTTGTTCTCCTGAACACCTCACTTCACATAACTAACACAGCATCCAGAAGGCACCTCTTGTGCCACCGAGTAAAATCTCTGGTAAGTTGTCACTTACATAAATATGCCTTAAGTTCAAGAAACAATGACAAACCTCATGGGAAATGTGAAATAACTGATTTTCCCAAAATGTTTGCAGTATTTCCTTTCATAAAAAAAACCTGTTCCACAGACTGAAAAAAGAAAAAATCTAAGGAATACTCTAATTTACTGATCATCTCCTTCAAATTTAAATATTTTTCTCTATTCCAGCAGCACAAAGCAGAACACAGATGACTAAAACCAGTGTTTTGGGGAAAGAATGCATTGCATGAGAAAACCAGAACATTATGCATGCTTGCAGCTATATGAGAGTAGATAAAAATGGCAAAATAGGCAATTCTCATGACATGTACACATGGGCACTATCCCTTGTTGACCTTGGCAATATTTCAAAGGGAAGCTTTCAAGGATTAACTGTTCAATCAATCAGATTATATGACATATGCCGACTGGCTCCACAAATGTACTTGTAATCAAACGGCAGGAATAACAACAAAAAAGATTTAATCTATTATTAGCTCTTGCGCCACAATGCACACAGAAAAGTTACACACTTTGGCAGGAGCGACTTCCATGTTTTAGGAACTCCTCACCTGCCTCAGTCTGTGCCAAGAGTAGACCTTGAACAGCTCTTGTATAGTTGTTTGGATGTACGTTCATATATGAAAATGCCTTTCTGTGCCACAACCTGAGCACATTGAACCAGAGCTAATGAGAACTGACCCCTTTGCAGAGAACAAAATTCTTCCCAAGTGTATACCTATGCCCAGGGGTCCCTTCAAGACTCAGGAGAAGGCTACACACATGAAAAAAAATGCAGGCAGAAAGAAGATGCAGCCTGAAAGTAATCTCGTGTGCAGTACAGGGTCTGTCTCATTCCTAGAACAATAAAATTGCATCACTGAACCCTAATGAGGGCTGCACACACCTAGAGATTGCTGTATACACAGTCATGATCTACAAAGACAGTACTGCCCCCAAAGAGCTTAAAACTGAAAGACAGCAACAAACAGGTACAGAGAAACCAACAACAGCCCCAAAACAGTTCCTAAATAATGACAGCTAGCAGACAGATGGAAATAAAAGATGAAGAACATGACCTTCTACCAGCTTTCATTTTAGGAAGTAACAATTTTAGCAGAAGGAGCAGAAGAAATCGACTATCAATTCTGCTCTGCAATATTTCCTCAGTAAGAATAGAGCCTGTCATAAGTCAACAAGGTGTGTTCTATTTCACATGCATAAGCAGTACAATTGATTCCAGGTGATGTTAGCTTACTTCAGGTTAAGCAAATGCCTAAGTGTTCTGTTGAGTGAAGGCCAAACCCCACATATTTCATTGAAAAACATTTGAGGGCAATCAGTACAAACAATAATCTTCTCATGCTTACAGAATCACACAGAAAGTCCCTCTGAACCCAGTTACAAAGTGGTAACAGCTATTTGGTATCACACTTCAGCTGTTTCTAATGCTCTTTCCGTAAAAATAAAGGTAGCTACAGAGTTCACTTATGTGAGGGGTGAAGGGGAGAGGCTTGGCAAAAAAAAAAAAAAAAAACAGAAAAAGGGTAAGGTTGGGATTCTCCGGCTGCAGACTGTTCTCCCTGGTTTAGCTTTCTAGGTCATGAGCCAGCTCAGAATACAAGCCTGGAAAAGTCCTTCTACCTTTCTATTTGAGTCACACCAGGGTATGCATTTAGTCTACTACATGTGAAAAATATACAGAATACCCTTGTAAGAGATACTATTAATATATGCAAATTATCCAATTTAATTTTCTTTAGAATATTCATAATCTTCATCCTAGCACTTTGTATCAAATGCCTTTATGAAAATAGATTAGCCAAATTTGATCTCTGTTTGATTTGCTTCCTATTCTGCTAAGGCTGCAACGACAGCCAGCAAGGCCAAGAATCTGGGTAGAAAACTGTTCAACATGAGAAGCAAGTAATCACTCACAGCACGTAACTTGTCCTGGATGGCAGCTGTGAAGTAACCTTGACCTGCAAAATGACAGCTTTGGTTTAACATCTTTGCCCCTATATTTGTAAAAAAAAGTCTTAAGGAATCTCTCTACAGCCTCTACAGCTCTACCTTCCCCACAGTTTTCTGTGGGGTTTCCCAAAGGTCTGAATAGAGAAAGTCAGGGCCCTTTGAACAATGCAGCACCCTCTCTGTAGCACTGAGGAGATTATTAGCACAGTCAAACCTTGGGAACCAAAATAAACTTTTTCACTGTTACCTATATATTTTTATGTCTGCAGGTGATAAATTCACATTGATTAAAGTCACTGCAAACCCAAAAGGAAGAGATACTATATATGTTTATATACATATAAACTATATATTATGAACTATATATGTTTATATATATAAACTATATATTATGAACTATATATGTTTATACTAAATAAATTCTTAAGCTGAAGGTCTGAAGCATAAATTTGTGTTGTTGGAAGTTTGTGTTGTTAGTAGTTGGCAATGAAGAACCATAAAATAAATTGGGCTGGAAGGGGCCTCTGGAGGTTATCTGTTCCAACCCTCCCATCTCTATTCATGGCTAGTGATACAGAATGTATGAAAAGTGAAAGGAAATTCAAAAACACACTGATGCTAAACCCTTTGATAATTCAGGATTAAATGAGAAATTTACCTCTTTCTCACAGAGTAAACGAACTAACACTCCAGATTTCTTACACAGAAATTTTTCATTTATGCTTTACCAGACATTGTTCAAACAGCAGCAATGTAGTCTTTGCCCCAGACTGCTTATAGTTTGGACTTGGGTAAAACTGGGTAAAGTAGTTGAAAAGCTCTGAAACAGACTTAATTTAAGAGAGAGCAATTAAGAGAGCCAGAATCAGAGTTCACATATACATACATTCACACATGTACGTGAGGAAAAATTTTCCTCACCATAATATATTTCCTACTAAATATTTTCCAGTAAAAATAGAAACATATTGTTGAGGGATTTGGTCAAAACTGTATTAAAAAAAATAGTGGGATAAGTTCATTCCTTTTGTTATTCCACTTACTTTCCAGTCTCTACAGTCCAGATGCTGTAGAGGGAGAAGAAAAAAAAGAGGGGAGAGAAATCAGGAATATGTCAAGCATACTCGTTGGCAAAACTTCTAGATCGAACTGATAAGCCTTCAGACTGCTGTGCATTCTCCATCACAGCCTTTAAAAAGTGAAACAACCACACCATGCTTCCAAAAATAATATTCAAAGATAAGACTGAAGATACCAACCCAATTTTTTAAGAATCCTGATATTTTAGTCAAAAATGAAAAATGCTGCCTTGTCTTCTCACTGTGATTTTCTTGTCACCTTACCAGGCCTAAAGCCTCTCTTACTAGAGAGTAAAGATTTCAAAACTCTCACAATTATACAAGGCAAAACAGTATTTCTTGACATGGGAGAGCAGCTATCCTCAAAAATTCACTTGTGCAAAGAACACTACAGCAATATGAGCTGTAGTTCAGAAGAGAAATTCCTTCACTAAGATCACAGAGTGGTCAGGGTTGGAAGGAAACTCTGGAGACCATCTAATCCAACCTCCTGCTAAAGCAGGTTCACCTAGTGCAGGTTTCACAGGATCACATCTAGGTAGGTTTTGAGTATCTCCAGAGAAGGAGACTCCACAACCTTTCTGGACAGCCTCTTCAAGTGCTCTGCCACCCTCAAAGTAAAGAAGTTCCAGTCATTCCAGTCATGCAACCTATCCCCACCATGTCACTGTAATTGCAATGAGGTCATGGTCCTGCAACTTGTAGATAAGCAATCCTTTTCTCTAGAAGCACAGACATCTCCCATGTCCCTTCTTTCATTTCCCTGATACATCTTCTTACACATATATACAAACTTCTGCTTCACCTCCTCTACCAGATCTCAAATGTTGCAAAACTAACAATTGTTCTCAATCATCATCAAGTTATATACATTATTAACTTATTTTACATGAATAAAAATAGGCACAAAAACATGAAGGTTAGTCAAATTAATATACAGTGAGTGAGGAAGGAAGAAAACTTAATTCCTGACCCCAGACTTTCTTAAAGCTTCCTTCTATGATGTTTTTTTTACCCTGAAGTTCTTTTGAAAAGAGAATAAACTGAAAAATATTAAAGCATGGTAGTTCAGAAAAGGAAGGACAGGAGGAAAAATGCTTGTACCTAAGTCAACAGACCTTGGGTTAAAGCCTGAAAGGTCTGCCTCTCAGCTGCCAGAGGGTTCTAAGAAAGAGCTATAATACACATTTGCAAAGCACACCTGATCTGGCTCTGCTGAGATGCCTATGCACAGTGACAGACACTTATCTGTTGTCTATTTATTCCCATGGAAGAGTAGGGGATCTGACGACCTTGACAGAGTAGGTGGAAAACCATACGTGCCAAAATTATATCCCTTGATGGAGCTTTATTTAGTTCACTTTGTTTAAAATAAATAAATAAATAAATAAATGAAATCTTATAAATCACATTTTCAACATACTGAAACAACATTAAGCTTGCAAAGTTAAGCATTCAAAGATGCAGGAAAACACTAGAGTTAAGGTTTTCTATGCAAATTAAATTAGTCTCATAAGATGTAGGCATCACAAAGCTTATCTCTATTCTAAGGTGCAGTCTCTTGTTACTTCATAGAATCATAGAATCGTTAGGGTTGGAAAGGACCTTAAGATCATCTAGTTCCAACCCCCCTGCCATGGGCAGGGACACCTTACGCTAAACCATATCACCCAAGGCCTCGTCCAACCTAGCCTTGAACACTGCCAGGGATGGAGCATTCACAACTTCTGTGGGCAACCTATTCCAGTGCCTCATCATTTGCTTCTTCTCTTTCTGTCTCCCCAAATAACACCAAATACTGCCTGCCAAATTTCAAGTGGAAAAGCATAGACTGTAATACTTTCCCCCCCCTTTGAAGCAAGATGCAGAACATTTTCCCTTTGTAATGTGAACAAAACAATGTCATTTTCTGTCAGCTCATTCTGATGATTTAAGCTTAGCTGTATACTGATTTAAGCTTGGCTGAAATCCCCTCCTCCCCACCTCTCCTGAATGAAGACACCCATCTGGAAAGTCTCAGCCTAAACTATTTAAGCTTTGGCAGAGTTAACGCAGACAGTTAAAAACATGACCTTCTGGCTGAAAGTGTTAAGCAACTCTAAGCATAGGTAGAGTTAGCAGCCCTGTCCATCACACAGACACAAAAAGAGGAATGAGACCATAATATTCTGAAGTTTTTACAGAGTGGGAGGGAGATCTACTGTCAGACCTATGCAGGGAACATGCTTAGCGCCTCTTCCAGCCAATGCAATGGCATCCTTTAGTAACAGGATTAACAGCAGATATTTGCATGTTTTCCTGTACCAGCTCTGCCAAAGCAACCTGGCCCTGGCCTTCCAAATCTTTTGTCTTACCATCATGTACACTCCCCCAGCTCTGGGAAGACATAAAATATTCCTTTCTCAATATATGCTGAGAAAAAGTTTTATTAGCCAGGTCTTTCTTCTGCCCACATACATGGTTTTCATTCATGTTTGAAAACTAGCTTTAGCAGAAGTACAACGTCCCAGAGATTGTCTTCTTTCCCTTCCATCCATTTACTACTTCACTGGCTGTTATCCATACCAGGTACTATTTTGCACGAAAACATGCAACTACAATAGTAATTCCTCCTCTGACCAATAAAAGAAGTCTCCCATTCATTCAAAAATCATGTTCAGCTAATTCAGAGACAAGTTACTGAACCAGCTGCAAGAACCACCAAGGGAATGCAGCCTCTGTCTTATGCAGCATAACGTAATTAATGTTCCCTTTTACCCTCCAGAACTATAAACCTCAATCTCAGTAATAAACAATCCAGAAACTTAGTCTTAGGCTGGTGTGGCTCAATTAAGACATATAAGATGCTTGGTTGTTTTTTTTAAAAGCGGGAGCACTGTTACTGTAAAAGACAGCTGGCTGAATGGGAGGAATGTGAAAGTAATGTTCATTGATCATCAAAATGGGATACACATACAACATTCATGTCAAGAAACATCATGGGGAAAACCTTCCCCCTTCCCACTCTTCTACTGCAGGATAGGTTCAAACCAGACAAAATTGCTTTTCAGATATTTGCTCCCCTCTGCTGGGACACCCCAAAAGCTGCTCTGCACCACTAACGCAGCGGCCAGTGGCTGCTAGAGCTTCTCACAAAAGGCATCTGCACACATAGTTCAGCAGCCGCAGGGGCACTGATGAGCTGCTTGTCTAGTGCTGCTCTGCAGCTTCCTTGCACTGGAAAGGAGCTAAGTTCAGCAGTGAGCAGGGGTGAGTAACTTTAAACTTAAAGCTCATTAGCCTGCACTACTGGTGTTTCCCACACTGTAAGGCACACCTACCCCATCCTGCAGTAAAATCTTCATAATTTATAATTATCCCCCATTTCAGCAGTATGAACCAAGTAAGCAGGTTGATCTACATTGGGGAAAGCTTTAAAGACAAAAGTTTATTACAAATCACTTCTCACTTTGGGGTTCTCCCACCATTTCCATCAGGATGGTTCAAGTTCATGGCCTAAATGATCTCCTTGACTGCCTGGCTTCTGGTCTGCAAGCCACATCACCTGCCTCGGGACGTCAGCAGAGGCCCTCCATGAAATCAGCCCCTGCCAGGATCAACAACTCCAAGCAGCCTCTGCACTGTTTCATGTAACCACTTCTAGGCAGCCACAAGGTCATTTGGTTGAAGAGGGAAACGTTTGGTTTGTGTTAGCTAAAATTAGTCAGCGGGTGCAAGGTATTCTTTTACTTTGCTGTTAGAAGCCTGAGAGTAGCTGGATGTTCTCAATGGAAAGATTATTAATATAATTATGAAATATCTTCCTTTCAAAATTGTCATGCCCTCTGGGTGGCACAGCACTCACAGTTGTCCTAGAGGGAGTAGGGTTTTAAACACAGCAGGAGGAAGGCTCTGGTTTTGGACTTCTTTAATACTTGCTCGCAATTCCCCAAGCTGGTTTAAAGCCACAGCAGCTTTTCTCCCATTGTCCTCCTGATAGAAAGCCTCTGCCTGCAAAACATGCCAGTGAGGCTTTCATCAAAATGGTACTAGGACCCTTATATTCGTGTATAATTGTTATGTGTTGATAGAAGCATGTTTTTTTCACAGATCTTCAAAGCCCATGTGTTTCCTATATGTATGATTACTAAGGACACAGAACACTCCATTGGAAGCAAAGTTTGACGTTCAAAAAAAAAATTTACCCATACAAAAACAGAACACAGATGGGCAGCCAGGTTTCTGTTCCTGCAACCATCCTTCTCTTTGAATTGCGCTTTCTCCCCCTTTTGTGAAGACAATCCTTTGTCCTTGGTGAGTCCTTATCCACTCCGCTTCCTGCTTAGCTGACTGGGAACATACAGTAAAGTCACACCTATTTCTGTGCGTTCACTTTGAGATTTCCTGTTCTTCTTTCAGAAAGCTGATTTCTTCAGAGAGCAGTTCCAAGGTGCCCCCATCCAAATGGGAGACACAAAGGATAAATGACAATATTCAGAAGATATTTAACCTAATTCTGCTGAATATCGAGGGATTACACTGATGATACTGAAGCATCATAGTTGTCAGCAGGGATTGATAATGAGCATGTGGACAGATTCCCTACATTTTAACAGACTCAGGAGATTTTTGCACATGGGAAATGAGGGATGCTTTTGTTTTCACTTACTAAAGATGAAGTCCAACATTCAGCCCATCTGTAACATGAGTTCATTTCTCCATAAATATAATTATTCTCTCTTAGAGATATATTATTTCAATAATTCTGCCCAGGATAATCCAGTACTTGGGATGAGGAGTACAGAATCTCTGAGAGCTTGAAAACCACTTTCTTATGAGGCTGAATGATGAAGAAGTAATAAATAAATAAATAAATACATAAATAAAAAGCTTGACAGACTGGCATTTGCTCTTTAGTACATGAGCACACAGAGTTGGTTTTGGCATTATTTGAAGCCTTGGTGTAATTATACAAAATCAGAAATTAATGACTTCCTATTTCTATTCATTCTTTCATCACTTCAGAAACTGTTTCAGGCAACAGGTAGTTTCCGGACTTTTCTCTAACTGACCAAATCACTCTGACTTCAACAACAGCAAAGAGATCAAATCATGTCAACCTACTACCTATTATTCAATCCATTCCAGGATTTTTTACAATCTAAAGCATATCACAAATATCCCAGGTATCAAGAGCTGCGGGGAAAAATTCTGCATCCCTCAATCTTTCAATGTAAAGTGAGCATTTTGCCTCAATGTAAAGGATGCTGCAACATTGACACGATTCCAGCATTACATCAGTAGCGCTAGTTTCTACAACATGGAAAAAATCAAGTCCTGGCACCTCAGTTCACCTTTGTCAGCCAAGTTGCCTCCCCAGCTTTACTCTTAGCATAAATCTCAACCTCTAAAACACAAAAGTTAAAGGTGCAGTCTTCCTTACAAAATCAACCCAGAATTTGGCAAGACCTGGAAAGCCTTAAACGGTTAACTCCACATCTGCTTCCATTTGTTGGTATCTTTTAATTCTAATTGAAAAAATGAAAAGCTGTAAACTGGATGACAAGCACGGACATCAAATATTAGTGTTTCTGTTCATCTGCCATGCAAAAGAAGAATTCCAGTTGACTACTTTATTTTTAGATATTGCTTGCTCATAAACAGCCTTGTAACCTCATCTGTGGGTTTTGAATTTGAAAAATGTACACTGCAGATTGCGTTTACACTTTGCAGTTGCTCTAGGTATAACATTTTAATGTTATTTTAAAGGAGATGTTGTACTGATCTTTCCATTCTATCAGCAGATGTGCAAAAAGCAGAAGAGCAGTGAAATTTTTTTACTACTTTTTTTTTTAGAAAGGAGAAATGTGTTAGGACCTTTCTCTGTCAGAGAAGGTTTTGCTTAGGAAAAAAATAAGACAGATTATAACAACTATAAAAAGGGGGATGGAGTGATGATAGAGAAGTGTTGAAGTGCAGCTGCTGCTCTCATCGTCTTTGAGGTTGCTGCAGGGAGCTGTAATGGACAGGCAACTTGACATATGCCCTTGAACACCAGCCTGCAGAAATATGAACCGGTGTTTTTTTGTTTTACATGTGTGGGGAGGTGATCTTGCCTTTGCAAGTTTGGTAAAACCGATCTCAAAATAATGTACATACTGGTGAAGAACTCCAACAGCGTAGATTCCCCAGGAATAAACAGTGGGGTGAATGGCCATGAGCCTTTTTCTGCCCTGGGAAGGCATTTAGAGTCCAAAATTAACCACAGTTAATCACTGAAAAGTCTAATAGAAATCTACATCTGGATACCAAATGCAAACAAATTGAAATGAGAGCAAAGTCACAATGTTTTTCAATAGAACTAGTAGTCAACCAACAGCAACCTGCAAAGGTATGGAGCTCAATATACATACAGTGAAGGGGCAAAATATAATGACCTATAATGGCTATGAGCTCAGGGATCCTTTATTTAGTCTCTTTTCAGCCTCTGTATCTTTGAATAAACTTATCAGGTTCAAAGAAAACAGAAAAAGTTAAGGACAGCTGTTCCTCGACAAAACTATAATGGTTCCATTTATTTACCTTTTTAACCGCAGAACATATATAGGTCTGGTCCATAGCATATAGCTATAAACTCAACTCCTTCGGCCATCGAAGCAAGAAAGTTGACTGAAAACTGAGAAGTAACATCCACACCAAAAGAAACATGGGCTAGCTGTCTTCTCTTTAAGATTTTTATGTATATATTATTTATGGCCTAGTCTTATTATAGCAACATTCCATAGATTCTTTTCTGTGTCAGAATATTTATTAAATGTTGTATATTCTCAAACTATAGATGCATGGTATCAATAAGCTATGCAGTGAACTTTGTCTTCTAACCTGCGTTTGCAAATTACTTCCTAACATTTCACTGAACAGGTGAGAAACACACAAACTGGCACGCAAGTAATGCAGCAATCAAACACTCCAGTCTAGACTGCAGCAGAGACTCAAACATATGAAAGAAGCTGTTGTAACTAGTTTAAATAATCCATTGAAGATAACTAACATTTTAAAACTTTTCATCTGAGAATACATCTCATTTCAGCCGTGGGCAGGTTTTGGTGTAGAATCTGGATTCTACGCTCACAAAGCAAACAAATGAGCTAACAGAACAAATAATAAAATGCATCTAATTGAATCCCTCATTGTTGAAACCAAATAAAAATCTTCTTAATCATGCTGATATCTGATCAGGTCTACATTGGTGACTTTAAGTCGAGGCTTTTGTTGTTAAATACCAGCAGCCAGCCTCACAGCTCATCATGGTATTAAAAAAAATGTAGAATCTCATACAAAGCAAACATTCTGCTATAGTATCTCTGTAGAAATCCTTTCGTGTGCAGTGACAGAACGGGATGTTTTCTCACAGAGCAAACTGGTTCAGAGTGTTTCATAAACAGCATACCGGTTTAGGGGCAAATCCTGCACCTCTTGCTCTTACAGAACCCACACAGGTCAGCAGGAAAGTTTGGTCTGGAAAAGGAATTCAGGAGTCAGATTTTTATGCTATTAAAAATCAGACTAAAATAGATGCATATTTAGACATTCATTTACCTAAATCCATTTAGATTATGGAAAGTGTTTTCCTTGAAATCTGTTAAATGATATAGTTCTGTGCTATGCCCCCTTTTCGTTGTACTTCCTGCTTATTAAATGCTGAGTAATACGAACCTAACCATATCCTTTTCCTTAAAGCAAAAAAAATCTGGATATTCTCTCTATCAGCAAATAAAGATAAGAATAGTATGTTAAAAATGCCAATTTTACTGCATATTTCAAGAGGTGATAATGCACTTTTCATGGCAAATTCTTTTCTCCATACAAAAATCAATAACTTAACCATGTTCTTTTTTCTTTAAAAAAAGCTGTAATTTTCTGAAAACATCAATTCCAAAGCCATCTCTACATTATTACAAATTTATGACCTCTGAGAGCACAAATAAGTTGTAATTATGGTTGGAAATGAGTAAATAGCCAACTATTTGTGGTGGCAAAGCTTTCAGGGAAAATAAAACTTACGTAAGTACATATGAAATGCTGAAAACTAATTGAAGAATGTGAAAAGAGTACTTTTGTACCTATGCAAAGGTTCATATTCAGCCAAGAATTCCACTTGAAGGAATGGATCCTACAATCACTGAATACATGACATTTACAAATAAAAGCAGCTGGCTATGAGCAGTCTCTTAAAACTAATCAATTTTCCAATACATTTTATTATGGTTGTCAAAAATCCAATGATGCAGGTTAGTAGTGTGTAGCTATAAAAAACACCCTACCATGGTATCCGCATAGTCTTTGCTTATTTGTAAGTCTGACAGTATCCCTTGATTAAAATAAGGATACTTCATTAAGCATTGCTTTATGAGTTATGTAAAGTTTATGATTTTTCATTTATGCTTTAGAATCTTAACTGCATTGTCTCACTTATGCGTAATCCATCAACCCAGGTGACAAATAGTCTTCTATATTTACACACTAGGAAGATACAAGGAGCATACTGTATTAGCAGCTGAAACTACAAACGCCACTGTCAATCAAACCAGCTGGCATAGGACCATATTTCTTGTCACCAAGAGGCTTAAAGCGAAGAATCTGTGCCTAATTCTCTTAAACCTTACAGGTCAAAAGGTTTTAAAATTATTTTTGACACCATTTCTTTGCTTTGTCAACAGGCCTGAGTACTTTTTAACATGTAAAGGATATCAAAAAGCTGCTCATTGGAACAGTCTGGCATTAGCAATTTATGGGTTTAAAGTCTGGAGTGCACAGTAATTCCACTGGTATAACAGCATTCCATTCTGGAATGAGAGGATGGAGATGCGGCTGCAGGACTGTAACTTTTATTAATGCAAAACCTCCAAACCAATCACCCGCACTCTGGGCAAACAGAGCTTACTGAGTCAAAAAAATCTCTCAGCCTAAAGCTATACCACAGCACAAAACACCCTACCAGCATGCACAAGCTGTCATGCAGCTACTTTCCTTCCCAGCCATTTTATACCTGTTTCAAGGTCTTGCTTCCCCCACACACCCTCAAGCATGTATAAATGGCCTCTAAATTGGCAGCACTGATGTCCTTCTCATTTGCACACAGATGACAACCACCACCCTTGAAAATCTAGGGCTTTTTAAAATGTTCAGCTGTTTGAGCCCTTCTTACTACAGATGCTGTTTTGCAGCAGGACCAAAGGCCCAGCTGAAGCTTTGGCCCCATCCTGACAGGTCAGCAGAAGGAAACACATTTCCTTCCCAGTGCAGTTCACAGTCCAGAAATACTGAAAATACTGAATGACTGAAAAACAATCCCCCTGCACAAACTCCTGGCTGCAGTTCTCGGGGACAGTAGCCAGCATCTCCCACACTCCGCCCAGTGCTCTCAAGACACAGTCCCTGTGATCTGGCGAGCAGTGGAGACACGCCATGCAGCAGGCAGTGCAGCACTTCTCACAGAGCCAAGAGCTTCACAGTGGCTGGGTGCTACCTAGAAATAACTACACAAATCTCTTCCCAGTTTGTCCAATAGAGCAAGCCTGACACGTCCTCCCAACAGGGTGGAAAGCTTTCCAGCTGAAACCTATGACATCAAACTGGGCTGAGACACCCTGTAAGCAATGACAAAAAACACATGCTAAAGAAAAATAAGTTAAAAGTTGAAGAACAACAGAGGCAGCTTGAACCTGATGAAGGGAATATAGATTTGAAGAAGAGGGGGGAAAAGACAACAGAATAATGGTGTGGAGGGAAGACAAGATGTGAAATAGGGAGGGGATGGGAAGGCTTAGAGGACAGAGTAAAAAAAAAAAAGAGAAATGCTTTGTATTTACACTGAAGAGATCATCAGAACTAGGGTCCAAGGGCCCTAATATTATATTCAAACACCAGAATAAAAACAAGCACTGAAGAAAGCTTAGAAATTCTGGAGTGGGCATGCCCATTTGCATTCTACTTAGAGTCATAGGGTCATTCAGATTGAAAAATATCCCTAAGAAGCACCCTCTACATGGCTTTCAAATATCTCCAGGGATGATGACTCCACCACTTTCCTGGGCAGCCTATTCCAGTGCTGAAACTGACAACTTTTTCCATGAGAAATTTTTTCCAGATATCCAATCTAAACCGTCCCTGATGTAATTTGATGCTGTTTCCTCTTGTCTGATCTTGTTACTTGGGAGAAGAGACTGACACCCACCTCTCTTCATTCTCCTTTCATGCAGTTGCAGAGAGCAATAAGGCCTCCTTCCCCTAAGTCTCCTTTTCTCTAAGCTAAACAACATCAGTTCCCCCTCTTAAGGCTTCTTCTCTAGACTCTTCACCAGCTCTCCTTTGGGCATTCTCCAATGTCTCTCTTGTAGTTAGGGGCCCAGAACTGAACACAGTATTCGAGTCGCTGCCTCGCTTCCCTAGTCCTCCTTACCAAACTACTTCTAGTACAAGCCAGGATGCTGTTGGTCTTCTTGGTACTTCCCAAGACTTGTTACAAAAGCTCTGCCACTCTAGTTCTGGGAACAGGGATTTAAGATCCTATCATGAAGGGCATTACAAAAGTATGAAAACTATAAAAAAAAAATCAGCTCCTTGTGCAAGAACAGAGCTGATGCCTTGGCAGTAATGAAATTGGTGGTGCTTTGAATATAGTAAAGGGGATGGTGATGATACGACCATGTGCTGCTGTCTCTGCACCTTTGCTTTACTGAAGAGCCATCTCTGCCAAAGACTACGGTCCTCCCTTATACCTAAAAGACTAACCTACACTTGTCCCGAGGCTTTCCCAAATGTTAAACTTTAAAATAATTATTATCAATAACAATCATTATAATATGCAGTCTGGAAGATCCCAGCCTTGCTGGAGCAGGTACCTCCACCTCCTCACACTCACAACAGTTAATTCTCCTGTCTGAGACTGCTTAACTCAGCAGAGGGAAAACGAGAAAGAGAAAAGAGGGGGAGTGGGGTAGCCAAGAGACAACTCTGTGCAACCCGCAGAAGTGATCTGAGGCTGAATTTTGGCCCACAGCACGGTGCTAGTTCCACTGGCTTCAACTCTATTAAAAGAAATATTATCATAAGGTTACATCCATTTTCCTCCCTGCACTATATGTGAGCATTGCGTCTGTTTTTTATTTTGGCTAAGGGCAAGGAGACTGCATTCAACAACTCAAACCAAAACTCCTGATTAAAACAGTATATTTCATCACAGCATATGCACACGGACATAAATATCTAAATAGACATGGCTTTGATAATTATTGTCATGAACCAAATCAAAAGAGAGACAAAAAGCAGCAGAACACTCCTGCACACAAGGACCATGGCTCAGCCTTCCTTAACTTCACCCTGCTTGGGCCTTGCATCAGGACAACAGATTACTTGCTGCCATTAGACCGCCCTTTCTTTGCCCCACTGCTTTACTATGTCAGCTTGCTGCACTGAAATTCAGAAAGCAGCACAGCCAAGAGCTTCTCAGGTCTCACCGTAGATGAAGAGTTTGACATAAACCTCACCCCTAGGTCTGACCTTTGTAAGGGTTGCAACCTGTCTGTCAGAACAGGGTAAGTGATAGATAACAGTCCATCTTATGGGGTGGAAAGAAGAGAGGGAATAAAATACATCTTCCATAGTGGGAAGCAGGAGAGATGAAAGGCAGAGACAGAGGATTCCCATCAAGAAGTGAGGTGAAAGAGATACATGTATCTGGGAAGCAGAGACTGCAAAGTTTGTGAAATGCAAGAGAATCAGAAACCCTCAGCAAGAACAGAAACAGTCCAGAAGAAGAAAGGCAGCAGTTGTATGATGAACCTGCTCCAACTTCAACAAAAGGAAGTACAGGAATTTCTACTGTTACTGGAGCACCAAAAAAAATCATATGTTTACAAGGTAACTAAAACATCATTCTTGGTGGTGGATTACAAAATGTTGTTCAACTCCCGAGTAAATTGAAAGTTTTCCTCTTTTTTCCCCTAACACTTGTTCACTTTACCGTCTTTCTCGTCCAGATAAATAATATTTTCCTTTTTCTATAAAATTAAAGCTTAGGCTATAGTAAAGGCCTTATCTCCCTTTCACTGCAAATGCCTTTTCAACCCCCTACTTCTCTCTTTTCCACCTTTAACAACTCCTGTGAGTTCCAGTGTGCTCCTTTCGTTCTTATTAGGTGACATTACAGATGGTTCTGCTTTAGTGTAATGAAAATGTAAGCTTTTCTGCTGATTTATAGCTGAATACATGTATTGCTTACGGTACTACGGTTTGATATGTGATATAGAATTGCTTTTGATTCTTTAGATCTCTCCTCAAAACATGAACTAGAGTACACTTTCTATATTGAAGGAAAGGGTAACACAAATTAAGATGCAATTGAGAGTTACTTGGCTGTACGTACTTAGAGCAGTCAGGTTTAGACCCAAGAGAAAATTCAGGGAATTTCCAAGAAACTGGAAATCAGAAGAGCATTGACCAAGCAATGCCCTAGCTCAACTTTGCACAATTACAAGTTCCTTCCTTTTGTGGATGTGTCTTGAAATTGAATACATCTCAGTTGCTGACTTTATCTGGTGCCTTCGAGGTTTTACCTACCAAAAGAAATCTTTGTAGGGAGCTCTGACTGCTTTCAACTCTTTTTCAGTTAAACAAGTTGGAGCTTAAGCTGCAAAATTCTTTGGAAACATTTCCCTTTATTTAGAAAGGTATCAAGAAGTCTTACCTGCAAGAAAAACAAGTTACAAATTGGCAACATCAGGTTTCAGTAATAATCCCTTTTCTATTCTCTAACTAATTCTGTCTAAATCTCATGCCTTTTGCTTGTCTGAGTTTGAGATGCTTGAGGTACAGATCATGCAGAAGAAACTCCCAAACACTGAAGATCTGAAGGTAGTAGGCAATGCAGCAAGGCTGTCAGACTTGTTAAGACAGATTCAACATTGATTCAGCATATACTTTGAGGGGGGCCCAAGAGTAGGCTTTCATCCAAACCTATAGTATTCTGGTTCAATTTGATTTTTAGGCTGAGGTTTGGACATGTTCTTATTTTCTGGGGAGTGATTCATCCAAAACTTCAAGTTATCCAGGAAAAGATGTGGGATTAAATTAATCCTAGATGTTAGTATTTAAAAAGAAAACCCCATGTTTAATATGATCTGAATGGCAGAGAAACCTGAAGCCATAGAAAAATTATACATATATGGGAACAACAGCATAAATTACTAGATCAGTGTGTCTTAAACAACAAAATGTATACAGACAGCCTCCAGGAGAGGGATCTGATATTGTACAGAATTAGCTAAGAAGTAACTCAAATCTTGCTAGCACCAGGACAAAGCAGGAGTAAGAGATGCTTCACCAAGCATGTACCAAATTAGCCCTTCTAATCCAGCTGGGTACTCCATAATGGCTGCTATTATTTGCACATGCAGTACAGACAGGCATGGAGATTCAACTCCTATTTACTCTTTTACACCCAGCCCCCAGTAGCCCATACAGAACAAAAAAACCTGCTGCACTTTCTTGCCAAGATACAAGACTCTAGACTTTAATGTGGGAGGTGGGGAAGTAAGAGAAACAAAGGAAACCTGCAGCTGATTTGGGTCTTGGGTGGGGAAAATAGAAAAGAAAAATTGAAAAGCCATAAACTATTCTATTCTTCAAAAGAAGCTGGTTTCAGGAGTTTGGAAAGAGATTTCTGATTGCATTGGAAAGATGAAAATGATAACAAAATACGTTTCAGAAATGGAAAATGGTCTGGAAAAGAAGTCTCCATATCTGCATAGCTAATCTGCTTTTCTAACCAAATGGTGATTCTGCACTGCAGGATCCTATTAGCAAAAACATAAGGAAGGATTAGGTGCCAAAACATTTATTTCCATAGTGAAAGGCATACTAAGTGTTGGAAAAGTCATCAGTTTTGTTGATGTTTACCGCAACTTAATTATTCACAATGTAAAGTCTTAAGCAACCTTCTTTGTTATGAAAAGTAATGACAGAACAATTGTATTTTGAAAGCATCTGAGTTTATCAGATTAGGATTTTTAGCATATTTGTGGTCTTTCCCTAGAGCATGTTGCGTGTGCATGTGCAGCTCAGGCGTTCCTATCCTGTTAGCCAAAGAGTGTACAGAAGAAGGTACTTTTTATTTTCGAACTGGGTCTACCTTTCTGTAGGATATCATATCCTATCACACCCTGGGCCCTCCTCTTCCTAGCTGAGCCCCACAAGCCATAAGACCCCATGCTGGGAGCTGCACTTTCCCTGGCCTAGTCCAGTGATATAAGAGAGCCTTGAAATCCACTTACAAGTTCAAAACCAGCTTGGTTTACCTTCCCACCATGCTCTCCCCATCAGTTTGTCCAAACACACTCACTTTGATTCACTCCAACTTCCTTTGCTTTTGAGATATATAGGCTTTGGAAAAAAGTAAGAGGCCTTATCTGACCATAGTAGAGCTTATGGAAAGCATTCAAGGTTTCAGCAAGTCAACACAGCATAGCAAAGTACACATTAAAGAGCTCCAGCAGTTCTAAAGCACAAAGATGACATCTTCTTTTCCTCCATATGCTATCACCCCATTTGTCCCCTTAACAGACTGCCTGAAATGAGGCCTGACACTCACCAGGCTCAAAATCCTGGTCCCATATGAGACTAAAAGTTATTGTCATATTGCCACCGTGTGTGCGTGTGTCTTGGGGTAAGGTTGCAATTGGTCACCCAGAAGGGGGATCCAGCCTTTTAGGGCAGGCAGAGGACCATCCATCACCCAGTGCAACGTGCTCCAAATCCCTTTTCCTGTCAAAGTAGTACACTACAGTAATATAGGACAGAAAGACTACTAAGAACCACAGGCTGACAACACACAGGGACAAAGCCCAGCTGCTACGCAGACATCTTGCAAAGGAATGCACTTTCATGGGCATTTGTGCGTGCACCCAGTGCATCTTAAAAACAGAGAGGTACAACCAAAACAGGCCCCTTCTTCAACCTGTCAAGTCACACACATGCAACATGCGATTCTCTGATCCAATTCCTTCTTCAGGCTTCCTCCCAGCTGGCTCCAAATCTCACATATTTCCAGCCAACTGCCATAACTTCTATCTTTCCCACTGCAAATACACACATCAATAGAAACTACCCAGCAGACTGCAGAGCACCAAGTATATCAGGTCACCAAGTGGGAGAGAGGCAAAATTTAAGCAGGTCCCTAAATTCATGGAGGTCTTATAAAAAGCAAGTTCTACTCTTGTAGTTAAGGGCCAGAGTCCCTCTCTGTGCAGTTCCCCTTGCCAAGCGCACATTCCCTTCACTATGCAACCCTTGTAGGAACTAGAAAGCATCCATGTCTCTCAGTGATTTGCTTCAGAGGAACACGGCTCCACAGTTCCCTGGCTGTGGCATTCCACAGGGAGGGGAGACTTGTGTTCCCAGTTGTGCTCCAACACCCTTTTATTCACATCCATTAAATGAAAGCAGGACTGATTTTACTGCCAAAGTGTACCATTTCAGTTTTTCTAAAGGATAGGAAATGACAGATTTCAGTTTTAGACCACCACACTCAGTACCAGTTGTGAGGGTGATTTTACTGCCTTATGCCCAAATGAAACAGATGAGAACACAATTATGTATTTCCCTTCCTTTACAGGAATACTTGTAACAGGACCATTTCTATAGTCTCTAGGATTCACCTAGAGACAATCTCAGCTCAGCAAAATCTGTATCATTTTAAATAAAGAAGTTCTTGGTTTTAACCATATCCATAGAAGAATATGGCTCAAGACCAACTTCCTCTGAAGTGACTTTACTGGCAGCATGAAAAACAGGTCAGCAAGTGGAGAATCAGACCTTAAGGTCTCAACAGTTACCCAGCAAGATAAAGAAAAGGAATTCCTGTTGCCATACTGGAAATCCATGTTCAAATACATCACTAACCAAACCCTGTCCAGCAGCCAGTTCTCACCCCCCAACTTTTGGTATTCACTCCAGACTGGGCACAGCAGGAGCACTGAGAACATACTGGATCTCAACATCTGCTACCTTATCCCAGGTATAAGACAGTGCAGGCACTTCCTTGCTCTTAGTTCTGTGAGCTCCAAGGGATTTATTCAGAAGGGTCCTCAGCTATTTGTTTGGGAAGCTTTGCTCAACTTTCTTTAGACATTTCTGTCAGAACTGCTCCCCAGCAGAGTTCTCTGATTCCCTATTTTAAATTACTACCAGGACATAAGCAACAGCTGTTCAGAAACTCCAATTCTATAACCCTTAGACATTTAGGCAGCTAATGACCTGCATTGCCTCTTCTTTTGCAGCATATCATCACCACAAGATGCAGACTCACAGATCCAGGAAAACAAAATCAAGAATAACTCTAAAAGAGATACACCTCAAAGCCTGTACATTGGGGAGCATCCCCTTCACTCTGAGATAATCTTGGTGGCTAAGTATACATACAAATAACAGTCTTAAGGGCTAGAGCATGAAAAATTAATTTGCAGGTGTTTACACACATAAAGCTGTGCACACACAAAAAAAAGAACACTGCGATGAGACCCCTTTGCAAATCAGATCTTTATGCAATGTAAGTTCAGAAGTAATAAGGCACAGGTTTATTTTCTCTGAACTAGTGGAGATGGGGAAGAGGGGGTTTGGGGTGTTTACAGATACTTAGTGCTGGGTTCCAAAGACTGAATTAAAGTTAAATTGATATAATTTCCAAAATTCCATAATGCATCTCTAACAACATGGAGCCTGGGAAACACAGCGGTCCTGCTATCTTCTGTTTCCCTGGCAAATCAAAAAGTTGGGTTTCTGCTTTGTAATTCAGCCAGCACTGGCTTGCGTTCACCCAAAAAATTAAAGGACTGCTTTCTTCCAACTTAACTGATTTTAACTTCTTCCCCTCCCCCCCCCCCCGACTCTGTTTATTTAAAGATTGTTAAAAATCAGAATGAAAATATGATTTCCAAATGTGCTTTTTGTTTTAAGTTCCATTTGGCCTGTCCTGCCTTTGCCCGCAAACATCCAATATTTTGAATTCACAGTGACTTTACACACAATCCCTCTATTTTCAAAAGATATTGTACAATCAGAGAGTGCAAAGGCAAAGCTATTTTTCTTTAGCTAAATTCAAAACCAAGAAGTTTATTCAAATTTGTTGGCACCTGACAAATCCAAAGTCATCCAACAGAAATACTGCCACATAGTATATCATTAGACCAAGGAATCGTATGTTGCAGAAAATAAGAACTGAGCAATAGCAAGAATAGGGTAGCAGGATATACACAGGTGAATATACACTTAGCACTGACAACTAATTTTAGAAAGTTATTAAATCACCTCCCATAAACTTTAAGACAAATTCCATCTTAAGAAGAGAACTTAATGAAACAGATTATTACACAATCTGTCTCAAAGTTCTTACCAAAAACCAGAAGTCAATTATCCTAAACTGGAACAAAAATTCAAATTATGATCAATAGCTGAGAAGTTAAAAAAAATCAGAGTACGGAAAAAAAATTTGCCATTTATGCTAAATTAAAGTCATAATCCTGTTGAGATTTTGCTTATTTTTTATATCCTACTGATGACATCTTTTCCCATTACATCTCATCACACGAAATAACCTCCACTACGGAATGACACATTAAAGAACTTCAGGGACTATGAAAGAGCTGAAGAAAAACAAGCCAAAATCCTTTCTAAGAAATACTTCCCGCTTATCTGCAATGGGGTGAACAACACAGCTGGTGAAGCTGAAGATTTTGGAAGCATAGATCTTCACATCTTAGCCCTGTTGAAAAGATTATATGAATAGAAAATCCCATTTCTCATGGATCATCTCTGTTGGAAACTAGCTGAAGAACATTAAGGTTGCAAGGCACGGATGCAGAAAAAGTGCAGTGCAGTAGGGATCAGTGAAGAAAGAAAAGGATGGAGGAAGAATTAAGCAAAGCACAGTCCTATCCCAGAGCTTCAAAACAGCCAGCTCCCTGAAACTGAGAAAACTGTAAGATAACCTAATGGAAAGGAAAGATTTAGACAGAAACTGCAACCAAAAATTGAAATTCCCAGAGACATAATTAGTAAGCATTTAATTGGTAAGGACAACAACTACTTTGCCAATTCAGAAAGAGTTGATGGATTTAGAGGAAGAAAGGGAAAAATATGTTTTTTTCTGGTTGAAACCAAATGATTAAAAATACTGCATAAAGATCTGGAATACAGACTATTTTTAAAATATGTTGGAAATCTAAGAGAGTGCAGAAAAGACCCACAAAAACATTTTAGGGACTGGAGAAAATGCTCAGACAGGAAAGGCTAGATCTGTTTAATTTATTCAAGCAGAATACACTGATATCTTCATGTAAAAAGCACTAAATGCTAAAGGACTACTTTGAAGCAATGCTGAAAGTTAGTAATATCTTGCAAGTAAAGCCAAGCAAACACCCATAAGATAGTAATGGCTTGGTTTTTGAACACTGAAGTTGATTAACCATGGTAGCAACTACAAAAAGAACTGGAAAATTTTTCATAATTTTAGATCAAGGCTGTTTTAGGAACATGTGTTTCAACTGAAACAAGCAATGGGGATCAATGCCTGGGTATTGTTCCTGTCAAGTTCTCTGTCTTGCTGAATAGAGGCAGTTAGACCAGATCACATCATGATCTCTCCTGGCCCTTAACTGCCTGCAGTTCTTGTACTTGCAGTTCTGGTTGCATGCACTGTTAAGACCCCAAAACATATCTTCCATGTAGTCATACTTATGCCTAAGACTAATCTACATTTTATTAGAGTTTCTTCCCCCTTTCTTGTAACTGGCAGACGAAATATTACCATTTTCCACTGTCCATTCAAACATTGCTTTGCCTTTTGTATGCACCTCTTTATCGTGTAAATAGTAGTACCATGTGGTTTACATCTCCCTCTGGAAACAAAGATGATGTTGGCACAGAGTTACACCATCCTGCACTTGTCTTCTTCTTGTAGGTAGTTCAAATGGAAATTTGAAACACTGTTAGGAACTGACATGAATCTAGCTTTTGAAGTTACAGTACAAGGAAGCGCAAGATCAGCTGGATGCATTAAATCATCTCTGCAGACACTCAACACTGAGGCAAGATTAATTACCCCTAAATTGTTCTGTTTAAACCATTGTTAAGACCTACCAACAGAAGGGACCCCACAACCTGCTAGATAACCTAGTAAAGAACAGAATTAAATTACTCTTGGGAGTTAGATCACTAACTGGTGTAAATGAACACTAATCAATGGGCCAAAGAAGTCTCCTAACTACATGGAAAGGTCTGACGCATGGATGTTTAAGATGCCTGTCATCCCGATATCTTCAGAAAAAAATAGCAGTGTAAGCTATTGCTGTAATTCTTAGTAACAACTCTGTTACAAATGCATTCCCCACCCAGGCAAACAATGAGGGTGATGAGCAAGATGAACATTAACATCTGAGCAGCAAGTCCTCTAGCATCTTTAAGGGCTGATATTTGCGTATCCAATGAATTCCAAGCCCTGTGCATTAAAATATGCTGTTCACCAAGGGACCTCAGCATTTCCAGTTTTGTATATTAATTTTCTAAACCAGCCAGGTTCTAATAATATATTTCATAAGGTACATAATTTCAGTAACCCCGACTGATGCTCAGTAGCACCTGGGAAAAGGCCAGCTATTCTCATGCAAGTTCATCCATTAGACTTTATTGGAAAGGTCATGGCTTTCAAAGGAAAGCTATGGCACAAGAGTTATCTTTGCAGTTTAAAACGGTTTCATCAAGATCCATACTACCATGTTATGCACTGCTCATTTTCCCCACACTTACTTGCCCTGTCAGCTAATACATCGCTCTCACACAACATTTTCAGCTGCTTTAATTTGTGCCCCCACAATGAATCAGAAATGCAAATCTGAAAGCTCTTGTTCCTAATTACCCTGTCAGCACTGGCAGCCAAAGAATTATGGATTTAGGTGCTCAGATTTATGCCACAGTTGAAAGAAGAAAAATTGAGTGAATGGAATGAAACACCTTAGAAAACAAGTTCCAAGCTACGGAAAGTACAACCACAACCGCTAATCTACACAAATGCAGCAGAACAGCAAAGTCTATAATGTGTCAATAAGGATACACAAGTGTTCTTCACAGGATTTACAACATATATATTAAGAAGCTAGAGGAATTCAGGAAAATTGCTGTACTGACAACCTTAAAGCTAACTGCATATGTTTTGACATCATATATGGTATGGCAGGATACCACCACAAAGAGGTGCATTCCAGACAACTGGTACCAAAAATTTTGAATAAGATATGATTTATATTTATTTTTGTTTTGTATTTTTACTAGGGGATAAATAACAAAATAAAACATGTCACATTTTGTTTATTTTTGGGTTTTTGGCTTTCCCAGCCAAGCATGCTCTTAGTCTGCAAACATTTAACATTTTCAGCATCAGTGCTTTACCACAGAAGACATCTGAAGGTTATCCTTTTCCCTTTAATAAATTATATAACTCAAAGGTTGATCAAAGCACTCTCTCTACTTGAGAACAGTAATGAAAGAAAAGTTTAAATTAGAATCATTTAAATTTCCTCAGTATTGAAAATGTGGCTACGCATGGAAGAGAGAGGAGGGGGTTGGGTTTTTCTTGCTGATTTTTTATTTTATTTTTTTTTAACAGACATAATCAAATCTTCTTTTAAAGTCACAATTAATTCCTAGCTGGGAGAGGACACAACCCATATGGAATTAAATTTCTCTTTGGAAATCATGTGTTTGCATTCCTCCTATATGATGATTTTTACCACACCAGAAACTTCCTAATTAATTGCAACCTACTTCACTGTACTGAAACAGATGTAAATGAGAACTTTCTATAGTTACTACAATCATCCTTACTACACATGTATGTAAGGGAGAGCGCTAAAGGCTTTGTGCACCTACAGTCTAAGTTGCATTTCACCATCTTCTGCGGAATATCAGCAGGTTTTTCCAGTTGAAGGAAGAACAGAAGCAAGGTTTCAAAAAAATTTCATTCGTTACGACTCTCAATCTGCTCCAAGGGAAGTCAATGTTTAGAGCTCTTTGAGCATTCCACCTGAAACAATTGACCTGCAACAGAAAATGGCTCTAACAGATGAAATGCAAAACACGACTTGAAAAAGTCACCTTCACTGCATTGTGCTTCAGTGTCAGGGGGACATCATCAGAACCTGAGCATTTAGGAAAATCTGCCAAGCAACTGAGCTTGGTTTTAACTAGAAAAAGGATGGCAGGATCACAGGGGAGACTGAATTATTGGAGAATTAAAGGTAAAAAAAAATGCAAAAGCGGTAAAACCAAATGAAAATAAAATACTGGAGGGTAAAACATGCCTAAGAGAGGCAAGCATGGCCTAATGCCAGTCACCATCAGCTTGAAAGATGGTACTTATTAAGGAGAGAGTTCATACTCAAGAGACTGTTTTGAAGTAAGCCATGGAATCAAGAAAAGGGTAGCTCAGATGATGGATAGTGCCAGTCGAAAATCCACAATAGGCTTGCTAACACAGACCCCTTAAAATATTAAGGGACTAAAAAGGAAGTTTCAATATTCTCCCAGTCTAGCTCTATCCTTGCTTCTACTTTCCTATCTAGAAGTTATCAGTTGTAAACCAATCCGCTGCCCCAACTGGACATTCTTTGGGGTTGGAGGCCTAAGGCCTCCATAATAAAGAAGACTGGTCTTTTGAAGCCCAATTATCTCTACTTTCACAGCATAATCACTGAGGTAGCACCCTTAGTTTATGCAAGACCATAGAAAGTGAACCATGACTTGTAACATCATAGACTAACACAATGCAAGCCCAAAAAGAAACCTCTTGTTACACAGCCTACGGCACTTCTGAAAGGAACATTATTAGGTTAGGAAAATTCAGTCAGTGTGATTGGTATGAATATCTGATTTTTAGATCTCTTAAGGCACTGGATCAGAATTTGGGAAACCTGCATTTAATTTCTGTCTCTGACAGACTTCCTATGTGACCTTGGGAGCATCACTCCACTTTTTGGGGCCTCTATTTTCATAGGCAAAATGTGGACAATAATACTTCCCCACTCTGCCATAGCTATGCCAGTTGTAAATTCATACTACAGCCATATGAGTCACTGCCACAGCACCTTGCACCAGGTTGTCTCAGGCTCTGGGGAATACGAATCTGACCACTAAGTCATTTTAACATCCACTGATTAAAAATAAAAAAAAAACAAAAACACCCCCCAAAAAAAACCAAAAAACAAACAAACAAAAAAAAATCATAAAAAACACCTAGCCTTTCAAAATTTCTTCTTCATTGCTTCAAGAAAGGGATGACTGTCCTACAATAATTCAATAGCTTGCAGGGGAATGTGTGTCTATGGATTTTGTTTGGTTTGAAGTGGCAGGTCTGCAGAACAAGGAAAGAGGGACCTGCTTTCCTAACACCAAAACCACTTCACCACACAACCTTTTCCTACTTCTCTTCCCAAAACTACTTTTGTTTCATCATATGCAGGGTCTGTCTGGGAGCAAGATGACTTAAAGTAAAACTCCTTTTGACAATAAAACCACAAAATGGTGAAAAAGTTTTTTCAGTTGAGTATCTTGCTTTGGCTTTTACTCAGTTCTTTCTTTCACCACGTATATTCAGGAATCTTCAGGACTACTCCAGTACCTTGAGGTTCATCCTCAAGATGTCTCCTTCTCTCAGTGCAATAGACTCACATTCAACCGTCAATACATATCCCATTCCTCATCATCTATGTCAGTGGCTATATGAGCCTAACAGCAGTGTCTTCGAAAAAGCAAACAAAAAAACAAAAACAAAAAAAAACCAAACAAACAAAAAAAACCACGCACCATGTTTGAAACATCCAACTGTTTCACATCTGCACCATACTCAGCCAAACTGAAAATGTGTTCTGAGTAAGTGATGGAAACAGGTCAGGATAAATACTTGGCAACAGACATGGCAGCATCCCGCTTTTTATTTCAAAAGCTAGCACATAACCTCTGTAAAGGGGGGGGGGGGGGGGGGGAGGCAGGGGGAATAAATAAATAAATAAAAATCTGAGTAGAAGGTGATTTGCTCCAGCTAGACACTCAGCATGCCTGTTTTGATGTTCAGCCCTAGAAACCTTTTATTATGTAAACACTTCTCCCTAGAGATAGGATTTATATTTCCTCATTTATTTGATGATCATAAAGGTCAAATATACTTAATTTCTTCAAGTGACATTAGAACTAATGGTCCTATCATCAGTGGCACCAGCTCAAAACGCTAAAGTCAAGCACTTTAACAGCTCAGTTATTCTTCTCTTCCCCATCCTTTTTCTTTTGGGATGCTCCCCAAAAAATTACATCAAGCAAAGTTATCAGTGTGATCATTTTTTGACTTGTACTTGGAAGGCACCTAGCTTATTTTTCACACATAAAACCTATTCAGCTTGTTTAAGCACCCAGGACAAAGAGAAAAAACAGAGATATTGTGCTTTTGGAAGAAGCCCTTAACAATGTATAACTTCATGGTAGTAGGGGGATATGGTTTCAATTCTACCCTGGATCAGACTCTAAATATTCTGACATGGATCAAGCAGAATTGCCAAAACATATTCTTCCCTTTCAAAACATTCCATTGGCTCTGGCTTCATTAGGCAGTTTAAACACTATTGCATTTAAAAAAAATAAAATAAAAATACAATGTTAAAAGGTTACTTTGAAATAGTGAAAAGATGTGGAACAGTACTACAATGGCACTTTAATTATTCTACTTTTGCACTCTTTGGGGTACCGTAGCGATAGCTATCAAATTAAAATTAGGTATTGCCCAAATGAATAACTGTTACATGTACTAGGTCCATTTCTACCAGCTATTCTGGAATTACTAAAATTAAAACCATTGTTTTCACTTATGTGTCAGGTTAAGGCAGCTTGTTATAAACATTATTATGAGAAATGCTTGAAGAACCACAATTGGCCCTACTTCAGAGTAGAATTGAACTAGATGACTTTCAGAGATCCCTGTCAGCCTAAATTACCCTACAATATTCTAAAATGTCTTTTTCCACTTCTTTGTAAAATTAATTTCCCAAACATTTTCTTGCTTGCATTGACAAATACGTTAGATTTTATCACACAGTTTCTAATGGCCACACAAGTTGCTCGGTCAACCCAATGGCAGCATTCAGCATCACCATGGTTCTTCCACCATCACAACTTTCCTTTGTATTCAGTTACTAAAGAATTTAATCTAAGTACTATTCAAAAAAGCAAAGCAGCGTGTTTATATTTCCTATAAACAACAAAGGTGTTACCAGAATGGTATGGGATAATACAACCTACATAAGTATCACCTTACCTACACTTTCATACACTTCCCTATAACAACTTACCAATTTCTCCTTTGCCTTTTTGCAGAGCAAAAATGGAAAAAGGACCTTAATAAGGTCAATACCACCATTAAGCCATCATATTTCTAATCTCCTGCTTTCCTCTCCTGTGTGAAGGGATATTCAGCACAGTCTTGGTCTGACTATCTTAGTACTCCACAGCTTTTGGGATGAAGTCCTAAATTCATCTGCACTTGCCATTTACCTAAATGAGAATAGCAGTGCTACACTGCTATTCTAAATCACCCCCACACTGATTTAGACCAAAGGCTGTTGGTAAAAAGGCACATGTAAATGGAAACCAAAAGAACTTACCAGTGGCAGATCCTCCTACTCACGCACCTACAGGGAAATTGCTCACGTAACTGTAACAACTCGTTCCCCTCATTGGTAACACCTTTTGCAGGATGCTCTGAAGAAGCCACATTATTAGAATCATAGAAGCAACTAGGCTGGAAAAGACCTTTAAGATTGTCAGCTCCAACCATTACCCCAAGACTGCCAAGACCACCACTAGACCATGTCACTGAGGGCCTCATCTACATGGGTTTGAGAACACTTCCAGGGATGGTGATTGCCCCACTGCCTTGGGCAACCTGTTCCAATGCCTGATCACTCTCTCAGTGAAGAAATTTTTCCTAATACCCAGTCTAAACTTCCCCTGGCACAGCTTGAGGCCATTACCTCTTGTCCTATCACTTGTTACCTGGGAGAAGAGATCGACCCTCTCCTCACTACAACCTCCTTTCAGGTAGTTGTAGAGAGCGGTAAGGTCCCCCCTGAGCCTTCTCTTCTCCAGACTAAACACCCCCAGTTTCCTCAGCCATTCCTCTTCAGACTTGTGTTCCAGACCCTTCACCAGCTTTGTTGCCCTTCTCTGGGCCCACTCCAGCACCTCAATGTCTTTCTTGCAGTGAGGGACCCAGAACTGAATACAGGATTCTAGAAGGTCAACTTATAGACTGTAATTTTATTTTTTAATCAGGGGAAGGGGAAGTAGTTAACCAACCAGCTTTCACTGTGGAATCCTTCAAGATCCTATATAAGATATTATGTGCATTACATAAGTAAATAGTCCAGAAAACAGTAAATAGCAAAAGGACAACATTACTTCAAGACAAGCTTTACATTCATTATTATGATTCAGAAAGATTTTGGAGCACTTGTAGAACATTCCCCCCAAAATCAGCTGAACAGTGAAAGCATAAGCTGAACTTAATTATTAGAAAGTTATCAGCAAACAAACAGAAGATGATGATATACTTGTTGAGAAAGCAGGCAGAGTACACCGCAAGGAAAATAATTTCATGTTTACACTATTTCTTATAATTCTGCCTATCTGCAGCTCATCAAACTCGGAGACATCACAAGGTCCCAAATGTATCTTTCATCTAAACAACAATGCCCATACTTAGGCTTACCTAAATACCAAAGTGTTAGAGGAGTAAGATGTCTCTGACTTATTTTAGCCAGAACTCTTCATGTTACATTTTGCAAATTGTAATAATGTCCTCGACAAGAAAGCAGAATTTATTATGCTTCCTTGAAGTGCTTATAGCCCAACAACATCAAGCTAATCCCATAGCTACACAATATTCAGTCACAACAAAAGTCATGGTCACATATTGAGAGATAAAAGTGCAGATAGTAAATCACAGAATCACAAAATGGTTGAGGTTGGAAGGGACGACAGATTGTAACGTGACAAAAAAAGACATGTCATCCTTTTCATAATACAGGTTAAAAAAAAAGGGGGGGGGGGCAAACAAAACTTCTTAGTTTTATTATACTATTATGCAAACTTGGACAAAAAAAAATCACTAGGCCAGGAGTACCAATTCATCTAGTTAAATGACACCAAGATATGTTGCTCGTACCACTATTGAGGATTAGCGTGCTGGTGGTATTCTAAAGATAGCATTGTTAAATAAGCCAAATATACCCCAGGAATCAAGCTCAATATATAACACCAATCTATGCCCATCAATTAGGATGACACATAGACTGCTAAAAATACATAACAACCATTCGTCCTCTGAACCGAGTCCAGCTCTCTAAACCTACAAGCTGAAGGAGATGGCCCATGAAGTTCAACAGTATTTGTAGTCAACAGTGCTCAGCAATTAGCATAGTCTGCCTGGAGAATAAAATCTTTCACTATCTGTACCTCTGTAAGGCACTTTCATCTACTGAATAGCTGTAGATAGCAAGTATATAATTAATAAAAAAGGTATTTGTAGAAGTCTGGCTGATTTAGTTTGCTAGAAATGTGGGTACCACTGGCAGAAAAGATGGGAAGTGGGCTATTAAAAATAAATAAATAAACAAATCTTCCTGTGATTGCTTCCAGTGTTCTTTTTCCCTCCAAACAACAGTAGAGTTTCACTCAATTTCAACACTTTAGGATCAGATAACACAGCATCTGTCAGTGAAAACAGCAGCATCACAGCCATCCTTCATAAACACACCCAGAATACAGTTGTGCCCTTATCAAGCTTTAGAGTGATTTGCCGTTCTAAACACATATGTTGGACAGCTATTAAATGCATCCCATTTTGCTTCACTTCCGTTTTTTGGTTGTTTGTTTTGGGGTTTCTTTTGGGGGGCAAGGCCTTATTTTTAGGGTGACTGACATATTACTAGTCAAGCTTTAAGTTTGCCGGCTATCCCCAAATATACCATACATCTTCCAATCTTTTGCTATAATGACAGTGAAAAAAAAAAAGCAAAATTCAAGTCTTTCTGCCTTCAGGGATCTGCAAAGCCAGCACTAATCTTTCAGCCAAGCCAGATATAAATACACAAAAGTCAAACCTGAGAAGGTAGGAGTCCCAATTAAATAGAGGCCTAGCAAGAGTAATAGTGAGGTGCAGGACCTGGTAAAAGGAATGTAATAGAAAAAGAAGCTGAAAAGGGTGACCTTCCCCCACATATCTCAGTGCCTTCAGTATATATCTGAAGCCCCCACATATCTCAGTGCCTTTCCAGAAGTACACAGCACATTTCATTCCAGCCACAACAGCTAAAAGTTACCAGTGTCTCCACCCTTCATTGATGTGTCAAGTCTCAAAGCAGACTTTGCAAATTCCCATGACAAGGAACTCCACAACTAAGTCATGCACTGTCTTGCCAAAATGGTACCTTCGGTTTGCTTTTCAGCATGTGCCCAATAATTCCACATTTAACCACTGTGAAGCTTTCATGGCCAAAACAAGAGGTACACTTTTGGCAAAGAGTCGCTGCAAACACAAGGTATAGATTTTAATGCATTTGTATTTCCAAATCAGTGAGACTTTATGTTTAAAAGTTATTTTCAAATCTACAGAGCATCAGTATGTACACTTCTGGAAAATCCAGACACATTCAAATGCCTTGTGAAGTAACAGTCGATGCAATACCTGAAACAGATGTGTATTTCCAATTGGTAAGACTCTGCCATAACAATACCTGCTCAACATATTAAGATCATGCTGCCAGGCATATTTCTTTGCCTACACTGAGAAAAAGAAATCTTGACCATTTGTGTCAATGCTCTGATGCTCAGAAGGCAAGGAGCAGACAGCTCATGATATGGAGGAGGTCACACACATTTTGACAGTTCTTAGAGAGAATGCTTTGCATCTGCTTCATCTTGCAGAAAATTTTTCTTCTTATTTGTTGCATAGTATTCAAAGATGCACAAATGCAACTCTGTAGCAGGAGTTATGTTATATATTTAAAAATGGAAGTCTAAACATAAGCTGAAGTGCTCAGTCTTCAAGTTCTGGAGACAATGACATTATTAAATGACTTTTCCTTGGTCAAAAGAGACCTTTCTTCCCACTAGGAAAGAATAGTAAGAGAACATGTATATTTTTTGTTTCACTTAATCTCCTAGATTCTGCTCACTTTTTCTTATATAAAACATAAATGAAGTTACCCCACTTGTTAATTTCAGGGTTTTTATTTCTAAGAAAGGTTATTTTGAAATTAAGAATAAGTTACAGGGTTGGATTTTAAGTGCCTGGAAATTAACCGGGCTGCATTACAGAAAGACTTCAGGTTGGAAGAATTCAGTAATTTTCCTCAATATGCAGAACTGAGAAGCTATACATGGCAGAATAACAGGTTTTAAGGACTGCAAGAGACGATGTGAGAACCCCCCAAAACCAAGGAAAACATTAGATTCATTGGGATGCAACCTAACATCTGGTAAACAAGCTGACAACTCTTCAACACTGGTTGCAAAGCTAGGATGCCAGTTTGCATCTGTTGAAATAGAGCAGTCACACAGCTCTGCAGGGCTTTAATGAGCCTAGAAAAAGTTGAGATTTGAGACCATACCATAAGGCTCATGAAACTGAACATTAGAGAAGATATGGTCAAAATACAGAAATAAAGTGCTTTCTGAACATTTGCTGCAAATGTGTATCAGATTTAAAACCAGCAATCCATTCCTGCTTCCTAGTGGCGTATAGCATTGCTGTGGACTGCCGAGTAGCTGTCATGCTATGCAGCCTGGCTGCTTTCCAGTCCTGGGTGAAGCAATCCCCACAGCATTTGCATGGAAGAAATGATGGGTTACTTTGATGCGAATGATCTTGAGTGAATAAAAGGTGAGCTTGAGTTTTTCTGGCATTTATACGAATCCTTTGTCAATGCCTCTTTCACACAAGTAAAAAGTTATGCCAGGAATCCCAGAAACTCAAAATGTATAAGATTCTCTCTCAAGCCCCATGCAGAAAATATCCAGGCTTCATACCTTATGTTATGCTAGCCTTTGCAAAAGCTGACGGCAATCGCTCCTTCAATAGCAGTTTTTCTGTATACTCAGGAATCATCAGCTGTGAAAGAGATGGTTCCTTTGATACAAGTGTTTTTTATCGAAATGCATTTGTTGATTTAACTTTACAGCTTTAGACAGTTTCTGCAAATAATTTTTGGTAATTACTTAAATGTTATTTCATATGAAAGTCATTACTACTAAAATCTGCTGTACCCCACACCAGCAAGAAAAAAAAAAAATGGGCAAAGTTGCAAGCACAGCCCTATTGTTTCTAATTCAAGTGGAGCTGCAAATGCTGGAAACTGTTGGCATTTTGAAATGTCCTGAGACTCCTGCCAGTTATGTAGAATTACATGGTGTGGCTCTTGGTGCTCCACAGACACCATAGCTGATTTAATGGGAAAAAAAATAAATAAATAAAAGAAAATTCAAGATGCATATCTCAAAAATTTGTGTAGTATGCTCCTTGCCCAATTGGAAACAGGAAATCCATACACCCATGGCTGCTTCATCAAGCACGCAGCGCCACATGGTCACGGTGGATTTAGAATAGGCATAAATTTTGCACCACAAGCAACATAACAGAGAGGGCATGATGCATGATGTGCTCCAAATGTTCACTGGCCTACTAAAGTCCATCTCTACTCTGAAATTTACCCTGCTGGAACAAAGGTCCACTAGCATTAGAGGCTTACAAGTGGAGAGGGATAGCATGTCTGCCATTACAAGTAAGTCTACATTAAAGCATAATTTAAACCAATAATAAAATAAATCCTTAACCTGACTGGGAAGCACTCCCAGCTTGTCAGTTTGCGTTCCCTTACAATTTACTCCTGGATGCAACACTGGCAAACCCATGCAGAAGTTTAAAAACAGGGGGACCTTGCAGCGTTAGGTGTACAAGTGGGTCCATAGAAAATTGATAGGTTTTTTAGCACCTGTACAAGGCCCTCAACCTTCATTAGTGAGGTACCAGGCAGGGACACCCTCACCTCTCATGCTGGCCAATTATTCCATTAGGCCTGTCCAGATAATGACATCAGTAGGACAGTTTGGGCAGTTTTGAAGACACAGTCAAGAACAAGTTGAGTGTGCTTTCAGCCTCCTCACCCCGCATCTTCATTTTCACAGCCTGGGGTTTTCTGCCCTCCCAGGTTTTTTGTCCCAGTTCCATCTGCATCTGTGCTGTGTCAAGATGTGCACCACAACACCTGCCCAAGCGTAAGAGAGAACAGGAGTTCAAGTTTGTTGTGAGTTTGCTCAATTTCAGTTTCACAATACGCTCTCTTTCAGAGACCAGATGGTCACAGAATAATGTAACCCTTGAAGGAAGACCTGGAGTTTCATCTTCTTTTTTTTTCCAAAGGTACTTTTCTAATCTGTTCTCTAGTGAGGTTGAAAAATAAGCAGTCTAATTAGAAAGTGAGCATGAATCCAAATGATTAGAAAAGCCTTTCTAGGAAAGGTGTTTCCCCCAGTTTTAAGGCATGTGATTTTTTATAAGCTGATAAAAATACATTAGTTCCTAAGGCTTTCCCAGAAGTTTAGATCCAAATCCAGAGAAATATATTTTCTAAGAATGAACCATTACTTCAGTAAAATGTGTCTTCTGGTAGATACAGTAATTTCTTCAAGTACAAAAATAAAACATTTGAAAGCAGATATTTCTTCTAATATTCCTTTCAGTGCCTGGAAGAATACAGGATGAAAAACAGATGAAGTTGGGGGTGCATTTTGGGAAGGATGTCTGTAATTGCAAAGGTTACAAATACTAGAGCTTTATATAAGCATGTAGATTCCAATCAAAGATAACAAACCTCTCCTTAAGACAACCACCAAAACCTAGGAAAATTTAGGCTCCCAGCTCTGTGACCAAAACAAATATCAATCAATCTCTTCAGCAGGATTGACAGAGAAAATAGCACAGGTTACTCAGGCGCCATAACAATTTTGGTCGTTGCCAAAATTAGCGCCAAAACAATATTCTGGGTTTAACAACATCATTTTAGCACAGGATGAGGCAATTAAGTTAAACTTAACTGCTGGAAAATTACGAATGGGATGTCCAAACAGGGTTTGCCTCAACTAATCTGTTTCTCAACCAACTTTAAATTTAACCAGGACAGCTTTTTTGTTTAAACAAGGCACACATACATTTCTGGGATAGCTTAAGCATTCTCCAGCAAATAGCCTTTATGCTTTCAAATGCTGTAGTATAGAAAAGTCTTCTGAAAAACAATGGGGTTATTAAGTTCTTGTTGAGTACTTGCAGTATCTTTGCACTTCCTTATTCATATTAGAAAAGGAAAAAAAAAAAAGCATTGGGTAGGGAGGTTTGGGGTTGTTTATAGTTTTGGTTTGGATTTTTTTTTTTCCCATTTTTAATATACAGTTACATAGCCTTACACTAGTACTCTGAATCAATTTTCTAGAATATCTTTCTCAATATTCAGCCACAAAAATTCCAGTACAGAAAAGCATTATCATATAAAAACACATTTCTGAAGCAAGCAAATAGAAAAAGAGACGCAAAAATAGTTGTCCAGACTTAAATTCATCCACAGTGTTTGCCTCCCAAGCATTTTAACATCTGAGTCTTAAGGCATTTAAACTAATTTCTCTTTGTGTTGATCTGTGGAAAAGAAGACCATCATCACAGCATATCTTGAAAAACTAAGAAAAGAAACAGGGCTGAATACCTGCATTACTCTGAGGTGTTACTGGGGACACAGAAGTATTCTAAACAAATGTTACTTTCAACCATCCACAAAGCTCTGTGATCTCCTTCTCCAAAACACTTTGTAAATGGATTAAAAAATCAACTTTGAAGACACTGGAAGTGCAGATTTTACATCTGTGCCTACTGTTGTCACTCAAAGTTTTCCTTGCAATAACTGAGACCTGTTGCAGCTGGTTTATGTCCATGACCATTTTACAGAATCTTGTGTAACAGAGTCTTAAGCTTCCTACACCACCATCATTAAGATTAATAATACATTTAATGAGTGACACTGAAACCAATAGGAAAGACTTTAAAAGCAGGGGAAAGAAAAGGAGGGTTAGGGGTAGAAATCAGTTAGATACTCGCACAAGGAAAAAAGATTCCACAAATCTGCGCACAAAGACTTCCTTGTAAGTGCCATTTCAGTGTTGAAATCATCAGAAAGGTTTATCCTAAAAAGCATGGCTTTTTAATGGTACCAAGATATACCCTGGTCTTGAAATTAATAAAGTCAGTCTAGTTTAATACTTAATACAATTTATTCCATTTAATTGGTGGATAAAGAATATGCTTTTTAATTATGTACAGAGACAGCCTGGATTTAACAAAAAATAGTGTAATCCAGAAACTGGAAATGGTAGGTGACTAATAGCATTTACACTTTCAATAATCGTGGTCAAGTTTTCTTTGTGTAGAGCTCTAGGATAAACTCAAGAGATGATTAATGTAATTAAGGAATTTACAGATCTCTTTCTTCAGAGACAAGCTATTTGGCAGAGATTTGCAGTCTCTTGAATAAAAACTCCCTCCAGTCCTCTGAAGTCACTATTTTCTGCTCGTTGGGTTCCCAACCAACATTCACATGCTGCTGACGTTGGTGTCAGCCAAAGCCAAATGGTTCTTGCAAATAGATATATGTTCCAGCAACTTCTCCAGGCACATGGGGGCACTTCCAGGCAGACTCCAGGAAGCTCCGATCACCAGATACTCAAGCATTACACAGCTATCACCCCAGTCACAGTCCCAACTACATCTAGGTTAATACAATTTCTTTGAGAACAGAGAGAAAAATCCTGATTTACACATGTGTAACTGAAATCAAACTATGTTTCTGTCTAAGGAGGTTCTACCACCCTCAATCCAAGTCATCAGGGGTTTATTGAGCACAACAGGGTATATTACAGATATGCAAAAGCAGGTTTATCCCCATTAGGAAAGATGGGCTAGAGACAGCACACAACCTGCATTGTGAAGGATGTTCCTTACTGACAGCTGCATCTCAGATTTCAGCTGGTAATGAGCATCTACTCACATGCCACAGACACTGAAGCAACTGGATACATCTTCAGATATGGCAAGCTTATCAATCAATGTCTCAGCTAAACAAGTAGTGAAAATACCTCTTTTAGCTTTAATATACCATCCAAGTCCAAAAAAACTTGAGCTCCCGATTAAACCAATACTCACTACAGAAGCTGACTGAATCAGTGAAGGTCTTCAAGTTAGTGATTTGGGTTGCCCAGCTTGAAATACCTCAGTAGTACGATTTTGGGAAGATAGGTGTTGGGAAAGTGCTGAACCTCTCGGACTGTACATACAAAAAAATTACCACCAGTCAGTTATTAGACTACTCAGTGACAAAACACTGAGACAATAGCTGGTCTCTACATTAACTCTGAAGCCATCACATTTGTAATACATTTGAGAAGACGTGTTAAAGAGAAAAGGGGACATTCAATTACACTAGAAGAACTTACAGTGTGTTTTATCATAATTTATGCAGTAGGCTCTGAAACTCATTGACACAAAAAAAAATAAGAAACCCCACACCCACGAACTGCTTTTCAAAGGCAGATCAAATCTAGACTCAGATAAGAATATTTAGAGCAGCTAGTCACCAACCTAAGATGACTGCTGGGAAGGATAAAAGCTCCTGCTTCAGTTTTAGCTCAGTTTCTCATTAGAAGGGATTAGAATGAAATTTTCATAGAAGCCTCTAATTCCTATGGGGTCTACCAACCTCATCTCTAGCAGCTGGTATGGTCATCAGAGAAATGGTTGTACACTTAGACCACAAGCACAGTCCAATATGGCAACTATTACATGTTTTTTTCTACTTGATAAAAAGTTAAACAGTCTATCTGATGCTGCCATCAAAATGCAGTCTTGGAACAAAACACCAAATCAACATTTGTGTATGGACAAAAGAAAGACTGAACATGCTTACTAACAGCAACAATTAATATTCAATTTAGGAGATGCAAGATTACGTACTCAGACCACAGTCTATTCCACCAACACTTTTGGGTGTTCTTTTGAGAAGTTACGATGTGAAACATTTCTTTACATTGCAGTGGGAAGAGGCATAGTCACTGGGCTATGTAGTAAGGTTAGGAAAAGGACAATTTGTTCAGTGTTTTATTTTTTAAATCAACGTGGGAATTTCAGTAGGATTTTGCTGCTCAAGGAGAAAGGGCAAAGAAACAAGCAGATGATTTTCTTCTAAATATCTTTCCTGTTCTTTATGGGGCAGGCAGTACAATTGTCTCAGAGCCAAATGAAAGGTGGAACAAGGAATATTTAAATCTTGTGGTTACCAGATATATATGTTAAACTCTCCTTTACCCAAACATAAAAAAGGGAATGGGGAGAATAATATCGCTGTTGCTCACTGCTTTCTCCAAAACAATCGCTTTCTAGTAATACACTAAAAAAAAATAACAAATACAAGCCACATGACCTCTAATTTCTATTCCTGCCAGCACAACTGTACAGGGATGACATGTTTTATTACCTGTTCTTTCATTTTTACATAATTTAGCAAAAATACATTGCAGACCAGATACATTGTTCTTGAAACTGAGGTTTAAAATCATTTAAATTTAGGCCCTGAAGAAGTATAGCCCAGCATCCTGGATTGACCCTAAGCAAATCCTTTCTTAAAAGCAGATGTACAATTATCCCATCACAGCAGACCCCAGAATGACAGCAATGGATCTGCTCCCAAGCACTTTCACAGCTGAAATGAGTATCCTATGTTAACCAATGTTCGGGTACAACAGTAGTAATAAACCAATTTTACAAACCAAATTTAAAAAGACAGCCTCTAAACATGCCTATGGTATTTCATTCCTGCCACTGTACTTAGAGACTGAAGTGAAATCACTTAAGCTGGAGAAAGAAAGAATGTGGTAAAGTCCTTTCAGTTGTCTCAGACATGAAAGTATTAGTGAGCTTTCCAGCGCCTTTTCCCCTAGAATGTGCTAAACCATGTAAAAAGTAATGGTAGGAGGAACAATGGGAAGACACCTTTTCAAGCAGAGGAAACACACAACCTGCTTGAACTGTACAGCTCAAATATCTACAATGTGGAAAAAAGTCTCTCTTGCTTTTGATACAAGTGGAGCAGGAAAATTCATGCAAGAAAACACATTTGTAAAGATATTGGTTGAAATTTTAAAGTAAGAAGCAAACAAAGATAAAATAAAAAAAGTGAGATACAGCCTTTCACAGCATCTTCAATGTCCTCTAATCAGAGCCTAGAGAATGGGTCTTTTCACTTTCATGCCTTCACTCCCCAACCTAGGCAGGGAAGTATAGGATGCCCCTTACAAAGGGCTTTGCAATCAACATGTAACAGGTGACTTTGAAATGTTGTTATACAAAAATTGTCTTATTAGGTATAGGAATTACTGCAACATGTTGTTTTCTCTTATTTGATTAACAGCTATTTTCCCCATTTTCTCTCTACCTATTCAGTGACCAGAAATATTTCTCAATGTTTTGCCTATGTGCCTTATTTTCTGTCAGCTTGCAGGAAGAAAGCCTTGCTCTCCTGGCTCTTATCTCTGGTCCCTTCCAAAGTGATATACTGAGTTTAGTGCTTACCTGCTTCAAAGGAGACCTCAGCTCTATGATGAGCTTACCATAAACTAAAGCAGAAACACTTCCCCAAGCCTCAAGAGGCTCAGAAAGCACTCTGTGATGCGAACTTCATTCATTTCAGCAGGGGACAATTGATGTTAATGAAGGCACTTCAAAAAAACACCAATCACACTAGCAGTTTCACTCCTAAGCAAAATAGGCAGATAAGCTTGAAGATAACCTAGGGTTATGTAAAATTAATTCATTTTTATTTCAGCCACAGAAGCCTCTCACATAACGTATGCTAAGTGGCTAAATGTTCTGCTGTTAGCCAGTAAGAGAAACTGAGGAAAGCCTAAAGCATATTTAGCATAGTCTAAAACCAAGAACATGCTTAGAGACACTGGGTATTTTCTTACTCTTCCCTACAAATGATTCATTTCTGCATCTGCCTGAAGCACTCTCAGAGGGGGAAAAAAAAATTAATAAAAAAAAAAGTGTCTGGACAAGTTAGAAAGACATTCCTACACACCAGAAAGCATTCAGCTCTGGAAAGGAGAGAAGAGGAGCCAGGAGAAACTAAAGACAGATAGCCTTTTGGAAGATACAGTGGAGCTGGAAGGGATATGATTAGTTCCATTTCTTATAGAAAGGATTCAGCTTTCTAACATATGGGGAGAAGTGGCTTATGTGGGGGGAGGGAAAGGAGTAGAAATCTGAGCTTTTCTCAGTCAATAGGCTGATTCTTGCTCTAAGGCTACCTTTTCTGTGCGCATTCTGTAGTAATCACCTAAAACTTTAATGTAAGAGACTTTACAAACCTAAAATGCAATTTATGTTTTTTATCTAGGATGATCCATAGGAATGAAATTGATGGCTAACACCATTATTTCTGATACCCATGAAATACTTCAACTGAAAGAAGTAAAAAGGGAGATTTTGTACCCACTAAGCCGATAGAGCTCTCACTGAGAAATGTGAAATTATGCAAATGTAGACTTTAAGAGCAACAGAGGAACTTTCTTCTATTATGCGCACAGAATTATGAACAAAAGGTCACACAGTGGTTAGCAAGCTTCACAGCTAGCATGGCCTACTTAGGAACCATGATATGGTATATAAAGATTTGACATAAGTTAGCAGCAGCTACAGCAATGATGTAACTTTTTGACTTCTGGAATGACTGTTAATTCTTAGCTGATTTAAACAGGAATAAGTTTTTGTTCTTCCTGGACTCAGATGAGATAGGAAATACCAGCACACCTTGGACAAATAGAGTTCACTCCAAAACGAGGACTAACTGTTTCTCAGGTTAAAACCAAGCATAAGTATGGCACACCTCAATTAAAGTATCTTTCTCCATATTTAATCAGTTATATCAATAAGGTTTAAGAAATTAGCTTCTTTTTTCTTATTTTTTTAGACACATCTTTGATGAGCAACACATGCAGCTTCAGGCACATACATATTGAAATGGTTGTTGTTAACCATTTGCTCACGAGATGAGTTAGAAGACAATGAAGTGCCACTAATTCTACTTAAAGAATCTGAGAAATTTGAACTAACATAAAGAAAAAAGAAAAAAAAATCCAGTTTGTAACACTTCAAGATCAGGACCAGTAGCTCAAAGCTCATAAAAAACAGGACTGACATTCTTCTTGTACTTTCAGAAGCATATAGTTTTGTATTTTATTAATATTTATTAATAAGATTAGCCACAAAATGGTTCTCCCCTGACACCAATTATAAAACAGTTAAAATCAGTAGCTATTAATTTCCAGGAGAATTCCCTAATAAATTTAAAGTTACTATTAATATGACATGCCACTTTTACATCTACGCTACATGTATTTGAGAACACAGAGGCTAGGTTTTGGTTTTTAAAGGAGCTTCTTTCACACTGCATTTCACATCACATTCTTGGTTCAGAAACTTTACTCCACACAGAGTAGATGTCTAGAATCACAGCATCTATGATTATTTTTAAAAAGGTTTCACAGAATCCTTTATATTCTCATAATTGTGGATTTCATATGCATCTAAATATGCAAACATGATATCTCACTAAGTGTTCCGAGATCACTAGTTCTCATTACTTTCAAACACAGTCTAGCGCTGGTAGCAAATTGACCTTTACAAGTGCCTTGAAGCCATAGTGTTTTACTGTATTAAATTACTAGTAAGATGCATTTCATTTGCAAGAAATCACAGACTTCATGTTGAAGAGTAAAAATAACACGATCTGTAGTAGACAGAGGTTGCACTTAAAACTGCACTATACCTCACTTACTGAAGCATATTGTGGGATTTATTCATCCAAGTCACCAAGCACAAGTGTGAATGTTGGGGCCAAATGCATAAAGTATAGAAAGCTGATCAAGTGTAACGCTTACATTTTTCAAAATCTCCAAATTTTAGATCTATTAAAATAGCTAAACCCATCTCCACTAAACAGATGACACTAGCAACCCACCTGAAAACAAAAAAAAAAATTGCTGCTTATGTTATTTTAACCAATCGGGTTTAAAATATTTTTTCAGCAAACAAATAAAAGATAACTTTTCCAAATCACAATGCAGTGAATTTCTACACTAGCACAAAAGATACTTTCCCTCCATCCCCACCCTTCACCATGATCTTTCTCTTTGCCACAACAATAACAATAAACCATACAGTATTAGCACATGAAGGAGGACAGAAGAACAAAACAGGACTTAATTTACACCACTGGTCATACGTCTTACACATCAGTTTACCATTGAAAATATGTACTAGCAACATTTTTACCCAATGATAGCTAAACCTGATTGGGCTTTGAGAGAATTTGATTTATACCCCAGTTCACCAAGAAGATTAAGTATTTGAGATACCTTACATTATCTTTTATTAAAATATACGACATATTAGAATATAATGACCAGATAATTTCTCAGCCCTTAACTCCATTCATTTGGATAATTCCATTGCCAGTCACAAACATTTCCAAAAAGCTTCTCAGACTGAATTTAAACTATAGAATAACAGATCTACTGCTGATAAAAGAGCAGCAGCAAGTAGAAAAAATGCAGTAGAAATTAAGGCTGAAGTCTTTAAGCCTTACAGCTACCATTGTAGCCAGTCAATAAGCAGCGTGGCTTTCTTGCTTGCTTTCCCCTGAATAGTCTCCTGTCATGAGCATTTTGCAACATCACACAAGTCCTATGAGCATTGCCCACTAACCTGAAGTAATCTGCAGTTAACTGACAGATTGCAGTCTTCAACCCCTTTAGAAGGACTGGATTTTACTAAAATCATACGTTCTGATAAAAGGTGAAAGGATTTGATCTAGTTTCCAGCTAGGCATACATTATCTATAATATATATTATATAGTATATATATTATATAATATTATCTATATCATAGATAATATTATCTATAATATTATATATATTATATATATAATATATATTATAATATATAAAGTAATTTAGCACAGGAAATACTAACATGCAGAGGCAGCTCTCCCACACTATCCACATGCACAGCTGTCAGTTTACTGCTGAAATGACACTTCAGTGCACTGAAATGGTTACATTTGTTTTTATTTTGCCCAACTGCAATTAAATCTCCTGTCTTCAATTCAATGAAGTTTTATCCACTGGATCCACATATATCTTTTGTGGTTACATCAACACCTAAGCTTTAATGAAAGCTTTTACTAAATGTAAGACTAATTTTTAGGATGGCTGATGCGCTCAAAAGTTACAAGACCAAATCCCTGTAAATACACCCCCAGCAGCCTGTTTGTCATTCCAAAGCCTGAAGAACTGACTCTTCCATGATCATACACAGATAGGACTCAGAAACTTGGTGTCCTTGGCACCTGTGTATTAATACACAAGTCCCAGCTATAATCCTAGCATTACACAAAATACAATGTTTTACCACAGAGAATGGACCACAGCTTTCTAAATATTGTCATAAGAGACTTCAAGAGGCACGCACATGCCTGACAGGCTACGAGCTCATTGGCGTTGCAGAGACATGGCGCAATGCCTCCTACAACTGGAGTGTTGGAATGGAAGGATACAGGCTGTCCAGGAAAAACAGGCTGAGGAAAAGAAAAGGAAGTGTCACCCTCTGCATCAACAACCTCCTGAAGTGCGCAGAGTTCTGCCTGGGGATAGATGAGGAGCAGACCCAGAGTTCATGGATCAGGATTAAAGGGAGGGCAGAAACAGGGGACATTACAGTAGGGATCTGCCTGCAAGCCACCCTACTAGGAAGACCAAGTGGATAAGTCCCTCTGTAGACAGACAGGTATGGCCTCATGTTCACAAGACCTAGTCCCCATGAGGGACTTCAACCACGCCAATAACTGTTGGAGGGACAACACGGCAGGGCACAAGCCATCCAGGGGATTCCTGGAATGCATCGATGACGACTTCCTTCTCCAAAAAAACAGAGGAACCAACGAGGAAGTGGGCTATGCTGGACCTTCTCCTCACCAACAAGGAGGGGCTGATAGGGAATATGAAGCTGGCTGCAGTGGCCATGAAATGTCTATGAAGACAGACTGAGAGACCTGGGCTTGGAGAAGTCTCTACATAGACCTTTCAGGAGCCTCACAGTACCTAAAAGGGGCCTGCAAGAAATCTGGAGAGAAACTTGTTACAAAGGCTTATAGTGACAGGACAAGGGGAAATGGTTTTAAACTGAAACAGGATACATTTAGATTAGACATTAGGAAGAAATTCTTCCATGTGAGGGTGGTGAAGCACTGGAACAGTTTGCCCAGATTAGTTGTGTCTGCCCCATCCCTGGAGTGTTCAAAGCCAGGCTGGACAGGGCTTTGAATAACTTGTTCTAGTGGAAGGTGTCCCTACCCATGGCAGGGGGTTTGGAACTAGATGATCTTTAAGGTCTTTTCCAACCCAAAGCATTCTGTGATTCTATGATCTTCTGTACCTCACAACCAAGCTTTGATTATTCTTAACAGGTATGTACTTAACTTTTCTCAGTGTTCTCCAAGAACAGATTATACAGTCTCCCAACAGGATATTTCAGTGTTTCATCTCTTCTAACAAAATAAGTCACTAAAACCTTACTTCTAATCCATCTCCCTGCAGTTCAAGCTCATTACTACTTATCCTACTCACCACAGAGATAAAACTGTTTTAGAACAGACTTGCAGACTATTGTGTCATCCCTTCTGGTACTCCTTTCATCAGGTTAAAGAACCAAATCCATTCAGTCTGTCCTCACCTTCCTAACATCCAACAATTCCCAGTGCTTTCCTTCTGCCTCCCCACAACCAGTCCAAGTCTATTGAAATATAACGATCAAAACGGGATACGACATTCCAGCTGAAGTCTTACAGTGACCAGAAGGGAGGAAAAGAAATTGTGTCCCTCCTGTTAAAGTCCTGTTCAATTTTTTAGCAATAGAGCTAAAACACTTCTCTATGCTTCTCTTGTGACTTACTCAGCACCAGATCTTTCTCCACAGAACCTCTGCTTACCCCACTGCTTCTCATCCATATTTATGAAGGCAATTACTACTACCAAATAATCAGTCAGCCCCACTGAATTTCATCTTGTACTTCACAGATCATTTAATTTCCAATTTACCAAAATATTTTTAATTCTACTCCCACCCTCAAACACAATTGCGTCTCACCCTATCTTCAGTTCACTGCAGCCTTTAATAAAATAGACAAGTCTCAATGAACAGACCCCAGAGAAATTCTGCCTGGTAGAGTCTTTCATTTTGGCCACAAATCACTTTTAGCTCTTCTATAGTACAATTGCCCAACTGATATTGAGCCTACCTTACAATAGTTTCACCTAGCTCACATGTCTTGAATTCATTATGAAAGTGTTGTGTAAGACTGTTTTAAAAGCTTTTCTGAAGCTGGGATAGAGGGGGATTTATTGCTTTGCCTCTATTCACAGATATGTTGCCCTGCCATAGAAAGGGGTTACATTAGTTAAACATGATTTGTTCTTCAGATATTTCTGGCTGCTCTTCATCCTCTATTTCCTAGATATTTCCAAACTGTACATAATTTGTTCCAGAATTTTACTAAAGATTAAAATCAGTCTGACTAGTCTACAAGGTCCCCTGCTCCTTTCACAATCCCTTTATTTTGAAAGATAAGCAAGCATTGTCCTTTTTCTCACCTTTTAGTACCTCATCCACCCTCCACAAATTTTAAAGAGACACTAATTAGTCAACTGAATAGATCACTATGGTCAAGAACAGATCTAGATGACATGTGAAAGGCTTACTTTCCTATGTAATGCAGAAACGTCACCTCCTTTTCAGAGGCATTAACTACACTGGACAGCAGCGTGCAATTGCCCCATTCAGTAACAACAAATACAAAACAGTTAAAAACTTTGGCCTTCTCAGAAGCCATCCTCAGAGGCACTGACCAACTTTATGTATTACATCCCAAAATTTTTAATCTCCTGAACCAGAGGCAGAGCAAATCCTCTCAAGCAGTAAAATGGAGAAAGAAATCCTGCAAGCTTTCAGACCAGATTGATCACTCAAGAGACACAGCTAACTCGGGTAAATGTCCAAACTCAAGGTTGCTTTCTGAATTGATGCTCTTGAGGTTTAGCTCATACCAATCATTAGTCACTACCATTTATTAGCTTGCAGATAAACTGAAAAAGATCCTGGGAAAGAGAGAAAAACATTCTCCCAGGACCTTGGTTATTGATTTTATTTATTAACCAAACTTAAGCTAAGGCAAAATTAATAACTTTCTACATAGTGTAGCAGAAACTTGGAGGGGAGCAGGAAGCTTCGTAACACTGTGTGAAAGCAGGCCTCTCCCATTTGTATACCTCTGAAGAGGTCAGCTTCTATCATAGGCCTCACAAATTCAGGACCCTAAATATCAGTGAGCATTAAACACCAGGAGACAGAAGCAAGGCACGCACCAGGTTATTTGGGAGGCATACCAAAGGACTTCACCAGCGCAGCTCTCAGAAGTGACCCCTGCCACACTGATTCTCAGACCCTAAACAAACAGGCATGCACGAAAAGACATTGAATTTCTCATGTCTTGACAGATGGAAAATTTGGAGCTGACTAAACACATGCCCAACTCTATATTCTTAGCCCAGATAGCACTTTATTGACCCCTGACTGATGGAAATGCCAGAGGAGTATCATCTGAATGTGACCCCTTAATGTAGTCCATGTGTGAAAACCTTAAGAAACAGTTCTCTTTCCAGGGGAGGCCAGGAAATGAATGAAAACATCCGCTGAAGTCAAGGGATTTACATTGGCATAAATCTGACACACAGAAAAATTAGAGATCCAAACTCTGTCCTGCAAACTGAGGCCAAAGGGATCCCAGGCAAAGATTATCTACAGCAGCGTCCATATTCATAACCCCATCGTTCAGTTCAGAATCGTAAAAAAGCCAGTGCTTTATTCTGTAACACTAATGAATATAAAATATTGTCCTGAAATAAGATTCCTTTGAAAAGCATTTTTCTATATAAATGTATATACACACATATAAACACATGTAGGCCTAAAGGCATTTCCAACTCAATTAAGTGTTCCAAAAAAGCCTACAGGCATAAAGTACTGAAATTGTATTGAAATTCAATAGGAGACTGGCTACTAAATCTTATTTCAAAAATCATAGTGTAAACTAATTATTAATAAAAAGTGGATCTTCAGAAACATTTACTTCACTAAATAGAAATTCCCAATATGTATGGTCTTTGCCAAAACAAATTTGTATTTGCTTCAGTGCAAACACATTTATACACCAATATTTATAGATTATGTGATAATGAGTCACAATGGTGTAAAGTCCATTTTCTGTGCACTGAGATGAGTGTAAGAATATTGAAATGAATTCTAACTTCCTTGTTGCCTATGGAAGGGCATCCTTTTATTGACATCTTTATTTAGCAAAAATGTTTTGAGAGATGTATTTGACAAATAATATTGCTCTTACAGATCTCATTGCTTCAAAAACATGACTTCTCTGAGGAAACACTAGATCTTGTAACAGAAATATCTTTAAATCTTTTAGATAGCCAGTCCACAGGGAAAGGTTTAAGAAAGGATCAAAGCTTGTCCTTTCAGCTTGAATTATTCCATTACAGCTGAATGTGACATAATTACAAAAGATGTTGGATGTGGAATCTCATCAGGATTATCTGACACTCATCTTTGTTGAAAAAGTCTCCCCAGCTGTTGCTCTGATAGCACAAATGCGACAGGAGTGCAGAACACAAAAGTAGTTGCAAGTGACCACTGCTTTGGGGCTGATTTGGGTTCCCTGCAGCACATTGTGACTTCTCAGCCACCACAGATATTGAGGCTGTTTAGGACTGACTTGCAGGTGAGAGGGAATACCAATTATACCGTTAAATTTCTGAATAAGAAATTAGCTTAAAGCTGCCCTTAAACCAATATCTATATTATCTTGCTGATGCATATAAACAATCTTCTTTCTTGTGTAAGGTCAGCATAGCGCAGCGAGTAGCTGCTTGTGTTGTTGGTTTGTTTTTTTCTTCAAAAAGCCTGCTATGTTTTCTGAATAGGTTTTCAAGACAAGAACACAGTGCTGCTTACAACATGTGAGACATCCTCTTGACAGTCTACATTTCTCTCTGCACTTAATGCATTCTAAATCAGTACATACAACCTAAAACAGCAAGGAATAAGTTTCTTATAGTGCTACTATATTTTTTGTGTGTATGTATGTATTTTTTTTTTTTACTTCTGTATAAGGAGCTCAGTTGTAAACTATAACATCAAACATCAAATCTTGAATAATTACTCATTCCAGAGGATTTGGTAGCTGTAAAAATACTTTTCTTTCCTTCCTTGTCATGGATTACATTTCCTTCATACATTATTAATGAAGTTAAACTACCAGTAACATGCCAAATGTGCTGCATAGGAGATTTGTGCCTAATCCAGCACAAAACAGGCCCAGTCACATAATGATAGAAAAAAAAGAACAAATGTCAACAGTTTCACACTGGGACTAGATTAAGCAGACCATACTTGCTGATTCCTTACACAGGGATTATCTCACTTTTAGTGTTAGGAGAAGACAAGCCACACTTCTATGTTATTAACACAGAACTGCACCTCAAAAAAAAAAAAAAGACATCAGTCCTTGAATCTGCTTACAGATAGACTACTGTTTATTAAACATCACAAACTCCCCTTTAGATGACAGATGCAAAAACAGGATACTAAGCATATATCAAAAATGCTATCTTACTGCTTTAGATCTCAATCCAATTTTCAATGGAATTTGTGGATAGTCCTTAAGAGGATATTACTACACAATTAGATTCCAACTGAATGCAAATTAAATTAAAAAAATCACTGGTGTCTATGGGATTTACCTTCCTACCATGGAAAACTTTCTTTGGCTTAGGACCCAAATCATGCCAACAGCTAACAAGTGTTAGCCTGATAACTAAAGTGTTCACTGAAGCCAACAAAACAGTACTCACTCTTAAGCGTTAACAGGATCAGGCATCTGGCACAAAACTGCCTGTCAACTAAGCAATAATGATGTCCAAACAGACTAGAAATTGCCTTTTTTAATCTACCTGGTTTACAAGCTGTATTCACTAAGCCCCCTATGTCACAGGCAGATGTCTACTGAGATAAAATAGTTACGGTTTTGTAAAATGAAGAATATTGCTTTAAGATGCTTGGCGCTGCATCGGGGATGCTGAAGCCACAACACAGACTGCAGAGCCAGTGAAAACTTGCTTTGTCATTTCAGATTTGCTAAAAATGTTCAGGGAGTAGCTGTCCCAGCAGACTAGGCAAGATCAGGTGTCATCTGTCTACACCACTCTTAACTTTATGCTGGATCAGATATCGTCTCTGCTACCACAGCTGGCATTGGGCTGGTAGCAGCAGCACAGCATGTGCTGTGCCTGACTCAACACAGCACAACTGAGTTCACATGCTGATCCAGACCTAGTTAGTATTAGCAGAGCTCTGGCAGAGAAGATTGTTGAATCACAGACTAAATTTTTAACTCCAAGTTGCTCTTTTACAGGTAAACAGTTTCCTCTTCCAACTTTAGCCCTGTCCAAGTCAGGGCTACCTAATCTCTGCAAGCTACCATCCTCTTCATTGTGTCAATTCACCTGCTTGTGAGGCTGGACTCCAAACCAGATGTTTGAAGGGACCCTGAATTTAAAAGTCAAAACATTAAACACACACTGTGTTCATGCTTTGCAACCTGGGTTGCTTCAGAAATCTAGACAGGAGCTTAGAAGTATCTCTGTGGCAGCACAAGGACAAGTCATTTCCCAGTAAAGGCATGCCTTAAGCCAGTTTTGACAGCATTTACAGATAGACATCCTGTAATCTACCTGCCCTCTACCCAGGATAAAATGTCCAGTCTGTTAGGGGTCCTATGACATGCATTAGACTATATAGAGCTATTTATTAAATCAAATTAAAACTTATTCAGCACACTGTACAATTTATTCCAGGTACTTCTTTTCACAAGCAGAGGGAAAAAAGTGAACAAAATGAAACTAGAAGGTTATTTCGTACAAGCTCTACAATATTAGTAAATCCAAATAATTATATAGTCACTAGCACATAATCGTTAATTTGCTTACTAAGAGCCCGGTTTATACTCCCTTACTGACAGCGTGAATCATTGCAGTCATGAGAACCCATGCCTTTTAAGTTTCTTAGGGCCTTCCACTAAAACTCATGAAGAAAATAGTACACTGTGTTCAGACAACCTTCCTGCATTTCTCCTGCACACTCTCCTCTCCCCACCCCCACCATGGTAGGCAGTGAATGGGGAATGTTGAAGGCAAAAGAGGAAGAAGATTACCTAAGTATATGCTTAGAAGAGATGGCTGAGATGCCATCTCTCTATAAAGAAATGATCCATGGATTGCTAGAAGGTACAGCAGACTATCTCCATGGCACTCCTCCCCTCCATACTAGGCTTAACATTTGTTCCTCTCATAGCACACTCCAGACCGTGTAACTCTGTGGAGCTGCTCTGCTGGAGCTTTGTACAAATACCCCGTGAAATGCAGTTTCTCACTGCAGAAGGGGGCCCATGAGGAAAATGCTAGTCAGCATCAAATTCTTTCCACAGCCTATGGACATTTATTAATCCAGCCCTTTTCCTCCCTAGTCTGGGGCCTCAGATTTCCCTAAGCTCTGTTTGGACCCCACAGGCAGCAAGAAATGGCGTTTCTGAAGAGGTTTGAATATGAAGTCTGGGGAACATGCTAGCATACAGGTTTCCTGCTTCACAGATCTCACTGAACTACATGACTTTATAGCATTGTCTAAAGACATTGAAAAATAAATTTTAAGCTTAAGTTCATATGAATTTTCTGGCACCACTTGCAGTTACTTAAATATTGATTTTTTTGATCCCATTAAATGGGTATGAAAGGCCTGGCTTCAAAGCAGTAACACCATGAACTACATGCCCAGCTTCAGTAGATTCTAATTCATAATTGCAGCCTATGCTTTACCCAGTTTCAAAGTAGTTACCAAGTCAGAAAACAGTCATTACGTTACATTCAGTAAAAAGAGCACATCCCAAATGAGGTGTCTTTAAAGAAAAGAAACAGGACAACTTGCACTGACAACATTTATCCTTTGTACTATGCAAAGCTCTCCTGATTCATCACCTATTCATCTGCTGCAGCCACATCACTGGCCAACATCTGTTTGCATCTTAAATCATAGCCTTACTGTGAACTCTCTCCAGTTATGTTTCCCTGGTAAAGTACAAGTCCCTTTCCAACAGGGTCTACTGGAAGTAGTTCTAGGAACTATTGAAGGATTATGGTATAAAAAAAATCCACAATTATTTTTTGTTTTAATTGCTATTTCACTAATTATAGTATTCCTTTTAATTTGTTACATTTGATTGTTCTGTTGGTTTAGGCACTTCAGCTGAGAAAGGCCCCAGAGCAGTACTTTGGTTTAATGCAGAGAAACTGTTTCTGGTATTACTCCGTTCTGGAAGGAAACGGCTTGATTTCAGGACACTGGCCATATTCATACCCTGGTTTTTTGATCCCTGGCTTTTCTCCCCCATATACCTAGGCCTGACTGAGGCATCATGCAGAAGTCTTGTAAACAAACACATCAGTCATCAAGAGCATGTCAATCACTTGGTGTGGCAAAGGTAGAAAATTGTGAGTAAAAAGCTTTTTATGCTAATAGGGAAAACAAACTAGATGGCTAGTTACTGGAAAATATGGACCAAGGGATCGAAAAGATGCAGTGAGCAACAGTATCTTCTAAGCTTCGTAGGCTTGTAGAATTTCAGCACCATTCAGAATTTTAGCCTTTAAGCAGTAATTTTGGCACGTGCACACAAGGTTTCTTGACAGCTCACACCCTTTAAAAAAAAAACATATCTACCTAGTAACGTGCAGAGATATCCCCAAGAGCAATAGGGAACACATCCTCCTGAACCGGAGTACTTGATATTTGCAACCCATATGGGGTTCCTGAGGATACAGTCCGGACACTTGTATCCCAGAGGCATATTTTGACACAAGAGTTTTTCTAAGGAAACCTCTACCACATATTTGCACCCTTCTCTCTTTAACCCATTCCAAGAGAAAGAACTGCCTCCTTTTGCTTGGTATACTCCTTATTTCAGTAAGGAGTGTTGTCTTGGTGCTCTTCTTACTTACCAAGACACACAACAGAAGCAATCCCCACACTTCCTCCAAATGCAACAAGCAAGACCATGTGTGCTTATTTCTGCAGACCCACCCAAGCAGGGCAAAAACTCTCTTCTTGAAGGATGGTTAGCACAGTTTCATGTTGGACAGGAGGTTTTACTTGTGCTCCAGGTAACATTTCCCTATCAAAAAAAGCCAGGAAGCTTGCAACATTGGAGGCCTGCAACAAAAGGACATCTATTGTTGAACTCTGGTTATGTTATACACAGTACAATTAAGCCAATGAATGTTTTACAGGTGTGATGTTGGTATTCTGTAAGGGATATTTCTCCATTAGAAAATCCTGATACTTAAAATGGATTCAGAGGGACTAATAAATTGGTCCAGTAGGTGTTAATCAATAATATACATGAATAACCAATGAAAAAACTGTCACTGGTATGCCAAAGGGGAAATCATCCAAGAATGAAATCGCTGCAATAATACAAGTGCATTGTATCCTTCAACAAATACATGTAAAGCATGCTGGATAGAGACCAATTCCCAGTACAAAACCATGTGCTCTTTTAGATGCCTCAAAATACATGATTTTATAAGGGATTCTTAAAGGGATAGATTTTTTTCCCTAATTGTAAACACTGGCAAGTTGAATTCAAAGATGCACATATGCTGTGCTTGTGAATTGGACATTTTGTTTAAGTTTTGCAGGATTTTTTTTTTCCTTTTTAATTATTCCTGCAGACAGCTTTTTGCCAGAGCTCTGAACCCCAGAAGAAAATCCCTGGAGATTTACATGAAAAAAGCTTGCATTCCCTCTTATTTACCTATTGAACACATGCATAGTGGCAGATTGTCAGGATGGGCAAAGCCTATCCTGTTTTAACATCCAAAGCATCTGCCCAAGATCCTCAGATAGTCTGCATGCATTTAGAAAGCTCTGACTTCAGTCAGGTTAGTAACGTTCATTTTAGCTCTCTGCAGTTTACGGTGCTGCCCACAGCTTCTACAAGAGTTGAGCTTGCCGATTTTTGAAACTCAGAATTCTCGCTCAGGTATAAACTACTGGCCTCCCATTTGTTTGGCTGTCTACTTTAGGACTTCCAGTAAAACCCCACAGAACATTTGGCAGAAATACTTATTACCTTTGAACTTAAACCAGGCCCCAGATCTACATATTAAATGCTTGAAGCTATTGGAATTACTTGCTTTGATAAGAGGGAAGTTGGACTATGTCCCTCATTTTCTAAGGAGAAAATGAACTAATACCTTATAGGATTATTTTTATTCTTTTCATTAATTATTTTCCATCCCCACATCATCAAAAACCATTGGCTCATTTCGCCAACCACATCTCCATATTCTCCCATCCAACAGTGCTGAAGGAGTGGCTGCTACGAAGCTGGCACAGGAACTTTTGACTCAAGATTAGCAATACTGGTGCTGAATATTTAGATTATCAATAAAAGACAGGTGAAAAATCCTGAAGATGCCCAGAAAATAAAGAAAAGATAAAATTACATCTTGCGGTCCACATCCCTTGTAAGACTTCAAAGTTTTATCTTCAATGAATTCTCAACGGCTACTTTTTGCCAACACTTGAACAATAAAATCTACATTCAGTAAACCTGATATTTTAAAGCTTCAAATAAGTAGTGTTATAGCCAGTTGTGAAAAACTGCACTTCTCTCAAGAAGCACCAAGAGGCAGCTTGTCAGAAAGGGGACTGCTGCTTGTCTACAAAGCAGTAGACAGGCAGCCTCATCTCTAAAGCTGTTAACCTGGTGGTGATAGACAAATATCTTTCAGAGAAGTGCAGTAGTTTTACAGGTTCTGATACACAATGTTAACCTCAGCACTATGAAACCATATCACTGTTCAAGTTGGTGAAAGTTCAGATCTCAGATGATGTTTCCAGAGAAGTTTTGCCTGTACTGTTGTTCATTCAGCAACTGGTATTATATCTCTGTACTGAAATATATATCTGTACTAGTACTTAGTTGCTTCTCTGCCTTATACTAGCATTTCTTTTTAAAGCTTGTATTCCTTTGGATCAAATAGGTGTGATAGACTACCTATAATCAGGAAGCAAAGGAAAGAAAAATACAGTAGAAAGCAACCAGTATAGTATGTGCCAGAACTAGGTATACAAGGTAGTTGATGTAAATTCTCCCCACCTTATCCTATTTTATGCTGTTGCCACTCATCCCCACCACATCAAATTATATGACAAGATCTGTGCTGTAGAGAGCTTGGCCCTAAGTCTATTTTTATTGTGCTTCCTCACAGGAGAAAGTTTATAGCAATAGAAGCTTTCGGTTGTGTTGACTTTGCTCTTCTTCATCCCTGGGCTGGTCCCAGCCACAATAGTTGACACCTAATTTCATATGGACTCAGACTGCTGTTCTGGCAGCCAGGAGTTCCTAATGTGTTGAAATGTTGCAGCCGACTCACTTTTGCTCAGGAAAGGGTGCTTACACTGAACAGAAAAGCAGAAGCCTTTTCAGGCAGTAGGAGTGCCATTCCAGTGACCTTCTGTCAATAGAGGAGTCTTCCAGGCATGGGTTAAGCCAACATTATAGCTACACGCTAACAGGTAGTTAAGCTGGTGACCTGTCTGCCCATCTTTTCTGCAGTCTTGCAAAAGACTTCATCTAGGAAAAAAATAAACAGGAGGCCTTTGACAGGCAACACAAACAGAGTATGTTTTGTCAGTAACACCATGTAAATCTAGCAACAGATACGATATGTTGACACAGACATAATAATGTGCAGCAGGAGCACAAGTGCGCCTAGCCCTCCCACAGGTATCCAGCAAGCTTTTCCTACTCAGATCTGCCATGACTGGACACATATGGCAGGTGCAGGAGGTTTTAAGATTGCTCCTGCATCCCTGCTGCTGCACAGAGATTTGCTGGCTCTATTTCAGGCATTTACCGGATCCTGCAAACCCTTCTAGGATCAGAATTGACAACTGCTAGATTGCACACAAGAAGATTCTCATTAGAGTTGATGCTAACAGAACTATTGAAACTCAATGTTTTTAAAATCCTATTCTTTCCCATCTCTGGATTTCGCAATAAAATTTAAGGCACATGTTTGCAAACATTAGTAGTTATGTCTTCAAAACAAAACATACAATAGCAATAACCATGCACTCACAGGACACTTGAAATGGTGGATAAAATTCTACAAGCCAATAAGAGGCATTCAAATATTATGCAGCTGAAAAGGTGTTATATTTAATATTACCCTCCAATGCAACTCAGGTTGTTGTGTTTGGTGTTTTCTGTTAGCACTCTACAGAGAACTGCCCCAGTCCCATCAAAGGTGATTGTTATAGTTCCCAAATCAGCAGGTATTTTAATTAAAATTCTGACCCTTGACAAACTATGTGATAGCAAATGAAAGCCTCAGTGCATTAAATAAAAAAAGTAGTAATAATAAAAAAAAAAAAGAGCTAGAATATCTTAGAATCATAGAACGGTTTGGGGTTGAAGGGACCTTAAAGATTATCTAGTTCCAATTCTCCTGTAACAGGCAAGGACATCTTCCTCGAGAACAGGTTGCTCAAAGCCTCATCCAGCCTGGCCTTGAACACTTTCAGGGATGGAGCACCCACAGCTTCTTTGGACAACATGTTCTAGTGCCTCACCACCCTCACAGATTAGATATTAGGAAGCAATTCTTTACTAAACATACCCTTTTCCAGTTCAAAGCCATTCCTCCTTGTCCTGTTGCTACATGTCCTTGTAAAAAGTCCCTCTTCAGATTTCTTGTAGGTCCCCTTTAGGTACTGGATGGCCGCTATAAGGTCTACCCAGAGACTTCTCCAAGCCCAGCTCTCCATCTATGTTCATAAGACAGGTACCCCAGCCCTCTCATCATCTTCATGGCCCTCCTATGGATTCATTCCAACAGGTTGAAGTCCTTATGCTGGCCCCTCTCATCTGTATGTTTCCACCAAATACCTATCAATCAGCTACTAAACTGGCAAGTATTATTCATATATGCATCCTATCTTTCGTGGAGCTTTGTTAATTCTTAATTAAATTCCTCTACATTCAATAAATTTAAAATATAATCTCAACATATTCTTAAACTAGGATGCAGAATAAATATATTGATTATTTTCTTCAGGTGTTAGATTCAGATTTTAGTTCATGTTAACACTGGAGGTACAAAGGCACATTTGAGTTGGACTAACATTCTTAGCTACTCAACCATCATTATAAAACAAAACCCACTAGTAGCTTTTTTTAACATCAGTTAGACAAATGTTCCCTGCAAAATTCTTGTTCCTAGCAAGAAAAGCATGTATAGCCTGACTTCAACTCATTTTTTGCAAATCTTTCACTAATCCCTCTTCAATTTAAACTATTTTGCTCAAACACATACAGTATCTTGAGAAATCTGCAGTAGTAAATTTGATTAGTGTCAATTCTGGCATTCCTCAAAACCCCAAGAACTTCAGAGACTTGTGCCTATTCGGAAATGTTTTCAGCTGTTGATAGAAAATGCATCATAACACTATGGTTTGCAGAATGATTTCCTGCACTTATTTAGACATGCTTAAATCAAGAAGAAATCATCAGTTTATATCATTCAGGAAATTAATGAATTCACAGTGAGAATAAAGCAGTCTCCCAAGTACCTCCAGGACAGCTGGTCTCTAGTATCCCTGTTACTCATTATTTGAGTCTACAGTAGGTAAATAACAGCCCATGAACTGAAACATATGCACAATTCAGCCCAGATATTTTTCTTCCTTTTTTTTTAATCCCCTTATAAATTATTCACATTCAGGGTTTTAAGGAAAGCAAATTAGACATACCTCCACTATTCAAGATGTGCCCCATGCTTCCTACACTTGAATCTGTATGCCTCTCCAAATAGATATTTGGCTGAAGCGACCATCCACACATACATTCTCCAAAAGGCACTCACGTATCTAACTGCAAACTTGATCTCGTTTCTGTCACCTTTACAAGTCTTTGCCATCATTTTTATTGGACACTTATTTGGGTTTAAACTTCACCTCATCTGCAGTTTTCCCCAAATAACTCCACCCTCAAGAAAATAAAAGCATGGGAAAGTAGGTGTGAAAATTTACCAGCCAAATGGTCCAAGTATCTGCATCTGAAGCCTATTAAACTGGTAGAGTCATCATGGGTAAGGAACTCCAAGCATTTGAACACCTAGCTCTGCCATAGAAACTTCCAGGACAGCCTTGAGCAAAAGGGGCTGTCATCCCCATTATCTGTAAAAATGCAATAATAAAGCTGCTTCTGCCTCCCAGCCTACAAGAAACTTGGCAGGTCATTTAGGATCTGCCTACACATGGCAACACAACACCATGCTCAATGGACATTTGAGCCAGTTTACAGAAAGCAGCAAAGCTACACACACAGCATGATGCTGGTGTTCCCAGCAGCACAGCACTACCTCAGCACAGTGCTGGATCCACACTGATTTGGTGCAATGCCTTGTTGACATAAAGGAGCTGCTCCCAGACTCCACTCAGCTGGCTCTTGCTCTACTAGATGATGCTGCTTGACACAGAGCAGGTATACACTGAAACTGCACCCATTCAAACACATAGCCGTGGTGAGACGAAAAGCTGGTCATGAATGACAAAAGACACCCACTCTTGTCTCAAGTTAACCTAGAAGTATGCTGCCATGTAAGAACATGAGAAGGTGACTCATGTTATTAGTTTACACCAGGTTCTTCTAGCAGCCTAGAAGTATGCTGCCATGTAAGAACATGAGAAGGTGACCTACGTTATTAGTTTAAACCAATAGCTTTGCCAGGGAAACTTTAACAACACCTTCAGAAGGATCAAGATCTTACCTGAAATCAAAAATGGGATTCTTGTGAGCAGGATGACAGCATGGAGATCTCAGTGATGTTTGACGAAAAGGGGTAGAGGAAGGGGAGGACTTGAAGTGGACAACATTGTCTCCCCTGGCCCAAGAAAATTATTTTACAGCAAGATTGCCATGATTTAATGGAGACTGGGGCAATTTACCTATTTACAAGAACTGAGCAGAAGCAAATTTCTAAAACACACATGTAAAAAAATAAAGTATGCAACATCTAGGCTTTAACCACAATAAGCTCTACAAGACCTCTAAGACTTTTATTGATAAAAAGGAGGGAAAGAAACTAGTGAGGGAGTTAGATGCCGTTTGGTTTATACTTTGTATAAAGTAGTAGTTACACAACTCAAGTCACCAGATATCCTCCCTTAACTTCTCATACACTTACCTCCCAAAGACAGGTAGATAACTCCTTCAGCCTCTGCTTATTGTTTTACTGGTAAAAGTGGCAATATAAGCAACTTCCTTACAGTTGCTCCCTAATTTGGGAAGTGATTAATCACCAACAAGAAGGATGGCAATGCCCATCTCTTCAGTGGATTATGTTATCACTACAACTGTGTACTGAACTGTGGTTCAGCTCACACTTCACTTAAGTATTCAACTAATGAGGGCTTTCCCTTGGATAATCCTTGCTGTAGCAGCAGCCTTTCCAGATCACAGGAAATCTCTGCAATGTTTAACTCTGCAGTAAAGTCTTAACAATGAATTCTTAATTTGGGGGGGGTTGGGTTTTTTTTGAACCACCTATATCATCCCAACTATTAGCAGTTACTTCCATAGCAGTAACTATGAAAGTGGAGATAAGGTGAAATATGGACATGCATCAAAACCCTTGCAGGATCATTCCATGTTACCTCTTCCCCTGCCAAGAAACCCATCCATGTTTAACTAAAATCTGCACAGAAAAGGTGCATGAAATAGCACTTGTTAATTGAACTGTAGTAAAAGCATCTGAAAATGAATTCTAAACATCCCAACACAGCCAGCAGCACTAGGCCTCCACTATAACAATCTTTGTCATACTCCTTGAGGATGCCATCCAATGAGATGATAATCAACCACATTATTGAACTCATGTGCAGAAGCCTGTGGCAGATTACATGTTATCCGTTCTTCATCATTTACAGCAAGCAAAGGAGAGCATTTAGAGATCTTTTCCTGCAAAAGACTGTCCCCATTACTGAGGGATCAGACTATCACTCAGGAATAGCAAGTCTGGCACTGCCAGAAGTTAAACTTGGGGAAAAATTTTTGTTTGGTTGTTTTTTTGGTTTTTATCACTCTACATGAGAGCTTTGGTCACTGAAAACATCTAAGCAACATAAAACTGACCCCCAGAAGCCAGCATGATATTCTGACAGTGATGCATTGCTTTTCCTTATGTCAAGGGAGCACACATCTCAACAGCTGGCTGATGCAGGAATTGGACACACATCCTTTCACTGGAATACAACCTCCTTACGGGCCTTGCCTTCATTCCAACTTGTCAGGAGAATTTCTTCCACTGCACCCAAACATATTGCAAGCATTTGTCCTGTTTGGTGAAAGGACAACTTTTCATTTTTTTCCTCCCAGTGTGCAAGATGCAGCCCCAAGGAAATCCTCCTCACACATGAAGCATTCATAAATAAAACTGTGCTTTAAGGCAATTGATTAAATAATAAGCAAAATAAGCTATGGGACACCCTTAACGTAAGTGGTTTTTAAAAAGCCAATCTAACCGTACGGGACATTTTCCAAATCAAATATGTAGAATCAAGATTCCACATAGAATTTTCTTGTATAAATTTAGTTTGAGATGGTTAAAAATACATAGTTTGTGACAGCTCTATTATGAGAGGGGAAAAAAAAAAGCCCACTTTGTAAAAGTGTGGTTGAATACAGAATCATAAAATGATTAGGGTTAGAAAGAACTTTAAGATCATCTAGTTCCAAGCCCCCTGCCATGGACAGGGATGCCTCACACTAGACCATGCCACCCAAGGCTCTGTCCAATACTGGAATGTAAATATCCAAGCTCCTTATCGTATGAAGTCTTAATGTTGAACTATATTTTATACACACCTAAAGTATTTTCTAGAAAATAGGGGACAAATCCCAGCGTAATCTTTAGATAAAGTTATTTCAAACGCCAAATGCCTGTAAAGTTATAGCTGTGCCAGGACCTAAACCTGAGGCTCTTTCAACATTTCCATTATAAAATCATTTCAGGGGCTTATAACTCAACCATAAAAATTTAACTCAGGATGAACTCTGCTGTGAGAATGCTCAGCCTGGAATACCTACAAGCTGTGCCCACAGACATGGGAGAGTACATTATCTGGGCATAGAGTGCAGGGTTTCTCTAAAAGATGTTATTTGCTTTTCCAAATTTCTATTTGTACCAATCACACAGATGGGATCAGTTTCAAGAGAACAGTAAGCAAAGTGCATTTCTAGCTGCCTGCCTTGTAAATCCGCACTGGGCAACTGAAAAACGAAAGACCTTGCTTTGTAAAGTGATAATCATTCAAAAACTTAAGCAGTATATTAGCACAATTAGAAGAATAAAAATAAAAATTGGCACTTTCACATAAAGTCTGTCCTCAAAAGATATTTTCCTGATCTACAATATTAAGGTTAAAATAAGAAACACTTATATACTGTACTAAATTCCCAAAATTACTATTTTTTAAGCCTGATACAGAAAATAACAATAAGTCAGGCCAACCTGATGTGGCCTTCCTTCTGGTCTTGGGCAAAGGAATAAAGATAATTGTGAAGCCAGACCTGATCCTAAAAACTCTCTTCAACAACATGAGACTCTGGCAAGAGCAAAGGAACAGGCTGGCTGGTTATTTTAGCCAAGTGCACATGTGCTACTGCCTGCAGCTCACAGCTGCTGAATTAGGCAGTGGGAGCAAGCAGACACACAGGCAGGCATCTTTAAGCAGAAAAGGATACAAGCAGTAACGTTTGGATTCGTATTTCAAATGCACCAACGTCCAGTGGCACTTCAATCCAGTGTTACAGCAGCAGGCACAGCTCTGCTTTCACTGTGCTCAGCCACAAATTAAAACAAACAGAGGAAGCATTTGCCCGCTCCACAGTATGGCACACTAGGAGACTATCAACTAGATTAGGATTAGGGCTGCTGCTGGCTCTGAAAATCTAGGGGGAAAAAAAGGCAGCTGTGGTTGAGGAGGGTGTGGGTCCCTGAAGCCTGCCATCCTCAAACCTGATGTCTACTTGTTATGCTTTAAACTGAGGGACCAGCTACATTCCAGAGATTAGCCCTATGGCATTGTAAAGAGACAGCTAATCCTTTCCCCTCTCTTCAGAGTTTACAATTTACCTGGAGAGACAAAATGCGCACAAGCACAACAAAAAATAAAAATCCACAAAGAAAAGAAATAGCAGGGATAACAATTACAAATACCCACGTGTAATCTGGCTGTAGGAACAACTCAAGTAACAACCAAATCACATTAAAACCAGCAAGACACCAGGAGGAGAAGAGCTCAACTATTCAGCGCTGTTCATCTTGTGCCAGTTTCAAGTGCCCTTTACAAACACCCATCTTTCCTTTCCCAGCAACAGCCCATTTCTATTATGTTTGTGGGCTCTGCTAAAGAGAAGAGCAGGGGTCTGCCAACAAGATTCCTGATCATTGCTATGTGCCAAACACAAATCAAGAGCCAAATTATATTTTTCCATTGTTTCTGAGGCTGTGCTCTTATCAGCAACAGGCATGCCCAGCCAATGCGCACATATTTCAATCCTCCCTTCACCAACAATCAGGTATGACACGATTCTTCCTCCCTTCCATCTCTGCTGGGATGTACGTGGAACATTACCAGGCAGCTCCTCTCCTGTCCTTTTATTTGTAGCTGGCAAAAGTATTTTAATAAAATGTACAGACTCTTTACTATTCACATTTGGCACTTAGATCTCTACCTTGCTGAGCTACGTATCAACAGCTAGGCACCTAGCTACCCACCAAGGAACTCCTAAACTTTTCCCAAAATTGGAGTAGTCACAGGAAATAAAAAAAAAACCCACCTATTTTAAATGGCAATTCTAAATTTTGACATCTGGGACAAGATGCAAATCCAAATCAAAACAGCTGCTGAACATTATAAAGTCAAGCCAGAAGAAAACCCATACCCAGGTTTGGAGGTTTATTATTATTTTTACTAATATAATCAAAATATTTTATTACTAAAATCAAAATGCCTCTTCTGCACTTCATAACAAATTAAAAGCTAGTGGGCAGTCAAGATTCTATTCATTTCAGTAGATAGCTTCTAAGTTCTGCTTTCCCTTTTCCTCTCCCAGGTCTCTTTCATCATCACACTATTTCAGTGTATTAGTCAACATAAATAATGCCACAGGGCCTATGTCTCCCGTAGTTTATCACATATTTCACTAATGAGAAAACTGAGACAAGTTGACATATATTTTACTAACAACTAATTTAAGATACCGTCTCTTATTTGATATGCTTAAATTCATATTTTGAATGAAAAAGCCAACATCACTGCTGTAAAAGTGTATTGTAACAGACCCTGTGTGCCTAGAGGATCTGTTATAATTGTGTATTGTATATGGTCAAGAATGAAGGAACTCCTGCATTCCTGAAAGCTTGTCTATTTTATACACTACCACCCCCCCCCCAGCTCAGCTGCCTGACTGACAGGAAAAGCATGTTTCCTTGGGAGAGACAACATACCACCACTGTATCTTGAAAGCAACAGCGGGTTTGCATCCATATGTTAACTGAAACTAATGATGAAAAGATTACATGAGTGTCTCCTAGGCTAATAAAAAAAGGTCACATTTATAATATAGAAAGCATGAGTAGAGATACCCCAGTAACACACAGAGACCCCAGCGGAGATGCAGGTTCTAGCATACTAGGCGATGATAGCAAGAGCCACATTCTCATCAGTGCCATCTATAAAGGTACATCATTAGACAACCTATAAAACAATATAACAAGTTTCCATATAACAAGTTTTACAGAGAGCGACAACTATTTCTCATATTTACATAGAGGAAATACAGTTTGCCTACTAAAATCTTCTTGATAACGTACTCTGAAAACGTACATTATTTCCTAGCTTTATCTTCTGTGCCCATATATTGGTGCAGTTAGGCACAGCAAACTGAGGTGTGGGATCCTAAGGACGAACTCCTCCCTCCCACCCACCCCTTGTTTGGAGTACAGACCCCTCTGGGACTCCACGCACATTCCACACAAGCAGCAGTAAAAAGTGCTTAACGGTAGCCTGCTGTGAGGGTTAGAGAGAAAAATGTTCACCCTAATGTTTGAGCACCACAGAACTGTGCTTTAAAACACTATTTTGAAAGAAGTGGGGACAAGGGACTCCAGAAGCAGAAGATGAGGGGGGGAAATTGCTTTTCAGTTAGGTAAATTTTTCCCCTGCACCAACCATGACAAGTCCTACTGTCACACACACAAAACAAGAGCTTACAGTTAAAAGGCTTCTTGAATTGGACCTGCCAACTTCTGACCAGAGGGTCAAGAACAAAAGCAAACATTAGCAATTAACTCTATGGTACAATCATCTGGAGAGCCAACTGTTTTTATACAGCTTTCCCCACGTGACTACTACAGGAGTCTCACCCACAGAACAAGGGTTCGTGTCCTGGATGTACTGCTGTACTAAACTTTGGCTAGGGGAAAGATATAATCAAGTTTTGCTAGCAGCTAGCTCCTTGCTTCTTATTTCTCTTCAGCAGCTGGGATTTTGTTTGGGTTTTCTTAATGTGCAAAGCTCGCACTTGAATGGAAAAAAATGCCTTTCCGTTGGCCTCTAAATTTCTTTACATTCTCTACATCTTCGCTATTAATTGACCTCATCTAATCAATACTCAATTTACAAATGTATTATCATTTTTTTTAAGTCAAACACAGATACCACACTTCCCAGGCTCTGCACAGTAGCAGCTGAATGGACCACAGGAGCATACTGACACTGTGGAGTCTTAAATTCTGTATATTTTCAGTGATACAGGAAGATACATGATACATGATACATGTGATACAGTGATACATGACAAGCCATGCTCAAAGGCCACAGAACCTGACCATGGATGTATCCTTTGCATGACCAAATACAGCTGTATTTATAAAAGTAGCATCCTGAAAATAAGAGTGAGATCAAAGAGAACATGAAGGAAAAACAAAGAGTAAAGAATTAGTAAGACACAAAGGAAAGAGCATGGAGTCCTACGGGAATAAACACCAGAAATCTGGTGCCCCTGGACTTTGCAGCGCAATCGTTGCATCACATTGAAGACCAAATTTGAACACACACCAAGGTCAGCCTATGAAAGGCCTGCTAAAGACAGACTCTGCTGGGGGTAGCAGGGTGACCAGGTATTCAGGGTTCACCCCACTTTGAGCAGCAAAATAACTGTTGCTGCTCTGAAACTGTGCATTATTAAAACAATAAAAATACATTCTTCTGCAGTACAGGGCTATGAACCACTTGTCTTCAAGTGTCAAATTAAGGAAGTCTGGAAGGAAAACTAGCCTTAAAAAAAAATCAACATGGACAAAGATACTTCAGGACAGAGTATGTGCAATGGCCTCATTGACTGAGCAGGACCTCAAGATGTTCTGTGACATGAAGCACAGAAGTACAAGTCTCAATTACCTGATGCATTCAATTCCATGTTTTACAAACTACAAAGCAGAGAGCATACGGTCTTTATTGTAAATACGCATTCTTCCAGTATTTTTTCTACTTGAGATGCTTGCTAAATTCTCAATTGATTCCACCATAGGTTTGGGTGAGTTTTCTCTGGGCTTTTTTGGTCAAAGGATGACAGTCAATTTTCTGGTTAAAACTGCTCTATCTAAAGCATTCAGAACACTAACAAGTCTTTTGCTTTTGACTGTACACACACACACAATGTGAATATATGTATGTGTATACACATTTCTACATATCTTTATTCTGAACCTGCTACCTGATAAAAATACTGCACTTGGAAGCAAGTATTTACATCAATATTTTAAATACTCTGATTTCTTTTAAGGTATCTACTTGCGCTCAAAAGAAATCTTACGGGTTTAAGCACAACTCTTTGCTGATCATAACCATCAGCAAAATTTGCTTATTCCTGGAAGCCTTCATCTTTATCCAAAAGCAAGTTTTGTAGAAGATATTTTTAATATAGTCAGTAGAGTATACATTCCCCTAACATGTTAAAGTTATACAGCTGCATAGAAAACCCCTCAAAAAGAAAACCATTTAGAAGTGAATGCACAGATAGTAAGAGGTTAAACTGCACCATTTGGTCAATTTCTATTTTACCTTGCAGTCAATTCTGACTATGAAAATAAATCAAAATTCAAAATCAAAAACACTTTTCAAGTAAAGCCACAGTAATTTTATTTTTTTAATATTCTCAGTATTCTCAACTGCAAAGTCTCTTCTGGCCAAAAGACAAACCAGAAAAGTAAATTATAAATATGCCTGTAAGGGTACCAGATTAAAGGAACTGCACTCTCTTTTGGCATGAATCACCCAGAGTAGCATGCATCCTCATTTTACGTTTGGCCTGAGTGCCTCCACTAGCCTACATTGCAAGCTTTTTTCTCATTCAGTGATCTTAACACATTTTAAGCAGATGTATGATCAAATGTATTACATGCCAATCTGTTTATCATTAAAATGAAAAATCAATATGTCCAACTCAAGCGTAAACAGGAGCTGAATGTTCAAGCTGTCATTGAAGATGACATATAATTATAGAATATGATTTGTACTTGGCAAATCATTATTTCCTGAAAAGGGCAACAGACAGTAGCAAGAACCTTTTCACAGCCAGTTAGTATAGTGCCACTTATAGCCAGGGAATTAGTTTTATGAATGCAGAATGATACCTATGTAGCCAAAAGGAGCAATAAGCAAACAATCACTGTTAAATTTGATCGTTATGTATGTCTAGCTGATGAGAGAACACGAAGCTTTATGTTGCTGGGCCGAGTCCAGATTTTTATTGGAAACAGGAGTATTGAACAGAGGAACTTCAAAAAAATACTACGAGGTTTCTGTTCTGGACCATTAATTTTTCAGTCAAATCAAACTATCATTTAATTGAATCCTGATGCTAGAACTTGGATTCTACATGAAAAACTTGAAACTAAAGCATATAGAATAATTTGTTATGTTCAGCTATTCAGCTCAATATGTCTAAGAAAAAAATAAAATAAGGAAGACAAACTCAAAATAAAGTTAGTCTACTCTCTGTGATGACACAGAACTAACAACAAAAGGAAACAAACCTTTGTCCTGGCCAAGAAACTAAGCATCCACTAGAAAGAAATCATAATTTAAAAATGCACTTGTAAAACGACAGACAGTACTCACTCAGCGAGAATGTGTCTGTATTACCTGAAAAAAAAAAAAAAAAAAAGAAGGCTTTTCAAAGGCAACTAGCAATTTTAGGCATTCTCTTTGAGCCAGTACAAAAAAGTTTGTCTTTCAGGAGGAGCAAAAAGCAATATCCAAAGAAAAGCTACTTCTACAACTGTGTCGAATCAAATACTTAAACACTATGGGAATGGAGCAAGGAGCCATTTCACTGCCATATTCTTAATTTGATACCTAAAAGAATTTTGCTTCCGGAAAGAAAACAGTCTTTCCAGTTTTGAATCACAACTTACAGAAGCCTCCAAACATGGCATTTTGGGGGCTTCAGTTAAGATTTTGCTCCTCTTTGCATCTCATCATTCTTATTCTCCCCCACTGCTAAGTCACTAGTTAGCACCATCTGCATAAGGAAAGAGGAAAGCCCTTCCGTGTCATTCAACTAACCAGCTGTGAACTTTTTCAGACAGACAAGAACATGCTGAAAGTATATGGCAGCCTTCAGTTAGGGAGGTGAAAGTATCCCGACTCTGATGAACACTTGACAGCTTCTATTCTCACGTGAACCAAAGCATCTTAATCTTTCAGTCTTAAAATAGCCTTGGTACACCAGAAACTATCCAAGATTTCAGACAGCTATGGAGAAGCCAGTATGCTGCTGGGTCACAAATATAAACAGAAACGGGAAAATCCTCATTGAATCTTCCCAATATCAGTTATATAGACTAGGACAAAAGGTAACTGGGTGCAGAAAGGGGGGTGGGGTGGTGAGAGGGAGGGGTGTGTAGAAAAACACGAGTCTATATTTTAATTAGTCTTGCATTTTGCCTCCAAATCAACTGCATTCTTCTCCAGTTAGAAAGTTCACAGCTGCAGTCTATAAAAAAATAAATTGGTATTTCTATTTTGCAGATACACTTTCACATGTAAAGTTCAGCTAGGTTGACAAAGTAAAAGTATCATAATCATCTGATTAAGAAGAGTAAATTTTACAGTTGTGCCACTCCACAGCACCTTTATTCCATTGACACCAATGAGAGCACTAAGCACTTAGTGCATTTACAGATTGTATCAGCAAGATCACTGCCAGAAGCTAAGCACTAATTTTGACACATCTAAATGTATTCTTATTATTACATTTCCCTCCTTCCCCTCAGGTCAGACTGTTTACAGAACTAAAAGATATGTTTTAATATCTGCATTACAGGTACGTTTAGCAAACCCCCATCAGAGATGCAGCAGCCTCCAGATACCCAATTGGTATTATAAGCTACTCACAAAACAAAACAAGTAATTCATTTTCAAACAGCATGTGTTGAATTAGCCCAGTTTCTTTAATTCAGCAACAGCACACAGACATACATTAGTCTCAAAAAAAAAAAAAAACAGAACACCACATTTGTAAAATGCTTGGAACTGAAGTTATTTGATAATATGCCTACAATGTAACAGCTCAGTGGTTTAGAACTCCAAGCTTTGCTGAAGATCACTTAAATGCTAGCCTGCTAATATAAGATTAAAATTCTCTAACACACTAGAAGTCACATTGCCTTTGCCCAAAACCACCACCTCCTATGTCCTGCTAAAACTAGGACTACCTAACCTCTAAGAAGAGGCCAGTGAAGTTTTACATATTTAAGATAGGGGTACTATAAGAAAGATTAAAGCAAATTATTTTTTAAATTACTTGGTTTAAGAATAGAGCACAATTCTCTTGTGTACTCGTTTATGTATATTCAAAGTATTAACACTATCAAGTCAGAAATTTAGCAATCTGGATGCACTCCTTACATTATCAGAGACCTTAATAATAAAACCAGGAGTGGGGGCACAACCTAGCTTGCCTTCCCCTCTTGCACAAAAATAAAGGAAACAGGGACAACAAAGGACTGCTCTCCCACAAAGCAGAAACATAAATTCCCTAAAGAACCAAGGTACCACCTTCCTCAAAAAACTTTATGCCCCCTAGAGAGTAATGAAATGATAGCACAAAACAGGAAACTCAGCATCTCAGATATACACAGAAATTGCCAAATCTAGGACCAAGGGAGCTCATGAGACTGTGGAAAAGCAGAAGTTTCATGCGCAGAAGTAATACTGTTAGCCAAGAACAGTCCACAGATGTTTGCCTACCACATCACCCATAGGTAAAACCCTCTTGACCATAGGGTAGGGCAGCCCAGTCCACTCTTCAAGCGCATGGGTTCTTCCTAACATCCATTTTGTCACATTAGCCAAGTCAGAAGACACAGTATCTCAACAACAGATAATCTGGTCTCATCTAGCTTGTACAAGACAACTGCTAGAAGACATGAACTAACTTGACCACCCACACAATAAAACCACCCAAGAGCCAGAGAAATAGGCTAAGACATAAATTCTAAGGTATCCACAGCATATCTTCTTGAACTCGGTTACTTAGCTTTAAAGCTCTTTTCTAGATATAAACTTACAGACTAATTCTGATTCATTATGAAAGATTATTAAGAAGTGTGAGAAACTAAACATTACCTCAGTGGAAAAGAAAAAAATTCCAGCAAACATCAAATTCATCAAAAGAGCAGGAATATCAGAATTTTATGGTAAACATACATACACACACCCATATGTGTGCACACTCGTGCCACCCTCAGAGGTAAGAAAGGGAAAAAACTGAAACAAAATAAACTATTAGAAATAAAAAACCTCTTCCTTTACCATAGATTTTTAGAATGAAACAAAGCCTGCCTAAACCTTCAGCTTCCTAAGATGAACAGACCCTCAACCCCAACAAAAATAGTCCTTTCAGAGCTGGTATTTAAAGTGCCAACACCTGACTGCAGTTAACAGGTGTTAGGAGTTATGGAAATAGTGCTGTTGATTACTACTGGATGTGTTTTCCTCTTGTACTCACAGTTCCCTCATGCTGCTTGTCATAAGACTAGTATTTTTGGTTGCCTATAAGAATGCTAATTTTTAACTGTGCAGGCAGCACTTTTTGGTGTTGAAGAAGTGTTCTGAGTAAAAAAAGTCACCGTTTGATAATCAGTGATTTATCAGAAGAGAAAGGCAAAATAGTTTTTCTATCTTAAAAAATTATGTGTTTAAAGAAAAACAAAACAAAAAAAAACTCTAAGGTTGAGAAGTTTCAGAATACCTGCGATCTTTCACTAATACCCAGCATTTGGGGGAAGATGAGGCTCTGCACCAGGATGAGTTTTCTGTATCTCCAGGAAAAATGCATAAGGCTAAATTCTAATCCTCACATAAACTGCGTGTAAGCATCCCCAGAATGGAAACCTGGAGTAAATATGCAAGACCAAAAATCTGTGCAAGACCTTGAGAAACAAGTCAGTCTTCTGGGAGGGTGCTGGGATAGGAAGATTATAATGAACTCTGTAGTTCATCCTTCCAAGTCAAGCACAAAAAAACCTTAAGGAATGCCTAAATGACCTAATGATGCCTTCCTTTTGTATTATCGTATCATCTGCAAATACAGGATTACTTACTGTTTGTACCATAGCTCAGCAGGCGTGACAAACAGCCCAAAAGTGGAACTTGTTGTGTTTCATTGTGCTTCAATAGATTAGGGAAACCCACAGACAGGTTTTCTAAAGAAACAGCCTGTCATTTGATACAGACTGAGCAGCCACAGCCTCTGCTGTACATGAGTCAATGTTGCCTGGCCTTTACAGGTACCAGACAGGGACAGAGTTTGACAGGCAGTGATGCTACCGCCCATCCCACCCCTTTCTGTACCCACTGCTGCTATTTCAGTCAGACCAGGCACTACAGAGCTCCCTACCTGCTTGTTCCCAGGAAAACTTCTGCCATAGCAGCAGCTGTGGCTCCTGCTTTAGTATCTGGAAACCTTTTTCTCTCACCCCCTGTCTGTGAAGTGTCAAGAAGGAGCCCAGCTGTTCAGCATTTCATTGCTGATTTCTTTGGGAAGGCCTGGAGAAGCCACAAGTGGGCTGCCTTTCTTTTCTGTGGGAGAAGAGGAGCTCTTTTAACCGAAATAAAAAAAAAAAAAAGAAGAAAGAAAAGCAGCTTGAGATATTTTCTTGCTCACTTGCCCTGTGTGAACTGAAGAATCTCAAAATCTTCACGCTCACCGTATTTTGAGTCTCTTCTGTCTCCCAGGTCTCAGAGCAGCAGAGGGAGTGTCTCTGCCTATTGCTTATTGCAGGGCTACACATGAGGCAAAGCCCATATTTCAGGCTCCTCATCTCTTTGCAGAGACAGTGCAATCTGCTGCTGAGCACACTCAGAGGAGATCTTATCATGCCTTTTAAAAAGAGTTTTCTCCCAAAACAAGCAAAGTGGGAGTGGCCAATGTCATCTATATTCATGCCATGTTTTATAGCTCAAACATCAGATCACTCTTGCTGTAACCCAGTTTGTAAAGTGTGTTTGGAAGGAATGAAAACAAAGCAAAAAAGTTGGGTTTTTTTTCCACTGCTTGCAGATCAAAAGACTTACATGCTGTACTTTCACCACAAAGCAAATGTTTGTGCTATGTAAACTCCCAACAATTGAGATTATAATGAAAGCACTAACAGCCATTTCTGTTGACCTACAGCTCACTTATAATCACAGGTATGTTCAGTAGCTTTTAAAATCTGAGAAGGCAGAAATAACTTCCTGGCTGTTCTTATTACTCAGTGTTGTCTGAGCCTCCCTGCTTATATTTGGGCTTTCATTTCATGGCAAGGTGGTTACCACAAAGTGTTCATGGCCCCTTGTGTTCCCCATGCTCTGAAGCAAAAAGGAAAATAAAGACAAATGGGCTGTGTGAAAATGTTTGGACTCAGAAATGAGGAGGGAAAGCAATAATCAAAATCAGCTATAGCTGCTCAGTAGCAGGCAGAGACAATCTGCTGCAGAAGTGTCTCTTTCTGTCTCCAGCAACCTTTTTCTGCCAAAATTAAAAGGTCTCATTTCCCCCCTCCTCCCCCTCAAAGGGTACATGGGGAATATATTAGTTTAAATAGTGTGATGCTGAACAGAGGAAGGCAGCATGCCTCTTATCCTCAGAAAAAGTGGCATCAGTCAACCTTGCTCAGGATGGAAAAAGCCTTCAAAGTAACACCAGAAGACAGCAAACAGAAAAAGTGTGATATGCTGGTGTGGAAAGAGTTTGGTTGTGAGACTGATGCTTGTAGTCACTGTGAGTGACTTCATAAACACATATTCCGTGATAGTCCACAGAGCATAGCTAGTTAAGGTCAACGGAACAGGGATGGCCCAGCTGAATGGAGAACTGGTTCAGGGTCTCCATGAGATTATATCAACACCATCAGCAAAAGCAGCTGGAAAGGAGCCTGCTCCTTGCTGCACTAAGCTGTGCCTGAGCTTAGGGTGGTACAACACCAGCAGAACCAGCAGACACACTGCTTTCCTGGAAAGCAAGGTTCCCAAAAGGAAAGAAATGTGGAAGAGAAACCTGCAGGCAAGGTCTCCTCTTTCTTTCTACTGGAGTGGTTTGAATACACGGACCACTTCTTTTTTTTAATCATGATTCCCCAGAAGAAGCACAAGTATATCCCACCTTTCGTCTTCAATTCTGACCTCAAAGTCAGTGCCTCTTCTGCCTGAGGGAAATTAAGACATTCCTATAACATATCTATAAACTTGTCTTTTAGTTTAGGGTTTGGACTGTGTGTGGGTTTTTCTAACCTGGCAAGCTTTCCAACTCTATTCTGCATTTTATTATACCCACATTCTGTTTTCAAACACTTTTAGGTAAGCTGTCCAAACATGCCTGAAAGTCTGGCTTTATGTGATTGCCACGATGTCATCAACAGCCATTTTACCTAACCTACCACATTAAGCCAACCATAAATTTAAATAGCAGATCACATCATAAATTCCATCAGAAGAAATATTTTTCTGAAAGCATTCAGCATTTTCTCTGATGGAGGATGTCAGAACAGTTTCATATAAAAGTAGTGAAAGGGGAAAAATATAATACAGCAGGAAAACAGCCCTCAGCTGGTGAAGAAAATTTACCATTGCGTTTTCATGCGAAATGCTTTTCAAAAGCAGTGTCTAATAAGGAGCCAGCTCTTTGACACGGTGTATTACAGTGAGTAAGAGAGCTTGGCCACACTCCCAGGTGGAGAATGACCACCAAGTGCCGCCACATTTGCCCTTCCTCGAGCGATTTCCCCAAAGGGCACTTAATGCTTTAACCTTTCCAGAGTGCTGGGACACAGCCTGATCAGCACTCTCGACCGCCCGACAGTGGCTGCGGGGTGGAGGGAGCACTGCCAAGGGGCTGGCGTCAAGGTGATGAGGCCTTTCTATGGGGTGGGGGCATCAGGGCCAGAGCCTCCCCTCACTTCGACAGGGGTTAGCCAACTGTCCCAATTAAGCAGCTGGACTGCTTTTAAGCTCCGTTTCCCTTGCTTTCAGCCAGCACTGAAACCTGTCTTGATGATGGCAATGTCCCATCTCCTGCCACCATAGGGGAAGGCAGTGGCAGGTGTCCCTTCAGAACAGGAGTATGGCCTCACTAGGCCAGGCAGGATTTTCCCCTCCTCCACACTACACTGATGGCAGGGATGAGGTTTTGTGATATCCTGCACTCCTGAATGTGTTCTGTAGACGTCCCAACCATGGGTGAGGAGGCACAGCAACGGCAGTGGGGCTGCTGAGTGGCTACCCCTGAGGCAGCCATTTGCTGCCCAGGGCCAGTCACAGACTACTTCACTTGTCCCCAGGGGCCAAGTAGTGGGACAACCCTGCCACATGCCAAAACCTGACTGCTGTGCCCAAAATCTTACCCCAAAACTTCAAAGCACACCCAGGATCCCTTCCCAGAGCTTTTTACCAAAAACCCCAGCAGCCCCAGGGTAGGAGATATGCTCTGGGGCCTCCATGGCAAAGGGGAGCAAGCATCATGAGGGACTGCAGCCACGGGTGACTTGCACCGGGACAGGGGCAGCCCAAGAAAGGAGAAAGATAAAATGGTTTGCTATAAGGGATGATGTGAGATCAGACAGAGGTGGATACTTACTGTGTGCATCTGCCTTTTCAGCAGTGTGTAGTTCAGCAAAGATACCAAACCCAGAAACAGATCCATCACAGATCATTGCGCTGGATGGCCACGAAGCCATAAGTGAGAGGAGAGCAAACCATAAGCAGTGAACATTTACCTTGTCTTCTTCAATAAGCTCCTTCACAATTAATCATGCCCAGCAAACAAAATAAGAAAAGAGGTACTCTTGTAACAAAACCAGAATATACAGATAATATGGAGTCATTCTGGCATGGTTTCTCCTCCTCCTCCTTCAGAAACCTTCAAAGGCCATGGCCGGAGATCACATGTGAACACCTTAAGCAGAATATTTTGAAGCTTGAAGGACAGACTGGCAGCAACAACAGCAAGTGAGACACAGGAGAAGCAGTCACTTGATGAGCGTGACAGAGGCTCCCTGAAGAGGGTGAGCACAAACACTGCCAGTACTCACAGCATGAGGGATGAGTCCCTCCACGCTGTGCCGGACAGGACGTGTGACACCTGCCTGCTTTTCCAGATGAAAGCAGTGGGGAGGCTGTGACACTCCAACACTGGCAGCACTGTTGTTGCTGTACCTGTTGTTTGAAAAATGTGACATCCCCTTCAGCCTACACCTGCGGCACTTACCATAAGTTCTAATTTTACCAAGTATGGATGAAAATGAATCAAGCAGCCACACAGCAACCCTTGGTTTCCGTAAGCTTTGAAAAAGGTCTTCAAAGCAGCATAAAAAGCTACATAAAAAAAAAACAAAACATCCAAGTGGCACCCCTTCTAGGGTTTCTCTGCTAAGCACCCAAATCCCCTAAGTTTGAATCCAGCTCCTGTAAGATAACAAGGGGTGTTTTCACTCACAGCCTTTGCTACATGACACTGATGAGAAGGAAGTCCAGTGACAGTACTGCAAAGCATCAGGCACATAGGGAGAAGACAGACATGTTAAGTATAGTGTGCCGGACACGGAATATGAGCAAGCTATGGGCTGAAAAGTCCTGTCACAAATGACTGAAGCCATACAATGAGGCTTGAAAACAAGTGCTAGGCCGTCTAATCCGTATTGATAAGTGTTGCCACCTTGCAAACCAGAATTTGAGGAGCTGAGGCTCAACAGTGAATGTAAGATACTGGTATAGCCAGACAGTCTTGGTTGCCATAGCTGAGCACATAGCTGAGCAGCTGGCCTACTGGAAGTGGGAAAGGGGTGGCATGCACAGACAACAGGAATGTCGTCAGCCCTGCTTGATTGGAGATATAAAGTAGTGAGACTGGCATTTGCTCAGAATGGACAATGCCCCTTCAAATCTAACAGGTACAAAATGTGAAGCAAAAGCCTGCTGAGCATTCGCAGCCTGGGTCTGGCTGCTGCTGCAAGGTGGACAGAATCAGAGATGCCAAAATAGGTGCTAATCCTGTCCTTCAGCTTTCTGACAACAAATTAAAGAGCAAACATGCTTGGGGGGGGGGGGGGGGGGGGGGAGCAAAAAAAAAAAAGAAAAAGGGGGGGGAAGACGAAACCCTTAAAGGATGGTTTGCTTTGTCCTGAAAAAAAAAGGCAGCCAGAGCAGGAAGAAGAAAGAATGTGCATGTGTGTGTGCACCATGTGGGACAAAGGCAGCGCATTTCTCTTCAGCCAAGAGCACTGCTGTCATCTGTCAGCGTTGTACGTCTGTGTACAAGCAGCACCAAACACTGCCTTCCAGTGCCTTCGACAGTAAGTTTTAGTGTTGATTTCCTCGTCTGAATTTTCCTTTTGGCTCCCCTGCTCAAAGCGTACACATGTAGTTTTGATGACACTCAAACAGCTGGCTGCAGACAAGTCTCAGACTTTGCACGTCTGGCGGAGTGTAACACGAACACGCACACGCACGCAGGCACCCGCACCCCTCGTCCTGACCTCGCTCCCCTTCAACCCGCTTCATTCCGAATGTTTTTTTTACATCTCCCTTCCCAGGATCCCCTCCCCACCTCCCAGGGCTGCTCCCCAGACCTGCTCTCGGGCCGGGGGAAAGCATGAGGGGGCTATGGCCAAAGGGTGGGAGCGCGGCCTCACACCGCCGGCCACTCCGCAGCGCTCCGCGGCTGTTCCGCTCCCGCGGGCTCCTGGGCCGCTGCGCCGGTGGACCGGGAGCTGCGGAAAGCAGAGGATGGGGCTACGGGCGAATGCGAGGCTGCTGTTACAGCAGTGGGAGAGGGAGACAAGAAGAGTTTGAGTGGTTAATAAAGTTCGGATAAGCAAATTCTGCTGTCAAAGATTCCCCCCCGCCTTTTCTTTTTTTTTTTTAACTAAACTCACCCCCCCACCCCCCCTTTTTTCTTTTTTCTTTTTTTAATTTTGAAGGCAGTTGATGTGGTAATTAAGAATTTGGTGAGAGCCCGGTCAGGTCACCTCGTTTCTCAGATCAGAGCCCCATCAGAAATTCTTTCAAGTGTCCTTCTGCGTCGCCAAAGATGACAACAGAGAATCAATAAGTGCTTGAAATGAAAGGGGTTGCTGGCTAGCCCCCGAGGCTACAGATTTTCGCACCGCCGGTCTTTCTTTTTTTTTTTTTTTCTTTTTTTTTCCTTTTTCTCTTTTTTTCCTTTTTTTTTCCTTTTTTTTTTTTTTCCTGAACTTCTCACATTCCTTTGCGCTGCCTCTCCTAGGACGAGCTATATTTTTATCCCCAGTCTCCTGAGGAAGGTAAGAGCCCTGTTCGCATCCCCACTAGGCAGGACGGGCCCCGCCGGCTACGGCTTCGCCTTCCCGCTCCCAGCAGCCGAGAGAGAGCGGCAAGGAAGGGGAGAACCGAGAGGGCACCCAGCTGCCTGCTCGGGGAAACCGGGCGAGGTTTGCGCCTCCTCTTTCTTCATTCCTTCCTTCCCAAATAAGAAAAAAGAAGAAAAAGAAAAAAAATAAAGGGAAAAAAAAGGTGAAAAAATTAATAGAGAAGGGGTAAGGGATCAAAGTAAGGGAAAATAAATACGGAAATCGCTGCGTGAAGCTTCGATTACTCAGTGCTAACAGAGACTGCTCCTCTACGGTTCGCACCGTCATCCTTACCCCTAACGCGCCCCAATTTAACAATCTTCCTAACGACCGACGTCCTCGGGAAGTTTTAATTAGGTAATTCATTAGTGCTTCAAAACAGACATTTATATATCCTTTTAGATCAAGTGGTTAAGCGCTAATTTCGAAATGATTACAAAACACTGGAATACGTGAGACACAGTTATTTTAATTTATATGCAAATCAACGGGTCCATTTGAAATGCTTAAAATTTTAACAATTATTGTATTGCAGCATCGGGAGCAGGCGCCTGAATGAGCAATTTGGAAACCAGATCTGGACAGGAAGAAAATATTCGAGCGGCCCAACAAATCAATAATGTTTGAGTGTGTTAAACATGGCCAGCTATAGCTATTTACATACTCGTTTGCTGTCAGATAAGGAGCTCAGGGAGGTGGGAGGAGAGGCTGAGTAGGGGGGGCAGACAGGAGGGAATGCTTTCGAGGGCTGAGATCATAATCCGGGAATGAAGAAAGTAAATGGTCGTGAATTGCCCCATCGCGGACTTTCGAGGATAACTCCTTTCCCGCCAGTGCCCCCGCGCAGGCGGCCGGTGCAAGACACTGGGGGATGTCTGAAACACGGCTCCACGTTCAGCCACTTCTAGACACGCTCTGCCTTTTTGTTGTTGTTATTGCTGTTGGATATTTGTTTTTCTTACCCCGTCCCGGAGCAAAACCCTCAGGGGCGGCAGCGGGAAGCAGCCGGGGTGCTCGTCCGGGCCGAGCCCTGGGGTCACCCGGGGAGAAGCCCTGCTGGTCCCTCCGCCCTCGGGAGCACCGCTGGCTGCGCCAGGTGCTTGTCAACGGATAGCCGCGATAGCATTAAGGAAAACAGCTTTTCCGCCTGTCGGGGACATGAACAGCCCCGGCCCTCCTTTCGAGCCGTTCAGCAAGGCGGGGGACCCGCCGGGGAGCCCCCAGCCCTGGCTCTGGCGTCCCGGCCGGCCCGCCGCCGCTCCCCTCTGCCGTCCGCCGAGGAGAGGCTCCGTGGGCACCTCGGAGCTTTTAAAGCTGTTGTCACCGAGCTGGCTGGAGGGGGGAGCGAGGCTATAAATACAGCAGCCGCGGCCTTTGCTCGCCCTGAAATCTATTATTACATTTATTGCTTTGACAGAAGAAAAAAAAAAAAAATCCGCGTATTAAGTCGGCTCCATAGTTTCCAGACACCCTGGAACCCCTCTTCCACGGCAGCATGTCTAATGTATTCCCTGGCGATCCTGGACATTAATTAGTTGTTTAATAGGAGTATGACTAAAAATGTAAAAGAAGGATTAGGAGCGTGAAACGTATGTCCAGCTCCTTCCACACACTCGAGGAGGGAATGAAAATCACCCTGGATCTTATGTTTCTCCGGGAGCCATTTGCATTTCCCACCAGCTGCTCACTTCAGCCGCTCCGGCTCCGAGGCAGCCGGACCCCGCTGCAGCTCCGAGGGCGGCCCCGCTCTGCAGCCGCGTTGCTAACGCGGGCACCGCATCCTGCCCTGTCGTCGCTGCCCATTACACAGTGAGGCTAGGGATGTGGAGGAAACGCGCACCAGCGCAAAAAATTCCCTTTTTTTTTCTCGGGGAAAACCGAGTGCCACTCCGTCCTGGCGAGCGCGACGCTTTACCTGGCGCAGCGCTCCCGCGGATAGACACGCAGGTAGCCGAGGACACGGTGAACTAATTGATTTCTCCTTAGAAAAATCAAAACTGCCCTTTGATTTCATTTCTGGCCAGAGGATGCATCCCCTCCGCTTGGCGCGGCCGCATTCCAAGGGCTGCTCCGGGCCAGCGGGACAAGAGCTGCCGGGCTCCCCGGAAGCCACCCGCGGGAACCCTGCCCGCCTCTACAGGCTCGCTCCCCTGGCAACGACTGCTAAGACCCCTGTTCTACCCTAGAAATACCTAAAATTCACTCCAGGCTGAAATAATTTAAAAACAGCCCCCAAAAGATCAGGTGCAGCCTCCGAGTTAAGAAAGCTCCTGTTTTATTTTCGCGTGGTCCCTCTACAAACAAAGCCTCGGAGACGCTGCGAGAAAAAGCGACCGCTTTACTTTGGTCTAAATAGAGATAACTGACTTCGTTATTTTCTTAAACACGGAAAACATCACAAAATCGAAAATGAATTCCTCCTTGGGGCAAGCTCAGCGTCGTTTAGGGGAAAAGAGGAGAGACTCTGCCGTAGTGTTTTCCACGCCACCGGCCGTGAACGAGGCAGGGCGAGTAACAGGGGTGAACGGCAGGATTTCGGCTACCCAGGCCTTGCGCGAGAGCCACGGGCACCCAAAAGAACCCTGGGATTGAAAACAAAATGGGGGTGGAAGGAAATAATATATACATATATATGTGTGAATTTAAAAAAAAGAAAACAAAAAAGGGAAAAGAAAAAGTGGGTTCAAAAGGAAACCGAGACCTCTCGCAGGGGTTTGGCGATCCCTCTTCACACCTGGTGCAACGACTGCCGTAGGCCGGCCCGGGAAACTTTGACCACAGTTACTTTGCCCCCCCCTCCCCAGCCGGGCGGAGCGGGGCGCGCCCTGCGCGGGCGCGGAGGGACCGCGGCCGTCCCCGCTCACCTCGGTTCTCCTCTGGCTACCTAGCCCGCCGCCGCGCCGCCTTTCTTCCGCCGCCTTTTGTGCTTCCTCCTGCCCCCTGCCCCCTCCGCGGCCGGGAGCTGCCACCACTTCTGCGCCCGTGCCCGCGGAGCGCCGCGCAGCGCTGCGGAGCCGCCCGCCCCAGCCCGGCCCGGCCCGGCCCCGCGGCGGCGGTGGGGCGCGTTCGGCGGGACTGGCGTGACGTCAGGGCCCGGGGAGGCGGGCGGGGCGGGGCAGGGGCGCGGAGGGCCGGGGAAGGAGGGAGCCAGCGGCGGCTCCGCGGCCCCGCAGCCAGCGCAGGAGCCCGGCGCGGCCCCGCCGCCCCCGGCAGCACCGGCATCAGCAGCGCGAGCGGCGGGGCGGACAGAGCGGCCGGCCCCGGTGAGTGGGGGAGTCTCGGGGGGTGGCGGCATGATGGGTGCAGGGCTACGGGTACGGGCAGTGGCTCTGCGCGCCCCGGGGCGATCGCGGACCGGCGGGCAGGGTGCTGCGGGGTTGACTTGCTGATGTCCTCTGGGAGGCTGCGGCCCGTCCCGCAGGACCGGTGGCCAGGGCAGCGAGAAGGGCCCTCGCGCCGATTCCCTGCCGAGCCGGCTCCGACGCTCTCGGTCCCGCGGAGAGGACGCGCAGGCAGCTCCATCCCTCCGCGGAGCCGCGCAGTCGGGGGGGGGGGGAAAGCAGTGTCTTGGGGCTCTGGAATATCGTGAGGGACCGTCTGCGGGCTCCGCGGCAGGGACACCCGCGGCACCGCCTGCGAAGGAGCTGCCGGGCCCTGCTGCGGCTGCAGGCACCGGGGAGGGGGAGGCCCCGCACGGAGTCCCCCTTTCGTTCTTTCGTTTTAAGAGCCACAGGCAGCTGCCTCGGTCTCTGACAAACAGCCTGTGCCGAAAAGCGGTTATTTCTGGCTGTGCTGAGATATTTGTTAGGGGACTCTGGGTTTTTTTTTGAGACGGATTGGTTTAGATTTTGTTTTGTAGTTTTGTTGTTTGTTTTTTTTTTCACCTCGAAAGCACACCGGTAGATACCAGTAAGAACAAAAATAACCCGGTTTTCGCCCTGTTCCCCGCGGTTGCTGCAGCCGGGCTCTTCGAGCAGGTTGCTGCCGAGCGACCCGGCAAGGCGAGGAGGCAGGGCGGGCTCGACGGCCGGTGCGAGGAGGCTCGGCTATCTTTAACTTCGAGCAGAGGGGTGCTCGGAGACACGGAAAAATGAGAGTGGAGTTGCTTTCAGTTAAGCCGCCGGGCTGGAGACAATAGGAAAATGCTTCACGCTCCCCTCGGCCCCGCGCTACGGTGTCGTTTGTACAAAAATTAGTTAGGGGTGAGAGAAAGGGAAGGAGCAGTGCGGGCAACTGAGACCGGGGATGAAATAGGAATCCGTCCGGGAAAGGCATTTTTCTCCGAGGAGAAGGCGATTCTGGAGAGAAGAAAAACTTGCCCTTGGTGGCAGTGCGTGTTTTGGGAGAGCGGAGTGTCCCCACTTGTGAGATAAATCAGGCACCTAGGCAAGTGGGCGAGGAGGGCGGTTGAATTTGTCCCGCAGGACTAATCTTGACGGAGACCCATCCCCATTTAAGAACCATCGGGGAAGAATTAAGATTCTCTTAATCGCCTTCCTGCTTAATTTAGGCAACTCGTGTGTTAGGCCGGAGGCCTGGGGGAGCAGAATTTCCTCCTAGCGTCCTTCGGGTTTGAATAGAAATCGCCGTATCACGACAACGACCCGGAGGAGTCCCAATAACCGTACCTTCCCATTTCGCCCCTCTTTTTTTCTACTTTTTTTTTATAACATATATTTATATATTTTCTTCCTTTCCTTCACCTTTCCCTCAGTCTCATCCCGGCGGGGCCGGCGAGCTCTGCTCACCAAAAACGTGCCTCGGACCCCGGCTGCCGCATTTCTAAGCTTCAGCTAATAATGCCCCCAGTTCAGACATTAAAAAAGAGGCGAAGAATAAGAAGACGAAAGATTAGCGAAATGATGGTGACATGCAAATTTTCCCCCGAAATTATCATAAGTAAACATTCGAAGCCTGGACTAATAAAATCCCATCTGTGTTACTTCATATCGAGTTAGTAGAGAGCTGTGATAATGAATTTTGTAATATCTCACGAACAGACATCTCAATCAGGCACTAATCCCGTGATTTTACTGCCCGACCTCTCAGACCGGGGGTGGCGCCGGCGGAGGCCGGGGAGCGCGGAGCCGCAGCCGGGCAGCGGAGCCTCGGCGGGCGCAGCCGCCACAGCGCATCTCCCGCTGCGCCGCGCAGGGGCCCTTGTGGCCGGTACCGCCTCACCCCTGGCACCGGGACCGGGGTAGGGGTGTCCCAGGGCACCGCACAGCCACGAGGTTACCGGCCTTCCTCCACGTCCTCAAATAACGAGGAGCGGAGGGAGGCCGAGCTGTCCGGCGGGCTGGGGAACAGCTATGGGGGGTTGCGCCCATGCAGTGGCGTGACTCGGGTGGGACCCGACGCTGAGGCGAGATGGGGGTTCACGGTGCAGATAGCACTGGAGAAAGTTAGAGTTCCCGCAGCACCCTTGCGACGTGACTCCCGCGGCGGTTGGGCTTCTTTTTCGCATTGATTTTTCACTCCCAGAGTAACTGTTTTAAAACTCCGATGCCTTCCTCTTTTGCAGATAACTGGTAATGGAGTCCAACTGCCGCAAACTTGTCTCCGCCTGTGTTCAGCTAGGTAAGAGAAACCTCCTTCGCCGAGGCGAAGGCACAGCGGCCCCGCTGCCTTGCGGCGCGCTGCGCGGGTGCGGAGCCGGGCGAGGCAGCCCCCGGGAAGCAGTGCCGCCTGCCCGGAGGGGTGCGCAGCAGCGGGCGCTGACCACCTCTTCCCTGTGTGTCCCCATGTCCCTGTCCCCAGGGGTGCAGCCCGCCGCCGTCGAGTGCCTTTTCTCCAAGGAGGCGGACATCAAAAAAGGGGAGCCCGGCGAGGCGCCGGAGGGCCACAAGGAGCCCGCCGGCTGCAAGCTCCTCGGGCGGCCGCCCCCTGGCGCCAATGGTAAGCGGCGGCCTCTCCGCACCCCTCCGCGGGCCGCGCTGCCGGGGCGGCGGGCGGGAGGTCAGCTACGGGCCGCCTGAGCGGCGCCAGGGCGCCCTCTGCTGCCCGCTGGCTGCGCAGCTCTGCGCCCGGGAGCCATTTGCGCCTGATGATGCGCGGCCGCGGAGAAAGGGTCGAGGGGGGCTTGCTCGGGCAGGAGCGCTCTGACACCCGCCGCTAGCGCGTCCGTCCCCCCCACCCGTCGCCAAAACCATCCTGGCTGTCAGCGCACCTTTCAGGCACCCGCAGCGCCGCTCTCGTATTTATTGATATTGTCCGTGTTTTGTGTTCCCCCGCCCGCAGACAAGCCGCCGGCCCTGTCCTGCCCCCCAGAGGCGGCCCCCGCCGCGCCCCGCCCGCAGGCAGGGAGAGCTCCTGCCTCCTTTCCCCCTGCCCGCCTCGGGGGGTCTGATAGGAGAGCCTGAGGGGTGGTAAAGCAAAACAGCAATGCAAACACATTACAAAGAAGAAAACAAGCACTCTGTATTTCGAGAGACTGTTTAATCCAAGATAAACGTAATTTTGTTTAAATAAAATATATTAACCTGAATTAATAATACAGGAAACTACAGTGAATTAATAATGCACGTATTCGTGGTCCCGTGGTTAAACACTTCCTTGTAAGAATACTCAGCTCGCTGTTCCTCAGATAACACCCAGTGATTTCAGGAGGGGCCATGTCCCCTTCCCAAGTCCACCCTCCCCCGGAGACTTTAGCCAGGGTTTGTTCTAGGGACATCAAACCCCTCTAGAAGAAGAAACGCTTAGGTGAAAGGTTAGCCGGCAAAATCCGGGGTAATGCCAAACGCGAAGTTAATACGAGCCGATAATTTTTAATCCCGGAAACATACGCGATATTAAATTGTGCACAAATAGGCTTTACCAGGCCCTGGCGCTTTTTCCCTCGGCCAGCAATCAGTGTTAAATAACGTTGAAAGGAAGGGTGACATTGCTTTATATATGGTTTGCGAATAAGCAAGGCCTCCCTGCCCTCTCTTGCCGTCCCTGCAGAGGAACAGGTGGTCTTAATCAAAGCCCTTCTCCTGATCTAATGGGAAAGTGGGGACCTTTCCGATAGGATAAATTTATGAGCCCTTCCAAGTCAGCTTTATTCGACTAAGTATTTATAAAAGTAATACCCACATATGCTCCCTGACACGGTAACTTTTACTTCCCCGGCCGAGAAACAAATGGTTATTTTCTTAACCATCAATTATGAACCCGGATTATTGTAGTACACCCAAAATTTCCTGCCTCGTTACCATATAAGCCTGTCTGTCCTTTACCCGTCGGGCTGCAGAGGTAAAGGGGGGGGAACTGCGATCTAAACGCGTTTAAAACCGTTAATTAAAATAGAAGTCTGAGCTGACGAAGCAACGCAGGGCTGCCTGGCCATTAAGTCCTTCCGTTTCACAGGGGTGGGAAGCTCGGAGGGCCGCTGGTGCGGCTGTATCTTTGCGGATATGGGGATATACCCCTGGTGGTGTGGGGATAATTCCTGTGTGAGTCCCAGCCCGCGTCTCTGTGCGATGGGGCAATGGCAAGTCCTGAGGCCCCCTGTGCTGCTCTGGCGACTCTCTGCGAATCGGAGAAGTCACGGGTGTTTTCTCGCCGTCCAGGCGGGTTTTGTTGGGGCTTGCCTTTGATCTGCTTTTAATCGGGGATTTGGGCGTCGGGTACCACTTGCTCTGCGGGATGAACCTCTTGGGAAGCCCGGGGGGACTCGGGACCCCACCTGGCACCGGACGGGCCGGGAAATTCCGAGGGCGGTCAGGGAATTTCCGGGGTTAGGCACCGTCGGTGGGCACAGGGAGAATAATCGCTAAGTAGCACCATTGGTAACGATAGTAAAAAATGCGAATGTTTGGTCAAATCAAAGCTCCTACGCAAGGAGGAAACGAAATTCAGCAGGAGGCCCCCCAAAGCTGGCTCCCCGCGGGAGGGGAAATGCGGGGGGGAGGGTGGGGGGGCGCATCCCGACAGAAACGTGTCCCTGGCCACAGCAGGGAAAGGAAAACGGGGAAAGTATGAAAATACTGCTACAACCTGTAGTGTGAAAAACAGCACGGCTGGATCCGCGTTGATCCAGGGAAATTACTGCTGGGTGCCCAGTCCCGCTAAATTAGGGTAACTTCAGCGCACACTTCGACAGCCCCACAGCACGTGCAAGGGCTTGTGGTGGGTTCATTCGGATAATTTTTATCGACCGCTGGAAGATGCGTAAACTATTTGGGGGGTACATATATATGCATATATATGTATTTAGTCTGTACAATTTGTGAGCTCTGCCAATTCTACTTAAGGAATCCTTTCCTGTAATCGATAATCTGGGTACGGATGAAACAGCAGCCTTCAGCATGGAACATTAAATTGCACCCCCCTTGTATCACCAGTCAGCATCACAAATTGATTGTTTCAACCCTTTATTTATATATATTTTTTCTTTGGTTTGAATATTCCGTAACCTGACATCCGTTTTTCAAAGCCAAACCAAAATCCCAGAGCCGGTTCAGTTTTCCGCCCAGGTCAGGTGCAGCCAGGAAAGAGAGCACAGCAAAGCTCCGCGGTGCCTTTTCTGACCCCGGGACTAGATGATGGGAGCGCAGTTTACGCCCCTGCGGAGGGTTGCGGGCGCGGGGGGGAAGACGAGGCGGAGCCGGTGCCAAGCAGCACCCCTCTCCCCTCCACTGGACGTGGCCAAATCTGTCGCCGGAACTGTGACCGCGTGGTGGAACCGGGGTCACTCCGCCTGTGCGCTGCCTTGAGCAGCGGCGAGGAAATTGCGCGCTCCTTCCTGCAGCTAACGCCGAGCGCTAATTGAAAGTTATTTATTGCGCTTCGTATAAATAATTTTGTGTCGTCGTCTTCCCCCCCCACCTCACCCCGTCGTCTGAGAATAATATATGCAGCGGTTGTTAGCCTCACCCCAGGGAAAACTAAATGTATAACGAAAGCTTATTCGTGAGGAGGAATATACTAAGGGAACAACCTGATGTCTTCTTAATCCGATGTAAAAAGCTCTGTAGTCTTCCTAATATTGACTGAATGGGTAATTAATGGCTCTTCATCGAGGAGAATACCCGGTAATCCGAGATAGGCGAAAGACAACAAGCCAAAGGTAAAAGACAACAGGACTAGCTAGAGACTCTGCATGAGAACCGATTTATCCATTTAGGAGAGCGTTACGCCTAGAAACAACGATCCCGTAAGGAGATAAAGGAAAAGTGAGAGAATAAACACCCACCGTAGGTCTGGCCGTCCTCCGACACCCCAGCCCATCTCCCTTCCCGCTCTCGACCCGCCTGCCTCTCGCACCGGGGCCGTCACCGCGGATCCATGGCGGCCGGCGGGAGCAGAAGGTCGAAGACACCCTCGGGGGGCAAAAAAAAAACAAAACAAAAAACAACATAATAAGATTTTATTTTTTAATTAAAGAAATTAAAAAGGAGACGCAGAAGGGAGAGAGGGGTGCGGAGCAGCCCCAGTCCCCCAGTTTTCTTGCCGCAGGTTGCCCTCCAGCGCACCGGGGCTTGCCCCCTGCCAGCCTTGCAACAATAGGCAAAGACAAGGGGAGAAACCCCTCCAAATTGTTTATTTTTGGGGGGTGTCAGCCATTCTGGTGAGCCGGCCGGGGCGGCTTTGCGTCCAGGACCAGAACCTGGAAGGGGATGGAGCTTCCAGGAGGGAAAAAAAAAAAAAAAAAAAAGAAACTCCAGAAAAGCATTTTTGACATTTGAATTGAAACTTCTACCGCTGGTATATTACTCGGTTGACTACAATTAGGTTGTTTTTCGGTTGTATGACAGCTTTTAAAATATTATTTCACTCGGGAAATAAAAGCTTCATCTCATATTATAGGTGGGTATTTTTGGATTTACGTGATTTATGGTCACCATGACAACTAACGCTGAGTGGTAGCTCCCCTCCTGCCCGGGCTGGGGGAGTTGTAATCCAAGGCACAAAACGAAATTCCGGCACTCCTTCCCTTCGGGTGCGGGACTGGGCCTCATCAGCTCCCCGCTTCTGGGGACGCGGGAACGGGCGGAGGGTCTGTGCCCGCTGGGGCAGGGGGAGCAGGGACCCTCCACCGCTGGGGAAGGTGCTTGAGGGAGGCGCGGTGGAGGGTCCCTGCTCCCCCTGTCCCCCTCCCTGGGGGGCCGGGACCCGCGGAGTAGCCCAGGACAAGGAGGCACCGCCGCTGCGCTCTGCAAGGGCACCAAGCGCGTAAAAAGCGCTCTGCGCCGCGCAGCCAGGAGGGACTTTTCGTTTGGATTCCCTGCGAAAGAAGCCAAACTAACGAAAATAAACGACTGAAAAATGAAATAGTAGAAAAATAGGAGGGAGAAAGGGCTCATCTGCGGGAGCGATGCATTGCCGTGTTGAAAAACAATTGTACCGCCTCCCCGGGGCTTTGCGGGCTGGTAGCCCGGAGACGGGCTGGAGAAAGGCAACCCCCCGCCCGGAGCTCCCCGCAGCCAGGCCAGGCCAGGGGCCAGGGTAGTCCCGACCCCTCGAAGGGAAAAGAGGCAGGGGATGGGGGGGTTGGGGTATGATGGGAGAACCGAGGGCCGATTTCTGGGTGCGGGACCATGGATGTAGAGAGAGGTTAAGAAGAAACGGGGATATGATTGGTAAACAAATTGTGCGGAATGGAGCTGGATTCATATTGACTTAGTTATAGGTCATCTGCCGCCGGTGCAAAGGGAGGAAATATTTACTTTACACACATACTTTATGATCTTGGGGGAATTAGAGGAAATTCAATAAGAAAACGGCTAGAATCATTTTAAACCCCCTATTTAAAAGACTTAAGCAAATTAGAGTCTTATCAGATTAAAATCCACTACAAATGTAAGAGCATTGTCTCCGTCGAAACGCTGTGGGGTCTGAGGAAAGAGATTCTTTGCCAAATCTCAGGGATAAAACCACGTCATTTAAACACCAGATAATGAGCAGAATGTAAATTAATTTAACCTTCTTTACTAACAGGCTGCGAAAGTAATATGTATAATTTAGTGATAAGTGAGATTGCGGGGGGTTATACGTTCCTCGGACGAGCATCAGAGACCAAGAAGGACCCTTGCGGGGGTGGGCAGGAGAGCAACGGGATACAGTAAAGTTTGGGCGCTGGGTTATGGCTATGGAGGTCCACTGCAAGGGGAACCTTTCAGTAACTTTTCGATGTAGAGGGACTGAAGACACAGACACAAACTGTATTTTCCACCGGGCTCCCACGGGCTCCCCTCCCCGAGCAGGGCCGCTGTCCCCCCGGGGCATGGCTCGGGGACAGGCTGCTCTGCTCTGGGACGCCCTGACCGGCACCAGAGGACAACCTGTCCCCGCCCTACACCCGCTTCCCCCTCCTCCTGCCGGACCCTGATCCGCAGCAGCCTCCCCCCGAGCCAAAAGCGGAGCCAGCGGGACCCCGCAGCTCGTCCCTCTGCAGTTTCTGTCCGGGGGTGGCTGCCCGAGGGCGAGGGGTCACGTCCTGCCCCTCCAAGCCTATGAAGGCGGTAGCTCAAGGAGGTCGTATGGGTGAGATTGGAGTGCCGGAACCCTGCCCGGTGCAGGGCTTGGCCAAACTGTAACCGGCGTTCTCGGGCGCGGGTTTGGGTTCGGGGGCTGCTCTGAGCGCCGGGACGGTCCCCGCGGGTCCCCGCCGAGTGCGGGGAGCGATCCCTGCTGATAACGTGTAAAACCGGGGAGGAAAGGACCCCACGGGTGGTCGCTGTGGGGAATCCGGCGGCAGAGAGGGGGGGGCAATGGCAGTGGCATGGAGAGGATTCCCCCCCGTGTCCTTTCTCCGCCTCCGGTGAGGGCAGAGGGAGGCCGGGCGTGCAGCCTCTTGGTCTGTGTGCGGCTCCCCGCGGAGGGGCTGCTGCTCTTTCTGCCGCCGCCTGTGCCTCGCAGTGGCCTTCCCTCTCCTGTCGCGGCGGACCCGTAGTCTCTCCGGCTGTGACCCCGCCCGCTTGTTTCCCACCCTCTCGGACAGAGGGAGTCGGGCCCGGGGTCCTCCACTCCCATGCTCCTCGTTGCAGCGCTTCTGTCAGTGCCGAGCGCTCCGCCGCTGCGGAAGGCAGCGCGGAGGGAGCGGGCGTGCCCGGATCCGCCCCGACGGGTCTCCCCGTGGGTCGGGCTCTGCGGACATGGGTACGACCCCCGGGGCAAACCGGGCGGATAACGCCGGGCTTACGGGGGGGCGTGGGAGGCGGGACCCGGGCAGGGGCGGGGCGCGGCGGGGCGGGCAGAAGGCGGTGCGGGGCGTGGCGGGTGACGTGCGGCGCGGGGAAGGCCGCCGCCGGTTTAAGATGTCAGGCCAAGAGGGAAGCGACTGAGCTGGTGCGGTGCGGGGCCGGCCGCGCGCGGCGCGGATCCATGCGCGGGCAGCGCAGCGCAGCTCCCCGCCGAGCCCCGCCGAGCCCCGCGGCGGGCCGGGGGCCGCCGGTCGGCCGGGGAGCAGCCGTGTCGCCGTGACGGCTCGTGCAGGACCGGACTCGCCCGCTCGCCTGTCGCCGCCGTCGCGCCCCCCTGGGCGGCGGGGGCCTCCTGGGCTCGCCGTGCCGCCCGGGCGCTAGCCGAGCGCCGCCCGCCCAGCCGCGGCTCCCCCGCCCGGCAGCCCTGACACCCCGGAGCCGCTGGGCAGCTCCGCGCCCACGGCGGGGGGCGCCGCTCCGGCCGTCGTACACGTACCGACACCTACAGACACACGCACACCTTCTCCTACCGACTCCCCAGGCACGCACGTAGAGCTTGGCATCCTTTTGCCGATGAACTGCATGAAGGACACGTTAAGCCTGGAGCGCCTGGGAGCAGGGAATAAGTTGTGCTCCTCCTCACCTTCCTCCTCTTCCTCCTCCTCTTCATCGTCTTGCCACCACCACCAGCCCGCGCTGGCCATGGCGGCGGCGCTGGCGCCGGGGCAGGCGCGCTCCTCCTTGGAGTCCGCCAAGCACCGTCTGGAGGTGCACACCATCTCTGACACCTCCAGCCCTGAGGCCGCAGGTAAGAGGGGGCGAGCGGCTGGGACTCCCGGGTGACCCGCTGCCCTGCCCCAGCTCGGCCTGTCCCGCCGGTAGCCCCGCGGCCAGCGACGCGCAGTCGTCGCTCCCCTCACCGTGAGCGCCTCGCACTCGGCAGAGACGCTCTTCGTGGGATTTCTTTTCGCGTGCGGTGTCTGTGTGCTGGCGTGTGGAAGATAATGACATGTGTAAAGACGGGCGAATAGCGTGTATAGCGGCGGGCGAGTGAGGTGGATACTGATGGGCGAGTAATATGGGCATAGACGGAGATACACTACGGATATAGACAGACAAGTCATATGGGTAGAGACGGAGAAATACTATGGGTGTAGTCGGACAAATCATATGGGTATAGGTAGCGGAATGATGTAGATAAAATGCACGAATAGTAAAGGATGCAAGCAGAAGAATAGCGCGATACAGGCAAGCGAGTAATACGGTTACGTATAGGCAAATAATACGGATTACGTGTATGCAGATGGGAGATACAGACTGGCAAAAAATTCGTGTGCATCAATAGGTGAGAAACCTGCGTACATCGGCGGAGGGGCGGCTCCGTCCGCTCCCCGGAGGTGGCTACTTTCAGGGAGGAGCCGCCCGCGGGTTCGGAGGAGCCGCTGGTGCGGGAGGCCGGTGCGGTTAATCATTACACCGGCAAGCCGCGCTGGGGGCAGGCTGCGGGGCCCGGCGAGCCGGGGACGAGCGCTTCCCCTGCCACGGGAGAGGAGAGAGAAAGAGGAGGCTTCGAAGGCTGAGGCGCCCCTGTTTTTCGCCTTGTTGTTTTTTTTGTTTCCCCCCTTACAGAGAAAGATAAGAGCCAGCAGAGCAAGAGTGAGGATGCTGGGCCCGAGGATCCCTCCAAGAAAAAGAGGCAGCGGCGGCAGCGGACCCACTTTACCAGCCAGCAGCTGCAGGAGCTGGAGGCCACTTTCCAGCGGAATCGCTACCCGGACATGTCCACTCGGGAGGAGATCGCCGTCTGGACCAACCTCACCGAGGCGAGGGTTAGGGTAAGTTGCGACAGGACACGCCGGCTCCTAGCAGCGGGGGTCGGGGCGGGGAGGAAGGGGAGGAGGGCTGCGGTGTCTGCAGCTGCTTTCGATTTCGGTTTGTACGCAAACTCCAGAGCCTTTGCACAAAAGCAGGGCAGAGCAGGACAGTTCTGTCAAAGCGAGATAGATTGGGATCCCTCTCTCACTCTCTACCCCCGGAATATGGTTTGCTGCACGTTTCGCCCTCGCCGCGCAATGCGTCCTGCTCCTTTTGATCGAAACGCTAATGAAAACATTAGCCAAGAAAGCAACTCGGAACAGGCTGCAACCTGCGCTGCCGCTAATGCGAAAAAGATGTAAAACACACAAGGGCTTTTACTTCTCTCCAAGGCAGTCCCGACGTGCCCTTCCTTGCATTTTCTCTTTCTTTTGGTTTCACAATTCGACGGGCGTCTCTCTCCTCCCTTACCCCCTCTGAGATTTATGGGACCATCACGGCGCTGCAGAGTTGCCGAGGCCAGATCCTTCTGGCTTGCAAACGCCGCGCTGGGGGGGGGGGGGGGGGGAAGGGAAACGACATCTAAAAAAAGAGCCCCAGACGGGCCGAACCCACATTTTTTTAAAAATCCCACGTAAATCCTTTCCCCGCGATAGTTTAGGGAAAGCGATGCAGTGCGAGTCAGGGCCGGAGTGAGTGGGGCCCACGGTGTGCAGGGCCGAGGCAGCTCCGCAGGGGGAGCGGGGCCCGGCCGGGGCCGCGCCGGGGTACGGAGTGGTGTCGGACACGGTACAGCTTTTGCGGGAGGTTTTGGTTTCGGAAGGTGCAGAGAGGCCATATGGGGCCCGTCTCCGTGGTGTCCGGGCGGCCCCTGCCCGGCCCAGTGCGGGGGGGGGGTGCTGCAAACACCCAGGGGTGGCTCCAATACACACGGGTGAGGCTGCTGCTGGCGGCTGCCCGACGGGTCAGGCACCCAGATGTGGATTGGGAAGGACACGTTGTCCCCATTGTCTGAGGAGGGTCTCTTGGGTCTCATTTAGCACATTGTTAAATGTTGATTTTTTTGGGGTTGGGGTTTTATTTCGGTCTCTTTGGGTTTTCCTTTTCTTTTTGCCAAAGAGCAGTCGAATAAGTTTGTTTAGAAAGTGCTTTTCGGCTCTGGAAGCTTTGTAGCTTTAACAAACTGAAGCAAGGATTTATTAGTTGCTGGCTTCCCCCTCCTTCCCCGTAATAGGAAACATAGCCCTAAAATTCCACGGGTTTCCGGGCATTTTGCCCTTATTTTTACACTTTTGTATTTCCCCTGGTTGGCTTCAGCGCAGAATAAGCCAAGGAAGGAGGGGTGCATAAAAGAGAGAGAAACGAGGAAAATGACAGTAACGATAGGAACATAGAAGAGGGAAGCGTTTACCGCTGTGGCTCGAATGAGAGTATCGCATACTGTGCCGGGGGTTTCGGGGAAGGGGCACGAATTTACCCTGCTGAGACCCGGCAGCGCCAGGCCCGGGGGGTGCTCTGCGGGCCCGGCAGCACATTGCTGCCCCGGCCCAGCGAGGGGCTCCCCAGAGGAGGTGGCGAACCTCTGTGTGTGTGTGTGTACGGACACATCTTCATGTATGTACGCATGCATATATGTATGCCCGTGCATAGGGACAAGCTCGGCTGTTGCCGAGATCTTGCGAAAGGCTGCGGCAGTGGTTCCTGACTAATTCGCGTCTCCCATCTCCCTCCCTCCTTCCCTCTTCCTCCCCGTTCCAAAGGTTTGGTTCAAGAACCGCAGAGCCAAATGGAGAAAGAGAGAAAGGAACCAGCAAGCCGAGCTTTGCAAAAACGGCTTCGGTCCACAGTTTAACGGCCTGATGCAGCCCTACGATGACATGTACCCCGGCTACTCGTACAACAACTGGGCAGCCAAGGGCCTGACCTCCGCTTCACTCTCCACCAAAAGCTTTCCTTTCTTCAACTCCATGAATGTCAACCCTCTGTCTTCTCAGAGCATGTTCTCCCCTCCAAACTCCATTTCCTCCATGAGTATGTCTTCAAGCATGGTACCCTCTGCAGTCACCGGGGTCCCCGGCTCCAGCCTCAACAGCCTGAATAACTTGAACAACTTGAGCAATCCCTCCCTGAATTCTGCGGTGCCGACGCCAGCCTGTCCTTATGCTCCTCCAACACCTCCATATGTTTATAGGGACACATGCAACTCGAGCTTGGCGAGTCTGAGACTTAAAGCCAAGCAGCACTCCAGTTTTGGCTACGCCAGCGTGCAGAACCCTGCTTCCAACCTGAGCGCTTGCCAGTACGCGGTGGACAGACCCGTGTGAGGCACCCAAGTAGGAAACACTGCCTGGGAATCCCTCCCGCTTCCTGCAGAGACTGAGAATCACGCTAGAAAGTAATGGGCACTAGGGAGAAAGAGACAGGAGGAAAAATCAAAGAGAGAGAGAGAGGGAAAGAGGAAAGAGAAGGGGGAAAAAAAAGAGGAAACCACTGAAATAAGATAGTTCCTTTGTTTTCAAAGGACCTTCTACAGATTCTGAGATCTTTCACTAAGAGTATTTCAACAGTTACAAGGACATATATATATATATATATATATGGACAAATGTTTGACTGGATATGATATGACATTTTAATGTTACTATAAGCTTGTTATTTTTTAAGTTTAGCATTGTTAACATAAAAATGACTGAAAGGATGTATATATATCGAAATGTCAAATTAATTTTATAAAAGCAGTTGTTAGTAATATCACAACAGTGTTTTTAAAAGGTTAGGCTTTAAAATAAAGCATGTTACACAGAAGCGATTAGAATTTTTTCGCTTGCGAGCAAGGGAATGTATATACTAAATGCGACACTGTATGTTTCTAACATATAATTATTAAAAACAAAAAAATTGTGTGAATATCAGTTTTAGAATAGTACCTCTGGTGGATGCAATGATGTTTCTGATATTGCAATGTAAAACATGCCCTGTGTATAACATTTCGTACAATTATTATTGTTTTACTTTTCAGCAAACATGAAAAAAAATGAAATGAAATGTGTTTTATTTCATGGGAGTAAAATATACGGCATATAGTTCTGTCTGCATTTTTATTTACCGAGACAAGCTGCGCAGCGGTAACTGCTCCGCAGTGATTGACTGGTCGCTGACACTGGACCTCGCTCTCTAGAAACACAGGGCAGTTCTTTTTATTGCAATACAAATAAGTGTCGGCACTTTTTGTTTCCACGTAAAAAATAGATCCCAGGCTCTAACGCTGCATGATAGAGGAACGCGCGGCTTGGACCCGCGGAATCCCTTTATTCCCCCACGCAGCCCCGAGAAAATGGATTATTTGACATCGTTGGCCTCGGGAATTATCAGCCACAAAGTTGCTGTATCTCGAGCATAAATTTCTCCCTCTGTGAAGGAAGCTTTTATTACATTAAAGAAGAGGGGGTGGGGAAGAGAACAGAAAAAAAAAGGCAAAGAAAAGCCAGTTTGCAAACAAACTGCTCCTGTTCAGAATAATCTGTCCCCTCTGCCGCCCCCTGCGCTCACCTTCTCTCCCTTCAGCGGGGAGATCCTTCATGTACTATTGCATTTCTATTCCAAATCCCCCTTTCAGACATGAAGAGAAACAAAGAGCAGCCCAAATCACGGCGGCCCCGCGGAGCGCGGGGGTGAGAGGTTAGCCCCGCGTTTCCTGCGACTTCGTGCTGCAACACGTCGTTGAAGGGAAAGGTCGTGCTCTCCTGTGTTTTGTTTTAAATAATATCGACCCATTCATTCTCAACCTGCTTGTTCCTGAAATTATACAGGATTATAACTTTGCCGTCGCCCCGGACGATTGAAACAAATCAAGATGAATTGCCGCTCGGCCCTCCCTCCCTCCCGGCGGCCCTCAACCCCTGGGCAGGCAAGGAGGGGCTGCAGGGGGGTGCGGGGCTGTTCCTGCGGCACCCGGCGAAGAAATTCCGCAGGCGCGTAAACTGGCGAGCAGTGGAGGGGACTCCAGGGAGGCAATTCACCGCGGTGGGGGGCGAGCTTGCACCGTGCGCGGCCTTTGCGCTCTCCTTGCGCGCTTTTGTGCGGCCGGGAAGCACCGCGGTTAGCCGGGGAGAGGAGCAGGAAAGAGGGGGCGAGGTCAGCGCCCTGCTCTTTCCCATGGGGAAAATGCTTTCCCCATCCGAAAACGGCGTCTTCCCCTTTCGTGTTCCCATTTGCAGCGTGAGCAGACCCCATCCACACTTTTTTTCTTTCATATGTTTTCTGTAATTTTTATTCCCCCCCCCCCATATTTTGTTTTTCTGTTTGTTTCCCGGGTGTGTGTGTGTGTTGATTTTAATTATTTTTTTAAATATTTTTTTCTTTTTTTTTGTGTGTATGTGTGTTGTTTTTCTAAACCCGTTTTCTGTTTGCTCTCCTTTCTGTGCTGTTGCCAGAGGGTCAGTCAGAGCCTCTGTGCTTGGGGCGGGGGGAGGCGGTGCCCCCTCCTCAATACCCGGCCTTCCCGCCGCTCCGAACCAACGCCGTTCCCGTCGTTTTTTTCCGCACCGTGTCAGCACCTAACATGGGTGAGTGTCACAGGGGCTTCAAAAAATGTCCCCTTCTTCCTCCTTGTCCTCTCCCTCCTCGCTGGGCGGCGGGCGGGAGGTCTGGGGGCGACGGCGGCTAGGGGCGGGCATCTGGGACCCCCCCGGGGTGGGGGGAAGTGGAGAAACTCGAGTGCTTTTCTGCCCCAACCGTCCCGGCCGGACGGGCTCGGAAACCAGCAAGCGGCTCGCTGCGGGTATCGGCACGGTATTTTACATGCTCTTCTCGGCTCTCGTTTCTTCTCGGCGGCGTTGGTTATTTATATTCCTCTCATATATATAAAATATCCATGTATTTATTTAGAATATGTGTGTGCGTGGAGAAGGAATATGTATGTAATATATAGTATACGCGTACACGTTTAGAAGAATAATATATACCGTATCAGACCAAAAAAAAAAAATTGGATCAGAGTTTTCCACTCTACTGTGTAATGGCTCAAATGATGAAAAATCAACGTGACCGCTCAGAGAGGACATAAATCACTCCGAGTGTAATCTGAATTTCTCTTTCTCCCCCTAGCTGAAGCCTTGAGGGTCATCATTTTTCTGCGCCACTTGACCAAAGATATAATGTTTTGATTAGGTTGTAAATCAAAATCTTGGCTCGCGGTTTTTCTTTTCCTGATTTTCTTCTTTTTTTTTTTTTTTTTTTTCCGGGGTCTTCCCCTTATCTGCGGTGGCAACGCGAACCTGGAACAATGGAAGCCGTAGAGAGGGCTTGGAAAAGCCACAACGAAATGAGGGATTTGCAAAATGCCTATTTGCAGAAGCGGCGGGGGAGAGGGGTGAAACACCGGCCTCGCACCCCTCAACACCCCCCACCCCCGGGAACCCTCGGCAAGGGGCCTGCTGCTCGTCCCCGCGCGCCGGGCGTGCGAGCGGGCAGCGCCGTCTGCTTCCCAATCCACATCCTAATCCACATCCCAATCCACATCCTAACCCACAGTCCCGCCGGCCGGGGCATCCCTGCTGCCTTGGCCCCGCCGCCCCCCGCCTCGGCTCTGCTCTTTTGTTTTCGGACGGGGCCTCCGCACTTTGGACGGTGGCGGCGCGCCCAGGGCAGGGCTAAACGCGGTGTCGGTGTGTCCCGGGCGGCTCTCCCGCGGGCCTCTCCCTGCGCGGCTTTGTGCTCCTTCTCGCCCGCCCGCGTGTGCAGGCACACCGGCCTCCGCATACCTGTACCAGGAAATAAAAGAAACTTTTCTGGATTTGTTTTACTTGGGTTCTTCTTTTTTTTATTATTATTTTTTTTCCCTTACAACATTCATTAGCGTTTTTGGAGGGAAGAAACTTCCTTGGGGAAATAGTTAACATCTGAACCCGCCCGTTTCTACACGCTGCGGAGAATGTCTGCCCCCCTCCCGCCCCTCCGGGCTGCACTGAATGGTTTTTGGGGGGACACGACACATGAGTGCGGTTCAAGACGGGGACCGGCTCATAGCTCGCCGGCCCTCAAACCCACGCGTTTTCTGGGCATATGAATTATCGTGCTAAGTGCCCGCTTTGGTACCGTGTTATTCATGTGCAGGGCTGAATACTGGGCAGATAGACTGTAGCAGTCAATAATGCAGGATCCTGGGAGAATTTACACCCTTGGAGCGCCATACAGTGCCGGACTAATCGATTACTAAACCTGGAGTTTTCTAAAGGCGACCTTCTTTTGGAAGTAATTCCTCCAGTTTTCTGCTCCTTCTTCAAGGAAGAAACGCTCCCTTGCGAATTTTTAGCGGCAAGGTATTTTTTAATTAAAAATAAAACCGCTGTTCAGGCCGCTTTTCGAGAGCTCGGACCTCCCTTGTGCCGGCAGAGCCGCGGTACTGGAGTGGGCAGAGCCAGGCCGCTGCTGCGCGCCGGTGCGTAGGGGCTCAGGGAGCTCTGCGCTGCCCGTCCACCGGTGCTGGATGAATTCCTCCCCCCGGTCGATCCGCGGTTTCGGGGACGGCGGGATTTATTTTCTTGCATTGTCCCCTGCGGCTGCGACCACCCCGCGCCTCCCCGGAGGCAGAGGGATGCGACGGGGCCGCGGGGTCACTCCCTCGCAGGCTGAGCCGGGACAGTGAGAGCCGTCGCGGCCAAAGAGGGGGCAGCGCCGGCCCTGCCTGCTCGGAGGGCGGGCTTGTGCCCTCCTGGGGGGACACTGGCCCGGCCCTGGCCCAGCTACCCAGCGCAACGGTGGCGGCGGCGGTGCGAGTGGGGCCTCCCGGACTCCGGCCCCATCGGGGGAACGGCAGTGTGGCTGAGGAGGGGCAGGTCACCTCCAGGCACCGCCTCGGTAAGAGCCCGGGCCGGATCTAAACGGGGAGAGGGCGTCCGGGCCGCCCGGCAGGTAAAACCCTTGGAAAAGCCCGGGGGTCGGGGAGAGCCGTCCCCAGCCCCGCCGGAGGGAGCGGAGGAGGGACGCGACCGGGAGAAAAGAAAAGCAATGAAAGAAAGAAAATAAATAAAACCACAAAGCCACAAAGCCCCCTGCAGCCCACCCGGGAGCAAGATCCCGCGCGTGCCTCTCTCCGGCAGTGAGGAAGAGACGGGAGCCTTTCGGTCTCAGGGGGGGAACCTTTGGGAAAGGAGCCGTGTGAGTCCAGGGTGTGCGTGTCTGTGTACGAGTGTGAATGTAGAAGAGACTCCTTTCCGGCCCAGCGGGGCTCCCCACCGAGCCGGGGTCCAGCGGGAAACCGTCTCAGATTCACGCACGCATATACGTATGCACCCATAAATACATCTGTACAGGTACGTGTGTATTCCGCACACACATAAGGGCACCCCCAAGCGCTGTGCGGGATGTGCCCTATCGCCTCTGCCCGCAGACGAGAGAGATGGTCCTGCGGTCGTAGCGCCCCCACGGCCACGCAGCGACTGGCCCCGCACAGCCCTCATGGGTGAAACCTGGGCTCTGATGGAGGAGAAGGGCGGCCGTGATCGCCTGCTACACTCCTCTTCCTTTTGACCTTGTTTTAAGGTTTTCCCCCAGCTCTTCCCTGACCGCCCGGCCCGTGTTGAACGTTAACCGGCCGGAGCGGCCTCTAGGTGTAAAATGCTACGTATAAGAAGTATAATTTCTAAGGTTGTAGTAAAACGTCCCGTAAAGTCCATCTATAAATTCTAGTACGTGCTTAGTGCTCCGGCTTCACATCTTACCGTTGCAAAGGGGTTTTTGCCGTCCCCTTTTCTCCTCACTTTTTTTCTGCCCCGAAATCCCGCCTGCAGCCCTGACTCCGGTCCCGCATGCCCTCGGTGGGTGCGGACCGGATGCACCCCTTCCCTACCCCAGGAGGAGAGCGGGTCCCCGCAGAGAGATCCCCGAGGCGCCGGCGGCCGCAGCCGTCGGGGGCGCGGGGGCTGCCTCTCTCCCTCGGACCCGTGCGGGGGGAGAACAAGCGGGACAGACACTGCCCTGAACTCCCCGGGGCGGCAGGAGCCCCCTCCTCCAGCCAGCTGGAGGGGGCCGGCTCGCAGATGTCCCTGCTGCTCCCGCCCTCCCAGAGGGACTGCGCCTCTATGTGTGCGATAAGAAGGGATTGTCATATATGGCAGCAAGGTCCTATAAAACTCAGCAAGGCTCGCCACTGCAAATTCGTTACGTGTTTTTCTCCAGATTAAAGGGAAAAAAAAGGAAAGAATATTTGATCTGAAGGGAACGCAGTGCTGCGCAGCCTTGGCAGCGGGTTAGGATCGATAAGCGTGCAGCAATCAATGCAGCCCACAGTTGAAATGCACGACCGAGATTTATGCAATTGGAAAGGAACCCGAGAAACCAGCCCCTGGCCTGCTGTGTAGAAATGGCAGCACTGGGGGAAAACACGAGGGTGGAGCCGGGCTCATCACTTGATGTGTATATTTAGTGTGGTCGTGGTTCTACTGGCTCACAGGGGACTACTTCCGTGCTTAAAGTTATTCACATGCTTGAGTGATTTGCTGGATTGTGGCCATATGTAAAGCAATAAATATAAGTGGCTACTTCTGTACAAATAAGAGGTACAGAGGTCTCACAATTAATTTTTCAGCAGATCCAGACCTTGCACTTTCAGGATAAAAGTGAAGAGAACTCTTTTCTGTCATTCAATTAAAAAAACCCTCACCAACAATTAAGGTCACCAGGACAATACAAGCATAAAGGAGCATAAAGCCTTTCCTTTATGAAAATCCTCACCAGGCACTTTCAAGGCTGCATTATCTGGAGAGGAGCTGGAATCTACAAGCCCTGTACTGATGAAGTTGTTTTCAACCTTCTGAGCTGCAAATTCTTGCACCCACTTTGGTGGATGCAGAGCTAAGGTATGAAGCAACTTCTGGCCAGGCTGGAGGACAGCCTGTCAGTGTCAGAGTGGGTGCCAGCCCTTTTGGTGCTCCTTTGAAGTCAGCAGAGCCTGAGCTGGCAGCACTGAGTGTGAGGGGAGTTCCCAAGCAAGCAGAAACTCTCTCTATGAGATTCGGGGCGGTTGAATTCCCATGATTTCTCCAGGCAAGGTCATGCACACTTCTCACTCTTAAGCCAGGATGGGAAGAGCAGTGGGGATGGAGGTGGCTCTTCTGCCCTTTCTCTTCTATCTGCATAGCCAAAGGCTCTGCAAACCCTCTTCTTTTTTTTTTTTTTTTTTTTTTTTTTTTTGTGCAAAGTAAAACAGAGTTTGATTAAAATAATAATATCCAGCTTTTGGCAATGCTTCCTATAAATTCATGGCTTTAGCCTGGACTGTCTCATGGCCAGACTGTAAATTTTCGCGTTCTAATTCCCTGTGACAAATCTCTAGCCCCAGTCATTGTTATGTCCTTCAGCTTTCACATCCTGCTGGCAAAAACCTCCAACTCTGGTATTCTTTCCCCAAAACATAAATTCCTACCACAAGGGCCACTACCCTGAGAACATTTTTTAATAAACATGTTTGGAAAATGAAAACAAGACACTTAAAATATATGAATGCGAGTAACATCAAATGAAGACTTGGAAGGGGTTTCAAGTAGTATTACAAATAGGAAATAGCTTTCCAGAGATAAAAATACTCCATGTGTTTTGTTAACACCAGCATGCAGTCAGGCTTTATTCTCATGGTGTACTCGGATGTTAAGGGACACCTTTGTCCTACTTGATGTACTTGTAACTGCTGGCTGAGCCAGGAGGTCAGAGACTTTAGCTTGTAATCAGTGGGTGACCGGCAACATCCCTGGCAAATAATGTCAGTGTGACACGATCAGGGCGACAGCCATTCTCACATGTCAACAGCTGTGGCTCACAGTCTGAGCAAAGGATGTGGGGAGGAACGTTTCATAGCACAGGCCATTTTATTAAGACCTGGTCCATGCACCTGAGATGCTGCTTAAAACTTTAGCTCCGGATACAGAACAGGGAAAAAGGCTATTTGGGTTTGGTTCTATTCCTCCCCCCTCCCCTCGGGCATATTAATTACCCTGAGAAACAGCCTCATCACTGACTTAGTGACAGTTGTAGGCTTTCAGCATCTTCCAGGGTGTTTCCTTTTAATTGTCTAGGGTACAGGGAATGTTGCATTTTTCTGTCTTCTTAACAAAAAAGCTTCTGAAACTGGAGTACAGATCTAACAATTCTCTCCATGACAATGGAGATGACCAGGCATTGCCATTAGAGGCCACTCAAATCCCCTCTGGTGAATCTGGCAATTCTGGGGACATAAATAATACAGTTTGGGAACCTTAGCGAGCATTGTTTAAGTGGAAATATTAGGGACCTACACTAGTCAGCATAGTGTTTTCCTCCTTTTGCTGGAAGAAGTCATGACGTGCTCATAGATCCAGTGGGGCATGTATGCATATGCTTAAATCCCATGAGCTTCCAAGGAAAAATTAGCACATATTCATCTTGTACTGGAAGACAGCAGGGATGGAGCGTGTGCCCGCAGGCCATGCTGAGTCAGGACCAGGCTCCATGGCTGGAGAGAAAGGACTTCCCTTCTTATGGCCTTAGACAGGCTCATTTCATCTTGCACGGCTAGGCAAGGAGAATAACTAAGCAGGTTCCACTGTGCCTGGAAAAAAAAAAGACTTCATAACCAGAAAATACATAATCCCTGCCACAAAAATCAGTCAGCTGTTTGAGACCAGGGTACTCCTGATGTTTAGGGAAATGGATGAATTAGAATTGGAGGAACTCTTCCAAAGGAGCTCTTTGAAGGCTTATCATGGAGTGAGGAAGAGAACCTACAGCCCAATCTACAAAGACCATGCTGGTCTTGCCAGGAGACTGTGGGCATGAGCAGGCACCAATGCAGTCTCACGTTAGAAACACATTATATTTGAAATCACATCATTAGGGCAGTTCTTTTACTTTTCTCTTCTGGCTGGAGAAATGAAACCAAAGAAGAAGAAAAGATGGAGCAGGTTGAGAAGCAAAGAGATCTTATTTCTGGTTCTTGTGAGTTGCCTTGTGCAGAAACTGTCACAAGAATAAACCTTACTCAAATATAATGCCACCAAAGCCAATGTGCAGTCATATTAAGAGATGTCTGTGTGCTTTTTATATCAGCTCAGGGGTGGTATGTTATAGGAGTGATAATTCTGAATCTCATTCTTTGGTGATGCTTCCCAAGCAATTATGTTTTACTGGTTTACTTTAATGGCACACTTTCACTTTCTTAAAAGAAACCTAGTTGAAATAAGCTTGCAGAGGGAAAATGGGACAGCTAAGTCAGTAATCTTGATGCAGTTTCTATAAAGGTAATGATGATTCTCATCATTTATTCTTTGTTATTCTTCATGGCATCTGATTAATTTCATTGCAAAATTTAGTTTACACATACATGCAAGCAGAGCACGTGGAGAGTTGTGGGCAGAATGCCCACCCTGACGATCCCAGAGGATTATGAATGCCAAGCTGTAACAAAAAGAATAGCAGAGCTTAGCATAAGCCTTAAGAAGAAATCCACAGGTCCTGTCCTGCCACTATTTCCATTGGAGGGAACTGTGGGGTGCTTCCTGTTGAGAAGGTACCTGCTTGAGTGCAGTTAAGTGTCTCAGCAGGGCAAAGAAAATCTTGCTCTGTCATTAGGAGATGCCTGATTTGAGGCTGTGAACATGGATTTTAGCCAAATGAGTGAAAAGTATAAAATCACAAAAAGCAGTTATTGATATCCTGGCAAGAAATCCAAGACTGCATCTGACACTCATCTATGCATAACGCTATAGTCCAACACTACTTAACTCTTAAGGGCATGACATTAGATACGTAATCCTGGCTCCGTGGCCTCTGTGATTAAAACGCTATTATGCAATCCAGCTTAGTAACTGGTGCTGGAAATGCTTACAGTACCCCGAGGGGCTCTTGATGTTTTAGACTATAGCCAACGGACTCCTGTGAGAGTTGCTGTGGACTGGAGATACTGTACTAACCAGTCTTTCAGATGTTTCCCACTCTCCTATTTGCCCTGTGAAGTGTGATGGATGGGATCTTCCTTTAGAGACTGAAGTTTTCTCTCCTGACTCCCCCTTCCAGCAAACAATAAAACCCCAAGGGAATTGGGGGCTAAGTTGGGTTTAGGCCCCCAGCACCAAGAGGATGAGGCTGTTACTGGACACTATCCATGTGTGTACAGAACAAATTTATGCCTTTAGCACAGAGGGTCAGACAGACACACCATTTCTCCTCATCCTTTCTACACACAGGGCCCTGGGCTGTGGTGCTACCGACCCACCCTGCAAAATGGCAGCTCCCAAAGCTGAGCCTAGCTAACAAGGTGTCAAATTGGCCGTGCATCTGCTGAGCTCAGTGAAATGCAGGACACCAGCGCTAGTTCATGTTTCAGGGACACGGACAAGGTCAAGCCGCTAAGACTCTGTTTAAACTGATGGATCTGGGATGTTTCCAGGCATCCAGATCCAGGTGCATATCCTGGCTGTCTAGCTTGGTGTAAGGCTTTAAGCAGTGAAAATGATGTTGAATAGTTAACTAGTTAATAGTCAAGGAAACCAGGCATGCAAGAGAGGTAAGAAGTGTTGTCAGGTCCTTGGTGTATGCTAGAGGAGACAGGTACCTGGAAAGTCCTGTGTATTTCATATGCCATGCAGGCTTAGTTCAGACGTACTTTGTCAGGTACCACTTTTCGCTGCTCTTACCTAAACTACAGCAACAATTCTTTCCCCTTTGATGTGAAGATAAAAAAGTGTTGGTGGTTGTGAAACACTCAGCTAACATGATGAGGAAGATCATTTCAGTTTATGGACAGCAGACTAAATCCCTGACTTCTACCTAGCAACGGGTACTTACTGGGCATAGTGCACAAACTCATTTTTGCTATTATTATATTATTTTCATACATAAGATTAGCAGTTCCAGCTCCAGGCCTTTTATTCTGTGAAGAGAATAATCTCCACAAAAGTCTCTGAAGACAAAGTGGCTTGTTGGCCTATAAACTGGATATAGACTACCTCCAATGAGTGCCACAAAAGGTTTCAATCTAAGGCAAGCGTAGCTACAAGAGAAACTGACTCAGAATGAAGCAGCCACCTCACTGCAACATCATTAAGGAAAGATTTTAATAGGCTGGGACAGATTTATAACAATTAATACAACTTGCTTGTTATCTGGGACAAGACATCTATAGCACATAGCACGTCTCTGTGTGAAATTGTAGACTTCTTTGCACAAGTGTGGGCTGATTACATTACATGTAAGTAGCGGGGTGAAGCAGGACATTTGGTCCAAATACATGTAAATAGAATAGCTAATAGTTTAGAAAAAGTCATGTCATGGGTGATTTATACCTCCCTACTTTGTCAAATACCTTTGGCCACGTTAGACATTTTCATTTCATCTCCCCAGGGAAAAGAGCACAGTATTTTAGGGACTCGTCTCCAGAAAAAGTGCCACAGTGGCAGAGATACCAAATTTTCATTTCCCTAGTGGGTGGTCTGCTGTGAAATCTCCAAAGGGTGAAGGATCTAGAGCTAGCCAGGGCCTCCCTTAAGCTGAAGCATTTAAGAGATTTTTATGTGTAATTTAAGATGTTTGCTGAGAAACAGAGACTCTGATTTAACTATTTGCAGCTTATGATTTTTCCATTAGAAAATCTTAAGGAACCATCGGCACATTCCGCATTTGACTGACCACAAAATCACAATTTTTTCCCTCAAATCTGTTTTCCCACAGCAGTGCCCTTTGTTCTTCTCCTCCTCACTCATTTGGCTTATTTGGAAATTGTCGGAGAAGACACTCACTCACTGTTATTCACACCAAGCAATATGAGCCTCTAAAAAATTGCCACTAGCTTCTTTTGAGGCAATTTGCAAAGCAGATTTCATCTGCAAGGCTGGGTGGACTGACATCCCTGTTTAATGTTTAATGCAATTGCCCCAAATGTTTCTCTCAGCCCTTTCTGTGCAGATGCCCCTCTTTAACACCCTGGGAGTTCAAACTGAAGAGAACTGTGCCCAGCATTCTTGTGTGTAAACCTCCAAGTGATCCTGAAGATGTTGAAGTTGCATTGCAATAGGCAAATGCAACTACATCTAATTGTCTCCCTTATTTAAGTGTTTTATTTTTTGTAGGAAATATATAACTTCTGTTTGACAGTGCAACAGGGTGGTCCTCTTTAAGTAGCCAGAAGAACCTGGAGCCAGTTTCCCCTCCCATTCCCCTCCAGTAAGCTCTTTCTAGGGAAGTAGATGTGTGAAGGAACGGCAGACAAGATAGAGACCAGACCCAGATGTTCCTCTGAGAGCTGCCTCCTGACTGGGATAGAATCCCAGCTGTTTGCTGACTCAGGGGGATCCCAGGCAGAAAGCTCTGGGATTTGCCATGTGTGCAAGAAAGAAAGGCGCAGCCTGCACTCCCCTATGCTGACTCTTGCCAGCTTGCAGATGCAGGGGACAAGCGTGTGCTTGGCTGGGGAAAGGATGCTGTGAAGATGGGTGAGCTGAACAACCCTTCTGGGAGAAAGCCTCATCTCTCAAAATCATGCCAAAGAGGTAGGTAGGTGCATTTCTCCTGGGACCTGCACTGAGAAATCCTGCTCTGTGAAGTGAACCACTGGTCATTTATCTAATTTATAGAAGAAATGCTAAGGAAATGGCTCTGCTGTGGATGTGTTGCAGGATGACAGCTTGCACCTGGCTTGTAAAATGTATTAGACATTTCTGGGCATATTTACAAACATCTCCTAGTTAGGATAATCAGCTACTTAGCCAAAGTCAACACAAGCTGCAGCACATATTATATCCCCAACCAAAAAATACTTTCTATGCAAAAAATCATGGTTCAGCCACAGAAAACCTTCCCACTCCAACCTGCATTTAATTCTGTTTATTCTGGGGAAGGCAGTTTCTTTGCATCATTGGTCCATAGGTCACAGCCTCTAACCAAGGGTCTGGCAGTATATGGCTCCACAGGCTGTACAGGTTACTTGCTCAGAGATGCTGACAGATAATGTGACATGAAGACAGAATAAAAGCCTGTCCTTAGGGTGGTTTTATTTTATACTTTTTCCAGTCTTCAGGAACAGACATCACACATGCAAATGCCTTCCTAGATGGGTATGTAAGACTATTGTATATAAATTCTGGAAAGGTTCTCTGTTATCCAGGACTTTGAAGGTGTGCAAAGCAACTCTTTGCACACTATGCCTGTTCTTATTCATGGTGTGTTTCATTATGAGACATGGCCACTGACAATTATCCACACCAGAAAAACTGAACACCAGGCATGCTGTTCAGCTGCGTCTAAACTACTTTCTTAGACACAGAGGTCTTGGTAGGCTGCGAACCACAGGCGCTACCTGTCCTTTGCCACTTGAAGCTGGGTGAGCAGGTAAAGGGAAAGAGCCTTGCTCTTTGTGGCTCAGCAGGGCTGTGTTGTCTGTGAGCCTGACGGTCCTTGGAGTTGGACACTGCAGGTGGTACCCAGCTCCTGGGACAATGCATACTGCCAGCCTGGGTCTGTGAGTATGGATGGCTGAGGTCCAGCACCACAGCCAGAGGAAAACCTTGGCAGCTCCACAGGCTCACTTTCACTCACAGCCAGGATTAGGAGCACCTCTCTTCCTCCTTGATAAAGCCCAGCATGGGAGCGAATTTGACCTGCTCCTAAGCCAAGTGTGGCTCAGCAGACACAGTTAGGACAGCTCTGCTTCACACTGCTGCACCCCACACCTTCACAGTTTTGAGGCTTGCCTCCAGAAACTTGACTGTAAAGTGGCAGTGTTGGTGATGCTATGTTACAGCTTCAGCTCTTAGGTAGGAAGAGCAGCAGAAGTGAAGTACTGAAGAAGGGGGCATTACTGCTCCTCTGCCTGCACTAAGATCCGCTGAAAAAATAGCTTATTAGTATTTTATACCAATGCCTTTATTTGGTAGTGTTACTTGCTAGCTTTGTAATATAATAATCCCAAGGAAGATGGGCTATCATTCAGCTCAGTGCTGCTAGCTAGCACAAGGTGAGAAATTCCCTGCTCAGAAAGGCTGCCATTTAAATAGATAAGGCAAATTGTAGGAGGAGAAACAGAGCTAGAGAAAAGTGAAAAGACTTGCTCAAGGTCACATGGCAGATCAGTGGCAGATCAACAAAACTGTCTGATTGTCTGAGCTGCCAGTCTACTGTCCTGACAAATCATTGGAAAAATGTCTCGGGCAGTTGTAGCTCTCCCCATGCCCATAGTGATCCTTGGCAAATAATATACCATAACTCAAACTCTGGCATCCCAGAAATAAGAATTCCATATTTTATGCACTCAGAATATGATCCCCTAAGGTAGCTAATTTGAAAGTGAAACAGTTTGCTGGATTGGTTGTTTGTTTTTGAAAATTAATTTTGAAAGGCATAGACTGAAGTCTATTTTTTTCTGTGGTGAGAGGAACACGGTGGTGACCATAATCTTGGCTAAAATATAGGATAAGGAACTCTTTGTCCTTCCCCCCATGTGCTATTTTGAGTTGGCATGTGTTTACAGAGATAACATTTGATGTCATAGTTGCCACATTTGACAGAGAAAAGCCTGAGAGAACCATTAACTTTAGGACAAGTCAGCAATCTAAGGCATCTTTGTCCTTTGCTAAATGATTAGCTCAAAGTAATGTCTCTTCTGAAGTTTCCAGCCCAAGAAAATCCTACAAACAAACATTCTAATAGCTATTATAAAATAGAGAATCCATTATACATAATAGAATTTTACAGCTGTGCAAAATCAACTGATCTTTATTGTCCACAAGAAAAAAATATTTATTTGTATTAATTTCTAAATGCATTATAACAACGTTAACCACAGATTTGAAAGCATCAGTGAATGAGAGAATAGAAATTAGAGACAAATATGGAGTCAGGATGCCAGATTTCTTTTTCTGCTCTAGCATTTGGTTGCTTTGTAACCCTGGGTATGTCACTTAACATCCCCACCTCAATGCAGCCATATGCAAAAAGCAGAAAGATGCTCTCCTTCTGCTGTAGACCGAGGCCCATGACCCTCCCAGGGATGTGCTTGTGAAGATTTTGGGAGAAGTTTTTTTTGTCAATGAATCTAGGTAATTCCCAATGAGCTGTGAATTCCCTGTGATTATATTATTCAACAGATTAGACATTGCTGACAAAAAGAATTGCATGGAAACTACATTCCTAGGATGCTGTTGGTCACAGCTGCTTTGAAGGCCCTTGAGGGAGAGGATGATGCTGGTCCCATGGTGAAGCCCTAGACCACACTTTATTCTCTTAGACATGTCCAAGCAAGCAGAGGAGCCACTGATATTTTGCCTGCAGCTCTGTATCTGGACTGCAAAACTCCCTTGCCACAGTTGTGAGAAGGAGAAGATGGAAACGGGATAAGGATAGCTTAATTTGTCTCTGAAGGAGAGGGGAAGACAGCACATAGGAGGTCCTTTGGATAACAGGACCTAAGCAGCTGGGGGAAGATCCCATGCTGAAGCATATTTAATTTCACAGCTAATGGGTTAAGAAGAGTAGGGTTATTTTTAGCACTACTTGTGAAATATTTTTCCTGTTCCTTGAAGAAGTACTTTGGCAAAAGGTGTGGCAGAGATGTCTATAATAGTAAATGCTGTTATTAGGAGGCATGGCACTACATTTCATCCAAAAAATGTAAAATTGTCTTTTGTAAAAGACTATTTTAGGCACTTAAATTTTTTTCATACTTTCCTTCATACTAAAAACATCCATGAAGGACAAGTATCTTTGCTTGATGACTTGTTTGTTTTTTAGTTAAATATTCAGCACAAACGGGTAAGCCAGTATTTCCAGGCATAATGAAATTAATCTGTCATTTGACTCATTTTCTAAAGGGAGAAAAACACTTCCATCCTGCTGCAAAGCCCTGGCTTGTATGCACTTGTGAACAGGGATGCAAATTTGTTGACAGGGTTACTCTGATGTCGGGAACATGCCTTTTGCTTTCCTAAATTGCATCAGCCAAATTTGTGAAATTCTAGTCTGGACATACTCTGGAGAGACTTGCTAGGGTTGTGCAGATAAATTCTCTGAAGCTTACACATGCTGTAGCCCCCGCCAGCTCTCATCAGACTATGGCTGCTGTAGGAAACATGCATCAATGTGTTACAAAGCCAAAACACCGCAGCACTTTCCAGCTGGTTTCCTGCAATGATGTGAGGTGGGGGCTGCTGCTTGCTTCACTTTCCAGAACCAGCCAGTCATTCGCCAAACAGACCCACAGGCTGCTTTTTTGAAGCCCAGCTCTTCAGGCCAGGCTCCACCAGGCTGAACAGCCTTGTGCTTGGCCAGCTTGAAAGATACGAAGGAGAGTTTGTGGCCAAGTGGTGGCTGGAATCAACATTTTTTGCAAAGCAGACTTGCCAAAAGAATTAAGTCATCCAGACCAGACTGAAATTTAGGGAGGGATGAGCACTTTCTCTGATGGAAAGCTAAAGATTACTTGAAACAGAAGGGCATGATGAGCTGGAGGCCATGAGAGACAGCCTGGACAAGGGTGCTGTGGCATTAGGAAGAACTGCAATGGCTTGTATCCTTTCTGGAGTTTCTAAGCGTGGTCAGGGGGCAATTGATATGGATAAGGAAGGCGACAACAGTGGTTGGGGTTAGAGTTCATTATTGGCATGGTGAAGAGCATGCAGTGGAAAGCAGCTCAGCCTCCTGCCTGCTCACCTCTCCCATGGCTGTGCAAAGCCAGGTGGCTGCTGCTTCCACCCATGAAGGGCTCAGGGTTACGATGGCAGCAGCTGAAGCTGGCAAGGAAGCAGGGCTGTCACCATCAGCCAGCCTGGGAGCGATATGCCTCCATCCCCAGGATTTTGCACACAGGGACTCAGTTCCAGCCCATCCCTTTTTCTCTTCCCTACATCTGGCAAAGTGGGCTGCCTCTGTCTTTGTTTTCTTAACCCAGGAGAAGAAACCAGTGGCTTGCTGCACAGCTGAAAAGGCTCAAGCTGAATCTTTACTCATAGGTGGGGACAGGGGACCAAAATGCAGGTCTGATGTGCAGCCTTCAGCTCCCATGACAGCGCCTATGTGTTTGGGACTGGCAGCATTTCAGACTTCCACAGCACATGTACATGTCCCAGTGTCCCCAGCCCATGTCAGGGTAGGACCTTGCTGTGTAATATTCTCCACACCTGCCATAGAGCTGCAATAGGCCCCAGAATGGAGACTTGAGGGCACACAGTGGCTCTGCTGCATTGGCAGTCAGTAGCTTGTATCTATACATGAGCAGTTTTACGCTTATACATGAAGAGTTCTACTTGTCATGATGGCTAGAGAGGGGAGATGTGGGGAGCAGGAGGTTATCAATCAGAAGTGTTTGCTCTAAGGTAACACTGAACAACACAATTTTCTGCACAATCCTTCTTCAAGCCCTATTCCATCCAATGGGAATAATTGCTAGTCATGTTACAGGTAAATAATGCCAGTGGGATTTGTACCATGTAATGGTGAGTACCTGAAGAATAGTGTCACCTCTGAGGTATCCAAGTTTTGTGGAAACATCTAGCCTCTCTGTGCTCATTTCACCATGCTAAAAATGAGATAATACTTTTCCTTTTTGTCTTCTTGAGGAAAATTTTATTTACCCTCGGGAAAATAGGGACAGGAAAAAAGAAAAAAAGGGAACACAAAATAAGCAAACATATGCAAACAGAATTAGATTTTTTTTCCTTAAAAACTTTGAACATTTTAAAAACCAAACATTTTTCACAAACCCCCCTCACATCTGTTATTTATGAAATTAAATTTTTGTGTGTTTTTTTTTTTTTAACTGATTCCCATTCAGACGCCAACAAAACAAATTAGACACATGTATTACATGTTGTACCAGTAAGTGCTGGAGTCCCTGAAAGAATATAGCACTGATTCTTTTTTTTTCCTAAAGATTTGGCAAGGGAGGTGTGTTTGGAGGAGATAGAAGAACAGAGGTAGCTTGAGAACAAAGAGAAGGGTGATTAATAGAGTACAAACCTCTTTATCTTCTTTGTCACCAGATACCAAAAATATTCAGGTAAGTAAGGATAATGGCAAGTAAGCTTTACATCCCTGATGAGAACCTCAGTCAAATGAAATGGACTTTCAGATAAATCCATTTTCCTCTTCAGATGAGTATATTAAAAAAGGCACAAGCTTGTCAGCTTGGGCACTAGACTTATTTTTAAACATTTATCTAGTCAGCATGCCAAGCTCCTAGATATGCTCACAAGCAAAATTCTTAGGCCCAGTGCTTTATAACTGCTGAATGGTGCTGTTGCCTTTCTTATGAAACACATTATTTCAGCTAAGTCTGCACACAGAAGCTGTGTTGCTTCAACCACTCGGGCATAAGAGTACCAATACAACCTTTCCTGTCTCCCCCATGTCGTGTCTGCCATTATACCAGTATAAAGACCCCATACTGATATTATTATTCCTTACTAGGAAAAGGAATGAATTGCAAGCACCATCCTGCCACTGTAAGTGAATTGATACCAGGAGCTGTAGATGCAGTTAAAAGACCTCCCTTCGTGCTTCTCCCCCCAGGTCTCCCACACAACAGACACAGTTACACTTGTACAAAATCTAGCTATAGAGCAGGCTTTCATGGACCAGGAGTCTTTACCCTGTTTTAATCCACTTAGATTAACAGCAGTGCACTGCTAATTCACATGGCAAAGGGCAAAGGGCTCTTTGCAAAGTGCAACTTTTTCTTGTAGCAAAAATAGATGAACCCACTTTCCTCCAAAGAATTGATTACTGGATGCCTTTGTGGGTTTTATACAGCACTCTGGTTGCATGGAGTAGGTATAGTTTAGTGAATAAGAAAGCTTAACCTCCCTTCCTCCAGCCATATGTGGGGAAGGAATTTGTGTTTAAGTCTAGGATTGTAAAAAATACAACAGCTCTCTCTTTTTTTTTTAAACATAACATTTTTGGTTTTACATGTGATACCAAGCTCTTTAAAATAACTTCAGAGCCCTCTGAAGTTTTCCTAAAATGTCTGTTATGCTAAAAATCTCAGTCGCTAGTAAACCAGAAACACATTTTAATGGGAAACAAAATCACAAATTTTTTATGTTAAAGGGCTTTGTCCTCTTAACATCACTGCTAGGCCAAAGGGGCCTTTGTCCATAGAGAAGTTTCCTATGAGATGGACAACTCAATGTTATGGATTTATTAAATGTGAATGGATTACATACATTTTACATACATGACTTGTTTAGACTGGTTTTTAGGCTATTCAGGATTTTCGCTAATAGAAATCAAGCAATTCAGAATTGAGGCTATTGCTGTTGCCTCAGTTGAGCTAAGCTGCTAAAGGCATTTTTAGATACGACAATCTCTCCTATGTACTACATACCATTTTGTTACATCAGTAGTGTTTGACTCAATATGATAAAGATAGGTGCTGCAAGAATTCTAAGGGAACAGAAATATATATACACATACAGAGGCAGGTGTCACCAGCCATGATTCTAAGCTGGAGGGGAGGCACAGGAAGGCAATTTGTACCCGTTAGTTTAATTTTTTAAATCTCCTTTAGTATTTACAATTTTCTTTCGAGAAATTTTCTCAAAGCAGTGGGAGATCCCTCAGCAATTAAATGAGCTTGCAAATATTTTATGATTTCTAACACTGGGTGTATTTATATGAACTCAGTCAGTGACATTATTTCCTTAGTTAAAGTTCATCTTATGCTTCAGTACTTTGCTGAAAGAACCAAACAGATTTTTGCCTGCTCGCTCAATGAAGGAGTTACATCGGTGTTAACAAAAAGACTTTCTGTATGAACTGGTTATTAGTCACGTTCTCTTGGTCTGTCAGATTTTGTTTCCTTCTTGCCTCACACCACATCTACTAAATCTCCATTCATATATAAAGTAAGGCAAGTAGAATAAACCAGAACCTGATTTTTTTTTTTTTTTTTTTTTGCATAAAGTATTACTAGAAAATCTCAGTCTGGAAACAAAAATAAAAAACCTGGTGGATTAGTAGAAGTTAAAACTACAGAAAGTTATTTTCTTCCACTATTCAATCATGTTTGAGGGTAGTAGACCTAAATCTGCACTTGCTTGTGCTTGCTATTCTTTTACGATCTTCTAGCAAAAATTGAGATTTGATTTTCTTGACAGTAAAATGTCAGCAGCAGCAGCAGGAAAAGTCAGCAGCTGCAGAAAAAGAAAGGCTGATATTCCAGGCTGTGATAGACATGAAAATTGCACGTCTCTTCTTCTCCTCTTCCCTTCCTCAGGCTCTGTTTCAGTTTCTTGCCCTGTGATAAATGGTACTTAGATCCAGGTGGATCTTGCTGTATCGCAGGCATGGCTTTCTTAAACATAACACTATGCTTTCTGTACCAGCACGCGGACAGAGCCGTGTAGTCTGCGTATGGAGCACATACCTCCATCCAGCCTCCTGAAATTACAGTGAGGATATGGGTGTAATCTGTCCTCTGTTAGGTCAGATCTGGAAAGCAAAACCTGATTTTTGTTTGTATAAAGCACAGAGCCAACATTGTCACCCAACATGACTGTGATTCTGACAATTTCTGCAGATAACGATATCTTTGGTCTAATACATATCATGGGGGACAGTGATGTTATCTTGCTTAATAACATTCAGACCTTTTCAGCTCCCTTTCTGCAAATTATATGACACATTTAGTGCTCCATGGAGAGAGAAGGCCCCTCTTTAGTGGACCAGATGGCAGATTTAGAACCTCTAAAGTCTGTATCCAAAACCCACTGGAACAAACAGACTCGGTCACTTTGCATCCAGCAACTCTTTGCTGAGCACATGAAACAAAGAGCTAGTTTCTGCACTCACAAAGATGCACAAAGCTGATCATTTCAGCTTTGTGAGGAGGGATTAACTCCTGGTGGCTGTATTTTGCCTGTGGGACAGGGGTGCTCCATATTACCATACCTTGTGGAAGTCACTCTGGCCCCCTCCTAGCCCACATATCCCCTTTCCTCCCTCCAGATTAGGCAGAGGGCAAAGCAGAGGTATTGCATTTCCATATTTCTCCCCAACACAGAATCAAGATGTAGCTGAGTTAGATGGCAAAACGTGGGAGCTAAGTGGTGCTCAGGGTCAGACTGCATAAATACAGTTAGTATTAAATTTGTATTATTTGCTTTCACTGCAGTGCCTTGGGTCTCTGAGAACCTTACTGTGCCAGGCACAGTACAAGTCCAGAACAAACTTATCCCGATATAGATTTGAATAAGGACAGTATTGAACCATGACAGAATTAGAACACAGCTTTTAAAGATATCATTAAAAATATTTTAAAACACTGTTTTTTTTTAAGCAACACCCTCCCCCACCCCTTTAGAGGGGAGACCTTGTAGGAACTAAATAAATGTTTACAGAAAGGTGTTTATGACTCAACATTAAATAATGATTTAAGGTGGAAATGTTGACAGAGCCTGAGTGCTAGCAGTATTTCTAAGAATCTCGATGCATCTGGGAATTTATTCCCTTTTACAGCCTATGATAAAGAAAAGAATAGCTTTATCTATGTTTTAAAATAAAAGCAAAATTTCACATCAAGGGCCAACCAAAATGATTTACAATCTCTGGAAAAAAGGAACCTCTACTGGAAACAGGGGCAAAATCTCTACTGTAGATGTTTCAGCAGGAAAAACAACATAAAAATTATCTCCATATGTCACATAGATTCCTTTTTCTGTTTACAAGTAATTGTTTCAGAAGTCAGGATTTTTAAGCAGTGCTGTCTTTTCTTTTCTCTATTCCCTTTGTCTTTTTATCTTAAAATGTGTATTTGCTTCAGAAAGCCTTCTTAATTTTGACCCACTAGTGGCCTGGCTAAGCGCTGAGCTAATATTGACCAATATTTCAAAATAAATTGCTCCCTCTAGTGAGATCACAGCAGTACTGATGTCTAGCAGATGTGACTGAAAACTGCTTGAATGTGTTTTTCTGTACCACTCGATTAAGTGGTTTGCTCATTACGGATTTGATTCTGCTTTCTTTACTCAATAAAAACTCTAGATGATCTCAAGGAGGCTTGCCTGAGCAAGAAGTGCATGATAAGGCCTTCTGCATTTAAGATAATATTATTTACAAAGGCTTATGCCTCCTATGCCATTAAAACCTTCCCTTAAACAACACGCCAATTAACCAGCAGACCTTTGGAGAAGCATGCTAGCTTGCAGAATGCTAAAGCCTTTGCTATGAATAGGTTTCATACAAACAGTACTGTTATCACTATCTCCTTCATTTCTTTCAGCTCCATGTTGTTTGACAAAAAAACCCAATATCTAATTACAGGTAGACCTCACACCAAACATGAGCTGGATGCTTCACGGTGCTCCTCTACATCCAGCAGGCTTTAAAGTAAAAAAGATATAATATGACATATTTTGTGGTGTCTTCAAAGGGCTCCTGAGCAAAAAGACATTAAAAAGAAACAGCATTAGCATTAATTTCAGCACCTTGTACCATGTTGGCACGGTAGTATCAGAACTAAAGCAGTTCATAAGGAAATGGGTGCCCTTTCTCTTTTTGACTAATAGGCCCACTCTGGGAATACTCAGGAATAACTCCTAGAGAGGAAAGGACTAGAGCCCTGGGATGCCTCTCTGCTAATTTGTGTCGGCTACTCCTTAGGAGCATTACCCTGAAGCTGGCTATGCAGTGACTACACGTGCTGCAGCATCACCTCCCTCCCCAAGCCATGTGCCACGCGGCCATAGGAGGCCATTGTCCATGGAAGTCTCAGTGCAGGCAATGGCCTTCTGTCCCCGCATATGTGGGCAGCAGCTCCCTGACCAAAACTGTCCCAGCAGAGAAGTGGAAAACCAGTAATCGAAGTCTTGTTACCAGCCATCCTACTTCCTGCTCTCTGTGGGGCCAGGCAGAGGCTACTGCTGGTGGAGGGCTTGAGGTTGTCCTGCCATAGTGGCTGGTGCTGGACCTGCTGCCTGTCCCACCAGCAGGTCTGGGGGGCTCTTGGCAGAGGTTACTTGCCAGCATTGCCAACCTGACGCTGAGAGCAGCAGCACTAAGAAGCAATGCTGGCTGCTGCAGGGTGATTTCATTAGCAGCACAGCCTGATTTCATTAGTGGGATGATTGGATTAGCGTTTGATGAGTGACTGTAACAAGAGTGGCCTCAGCCCCCACCCCTCACACCCCGGCAGTGGGGACACTCAACCTGCCCAAGGTCTGAGTGTTGCCAGCCTTGTGCAGAGGGGGTGGGGTGCTGCAGACCACACAGTATGTGGCAGAGTGTTTCTTCTTTTTCCCTCTTGCAGCCCTGCCGGCTCTGTGGAGAAGACACAAACACTTGGCCAGCTCCTGGCCCCCTCAGAGAGGTCACCCTCATGATGGTGGCCTCCAGACTGCCTGGGACATGTTGTGCTGGTAGGGGACACCCCTTCCCTTGGGCTGAGCTTGTCCCCAAGCACCACCACTATCCACCTGTGGTGAGGATGCAGAGTGGGCTGTGAACAACACTGATGGGAGAGCCCACGAGGGGAGCTGTGGCAGTGGTGTGTTTGGGGGCTGTGCAGGAAGCTCAGTGCCCAATGGCTGGCATGAGGTGAAGCCACAGCTACCCTGGCCGCCCTTGGGGTTAACAGCTGCAGGAGGCTGCCATGCCGTGCAGGTCCAATGCAGCTGTCATTCAGAGCCCAGCAGCAGGGCAGAGCTCCTACACATGCTTTTAGGGACAGGCTTTTTACTGTAAAAGGGAAAAATGTCGGCTCAGATGGCATGAGTACCTGAAAGAGGCCTCAGCCTCCTCATCTGCATGAGAGTAAGGCTGCCCCACTGGAGGAGGCAGGTGTGAGGAAAGGCAGGAGACAAGCCAGAATACCTCGTGCTCCAAACTTCTTTCTGTCAGGGCAACCTCTGCCTCACCACTGGGCATGAGGCTCTGCTCTCCATAGCCTGTGGGTAATCGGCAACACCAGGGAGGCTTGTCCCTCTGGCAGCTTCTCCTCGTGTCCTGCCTGCCTGGCTGCCTGAGGGAGAGGGGCTGCACTGCCTGTGTCAGGCGCTGCCCTTCCAGGACAGATCCCCAGCACCTACCTGGCTGCTGTCCTGCCTAGGACACCATTTCCTGGCCTTGCCCTTGCTCTCCAGCCTCCCTTTTTAACACCGTGAAAGTGCCACTGAATGACTGAGACTACAAACACAGCCATGACCGCGAGCGCAGGTACATTTTCTGTAGGTAAAGCTTGAGTGGCCAGTGCAGTTCTCTGGAGGTCTGAGCAGACCCATGTTTGCAGGAGGTCAGCTGCCACAGGCACCAGTGGATGATTCCTTCTTCTGTGAATGAAGTGATGATGACTTAAAGGCAGGTACTAAGGTTTCTTAAACAAATATTTCCTAACTTCTTTTCAGCGAGGAATAAAAGAACATATGACTCCCAAAAGCAATGGATTAAAAAAACCAAACACAAGCCCATTTTGGAAATGTTGAGAGCTTTGTTGTGGGCTAGTGGTAGGCCTGAGGGGGAAACTGCCTCTGGGGGGAAGCAGTTCTGCAGCACCGGCCCTGCCGTTCCCTGCCACACCTCCATCAGTGCCAAGAGCTCTTCTGTCTGCAGCACGGGTCCTGCCATGGCCCCTCAGCATTCTGCTGAGCACAGAGAGTTACTTGGCATGGTAACGGGTAGACGCTTGTTCCCACAACCCCTCAAAGGGCAAGTGTGTGTGTATGTCTTCATAAAGAAAGGCAGGTTTGCAAGGAGAGGTAATATCTTTTTAATACCTCAGTTGCTATAGGTTGAAAAAGCTAACAAATGCCTGGCTTAGGATAGTGTAAGGGAGTTTATGGGCATTTATGATTGTTGCAAATTACACATGTCTGTTTTTGCTGGGAAAACTGGCATGTGTAATTTGCATTTTGCTGGGAAAACAGGCATGTGTAATATTTCTTTTAATTTCCAAACAGCTGCTTGAGGTAACATAGCCATCACACCAGAGTCCAGTGTGCCTGTATGCAAGTGCTTCTCAACTGTCTTGAGTTCTGAATGTCTGGCTTCTTGATCCTCTGTAGCAGTGCCCACTGCTTTTTTAAATGTAACTTGCATTTCCAGCATTTTTTGATGGTGAGTGGCATTCCTTAGGGGTTGGTGTTGGGACTGATGCTGTTTAACATCTTTGTCGGCAGCATGGACAGTGGGATTGAGTGTGCCCTCAGGAAGTTGGCTGATGACACCAAGCTGTGTGGTTCGGTTGGTACCCTGGAGGGAAGGAATGCCATCCAGAGGAACCTTGACAGGCTTGTGAGGTGGGACAGTGCAAACCTGATGAAGTTCAACAAGGCCAAGGGCAAGGTCCTGTGCTTGGGTCAGGGCAGTCCCAAGCAGAACTATGGGCTGGGCAGAGAATGGTCTGAGAGAAGACCTGAGGAGAAAGACTTGGGGGTTTTGGTTGATGAGAAGCTCAACAACATGAGCCAGCTTCACTGTGTGCTCACAGTGCAGAAAGCCAACTGTGTGCTGGGGTGCATCAAAAGTATTGTGACGAGCAGGTCAAAGGAGGTGATCCTGCCCCGCTGCTCTTGTGAGACTCCACCTGGAATACTGCATCCAGTTCTGGGGCCTCCAATACAAGAAGGATGTGGACCTGTTGGAGCAATTCCAAATGAAGACAGGCTGAGACTGGATTCTTCATCCTCAAGAAGAGAAGGCTCTGGAGTCACCTTATAGCAGCCTTCCAGTACCTGAAAGGGACCTGCAAGAAATCTGGAGAGGGACTTTTTACAAGGGCATGTAGTGACAGGACAAGATTCGATATTAGGAAGAAATTCTTCACTGTGAGGGTCTTGAGGCACTGGAGCAAGTTGCCCAGAGAAGTGTCCAAGTCCAGGTTGGATGGGGCTTTGAGTAACCTGCTCTAGTGAAAGCTGATCCTGCCCGTGACATGGGGGCTGGAACTAGATGATCTTTAAGATCCCTTCCAACCTAAACCATGCTATGATTCTGTGACTCAAATGGTTAAATTTAATTTTCAAAAGTGACATAGAAGCTTATCTTATGGGTTGGATTGTTTTGTTTTTTTTTCATGCCAACAAATTTTAGCCTTAATGATTGCCACGGTTAAGTAGTCTTACTCACTGTTACTTAGAAGCAGTCTTTATGCTTAGAAGCATAAAGCTTAATGACTGGTGCTGTTCATAGGATCTTTAAGGCAAGATGTATTGCAAACAGTTAAGGAAGTTTTTCCGTAAGCATGCTTGCTGTGTTAAAAGCTTGTATAATTACATGTAATGGCTACCAACTGTCACTAGAGGCTGCTCTTAATACACTGTGGAGAAATAAAACCGGAAAAACTTCGCTGCAGGTACTCTTATCTCCCATAAAGGAGACTTTCCTTTCTTTCTTTCTTTCTTTTACGAGAGGAAAGTAAGTTAATCACCATGATGCATCTGCATGGTTATCCTATTTGCTTCCATTGCTAAAGCATTCGTTTAACTGTGAAATCATTCCAGCTATTACAACCCTTTGAGATTAGACACATTTCCCAGACCACCAATATTCATTTCTTTCTAGTGCACACAGAAAATGCATCAAATTTTTAAGTCACATTTTAAGAATTATCTGAGCAATAAGTCCTAATTATAGTAGAATGTTTTACTTTAACATATGTTTTTCAAGTAATACATTTCCCATAGTAAAATCTTTTTTGGCGCTTGTTGTCTTCTGTTCTTAATCTTCTCCATCTGCCTGTCCTTGACAAACTTCATTCATCTCCTGTGTAAGGAGTCCTAGCTAAAATAATAAATATCCTTTCCATATTTTTTAAAGAACTCTTAAATAAAAACTCTTTGTGCAGAACTGTTAGCATCTGAATCAGGTGTGTTTAAATAAACAAAACACAGGCTGTTTGTGTCACTAAGGCATGGATGTCAACCTGCTTTTGGCAACTCAGCTGCCTCTCTATTCCCCTGTCCCACACATTGTTTCTATGTTCATTTGGACAGCCTGGAAGATACACCAAAGATGTATTTTTCTTGAATAAACCCACCCACCCATAGCATCAGAATGAGCAGCTTGTTTTGGCCAAATAAGGTGTTCTCTGTTATTTCAAAATGCAAAGGTGGTCAAACATTTATTGTCCTTCTCTGTTCTCCTCTAGCCATGCATCTGCAGACATTCATAGGGGATGTGGGGAGCAGTCTGACCAGGGGTCAGGGCAGAGCACAAGGCACCGTATCAGCATGTTATCATAGCATCATGTTTTCATGAATAATGTCCTTCATCCTAGCCCTGGCTTTTCTCACTGGACCACTCTACTGCCAGCAAAGACATGATGTTTGGCATCGTACCTGAGTTTCCCCTCCTGCAATCCAACCTTAGTTGTAGCTGACCTTCCCCTCCATCATGTTGTTTCAATGCTAATTACGCATTCTTGGCTCTGCTGGCTGTTCCGTTTTTGTAATGCAAGGTGACTGACTCAGTGCTCATTAAAACCAGTCCCTGCTTGCATCAGCCTTTCTCAAATTGTGCAACCATGCTTCTGTTTTGTGGCTAAGGTAATACCTGAGGGTGTAGTTTGCTCTCATTCACCTCCTAGTTTGTGCTGATTCACTTTCATGCCTGGAACTTGTCTTTCCTCTGTTGCAGTCTGGTGTGGAGCTCAGCAGCCCTATGTGAAGCCAACAGTTGTGTTATTTTGGGGCATTTGCTGTGGGGGCACTTTTTTGTTTGCTTTTCTTCAGAACTAGAGAGGAGGGGAGTGAGTCTGTGCAGCTTGAATGAAGCTTTGTTTTCTGCTGAGGAAATGAAAAGCTGAAATCTTGTCTCGCCTGACACAGAAATGTTCCATTTCACAGGACTGAGATTTTTGGTTTGGAGTCCATAAGGTGGTAAAGTAAAAGAAGGGCTGGATTTGCAAGAGCACTGGAGGAGAGGAATGCCTCTTATGTGCAGTGGTTGGAGACCTTGTGCAGGAGGTTGAAGACTTGGTGGATTATTGTTTCTGCTGCAGAGAATTTTAAACCACATGTCTACCCTTTCAGGCTATCAATCAAACCACTGTACTATGCAATGGTGCTCCTCTACATTTCTAGTTACTTAGAGCCTGTTAAGGCAGATCTCAGCGTATTACCAGCCTCTATTAAAGACATCTATCTTTACTTAAAGTAGTAATAAAATATAAGGGTCTGGTGATCATGTTCTCAGGTGCTCATGTAAAGCATCCAAACTAGAAAGTTACTAATTTGTCTGGCTATTATTTAAGTACAATGGTAGAATTTGGAAGATGAGGCCCAGTACAGTCATGTGGAAGAGTTCACATGCATTTCTGTGGAGGAGGCAGAATGGAGCCTTGATCTGCTTGCCCAAGAAAAAGTGGGGGTGATGACTTTTCATCAGTGGTTTTGTAACTTCAGGTCCATAGTATTTTCTCCATCTGAAAATGCTTAACGAACCTGGGTGGGCTATAATTTCAGTTTGCTGAAAGTGACTACTTGCTAAATAAATGGATCAAATCAAGTTTTGGCTGCCCAACATACATCTGGAAAATCTGCTTCTTAGACTGCTGCAGCAACTCTTTTGGCTCATAAGAACCTGACCTATGGCTTAACATCTTTTTTTGCCCTAGCATTGCATAATTTTTGCTCTGGCTTCTGCTCTTGGAGAGGTTTCTTCTCTGACCTCTAGTACATGAATGTGTTTGACAGCAGGCAGTACAGAATGGGGACTCTGGAATGACAGAACCTCATGATCTGTGCACTCCTTCGAAGAAATCATACAGTGACCAGTCTCTTGTTTGCTGCAAACAAGAAATTCAAGAGGGCTGGAAAGGATATCTTTCCAGCCATCTTTCATCCATCTGCAAACGAAAACTAACAATGATGATTTAAGCAAGGCTGGGCAGAGAACAGATTCAGAGCAGTCCTGTGGAGAAGGACTTGGGGGTGTTGGTCGATGAGAAACGGAACATGAGCTGTCTTCAGTGTGCGCTCGGAGCCCAGAAAGCCAACCGTATCCTGGGCTGCATCAAAAGGAGCGTGACCTGCAGGTCAAAGGAGGTGATCTTGCCCCTCTACTCTGCTCTCGTGAGACCTCACTTGGAGTATTGTGTGCAGTTCTGGTGTCCTCAACATCAAAAGGACATGGAACTGTTGGAACAAGTCCAGAGGAGGGCCATGAGGGTGATCAGGGAGCTGGAGCAGCTCCTGTATGAAAATAGGCTTGAGAAAGTTGGGGCTGTTCAGCCTGGAGAAGAGAAGGCTGTGTGGAGACCTCATAGCAGCCTTCCAATGTTTGAAGGGGGCCTATAGGGATGCTGGGGATGGACTATTCATTAGAGACTGTAGTGACAGGACAAGGGGTAATGGGTTAAAACTTAAACAGGGGAAGTTTAGATTGGATATAAGGAGGATGTTCTTTACCGTTAGGGTGGTGAGGCACTGGAATGGGTTGCCCAGGGAGGTTGTGAATGCTCTGTCCCTGGTGGTGCTCAAGGCCAGGCTGGACAAAGTCTTAGGTGGCATGGTTTAATGTGAGGTGTCCCTGCCCATGGCAGGGGGGTTGGAACTAGATGATCTTAAGGTCCTTTCCAACCCTAAATATTCTATGATTCTATGATTCTAAGCTAGGGTGAAGGTTGCATAGTGGATATCACGTATATAGCTGCAACATCCATTTCAAATTAACTTTTGTTATTTACTAAGAACAATGACCCTGTGTCACAAGCCTTCCTTTTGAAGAGTTAGGCTCCAGTCCTCTCTTGTGCCTGGATCTCTTTTCCCTGACCTCCTGGTTCTTGAGACCATTCATACACATTGTTTCAGCATCATTAAAACACCAGCAAGCAAATGTCTATTTGGTAGCAATTTCTGGATGTCAACTCATGAAGAAGCAAGGATTGACATGGAAAAGTTTTCTGCAGGTGAGGGATTACTGGAACAAATAGTGGGTGCTGCTTAAGAACAGTGTCTCTCAGATACTATGTCATGGTCATATTTTTCAGGATTTGCTCTTCTCTCACAACTCTTAGAAATATACACTGGGAAGTCAGAAAACTCTCAGACTTATCTGAACCAAATGCATTTCTGATGCTTTTATAAAGAATTTGTTTGGTTTTCTGAAGCTCATCTTGGAAAGCTCATCTGGGCAGCTGTATGAACCACTGTAGTACCTGTGAGCTGGAAAGCATTTCCTTAGTCTCATGTAGGTTTATCTTTCTTGTACCAGTTTTCCAAATACAGGCATACATTTAGCTGCCGTAAGTGTGAACGGGAAGTTGGAATACCTCCAGGTCAGCTGGCTTCTGCCTAAATATTCAGGAAAGCAAAGACAACCTTGTTTGACTAACTTTCATAACTTGTTACATATAGCACAAGATGAAGTTTTATTCTGGCAGTATGGTACTGCTATAACAATACAGCAACAGGAGAAAGTCCTATCCTTCTGACCCTGTTCAGGTAGTCTCTCCTGTGCCTGTTACAAGCTAGCTTTTTCCCTTTTACCTTGAGTCCCAAAAGCTGTTGGAAGATGCCGTGACCCAAAATGATGGTAGCCAAGAAATGGCACTGGTCATTGTGGGAAGACTGGAGGAATACTTTCTAATTATATTCTCTTTTGACAGTGAGACATACCATATGTATATTTTTTGTGGGGGTTTGTTTTTTTCTTTTTTTTTTTTTTTATGTCTGCATACTTTGTAGCAATCTTAACTGCTGTTTTAGAAACTGACTCATTTGGGGAGTTGTAGATGCCTTAGTATTTGCATTGCTGCTATTCATTTTTTTTTGGTTCTGTGCAGTAATACAATGTTTTCAGTTGTTTCTTTACCTGAATCATCAAGATAAAGCGTTTTCATACCTATCAGGCTTACAGCCTCCTGGGGCCCATGGGCTCAGGCTCTATGGGACGCACAGCTGTAGCTGATATGAGAAGGATTTACAGAGCTAGTGTAAGGCAACACTGCAACAGTCACAATTGGCCCCTCTTTAACTCCACCGCATCTCGCTTCGATTTCTCAAAGTGTTTCTCTACCTCACTGCATGCAATAGCTTTTTCTGTGGTACAGTAGGAGCAGCAGAGCCTCAAAAAGCTGTGTGGATCTAAGGGGCCAGCTGGGTCTGCACTCCCTCACTTGGCTTTATCAGTGGAAATTCCTTCCTTGCTGATCGAATGACCGAGGGAAAATTATCTCTTTTTAAAACAGTTCACATTTCTTTGGGTTCAGTTTCAAATTGGCATTCTTAAGCTTATCACAGACCATTTGTAAATGCACTAGTTCCTGACTGAAAGATTTAGCATGTACCAGATTTGTTATCCATCTAGGACAAACAGTCTGAAAGAGGCACATGCCATACTGTACATTCTCCATGAGCTGTTTAAAGGTAGCAAGAGCACTACATAATCTAGAGAACATTATTTAAAATTGACAGAACATTTAACCTACCATAAAAGCAGTTACCTTCTAGGGCTTTTGAATACACTTCCATGTTCACCTACCCACTTAAAATCAGTGTAGAAGTTCAGCTAACCTTTCCGTAATAACAGAAGTTCCAGGCACCAGCCAAATGTCTCTCTGATCCAGTGTGGCTCAGACGCAAAAGCTTGCACGTGGTCCCATCTCCCTGAACAGAGTGAGAATCAAATGGCAAGCAGCAATTGCTTCTTTTACTCTTTAAATCCACTTCTCCATTCACTCAGGATCATGAGCTCAGTATTTGTTCAGGCTTGCCCTAGGCTTCTTGGTTTCTCTTTGCCTTAGTGGTATTTTTCTGTTGTCTCTCTCTGATTGACCTTTTAAATTTTTTCTACTACAGCGATACACAATGCTACTAATATGTGCTTTGTCTTGAACAGTGGCATGTCTGTGTGATTCGGATGAAAGCTGTTTTTGCTATAGCTTTCCAGCACCTTAGAAAATCTTCATTACTTGTTATATTTTCCTTGATGAAAGCCTTGATGAAAGCCTACTACTGTAGCTGATAATGCTGGCTAGCCTGATCCCACACAGTGGCAGTAAGGGCTACATGTAACAAAAGATAGAAATGTCTTAAAGTAACTGCTTAATTTTGTATCATTCCCATAGTACTCATCTTCTTTCTACAGCACATTGTGACAGAAGTGTATGAATAGTTAGAAAATCAGTTCTTTCTGCCAAATTTCATTAAATCTTTTCTGAAAGAGAAACTGACTGAGCTGTTGCTTGAACATCTTCACATCAGTTTTGCATTGTTGCACATCGTGGCCAGCTGGAGTTAAAAACTTTCAATTAAAACATACAGCATCAGCAGAGCACAGAAATTTTTTCTGAGCAGATCATCCTGTTGGATAGTCCCAGTGTTAAAAACATGCTGATAGTACTGCAGTGTGATCCTCCCAAACCAGTTTGTGACCTTGAAACCAAGAAAGGAGGTTTTGGCTTCTGCTCCTTCAATTCACTCATCAAAACTGTAAAATTGTGAAGGGTGAGTTGGCATATGTCCTACTGAGCAGGCAGCTGCCTGAGGACAGTCTGCTCCCCATGTGTTGAGCTGCTGGGAGTTTGGGTGAGGGGTTTTCACTGTCCTCTCTGTGTGAATTGGAGCCAGAAGGAAAACTTAAAGAAACTGCCTGGCCTCTTGCCACCTCTTTACCTTAAAGATCAGCTGGTATTTGTAGCAAGTTGTTACCACTGTTAGTCAAAATCCTGTCATGGTTTGTTTGCAGGAGGCAAATGACTGACATTTTCCTTTGACATGTATCTTTGACATAATTTAACCCCATCTGGCAACTAAGCCTCACACAGCCCCTAGCTCACTCCCTCCTAGTGGGATAGGGAAGAGAACTGGAAGGGTAAAAGTGAGAAAACTCATGGGTTGAGTTTAACAGGGGAAGAAAAGCCATGCACTCAAGCAAAACAAAACAAGGAATTTATTCCCACTTCCCATTGGCAGGCAGGTGTTCAGTCATCTCCAGGAAAGCAGGGCTACATCACATGTAATGGTTATATGGGAAGACAAAACCCTGTAATTCCAAATGACACCCCCCTCTTCCTTCTTTTCCCCTCAGCTTTTATGATGTTGTATGGTATGGAATATCTCTTGGGTCAGTTGGGGTCAGCTGTACCAAATGTGTCCCCTCCCAACTTTTTGTGCATCCCCAGCCTGCTCACTGTAAGGAAAACATCCCTGAATTATCAAAACTGTTTCCAGCAGAAATACAAAATATAGCCCAAAACAGAACATCTGACTTGGTCACCAGATTTGTCTGGGCTTGTTGCAGCTGTTTGGGTGTCTAGGGAGAGGTCCAAAACAGTTCCAGCCCTGAATCTCTTGGGAGAACAGGGTAAAGTGTTTCCATCTGGAACTTTATAAGCTTCTCTGTGCTGTATCAAGGTCCAGAGGCAGGCAGAGCCTGTACCCTGGGAATTCTGTACATTAGAGCCATCTCCTCAATGTCTCTAGCTTTCTCTTTGAATAGCATTGCAGAAAGAAGGAAAGTGCTTTTCCATGCTTCTGTCCTCTCATCTAGCTGCAGAATTTCCCAACAGCTGTGCCTAATCTCTCCCAGGGCTACCTGCTGTGAGATGCTCGGTGGTCCTGCTCCCAGGGCATCTGGAGCAGGACTGGCTCCCTTCTGCTGCGCCTTTTCCCCTACAAGACCTGGGAGAAGGTAAGGATGATGGGGCTGATGCTCATGTTTGCTTCTTGTACAGTGTCAGGACACAGTGCATGGAAACCTGGTAGCTTCAAGACATCCCATCTCTCAGCCTGGGAGGGCAGGCAGTGGCCCCATTGCCTTCTCCAGCATCATAGTGGCAGAAGGACTTGGGACCAAGAGTTGTTTATTTGCTGCCTATACTTCTGTAGTAGGCTGAATTGCAGCAGTGGGACTCATCTGCCCCTCTACTTGAATTTGACATTTCTTTTAGTGTTTTCTCAGAGGAGATAATAGATTCCCTCTCAAAAGCCACTGAAGGTGTATGTACAGCACATCTGGGCTATGCAACAGCTGCTTTTCTATATGCCAGGCAGATTTAGCACTTTATTAGAAACAGACTGAGATTTCCAGGTAGAGTTTTAAATTTTATTTTTTACATAAGAGACAGTAAGTACCATATGTCTTGTTTGCAGTAACGGCTGCCACAAGCTCTTCTTTTCAGAAGATTTAGAAATAAGACAAAAATAACCAAGACAACCCCTCCTCCAAGCTACAGAATCCCAACTAGTAATATTGAAAAAGAAGCTGATAATATTGATCCCTTATGCACTAGCAGTTAAACTTCAAAAATCAATGGAGAGGGAAGCTTAAATGGCCTTTCTGTAGTATCAGAATGCAAAGCTAAATCCCAAATGGAGATTTTTTAACAGCTATGAATATAGGAGATGATTTTCAGATAATGTTAAAATTACTGCTTAATACCCTTTCCTTCAGGAGAAATCTCCTGTGAGGTTCATGTGGAAAGGAATCCCTGAGTTTACTATGTTGGTTCTGTGTCAACCAAGAAGTAGCTTTCAGAGTGGTGTGAGGAAGGAGTGAGACCAGCTTGATCAGTGAGTACTCCAGTTCTGCCATCACTTCTGCCTTGAGTAACTTTAAATGTTTGTCTTGTTTGTTCAGGCAAATTCACCTCTCAGAATATAAAGCTATTCCTGCTCACCAACTTCAGAAATGTTGCTCTGGCAGTGGTCTCCCAAGTGTTTGTAGAAAAAATATTACGCCTTGGTCCTCTAAGGTACCTAAGTGAGAAACCCACATTGCTAAATATCTCTGATGATCTGAGTGCCCAGAATGAGTGCCTGGTATTTTTAACAGAGTAAAACTTTAAGGGCCTAGCTGTTCTTCTAGCCACATTTGTATTTCCTCCTTGTTTACTTTTAGCCATTCAATGTTGTTCTTCACCTGTTCAATTGACTGACTCCTGGGTGATTCTCCTGCCCCAGCATTAGGATATTTCTCAAAGAAATTTTCCATCTGGAAAAGAGAAAAATAATTGACATGAAGCAAACATTGGGCAAATGGCTTTTTGCAGCAATCTGGTTGAGGGCAGTTTTGGCAGGGAGAGATATTTAAGCTCACTCTAGTAGCACTGGGATAGTTTTGCGGTAACTCATTCTGCTTTACACATTTAGAGAACAGAATTCAAGTTCCCTGGACAGTAGATTGTTAAAGATATTGACTTAAACCCGGTAGAAGTGCTGTCACCATACCTGCCAAAGCTGGAGCTCAGTGTGGAAAGTTTGGGTGATAGTCACTATTCGACCAAGGTATCTGTCATTGATAGTGAATCTAGAAAAATAATTTAATAAATGGAGCTTTATGCAAAACTATTTTAAAAAAAAAGGCACAAGTAATTATCTGAAGCTTAAATTTCTAACTGTGGTATGATAAAACAGATGCACTCAGATTTCAGCTGTTTTTAAAATACTTGAAAACTGATACCTCTATACAATATCTGTGCTGTTCTCAAATAGATTTACTAATGGAGTGATCTCTATTGGGGGATTTTTTAACCTTTTAATTAGTGACTTTTGTCTCATACTGGAAATCAAGTGTATTGCTGACAAACGCTGTTCAGTTCACAGCTCTAGGCTTGCAGGTGTGCTTTGCTTCTGTGCCCTTTTCAAGCACTTAGAAAGGAGAAGGAAGGAGAAAGAAGTCACTCAAATAGGGAGGAGCAAAGTTAAAAGGTTTCCTGTTACTGCCACTGCTCGTCTGCACATCTGCTCCTCGTTGTTACCACCAGAAGTTAAAAAAAATCTATACAGTCTTCTTGTTATGATACCAATAGAAAAAACAGAGACATGACTGACTGATTTCCAGCCAGTAATCATATATCTATATCCTTTCTGTACTTTTCAATTACCATTTTTGGGTAGTGATCATTTAGGGAATGAACTGTTTTCAAGTTAACAGCAAAGAACTTTTTTTGTAGCAGGTGGATAGGATTATGTTAAATATGCCCTCAGTTTTCATTATTCAAGAGCCATTGATTACAGCTGTATAGTGAAAACATAGAAAAAGCATGGCATATAACAAGATAGATAGATGGATGTAGACAAAGTTTTCAGTGAGTTCATTAGTATACCTGTCGACTAAGTACTCCCAGTTAAGTCGTATCCAGTCCCAGGTCATTGTTTTCCCGTAGGTGTTATATGAGATGTATCTCAGGACTGTGAATGCATCTTGGCTTTTGATGAGGCTGGTGTTGTAAATATATTTCAGATACCTAAGGGAAATTTCATAAAAATCAGAAAGAGCACAGAAACCAAGTGTAAATTAACACTTGTAGACTTAATTGATGATGATGAGAAATAATGTGTATATTTCTCAAGTATTTGTCACCACAGTCTACATCCAATTTCCAGGCAGGGTTATTATTTTTGCCTACAGTATTTTAAAGGTGAAGTACACCGATCTAAAATGTAAGTTGAAAACTGGGTCAAGAGATAATTGTATTGAGAGAAATCTAAGCAGTTAGGCATTTCTTTAGAAAATAAATAGGGTTTATGTCTCTAGGTTTCTCAAAAACAGTGAGAAAACCATTATTATTCCTGTACTTTAGTAAAATAGTGAAAACAAGATTGGTTCAGTCAATAGTCCAGCCTGTTTGTGTAGCCAAGCAACAATAAAGTCCCTTTCCTCCTCTCGAATAACCAGTACTCTGGAGGTCCTGCCTCCTTTCACTGCTTACAAAGGAAACATAGACAACTAATTTTTATTATTAGGCAGCTAAAATTATACAGGACGAAGGCACTGCTTGAAAAGCTGAAAGCTGTTGAATGTGTGAAGAAACTACCACGTATTCAATATCTTTCCACTAAAGGAGCAAGGCTTTTTTCTCTTACAGTACAATCTTGCGGGGAGGGAGGGTAGGTGTTAGGTAACTGGTCTTGAAAATGTGTTGCATTCCTCATGCTGTAATCTGAAAAAACTGACAGCACAGGAGAGAGGAGAGGGGAATAAGCAAACAGTGACCAGCTGTTTCTGTAGGGGAAGAAAAATCTTGGTGTGTTTAAATCACCTGTCCAAAAGGGTGATGTTCTTTACTGATGCCAGGCCATAGAGCAGCTTTTCTTTTTCTTGAGCTAATGTAGTTTCTTGGTATTTCTCAAACATGTAATTCCACGATGTCTCATTGCCTGAGTTCTGCATCCCATACCGGTATACTAGGAGTCGGAGATTTGCAGGAATACTAAAATAAAGAGACAATACCTGAATATTCTTCCCCCTTTCTTGCTTGAGTTCTGTGACTAAGTCACATCCTGTGTTCTTCACCAGCAACAAAACCTGTGATCACTCACATTTGTCCTTGTAGCCATTGATCAAATAGTTGAGAAGCATTGTTCAAAGATTCTGTGTCACCCATACTGCAGGCAAAGTCTAGAACAGACGTACGAAGGAGCCTTTAAAAGAGAGAGAGAGGGGGATTTTCCTACTTCTCAGTGTTCTTAAAATCCATCAATAATATGAGGAATAAAACCCTTAATAACATGAGAAGGGGAAAAAAAATCTTGTTTAACCTCTCCAAATGACCTCCAACATCATTCCAGTGCAGTTGATCCACAACAGGTTTTACCAGGTGGCGGAAATATTCCTGGGGTAGAAAAAGGGGATTGGTTACTTGTGTAGATTTCTTTAAATAATAATATATTTGTGTTCATAGCTTATTCTCCTGCATTTTTTCCCAGAACTAGCATCTCTTAATTAAAAAATAATACAAACACACACTATCTTTCCAGATCACTACAGCCCGCAATTCTGAATGCCTGCAGTTCTGATCTGCATCTAGGACAAAGGCAACCTGCTTCTCTCTAGCCTTGCCTGTCCTCCCAAATGAAGGTTGGGGTACAGCAAGGACACACTGCCACAACTATTTTCCAAAGATAATACTGAGTTCAGGACATGCTTATTTTAGTGACCATTAACTCATGTTCAGCACGTTAGGTCAACCAACAAACCTGCTCGCTGCCACAATGAGATATAGCCACCCTTCGTGCTAAGGACAGGTGTCAGAGATTTTGCTGCCCTGTACACATTTCTTTATTGGATACAGGGCAGCCTTCACTAACAAATGTCTGTACTGTGACTTATGGTGATGGATTATAAGAATAGCTAACATATTTTTCTCCTCCAGGTGCATAGTCCTGACTTGAGAATCCAAGTAATTCAGAGAATAGTACTAAGCAGTTCTCAGCACTTTTTTTTCAAGTACAGTAAAAAAAGTAAATGCTGATTGTTCAGCAACATTGAAAATGACTTAATCTTCAATATTATTGTTGTTACGTCTTGAGCTATCAGATCCAGTGCTGTCATGAAGAAATGTTTGGGTTTTTTTTCGCTTCATCACCTGAAACCGGGGGTAGAGATTTGTGTCGTCTCCAAGCATGTTTGTGAGATAAGTTACAGATGATATAAGTCTATGCCATGGTAAATAGTCTGTTTCATTTATTAGGTATTTTGTGAGCTCCAGAGGAACAGAGTAATTCACTAGTCCAGATCTGTGGAAGGAGAAAACATAACTTCTGTTATTTTAATGAACTTGAATAACTTGCTTCTTTAAAGATATTAGAACACTGTTTCCTTTAGAAGGTCTGAAATAAATTCTAGGAGGGGTAAGATAATCTCGAATGTAACTTGGAAGGTGTTTTCCAAAGAGATCACTGAGGATCACTGTTGATCAGTGCTGTGAGAAGGCTGCTCACACTGTGCAGCAGGCCAGCGTGCCCAGAAGTGAGTAACTGTCAACTGACTATGGCAGCTCCTGTCACACAAAAAGGAATTGCTAGATCTGGAGACATCCTGAAAGGCTGAGGCAATTCAGACTTATAGGCTGTCTCAGAAGGTCATCTAAAGTTTATCTGTATCAGCATGGCTGGGTAAAAGAGCTAGAAGTTTCCAAGCAAACTTCTAAACAAGATAGCTGAGGTGGTAATTTCTTAATGCCATGCTATGCATTGTAGAAGTGCTTCTGATTTTCTGAACATCTTCTGGACTGCATCTGTTCTTGTTACTTACATGGCAAAAAACACCCCTAAGATCTGTGCAATTAAAGCCCTCTTTCTTTTTTCTTCCACTGAAGAGAAGGGTAGCATTTCCCTTGGCTGTGTTGATATTGCAAGTTGACAATGCATACTTGAATTTGCCCATCTTGAAGACAACACAAGCCAATAAACAATTGTGATGTAACAAATTCTGAAACTTTCTTTCAACCACCTGAGTTACTTCCAATTGATAGTCAATGTAAAGTGAAGAGTCTGTGTTGAAATCTCTGCAGGAAATCAGTTTACCTTGCCAAAGAAAAGACATCATCCAAAATCCCTGCACGGTCAGCAGCTGAAAAGTTCTGTGTGAAAAAAGAGTGGTCAAAATATATACATTATTTTCAGAAAAAAACAGCTTCAAAAGGCCTCTATAAGAGACCCACTGGGTAGGTTAATGTTATTACACTCACTTTGTGGTTGCTGGCCAGAAGAGTGCTTAAACTGGCCCAGTTATGACTATTATAATTCACCCGATAGAATCCAATGTGGTCTGGATTAATATTCACAAAAGAATTGGGAGGTGATGGTATTGCAATTCCTGCAAAACAAACAGTGATCAGTTTGTGCATCTTACATGACACAGAACTCACTGGAGATTCTGTATCTCCAAAAGTAATATTTGGTTTTGATGAATATTGAAATGAGATGCAAACCTTCACTTTATTTTTTTTAATGGCTGTGAGTAAAGATGAGTTATTGTAGACTTTGATGAGTGCCAGCACTTGTCTTAGAATAGTGAATTATGGTAATTACTTGGGAAAGCTAGTTTGTTAAATTTAAAATGGAGATCACTGTGACTAGGGAGAGTGGTGAAAACTGGTGTCATTGTAAAAAGTAAAGTGTTGCAAAGAAGCAGTTCTTGCAAATATTTCTAAAGGTTTTTTCACCCGCATGTTTACTGTTAGTTTTAAAGTTCTCACATTTTATCCTCAACTAATTTAATTTTTCAGTTTATGTCAACTAACTTTTTAAGGGTACATGAAGAGAAGAGCTGATTGTGATATTTCTGAAATTCTAATGTGATGAAATTTAAAAACTCCCCTCCCTCCATTTTTTCCCCCTTTTGGCCACTAGAATTATAACTTCAAATTTGACTGCATCAACAATCATCAAAAATACCCATGTAGGTATTTTCTCATTCCTTAAATCAGCATTAGAAAATGTTTATGTTTAAAGCATACGTAGCTCTTTTTCTTTAACTGAACTCAGATTGCTGGTTTACCATGCCACAGGTGCGTTCACCAGCCTGCTACATCACCTCTTTTCTTAGGCTTGAAAATGGGCATATCAAATTCCTACTGGTTTTAGTACATCATAATTAAGAATATGCTTAGATGCTTTCTTGAATAGGGCTGGATTTAAACATATGCTTAAGCACTTTACTGAATTAAGCCTAAATTGACATGTGTATAGGGGAAATAATCATTGCAGATGTAACTACTAACTTTAGCCCAACAAAGGTCTGTGTTGGTTCTTGGATCTGAAAACTGTAAAGCATGAAAGTTAATTCTGTATTTTCTTTCTTGTTAAAGACATTAAAAAGCTTTATTCATTCATTACTCTTAAAAGAGAAAGGTAAGTTTACCTGCAGAATCTGATAGGTTGTAGAAAGTATAGTTTGTTGAACTTCCAAGTCTCCATTTCACTGGTATATTCCATTTGTAACTGAAATTATTTCAAGGGAAAGAGAATCGAATGACATTTGAAAGCAAATGCTAAAAATAAAATTCCAGTATATCTTTTTAATTTGTTTTAATGCTTAAATCTTGTTTTATGAAGCCAACTGTGTGCTTATGTACACATACATTTACCAAATATCCCTAGTAACAAAACATAGCTTTTTTACCAATAGCTGTTGTTTGTGTTGTAAAAAGGTTTCTGTGCTATGATACTCTATTCAGGCAACAAAATGTCACATATTGGTGTGGTATGATTGGAGCAGTTACATTCCCTGAAAGGAAAATAAAAAGTATGAAGTGTCTGAGATGGGAGTAACGGTATCTTGTCTTAATACTTTGTATTTATCAATAGTTTTCAAAATTATCTGGTTAACTGAGAAAGGGATGGGGTAAGATTTTGTCCACTGTCTGATGCTGATGTTTTAGACAAGTTAATATGGTACTGTGCAAATTACGTGCCTAAAGTTAAGGCTGAAAGCTGCACAACTTATCTGGTTGGGTTTGCGTTTTTTAAAAATCAATGGAACTGCTGGGGCCCTGTCCTTCTGAATACAATCTTCACCTCTTGATGACTCTGTATGCTGGAGAGGATAATAATTACCCATAATCAGAGAGAGATTAAATGAATGAATTTCCATTGTGCTATACTTTGTAGTTTATTACCACAGCTTTGGAACATGAAATCCTGTTAAGCAGTATCTTCATGTTATGTCTGATAATAATCTAGCAGGGTACAAAGCTATTAATTCAGTAAAAGATGACTCTATGTGGATAGTTGATGTAGGGCTTTATGCAGGCACCAGTTAATCTTTTCAATGCTGACTTGAAATAAGTGGTTAGGTATTATTAAACCTTTTTTTTACAGATGAGAAAGCTGAATGAGCTTAAGCAACCACTGCAATACAGTCAGTAGGACCTCTTGCCTTTTCCAGACTGTTTTCCTTCTCCAAGATAATCCTAATTCTTCCAAAAGTGAGGCACTGGATGAAAGGGAGCCTCAGCACAGCCTGATCAAGACTGTGACCAGGTAGTCAGGGAAGCAGGATGGCAGAGCACGCCATGAGCATACCTGCACAGCCACCTGCATAGGGCTGCTAAAATTGTTAAGCCATTTTGAGAAGTCAGCTGCTGTTCCATGTTAGCATATTACAGTCCATCCCAGAACTAGTTTTTGAATTTCCATTTCTTTTAAGTGCCAGCATTCAGGAGAGGACTCTTTCAAGCCAAACAAATTTGAAACAAACAGACAGCTCAGGAGACTATCCTTGCAGGATTCAGGAGTTTTTTCAAGGCCTGGAGTTTTCACTGCTTAAATCAAAACCCTGAACCTGGAAATTAATTAGGCCATTCCCATCTGGGGTAGGATCTCTTCAGGAGTCTCCTCATCTGTGAGGGTGGAAGGAGGAAGTATTGATTTTCAGTGGATTGACTTTCAGGCAAGGGAGTAAGTCTGTCTTAAGATAGATAATATCAACATTATAATACATATTACTGCATTTTGTTTCTAAGTAATTTATAAAGCTTACATATTCAAAAACAAATTCCCCTTTCACTTTGGGAATAGCAGAAGTAGTGAACAGTTCAGCTTCTTGACAGGTTAAGGTAGGCACAACACTGGGATTTCTATTCAAGAAATGACAAATGGCAGTGTACTGTAAGTCCTGAAGTCAAGCCAAAGCATGATTCCTGAGTATGCTACCTGAGAGCATAGTGCAATAAGTCAAAATATTTAACACAAACAGGTTTTTTTTTCCTGAATAGTGTGTAGAACCAGCCTTCAGATGGCACAGTGCTGTAGTTTGCAGCTAGAGTTGCTTCAAAACCCTGCAAGCTTTTCTGCTTATATTGGGAGAAATACAACATTCCAAATACACAGGTAATTATCTCATCCCAGCTCTTTTGCTACCTATCCAAAACTGCCAATACCATGGGACTTGTCATTGCTCAAGTTTTTTCTTTTGAATCACAATGAAATTAAGCTCCACAACTGTTTCTCCTTGTTCTTGCTCTTTGTACTACAATAACTAGTATAAGCTAATGCAAAATTGCATTTGGGTAGATTTAGTTCTGGTTCATACAGGCAAGTTTTACTGGTTTAGTTGACTGGGACAGTTCAAGGAATGAAAACTTCCTAATAAGAGTTAATTTGAATCTTTTTCACTGAAATGTTAGCAAAATTGTAATGCCTCAAAATTAGGCCTGGCTAAGAATATACACAATGCCAGCTCTGAACATTCATTCAGCTGGTTGATGCCATGGTGCAGCCAAGACAGTTTTCTGTGCAGGTCCACCAACCTGCGAATAGGGTTCGTCTCCTTTCAGGCTAGTCATCTGTTAATTGACAAATATGCTCCTATAAAGAATCCCTCCTACCTTGAATACAGTAGGTGAATGTCTGCAGCTGTCTGACTGCCACATAAGAGTCCAAGGTGGCTAACTTTGACTAAATAACTATCTTTTAGATGAGTAAAATTATGCTATACTGTCCTGAGTTAAATAAGAAAAAATAGCTCTTGAGGAGGATTAGTAACATTTATATATGACTAGCTATTTCACAATAACTCATGTTTTTAAGATGTATAAAGAAGACCCTGTATGGTGTGTGAAGACCCTCTAATGTGTTACAGATCCTATATCACATAGGAGAAGGAATAAACTCTCATGGTGCAAAATACCTGGGTCATGGTGTTTGGTTTCTGGGCAGAGACAATTTTGTCTCAGTTTTCCTTAGTCTGTCAGATTATATTTTGCAGTGGTTCAACAGATGGCTTGCAATCATCTGAGTTATCTATGTGTGGAAATAAATTTTCTGGAAGACTCTGTCCAAGTCTACTCTGCTGTGTTTGAGAAAGAAACCCTGAAGCAAAGGGCTGGTGATGTCCTAAATTTAAAATATTTGTGTCTAATTTCTGCTGGTTTCTTTTAAAAAACAAATGCTGAGAGTAAGTTTAGCCAGAATGAGTATAACACTGACTGTGTGTATTTCAGTTGAAGAAAGCATCTGTACAGTATTTCTGCCTGTTTTGGGTAGACATTTACAGCAGGAACTTACCCAAGATCAGAAGGAGGGTAAGAAGCATCTGCATTGGGATCCAAGAGAAAACGTTTTTGTGTGAATACTGAATTAGTTCCCATCTCCAAAACAGGGTAGCCCATCTGCCTAGTCCATGTGTCCATGACTTCTTTCACAGGTATGTCACTTGCCTATGAATGATGGGAGAAGGTTGCTGTGAAAAAGGAAATTCAGTCCAAAGTGGAAAAAAGAAAATATCTCTGATACTGAGAGAAAGAAGAGCAGAAAGGGGAAGAGGAAAGAGTATGTTCACTACAAAAAATATTAAATCCTTTTGTGGTGCCTGTCATTGACAGAAGAAATGAGCTGGAAACTTGAACACAGACTAAGAAAATCAGAAGTATGTGGGCAGGAGACTAGCTAGTAACATGGACAAGAAATACTGAGGAAACTTTGAGGCCCCTTGTATGTTCTAAGATTATTCCATTTTTTTCTGAGAAAACAACTGATCAGGACAGAAAGTACATAGATTTTTCAAAGCCAGAAGTCCCCTTGCAGTATAAGTGCACTTATGAGTGTGAAGCCAGTAATAAACATTAGCAGCTGCACTAATGTAAAATGTGATCCATTCTGTGGACTGTGAACTTCTATCCTAGAGACTGGTTCTGCAGAAAGCTGCCACTGCCTGCCCAGGGTGCCATCTGTGAGGGAAGGGAGCTAAAGGTCACAGTTTCCTTCTTCAGATAAGTAGATGGTGTCAAGATGCAGAGTGCCAGACAGAGAGCAGGAAGAAGTCTGGCCCAAGGAAAAGAGGAAAACTTGAAAGAAGACACAAGTTGGTCTGTGTGAATGTCCATAGTGGTGGAAGAAAAGGTGGTATCATTGGGGAGAAACCTGGCAGTATGCATGTGGGCTTTTGGGGGTAATGAAATAGATGGAAAGAGACAGGCAAGCTTTAAGGAAAAATTAGAAAATTATGGGATAGAGAATGACTCAGCTCAGAAGGGAAAGAAGGTAGATTTAGATTAGACATCAGGAAGAAATTCCACCACTATGAGGGTGGTGAAGCACGGGCACAAGTTGTCCAGAGAAGCTGTGCCTGCCCCATCCCTGGCAGGGCTCAAGGCCAGGTTGGATGGGGCTTGGGGCAACCTGGTCTGGTGGAAGGTGTCCCTGCCCATGACAGAGGGTTGGAACTGAATGTTCTGTAAGGACTTCTCCAGTGCTATTCTATGATTCTGTGACTCAGAAGCTAGAAACAGAGATAAGCAGCAAACTTACTTGGGAATGGATAATGTTGAGAGCTTTCGAACAGCTGAATCTAGTTGGAGATAATGGAGAGTATTGAGGTGCATATGTGTGGTGGATGAGGAGTGTTTTCACCCATGAAGTGAGTTTGAGTTGTGGGGGAAATTTTTCAGTAGCAGGCTGTTAATTAGCAAGGTGTCCTTTCTTGTTTCTTATTCCACTCCCACAGTCTTATAAAAAAAAGTTGAGGAAATAATATATTTGCTAGATGTTAAGATGTGTTGGGATATACTGCAAGGCTGCCTAGCTTGTGGTCTCTCATTAGTAGAAAAGCTACAAAATATAAAAATGTTGGGAAATCAATGGGTGAGATATGAAACGTTTATTAGTAAGGGTTTGGGTTGTTGCAAAACATACCTCTTCCAGAGCTTCCCAAAATTGATCTGTCTTGGCATTCTGGAAATGGTGTTTTTTCAAATATATCTAGAAATAAATAGAAGACTGTGAAAATACTACCAGGTCTTTCTTTGCCTATGAAAACAGTACATATATTCATTTGTATAGAGATATAGAGAGTACAGAGAGCATGATTTGTAGTATTGGGAGCTGGAGGTTGAACGGATCAATATTCAGCTGATGAAGTTCCTTTGTTTTCCAATGCATCCTGTAATGCTGAAAGTCATCATTTTCCAGTATGACTTGTTAGTACAAAGCTAATTTGTATTTGAAGAGTTATTTATATTTTGTTTGAATGGACATCAGCATACCCTGTTGCAAATTTCTGTCTGAGGTTGTTCAGAAGGAGGAAGCTGTTTCAGGAGGTTTCACTAGCTGTGGACTCAGTGAAAGAGGAAAGTCTATTCACCTCTAAACTGTGATAAAAATGATTGTTACAAGGAATAATGGTATTCAGGCAAGTGTTTGCACCTCCTAAACACTCTTCCTGTTCTGTGTCTTACCTGGCTGCTTCGCAAGCGTTTTTCTGCCGTTATCTGGATCCTGGTGATGTTTAGTCAGTAGATGGTGCTACTTGTTTCACTGTTAGCTACCACTACCTATTTTAATGATCTTGAAGGGTCTGTGTGGAGGGGAAGAGTTAATCTCTTGTGAACAAGGTGGCTGTATTTTCACATCTTGTGGAACTATCCTGATTGAATATATGAAAGGAAAAATAAAGGAAAATACAACCGTCTTGTAGCATCCTACAAGTGTGCTCTCCAGGAGGGAGGGAGGTAAGAACAAATGTGGTAGCCTGTGCTATAACACTTCAAAGATGACAGATGTCAGTTCAGTGTAAAAGGCAGATAATCTTCCTCTTTTTGGGAGGGCTCCTTTCTCCAATTTTTTCTTTGCATAATATTGTAACATCATCCTTTCTCTTCCACAAGAAAGGACTATGAAATGTACAATATCTCCCCTTTTACCTTGGTAAATTTCTAGGTCTGGGTGCCCCTGCAATAGGGCACCGATGAGCTTATGCCTGTGAAAGTGCCCCTGCATCGCAGGCTTGGGTGGGTTGGAGGACCGTGGTGATATGAAGCTGCAGATGGTAAAGCTGACAACAGGAAAACAGTGGGGTGGAGGACGTTTCTCCACTAAAAGCAGTCATGAATTTTTGTCCTCACTGGCAGGCTAGCAAATCTTAATGAAGTTCACATTCCTTCTTGTATGGAAGAATGGAACTTCTTCCCCTTGATGTTGTCCACTCAGTACTGAAATGCATTAAATACTTTTGTTACTAATAGCAGGATCTCTGATCTTAATTTTTTTAATAATGATTTTGCTACTGTCACATGAGGGTGGGCTGTATTTCTGGCGTGTTTTGGTGCCACCTTTACCTGACAGCCTTTCTGGAAGAGGTCTGGTGTCATTAAGTCTTGAAGCATTCTGAGGATTGATGCACCCTGAGGACAAAGGGAGAGGGTTAGGTCATTCTACAGGTCATTCTGAAGGTCATTCTGTGTAGAAGGTCATTCTACACAACTTTAACACTGAATTTCCATTAATCTTAAAAGCAACATGTGAATGAATATTTTATAAGGCAGAAATAGAAACCATCCATCTGAGAAAAGAAGTGTTTTTTCAGATTCCATCATAGCGTGGCATGCTTGTCTGCAGGAACTTAATTCTGGATGTAAGAATGGGTCTTTAACTGTGATCAGACATGCATTTCCACATCCAGCTGTGTTAGCAGAAGGGCTCCTGAACCCTGCTGCTGGGGATTACTGTCTTGCCACTCTACTGGTTTGTGTGAGCAGGGCCCCCTGCTTCTCTATGAAGAAGACAGGGGTGAGAGCAGCTGGGAACTAGCGCTGTCCAGCAGCACAGCCTGATAGAGGAAGTGACTTCAGTTGAACACCCAGCAGGTAGGAAACTCAAAAAATGCTGCAAGTCTGGGCCTTTCCATGTTGCAGAAGTCATCTCAACATTCATGATGAGAATTTCTGAGGACTTGTATAAGAGCTTTGGCCTCTGAAGCACGGTAGAAATTGGATCAGAGAACCTACTTACTTGGGCTTCACAGAAAAACAACAACTAGGACCTTGAAAGAATAAAGAAACAAAGGGAAGATAGGCGAGAGAAGCAGAAGAGTCACATGGAACAAAGTGGGGCACAAAATGATGAAAAACAAAAGCAGTGCAAACCCAATCTAAAATGCAAATATGATTTTAGGATTATCATATTTTCATTTTCCCAACTAAATCAAAGGGCTGCAGAGAGCCTAATGCCATGAACAGTTTAAAAATCCAGTTGTCCCTTGAAAACAAGAATGTTATCTGAATTCTCAGTAAATCCTGTCTCCTCTATTTAGGTGTTTGAGAATAACAACTTGATTGCACAATATATGGCAGAGGGAGTGTTGGAAGAGATATGCCCCAAACTGCTTTCCAGACTGTTGTTGCAAAGTCAAGGTGGTTAGCAGATGACTCTTTTCCGATACAGTAATTTAGCGTGCTTGCCATGAAATATGTTCAAAAATTATTCAGTAAAATTTAGAACAGATATCCATCATAAAAGCTGTTTATGATTACTCTAATAATACATGTAAGGCCACATGTATGCACTAGAGTAGCTCAGTTGCTCAAATTTGTCTATCAGCCACATACCTGATATCACCTCTCATAGACCATCCCCTCCCATTTATATTAAAAGTGAGAGTAGAAATACTCATTTATGCATGCATTTGGGAACAGTGAAGATTTCTTTTGCTTTAAATTGCAGTGTCTAGTTAGCCCCTTGCATCTTCTGCTGCTGTTTTTCAGTCTCTTCCGCCTGGTTTTGTTATTCCTCTGTAGTCTATGGTGAAGTGCATTTGAGAATAGCTCAGATGCTCCTATAACTGGTTTAATAATTTTCCTTTCTTTCAACTATTTGGGGAGGTTCAGAGAAGTGACCTTGATTTGAATGGCTGACCTTGTCTGATGGGGATGTGGGGGGGGAGTCTTTTATCAACACCCACATAACTTCTCCTAAAGAGCTGTAACAATTGCCAAGTATATGACAAGATTGTATATGGCAGAAATATGGAACATTTAATCCTAAACTTCTTTAGCTGGGAGGTTCCAAAAGTGTGGGGATCTAAGAGCAAATTTCTAGCAGAACTTAAATTTAAGCATCTGTTTTTCTGAAAAGGTAGTCAACGTTTGAAGTCCAAAGACAAAAAAATCTCATTGTTACTTTAACAGAATCTTTTAAACTAAGAAAGAGGATTAAACTGGAAAAGAGGTGAGACACAATTACTTTTTAAGAGCATATTAAACAAATTTATATGCATTAATTGTGTAGTCACCGACTCAACTTTAGTAGAGCTTTGCTAGGCACATAATGCACTACTGATCATACAACAGTTAAATGTTTGCTTACAGAATATACTGCAATGACTCCCCAGACCCTTAGGCAATTCATTAGAGTTTTAGGATTGTATAAGCCCTATAATTGCTCTGGTAAAACTAGCAGAGAGCATTCCAAAACATGCTTTATTTGTTTAGTGATGAATATTACTGTGAGGAGATTGTTTTCATAAGAAAAATGCAAAAGAGAAGCCAAAATAAAGCCAAAAAGAAACAAGTTAATTTTTTTGTCACGCATTTATATGTAAATACCAACAGAAATTTGAGCTAAACCTACACGAAGACTTTCTCATTCAAGCCAAATTATATCCCAAGCCAAATTATATCCCAAGCAGACTGTTCCCATACAATGCATGAGTCCTCAAGTGTTTTCATTTAAAAAAGAAAAAAATGAGTTCATGTAGCAATTATCTAGGCACAAAGAGATGAGTAAAAGCTAGGGTTTTTTTCTCCATTGTTTGTTCAGACCATGCAAAAGTATGTCTCTTGCTTAGATCACCATTAAAATACATTTTGGTCCAGAGTATTTGATTTAGCTCTGTATGTTTCTTGACTTTTTGTTAGTTTGATTTAAGAACAGTGTTACACAATGCAGGTTTTCACAGAGTTTATAATTTGACTGTGAGGCATTTATGATGCAATAAATACTGGTTGTATTGTTGGATAGAGGATTTAACAATTGAAAACAGAAAAGTGATGGAAATGGATGGAACAAGTCTAGCTAATAAAAGTAATATCTACAGCTACGGACTAGCACAGCTAAAGCTAAAGTCAATGCAATACATCCTTTGTGTTTAGCCAATAATGGGAGCTTAGTGGGAAAGCAACAAGCAGTATTTAATAATGGTGGATTTTGTGTGTTTAGTGGAAACTTGTTATGGCATCAGATAGGAAACACTGACTGAGTCATACAAGAAGCTGTCAACACAAACATGGTGTATGAGGCTCAGAAGTAACATGGGAGTTTGCTGGTTGAGGAGAGAGAGTCCCAGCTCCTTCCTCATTTTGTTGGCATATATGGGGGTGAGAGGGAAGAGGGACAGGGGTGTTTTCTCCTGTTCTTCTTCAGACTTGTCTTTCAATGCACTGAAAAAGAATAACTAGAAGCAAGTGTTGTCAGAATAACTAGAAGCAAGTGTTGTCAGTGCTCTTGAGTCAAGGGACTCCCTCGTTAGATACCAGATAGATAGGGAGTCTGGGGGACACGTGCTTTGTTCCATGTCTGAGGTTGTCTAAGGACAAAATGGCTTTGGCTATATCTGATATGGAGGGAGACAAGTTGGCTTCAGAATCCTAGTCTGGATCTTAGCTGATCACATCAAAGTGGTGATCCTCAGCATGGCAGCCAGCCTCTCTAATGCTCTGGACCTCAAAGCAGTTTTCTATAAGCGCTGAGCTCCTGGCTGGTGTCCCACCCAGCTAGTACTACTAGAGGCTGTGGGTGCAAGGAGCCTTCTGTGTGCCCTGGTCACAGCAACAGCTGGATTGTACCAACATCCTAATACCTTGCTGCTCAGAAAAATCCAGTGTATTCTTCCAGTCAGTTCCAGCTGGCTCCTGAGAGAGCCTTTATGGCCACAGGTCCCCACCACCACTGACAGCGACAGCCCCAGGATGAGCATAAAGCTTGTCAAATACCTAATGTGGTGTTCACTACCATCTGCAGTCAGTCCTGAACTCTACAACTGTTAGTGAAACGTGGAGCTAATTTGTCTCCCAGGCTAGGGCCAATGTCAGTAGAGGCTGGTATAGTTCATCTTTGGTAAGGCTTCTAGAGTGGCTGGGATACTGTGAGCAGTATGAGACAGAAAGTTACTTTCCTGTTGTCACTGCTTGGTTATACTGCCTCAAAGGTGAGATGGGAAAGTGAGATAGTGGACACCTAGACATCTGCTCTTGCATCATAGAATCATAGAATAGTTAGGGCTGGAAAGGACCTTAAGATCATCAAGTTCCAACCCTTGCATTATTAGATTATGAGGCTTGACATAACTGGGCTGCATCATCACATGAGGTGGTGGGAGAAGGATGTGCTTAGTATATATTTTTGGATAATTTTAAAACCAAAATCTCCAGTGGCAGAATCAGCTGACGCTGTGATATCCCTGCATGTCTGTGTGCAGGTTTGGAGCACAGTGGCTGACTGAGGTTCTGGCTGCGCTGCTTCTCTCACAGTTGCTTTTGATTGAATCACCACTGACAACAGTCAGAAATGTCATAGGAAAAATATCCACACGGACACAGACCAAGTGGGTTGGGAGCTATTAATATAAGCTCTCCTGAGTTTATAATCTCCTCTTCCAAGCCCCATTTTTTTTTCATCTAAAGTCACAACAGGAGGATACCCTACCTTACTGTAGGATATCCCATCAAACACAGACGTGATTTCAGCTGTAGATGACACATCCACCACAATTGGATGGGAAGACTGCAAAGAGTCATCCATCATTACAGGAAGCACATCATCAATTAAAACCTGTTCAAGCTGAGAAAGAGAAGGTGTTAGGATAGAAACAAACGCAGGAGTATATGACTAACTTCACAAAATAAGTAGCTTGAACTGCAGCTTCTCTAGGGAGAGGCAGTAGGAAAATGGAATGAAATTTTATTTCCCCTAAAGAAGGACTTGCAAACATCTGCTTTATGTCTGAGCGGGGAGGGGTAAATTTTTTCCTTAACTAAGATAAATTGCCTTTTGAAAATCCTGCTTTCCCATGTGTATCATAACACAAAACCCCACACACTAGGCAAAAAATGGAATTGCATTACCAATTTCAGAAATGTGACAATATCTGCAACACATTATGGGTTCCTCTTGCAAAAATGGAGCTCAAGAGGAAGAGAAGGAGGGAGGAAGGATGCAGATTCCCCATCCCAAGGTTTTTGTTTTTTTTAAAAGAATTATTAATTTTTATTATTAATTATAAATGATAAATGATAAATTATTAATTATTAATTTTTTAAACAATGAAGTTGCCGGCAGTCAAAATCCCCTTACTTCCTAATCAATATTGACTGAAAAAGACTAATTCTCTATTTAGTTTTCCTCTTCTACTCACTAGGATGCTAACACTGAAATGGCTTTAGATCTTAAATGAACTATTTCAAATTTTAGGCTCATTAATTACTTCTTTTTTTTTTAAATGTAGTTACCACAACAGATCCTCTACTCCAAAGTGTAAAAGAAGTGACCCAGGAATGATTTTATTCTCAGCCTCACATAACGTGGATGAGAAGAGATATTTATGGGGAGCAGGGAGGAAAGCTGGGAAAGCACCAAATAAACATTGCCTGCTTCTAAAGTCACTAGGTGAAGGGGTGGGTAGATTTTGACAACAGGGTCAACCTCTGCAAACCTACCCTCCTTCCTTTCACTGGCATATGTTATATATTTTCTGGTAGCCAGAAACTCATTACACTTGTAAAGCTGAGGGAAATATTGCATGCTATGTGCCATTGCATCTGTTTGGGAGGGGAGGAAGGAGAGAGCAAGCCTCCCTTTATTCACATGCTGTTATCATTCCTCAGAGTATAATGCATACTTACAGCTACCCTTTTGTCTGCAACCCCCTTAAAGTGACTGGAGTTTGTTTTGCTGTCCAGCCAGAGCTGTGGGCCATTCTCTATCACTACCTTTTTTTGCAGTGTGTGTACTACAGATTGTCTGAGCTGGGGCATTTGAAATGACACTTTAAATGCTGGCAGCAGCTGAATGGGGGAGCTGATATTTTCCTTAACAAATAGCCCAAACTGTGAAGGCAGGCCCGGGTTCCCAGCCCTTAGACAAGTCTCATGAAAAGACACTACAGCCGAACTAAATAAATGAGAAACTCCATCTTCCAGTGTTAGACCTTCCAACAACCCTGCAAAATTGCTAAAGTTCTGTCCAGGATCCACCAAGTATTACTTGCCATAATAATAACCAAACAATTGACCTACTTTGTTAAAAAGAATGACTTTTCCATGCAGACCAATACTTTACAAAGTTTTGTTTGACTAGTCTCAGACTATAACATAGGTAGGTAGAGAAGCTTAAAATACCTTTATGTTGCATTGCACTATGTTAGTTTTCTAAAAACATACTTTAAGTCTTCATCATCCTTGTCTAATTTTTACTCCTTTCCAAAATGCCTCCCTCAGCCCTGCCAACCCTCCACAAGACAGAAATAATTACCATTTGCCAATCTGGTTCTGCGGCATTTACTCCCAGGAACTCGAAATAACTGGCAAATCCTTCGTTTAACCACAAGTCATCCCACCAATCCATGGTCACAATATTTCCAAACCACTACAATTATAAACATTGTTTATGTTTAGTGTTAGCTAAATGGTAAATGTACATTTTAGTGTCTCACATCTCCGTATATAACATTAATTTGTTCACTTTTCTTCCTATTGCAAGATGAAAATTACCATAATACTGGGGTTTAAGTAGGAATTCAGGCTTCGCCTTGTGTTAAAACATGCCTTGTATTATAAAATTGCATATTACTGGGGAGATTGCTAATGATTCACGAGCCAATGAAAAATTTTAGTTTCTTCCTCTTGATTTGATGATTTGTGCTTGTAAGGATATGTTTTCAGGCAGCCCCTACAGTGTATACTTGTCCCTATTTGTTTGCTTGAAAGAGACATCTGCACATGCAAATTAGTTCCTAAAAGACATTTCAGAGACATTTTCATAAACTGGCTCACTGTCTGGACCTGAGCATCTACCTTCCAGAGAAGAATTCAAAGGCAGTAGGTAAAGCTCTAACGGGGAACTGTTTTAACATGAAATTTTGCAATCAAATTGTGAGCACACATGGAAGATCCTGAGATGGAGTTAAGAACAGTATTTGCAAGATTAAAACGTTGGGAGTACCCTTTTGAAGCATGGTAAAAGTGAATCATAAAAATATACCTGATGAACAAGCTCATGGGCTATCACAGCAGCTACTCTCTGTTTGTTGGAAGTGGCTGACTCATTGGGATCATACAGCAGGTTTGTTTCTCTGTATGTGATCAGCCCCCAGTTCTCCATAGCACCTGTCCCGAAATCTGGAATAGCTATTTTATCTACATTGAAAGAAAGAGAACATGATTACCACTGTATCCTTTATGCCACTTAGCTGGGCCTCTTACTGTGTATTCACAGCCTGTTTTGCTTACCATCTGTGGTTCTGGCTTACTACTGTGGACTGCAGTCTCTAACCTATGTTTAAGAAGCTGGGAACTGGCCTAGAGCAGCTGATAGCAAGGCTCCACTGAGATTAATAGAGATAGCAGCAATTGCACTACTGGGGATCTGTCTTGTGAGGTGATGGTATGCCACCTCCTGAGATCATGCATATCATACATTATTTAATTTTGGCTCTAGAAATTAATAGTATTGTCTGGGGATGTGTTGTAGGCCATAAACCTGAAACTATCCACAGCATAATGAGGCACGCTGTTGTTTGTCACACTGTTGTATTAAAACTATTTATTGACATGTTAACTGAAGTAAATCCCCCATGTCGTGAACAACATCTGCTTCTATTCCTGGCAATTTGTGGGGGTCAATACAGGTTTAAATTAGAACTGTGAGTTCAGTTGGCCTGGCATTTTCTTCTGCAAATAATGACCACATTATTTGGGGTTACTGAAAAAGTGCAGGTGGATTTAAAACTCAATAGAGCAAACAACCTCACCCCACCCTAACAGAAGATAAGAATTTCTTATTTTAATTTAAACAATTTGATTACAGAATCAAAGCTGATAGTCTGCCAAGGGGTTCACCGACAGTCTAAATGAGAATTACAAAAAGAATGTCAATGCCAAAAGCCATAAATCAACATGAAACATAGTATTTAAACAAATCATTATGCATAAACATATTTGATTCATCAGGGTTGATCTTGATGTCTTCTTATACAGAGAGAACAACATAATAAGTAAAGATCTGTTATCCAACAAATAGACATTCTGAGAGGAACAGTATAAAATCTGCAAGAGCATCTACCCTCTGATACTGCTGACCTGGGATTACCAGTCCACCCTGTAGTGGAGACAGGCCCTTATCCATACTCTGAAGAAAGTTTGAATATGAAGCATAGGTAAGATATAGTCTCAGTTATTACTGGGTGTATGAAAGAACTGGTTTCCCTAATTCAGTTGTTATGCAAACAAATATTTACAGTAAACTCAGATGATGTTTTTTGAAAGGAGGATGTAAAAAATCTGTTGTTAAAGTAACAGAGGTTAGCCATACGTGTACATATATGAACAGCCAGTAGAAGGTTTGCATAGCCTTCGAAGTTGTTTGTTTGGTTTTTTTTCCCCATTACATTGGCTTGTTTATAGTTAATATTTTTACATCCTTTTAAGTTCATGAACCTAACTGAATTACCCCTTTGGAGGTCTCAGGAGGGGGCATTTCCAAAACCCTGATTACGTTCTCTACTTTATTAGTTCAAACTGCACAAATCAGATCCAGAATCCAAACAGCCGAGCTAGAGGACACCCAACTACACAACTTTTTCTTTGCTTGTTTTGTAACCATGGGCAAAATTTGATTGTGTGCCCACTGTTGTTTAGCTTTGGGTCTTTATTTAGCCCAGCAGTAGAAACAAAAGTTATATGCTGGACCACGCTCATTCTAAGAAGTGGATACACACCCACTTTGCACTAAGGTTAATAAATAGTATGACATTCTCTCTGGCAGTTTGCATCCTCACTTATCTCACTGCAGACTTCTGTCCAGAAGTTCTCATGGAAGTGGTACATATTTTTCTCAGACTTCTTCTGGCTCTACTTTAGCTCATGATATTCCTTTGCTGATGACACCAATGCTTCCTTGATTTTCCACAAGATGCTTGACAAGACACGCGGGGACTGGTGCTTCAGTTCAGCAAACTGAACTGTGAGAACTGGTAACAAAACGGTTACTGAGACCAACCCTCATGACATTTAAGAACATCTTGAACCACATGGTATGGTTTTAAAACATCCTGACATCATAGCAGCATCTAGCAACTAAATGCTTTTGTGCTATTTTCCACCAAAGCAGAAAAACCTTAAGGAGAAACATAACTGTTACAGTGAGTTAATAAAATGGAAAAAAGTAAGTAATAATAATCACCTAGTTTTGGAAGAGAATAGCTCACATTAAAGTACTCTTCAAAGAAGTCGAATACAGTTTTTGTTACATTTGCTGCATATTCTGCTGTGTGTATTTGCAGTGGCTGGGCATAAACTCTCAGCTGTAAAATACAGAGTGACAAGTCTTCAGTTAAAAGAAGTTAGAAGGTGGCAAGCATTGAAAAGTCATTTAACATACATACCTATAACACTGCAGATTTTCCTAAGAGACTGGCCTGAATAATGAATTCTGTTCCATAACACATTGATTCCATAAACTTTTTCAAATATTGCATGTAAGGGAGACCAAGTCAACATAATCTGTGCACGCCAGAGTATGCTTAAATTGTGAAATGGCAAAACCCGTGTTCAGAAGCTCACAGAGGCCAATCTTGGAGCAATGCCTTGTTGCATATTAGCCCCTCCTTCCCCAAGGTCTAGTTTTCTCAAGATGGAAGCCTGAGTAAGCACAATTGAAGGGAATCCACTTGTTCTGAGCAGTTCATTGGTCTGGAATGATCCCATCAGATTGATCTTTAGGAGCACAGCTATACTGAAATCTGTCAGAAGCCCATATCACCTTATTTTCTTCAATTTCTCTCTACCTTTTCTACCTACTGTCATCACAATTTCCTCTTGTCCTTTTATGCTTGAAGATCTCAGACCCTTTGAAGTTAGTGTGTTTACCAGATCTGTAAGTCTTCCTGGGCATGCTGACCCATGCAGGTTGAGTGGCTGGTTGCCTGGGACCTCAGGCCATACAGCCACCCGGTCACAGTTAGGGTGCCTCCTGGGCTGCTGCACTTCTGGAAATACCAGACAAAAATTAACTCTCTGGCTCTCCTCCAATCAGGCAGATCCAGGACAACTGGCCTGTTTGGTAGCTCTGTGTGTGACGAGTGACCATTTCTCTGCTCCTTTTGCATATCTGAACATTCTTTTTTTCCTGAACACAAAAATTAGTGTGTTGAGTGCTGCCCTTTCCATCTCTGTGGCTTGGTGCCTGTACTGCTTTAGTTATTACTGTCAAGCAGCAGGAAATCTCATGCCCTGGAGGACTAGAGCCCTTATGGCACCCATAAGGATGAGGAAGCCTACAGCTTGAAAAAGCTTTGTGGGATGTTACCTCCACATCATGAAGACAAAGTTCAACTTCAGAATTTATGGAGCCTTTTGGGGGTCTTTCCCTCAATCTCTTTATCCCAAATCTCACAGAGGTCTCTGCCCCAGGGCAGAGCCATAGCACTGGAGTGTCCACTGGCAGGAGCTATAAGGTGTTCTCTTTACTGTCCTCCACAATCTTCAGTGTGGGAAGTAAGAGGTATTTATTTGGAGTGAAGTTTCTGGCTTTAGGAAAATGGACCCATCTAATTTTGCAGGCTCCGTGACTCTTATGAATGGGCCACATTCTTCTGCCTGTGCTGGTCTGGCTTGTTTACTCCTCAGTGCTGTCTTACAGCCAGGAGTTTAGAGTCCAAATGGAGCAAAGGAGCTGGCCTACTCTAGAAGCCCTCTTAGAGCTTGACAGCACATTGATTTCGATACCATGAAATTACACTCTCTCCAGTGAGAGGGGAGGATGGGTAAGTGGTCAGAAATAAAGTCGGAATGAAAAAAACAAAACCAAAAAAAGCTTATGAAATTCAATCGGGAATTCATTCCAAGCCCAGGGATTTCCCTCAGGGTCAGTTTGCAATTACAGTTTGCAATTTCCACTTCAGTAAGCTCTTCACCCAATTTAGCAGTCTTTGGTCCCCTAGCTGATCCATGTTAATGGTTTCCAAAACCTTCAGCATGCACTAGAAGTGACTTTGGGTTTCATTTGTATAATCTCCTCTGTGATTTTCCAAACCAGACATTTGGTACCTGACAGGTAATCAGCTCAGAAACATTGTTTCCAGCTGTAAGCTCATTTCCTACCACTGATTCCATTAATATCTTTAAGACAGAATGGCAGAGTTTTTAAATAATTTACTGTGCCACGTGAGCTGTATGCTGTTGCTGTTGTTTATGAAAGCAATATATGGATCACATGGATTCTTTCTGTTGGATGAGGGATTTATAGCTAGCAATTTATACAGCAAACTGTGGAATGTTCTTTTCAGCAGTCTGTGAATCTAAATACCTCATTGCTCAGCTGGGCTTCAAAGTTTTTGGAAAGGAACACTTTGGTCAGGAGAAGGACTTTCTAAATATCTGATTAAGAAACTCCAAAGGTAGCCTGTTTTTTCCTGGAGAAAAGGTAATTTTTAGTTATGGAGGTTAAATGGTTCCCTTAATTAAGAACATTCTTACACATATACTTTATATTGGTAAAGCTAAAGTCCATGGTAAGAGAAAGGAAATGGTTATGATTTTAACCTCACTTAAAAACCCAAGTGTGGGCAACTCGAGTGCAGGCAAGCCCTCAGACATTATTTAGTGAATAGCATTAATAAAATATGTAGTAACCAAGGTCTGAATTAGAAGATGTTTCTTCAGGCAAGCTCTGTACTGACATGAACGCTGCTGCTTCTACACACACAGCTTTAATTACCACGTTTCAGTGGAACACTCCCTTTTATTTAGAAAAGTTACAACCAGTCAGGAACATTGTGGCTTTACTGTTTTGCTTGTAGGGAAAAAAAAGTAAATATTGACCATAGCCATAGTCTAGAGCATGGCATGGATAAGCAGAGAATGCTAACTTTTGCACCTAGGAAATAGAGTTTTACATGCTTCCCCCACCATATTATATTGTACAAATCTGCACAAATTCTGATTCTGAACTTAACTGTAGAGAATATCTATCAAGGCCAAATAATCAAAGTCCTGTCTCTGATAGTGAATGGAGCAGCCACGCTTAAGAGCATCTGGTTAACAAAGTTGTGTGACTGGGTGGCCTAAAACATTTTCCTGTTTTACAAATTAGTAAGCCAAAACCAAGGATCTAAGAATATTGCGTTGCTATCTCAAACCAGGCTCTGTTTGCTTGGCTAAGTGTAATTTAGCCTTCGCTATTTGTCAAGAAATAATATAAACATAACACATGATGCTAGCGAGGGTGTAGAGGAGGGAGGCCTCAGCACAGTGCTGTGCCAGGAAGTCTTTGCTAAGAACTGGATCAGCACTTTGGAGATTTATATAAGGCAGATTTTCACATCAGTAGAGAGCCTTAAGTAGGGAAGGATTTGTTGAGCTTTTTCAGATAGAGAAACTCAGGAAGAGCTTCCTTGCTAGGGGAACAGTGGTTTGGCTCGGGCTTTGCTCTAGATTACTTGTCCATCAGTGTCACTTGCCTCCAGAAGAGGAGGAAAGCACTGCCAGCTCAGCTGAACTGCAAGACCATGTATTACATCCCTAAGGGAAAAGAACAGGGAAGCAGCAAGAGCATACAGTCCTGAGATCATCATCTGCCCCAGATTAACATAAAATGGAAACCAATAATTAGTTAACACTAGTTTGAGCATCTCAGACTAGGTGTAGGCCAAATGAGAAGTTTATGTTGCGAAGCAAATTGTATTTAGGCTTTCAGGATGTGATTCAATGTAATGTCTTGTGATCTCCTTAAGCCTCATCACCTGCACCTTCAGGAGATTTCAGTTCAAGTGAGAACTGGATATTACTGCATGTTGCATCTAAATAAAGGTGATATTTTGATTTAATGGATTCAGATTCAAATATATTCACTTCATTAGGACCCCTACCAAATATCCAGCTGTGCAGGCAGGCCCTGGCACTGCTTATTTATTGCTGCTTCAATACTTGTTTGTAAAGAACCTACACTGGGCAGCTACCTTTAGACACTTGTAAAGTAAAGAATATTAAAGCCAATACATAATGGTACATAGCATTGTAGTCCTATGTCTCCATGACAGGAAATAGGAAGACATCAAATGCATAGCTTCACACCTTTTAATCCACAGAAAACTGTAAAATATTTGTATCTATGGCCATGAATGTCTTGTACCCCTGAACTTGTGCATTCCCTCATACTCATGATCAGGGAGGATGCTGGAGAAATAGTGCTCTTTCCTCACCCATGCACCTGTATGGGAGGTACTGACTGGAATCTCACTAAGATGGAAGACAGGGAAGGACTGCAAAACACTGTATGTAGTCAAAGTCAGAAGGACCACTGTGAACACCTAACCTAATAAAACAGGCTGCATAACACAGATGTAGGAAAGGAGAAAAAACGTTCCTGTTTGTATCATAAAAAGAGATGTTTGGTGTTTTTTTTTTTAAATGCAAATCCCAGTACATCTGTCATCTGAACCATGTTCAGGAGGCAACAGGACTTACAGGTTTTCCACTAGCAGATGTTTTTTCTATCCACTGAAACTGATGCACCGCAAAGCATACCAAGTATGTGCTCATGGGAACTGATTTTTCAAAAGTTGTCCGATTCCAGTTATTGCCCAGCTGTACAGTTTGCTGCAGAAATGGAAAAATAATTAATTTGATTTTTGGAATTGCAAACACATGCAGAATAGGGTACAATACGTCTTTAAAGGCTGAAACTACATAGGACTCATAAATCACCTCTCCAGATTCATCTCTTCTGGCATCCCAGTGCTGATAGCATGAGAACAGATAAAATGTTTTTTCTTTTTTTTCTGCAATACTGCAATACACAAAATAGGACTTTGTTTTTCTGCACTAAAAAACTTTACCTGGTTCTAATTTTTATCAAGGATTTGAAATCATTCAGATGCACAGGCATTTTGCCAGCACTTTTCCAGTGTATGCTAGTGTGTTTTGTTTTTGAAACAGTTGTATAAAACAACATCACTTTGGACAGGTTAGAGAAGAGGCTGGATTCTCTCCTCTCTTAAATACATGCATCATGTAGGAAGCAGGGGTTGCAGAGATGCTACTTAAGATAAAAATAAGTCTAATGAATATATTCTGAACTCGTTCAGATACAAATTAACACTGCTAGTTGGTGGATTGTTTAACTGTATATAAGGTTTAGTGCTGATCATAGCTCTTACATTTTAAATACCATTCCTGATTTTCCCAAATGTCCTTAACTCTCAACTGAACTCTGTGACCAAACCTGCAACCTGTTCTATGTGATTCAGCCTCTAAATATTTACTTCTGCTGTTCATTATCTGCTGTTGCAGGTCTTGTAATTTTTTTGTGGTTCTGACTGGATGACTAACTTAAACAGGATAAAAGCAAACAACATATAAAACATACTAACCTTCTACTAGATACAATACTTCAAGAGATGTGATTGCTATAAATACAATGTAAATAAAGCACAGATAATGAATGTTAGAGGTAATATGAGCATGATTCCATGAGCAAAAAAAATACCAACCCTTTTCACAAATTTGTTTTTTTCACAGAGATGAGATATTCACAGTCTACTTTTACATTACTTGACTCATTTTGACTCTATTTTGTTCTTTCACCAAAGTCAGAACTGCACTAAGAAAATAAAATTTAACTCCAGTGAAAAATGCAAATGAAATATACGAGTTTCTGAATTTGCTGAGTTGATTTTGCAGTGCTAATTATAAAGCTCCACACCACCAAGACTGCTGTGGGATGTGTCACCCACAGCGTGTGTGCATTTACAAACAGTTATATTTCCACCCATTTAAAAGATTTCCCAACAAGCTTTCACTGCTAAGAACAGAGCTACTGACCTCATGAGCACACCATATGAAAAAACACCCTGCTATCATCTGTTAGTCAAACCTGAGTATCAACCCAGTATAATATACATTTCCCTGCTTGTACTTGGATTTTAGAGGATTAATCAACAAGTGGTAGCTAGCCCTTTGAATTTGAAAGCTCATTTTTGTATGTCCATATTAGAGGCAAAGTGCGCATGTAAAGATGTAAAGTAAATCTCAAAACTGACTAAATCTCCACAACATCTAGCCTCATCCCCGCACTTTCCTTGCCAGTACTCTCACTTATCTGAGGTCTGCAAGGAAAGGTACAGCAAATACTCTCATTTGTTGTTCATCAAAGTGCCTGATGTTCTATCATAGAAAGATTTTTAATAACAATACGTCAGAACTTTAAGTTTGCAAAGGGTCTGGGAGGTAGCTGTAGCAGATTGGTAATAGTTCTGTCAGCTGCATTGCTAAGGGATAATTAAGGTTTGGGGGACTCTTTAAATAAAGCAGTACACATTAAAGCAACCCTTTGTTTTCTGGATGAAGGAATGATTTGGAAGATGCAAATGTCAACAGCCTGGAGGCTGGAAGCTCTTTATTTATTTCTTCTATTATTTATTTTTTTTTTTTTCTTGGCACTTTATTTCCCACTTCAGAACATATTTATTAGAAATTATACATTGGACTACACGTTCAGTTAAGCTATTCATTAGAAACTCTCTCAGATGAAAGCCATTCAATCTTCTTCCAGAAGGCCCAGAGGTAAATAATTGATGCCATTGAATTTCATTAAAAACTTGGAATTTGAACCACCAGGTCCAGAAATAGATTAGTTAGGAAATTACATTCATGGTGTACTGACAAATGTCCACACCCATGATCTGAAAGATGGGATTTTAATTTCTGTATTATTAAAAATAATCCTGGACTTTCTTGCTAGAAGGATCCTTTACCGTCAGATTATGATCAGCAGACCCTCGCTTTGGATTGTTATATTGTTTCAGTGAATATTTTGGAATTCCCATCCGGGAAGCAGCTGTCTTCCAGAGCATTTCTTCTCAGAGTCCACCTGGTTTGACTGAAGAACCTGCCACTACCTATTTATAGTTAGTGAGGGATGCTTATCTAGAATATCTGAACAGAGGGCCAGCTAGCAGAAGACAGAAGAGATGTTTTATTTCTGCTTTGGATTTGGCTCTGTGTTGCCATATTGTGTGCTTGTGGACCACTGGGATTCCTAACTAACCATCCAGTCCTGTTTTATGGAATATTTATTAACCATTCACTTTACAGTGTCTGGATACTAGAATCTGTGAATATGCAAGGACCTTGCAATCCATGTTACCTTTCCAGTGCCTTTATAATAAGAACCATTCCACTTAGGCAGCAGAGCTGGGAAATACATACCTGTACTGGCATGTTTGATAGTGCTTGGTATGTGTCTTGATGGATGATAGATATGTTGTAAGTCGCCTTTTTGTTGGGCTCATCAAAGCAAGGAAAAGATTTCCGTGCATCTGTTGGTTCATGATCTGTAGCTGCAATGCTCCTTAAACAAACAACACATTGGCAAGCCTTCATTACGTACCTTTTAAATCCTATCTGCAATTTCTAAGCACAATTTTAGCAATTTCATATACTAAAGTCAACTACAAATATTTGTGTTTACTTGTCCATTCATAAAAGCAGGGAACATCAGAAATGCAGAAGCTGGCATCGTAGAGGCATGTGTAACATGTATACCCCAAAGTCTGTCATCAACATTCTCTAGGTTGTTTATCACAAAAAATTTTTAGGAGCCAGGCAATGTTAGGAATGACCACTCACGGATGGTAAAAATTTTGCTCACCTTCCTCATGAGCTTTCCCATTGATTTATGTGTCTAAAAATAATCTATTGATGTTATAATCTGAAAGAAAATTAATGTCATGGTATAGGGATGTTTACTTTAGTCACTCCATGTGACTTAAGTCTTTCACCCACTAGAGCAGATGTTCAGATTGGAGTCCTGAACATCTCCTGAGAAGACACTTTGGAATTGCATAAGTGCCCCTAAAATCTCATCCTATTTGTGTGTTTCTTTTTTCTGCAGTTACCAATTACAGTTTTCTGCTGGTGCTTCCCTGATTCCATTGATGAAACTGCTGGAGGAAGCATGTTAATTTCAGCTGAACATCATAGTATGTAACTGATGCTATGCTAGCTGCGTTGGGGGGGGGGCGGTTTAGAATGTCGTCTCAGCTATTCAAAAGCAACTGGAGGAGCTAGACAATAAGGGTCACATAAAAAATAAGGTGAAATTTAAGAACGTTCATATAATATGATTACTTCTCACGGTGACATCAGGCTCCCACATACAGTAGCAGAGCGTATTTTCCAGTGATTGATGGTGAAAGGGATCACAGATGCTTCTTCAATTAATCTGGAATGTTGAGCATTTTCTGACAGCACTTCTACAGCTGCTCTAACAATATTAAGGTAGTTTTTCTTTCCAAAAAGTAATTAAAAGTGCACATCGTAAATTACTGATCTGCAGCAATCCTACAAGCTCACTTGACAAACAATTTTTTCGATGTTTCTGTTGCCCTTGGCATTTCCCTGTGACAGTTAAATTCTAAACTGGTCTTTAGGAACTTGTAGCAACAAGGGTCATTTACAAGCCTGATGGAGGTAATATGTCTGGGTTCTTTCTATTCATGTTCATAGGAATAGTAACTCAAAGGTTCATGGGCAGAAAGCATAATGAACGTTCACCTTAACGTAACTTCAGGCTCAACAGTTTCTTTTTTTGCTTGGTAATTTTTTTTTTTCTTTATGTCACCCTCTACTTTCTGCAGGATTTGAAAGCCATTTCACAATTCAGTTAACTTCAAGTCCCCAGGGCAATGCTTCACAGCTGTTGCTTAAAAAATTGTCTCTATGTTTTGACACATTTATATCTTGTTCCTTCAGATTGATAAGACTGTGATATCTCTGTTGATTTATAAGGTGATAATCCATCTATCCTCATATATTTGTAGAGGCATACAGCCTCCACGTTTGCTGATTTGTGCATCAGCAGTGCAAAACCTTAGCACTACGGGATAGATGATAAGTCCAGGCAACATCATGCATAGAAGTGGCACTAGAAACATAAAATGCCATTTCCTTTCACACTGTATAATGTAGGTTTTGGATAAGATTTTCTTCATTGCTTGGTGGCTTTTGTCCTTCTACTTGCTGTTGATATCCAGACCTTTAAATGTGAACTGGAGGTGACAGTTGTAAATATCATAGTAATAAGGAATGAAGATCTGGCTGAGACTACATCCAGCTGTTGTTCCCAAAATAAAACAGTGCTGCATTTAGAACCATGATGAGTTTCCACCACCCCCCCTCCTTTATTATTTCCAAAGCAGAAAGGGTTGTGCAAAGACTCCTCCCCTTGGGATAATTAAGGCATTTTTCTCCTAGTCTTTCCTAAAATTCAGATTCACTGCTGCTTCTGAGAAAATTTCCTCCTTGAAGAAATCTGGAAGTGCTAGTTCTGTATGCTAAAGAGTGTTCTGCCTTTCCCTAATCAATCAAACCCTAAATTCAAGTCGCTCTGTTAGACATGTGCCCAGCTAAGTATATTTTATAAGCCTCTGGTTTTCCTCTTATGGAGGACAGGGGGAATTCCTATAACAGAGAAGCCACACCTTGTCATTAACAGTAATGCAAAATAAAAAAAAAAACTGTTGTGACATTTTTGTATTATCTGCAATATTAACAAAATTAAAAGGGGTTTTATTACATTCCTTGAGAGTTAAAAGAACCCATTACACCAAGTAAGCACTGCTGTTGTGTTCCTTTCTGTAAAATATTTGAGAATAACATATTTATGCTCACTGCATCATGCAAAGTAGGGAAGAACTGTTGTTCCCCTTTCATCAAAGGTGAAATGATGATATGCGCAGAGTAGCAGCTTTACAAAAGGACTTCAGTTCTTACAGCTGGAATTGGGCACCCACAGGAGGATCTAAGTAGGTGTAATATAAAATCTGCATTCTCGAATTTTATACTTTTCCTGATCCCTACCCACATGTGCACATCAATTTAAATAATCGTGTTCCCAAGGTATCTCAAAATCCACTTCTGAGCATGTCCAAAACCACCTTTGTCCTCATGGGGATTGTGTGATCTGTTTGAACAGGATTCCCAAATGAGGCATTCTTCTCCCTAAGCCTCACAAGGATACCAGACTTGCAGGTGTGTTCATTGCATGTCTACCTGTTTTCCGTGACATGTGATGGGACATTTGAATCTCAGCAAAAGCAGAGCCTGGACACATGCCCAGTTTGTAAAAAAAGGCATTATATCAATGCTTTGGCAAACCTTTACCTTCACAGATAGACAGCTGGGGAGCAGCTCAGCCCTGGGATCTGACTTTCCAGTATTATAAATTTGTTCAAAAAGTCCCACTGCTTTTAACACTGCCTGGAAGGGAGGGGGAGTAAGTTAATTACATGTTGGCTCTCATTTTCACCTCAGCGCCCTTCTCTCTAGCATCCACTATTAATAGACTTGCTTGACTTTTGCTATTACCCAATTTGATCTGTATTTACTTATAACATGACAAAAAGGGAACTATTTGGGTTGAAATTTTCCAGGGTTGATGTCTGCCTCAGGCAAAGCTGAAGTAAAAAAAGATAATTCTAGTCAGCACTGTTTTTTAAGCAGAAAGCCAGGGGAAAATGCAGTTTCAATAGGTAATAAAATCCTTCTCTTGCCATCCTTCTTCACCCCATCCTATCACCTACCCCAATTTGCATAGCAGCAACTTGGCCGGTGGTTGCTTTCATTTCAAAGCTGTACTTATTACTATCATGTACATTGCTTCTGCCCAAACATAACCACATGGAAAGCATTACAGAAATTACCATTCACTCATTCTTACTAAAGCCCTTCTCAAGCTTAACAAACAAACACACACACACACTCAAGTTCCTTTTTGTATTGAGTGTGTCAGACTGCTGGCTAAGATCACCCTTGCAATTGTAGCTTTCAGCATTCAAATCAAGAAGTAGGAACCCTCTTGAAGTGAGCTCACATTTTATGCTTTCTTTAGCTTATGCAGTTCTCTTTTCTTCCTAACATCAGATGCTTGGTCGTTGTCTTCCTATACTGTCTGGATCTGAAAGATGGTCACTCACCTATTCTGCTATGTGACTCCGGAGACCTTCATTCTGGCTCTGCTGTTCCGGTGTTGTGACAGACCTGGAGCAATTCACTTAATATCTAGGTATCCCTCACTAATACAAAGGAAGTAACACACCTCAACTTAGAAAGATGCTAACAGGTTACACTTTAAAATTCTGCAGGCATGTCAGATACTCAAACCATAAAACCAAAGCACCTTCTGAGTCAGAGCAATACAAAGGTGGTATTTGGAGAAAAACAATAGGGAAAGAGCTTTTTGAGGTCCAAGCTGTTCTTTACATGGCTTCTTCCCAGATCAGATAAATACGTTTAAGTAAGTATGAGCAATTAATGTTTTCTTTTTTCCTCTGCTTCTTGGATTTTCTGCTCCTGGTGCCTGTCACTGCTGCTACTCCTGGCATTGCCTGCCAGCAGCTGAATTGGAGCTGATGAGACTCTCACTCATGACAACATTATCCCAGGGGAGCAAACAAGTGAAAACACACCAGTGTTTGTCTCCATGTTCTGCTACAGGGACTTGGAAAACTCTATCCAAGTTTACCTTCTAGACATAAAGGCTGGAATGAGTCACTTCAGAAATGTAAATATTGAAAAAAATGAGTGTTCTCTCCATATGTTAACTGCAAAGAAATGTCTCTGAGCAGTAGGCAGTGGCTTTTTCAAACTTCCACCTGAAAATAGTGCAAACCTAGGAAGTGGAAGGGGTTAAATGGACTGGCAGAGGCTTTGTAATCTTTCAATAACTATTGATACATTAAAAAGGAAGAGATGGAGAACAAAAAAAAAAATCCAAGTCAAAGATAACCTTAATCATTTGGACTTTCCTACCCATAATTTAAAGCAGCTGAAGAGGGGACAGGGAAGTCTGGATATTCCTCAGGCTTACAACATTAAGGAGGCATGATGTCAGGAAAACTATCACAAGAACATTTTGCACTAAACCTGTTATGTTGGGGAGTGACAGGAGAGAGCTGTATGCTCTTTATAAAAACAGGCCTCAATCCCTCCAGCTCCTTGACAGAACCATTTGTAAAGCTCAAAGGTAACCTGGGACCAGTAGAGTTTGAAAAAGTTTTTCAGAATAATAATAACAAACCCCTCATCTCTCCAGCCCACACTCACTTGTCAGCAGCCAAAGGGTTTTGAATACAGCATTTTCCTTTGGGGAATGAGAAAACTAAAGAACAGCCCAGAAATGTCAGCAAATTGGTGAGAGACAAGACTGAGAAGCTGAAATAGGAATAGAGCACGCCTGAAGAAGTAGGGAAGAAAGTGTAATAAATAAAAGAAAAACTGCTTTACTTGATAAGTCCGTTCTCAGTGTAGGTGGTCCTATAAAACCCAACCAGGGAACCATTCAGCCAGCCTTGAAACTTCAGGGTGAGTATATAGGGATCACTTTCATCAGTGACAGAGAGCTCTGTTTCTGCCTTCATCACTATGTATTCTTGTGGCTCGTAACCAAAGCAGTCATTCACAGCAATTTGCTGTCCTGAAGATTTCTGGAGTGTTGGCATTTCTGTAATCTTGGTCTCTCGCAGGTGGAGCCACAGGTAGCTGGTAGATTTTTCCAAAGCAATGGAAATACTGACTGTCCCAGTGTAAGTGTCTGTCTCCATTTCAGGCTTCATTTCCAGATCATAGTGGATAGGCTTGACATAAGTGGGCAGTCTAAAATTGGTCCAGTCACCAGTCTCATCATTTCTAGAAGGACAGGGACTCAAGTCCGCTGAGGGAGGAGGGTTTGTTGGCTGATCTGTTTCCCCTGAATGTTGTTGAGATTTAGGTCTGCTCAATCCCACGCCAAGCCCCACGGCAAGACCTACAATGACCACGACGCCACAGATGATAGCCACATGCTTTGTCTTCATGCAGTACCTCTTGGTCTTCTCATCCTCAAAATGCATGCCCTCCATCTCTGGTCCTGGGTCTGTCCTCAGAGGAAAACATTAACTGTAAAAAAGCTTATTAGTCACTTCAGCACTCGCATTCAGTAAACTCAGCAGACTTGGTTTGTATTTTAATGGTGTAGCTATAGCTGTTGTCTGCCCATCTCCCCCACCTCGCTTTCCATGAGACACTCGATTAATTAATGACAACATGCATTTGGAGGAAATGTGAATGATCAAAAGGAGTGCAGCTGGGCTGGGAGATGGAGGGAACTGACACAGAAGAACATTGTTCCTGCCGTGCTCCCCTTATAAGCAGTGCAACCCCACCCCCAGCCCCTCCTGCTCTGGCCTGAGTTAAATATAAAACACTGCTATGTTAATCAGCAGTCAGGGGATGATCAGATGCCAAAGCTCTGTCAGCAGCTTTCAGAAAAGTTTTGCGCATAGAGGTGTAAGTGCTCCGAACCCTCAACCTTTGCCACTACCTCTTCCTTCTTTTCCCCCTGCTGTGTATTGTTTAGATTTTCAAGGTTTGACTTTTTTTTACTTTTTCTTCTTACTAGCAAAGATTTTCTTGAACTTTCACCCTATAGTTTGGGAAATGACATCTCCGAAGGCTCAAAAACCCAGCAAAAATCACATACATCTTTCAAGGCCTTTTCAAATGTTTTCCCTCTTTTCTAGGCTCATTTACCTTTACAGAGTAATTCAAGGGAGTCATGGCCTAAAGAATGCACAGAGGAGCAATAAATTTTGATCACTGACTTCAAACTTTAAAACATCTTAAATTCCTCTTCCCTTCTCATAGGGCCAGTTCTTGGGAGATTGCACATAACGTGCATGCAATCTGGTAGCCTGGGATTGCATTGCTTTGTTGGGCTGCACAATTACAGTGCAGACTGTGAACTCTTGCTGTGAGGGACACTTGTAAATAGGCAGTTATGTGATTTATGTACTAAAGATCTAATTTAGTATTTACTGCATGTCATCACAATGTGGTGCTCCATCAAAACAAATTAATTGAATAAAGCCTGATTCTGCTTGGTGAAACTTACTGTAAGTAAGGCCTTGCTAAGCCTGGAAGCAAAATGTTGTTAATGCAGTGTGAAACTGTGTAAAGCAGTAGTCTTGACCTTATCTGATGCTGAACTAAAGGAAAATGGTGTAGAATAGAAACCTCAGTCCCTGGATCTCTTAACCCTTTTTCTCCACTTATGGAGCCCACTTGAGCAGATTTTTAATCAGGCATATCAGTTTGGCTTCAAGCCTCCTGTTTTAGTTATTAGGAGACAGGTTAACATCACTCTTCAAATCAGTTACAAATCTCTGACAACTGCCTCTTTGTTTTTTGGGTTTTGTTTTTTTTTTTGAGATGGATGAATTTTCACCTGGATGGGTTGACTTAAGCCCTAGAATCAGTCAACATATGCTCTGAGTGAGATGCATTGAATCGGGGAAGGAGCTTTTCTAGGATAGACTTATCCAGTCTGTTTAGAGATGGATCTGCTCACAAGCTTTATAAGTCTCACTCTGAAATGTCACCAGCCATGGGGAACTTTAGCCACCCAGTCAGCATCAGCACTCTTACAGCACACTACTATTTGAATAGCATCTTGTTTTAAAAGCAAGATTTTCCAACAGGAACTGAGAAAAATATAAGGTCTTTTTCTTGCAGAGCATCAATCTTACACAGACATTTTCAAAAGTGAAAAAACAATGAAAAAAAATTAAGCAGAAAGCAAAAAATCTGTTTCATATTATGTCTGTTTTTATTGTTTCTCATTTTTTTGCTATGATCAAAACTAGATATGACATGGGAAATAAGTGCCCTTTAATGGATTGGGTAAGAATTTAACTTCTAGCAACAGAGCCAGCATTGAAGATCATGGACTTAACATTTAAAACCATTTCAGCTTTTCTCTTGTTCTGATTGGACAGGACATGGAAAAAAGCAGGAATAGATTTGAAATAAGACATTTTAAACCAGAGCAGACCATAAGTGACAAGATAGTGTGTCTTAATTTCAGGCATGTTTTCTACATCTGTCCCATTTTCATTCTCAGCCATAAGCTTTTCTGCTACATTTTTAATCTGAAAATTAAAAATGCTGTTTTAGTTTATAGACTGCAGAGCAGGTTATTTACTGTAATTATGATGAGACTTGCAGATTTCTTCACTGGTAACAAGTATCTCCTTCAGTAAGAGCTAGAAATGATGAGCTGGTCCTAACCAGCAAAAATATATGTGTTTCTTATCCTAAGCCTTAAAACAACACTAGCAGTAAAACCCATTACAAGCTAATGACAAGTGACAAACAAATTAGCTGAACAAGCAGCAGAGATAATAATCTCCAATAGGTTTCTCCTGCCAATCAAGAGCGGAAGTGCAGTTATGCCCAAGCTCAAGCATTGAACTTCTCTTTATAAGGTTCAAGCCTAGTTGAAGCCAAAAATAGGTATAATATATTTCTGATAGTGGTAGTTATGAGCAAAGTTATCCCTCTCATATCAGAAATATGTTTTGTTCCCAGCTGACACCGCTGGGGTCAGATAGCAACGCTAAGAAGCTGCCTAGCTGCATTGACCTAATATACATGTTCAAGGATAAGACAGGGCTCAAACTATTAATTCCTCTACACAGCAGCAATAAAGGAGGGCAGAGCTCCCAAAGACAATGCCAATGCTTTCCCTGCTCTGCTGTCTCCAGGTAGAGAGGGGCAAGGAACAAAGTCTGCTTTCCCAGAGGAGCTAGATAGATACTTTGTCTACCCTCTCACCTCACAGGCATAAGGTAATGAATCCCCATATGGAAAGTGGAAGAAAGCTCACACCAAGCTGCTCCAGCATAAACTGCAAGTATGACTGCAGGCAAGAGCTAGCCAAGCTTGGACAAGTTTAAATTGCTTTAGTTTAATTTCTGGAAAAATGAAAAGATATTTTAATAATCTTATCAGTCACCTGGGCAATGCTAACATCTGCTATCGTTTGGTGTTGATTTGTAATTGAAGCAATTTCATCTGAAGTTAGGGTTTAGTTCTCAGTCTGCACCATAATTATCACACTAGCTTTTTTAGGTAGCCGATTTAGCTACCTAATGTGGGTATGAAGTCACTCTGCTCTGTCATGAAATTGCTGGTGGGGACATGTACACACCCTAGAAGAAATGTCCAGTGATCTTTTCAGACAACTACCAGGAATATAAATGAGTTTTAATTTTTATGTCCAGATTGACAACCATTCATTTTCAATACAATATCCAATTTTAAGTTTGGAAAATGGAATAAAATTTTTGCAAGTGACAGCCAGGATCAGCACTAGCAGAAACCTGCTGTAGGCATTCAGGAAAGAGTCACACAGTCCTAGGAAATCCTTATTGAAGATGACAATGAGAAAAAGAGCTGCTCTGGAAAGCATCAAAGATGTGGAAATGGATGAAGTATATTAAAAAAGAAGAAAAAAAACAACCTTTCACTGCAACTCACAAATGAAAATCCAAGCCAAGTCCGTCCTTGAAATAACTCGAAACACTTACTGAACCTATGCCAAGGAAGTCTTTGGCTCCCTGTTTAAAGGGACGTTAAGGCAACGTAAGGGCAGCAAGAGTCTAAGGACCTCTAATTTTCTTCTGTTCCCTCAGCTGCCCCTGCTGCAAGATTAAGGGATAATAAATGGAGCCTCTCTGCCTCCATCAGGAGGAATTTGGCCCTCTTTATGCTAAACACTCCTCATTAGATTTGTCATTGCAAAAAGAGAAGGCATGAAGCAATCTGCTGCAGTGACTGCTTTCTGGCAGAGCTGCACTTCACTTCTCCCTGTGGCCTTCCAGCAAAAAAAAAAAAAAAAAAAAAATGTTTAGGACATTAATTTGAGAAATGTGAAGCTGGTTGTGCTCTTCCCCCAGATCACAAATGAACTGTGTCAGAAATAATTCCCTTGTCCACTGTTTTCTTATATCTGTTATGACCAATTGTGTCTCCATCTTTGGCTTTGAACACCCTCTAGTAATAATTAACCCCCTAGAATTCACAAGTCTGAGTAATTACTAGCTTGCAGTGGTACTTGTGCCACACTCAATCTTTTTTATGACAGTTTTTAACTACAAACCAAGTCCTTTTGGGTTGTGTTATTTGGAAGTGCGAATGTTTTAAAGTGATTTGAGAATGACAGTCAGGATTTCTTCAGTCATAACTGGTTCCTCGTTTAGATCTTTGAAATCTGGCCCCAGCTGTGTGGTACTGTTGGCTGCAGTGCCTTAGGAGGACTGCATTATTTCCTGCTGCAGACTGAAGAGGTTCATGTATAACATGCTGGACGGAAGTGCAGTGCAGTCCCACCACCTATTTTGAGTTTCTGCAGTGTTTCCCAGCAGGTCAGTGCTATTTTATTGCTAGGGTCAAGGCTGAAGGGAATTACCTGAAAGCCTCTTTGCAACAAACTACTGGGAGTTACCTTTAGTAGAGACTTTATTTTGTTCCTTTCCTTTTTTTCCTGTTAAATTCCAGAACATAGATTCTTTGCCTTGAAATGTGAATGTCATCTTATACTATTTGTGTAAGCAAAGCAATTCAAACTGTATTCGTTTGCTTTGATATATCATGTCATATATCATATCATATCATGTCACGTCACATCATCATTTAATCTTCCATTTCATTGCTACCAAGATGTGCTTGCTTTTAATCATTAATATCTAATGAATTAGTTTTTAATCATTAATCTCTAATACAAAACCAGAATAGTCTGGATCCTGGGAATACAGTTCCAACTTTCCAATTCTGACATACTTTATTGTTTTTACATCTTAGTACCATAATTCTTGTCAACACTGGTCATTAAAATAATTACAGTTTATTGCTCTGCACTTCAAAGAGCAGAGCTTCCAATGTGAAATTTCATTCTTGTCTTTAAAAACATGCCTGAGGAGGGTTCTACTGTATGGACAAAATACAATTTATCTTATACGGACATTTTTTCAAATTCACTCAACATACATTTTACTTATCAACTTCCTAAGCAAAAGTGAGAAGAGCAACAAGCTTTTACAGGGAAACCTCTAGATAGGCTGGGCCACCAGCAGGCCTACCGGAAAACAAATACTGCAATTTAGAAACTCAGTGGGAAATTCCTTGATGAGCTTCTGAAGGCATTTTATCCTCTTAGAATGAAAAAGTTACTTTCCACTCTCTTCACTTTTTTTTTCAGAGTGAGTGACAATACCCTAGAAAGCCTCCTCCCTCCACTTGCCATCCAACAGCCTTTAATCTGTCTAATTTGCAATTCCCTGAGGTGTCACCTCTGCCCTTGGGCACTGTTGTGTCATTTGGTGCAGTTATATTGGTCCATTTCTATGTCTAGATAGCAGGGCATAAGAAGAAAAGCATTTTGATGGAGAAGTGTAAAATTTCCTTTTTACCTTGACTGGCCCCAACCTGAAACTGTTAACCTTCAGGGCAGGCTTATTTGTACTGCTTTTCCCTTCAGAAGCAGGGTAGGTTCACAGAATGAATAAATGAAAACAAAGCATTAGTCAGCCCAGTAATGATTTCTGCTCAGTGTACAGCAATAGTACTAAATCCAAGTATGAATCTAGCTTCATTGAACATTACTCTGGAAAACAGTATTTTCAGTTGAAGGCATGTTTTCACTTACAGTAAATTGTTGGTTTCTCATTTTACTGAAAAAATCTATAGTGGGAATAAAAGAAGGCATCAAACTAACTGGCACAACAAACAGAATGGAAGGATCAATCATCCTTTTAATCACCAAGAGAGATTGAGACCCTGAATCTTGCTCTATTACAATGGTGTGCACTGACAGCAATACCATAACAGTCAATAGCAAAGTGCTTGAGAATCTGAAAAAAAGAGCGACATGATAACAGTGCAAACATAATGGGTAGCTTAGATTAAGCTATTTACCTATGCCATAATATAATACTAAGGAAACTCATAGAGCTTTAAGAGGTAGTAAATTTGACACAGGCTAGAGGAAAACCTTTCAAGTTTCTCTCACATATATTTCTTTCATAGTGGCATTCATAGTGAGTGGCCATAGATGCTATTCATGAAGCATCTAATGCAAGCCACCGAGAAGCAGAACAGTGGACTGAGGTTTCTGACCTGTTCTGCTATGTAAATTCATGTAGTCTTTTCCTACTTAAGATGCCTCAGAAATCATGCCCAGTCACATGAAAATAATTGCTTGCATGATTTCCAGCACTAAAGAACTTAATAATTTAATTTCATAAATGAAACCAAGTTAATGGAAGAGGAGATGACAGTTAAGCATTTTTGCCCAGTTGGAGATGTAATCTCAGGGGAATTGTCTGTCAGCATGTATTTAGGTTACTTCCAAGCCATTTTCTTGGCCAGAGTGATAAAGCTGATAAACCAGTTGCCGTGGCAAAAAAATATTTCATTTACTATTACATTAAAAAAAGAAAAAAAATCCTTTTTTTCCCCTTTGTAAACAGGATTGTAGTTATATTAAGGCATTTGAGAATTAATCAAGAGATTGGGGGATGAAAGAAAGTTGACAATTATAGATCTAACTTCCTCCCTTCTGCCTCACCCCTTCCCCCAGAAGGGAAGAACTTTGAGTACTAGTGTTTTACAGGACAAGCTACAGAATGGGATATTGGTACAGGCAGATATTTCCCATAGAGCTTTTTTCCCCTTCTCACTTTAATTCACATTTTTTTTTCCCTCAAAGCCCAGTGATAGACTTTAGCAGGAATCTTTCTTTGCTAAAACAAACTTCCTTCTGATCACTTCTGGTAATAGAAGCCATGAAAATACCAACAAACCTAATAAAGGAAAATGGACATAAAAGACAACTTTTCAGCCTCTGTCCTAATTCTTTTAGAAAAACGTACTACTACTTGTGTATGCTGTTTTTGGGCTATTTCTGGTTCCTTCTGAGGTCAGTAATAATGTTTCCATTCACTAAAGACAGAGATCAAGAAGTAGGGCAGGGAAGGCCTACATTTATTACTATGTCTGAGGGGAGCATTTAGACATAGGGTATCAGATGCTTCTTCCTCACAGAACTTTTTTCTATTTATATACTTACATTCAAGAGCAGTCTAATGCTTTTAGATGGAGGAGAGGCTTTGTCCTTGCCCAGAGAGTGCGTCTACTGTCATGTGACATGAGAAAAAAGTAGGGCACTAAGAAATGGAAAGGGAGAATGAAATGAAGTCGTAGGACAAGTATATTGGTATAGCCATGTAGGCAAATAGGTATTTACTATTCATCTTGATTATTTGTAATCCAACATACGCAATTCGTATTACATGTAATTCACATTACATGACAGGCTTTCATTCTGTTGGCTTGCTTCTCATGATGATACAGGACTTTATTTAAAGTTCTTCAAATTAAATAACTCCATTAAGATATATACTCAGTAGAGAAGAATACTTACTGGACTCTAGGACAAAGCAATTGCCAGCTGAGTTATCAGTACTCATATCTATGGTGCAATCAACAGTGTTCTTCAATGCTTGTGTGTCAGTCTAAAGATTAGAAAGTCAAAGGACAAACTGTTCAGCGCAGTTTTACAATGATCATACTTTATTTTGCCAAGAAAAGGAAGCTGTTTCTGAAGCATATGCTTAGGGTAACAAATGAAGCAAGGTGCAATCTACTGAAGTCCTCACACCTTAAAGTTCCATGTGATTTTTTTATAATGGAAATAACTTTTTCTTTTTTTGAGAAAGATACACTACTACAACAATACACGGCAACAAAAGAGCTCTCTCAGAGACAGAACTTTAATAATTTTATTTTTTTAAATAAAAATCTGTGCACCAAGTTGATGATGACATAAGGGCTTGTTTGTACAAGAGCTGAGTCTGTCTATTCCAGCTGGAGGGTCAGCCTGTTTTTTTGACAAAAGCTATGCCACTCCCTTCCATGTTGTTTGGTCTGTAATACCTCTATTATTGACAGAGATGTTAAAATCTTCAGTCTGTCCATACTGTCTGCTAATCAAGTTGTTGGGGAAAAATGGGAAAAGGTGCTAAAGCTAATCACAAGTTACAGAGAGGCTTAAAACAATATTGTCTTTGTAGTCAACTACAAAGTTGTTAACATAAAAGGATACCTATTTCCATCCCCCAGTTCTTCCTGATTACTATTTTAATTGTCCATTATCCCATACCCGGGCAGATACCTGAATTGCTGATATTTGGGGATATTTTGCCTAGATTACAAAGGAATGCTTCTGACTGTGTGACATTTAAGGGTGTTGTTTTAACAATAGTAGGTAAAAACCCTTTAATGCTCCAGATAGAGAAATAGAAAGGCTCCTTCTGCTTTGCCCTTTGGTTTTCTTAATTCCTATTTTCCTCTAAGTGGTATCTGCAGATTTAGCGATGCAGGGAAAGCAGAGTTCATACCCTTGCTTTCAGGCAGACTCACTACAGTTTAACATGCTGCACAAGCTGTTCCCTATTGTCCTGTTGCAATATTTTGGCACACACTCAACTGAGACTCCCAGCTTCACATGAAGCATTTAAACAAGTGGCCCAGTTTTTCAAGTGCTTCCTAGTGAATGTAACCATCCAATCTTACGCTTAATCTTCAGAATAATGAAATAAATATTAAAAAAAGAATTGCCAAAATTGTAATCTAGTTTAATATTTTTGTGAAGGAAAAAGCAAAAAAAAAAGAAGATATGTAGAAAAACAAAAGTCAGCACTTGTTTTCCAAGGTTATCCTGAAAGCTTGTATGTATTATATGCTTCAGCTCTGTGTTCCTACCATTCTATCAAAACCAGTGTTATACCCTTGGCTATATCTAGATTTGCAGACAGATATACAGCCTCATTTTAAAAAAGATGAGTTCTGGTTATGCTTGTGTGATCATTTGGATTATTGCCATCACCACATTGAGCTGTGTGTCTGTGCTCACGTTGTGCCAGACCTTCCTTGTGGTACAGGAAGACTTAGGACTTTTTGTCTCCTGAAATATACTGAAAAATTCCTACAGACAGGGAGTTGATACATTGCTTTAGGTCACACACGTGACCAGTAGCAGTGTCCAAGCGAGTTCTCTATATGGACTCTTAGTGCCTTTTACCTGATGACTCAGTGCAGGGCTCAGATGAGGACTCTGCTATCTGGCTCTGTCAGGAAATAAAATTCAGCACTAATTCCACAGCCTCACCCAGGACAGAAGACCCAGTGCAGCAAGGATTAGAGCGATCCTCCTGAGTGGTGCTGACCCCATATTCAGCCTGAATCACAGTCATTATTAGTAGCCAAGTGTAATACTGTGTCCCAACAAGAGGTACTGTCTGTCGATACTGTCTGCTTACCAAGTTGTTGGCAACTAGTTCAGTTCAGACAGACCATCATTTCTACAGCCTCTGTTTAATTTCTGCAACCCTAAATACCGTGTCACCTCAAAGCCTTTGTATTCCTCCATGGGGGTCAGTAAAAACCCTCACCCATTAATGCCTTCTGATGAGGGAAAATTCTAAAATTCAGTTCCTCAGGTGTTTACCAGCATACATTCACAGATTTAGGAGTGTCAGAAATTGTAACAAGGCAAACAAAGTGCTTTTATGCAGCAAATCACTAAAGCCACCTCCCCCCTGGGAACAGCATGAACTAGTCTCTTAAATACAGTTCCAAATCCCTTGATCTGCTAGGATTTACAGCCTCACCCAGAAAGCAAGTGGTGAAGCCAGGCAATGACCAGCAGAGCAGAGGGAATGGCCTTAACTGTTCTGAACAAAAGAGCTGGGGAGAAAGTGGTCAAAGGAGGTGTTGACTAAAGGAATTCGCTTTCTGAGGTGATGACTGGGTGAGATTTCTGTATATCTGCTGTAGAGGATGATTATATGTAAAAATATTTCCCTGGAGGGGCAGTTTATGAGGCAACCCAGTTGGTTTTGGTTGGTTTATTTTTGGCACTTGTGTGACTCAATGACAGATGTGTGGCACTTCAGATTCAATTCTCTTGTGCTAACATTATATGCACAGGCTTTTAATGTTCGTCTCCCACCAACGTAAGAGCAGTCAAGACCAGACCTGTGTTTATGCCTGTTCCCAAAGCTGTGTGACTATTTCTATACTTCAGATAACCAAGTTACAAAAGCTATGAGCCAAGTGACCCAGCAGAGATGGAAATATGGCTTTGAGGGATGTTTGTATCAGTTTGTGATTTACTTTCCTGTTCCAGCAAGTGGAAACCCATGCTGTTTTCCTGAGCTGCGTATCTTGAAAAGATACTTTTGCTATTCTGATGAGGACAGACTGCCATTATCTCACTCTGTGGCAATTTCGTTACTCATTTATAAATAGGAACAGATGTTTCACTCACATACCAATGAAGAACAGGTGTGGAGAATAACATTGTTTCCTCCCGATTTAGTAGTGTTTCTCTTTCTTCACACTAATGTCTCTGCGAAGATAATCCACTCTTGTTGGCCGGCTACTCAGGCTAGAGTGGAAGAGCTGGGCTGTGCTCTCTCCTATGCGTGCTGCCCTGAAAACACCTGGATTTAACTTTCCTTTTCTCTTCAATACCCAGAAGTACAAACCAGATTACTTTCTGCAGCTGTATGAAGGTGGCAGTGAGGGAACCTGAATCATATTTATTCAGGTTTGCCTGGTTATGCAAATGGTGTCACGGTACTGTTCTGTTTTAAACTTCTACTGATAGATTTCCAGTATTTTGAGTTTAGGCAGCCACAGCTGTTGGCTCTAAGAGAAGCATGTTGCTTAAATGAAAACTGAGCATTCATTTTCAGAGGAATTCCTGTACTATAGTAGTGCAATTAGTCTCCTAGTTTAACAGGTTAATAGTTTACTCAGGATTCACCAGTATGTTTTGAAATGCTAGAAATGGTTCTATCTTATTGCATGCAATTGGACTTTATTCTGTCATCAGGAGTGGCTTTAACAGTTGCAAATTACACAGAAATAGCATTAGTGTCCTCACATATGGAAAGTGGAACAAGCATAAACCATAAACTGATACGAATGTTTATTACCACAGAAAGAACTTCAGCTAAATAACCTCAAAGTTGTATGATAAAGGCTCTGAGTTTCAAATGCTGTTTTGTTCTGGAGATTACCCTCACGTGATGGTTAACTCCCATGTTTTAGCTGCATCCTTCAGTGATAGCTTTTGCCAGAAAGAAACCAACAGGCTAAAAGGACAGGCTCTTACTGCATCTATGTGACGTCCCTCTACTCAAGTAAACAGCAGAATAATGTTTCCCTGCCATGCCATTGTGAAGTTAGATGTTTAATATTGCTAATGCTTCAAGTGCACTTGATCACCCTGGTTCTAAAATGTACTTTCTTTGAACTGTGCTACTATCGTTTTTACAACTTAGATGTTTTTAGAGCCAGACTCCAACATTTCATTACAATGTAACTTAAACTGCACCATTGCTTGCCCCCAGTAGATGTAAGTTACTTCTCCGGAATGAAAAAGGAACCTACTCCATTAAAATGCTTGAAGTCCTAACATACACTGGATTCATTTGCAAGACAATACACGGGCATTTGGAAGTTTACATGTTCAGATCCTTCATGCTAATTCTGGTGCCATCCAAGAGAAATGCTGTATTTTCTAGAGTATGACGATAAAGTCTCTGTTCATGCTTTGCTGAATCTTTCCAAATTTTGCAGTAATTTTTCCAAAGCGATGGGAGGTACATCGGTTTCTTTCTTACCTCATCTGAAGTTGTTCTTCTCAACTCCATTATGCCATGACTGTGTTTGTTGGTGTTATCCAGAAGGCAATATTAATGTTTCTTTTAAAGAACTTTCAGGAGGGAGCACTTATAGAAGATGTTTAGTGAAGATGCTTAGAAGCCTTTGCCCATGCACAGGGCTAAAATACTATCTATAGTGGCAGTTGATGAATGACATAGAGTAAAATGGTAAAACACATTCTTTAGGAGCTTTCAGGTTTTTCATATCTGATTACATGGCAAGTAGTACAGCTTGCCTTGCCATGAAATTCTGGGCTCAAAGCTTGAAAGCATGCTAGTAAATTCTGATGAAGCACCAGTTCACCATGTGGGTGTCTACAGTGATGAAAGAGGTCTAGTTGGAAAGTGAGGGTGAGAGTCCTAAACCACTGACTGGCAGTGCTTAAAAAAGGGGATAAAAGCCCAACCTGATCCTAGATAGGGCTCCAATAAGTAGGGGTGTGGGTCCCAGCTGGAGCTGGTCAGGACCACAAAAGTCTGTTAATGTAGTCTGTCCCTGATTTGAAGCTTTTGATTCTTGTTAAGTATTGAAATGGCTAGTGTGTGCTAGGGCAGGGGAGTCAGGGCAAGATTCAATTTTTCTAACAATGCCAAGAGATCTTGAACAATATATTTGATGAGGATTTGTGTTTTTGTGTTTTTTTTGTTTTTTTGTTTTTTTTATGAAAAAGAAGGAAAGCTTTGCCAAAATGCAGAATGTCAGCTCTAATTTAGCTGGAGAAGGATTTTGCTATGGTGGGATGACATGGTTTCATATGCTGCAGCTAGTAATCTGAGCTCGGGGTAGCATTTGCTTGTGTGGCTTATATGAGGTTGGGGCGGACGCCTTGCCTGTGCAGGTTGCTGCCCAAGAAGGAAGAAGATCTCCAAGCAGAGGTGAACCCTGGAGAGGTACAGAGGCTATTTGCTTCCTGCCAACAAAGCTGACAGTTCCTGATTGTTCGTACTGCTGTGGACTAACTAGAATGTGCTCCTTTTCAAAAGGTGAAAGGGGTGCTCCTTCAAGAGACCAGAGCACCCCATTCCTTCTGTCTGCATTTTATGTTCCTCTTGAACACTCTCCCTTTTCCTAAGGTGTTGACTAGCTGAGGGACATGTTAACTCTGAATCTAAATGCAAGGGTAGCAAGAAAATCTTCTGGAGGCAGAGGTTTGAATTTGCACAGTTTCCATGCTAAAACTCAGATGCTTATGTTAGATTCTTTAGACACTTTTACAGCACATTAAATACAGAGATATTTGCAGATGCAAAAATGAACATGAGCAGGCATTGTGCGCTTGCAGACCAGAAAGCCAACCGTATCCTGGGCTGCATCAAAAGGAGTGTGACCAGCAGGTAGAAGGCGGTGATCCTGCCCCTCTACTCTGCTCTTGGGAGACCTCACTTGGAGTATTGTGTGCAGTTCTGGTGTCCTCAACATAAAAAGGACATGGAACTGTTGGAACAAGTCCAGAGAAGGGCCACGAGGATGATCAGGGGACTGGAGCACCTCCTGTATGAAAACAGGCTGAGAAAGTTGGGGCTGTTCAGCCTGGAGAAGAGAAGGCTGCATGGAGACCTCATAGCAGCCTTCCAGTATCTGAAGGGGGCCTATAGGGATGCTGGGGAGGGACTCTTCATTAGGGACTGTAGTGACAGGACAAGGGGTAATGGGTTAAAACTTAAACAGAGGAAGCTTAGATTGAATATAAAAAGGGAATTCTTTCCTGTTAGGGTGGTGAGGCACTGGAATGGGTTGCCCAAGGAGGTTGTGAATGCTCCATCCCTGGCAGTGTTCAAGACCAGGTTGGACGAGGCCTTGGGTGATATGGTTTAGTGTGAGGTGTCCCTGCCCATGGCAGGGGGGTTGGAACTAGATGATCTTAAGGTCCTTTCCAACCCTAACTATTCTATGATTCTATGATTTCCTGCATGTTCCAAAGTAAGATATATACTCAGTGCATCGAACTGAATTTTCTGTACTGGGTAAACCAAGTATTATTCATACAGTGCAGACTGATATCAGAAAATTCCATATACTCTTTTCATACTTTAAAGAGATGTAATCTAGGTTTAAAAGATGCAATAATGTTTCGTGTAGTCAGAGTATGTTCTGCTCCTTAGATATGCTTGTGCTAAAGATCAGTGTTATTGCTAATACAGTTTAGTCCTACAAACCTTGAAGGCAGCCATAAAAACTTTAACATAAGTTCAGCTCAGGAATAGCCTCTACTGTTGCAACACTAAGGACTATAGAGGGAATGGTGAGATCAGATCAGAAATCAGAGATGTTATCTGTTCTGTACTGCTGACACCAGTTGGCAGGGAGATAATCATTAACAGGATTAATACAGTAAAGATTGTACCATCTATGCGATAGTTTTTTACTCTTTGCTTCGTGTGACAAACTTTAACTTTACCTGGTGAAGACCAATTTAGATAAAAGGAGGATCGCAGGAAGTATTCTGAGGCAAGGGTCTATTTCCTTGTCAATCCATTTCTTGATCTCTGATTTTGCAGTCTAAGGGCTTGCACATCACTCATGGTATACAGCCATTTCCTTGTGCTAATGGCCTGGTATAGAGGCAAGGCTTCTTATTGTCAATAGTGAGTTAATATAAAAAGCTGGAATCCTGTTCATAGCAATGTGAAAGGGTCAGAGAACAAGTACAGGTAAATATTCTTGTTTGCTCTTCTAGGGACCTCAGTGAAAAACATTCTTATCTTCAAAAGGGTTATCAATGGCTGTGCAGCTTCCATGTGTTCTGTAGGCACTCCAGAAGTAATGGACTCAGGGGGATCTCATTGAAACAAGTAGCACTGTGGCCTTACTAGGAAAGAACCAGGTCCTTTACACATTTAAGAGAAGCCAACAACTAGCTGCACAACATCTTTTTTCAGATATGGACAAAAATTCAGTGACAACAATCACATTGGATTTAAGAGAGTCAAGAAATCCTTGTTCTGAGAGGTCTGTATCAAAAGTACTAAAGCTACTTCAACTGGGGGAGTTGTGTGTCTGAAATTTGCAAAGTCATCTTACAAAGAGGAACTTAAACACCATTTAAAGACTTAGTTCTTTTCCTAATATCACTAGTCTTAAATTTGGATACATTGTAAGGAATTTTGTTCTTGTCATGTATGTGGAAAAAGACACTAGGAAGCAATATCTAATATTACCTTAACATCTCATCACAAAACTGAAACAAACAAGGATCTGGTGGCAAAACTTAAGGAGGAGGTTGAGACGCTGAGGACCATCAGGGAGTGTGAAAGGGAGATCGACTGGTGGAGTAACTCCCTGGCGTGCCAGTCGGAACGGTTCCAGGGAGATACCCCCCAAAAGGGGAAGGACCCCCTGCCTTCTCACACAGAGGGGGATGGCCGGAGACAGCCCTTGCCCTGCAGCTGTTGCGCAGAGGTAGGGGACCAAAAAGACGATGAGGGTTGGAAGCGAGTTCCGGTTCGGCGTTGTGGGAAACCCTCCCCCCTTCCTGCCCTGCTTCCCCAGGTGTCCCTCCGTAATAGGTTCGAGGCCCTGGATCTTGAAGGAGAGGTAGGTGAGAATGTGGGGCAAGGCCAGCCCACAAGGCCACATAGGAAAAGGGGGTCAACTTTGCACCTCAAGACTGCCTCTGATAAGAAAGAAAGAAGGGTCATTGTAGTAGGGGATTCCCTTCTGAGAGGAACAGAGGGCCCGATATGCAGAGTTGACCCTCATCATAGGGAAGTGTGTAGTCTGCCTGGAGCAGGAATCAGGGATATCACCAGGGCGCTCCCCAACCTGGTGCACCCGACAGACTACTACCCGCTGCTGATCTTCCAGACAGGTGAGGGGGAAGCTGCTTCCCGCAGTCTGAGGGGGATGAAGAAAGACTACAGGGCCTTGGGGCGGATGGTGGAAGAGTCTGGGGCTCGAGTGATCTTCTCCTCACTCCTTCCATCTTCCACTGATGATGTGGGAAGGAATGGGAAGATTCAGTACATAAACGATTGGCTTCGAGACTGGTGCTGCAGGCAGGGCTTTGGATTCTTTGATAAAAGCTGGTTTTATGGGGCACCAGTCTGGACAATGACAAGTGGGCAAGGTTTATCTCACAGAGGCAAAAGGATGCTGGGGCACGAATTAGCAGGGCTCATTTGGAGAGCTTTAAACTAGATTTGAAGGGGGATGGGGTTGTAGCTGGGCTTGCCCCAGTGGGGCAGCACTCCAGAACTGATGAAGACTGGGAGGCCTCCTACAATCCTAGGGTGAAATCGGTGTGCTCAGCTCGCTCCCTGGAATGTCTGTACACTGATGCACACAGCATGGGAAATAAGCAGGAGGAGTTGGAAACCTGTGTTAAGTCAGGAGACTATGATCTGGTGGCAATTACAGAGACGTGGTGGGACAGCTCGCATGACTGGAATATAGTCATGGAGGGCTATGTCCTCTTCAGGAAAGACAGGCCAGCCAGGAGGGGTGGTGGGGTTGTTCTTTATGTACGGGAGCAACTACAATGCACCGAGTTCTGCCCAGGGACAGGTGACGAGCGAGTTGAGAGTCTGTGGGTGAGAATTAAGGGGCAGGCTGGCAGGGGTGATACTGTTGTGGGTGTCTGTTACAGACCACCAGATCAGGGTGAGGAAGTTGACGAGGCCTTCTACAGGCAGCTGAGAGCGGCCTCACAGTCACAGGCCGTGGTCGTCATGGGGGATTTTAACTTCCCTGATGTTTGCTGGAAGGACCACTCGGCAACCCAGCCACAGTCCAGGAGGTTCCTCCAGTGTATGGATGATAACTTCCTCCTGCAAATGGTGGATGAGCCGACCAGGAGAGGAGCGCTGCTGGATCTCATCCTCACTAACAAGGAGGATCTGGTTGAAGCAGCAAGGGTTGAGGGCTGCCTTGGTTGCAGCGACCACGAGATGGTGGAATTCAGGATCTTGTGTGGTAGGACCAGTAGAATAGCAAGTAGGATTGCAACCCTGGGCTTTAGCAGGGCAAACTTTGGCCTTTTCAAGCAATTGCTAGGGGAAATCCCATGGGCAAGGCTGCTTGAAGGTAAAGGGGCCCAAGATAGTTGGTTGGCATTCAAGGATTGCTTTTTCCGAGCTCAAGATCGGAGCATCCTGACACGTAGGAAGTCAAGGAAGAGGGCCAGGAGACCTGCGTGGCTAAATAGGGAATTGCTGGGTATGCTCAAGTGGAAGAGGAGAGTTTACAGGTCATGGAAGGAGGGGCTGGCCACTTGGGAGGAATATAAGGCTGCTGCTAGAGGATGTAGGAAGGCAGCTAGGATGACTAAGGCCTCCTTAGAATTAAACCTGGCGAGAAGGGTCAAGGACAGCAAAAAGAGCTTTTTCAAATACATGGCAGATAAAACTAACACCAGAGGCAATGTAGGCCCACTGATGAATGGGATGGGTGCCCTGGTGACAGAAGATACAGAGATGGCAGAGTTACTGAATGCCTTCTTTGTCTCTGTCTACTCTGCTGCAGGCAGTCCTGAAGAGCCCTGTACCCCTGAGACCTCAGATGAAGTCAGGTCAACGGAGCGGTTTGCCTTAGTCCGTGAGGAATGGGTTAGAGACCAGTTGAGCAATCTGAACATCCATAAATCCATGGGTCCAGATGGGATGCACCCGCAGGTGCTGAGGGAACTGGCGGAAGTCGTTGCTAGACCAATCTCCATCATCTTTACCAAGTCTTGGGAAACGGGAGAGGTGCCTGAGGACTGGAGGAAAGCAAATGTCACTCCAGTCTTCAAAAAGGGCAAGGAGGAGGACCTGGGTAACTATAGACCGGTCAGCCTCACCTCCATCCCTGGAAAGTGATGGAACACCTTATCCTTGGTGCCATCTTAAGGCATATCAAGGATAAGAGGGTTATGAGGGGCAGTCAACATGGCTTCACCAAGGGGAAATCATGCTTGACCGATCTCTTAGCCTTTTATGAGGAAATAACATGGTGGATGGATGATGGCAGAGCGGTGGATGTGGTCTACCTTGACTTCAGCAAAGCATTTGACACAGTCTCCCACAGCATCCTCACAGCTAAATTGAGGAAGTGTGGACTGGATGATCAGGTAGTGAGGTGGACTGCGAACTGGCTGAAGGAGGGAAGCCAGAGAGTTGTAGTCTATGGGGCGGAGTCTAGTTGGAGGCCTGTAACTAGTGGAGTGCTTCAAGGGTCAGTACTGGGACCAGTATTATTTAATATATTCATCAACGATTTAGATGAGGGAATTGAGTGTACTATCAGCAAGTTTGCTGATGACACTAAGCTGGGAGGAGTGGCTGACACGCCAGAAGGCTGTGCTGCCATCCAGCGAGACCTGGACAGGCTGGAGATTTGGGCAGGGAATAACTTGATGAAATATAACAAGGGAAAGTGTAGAGTCCTGCATCTGGGCAGGAACAATCCCAGGTTCCAGTATAGGTTGGGAAACGACCTGTTAGAGAGCAGTGTAGGGGAGAGGGACCTGGGGGTCCTAGTGGACGACAGGATGACCATGAGCCAACACTGTGCCCTTGTGGCCAAGAAGGCCAATGGCATCCTGGGGTGTATTAGAAGAGGGGTGGTTAGTAGGTCGAGAGAGGTCCTCCTTCCCCTCTACTCTGCCCTGGTGAGACCCCATCTGGAATATTGTGTCCAGTTCTGGGCCCCTCAGTTCAAGAAGGACAGGGAGCTGCTGGAGAGAGTCCAGCGCAGGGCAACGAAGATGATTAAGGGAGTGGAGCATCTCCCTTATGAGGAAAGACTGAGGGAGCTGGGTCTCTATAGTTTAGAGAAGAGGAGACTGAGGGGTAACCTTATTAGTGTCTATAAATATACAAAGGGGGAGTGTCATGAGGATGGAGCCAGGCTCTACTCAGTGGCAAACAATGATAGGACAAGGGGTAATGGGTACAAACTGGAACACAAGAGGTTCCACTTAAACTTGAGAAGAAACTTCTTCTCAGTGAGGGTGACGGAACACTGGAACAGGCTGTGCAGGGAGGTTGTGGAGTCTCCTTCTCTGGAGACATTCAAAACCCGCCTGGACACATTCCTGTGTAACCTTATCTAGGTGTTCCTGCTCCGGCAGGGGGATTGGACTAGATGATCTCTTGAGGTCCCTTCTAATCTCCAGCATACTGTGATACTGTGATCTGGACAACAAAAGGTGTTTTATCTGTGAGGCTCTGTAAAGTTTCCAGAAACTGGGATGAAGGTTCTGTTTTAACTTCATCCCTCCTTTTTTACCTTATTTTATCTTTTTCTGTGATTCCAATGAATATTATCTTGGTGAGATCTTTTCCTTATTATATCTCTTAACCTCTGTCCCATAAACCAGTAGATTTTATTGAAGTCTAATGAGGCTTTGATTCAAAGGTTTGAATAATTATCAAAACATTCCATTCTTTGCAATAAATTTACAAACAGGTCTTTTATAATACACTCCTAACCAGAAAACTTCAGTAAGTGTTAGTTGCAGGCCAGCTAACTTTGGTGGATTCTTAATGAGTTCTCTTAGCCTTCAGTCTGGGGGCAGGATCCATAATTCTTCTCATTCTTACTAATAATGATGACACAGTTTGTTTATTTTAGAAGAAAGAGGTTCATAGCTACCTCAGAGCACCTTCTCAGGATAGTGAAGATGACTGCTCATGTGCTTGATTTCTTACTATGACACGGGGAATACTTTACTACTTGGAGACAGGCCTTCCTCAAAAAAGGGTTCCTTGTCACAAGCAGCTGAGCAGAGTTCCCCAGTGTATCCCCACATATCATTGGTTGAAAATGGTCTGACACTGGGTTTCCAAGAAGTGCAGAGGCAGAAATGGTTAATGTGACCAATGCTAATCTACACCTGGTGGTCATGTAAGATGTGACCATCTAAAAGGTCTACTACGACAAAAACAGAACTGTTACATTTTTAACACTTGCATTGTGAGTTCATCACCCTCCATAGTGAATTGGCCTTTAAATATGAAATTCCCTTGAAGACAATAAATCTTGTTCATCTGCAGCCATACAGATGAGAGAAGAATTTTCCTGGTAACTCTGAAAAGCCTAGAAAAATCAAGATGCTGTTACCACAGATGATGCCTTTTTCTTCAGATTATGTGAGCAAGTATGTCTCCAAGCAACCCTGCATGGTGGTAGTGACATATTCTGGCAGTCAACATGGAAGTACGTACTCAGCTGTTGGAGCTCTTGTGGATAGAGTACACAACCATACCTCTGGAGGTAGATTAATGAGGACGATTTGTAGGAATTATTTTGGCCAAAACTATGAAGGACAGCAGTTAGTTTTTACTTACTGCTCATGCAGAATAGAGCTGTCATAAATATTTATAGTCGGTACACTTTGACTCTTGCTGTAATAATTATAATATAAATATTTCCACATGAATATATAAGAAATTGCTTTCCTTTGGTATTGTATGGCATTTGCATAATTATCACTGAAATTCATGGCAGATTCAAACTGTCAAGCCTGTTTACATTGCAGTGGAAAATTATTTACTGATCCATACAAATGTTACATTTGCATCTGTAACAGAAAATGCATACCTCTTCAGTTTACTAATGAGAAAAATTATACATCTGGTTAAAGAAACTTTGCAGAGGCAGAGCTGGCATTTCCCGTATCCTATTAACATGTGGAAACATTTCTTTACACCCTGGAATTTCAGTCAACTCTGAGAACATGCTGTTGAGGAAATTGAGTGGTGCCAGAATTTATATGAAGTATTAAACCCCAGGCTTCTGAGCCATTGATTTATACTAGTCACAGTCTCATTTGGCTGACCAAGTAACAAGTACAGCATTAATACAGGTTTTAAAACTAGAAGAATAAAATAAATGGGACATTGCCCTGTTCTTTAAAGGCCTCAGAAACAGTGTCTGAGAGAGGAGGTGCTGAGTACCCAAGAGGTTTTAGAATCAGGAGACTCAGCTCTCCCTTGCAGCTGTTAAACCCCTGACTGAAAAACTGGATGCAAACCTGCAGTCAGACTCTATGCAAAGCAGGTCAGATCTAGTTAGGTTTATTAGCTTAGCCTCTATAGAGATCAAATGAAGCAGCACTTAATTTGTCCAAATCTGGCTTTGAGGGACCATAACCTCAGACCTGAGAGAACATGATGGAGCTAATCCCACAAGGCTCTTCAGAAGTCAGAACAAGTCCAGATTGATTTGGTACATGTGGGTTGGAGCCGGCCATGCTGGCTCTCAGCTGGTCTTTTGGAGAGAAATTCAGTGTCATTGGCCTGTGCTCTTGTGTTAACCGCATGGGAGAAAAAAGAGAACTTGGCTCCCTACCGGTCGGAAGAGTGGATCGCTGCAACAGTCATCTTGTCCTGCTAGATGCAAAAGGAAAACCATGTACTCTGTAACTGCAAAAAGAAACTAAATTACAAGAATTAGCTTGAAGAGGCAAACATTCAAATATTAGGGTTGAGGTTCCAGCCAACATGGGTCTGGCTTAGAAGATACATGCTCGGCTCAGTTTAGTTTTGGAAACTTCTAGGTGTACTTGGTGAAATTGCAGACTTATCCCTTTAAGTTAGAAAGACTACAGGTTTTCTTGTCATACGACTGAACTTGACATTCCTAGTATCAGGAAGTGGGGCGCTAAGTAATGCATCAGTATCTATGAAACTTGAAACCAGCACTAAGTCCTTCTGAGCCGATGACTCTGCATAATCCCAGACTTCACACCCTACTGATTGCCTTGAAACATTTATACGAGCACTTTACCTGGTCAAAGATACTTGTCAAAATGCCTTGCTCTTAATACAGGAGGTGTGATAGAATCAGAAATGCTTCTTTGACATTAAGTGACTTAAGGAAAACATTCTTGTTTCGATCCAGGGTTTTATTTTGTGCCAATGTCCATGCTGAACTGAGATGCTTGACCATTTAACTTAGTTCTGCATCATTTAAAGTTATAATTTTAAGTAATTTTTCACATTCATAATAGTGACCTTCAAAGTAACCATTAACTCAGAATGTCTGAGAAGTAAATAACTTAACCATGAAGTGTCTTTTATTACATACACAGGATGAAGCTGCTTCTTGGCCCTGAACACTGAAGTTCCTTCCTTCCATGACTCTTTCTTCTAATAAATGCAGCTACCTCATTCTAGCCATCAAAGTGAAACATTAGCTCTTTTCTGTACAAAAATACATTGTATTTGGCTTAAGCTGTTCTTGCTGTAACCTGTGGAAAATTCTAATTTTTGTTCTTCTTTTCTTAGGTAATAGGGCTTTTAAGTGCTCTTGTCATTTTCACACTACACCACTATATTTTTATCTTTAAATGGTGCCCATGAAATTGCTTATCATTCATAAGAATTGCCTCAGAAGCATTTCTTTGAGGTTAAGGCATTTCTCAGATCAGAAGCCTGTTTTATTGATGTTTTTAAATCTTCCTTTGGAATGGTTTTGTTTTCTTAATACCAGTTGCTGTTTGCAATATATTTGCCTGTGGCCTAAGGTTAATGTAATTTGGACGTATATATAAGCTGGATAATTGACATACCTTTAAAATCTTAGTCTGAGTTTCAGCAATTTTTGAAGAGAGATGCTGCCTTTTGGTTTGTGTCCTCTATAGTTCAAACTGCAGCCTCATGGTGTTATGTCTCCTCTGCATTTTCTCCATTAAAAAACAAAAAACAAAAAATCAACTTTTACTCATCTTTGCAATAAACTGGAGCGTTGTCTCAGTCCTGGACTGGGGCCAGAGATGATCTCCATGGTGGAGAAAAAGATGTAGTGGTAGAAATTTGGCACCTGAAAGCATGCAGCCTGCCTTCTGCAAGAAGGTTAGTGCAGTAATGTGAGAATTTTTTCCATTCTTTATGCAAAGTGTCCAACTTTCAACTTTAGTTTTCTATTTTGCTCTAAACCCTCTGCTATTTCTTCTACGAAACCTTCTCCTCCCAGATGTGATTGACAGCTCCAAGCTCTCCCTGTGATGGAGGAATCCTGTGTCCAAGTTCTCATCTTTTTCACATCCCTGACAAGTACCTTGACCAGCTGGGGCTTTAGAACAGTATTTCCATAATCCTCCAAAGGAGACTGTGTGATGGTTGTGACTCGAACATGGATGAAGAAATATCAAAATATGTTTCTGGGGGTTCAGTTTATTTTTATAGGAGTGTGTCTTAGGGCTTCAGGGAAGGCTTTGGCCAAAACCTGCTCAATAAAGAAATTACCTTCTGCTGAGCACATTTACTTCAGGTTCTCTAGTCAGTAACAGGCTCTCCCCTCATGGCACAAAAATCCAGTGAAATTTAACCTCACAAAAAGAAACCGACTTCTCTGGTTCACAGGGTTTTGGGCCACCGAGGCAGAATATCTACATACCTGATTTTCTAGGCAGCATAGGAAGCTAGAGATGTAGAATGAATGCCATGAAAGGAGAAGAAAGTGTGGCCTGTATAGTGGGCATGTCCATGGAGATTAACAATAGACTTTTTGTTGGGATGGAGGGCTGAGAGTGTGACCTGATCACACATGAAAGGGAACAGGGCCATAATTAAATGCACAGTACACTTTTC